>NW_024571981.1:1466774-2933549 GCF_018153835.1 Drosophila eugracilis | reverse complement strand
TGTTTTTGGTCACTGAGCACGCCAGTGTATGATTACACACGGCGTCCAAATGAAATGGCTCTAGAGTCAAAACATTAATTAGCCAACGGCAGCCTAATGACCCCAAACCGTTAGCCAAGATCGAGATGAAGATGCAGTACATATATCTCAATATATATATGTATATGCACCCAATGGTTGGCAACCACTTTCCACCTTGCTGCGTTCCATAAATAAATAAAAACTTAATGTTCGACAGCAGGCAACAAAAAACTGGCTGCACCACACCGATGTGGTTAGATGTGGTTCACGCCCGCCTCTGTTCACTTTTGGTTTTCACTATCACTTGTGCCTCCAATTGGATGCAGAGCACTTCTCCAGACAGGTTTCGCTTTTTCATTTTTTCTCCTGCTAATAAAAAATGTATTTTTTTTGTAAAATTTTTGCGTTTATCCTTGGGGTTTGAAAATTGTCTCATGACAGCAACAATTGGCGATCGTTTGAAAGGTGTTTAATGTCCTGCCAAATGCTGTTCGAACAAACTGCCATTGTCACCAGCCAGGGAAAATGGGAACACGGAATGATAATTGCGGATAAAATTTCATTTAATAAAACCTGAAATTTTCGATTTGTTGGAATTACGATACATGCTTACCGCATGAACTCCTGAATCTCCAGGGGGGCTTAGTTCATTTGCTTCAAAATGTACAAGTAACTTGTTTTACTTACATATACTTAATTTAAATATATTATATATATATATGTTTTAGAAAACTTTAATCTTATAATTACTAACAAATTTCAGGAAGTCCGTCCCAACACCATTCCAGACCTTAAAGTGGATGCCACTTTTCGCAAGGTGGCTAAAAATGCAATAACCTTTGCCATTTGGAAAATTGACGAAGATCGTCTGGAGGCTGTACCCAGATCGCTGTATGGAACCTTCTACGATAACTGTGCCTACATTATCTACGCAGCTAGTTTGTCTGGACATTACGCCAATCACGAAACTATCGTAGGTACCTTAATTAACGTGTAAAACTAAATTGCTAATGACTATTTGCATTCTTATAGACACGCGAACAGAAGCCAAATGTGGTTCTGGAGCGATATATTCACTATTGGTTGGGAAAGAATGTCAGCGAACAGAATCGTTCCAATGTGGTGCACAAAATCCAGGAGCTGGACTCGTATCTGGCAAATGTATCTTCTATATATCGGGAGACTCAGAGTCTGGAGAGTGCCAGATTTCTTTCTTACTTCAAAAAGGGCTACGAGTAAGTTTTTAAGGTATATTTAAAGATATAAGAATGATAATAATCAAGTAATCTTTATAGCGTTCGATCCGGAGCCCTGATAAACGCTGCTTTGAGGCCACGACTCTTTCAACTGCACGCCCGCAAATGGTTGCGATCCATTGAGTTGGCCACCATTGATTGGTCTCACTTCAACTCGGATTATATAATGGTCCTGCAAACGGAAAGCCTGATCTTTGTGTGGATTGGTCGCTCTAGTTCTGGAATTGAGCGTCGAAGTGCCCTGGCCTGGGTTCAAAAGCACTGTTCAGGATCTCCTATCACCATTGTAGACGATGGTTACGAACAGGCCATGTCACAGCAGAATAAAGAGCTGTGGAACTCCCTGCTTCCACTAAAGAAACGTATTGTCTGCCAGGCCAGCCAGTTGGTCAGCGAATACGCCGACTACAACAGCAATAAATTCCGAATCTACAAGTGCAACCAACGGGGAAGATTGCATCTGGATCAATTGGATGTCGGCATGCCAGCAAAAGATGATCTGAGTGATGCCCATGGTGTGTACCTGCTGGATAATTACGGTCAGAGCATTTGGATGTGGGTGGGCGCTCAAGCTCCGCAAGCAGATGCCCTTTCTGCGATGGGAAATGGGCGGGCTTTTGTAAAGAAAAAGAAGTATCCGGATAACACTCTGGTGGTGCGGGTTTTGGAAGGTCACGAGCCAGTCGAGTTCAAGCGTCTCTTTGCCAATTGGTTAAACGTGTGGCAGGAGAATACTAGGGGCCACAAACCAGTGTCCACGAAGTTCGGAAAGCTGGATGCCCATTCTCTATGTGAACGTCCTAAGATGGCTGCTGATACACAGCTCGTCGATGATGGCAGGGGTGAAAGGATAGTATATCGCATCTGGGGAGATCAGGTGCAAGAGGTTCCCATTTCTAAGACGGTGGTTTTCACCACCAATGCAAGCTATGTGGTCAAGTACAGTGTGCAGGTAAGAATGATAATGAATTACTTTTTGTATTATTTTAAAATTAACTTTTTCTTCCTCTATCCTGTAGTGCGCCACTGTAGTTCCTGCGGACTTGGCTTCTGTTGGTATTAAAACCATCATTTATCAATGGAATGGCTCGGAGGCTTCGGCGGAATCAATTTCCCGGGCGGACAAGTTTGCCAAGGCCAGTTTTGATGCTCTCAAGGAGCCAGGGATGTTCGTCCAGCTTTATGAGTTCGATGAGCCGCCGCACTTCCTTCAGATCTTCGAGGGGAAACTAATTATTATGCGAGGTCAGCGCAGCGACATGCTTTATAATGGGAGCTCAAGTTTGGGTGACCTGAAAAGTAATGTGTTACTGGATACGTTTCTGCTTAAGGTTTACGGAGATGCTAGTTACAATGCTAAGGCTGTGGAGGAGACTCCCCTTTCGTCGATCAGTTCCAAAGATTGCTATGTGATCAAAACAAATCATGTTTGGGTATGGTGTGGTCAAAGTAGCACGGGAGACGCTCGCGAGATGGCCAAATCGGTGGGAGCTCTGCTGGGGGAGAGCTCACTGGTCCTCGAAGGCAAGGAAAGCAAGGAGTTTTGGCAATCGGTGGCAATGTACTTCAATCAAACTCTAGTGATCAATGGAAATGGGAACTCGTGCTCCAGTAGCACAAGCAGCAGCAGTGGGGCTGGTAGTATGTGCAATGGTAGCTCCAATGGTGGAAACCTATCGCCCACTCTGAGCAACAATTGTTACTTGAACACCAGTGTTCCGTGTAAGCCGAGACCTCCTGTTCAGCTTTTTATGGTCTGGTGGCAACAGAGTTCCTTGCGGTACGAGGAAATTCTTGGTTTCGATCAGCAGGATCTCAGTTCGGATTGCACGTATATTCTGGACACTGGAACCCTCACCTACGTCTGGTTGGGATCACAGGCTCTAAACCAAGAGCGCTACACAGCCATTGCCCAGAGTTATGTGCAGAATGCTCCATTCGGTCGCAGGTCGGCTACAGCATTGGCCGTGGTCAGACAGTTCCAGGAACCAAATGTCTTTAAAGGATTCTTCGAGTGCTGGCAAAACGAATATGGAAAGGTATGTGTGCAGATACAACTTTTTAAAATTAAAAAAAATTTTAATTATATAAATTTTTTATAATTTCAGAACTTCCTTTCCTACGAGAAAATGCGTAAGGATCTGGGAAACGAAGTCCCCACTACATGTAGCCCAGCAAATGACGGATCAGCACTGATTCTAAACAACAGACAGAAGGACTTTGATGGTCATAAAAAGTATCCACTGACAGTTCTCATCCAGGAGATGGACATGCTGCCACCAGAAATAAATCCCCTAAAGAGAGAGGTTGGTCTATCAAACATTAATTTCTATATATAATATAATTACTAATTACGATCTTTTCACTATAGGTTCATCTCACTCATGATGATTTTGTATCTGTTTTTAAAATGTCATTTTATGAATTTGACGAGCTGCCCAAATGGAAGAAAATGGAGCTGAAAAAACAGTTCAAATTGTTTTAAGCTTCGCAACTTGTTAAAATGCGCATAATGAGAGCGCACTGTACATAATCCTCACTTTTTAAGAATACTATAAAGAAATAGTAGCTGTTGAAGCAATTTATGTTAAATATAAACACACGTAGACATAATAAAGCGAAAACATGGAACTTTTACAATTAAAAACACGTATAAAAATTATTTTTTTGTTCTTTATGTGGTTTCCACCTCCTCAGAATCTGGCTCGTCTCCGCTCCCAGAACCTAAACAACAAAATAAATCAAAACCAATAAAATATTCTGTTGTTAAAAAACTTACTGGGAAATAAAAGTCCGAAAATGAACTCAAAAATTCCACCGAGCAGATCCCAAAACATATTTGATCCGGTGTGCTTAACGTTTTGTAACCAAATACAATAGCAATGTCGATCGAGAGCGGTTTTGACCCGAACACCCTTTAATGAGCCATGACCAAAACGGTCGACCAATTCGAACTTAATTCGAGTCAAAAACGATTGCATGATTTGGGTCAAAACAATACAGGAAATATTTTATATGCCTATTGAAAAGCTTTTAAAGGTAAATGCTCATATCTAATTTATTTACTTTGTTACATCACGAATGCCGGATTATTTATCAATTTCAGTTATCGTAGTAATTACCGAAGTATTCCTCGTCAGCTTAACAAACAAAAAGAGAATGATATTATATTTACTTATTATATATTATATAAAAACGTTGTACTTATGTCCGAGAAGAAGAGGTCGTTGAGGAAACTTAAAAATATTTCCGGCAGCTCACAGCAGTCCATATTTAACTTTAGTTCTTTAACAAATTTGCTTGTATTTATAGCTTTTATTTTGAAGGTTAATTATTATTATTCAGCTGTATTAATTTTATTACTTGAATTAAGTTTATGGTTTATAAATATCCTGGTAATTTTAGGTATGCATTTTAAGTGCTCGAAGAGTCGTAGTCATCATCAGAAGAGCTGTCAGCTGCAAAAGTAATTTCGATTTTAAAAGGTTTTTCCTTTTTATTTTTTTGAGTAGTAATTGAAATCCTTTTTTTTTATATTACTTATCCAATTCCACTATATATATATCCTATATCCTCCAACTTACAGCCGAACAGCATATCTCCAATCATTTCAAAAATCATTCCTATGATTTCACAATCCTCCATGATTTAGGCTCTTTCGCTCTTAAAACATACACTAAAAACATTCGACTTTATCGTCCGTTTTATATACGATTTAGTCAGTGATATAGCTAATAAAATTAACTTACGAACATGAAACATTTTCATGGCTAATCGTGCATAATTTAATTAATAACAAACAATTTAACTATTAATATAAAACCGTCTGGCAGATTGACATTCAAAATGTGCAGAGCTTAAAACATAGTTTTATTTAACTTTTTTGTAAAAGTACCTAAAAAACAAAATCATTTATAACAATTTAATAAACATCATAGCCGTACATGGGTGCCTCCATGTAGGCTTTCTGCTGATCTGTGGAATTGCGTCGGATTCTCCGACCAATGGGCTCCAAATCAGCATAGCATTTGGGGAAAACTCTTTCCACCGCTGCAATGGCATCTGCTTTGCTTATATTACGTACAGCTAGCACTGAGGCCAGCGCTTTGGATTTGACGCAGTTCTGGAATAAAATTCAAAATATTAAATATAGGTATATAGGGGATATATATAAAACCCACCTGATGTGCTTCTTTAACATTAAACGGCGACGCATCTCCTTGGAACATGGCACTCAAAAAGGAGCAATGAGCCAGATTTGCCGCTCTGATTTCCGTGCAGGCCAGGTGGTCAACGTTCCGGAAGTCCATATCGTTATTGCAATAATCGAACATGTGAATCATTTCGTGGGTAAGCACTCCATGGACCATGCTCTTATTTTTGGCCATATTTTGGCAGACAACGATCTGGTTGAGCTTGGGATCGTAACCACCGGTGACGGAGGGATCACAAACCTCACAGGAGATGTGTCGGCGCAGATCAATGGGACAACCGGAACTTTTCAGGGCTCCCATCATTAATTTTACTAGCGGGCCGTTTTTAACACACCAATAGACATTTTCTTCGCACTTGAAGCGATCAATGTTCTCTTGGCCTTCCATCCCAAACAATACCTTCGTCCACTTGGGCTTGAAGGTTTCACCCCTCCGTTCCGGATATAAGTCATAACCCCAATCCTTTGGAGTAGTAGTAATTGTTTCTTTAGAGGATTCCTTATTTGCCGGCGCTTTTTCTGGCTGTGTATTTGTCTTATTCTGCGCTGTGCCGATGGCAGCTTCCAGTTCAACAGGCGTTGTTGCCTCTTTGGCCCACACTTTAGTCAGAAATTCCATGTTTTTATGGGTTTTTTGCTCCTTTACTTATGTTAAATAACAAACCGGCAGCTGATTTTGCAGCGTTGCCACACCTATTCGAACTTATTTGCGTTTCAGAGGGTTACAGGTGCTTCAACTCAGGAAATCGAATTTTCACAGAACAAAGCTAAATTAACTTATCAAAATTAAAAATTAAAATGGATTTTTTTTTCAAAATTATTTTGAGATATATATTGAGATAATATTACTAAATATTCTAGATACGATGACCCCCTTTATAATTTTTTAATGCGCCTCTGTGTTCTGTTATCGATAGATGTCTTTACTGCCATCGATAGTGCTGCACCGGCATTTTACGACTCGTAAAAAACCATAGCAAATTCCACGTAAGATTTACAGAAAACGGAGACCGCCTGAAATTAGGAGATTAATTAAGAGTAGCAATAATCACAGATAAAATGCAAGGCTTGGGACTGAGCCAAATGGTGCTAATACCGGTTGTAGTGGCCTTACTATTCCTGAATGCAATTTCTGCTAGTGAAGTTCCACGTCCTTTGGGAGTTTCACTGGCCAAGGCTTCACTGTACCATCCGCAGCCTGGAGACAATAGCTGGACTTGCTTAGATGGCAGCCGGACCATTCCCTTCTCACAAATCAACGACGACTACTGCGATTGTGCGGACGGAAGCGATGAACCAGGTACCTCCGCTTGTCGAAATGGTCAGTTCCATTGCTTGAACAAGGGCCACCAGCCTCTGGATATACCCAGCTCCCGGGTGCAGGACGGTATCTGTGACTGCTGCGACGGCAGCGATGAGTCACAGGTGGTTGGATGCCCAAATACATGCCTGGAACTTGGAGCAGCGGCTGCTGTCCAAAGACGAAATACGGCCGAGCTACACAAACGAGGAGCGGAACGACGCCAGGAGATGATAACCCGCGGCAAGCAGATGAAGGCTGAAAGGGAATCTCGTCGACTTGAGCTAGACCAACGACGCAAGGAACAGGAGATCCTGCGCTCCGAAAAGGAGCAACTTAAGAAAAACGCCGAGGCTCTAGAATCGGAGGCCATTGAAATCTTTAGGGAACAGCAACGGGAGTTGGACGCAGAGACTGCACAGGCGGAGCAAGAGCCACAACAGATGCGCCATGAGGCTTCTCTCAGCTTCACACGCTTTGACACTAACAAGGATGGCTTCGTTGAGGTCACCGAATTAATGGTGGACATGAACCTGGATAGAGATCGCAACGGTGTGGTTACTGTGGAGGAGGCCAAATATTTCCTAGATGAGCGCGAGCGTGTAGATTTGGATGCGTTCGTCACTCTAGCTTGGCCAAAAATAAAACCCCTGGCTATGCTGGCCGACGGTCTATTCCAGCCGCCACAGCCGGAGGAAATTGTCCCAGAACCAAAAGTTGAACAGGCGGAGCCTTCCACTGAAGCTATCGAGCCAACACCGCCACAGCTAAGCGGAGGTTAGAATGGCTTTTCAAAAAAGGTTATGGTTTCTAAATTCAAATTTTATTTATCGTACAGAACAAGCTGATCTCGCTGGTGAGGAAGATATCGAAGCTGACGAAGAGGGCGAAGAAGATCAATACGACGACGAGGAACCCGATGTGGGCGTAGGCGAGGCTTCTCCGGATGTAGAGGACGTGCCACCTCCAAATTACGACCCTGAAACGCAGCGCTTGATCCAACAAGCCAACGAGGCCCGAAATGCTCTCGAGGAAGTTGAACGCAGTCTGCGCGAGATTGAGCAGGAGGTTAAGGAAATTGACGACCAGAATAGCAAGGGTTACGGTCTGACCGAGGAGTGGGCTGTGCATGACGGTCAGTGCTACAACTTTGAGGATCGGGAGTATGTCTACACCCTGTGCCCCTTCGATCGTGCTTCTCAGAAGTCACGAAGTGGAGGACCCGAAACAACACTGGGTCGTTGGGATAAATGGATTGGAGAGCCTAAGAAGTATTCGCAGCAAAAGTACAGCAACGGAGCCGGCTGTTGGAATGGTCCGAGTCGTTCAGCCATTATAAACATAAGTTGCGCTCTGGAACCCAAGATCACTGCCGTCAGCGAACCAAATCGCTGTGAATATTACTTTGAGTTCGAGACACCCGCCGCCTGCGATAGCGAAGCTTTCCAGGCAGAGTCAGAAAACCTACACGACGAACTCTGAAAACATCAATCAATCAAGGATGAGCCGAAGAAAAATGTGTGTGCTAGGCATACGAAGATGAGAGATTTGGGGATTGTATTTTAGTCTTAAAGGAGAATATTAATTTTTGTCGAGATCATTCCCAAACTGCAGCAGGAAAATCATCAAGAAGAATTGTAGCAAATTAATTCAGTGTATGCATTTAAGCAAAAAGTACATGAAGTTTCATTCTGAATAAACACCTAGTATTTAAAAAAAAATATATAGAAGAGCATATTGATTGTCCAAGCGAATGAAAGTTCTGGTATGTGTTTTAGTAAATGTCATACTTTTGTTAAAGACATTCCTAAATTTGTGGAACAAGTATTAATATGCTAGAATCATTCTGTTACCCGATATTATTGTTTTAAAGCACAAAAAATTTTGAAATTGTAATGAAAAAAACGTATAGATAAATGGTAAATGAATGGCGACAATGTTGATCCTACAATCTTCTCTATAAGCAGGAATTAAACTGAAATTTGCAATTCATTTTGAATAAAGTATCAATGTTTCGTACTTTTGAAATTTGTTTTTGAAACAGTCGATAATATGGGGCGCTGAAATAGTAAAAATTTCTAGATTATTATACACTATTCCACTTTCTTAAAATGTTTAGTTATATAAAGTATTATTCATTTAGTTTTCAATAGGGTATAAACATTTAGTAATCTTTAAAAATATGCAAATTACAGTATATATTAATTCTATGCCTCGGTAACAGCGAGCTTTATGTCCTCCAAATAGCCATCCACCTGGTGCTCCAAAGCGAGGATGTGACCCGTATTACAGTTCTCGGCACCCACAAAGGTCAGAATTAATGGCAATTTGTTCATCTGGACCACCTGGTAATTGGAGTACATGGAGATGATGGTCTTGTTCCTGCCCAAACCCAGTTTGCTCGCCTGGTCGCAGGCAGTGGTGAATGTGGGTATAAATGAGGGCATCAGGGCGAAGTCCACGTTCTTTTCCTGACTGACCCGAAGGAGGGGTACTCCATCACGATCCGTTATCTGAATCACGTATAGGCCGCTGACCCTTTTTAAGAAAAAGCAACCAATAATATCCGGAAAACTCTTTTTAATGCCTTATATACTTTTGCAACAAGCCATCCAAATACTTCTTGATGTCGTCCGACATGGAGATCGTGAGGAAGTGTTAAAACAGAGGAAACAGAGGACAATATAATTAAGTTTTTCCTCCACATCCAATTATTTACACAAAACAAACTGAGCAACAGCTGATTAAGTTATCGATAAGTGCACATTACAAAGACGTGGTTTCAAGGGGTTTAAATTGTATAACAGACAATAACAAACCCCCAAATAATTTCCACCCACGCCTCTACATAAGTTATCGATTGGAAGTCGCTTTTGGTTGCGTGGATAAAAACCTTTTGTTTGTAATAAAATAGCTTGATTTAGTTGAAATAGAAAAGTTATAGAAGTTTTCAGTTCTTATTCCAATAGATAAAACCCTTTTCAACCATGGTAACTGGTGATCCGGGTGCTGTAAAACCCCCAAATACGGCGGCTTCAGATGATGACGATTACACCGCATCCATGTCGCACCTAACCATTGGCCAGCAGATCCAGGAGTTGTCAAAGCAACTGCAGAATACCAAAGAGGAACTGCACCAGCAGGTGCGGGATAAACACGGGGCACTTCTTCAGCAGGCCACCCACGCAGGACGCTTCGATGCAGCTCTAAATACGCTGGCTGAGGATGTGCAACGAGTTAGGGAGACGGGTCATCGGCTGAAGAGCCAGGTGGACTCGCAATACCAGCAGGTGGAGAACCAAACGCAGGTGCTCGGTCGCTTGCATGATGTCAGCCACCTTCTTCGCTCGGCTGGAACACTGCTGACCCTAACGGCCAAGTTGAAGGGGACCAAGGATGTCCTGCGGCAGGCAGAACTGCACTTTGAGCTGGGACAACTCATCGAGGACAAGGAGCTCAAGGACATTGAATTTATTCAGCAAGATCGTGCTTATGTCATGAGTTCGGGTCAGAAAATAAGAAATCTCACGCAGATGCAGCTGGTAACTGGCCTCCAGGAGCGCAATCAAAACCAAGTAGTTAATGCTTTGAAGGTGGGTTAATATAGCATTTAATAGAGCACGAAACTAAAATAGTAACCATACAGATCTTCATGAACTTCAATACCCTGGAAAAATCCCTAGAGAACCTACTCGCGACCTTTATCGCCGACATGGACCAATCGCTCAAGGAGTGTTTTGCCGGCAATGACATCT
This sequence comes from Drosophila eugracilis, assembly GCF_018153835.1. Lineage (NCBI taxonomy): Eukaryota > Metazoa > Arthropoda > Insecta > Diptera > Drosophilidae > Drosophila > Drosophila eugracilis. The sequence goes on along the minus strand of NW_024571981.1, from coordinate 2,923,004 downwards.
CCGTGCTAAACAAGTCACCCACGCATAACGTCAGCAAACCAACTCCCTCGAGGGGACCAGGGAAAACTCCCCAGTTGACAACCACCCAGAATTTTCGAGCCAAGTTCTGGAAATCTGTGGACTGGCTGCTTTATGATGAACTCTTCGAGACGTGCACACAGATCAAGCTGCTTAAGACGGCTCTGGAACACATCAACCAATTTGGTTATACATCAGAGTCATCGGATCAGTGTATCCCACAGCGTTTTTGGCAGCAAGTTCAGCAGCTTCTCCGGAAGTCCTTTGACGAATGTCCCCAGCATGTAACTCAGACGCTCCAAGAAGGGCTATCGAAGCTTCTCACATCCGCTCGTGGCTTGGAACAGCGCCTGAATGGCGAGTTTCAATTTGACAATGAGCTATTCGCTCCTCTGGAAGTGGGTTACGTTAGCAAGTGTGCTGCCAACTTCAAGGCTTGTTTGGCGGGAGTGGATTTGCCTGGCAACGAAACCGTGGATAACTTTATTCGTGTAGCTTCCACCGAATTGAGCGCTGCTTTGATCGACTCACGTCTCACCAATTCCATAGCGAATGTTTTCGTTGCTTGTGGAAAGGAATTGTGTACAAAACTAGAGGCTCAAATTAAACTGGGAGCTGATTCCAAGCAAGTTGTGGATCTGCCCAACTTGCAGCAGCAGCAAAACACACAGTTGGCGAATGTCCTTTACTACTATAAGGATTCAGTGCGTCGCATGCTCAGCGATCTTCAAGTGCAGTTTGAGAAAACTCCGGGAACAGCTAGGGAGTGTATATCTCGCTCCCTGGAGCAGGCTGATCTGCTGATTGGAACTATTCTGCAACAAATCATGGAGTCGATCATTACGACCATTAGCATCATCATATTGAGTATGCACAGGGAGCCAGGATTGAACACAGAAAGGCTCTCCACGACGGGTCCCTCGATGTACATGAAGGAACTGCAGGTGAGTGGAATTTCGCATCGTTAGGCATTGCCATTATTATTATTCATCTCTCAGGAGTTTGTCAATCGGTCCTGGTCGCATCACATAGCTCTGTTTGATGACAAACAGATGACTACGAAATGTGGTCACGAGCTAGCAAAGCGATGTATCGAGTTGTTCCTTCACAACGTCTGCATACTGCGTCCATTGAGTGCTGCGGGAAGACAGCGTTTGAAGCAGGACTGCCAACACATGGAGCAAGCTTTGAAACCTCTTTGTCCCAATCTCGCCGAGCTTGGCAAGCCTTCTCGTCTGCTAAGGGCCATGTCCCTGCTGATCGTTCAAACGGCCCAAGAGCTGGTTAAGCAGACGATCGGGGAGGATTCCCTTGTACCCAGTTATATTGTGTTGCTGCTGCTCTTTGGACACGCTGGAGCGGACCTGCAGTCACCACATACCACGGCAAACTGGTCCAACGAACGTCTGATTGAATGGCTGGATGGACACACGGCGGAACGCGAAAAGCTGGAGCTGATCTCGGGGGCATTGCAGCGGTATCGGGATAATGCCAGACGTAAGAATATCCAGCAATACGACGAAGTGTATCCCATGATGGTGGAGTATTTCGAACAGGCCTTAAAGGCAATTCCATAAATATTAAATTTTATTTCTAACTAGAACTATGTAAAAGTTTTACTTTATTTATAATATACATAACAAGTCCAAGATTTTCAATTTGACGAAAAAAAAAATCAATTTATATTTACAAAAATTAGTTTCAATTAACAATAAACAATTCTACAAAATTTAAAAAATTGCGGTTAACGAATTTTTAGTTTCAATTATTTCTAACTAAATATTTTCTCTACATATTAATCGCTTAATATAATTCAATTTTTAAAAGGTAATATATCGATAGCTACCGATTGCGTTGACAGTAAGTGGATTTTTAGAGTCGTCAGATTTGGTCACTCTACAGCTCTCCATTTTGTTTGCAACGTGAAAACTATAGAGAAACGAACGTCAATCTTTTAAACCTAATATAAAAAGTTGCAAAACTAACTCAGGACGCTTCGAAACGCTGCAAAATAGAGAATATCGACCACGAATATGGACAACATAGAGCGATTATACAAATGCTATGAGATTCTGTCGGAGGCGGGCGATAAAATATCAGAGGTAAGCCGCCATTGCAAAACGTGCCGGAAAAAAAAACGGTATATCATATATATTTATATTTTTATATATATTTCATTTTCTTGCAGCATGTGGATGAATATAAAGAGATACTTAAAGCCGTAAAGGGATCATCGAAGGAAAAGCGCTTGGCGTCTCAGTTCATCGGGAACTTCTTCAAACACTTTCCGGATTTGGCCGACACAGCTATCGATGCACAGTTTGATTTATGCGAAGATGACGACACACAGGTGGGTAGAGCCCTGTTATACCTTTAGGCTTAACTCTAAGAAATAATAAGTTACATAGTTTTACCTCAATCTATCCATTAATTTCATTTTGATATTTTCACATTGAATAATACCCACTCGCTTACATTAACCTTCTTTCATCCCTTTAGATCCGACGCCAGGCCATCAAAGATTTACCAAAACTTTGCCAGGGAAACGCTGACGCCACCATCCGAGTGGGCGACACTCTGGCCCAGCTTCTGACTCTCGACGATGCTATGGAACTGCAGCAGGTCAATAACTCGCTATTGGCTATAATTAAATTGGATACAAAGAGCTCTATCACTGGATTGTTTCAACAAATAGCCACTGGGGATGAGACGACAAGGGAGCGCTGCCTCAAGTTCATTGCAACCAAGTTGCTGACCATGGGTCCCACAGTTATAACCAAGGAAATCGAGGACTACGTCGTGGAGGAGATCAAAAAGGCGCTGCAGGACGTCACTGCTGATGAGTTTCATCTATGCATGACGATTCTGGGTGCGACCAAACTAGGCAGCACCATCACCGGACACGCTGAGCTCGTTAAGCTGGCAACGGAGCAGGCGGAGCTCAATAACACAGATACTGACATAATTGCCGTCGATGATGAGGTCGTTGAGCGATTTATACAGTGCGCCACTGCAGCGGCACCTTACTTTTCGGTAAGTTTTATATATTTCTTTGCTACTTTCCTATAAAAATAAATCTAATCTGTTGCCATTTATGTAGAAAACCATTAAATCGACAGCCTTTGTGGCTCACGTTTGCGATAAACTGCTGCCCATCAAGACCTGGAACATGATCGCCACTGCAGTGTCGCAAGATCAAATTCAACTTAGATTACTGAAAGTATTCGCCGAGATGATAACCTACACAGACAAGCTGGAGAATGCCAGCGAACGTATTAATGCAGTTTATCATGTATTACTGGTAGGATTATTTGACAAATCATAAACGAAACTAGATTAAGACAGACAATATATTTATTTTCCAGGAATACATGCCTTTGCCGAAGCTGAGCGTTGAGGATCTGGGAGATACCCCGCCCTCATTTCAATTTTCACACGCGGAATGTCTTCTGTACGCTCTGCACACGCTAGGAAAGAATCATCCAAATAGTTTAAGTTTTGTCGAGGATGCAGAGAAGCTAAAAGACTTTCGAGCTAGATTGCAATATCTAGCCAGGGGAACACAGGGGTATGTTTTGAATGCATTAAATCACTTCTTTATAACTAAATATAATAATGTAATGCAGATATATTAAAAAGTTGGAGGAGGCGCTGAAGGGCAAGACTGGGGAGGAGTTAAAGACGGAGGAGAACCAATTAAAGCAGACAGCGCTGAAGACTACATCGAACATCAACGTATTAATACGTGATTTATTCCACTCACCGCCCATATTCAAACATGATATTGTGCTGTCCTGGATTGTGCCAAAAAATGTAAGGCTGTTTATATTAACATGTTAACCAAAAAACCTCTTAAACAACTTTAAACATTTAGACAAAGCTTGGCAAGCGCCATGCACCCATCACTTTTGGGGAAAAAGCTGCTGCCAATGGGAAGGAAAAAAAGGATCAGGAGCCAGAGAAGAAGGCGCGGGCTTCCAACGAACAAAAGTTCTACTCGCCACCATCTGGAAAATACTCAAACAAGGTGAACCAAAACTACGGCAAAAACAATCGGACGATACAACGAGGTGGTGGTGGTGGCGGCGGCGGTGGAGGAGGAGGAGGCTACAGGAATCGTCGCTTCAACAAATACTAAGTAAACAATAAGAGAGGAAGAGTAGCAGCAGCGAGTACTTCACTTGAATGGTTTGTCCCTAGTCCGTAAACATAAAAAAACAACCAGAGATTGGATACGTGCAGAATAAACAATACTGAAAGCATGCTGCAACAAAGCATGTAAACATTTTAACATAAACAAGAACGTTCCCAGAAGCTGATGGGTAAGTACGACTTCCGATTTCAAATTAACATTCTCCCTTTCGTCCCTTTTCAGCGCAATTTATTCTCATGGAAAGTAAATGCAATTATTACAACAAACATTATTCTCATACACTCACGTCATTGCTTTTATTATTTTCGTGAAAAATGTTTTTCCGTGAAATTCTCGAAACTACGCCACGCCTCCATTCGTTTCCTAAAAAAGATGGGGGGCTTTGGCATCGTTTTGAATTTAGATCACGTTCCACTTTCGATTCTGTCAAATGCATAAATATAAGATTATAACGATAACCAGTTGAACAAGCTCTTCAATATTAATCTATAAAAGAAAGTTCCAAGTCTGTGGAAAAATTAGTTTCCCGATTTGAAGAAAATGATTTGCAAACAAATGAAATGTTTGTTAAATCGAGTTTTTGTTTTGAAACCTATTAGATTTTATTTAACATGTAATCAAATCAACAATTGTAGCACGTAAAGATGCAAGTCAGCAAAAATCACTTACATTTCTTGAATTCAATAAAAGCGACATTAAACTGCATGAAATTTTTGTTTTATTTATTAATTGGTAACGAGGAGTTCAGGCAAAAGGAAAATGGATAGAGGGTGCTCAATGGATTGTTCTTCAAAATCAAAAAACGAAAGAGGACTTATTTTTCTCCAATATAGAATATTATGTAACAACATTGTATGCCGATGGAAAATTAGATTAGAACAATGAAATATTAAACTTGCAAGGCCTCGCAGCGTTTTCTTTGTATATATTTATTACCATTAATAAAAATATATTTATGTATAGCGTAATATAAGCATAAAATATAGTAATTATAGTTTCAGCTTAAAAACTTAATCTGTGTCTATGTTGTTGTGGCCGATCCAGGCTGTAATCTACCACTAGATGCTCGGTGGAGGTTGATTACCCGGCTGTTGCTCGTTGCCCGGATTGGCATTCGGGTTGGGCTGACCGTCCTGCTGCCGAACTCCCGCCAGTTGATTGGCGAACGTCTGGAACAGCTGCAGCATATCGTTAGGCATTGGCGGAATCTGTGGCGGAGCACCACCACCGCCAGGAGCAGCTCCTCCTGCACCGGCATTTGGTTGACCAATGTTGGCAATTAGCTGATCAACTGTATTCATAACCATTGGATTCTGGGCCATCGACCGCAGTTGCTCCATATCAATCTCGGCACTGCCAAATAGGTTCCTCACTAAGGGATTCGACAGCATAGCATTTAGACCATCCGTTAGATGCGACAGCTGCGGTGGCTGATTCCTGGCATTCCTGGCCACCTCCAGATTTCTCCTGTAGTCCGGATTGTCCGGTTCCAATTCAATAGCCTTGGTGTAAGCCTGCTCTGCCTCCGCGAACTTGCCCATATTCGAGTAGGCCACTCCCAAGCGGCCGTATGCCTTACTGTAGTTGGTGTTGTACAGCAGGGCGGACTTGCAATCGGTAACGGCACGATCGTTATCGCCCAGTCGGATGTGAGCCGCAGCCCGGTTGCAGTAGAATATCGGGTTCTTGGGATCAAAGGTAATGGCTCTGTTGTACTGCAGCAGGGCCTCGTTGTACTTGCACTCCTTCATGAGACGATTGCCCTCGTTCTTGATAGAATCGGCCAGGGCCAAAGATTCCGGGTTGCGTTCGATATACAGCGACTGGAAGAGCTCGAACATATCAATGTTTTTGGGAGCGACGGCGGCACTTCCGCTGGGAAGCGCATCACCACTGGGGGCACACGAAGTGCTGCTCTGTGTGGTGGCCTGATCCTGGCTGGCGGAATCCTGCACCGCCTCCACATCATCGCCCACGTCAAAGGCCGCCTGAAGACACTGGATAGCCACCTCAATGCTTTCACTCTGGTCCGGTGACATCACGTCCACCTGCTTTTTCAGGTAGTCGATGAAGCTCCGCACGAAACTTTGCTGCACTGCGTCCGGCATTTTGGCTCTGGTTACAGTAAAATTAAAAAGTAAATGTGATTAAGCGAAATGTGAATGTGAAATATAGCTGTCAAAAATAGATGGTGTGACCACAGCGGGGCGTCTATCGGAAGATGTATTTTGATATTTCTTATCGGTTTATAATTTCAATAACGTTATTGCTCTTCTCAACGAAACCTTAAAAATGACATTTTTGATATTTATAATAATGTTAAGTATGATTTCTAATTCATCTTATTCTTGATGATGCTCTAAAAATAATTTACTTTATTTTTGAGTTTAGGAAGTGTTTAAAATAACTACATAATTTAAAATTCAAGATGAATGAATAACCAAACAAATCCCCAAATATATAAATATATTTTTCTTCAATTCTTAAAAACTCCAGAGATAAGATCCAGTGGAGACCATTTATAAAATCCCTCCCAAGGTTTGAGTCCGAGGTTCTGGCATTTTTTGGACTTTCAAATAGGTATCATTAGAGGTTTTTGAAAACTTTCATGTACGGTCGCACTGAAATTCCGTCACAAACATTGCCAAGAATCGACGTGATTGCGGATTAAAATTTTTGTTTTTGCACTTGCTTGGAAATTTCGCCACTATCAAACATCGATTAAATGGAATAATTTAGCCGTCTACGCCGCAATTGTGCAACGAAAATACATAAAACAGCTGGGCAAAAACGGAGTGCAGTGGGAAAATGGACACAACTCCCACTCCGCGAGCGAACGAAAGGAAAGGGGAAATCGTGTGATGTCATTTTGACTGTTTCTTTTCGAGTTAATTGAAACAACTTCCTGTGCTGCTTTTGATTTTCTGCTGCCAACTGCTTTTTAAGCGCCACTGTGTGCGTGTGCGGGAGTGCGCTAGTGTGTGTGTGTGATCTACATAGATAAATATATATTGTGTAAAATTATTTGCCGTTAAAAGCACACGGTTAATTGGCCATTAAGTGCTATTTAATTTAGTAATTTAGCGGGGTGAGGGCAGTAAAAAAGAGAAGAAAAACCACAGAAATACCATTCCACACACACACACACACGCGAAAAAGAGAAAAGGTGAAACGCACGCACACCATAAAAAGCACACCGCGAGTGGAGTTGTGTGAGTGGGGTTTCGATAAAAAAAAATCCACAAAAAATACAACAAAATAAAGTCCGGCATAAACAAATCGACTTATCGATTTCCCTCCAAAAAATAAAAAAGTATCGAAAAGATTCCGCCCAGGACAAAACAACGAGCAAAATCACCTGCCACGCCCACGGGCAGCTGTACCGTCCACTACCACCACCAGCCCCCATTCCCCGTACTATAAAGGATATCCATCATCCATCATGTCCAGTCCCAGCAACACGGATAATGGCCAATCTGTGCAGGATCTGCAAATGGAGGTGGAGAGGCTTACCCGCGAACTGGACCAGGTTTCCTCCGCCAGCGCCCAGTCTGCACAGTATGGTCTGTCCCTGCTGGAGGAGAAGTCCGCCCTGCAGCAAAAGTGCGAGGAACTGGAGACCCTCTACGACAACACGCGCCACGAACTGGACATCACACAAGAGGTGAGTGCCCATAAGGATATTATTTACTTTAAGGAAATTGGGAAATGTATAGATTTTTTAAAGCTTTTTCTGATTTATTTAAATTTAAGTTTCAGGTACATTAATGTTACCTTTGGGTCTTGCGTCTTCCCTAAAAAAAAGATTACTTTCTTGGATTAAATCTTTTAAAAGTTTACAAGCAAACAAGATTTAATCTTTTTTTTACCAATATGGTTTTCATTCATGAACATCCATAATCGTCTTTAATTGAGCTTTACTGTGGCTAAGTTTTCTGATCTGTTTCCAAGCATTCGCCGCTTATCGCCCAACTAGCCCGCACACTTACTCACACACCTTTGGACACACATACACCTAGACAAAGAAAACCTTTCCACAATCGCCATCAATTTGTCTTGCTGGCAAATTAACTCGCTCACCTGTTGGCCAGTTCGGTCAGAATGGCTCTCTTTCAGCGTCTCTTCCGCTCTGGACAAAGTCTGGTCTGGTCTAGCAGAAATAATTACGATCTACTCCCTGATCGTGGAATTGGATACTGACCATATGGTCACGTGCTGTTTTTTTAGATATGAATACAGTGAAAACCATATAAGTCACCAGCTGTCAATGATCCAATATATAAATATCTTAAATCTTAAATAAATGTTAATCATTGCTACCTGTAATCATATATTTTGTATTCCCTTTATTTTTTAGTTTTTAGTACTCTTTTTCCTCTTCCTTTGTTCTCTTCATTCTTTCTTTTTTCTCTTACCCCCAACGATCTCGCTCAATTTGTCTTTGGCCTAAACAAAACATTGTTTTGGCTGAAAAGCTCCGCAGCTTACAGCTGGCCAATTGCACCACGGCCAATCTACTTTTGCCATTTCATTGTGCACCTTAATCTAGCGTCACAGGCACCATCCGTTTTCGCCCACTGGCAGCGCCCCTTGCCCTTTTTTTTTTACTACCCTTCCTTGCCAATTAGTTCTTTCAATCGGCTGGCATTTCCGCTGGAATTTCCAACGGCTGTGGATTCCTGAGCTCCACCTGCATTGCCAGACGAAAGGGAAAAGTTTTGTCCTATCCTGGGTGAAAATCAAATGGGGGAAGAAACAGTCCATAATCATTCTGCCGTCTATTATCATTTCTTGTTCGGGCTTTTTTTTATTGTTTACCAACTTCTTGTTGCTTTGTTTTGTTGGTAATTAAAACGTTGCTAAAGTTGCTGTTGGTTTAGGCAACTTTTTTTTGACAAAGGAGGGTTAATAAAGCAAATGGGTGAAATTGTTTGAGAATATTTTATTATAACGAAAAATTGAGCTGAAGTCATAAATGTAATCTATTCACAAAGAGTTTTGAATAAACAGTTGATAATATTTTGGTTATGAATAAGTCAGAAGTTATTATTAATGTTTTGTAATTTAAATATTAATTTTTATTGAGCTATATATAAAATAGACATAATCCATTCTTTTAATTATTTCCCAACGGATTAACCAGAGTAATTACGCCTTAGATTAAAAATTCATAACACATAGGGTTGAAAGTTCTGGAATTAAAACCAGCGAGGGCGTTAACACCTGCACACATACATATACAGACACCCAACCGGAAACACCTTTTTACAATTACGCATACGTACATTACGTATATAACTCATGCATTTCTATGCATATAAAAAACAAAAAGCCTGCCAATTAATTGTTGGACAGGTGGCGGTGCACTTGTGCCCCGCTTAATAGTTTCCAGCTTGTTGGATTTGAACTCAACTGAACTTTTACGAGAACACAAAAAAGAGTGCGAGACCAAAAGAACACTCCATCCACCCACCCACACAACACACACAGCACACACACACACATTTTAAATGGATGCTTAAAATTAAAAAAAAAAAAAAGAAAATTCGCAACGTCGACTACAACGTCACTGCGGGCATTTTATGTCCCCTCTGCAAACTGCAGCTCAGCAACCAGTGTAAAAAAGGGGATGGGGAAACGGAATGACAGGGGGGACATATTTCCACTTGTAATCAAGATATCAGCCGTGGGCGAGCCCAGCATAAAATGACATAAATCAACGGGGACGCTAGGAAAAGAGGGCAAAGTTTCCGTCTTCGGTTGGGAAATTAGCTTACTGAAATTAATCGGATATTTTCCAAAGAACCCGAGGCGCTAGAAATTTTCCCATCGACTGAACTTTAATGCAATCGAATTTCGATTATGCTTGGGACAGGCCAGAGGCTTAATTCCTGGAAATTCTAGAAGCGGTAGTTAAATTAGATTATTAAAAAAGTTTAAAAGTACTACTTAGTCACGGGTTATCCAGCATGTACTTTTATCGAATAATTTTAATCAAATTAAAAGTGGAAAAACACATTGAAGCACTTAGTTCTTTAAGTTTTTGATTCAATTATTGGATTGAAAACTTTTATTCAATTAAAAATAAGTCTACTAACTTTCATTAAATCCCATTCAAAGTGTGCTAATTTTGGTTCTGTCACTGTGACTGCAAATTGGCAACTGCAGGACCGCAAAACAAATATTTACCCAGTTTTCGGGACGTCAGGCGTTCGAAACTGTCAGCCGCATTTGGCAATTTATTCAGTTAGCTGGAATCAGAGTTAGTGCAACAATGGGTGGCAAGGCAGGGGCAGGAAAACACGTTGTTGTTTCGACGATTGTAACTGCGGCAATTAAAAGGCCCCGAAACAAGGGCCATAAAACGAACGATGGACGCAGTGGAACAACACATGTACGTCCTGTATTGTCCCCAACATGTGAATCGGTTTTTGGTGCGGGTGGTGGCCATATATCATGGCTGCCATCGCGGCATTGCCACCACCAAGGACATCCCGTCGTCCGGTGGTCACATTCCCATGTCCTGCGTAGTTTGGTATTCTGCGGCTGCCTGACTTTGCTACTTTCCGCCCCAAAAAGTTTTTAACACAAATTTAATAATTAATGACATTATATGTCATGGCTTTTTGTTTGCGGAAAAAGGTTCTGGATAACAGAGTTTATAATTAAATAAGAAATAAATTTCACTAACGACATCTAAAGAGAAAAACGTATAGTTGTTGTTAGAAACTGTAAATCTTAAATACAAATATGTGTTAGCTCAATTTAGTGACTCCGCTATTGGTAATATTGACTATAAATTGCCAAAACTAATTCTTATATAATTTAAGATAATCAAAGCAATAATCTAAATGCCCCAATACTTGGCCTAAATGTTTCCTTTATTTATGGGCCATTTAATACTGCCAAATGTTTAACCTTTCCAAATCCAAATCCGAGCCAGACAATTGCAATTAGAATAACAACAGCAGCAACATCAAAGCCGCAGCCAAAGGATGCATCAGGAGAAGGTTGAAGGGAAAAAAATTATAATGATTTGACACTGATGTTCTGTTCTTTTGGCGCAAATTGCAATTCTATGGCAATCAAAGTGGCAGCAGGAGCAGGAGGAACAGGACAGGAGCAACTGCAACAGCCACAATGGGTGAAGTGGGGCCATTGGGTGGGTTAAGAGTGCCGGCTCGGCACTCGGGCTGTTGGCAAGGGTTAAATGCAGCGCTTGAGCACTGACAAAACATGTTTCCGTCGCTGTCTGGCCTGACTGAAAAGGAAATGAGTAGGAAAAAAAGTGTTGTATTTCCCGCCAACTGAAGCCATCTCCGCCCGCTTTTCCGCTATATTCCTCCTCCCCGGATTTTCCCCAATGAATTGCCAGCAATGAAAATGTAAATGCACACAGACTTGTATTTTTTGTATGACAATGATGGGAGACAGAAATCTGGGCAAGGATACACAAGGGCAGAAGCTGTTGTGACAATTGCAGTTTTCCAGCGGAGAGGAGGAGAAAACTCTGCCGTCCTGCATAATGACGGTGCAATTTATTTGCGTAAACTTTTTGGCCCCAGCCTCAGCCAAAGTCTCTCTGGAGAATTTGGAACACAGCCAGATGCAATGAGCTTGCAAAAGGATGAACCCCCACCATCAACACGTCCTGGAAAACGCTACATGACTATTGGCTGTTAAATGCGCTTGAGATATTTGCCCAGGATACGTATATGTGAACGATGCATTATGCAACACATCCACGGACATTCGCAGCAGGAGCAAATGGTTATTATTTCTGTTTATAGTTCCGCGCTTTCAAGGATTTCTCATGGCCCGCTGCGTCCATTTCGCATTTCCTGACGATGCTCTTGAGCGTTATTATGAAGCTTGTTTATTTTTTTTATCGAAAAACTTCAGAGAGATATTACTGAATGTGGATTATTTCTTTTCCATCAAATATGAGGAAAATATTAAATATTATTTTGGAATATCGTAGAGAAATGAATGTTATATTTAACTAAATAACTTTTTTTATTTAAAAAGATTTTGTGCAGATGAAATAGTTTAAAGAAATATCCCTAAGATGCTGTATTAAACCCACCTTTTAAAATTCATTCTCATTGTTAGGACACTCGTGGGTGCGGTTATTTTTAACTAGATTTTTGTCGTATCCTTTTAGTACAAAATACAAAGAGTATTCCTTTATTTTTTTTTTGTATTTTGACCGTGCAGCCGGCACATTCGGTGGATTCCCATTGCGTTAAGAGCGTAATTTGAGTCCCTTTGTGTCCATGCTTCCATGGTAAAAATTTCCGCAGCGTCAACATTTGCACGCACACAGGTTTTCCCTCAGTTTTCCGCCTGCAGTTTTAGTCGCTTTTCTGGTCGCCGTTTTTTCTTTTGTCGTTTTAGGCGACATTTCAAATTCAGAGCGAGTGTCAAGCTCGTGCATTGACATGATGGCCACAAATGTGCCGTTCTCACATTTTCCATTTCCTATTTTCTCTTTTTGGCTCTCATTGTTCGTATGTGCGTTTTGGTTAAGAATTGTGCACAGCCTACGAAGGGGGTACACTTAAAAAATTGATATTATTCTTCAGGTATTTAAAATATCCGAATTTAGAAGTTTGAAATCTTAAAAATGGTATTCTTATGCTAAGTTAAATTTTGTATATATATATTTTTCGAAACGATTCAAGAATTCCATAAAAGAATATACAAATCTTAGTTCTATACAATTTTTTCCAGTGCATCTGGTTATTATTGCATTTGCAGGCTGTTTCACATTTAAATTTGCCTGCGTTCCATGAGAGTGACGCTGCCAGTTAACGAACTGGGCGTGGTGTCGCCTTTGCCTTCGCCCTCGCACTCGGTCGGTACAATCTGTTCAGTCATTCATGGCATACTTTATCAGCATTGGGGAGTAACCAGCGGGAACCCAGACCAAACCACCCACTTGGCCACCCACTTTTGTGACCAGGAGAAGGAAATTGTTATAGTCGCTCCTTGTTGTTGTTGTTATCGTAGTAGTTGTTGTTGTTGTATATTCTGTGGTTTTGCCACCTTAGTGGTCACTCTCACAAACACAAAGTGCGCTCCAAAATTCTGCTCATCGGCGTCATAATGTGGGCAATCTGCTCTATTTTTAGTGGCCCCGACCAGGAGGAGTTTCATTGCAGTCATCCGGAGAACTGATGGCAACAGCTGCCGTTGCTGTGCTAGGAGTCCACCCATATTTGACTGGACACTGGGATGAAAGACTAAACATAGTCTGTGCTAATTGTTGATTTTATTTAATTTTACAAATTTGAATTATTAACCCAGAACGTTCAACATGTGTTTAAAATTTTTAACATTTTGTTTTATAAAATATCTTCAATGATTTTACAAATACCTAAAACATCTAATATTTTATCTGAGTGTACTTGAGCACCTCTCCTTTATCACCCATTCTGTTTAGGCCATTTAGAAGGGAACTTTACCTCCCACTCTCCCTCAAGCAATCCACCAGATACAAAGTGAGTGGTTTGAGAGGGAGATAGACCCGGTGTCTGGCCTAAGCCAAGTGTACTGTGGTTGCTCTGCTCTTGTCTGGCCTCTGTTAACTGTGTTAATATTTACCCAAGTTAATTAAAAATCTTTTCTAATTTGCATAAAGTTTATGCCGTCATTTGTTTTCGGCCTGTTGCCCCATAGATGGCGTCACTGAGCAAACTATGGTACTGAGAGAAAAATATAGTTTCAGTTAATTTTTTTTGTTAGTTATAAATATGAAACTTAGGTTGATTTCTTTTCTTAAGAAATATTTATGTTATTTATTGGTGTTCAAAATTAAGTAATATAGGTTAGCTTTGTAAAATTGATGTCCCCATAACATGAGAAATCACTTCACAAAAAATCGGTTTAATTTAATTAAAATCTGATTATAACAGAATAGCTACGATAACAGATTTGGAATGCTTTTATAAGCTGCCCCCATTGTAGAACCTTTGTTTTAAGATTATCTCACACTGATTTTTCCTCTTCCGCCCGTCTACCTCTCCTCTTTCTCTCTCAGCCCTTTGTGCTTGTCTCTTTCTAATTTAAGAGGCGCCTTGCAATTTAGTTGCATGAATGTGTGACAGCATTAGGCAGCTGAAATTCCATCCGAGACTTTGGACCCGCCTTGGCCTTTTGTTTGCTTTCTCTTTTAGTACACCCCTTCACCTCCTAGCTCTTCTTCTTCTGCTTTGGATTACACTAATTAACGAAATGCACTTGGCTTAAAGTGGGCTGGATGGTGGGGGTTCTTTTTGGGTTTACTTTGTGGGTGTGTGATTGTCAAATTGAGATTGCAAAAACAACAAGAACGGCGGCTGACGTCGCCCAACTATAATTATATGGATGGAAAAAGCTAGGAATGAAAAGAGTGACGGCTAAGGAAGGGGGAAAAGGGCAAGGAACACTAGAGCTGTGAAAGCTTATCAAGGGGTTAAGGATGCGGCAAAGAATCTGAGACTCATTTGTTTGCTGCCTGCTAATTACACGGCATTTAAGGGAAACGCGCCAAAGGAAAGTTTCTCACAGAACTTAATGCAGTTTCCGTTTGGCCAAATCCCAGAATCGTGGTCATTCCATTTTACTACTTGAGATTTTTTTTTTGGGCAAACAGTTTTGATGACGAGGACGACGACGATGATGATGATGATGATGTTGGTGGAACTTGTGAAGCACGTACTCCAAATGGCCCCATTCAAAAAATGCCAGACGAGCGCCATCGTTACGGGGTTGAGATTTCAATTAAAGCCGCCACAGGATTATATACCCCTCATATTAAACCTTCTCCCATACTTACCATCCACTCCAACTGACTGTCCATATGGACATAGGGTCTCTAGCGCCCAGTTAAGGGCTTGGTCCGGTCCCATAAACATTCGGTATTCGTGTTTACCTCTGGTAGCTGGTGGCTTTTAATCCTGGGTGTGTCCTGGCCGTCGCTAACCTTTACGTGCTCTTGGGCGGTTTTAACACGACCAACAGAGAGACAGTCGCAATTAACAAAATCCAATAATTGCAGACCAACGCATCTTTAATTCCCATTGGTGCATCTTGGCCAAAGGGGCCTCTGAACGGAGAAACCATGAAACTAAGTTGCTAGTCGAAAAAGACTAAAAAACACTCTGTTCTGATTTTTAAAAAGTATTATAAAAATACAAAGAAATATGTAAGTATTTGAGGAAGATATTTAAATAGTGTAGGAACTAGGGAGAAGAATATACCCTAGACTTAATTGTACAAAAGTGAAAGGAAAAATATTATACTCTTTCGTAGAGCATCTCTGATAAAGAATTTCATAAAAAATAAAACCGAGTAAAATGCAGTGGGTGTAATCAGCAGGGCGGACAGCAAACAGCTCCCGAGTGGCCAACGCCCCCAAGTACGCTCCCTTGGGTGGTGGGACATGCAAATGAATGCAATAAAATTGTCGGTATTTGGTGGGCAGGCAGGAAACTTTTATGATTACTTTGCTTTCCGCACACTTATTCATGTACGTCCTTTCTTTCTCTCCCTCTCTCGATTTTTTCAGGCGCTGACGAAATTCCAAACCTCACAGAAAGTGACCAACAAAACGGGCATCGAGCAGGAAGATGCCCTTCTGAATGAATCGGCTGCTAGGGAGACATCGCTCAATCTCCAGATCTTTGATCTGGAAAACGAGCTCAAACAGTTACGCCATGAGTTGGAAAGGGTTCGCAACGAGCGCGACAGGATGTTGCAGGAAAACTCGGATTTCGGACGGGACAAGAGCGACAACGAGGCGGACCGCCTGCGCCTCAAGTCCGAGCTAAAGGATCTAAAGTTTCGCGAAACGCGAATGCTCAGCGAGTACTCGGAGCTGGAGGAAGAGAACATATCGCTGCAGAAGCAGGTCTCAAACCTACGCAGCTCGCAGGTCAGTTTAAAAAATGGTTTCTCAAAAATGCCTTTTTTTCTAAACATTTTGTTATAATTTTGCAGGTGGAATTTGAAGGTGCCAAACACGAGATCCGTCGTCTCACCGAAGAAGTTGAGATTTTGAATCAACAGGTTGATGAGCTGGCGAATCTCAAGAAGATTGCTGAGAAGCAAATGGAGGAGGCGCTTGAGGCCCTGCAGGTAAATATGTTAATCTTAGTAATTAAATTCATCTAAATTAATTTTTCTGACAGGGTGAACGCGAGGCGAAGTATGCGTTGAAGAAGGAGCTTGATGGTCACTTAAACCGCGAGTCTATGTACCACATCAGCAACCTGGCTTACAGTATACGTAGCAACATGGAGGACAATGCCAGCAACAACTCGGACGGTGAGGAAGAGAATCTGGCCCTGAAGCGCTTAGAGGCTGACCTGAGCACCGAACTAAAATCCCCAGATGGCACCAAGTGCGATCTCTTCTCGGAGATTCATTTAAACGAATTAAAGAAACTGGAGAAACAGTTGGAGAGCATGGAGAGTGAGAAGACGCATCTGACGGCCAATTTACGGGAGGCACAGACGAGCTTGGACAAGTCACAAAACGAACTGCAAAACTTCATGTCACGGCTTGCTCTCCTTGCTGCTCATGTAGATGCTTTAGTTCAGCTAAAGAAGCAGATCGACGTGAAAGAGCACGGCAAGGATAATGGCCAGAAGAAGGATGAGCTAGAGCAGCAGTTGCGATCTTTGATCTCGCAGTATGCCAACTGGTTCACCCTCTCCGCCAAGGAGATTGATGGCCTTAAGACTGATATAGCCGAGTTGCAAAAGGGACTCAACTACACAGACGCCACAACTACGCTGCGCAACGAGGTGACCAATCTGAAGAACAAACTCCTGGCCACGGAGCAGAAGTCGCTGGATTTGCAGAGCGACGTGCAAACCCTCACACATATCTCGCAGAACGCTGGACAAAGTTTGGGCTCAGCCCGCAGTACTTTGGTGGCTTTGAGCGACGATCTAGCCCAGCTGTATCACCTTGTTTGCACTGTCAACGGAGAAACTCCAACGCGTGTCCTACTGGATCACAAGAGCGATGATATGAGGTAAGTGATCCTTTTTCTTGTTACTCACTAATTGAATATTAAATTTCTTGTTTAACCATTATAGTTTCGAAAACGATTCCCTGACCGCCATCCAGTCACAATTCAAATCGGATGTCTTTATTGCCAAACCCCAGATCGTCGAGGATCTGCAAGGTTTAGCGGATTCCGTGGAGATCAAGAAATACGTCGATACAGTCAGCGATCAGATCAAGTATCTGAAAACAGCTGTAGAGCATACAATCGATCTTAACAAACACAAAGTGCGCTCCGAAGGTGGCGATGGTAAGTTAGTGTCATAAGGCAGTGGTAACCAATATTAACCATGATTAGTTTCAGCACTAGAGAAGGTCAACACTGAGGAGATGGAGGAACTGCAGGAGCAGATAGTCAAGTTAAAGAGCCTGCTGTCCGTAAAGCGCGAACAGATCGGAACTCTGCGCAACGTTCTTAAGTCAAACAAACAAACCGCCGAAGTGGCCCTTACCAATCTCAAATCCAAATACGAGAACGAGAAAATCATTGTCAGCGATACCATGTCCAAGCTGCGTAATGAGCTCAGGCTTCTTAAGGAGGATGCAGCCACTTTCTCCAGTAAATATCTCAACAAGATGAGCTTTGCAGATCTACAAGAAAGATTCTAAAAACTTATTTTTTAATTGTTAGGCCTGCGTGCTATGTTTGCCGCTCGCTGCGAGGAGTATGTGACCCAGGTGGATGATCTCAACCGCCAGCTGGAGGCAGCCGAGGAGGAGAAGAAGACTCTAAACCAGCTGCTGCGCTTGGCCGTCCAGCAGAAGCTGGCACTAACCCAGAGACTCGAAGAGATGGAAATGGATCGGTGGGTGCACTTGGGTCGTTGAAAGTCAGCTGCATTACCATCCCCAGCCACAAACAAACATACATTCATCCCTCTTACGATTAGGGTTCCACCTATCCTTGCCTTGTCCCTGAAATCCCTTTGAGAATCCAGCAATTGGTAAGCCCTTGCAAGTGAAGTGACATACGATTTGTTGCATGCTCGCCTGCCTGCTAACCTGCTGCTGGAATCCGCCTAACCTCATAAGAAACCGCTGAGCGCTGATCAATAAATTAATATGATTCGATTAAATGTGTATTTCCAACTAACAAATATTTTATATTCACTCCCGACAGCGAAATGCGACACGTCCGTCGCCCGATGCCCGCCCAGCGTGGCACTAGCGGCAAGTCCTCATTCAGCACGAGGCCATCGAGCAGGAATCCAGCGAGCAGCAACGCCAACCCATTCTAACATAAGATCAGCGTGCAGCGTAAACTTCTAGCTTTGGTTTATACTTTGCTTAAGTTGTAAATTCGTTGGAGTTCCTGCGGAAAGATATTCCCACAATCACAAGATATACTGCAAGCGTTTTTGAGAACGAAGCTATATCCATGCTCTATCCAACTACTATAACTATGTTTGTATTGTATTTGTATTTATTGAAAGTTTAGTTAGATGAAAGTTTTGTGTTAGACAAGGAAGCAGCAAACGGTTATTAACGGTTAGTTACTTAAACGTCCAATTAATTTAATTAAAAACAAACATTAAGGAAAAAGATTAATTAATAACGTAACGAAATGTATTTTTCTATATACATATGACGTAACTATCTTTAAAGGCGTCTAAATTTTGTTCGATTTGAGTTTTGTTATCTTTCGCGTTGATTATTTAATTTTTGTTAACAACGCTGTGCGCAAGCGAAAAGAAATTGATAAACAAAACGATGATAAATAAGTTGATGTTGAACAAAAGATATTGATATTGGCAAATGAACCATGTATTAATTGGCCAGCCCGATAACCGAGAGTATTTTTTCATGGCCCAGTTTAGGCAAAGTGGCCCCTAAATGTACGTAAAGATCAAGTGGCCAGATATGTGGCCGAAATGTATATTACCGATGGTCCTGCAGCTATTGAACTTAGAGTAGCAAAAGGCTACGTCTTAAAGACGATTTTCTAAACGATGATGACTTTTGTATTTATTGAGCGGCATTTTCCCGCCTCGAAATGAAGAAATTATAGGAAATGAATTATAATTTGCAAAGGAGAAAGAAAACTAAGTTTTTGTGTTTTTTTTAGCATTAATTCAGACATAACTTATGATTTGTGCATTATTATTTAATATAATTAATAAATTGCAACACAAAAAATATTAATGAAGTGAACATTTTTACTACTTTTTATTTCTTATGATTAAAATGTGGAATTCCGTTAATTTTTTAAATAATGAAGAACAAAGACCCTTTTAAATGAGTCAAAAAATATTCCCAGTGAGAGGAAGTGGTTATCATTAAAATAAATTGAACGGGAATTCCCTTAAAATGGCTTTGAAAGCTTTCTTATCTCGTTAGCATTAAAACCATTTTGTTTTGCCTAGGTCAAACAAACAGCCTTGAATCATCTTATTATTTAAATAAAAAATTAAACACTATGGTGATTACCAGCAGCTTAACCAACATACAAATAGCAAGACAAAGCGTTAAAGTTTAAATAGATATTATTATCGTAGTTAATTGAACACGAAAGTAGTGACAACAGCCAGAGCACTTTCTGTAGTAGTATTAAAATAACTCCAACTTGGAACCTTTTAAAGAACAGAAACTCTAAAACCTGGTTGCTTCTTTTTGGGTTCTTGATGTTTTCGTTGTCAATCGGAAGAGGTTGATATTCTACATGAAATTTATATATACAAGATCGTATATTGTCTAAATTACCGAGCCATTAAATTGAATTTATATTTAAAAAAAAAAAAAAAAAAAAACACAGAGACACACATGCTGATACACACAACGTCCATTCATGCATTCACATATTAACTCGTTGGAGTTGCCTATAGAAATTATGAAATATGCCAGAACAGCAAGGAGAAGCACTCAAATTAATTGTAAATATATTTATAAACACATTTGAAGTTAGTAGATATTTCGAATGTTAAACAAGCGAAGAAAAAACCAATTGCATACATATTTCAAAATGATTTTATTGTAATTTTTACCGTCCCTTTTTGCGAACGAACAAAAATAATACAAAGTCTATTTACGCAACTCAATGAACCAATAACGAACGAATTAAACAATTCACTTTAAGTTTCGTGTCCAAGCAAAAGTCCAAGATTACATCCAACTCATACATCGATCCAACAAGCCAAAATATTGATAGCAAATATGCATACTACATATGAGTACATAAATCATAAAATAACTCGAGACTAGAATACTTCAATTAGAGATTATTGATAACCAAACAGAATAAAATGGAAGCAAAACAAAAAGCAAATAGTTTTCTATTTCCCAAATAAAAACAAACAAAAGAATGTAAGAGTAAAGCAATTGAGTTTAAGATTTGAAGGATATTTAATGTAAGTTTTATGATAAATTGCCGGCAAAATGCAATAAATTTGCAAGTGGTATCTGTGGACATATGAAAAAGAAATGCAACCGAGTGTGCAAGGGATAACCCAGAATTAAATATAAATTATACAAAATACTTATTGCAAATTATGTGAAAATAAACAAATTAGCAAATCTCATATTTGCAGCCTAATTTGTAATTTTATTAAGGGAGGTAGTTACATAAAAAAGATTTTTATTATTTTCCTCTTATATATTAATACTGATTTCAAAATGAATTGTTTAGATTTATTATATTTGCAAATTATATAAAAATGTTTGCTTTAATATTTCTTGTTTTAAACCAAATGATAAATTATTTTCAACCTATTTCTTATACTAATTATCCCTGATTCATACATTTTTCTTAAGTATATATAGTTCTATATCAGTAAAAAGCTTATATTCTTGTTTATGTATATATTTACTTGTTCTGCGAAAATATTATAAATACTATAAACTTTATAGTATAAAGCTTACTTGTGTGAACAGTAATAAGATTGAGTTTGGAGCAATATACATATAACAGAACACATCGCTCTGTCGCCGTCAGTCAATCTTCATCTTCCCAAGTAAACATGGGACTACTCTGGACAATTCCAACTGTTCTTTTTAGCTGCATTCTTATGGGGGAAGCCTGTAGATACTCTTGTGTTGCTGAAAACCAATGTTTACAACAGGCACCCCTATTCGATTATCGCTTAATGCCGTGTGATTTCCCTAAAGTCTGTTGTGAAAGTCTAAAACAAAAAAGTGTTCAGGAAGGCAACCATTTAAATTCAAATGAGACTTTAAGAAAGGATCCATCGAAACCTGTCTACAATGGTAGTCAAACATCGCCAAATTATCCCAATGGAGAGGCCAACAATACACAATGCGGTATGAGCAATCCGAACGGCTTAGTACGTGTTCAAGGAATTACCGAGGATAACGCAAAGCCTGGTCAGTTCCCCTGGGCCGTGGCTATATTCCACAAAACTTCATACTTGGCCGGCGGATCCTTGATCGCCCCTGGCGTTGTCCTGACTGTTGCTCACCGAATGGTGGACAAGTTAACGACCAATCTTTTCATCAGAGCTGGCGACTGGGACTTAAACAACGTCAGGGAGCCATTTAACGCTGAGCAGCGCGATGTGGAAAGGATCACGATCCATGAAGGATTTAACTTTTCGTTAGGTGCCAACAACTTGGCCCTTCTCTTCCTGCAAACACCGATAAAATTGTCAGATCCCATCAGAACTATCTGTTTGCCTGACCCTCAAAAGTCTTTCGGTGGACGTCGATGCATGGTTGCCGGATGGGGAAAGATAAAGTTTCAAGATCAAAGTTTTTCTAGCATTTTGAAGAAAGTTGAGGTACCCATGGTGGACAGAAATATGTGTCAGCAACAGTTGAGGAAAACCAGTATGGGCTTTGACTATCAGCTTCCTGAGAAGATAATTTGCGCCGGAGGTGAACCTAACCAGGATGCCTGTATCGGCGATGGCGGATCTGCCCTATTCTGCTCAATCGGAGGGAAGGACTCGGATATCTACGAACAGGCTGGCATAGTTAATTGGGGCATCGAATGTGGACGAGAGAATATCCCAGCTATCTATACAGATTTGGCAATATATAGGGATTGGATTTGGCAGCATACCTTTGGCTTGCTTTAAAATTTCGTAAATACATTTGATACAAATTGATAAAATCCAGATAATGTTATGTTGTTTTGGCTACTTAATGTTATACAAAACGTAAAATATTGAAATGAATATGTAACATATATATTATATATATATTTATATATTTATATAATGCTAATTAAATTTTGTTCACTTTCGTAAAACTATTTCTGGCGGCGAGGGGTCAAAGGTATTCCGGGCAGCAGGTACAAACAGAACATATACATTACGGTAGACGAATACCGTCGTAACCTCATCCACATTTGGCTTTCTTGAAAAGAGGCAATCCAATGGCTTTGGATACGGCTGAAGCTCAGCCGGCTACTTGCTCGAGACGCTCCGCGCAATTCCGTGATTTCAGCCGACATACGTTTGGCGCTCTCCCGCAATTGTTCCATCTCATCGGTTTGCCTATGTTTGAAATAGATAAGAGCTTATATTTAGTTTGTTGTCAAGGTTAAATTTAAGCTGGAGAAAAGACTATTCAACATAAAAAAAGCGTCGAAGGTCACAACAGCCAGTGCTCCCTAAACTAATTTTAAGTTTACCATTGTATACTAAGCTTAATTTGTTAAGTAAAAAAAAAATGTTTATGGTTCCGGAATAAAAAAACAATTGCGAATTGTGTTTAAAAATAATGTCCACTTTTTTCGCAGTGAGCAAATTTCTCATCATTCTTTAAGCAAATTTCAATTCATATAAAAAATGGCGAACCCTCAAAACACATATTACCTCTCTCACAACCAAACAAGCTTGCTTTTACAAAATATAAATAGAAAAATTCGTTGACCCCAACAAAAAACAAGAGGAAACGCTATAGTCGAGTGCCGCGACTATAAGATACCCGTTACTGTTTTACAAAATTTTAAAATATTATTTTGCTAGTGGAAATTCACAAGGCGCCACCTATTGTCAGAGGGAGTATGTTGAGTATCCTTATTGTGACGTCACTGCCCATGTGGAGCCTTATAACCTTAATTTCTTCATAAATAGCGAAATAATGTTCCGATTTGAAAAATCTTTTGTAAATCGATAGATATTAATAGAAATAAGTTACGCAAGGTCAAACGAAGGCATTCATAATAATATTATAGACTCCACAGTTTTCCGCGGTTTGTGGGCGTTAGAGTGGGCGTGGCCGGATGCAACTTCGTGGCAAGTTGCAGAGGCATCTCTTAAATACGTGTTCCTAAGCAAAATTGTGTAGCTTTTATAGTTTTCGAGATTTTTGCATTTTTGGTTTTTCGGGTTTTGTGGGCGTTAGAGTGGGCGTGGCGTGATCGGAAAAAACAGTTCTCATTGGGAGCATCATAGAAACATACATGCTTGATCCGAACTTTCTATCTCTTATAGTTACCGAGATATCAGCTTTCTAGAAAACCGAAAACCGTCTTTTGAGCCTTGGGGCGTATGGAGGGTGTGGCCGGATAGTAGTACCACTATAAGATGCGCTGCCATTTAAAGATTATACTTTTGAATTTAAACTTTCTAACTGCAATAGTTCCTGAGATTTCAGCAATTTTAGTTTTGATTTGTGGGCGTTAGAGTGGGCGTGGCAGGATGCTGTAACAAACTTGCGCTATCCCGGGACCTCAAGAATCTTCATGCTTAATCTCAGATTTGTATCTGCTATAGTTCCTGAGATCTCAGCGTTCATACGGACGGACGGACGGACGGACGGACGGACGGACGGACGGACGGACGGACGGACGGACGGACGGACGGACGGACGGACGGACGGACGGACGGACGGACATGGCTCAATCGACTTCGCTATTGATCCTGATCAAGAATATATATACTTTATAGGGTCGCAAAAGCTTCCTTCTATCTGTTACATACTTTTCAACGAATCTAGTATACCCTTTTACTCTACGAGTAACGGGTATAATCATCCAGACTTTTAAAAACATTTCGTATATAAGCTGATAAGCCCGAAGCTGAGCGTGCTCTGGCAGCTAGTTAGTAAAGATCTTTCATTCTGATCAAACATGCTCTGGGCAACCGCAGTCTTTCTTTCGGTCTGCGTCCTTTTAGGAGATGCCTGTACTGACTGTGTTTCACCGGAAAAGTGTAAAACAATATCACCAGAGTCTTCAGAATATTGTTCTTCTTTTGAAGTCTGCTGCGAAGATCGTTATGAGGTGAAGGAGGTATAAACAAAAATGTACACAGAATAAAAGTAAATTCAATTTAATTATTTGTAGACTACCACATCGGGACTAAGCAATGGAAACAATTGTAATCCGGGAGTAAGTCTATGATTAAATTTGTCTTCCAACAGATTAATAACTAACTTTTCTTTGCAGGATTCAACTAAATATGACGAAACTATAATTAATTGGCCATTGGTGGATACGAATCCATTTATCCCAACCAAACCTGGCCAAGTAGTGGGCTTGAGCAACCCCGATGGGTTAGATCGCACGAAAAATGACCGGTATGGGCAATCGAAGCCTGGTCAATATCCCTGGGTAGTGGCTCTGTTTTGCCAAGGAGAATTCTTAGCCGGCGGATCCTTGATTTACCCAAATGTTGTCTTGACAGGAGCTTACGCCTTAAGATATAAGACCCCCGATGAAATTATGGTTAGAGCTGGCGAATGGGATCTAAGCTCCGAAATTGAACGCTATCATTATGAAGTGCGGGATGTTAAGGACATCGTGATGCATAAAGATTTTGATTTTTCGACAGGTGACAGCAACTTGGCGCTCCTTATCCTAAAAATGCCATTCGAATTAAAAGAGTACATAAGAACAATTGGATTGGCAACTCCACAAAAGTCGTTCGAGGGACGACGCTGCACTGTTGCGGGTTGGGGTACTTTGACCAGGTTTAGCAAACATTCAAATATTCTAAGGAAAACTGAGTTAGCAATCGTGGAGAGAAATATATGTCAGGAAAAATTGAGAACAACTAAATTGGGCTGGCAATATCAGCTGCCTCGGAGCCTAATTTGCGCGGAAGGTGAGCCTGGTTCGGATACCACTCCAGGTGATGGAGGATCTGCCTTGTTCTGCTCCATTGAAGGCGGAATTCCGAATACCTACGAGCAGGTTGGCATCGTGAACTGGGGGATTTACAATGGGAATAGGATGTTCCCTGGAACCTACACCAATGTGGCTATGTTCAAAGATTGGATAGATAAAAACTCTATGCCATTTGAGTACAAGTTTGGAAATTAAACCAATATAAGCTTAGTACACCAATAATGGACGGTGCTCACTTTAAAAGTAAAAGTAATAATAATCAAACAAAATTGTTATTCCAATTGTAATTTTTGTTCCGCAATAAATTAAACTGACGATTGGACTTTTATAGTTAAAGAAGGGTTCAATCTGTTTGCAAAGTATATATTGTGTTATACCACTGTATCCCATCAGACCATTTTTTAAGATTTCTATCTATCTTGTGATATCTCAAATGTAATGTTGAAGTGTTCTTTCCCTTATAGATATTCAAATAACTAATTGTTTTAAAACCCATTTTTGAGTGCCACGTCGCCTAAAAAATATTTTCGCTGAGTGTGCTTTCCTGCATTCCAGAGTGGTATCCGAGAAATTTCCCCAACAAAAAAACCTTACAAATAAAATAAAAATAATAAACTTCGTTATCAATTCATTTCTGTCGCTGTATTTTTATCTATCTTGTGCTATCTGAAAACTAATGTTAAAGTTAAATGTTAAATGTTTTTGAGTGCCATGTCGCCTAAAAAATATTTTCGCTGAGTGCGCTTTCCTGCATACCAGAGTGGTATCACAGAAATTTCCCCAACAAAAAAAACCTTACAAATAAAATATAAATAATATACTTCGTTATCAATTCATTTCTGTCATAATGTTAGTGTATTATGTGTTCTTTGGAAATATTGAAATAGATGTTTTATATACAATATACATATGTAACCATTTCATTGATAAGGCTAAAGCTTTCAGATCTGAGGTTTAAAGAGGCGTCACACTCTCGGCTGCTGCTCATTCCAACTTCTCAAGCGAACATGGGACGATACTGGGCAAACGGAGTTCTACTCTTAGGCGCCGTCCTAATGATTAATGCCTGTAACTATAAGTGTGTTTCTAAAGATCAATGTTTACAAGTGGCACCCGATTTCGATTATCGTTCAGTCCCATGCCAACGCAATGAAATCTGCTGTGCTTTTATGCAGGAGGTGAGTTTATTCATATCGGTTATATATATAACAGATTAATAGTATTTTGTTTTGCATAAACCGCAGAATACTTTAAAGAAGAACTCGGATGAACAAAAAACCTTTAGTCTAACCGTCAATGATGGTATCCCGATAAATCAAAGGCCAAATGGACCCGTGTCAGTTAAACCAAATGGACCAGTATCAGTTCAACCTAATGGACCTAAAGAACATTTTCCTGGTGCAAGTGTAAAGCCAGCAAACCACGTTGGAAATTCAAATGTTCCAGCAACCGGAGTTTCCGGCGGGAATCGTCCAGCAGAAAATACCGAAAACATATTTGACCCAAAGAAAACACCCCATTGGAAATAACAACCAGAACACCAAATGGTATGAAACACCAAACAACAACAACTATGGTTCGCCCTGGGCAGGTGGAGTTTCGGGTGTATCATCAGTTCAACCTAATGGACCTAAAGAACATTTTCCTGGTGACAAGAAGTGTAAAAAAATAAAGCCAGCAAACCACGTTGGAAATTCAAATGTTCCAGCAACCGAAGTTTTCGGCGGGAATCGTCCAGCAGAAAATACCGAAAACATATTTGACCCAGCAAGAAAACACCCCATTGGAAATAACAACCAGAACACCGAATGGTATGAAACACCAAACAACAACAACTATGGTTCGCCCTGGGCAGGTGGAGTTTCGGGTGTAAATCAGCCAAGTGATAATACCGGAAGCAACTTTGATGGGGACAACGCCTGTAAACATTTTTGTGTTGCTAAAGACCAATGTTTAGAAAAGGCACCCCTATTCAATTATCGCTCGAATCAGTGTGGTTTCTCTAAAATTTGCTGTGCACTAATTAAGACACAAGAAAGTTTTTCGGGAGACAATCGCTTAAGTCCAAATGATCAAAACATCCATGGAGGTATTCCATCAACCCGTAGGCCAAATGGATCTGGAAAAATAAACCCAACTGGACACGGGGGAAACTTCGTGGACAATCCAAATCTTCCAGCAATCGGAGTATCTGGCGGAAATCGTCCAGCTGAAAATACCAAAAACATAGACCCGGCCAGACACCCCATTGGAAATAACAACCAAAACACCAGATGGGATGAAACACCAAACAACAACTATGGTGCGCCCTGGGCAGGTGGAGTTTCGGGTGAAAATCGGCCAAGTGAGAATACCGGAAGCGCCTGCAAATATTCTTGCGTATCTAAAGACCAATGTTTAGTAGAGGCACCTGTGTTCACTTTTCAGTCAAAGCAGTGTGTTTTCCCTAAAGTCTGTTGTGAAAGTCTAAAACAAAAAAGTGTTCAGGAAGGCCACCGTTTAAATTCAAATGAGACTTTAAGAAAGGATCCATCGAAACCTGTCTACAATGGTAGTCAAACATCGCCAAATTATCCCAATGGAGAAGCCGACAATACACAATGCGGTATGAGCAATCCGAACGGCTTAGTACGTGTTCAAGGAATTACCGAGGATAACGCAAAGCCTGGTCAGTTCCCCTGGGCCGTGGCTATATTCCACAAAACTTCATACTTGGCCGGCGGATCCTTGATCGCCCCTGGCGTTGTCCTGACTGTTGCTCACCGAATGGTGGACAAGTTAACAACCAATCTTTTCATCAGAGCTGGCGACTGGGACTTGAAAAACGAAAGGGAGCCCTTTAACGCTGAACAGCGCGATGTGGAAAGGATCATTATCCATGAAGAATTTAACTTTACTTTAGGTGCCAACAACTTGGCCCTCCTCTTCCTAAAAACACCGATAAAACTGTCAGATCACATCAGAACTATCTGTTTGCCTAAGCCTCAAAAGTCTTTTGGTGGACGTCGATGCATGGTTGCCGGATGGGGAAAGATAAAGTTTCACGACCAAAGTTTTTCTAGCATTCTGAAGAAAGTTGAGGTACCTATGGTGGATAGAAACTTGTGCCAACAACAGTTAAGGAAAACACGATTGGGCTTTAACTATAGCCTCCATGAAAGTCTAATTTGCGCTGGAGGAGAGATGGGTCAGGATGCCTGCACCGGCGATGGCGGATCTGCCTTGTTCTGCTCAATCGGAGGGAACCATTCTGGTTTGTACGAACTGGCTGGAGTTGTTAACTGGGGCGTGGAGTGTGGAATGAAAGACGTACCGGCAACTTATACAGATGTCAGTATGTTTACTTATTGGATTGAAGAGAATATGCTGCCGTTCAATTACAGGAATGGAAGTTCGGCATTACTCTACTAACAATCATAATATTCCTTATGTTATTTGTCAATAACATTTTAATGGCCAAACAGTTTTTGGTTTTCAATAATTTATTTTTTGTTTAATTCTAGTAAATATATGAATAAATGCTAAATTACTAAATTACTCTTAAAATAAAAATAAAAATGGAATTTCTTACATCTTGCAGTGATGAACTATAAAAAAATGTATATAAAACTGATAGCCGATATAAAGTAAAAATATAAGGTTATCAGAATTGATTTAATGCTTATAAATATTTGAAATTTTGTAGTTTCTTTACATCAACTAATAGAGTATACGAGTTATCGTACGTCTGTGGTTATCTGTCGCTAAATATATTTTGTAAATATAATCATATTGAAGTATTATATTTTAGTAAAAGTCTTACTCGCTGATGGTTTGCAGTTTCTTCTCTAAGGTTATGATATCTCCATTTAGGGCACTAATTCTTTCTTCCTTTTGAGCTAGTTGGCGGTGATACCAGTCCCTGACCTGGTTGTACTTGGCCTTTTTGCTCTCCGCCAGGAAAACTTCCTTTATCAGCTGGTCATTTTGGTGCTTCAGGTGTTGACTGGTACGCTGCTCGGCAGTCAGTTGTCTCTGCAGGTTAGAATATTTCATGTTGGCAGTGAAAAGTAACTTTTTGGTTTGGCCAGACATCTCCTCGAGATGATTGTACTGTAAATAAAAAATATCATATAAATATAGCTCTGTCTAGTGGCTATTAGCCAAACTGACCTCCTGTGAGCGTTGGTCCAGGTCCGTTTGCAATTGAATTTTCTCGGTTGTGAGATTGCGGACCGAAGAGGCAAGGGATTCGCATGAGGTTCGAATTCGGCCGATACTCATAGTTGATTCTTTTAACTGCATTTGCAGTTCCCTGTTCCTTTTTTGCTCCACTCGCATCAATGTGCCATAGACGTGCAACTCATTCTTGGACTTCATGTACTTTAAAATTAAATGGGATATAAATATAAAGTTATACAGATGTAATTCATAGGCATCGGAACAACTAACTCTATATTGAAGTTTCTGCACCACTTCCTGGAGTTCACGAACTTCCTTACGCCGTTGGCGCCACGTGTGTAGCATCATCGATGTGAATAGTCTCATACTGGCCTCACTCTTCTGCTTTTTCCAGATTTCCGGTTTAGACAGCACCATCTGTTGCTGATCCTCTGAAGGATCACTGTTTAGAAAGGTTCTCATTTGGCATGGGTCCTTTTCATGGCCCTCCATTTCTTCCAAAAATGTCTTAAAGTGTACAAAAAACTCTTAAATTTAAAAAAAACTTAAAAACTGACTACTGTGTATTTTGGAAATGTAAAAAAATGTCTGGGCTAGCATGAAGTTTAAATCAATGCCACCGTAGTATATCAAAATTAAATCTTTCGCCTTTCTTGGTTATTTTGCAATAAATACCCGGAATTGGCCAAGGTCATCGGGGGTTAACAGGCGATTTGCACGCACACCTTGATCTCAAGGTTTTTGGTTAGGAAATCTATTAACGACTGTAAAATACCCTTCTATTTTCTCTATCACTTTCAATATTTAAAAGTAAGAAATTTTTGAACTGCATTAACTGATAATGATTTTCTTATTACAAAATTGTATTTAACTTCATTTCAGATAAGGCTGACATGCGTTGCTTGTACAATTATTTTACGTTTAAAATAACAATAATAATAACAAGAAGTGCTCCTTATCAATATTTTTAATTGGGAAAATATTTATGTCAATTGGCTTTGTAAAATTTTGTACTAGAAATAATGTATTTATCACTTCCTGGGAACCGTAGTGGAAAGTCGTTACTGACTAACTTTCACTGAAATCTAAGACTTTCTTACTACGAAAAGTTGTACAAGGTCCTTGACGCAGAGGCGTGGTTAGCTCAATACAAAAAAGGGAGCTTACTGGGACTTAAGCCTTGCTGAAATACTAGTATGCTAGTGCATATTCAATCGCGATATGCCCAGTAGTCACCTTCACATTGAACGGGGCTCCAACTTTGTTGGCTTAGTTGCCCTAACGCTGTCAAGGACACGTGTCGCAGGAAGTTCAAAGAGTTTAAGGCGAAAGCCCAACAACCGGAATAATCAATAATGTCCTATACACCAGGGTACATGAAAACAAGTGCCTCAGCACGTGTCAGCTTATAAGGGGGTAGGATTTCACCATTTCCATTCAAATCAGAATACCACACGGGACTGGGCGATAATCGCGTGATTTTCATGGAAAACCCTCTGCAATTGGCTGTTGGCTTTCTAGAGAGTGAGACCTCTGTTTGATCGATGTCTGGACTCCATTAACCTGGCTTGTTGTTTTTCGTTCGTGCTATCAAGACATTGTGAGTTGACTTAGTCCCACAAATCCCATTCCATTTTTTTCGGATGGCAATTGTTGTGGTATTTCAATACTAGAATTTGACATAATTCCTATTATTTGTGCTTAGCTCATGTGAATTTATGTTTAATCTGAGGGTAAGAGTTTGGCATTTACCAGGTCCTTGCATGACTTTCGTGCAGCTTTTATGTGATCGTCGATAACTATATACTATAATGGTGGGAAATTTTCAGCAATTTGTTATTCAAGTATCAATAGTCATTTCCTGAATTTATAAGATTATTTATAAGATTGGATTATAGATTTGATTGTCATATGCTTTTAAAGGAAATAATTATATTAAAAGTATTTAATTCGTATTAAATTTAAATCGAACAGAACTTTTAAAATAATTAAACTGTGAACCTTAAGAAAACCCAAAACTCCTCATCCGGTACTGGCTCTTATTTATGTGACATTTTTAATTTAAAAAAATTCCGAAAAACAGCCAATTCTTAATATTATTTATTATTAACTATAATAATATTTTCTAGTTCATGACCGACATCGATAAGCTTTATTGCTGCCTAGTTTTTTAAGCATCTAATAATCATATTTAACATTTAACCTTCATACAACAAGTAAAAACCCAAACTATAAAAATCTTTATCAGTCCGGCCAGCCTCAATGACACATTGAGTTATCAAACACAAATTCCCTTGCATGCCACATTGTTAACATTTGCTCCAGTGAATCAGAATCATTATCAAATTCTACGGAAACTGCCATCTTGAATGTCAAAGTTCGTCCGCCCGGAAAGTGAAAGCTGCCCCGGAATGCTGAGTCACGGCATTGGGACTCTGTCGAAGTGAAAAATTAATGCCACAACAAATGCCGTCGCAGGATAATATCCTTTTTCCAGGAATCGTACGCTGATTCAGGCCGGCCAAGGAGATGGCGGTGGGCTCAAAAATGGATGGGTCAAAGCCATATACACGCAGATAGTATCTGGCTCGTGAATTCATTCATAAAAGCTGAAAAAGCTTTTTCGTTCGTCGACAAATATGACTCATTGTTAAAGCTCACTGAAAAAAAAATCAAGAAGACACTAGAGATTTTGACATACGGTTGAGTATAAAAGAAAAACTAAATCATTAAAATAATGTTTATATAATATTAACAAATTTATCTTAATAATTCAAAATTATTTATTTATTATTGGTTAAACTGTTATAAAAATCACAGGACATACAAATTTGCCACAGGATTTTTTATGTTAAATAAAAAATGTTTTTTTGTTACAAAAACAAAGATTTTATTTTATATTTTAATTATTTACTTGACGTATTTATGTATGCAATATATATTTTTTAAGCTTAATAAGCAGCAAAAACCTTAAAGATTTTGGAAACTATTTTTGCTAATTTTTTGTCTTTCGTAGAACTGAGCTTCAAAATTTTGATAATATTTACTAAGAATTTAAGACAATTCTGTTTCAATTTAATTCTGATTGCAAAAGGAAATAAATTATTTCTTAGAACGTTTATTACCAAGAAGTTTGTTTAAAAATCTATAATTACTTTTCTAAATTATGTAAATTGAAATTAAGAAATATAATAAAAGAAGCTTAAATGTATAACTACATTTTAATTTAATTAATTTAACTTAAGTTCAAATTTCTTAGTAGTTACAGTAACTAAAATATCTTAAATAAAGTGTGATTAATATAAAAATATATTCATATGCATTTTAAACACAAACTTTATGTAATTTATCACTAAATTACACTTAAAGATGCCTTCGCAGAAACTGTATTACCAGGAGACCTCAGTTAGCTAGAGTTAGTGGAAAACTTTGATTGAACGATTGTATTGTACATGACTCAGCTCAGCTGATCTCAAATTCTTCGCTAAGCTGACTCTCTGAATTCTTCTCTTCTTCTGAGCTTAACTTGAATCTTCGCAAAGCTTGCGTTTGACAACTTAACTCCAACGAAAGCTCGACGATCGTAAACTTTTGCGGTACTTTCAATGGCGTCTACGGTATTGAAAGTTTAGCAGCTGGTCTTCTGCTTCTTGGCGGGCAAAGTTACATGGGTTAGTCTTTAAAACGCGGGCGTCGAGATCGGTTGTGGGTTGTATCGCAGACCTTCACTCCGTGTTTTATCTTATTATTATTTACCTTTTTCTCGCCGTGCTTTAAGCTCTCGCTCTCTTTGGCACGTTCGCTCTTCCAAAGTTCGAAGGCAGGTTGTTACAATTACCAGTAGATAAAAATAAAACGAAAAGTAAAAGAGCTGCATAAAAACGCATAAA
This sequence comes from Drosophila eugracilis, assembly GCF_018153835.1. Classification (NCBI taxonomy): domain Eukaryota; kingdom Metazoa; phylum Arthropoda; class Insecta; order Diptera; family Drosophilidae; genus Drosophila; species Drosophila eugracilis. Next base: position 2,889,697 of record NW_024571981.1, on the reverse strand, counting down.
TTCAATTGAGCTAAGCAAGTTTCACTTGCTTTTTTGTATCGCGAGTGACAAAAATAAAAAAAAGAAACAGACTTACCTTTATAACATGGCGCACGTATTGATAATTTCGATTAAAAATGAACGCTTTACCGATTAGATTACACACAGCACATCGACAATTCAACCAGAGACATTGCGAGAATAGCCAAAAACCGAAAAAATATAAAGAAAGAAAATTAGGTAAAAATAGAGAGTCAGAGCGCGATAACAAATTACTTAAATTATAAATTGAATAACAAAAACAAAAGCTAACCGATGATCGCATAAGCATAAAGCCCGGAATTCCCTAGAGGAATACGACGTCACTCTCGCTCTCTCTCTCTCTCTCTTCCCCTGTCTTTTTTTCTCGCTCTGCCCACTCTCTCTTTCGTCGGTCTTCGATTTCTTAACTTTTCATTAGTTTCTGTTCTCTACCATCCGTTGTTCTTGTTGTTATTATCGATATTATGGCACCCGCTTTGTGCGCGCGCAAAAATTAAAAAAAAAAATATATATAAAAGAATCCGAAAGAAAGAGAAGAAAACATTACTTATATATATATATAATATATATTCACATATATAAATAATAAGTAAACCGGTTTCTCTCATAGTTCGTTGCTGTGTGTGTGTGTGAAAATTAACATTAAAAAAGCCATATTTTCCACTATAAATAAATGACTTATTTCGCTCGCTTTGCATTAAACAAATTTACATAACGGCACCATTTTCCAAATAATACAAAACAAATTAAAAACGTAAAAAAATAAAAAGTGTATTTATTGATTCGTGTTAATTTTCAGGCACCTGTTATTATTTGCAAGCCGAGTGATCAATGCATATAGCAAATATTCAGTTCACTCCTTCATTTAGGTGAGTCCCCAATAGAGCCTAGACTTTTTTATTTATTGATTGTGAACTTTGATAGTAAGGGCTTAATAAATGCAATGGAAAATCCTAATGGCTCAGATCTTCGAGAAGGGTCTCTGTGTTTTGTATTTTCAGTTATATGCAATGGAAAGTTTAAAGGGTAGAATATTTAACTTTTGTCAGTAAAGGAAACAATTACTTGCTTTATAGAGTCAGAAGTTGGAGTCATTCAAAACTTTATCATAATTAGCTGTAAGAAGATTTAAGATTTTTAAACGATGATTCACACTTTTACACTTTGACAAGAAAGCATAGCATTATAACTGGTCATTTAACTATCTTAATTATGCTGTTTTGTAGGATAATTGCTAATATAAATATCTGGGTTTTTCTTTTATTAATAAGCATTTGACGCATTGCATGTTTTTCCGTATTCTTTAAACATAACCTTATATTGACAACTTCCTTATTACAACATGTATTAGTTTTCAAATCAAGTTAGACTTATCCTTGAAAGATTTTCTATTGATCATAAATATAATAAATTTACCTTTGAAAGGAACCTATACTTTTGGATCCATTGACTTTTACAGTGTAATCGCAAGTTTTCTTCCTTTTTTGGGTGGCAATTATCCATCTGCGTATTAAATAATCTACGGTGAATGCAAACGATAAACTTAAATAATATAACCAAAACACCTGTGTACATGGCAGCGCAGTCGCATTGGCTTTTTTCGACGTCGCCATAAATGAAAGTTTCTTACGAGCACGTGGGCGGCAAAGGGGGTGGTGCGACAATGGGGGGTGGTGGTGGGTGAAAAGCTTTTGCCACTTGCATTTGTTTTTTCCCAGTTTTTTTTGCGGCCACTCAAATACGCCGGAGAGGTTTTCAATTGTTTCATTCTAAGATCGACTCGATGCGCCTGCGGTCGTGTTCGCGCTAAAATTCTTTTAATTTTATTTATATTTTTTAACTATTTCTACTGCTCGGTATATATTTATTTGTTTCTTTCGTGTTAGAAACTAGTAAAATTTTGAAAAATACAATTTTCAAACAACAAAGAACGGTTATTGTGTGTGTTGTGTGTTTGTGGCCGAAAAGAAATAAACGAAATAAGTTAGTCATGTGTGCTAACTGGTCCTTGGTTTAATTCGCAGGTAATTATGAAAAAAGGCCTTTTAGATAATACGGTTTAATTTCGAAAACTGCAGTCCAAGTTAACTGCAAACCGGCTGCTGACTCATATCATCGAGAGTGTCGTGCCAAAAGGAAAACAAAACGCTAAAATCGCAAGTTTTTCAGCAAGTCATCGGCGATATACAAAGCTCGAGTGGAGATTTTTGTGTGCTAACAGAGATCTAAGGCCAAGTCAATAGATGATATTCCGTATATCTAGTGGTAGTTTCCCCGCATGCTAAATCCAAGTCATGATTGATACGATCTGGCTGTGGGTAAGGCCCTGTATGCAAATCATCAATCAATAGGGATTCTGTTTCTATACGAGATATCATTTAAGCCATATGATATGGAAGCATGACTGATATAAGTGAACTGATGGATAAGATATGTGAAGGATGGAGTCACATGTGTCTAATAATCCTCAAAATATAATCCATTGTGTACATGCAAAAAATAAAAGCTTTTGCGATTTTAAAAGTGGTCCTTCATAAATAATAAAAAAAAAAAAATTATAATATCTTCCTGTATTTCATAACTATTTGGAACTAGTTCCATCGATTTGTCAGCATATCGGTTATTTATTTTTATTTGAGCTGTAAATTGCTTGACGCCAACGATCGTTAAAAAACATTCTGTCTGTCTGGAGGTTTTTTTATGCGAAACCCGTTCCTCTGAGGAATTTTTGGCTGCTTCTGCTACTTTGATGTTGATCCTAATCTTAATTTGTGATGCTGGCGCCAATAGAACTTTTTCTGTGTGTCTTAGCTATTGGAAATTGCATAAAATTAGCATATTAAATGATCGAAACGAAATATTTTTATTTTATTTTGTTTATTTACCTTTTTATTTTTCGCCAAAAGAAGTAATAACTGAAAGATAGCCAAACGTTCTTTTATTAATCAATTTTATGGTTTTGAATAACTATTTTTGAGATAATTAAAAGGCTACAAAATAATTAAATTAATATTTGGTTTAGTTTTTAAGATATGTATAGCTTGATTGACCTTTTGAGGAAATCTAAAGTAAGTCTTAATTCATAAAAATGATATCCAATATTATTACCCTGTAGAACAGGTAGACAAACTATTAACAAATCCTCAGTCTACCGCCGTTCAGTTTTATTTTTATATTTCTAATCTTATTTCTGCTTATCGGGTGTATTGTTTTCGATATTTATACGCCAGCCACCTGAGCATTATCAGTCTGAATGTTACCGCTTTGCGAATTCTATCTGATGGGCATAAACAGTAGCCAATTTGGTTGGCAGAAAATGGTAATAATATCTGTGAACCTGCGGATGATGAAGAAATAATGGGAAATGGTGTCCGTACCTATATGGCAATTAAATTCGGTTCTGTACTTTACCTCTGAGTGACATTTTCAATTGGTTAATCGATTGAAATTGTGGGAATTTCCCATATTTTGATATCCTCAAATAAGGAGATTGTATCTTTCAGGGTAACTGACCTATTCTTTGCCAGGGGGAAAGTCACGCAGTTTGGTGAATGATTTCTGCCAAAAGTGGGTGGCACTCGAGCAAATTCCTGACATATTTCAATCTATATAAACAGCTTTGGCAATAGCGAGAAATTTGTTTTGTGACTCATTGTATTTCGTGGAAATTCATGGGCCAGATATTTTGTTATTAAAAATCTTTTGCTACGGATATAAGAATGCATCCCCCATTCATTTTGCCAAAAAGTATATATCCTCAGCATAGATCGTATAATTGGGTTCGAGCAAACTCATTTAAGAGCTTTCTGAACTGGCGCCAAAGACTCAAGGCAGATTGAACGGTGACAAGTGGCGACTTTTTCTTCTTTTTTTGCTGTGTATTCTGAAACGGAAATGCCAATAAAGCCCAAAGCCTACAGCCATATGCCTACTTTATATATTCGATACAAACAAATGTACTTGAATAATGTGTTTAGATTCACTGCAAAAGCAAACAATCCTCTGTTGATGCATTTTATGATAATTTGTAGATACCTTTGCATCTTTTGCTTAGATTAGGCGCATTTTGTGCGATTTGGTTTTTTCCCTCAATGAAATTGAAAGGTGACTAATTTTTGAAGAGTTTGACATGTAAAGTCTTTTCCTGTTTAAATATTTTTCCGTTAGTTTTAGGTTTACTTTTAAATTTGATTGACAATACTTTAACAGTTTTAAGGCATAAAAGTATTCATAAAACTTTTTAAAAAAGTAATCCCTATTTAGCAAATAATCTAGTTCTATTCTATTCAAAATTCATTACATTCTAATAGAAAATAACCTTTTTTATTAGAATTAATCGCTTATAAATCAATAAAAGTCGTGTACGAACTCAATCAATTCTATTTGTTTACACAACCGTCAGCAAAAGTTTATTGACATCGGAAATTAAGTTTTCATTTCAATTGTTATGATACACGGCTATGAATAAAGGAAATTAAAAACATATATATATATATATGTATATCTGCGATTTTTCGTGAAAAATTGGGACAACTGCCTCGGAGAATGAGAAAATTCCTTGAAAGCAACAGCAATAAATACATGACAAGATACAAATATATAAAAGCAAATGTACATTGTACCTACAAGCCAAACATTTAAGCGGAATACATTTTTAAAATATTAAGATAAATAAAAATAGCAGAAAGCTCAGCGACAAAACTTTTCGCTGGGCAGGCGTGCATTAAGAATTCTATGTTTTTTCTCAAAAACATTTTGCTCGGTTCAGTGTTCAGACATTTGGCGAGTACTCAAGACGTTTTCCGAGTGTGCTTTTGTCGGTTCCGTCCTCTAGAGAAATATTTCTCTCGATAATACCTATAGATTCAAAATATATAGATACTCGGTTCAAGACCAAAGCGACAAAGTACAGAAAAGTGTGTGATTATTGCAAAATAAAAACCATATTACTGAACTGGAAATATAAATATGTATATTTAAAAATATATTGAAATATTTTTGTCAATATAATAATTGATTAAATAATAAAACCTTTTTAATATCGAAAAAATCTTCGAATTCTATCTGTGTGTGGTGAAGCATTTTCCACCAAAGTTTGGCCGTGATAAGTGAAAGGTGATTTATCGTTCAATTCCCTGTCAAGATAAATACGTATGTGTAAAATATGTAGTAAATAAGTTGCCTTTATATTACATTTGTTGGCTTTTGTCCAATTGGCTATTCATACTTGCCAAAATCAAATTATTTTATGACGTAATTCATTCGCAATATTCTGTGCATGCTGATCGGTTTTTGGTCCCAACAATTGTTCTTCAAATCACAATTTCTTTTAAAGATATTATAGAATGACAGCACGTGGGAATGTCTTTTGATTTATTATTTATTTCGGTTGCTTTTAAGGTTATCGGACTTCTTTCGCAATTGATTTTTTGTTCTATAACTTAGAATTTATATATTAAATTTTGAACATTGTCCCATTGGACATGATTTATAATCGAAATATTTTTAGTTGACGCACAAAAAGCATTTGGCAGCTGCGAAAACTTTGATCGGGAAATCGAATTCCTATAGAAGAAAAACAGATGTCTTTTGTATATATATTTTGATAAGCTAAAACAAGTGTTTAGGAAAATAATATCACGATTTTCTAAGAAAATGACCTTCAATAATGTTATTACTGTAAAATGTAAATAAAACCTTTAGTTAAAATTAATTTTGTCCCGTTTCCCGAAGTTCATTCACCCCTTTTACAGTCTGATATTAATTAAAAGAATCGCAGTTATCAGTCATATTTTTCATTTTCTTGTCTTACTGAATATTAATATATATATTTATGATGAAAAAACAAATGAGTATTGAATTAAAGATAATTATGAGACATGGCAGCGTTCTAAGAAAACTGCTTACTTATTAAGATAATTATAGTTTATGAAAATAATTCTGCCTTTATTCAACTTTATAGATTTATCTATATCTTCAACTTGCCGATATTTACATGTCTTATAAAACACAAAATTGGCACACGTTTTCTCTAGTTTCCCTGTTTTTTTTTACCCCCACCGATCAGATCGGTTGGGATCAGACCAATGTATGGGCATTAGTTTTGTCAGCCATTGACGTATTTTACCCACGGCAGACCGATGTCTAGACATGATCAGAGAATAAACTCTGAGGTCATATAGCTACTTAGTCTTTGTCTGTATCTTATATCTTGAGTACGTATTTCTAAGATCGGCGAACGAAACACGTTGACAATTTGCTGAAATCATTGATAAAATGTTTTGTTTGGATTGCTCCAAATTGGCCAAAAACAAAAAACCAAAATAAAAAGCTCTCGCATCTCCGGGGAGGCCAGTCTGCGAGGCGATCTATATATATGGATTTGGTCCAACCTATATACATATACCACCTGATATATGGGGAGGCAGAGTTTTTGTCGCTTTGTGGCCGCGTTACGCAAAATGTTATTTTTAAACAACGCGTCCGGAGCTTTAGCCGGACTATACCGGACCAGACCGGGGCCGGACTCGGAGCCGGACCCGGCCAAAAGGAAAAACAGCACAGAAACGCATCCACTGCACCCAGCTGCCTTAGATTCTCTGACCAGTATTATGAAAATATACATTTTTCCTAATGACCCCTAAATAGTGCAATTAATGCCGTCCATCGTATACAAAAACCCACCCACTCAGATATAAGACGCTGAATTTTATGATTGCGATCGGTCTGCGAGAGAGAGAGTTTTCCACCTTTTCAGTTTTCCGCCAGACGTTTTACTGTTCGGTTCGTCATAGTTATATGGTGGTCAGGAGAATCTTACTCATTTAGTGGATCACTGCACGAGTCTGAGGATTTATTTTCGATCAATATCGTCATCGTCTGGCGTTGTCTGGGGGCCTTCGATTTGCTTGCCAAGGAATTGTTTCTCTTTTGCCATTGGCCATAACTTTAAACCAGAAAAAGGTGCGGAAAATCAAAAAATGTAACAAAAGATTCTATTTTAGTGAATTATCTCAACTTGAGAGTGAATTACAGAGAAAACCTTATGATTATTAAGTTTTTGTTGGTATGAAAATATACTAGGACTTGGAATGAAAACTAAATTGTTGTAAATTGTAAATTAAACATACAATATGTATCTCTATTAAGAATTATCTCAACTTGGTTTCTCTCTTATCTTTCAGTTAATATTTTGGCCACGTAATGTTTCCCAACCAGAACAACTTGGCCGCTTCTGGGCCGGGTCCAGCGGCTGATGGCCAACAAAGCCTCAACTACAACGGACTGCCCGGCCAGCAGCAGCCACAGCAGCAGCAGTTGCCACAGTCCACCAAAAATGTGCGAAAGAAACCGTATGTCAAGATCACTGAGCAGCCGGCGGGAAAGGCTCTACGATTCCGCTACGAATGCGAAGGTCGCTCGGCGGGTTCCATTCCGGGCGTAAATTCCACGCCGGAAAGCAAGACCTATCCGACAATCGAGATTGTTGGATACAAGGGCCGCGCCGTGGTTGTCGTCTCCTGTGTTACCAAGGATATGCCGTATCGGTGAGTAAATTTTTTTTCTCTATTCTTTATTTTATTACATAATAAATTTGAATAAATAATTAATAAAATATAATTTTATATCAGTCCCCATCCTCACAATCTGGTGGGCAAGGAGGGTTGCAAGAAGGGCGTCTGTACACTGGAAATTAATAGTGAGACAATGAGAGCCGTGTTCAGTAATCTGGGCATTCAGTGTGTCAAGAAGAAGGACATTGAGGCGGCGCTCAAGGCGCGAGAGGAGATCCGTGTGGATCCATTTAAGAGTAAGTTTATTTACTTGATATAATTAACTTTGACTAAATTTTACGTTTTTCCTATCCTCAGCTGGCTTCTCGCATCGTTTCCAGCCCTCGAGCATCGATTTGAACTCGGTGCGATTGTGCTTTCAAGTATTCATGGAGAGCGAGCAGAAGGGTCGATTCACTTCGCCCCTGCCACCGGTTATATCCGAGCCCATCTTCGACAAGAAGGCCATGTCCGACCTGGTCATTTGTCGGCTTTGCAGCTGTTCGGCCACCGTTCTTGGTAATACCCAAATAATCCTGCTCTGTGAGAAGGTGGCCAAGGAGGACATCTCCGTGCGTTTCTTCGAGGAGAAGAACGGCCAGAGCGTTTGGGAGGCCTTTGGTGAATTTCAGCATACCGATGTCCATAAACAGACTGCCATTACCTTTAAGACGCCGCGCTATCATACCCTGGAAATCACAGAGCCCGCCAAGGTGAGGGAGTAGTTAGTAAGAGTTTAGAGCTGCTCTAAAAAGGATACAATTTTCCATGTAGGTTTTCATCCAACTGCGACGTCCCTCGGACGGAGTCACCAGTGAGGCCCTGCCCTTCGAGTACGTGCCAATGGATTCAGGTAAACATACGTTCTGGAATCTTCATCGGCACCTCAAGCGGAAGCCCGACGAAGATCTCTTTCAGCAGATCCTCAGGTTGGACGCCAAGCGGGAAGTGCAGGCGCCGACTATTGAGGTCATTGATTTGGATACACCGAAATTAGAGGTGCAACATAAATTACCATTGAATGTGGACTTTAATCAAGAGGAATCTCAGCCAGAAGAGTCAGCTTTTGACCAGGAACCATCCTTACAACAAAAACAATATCAATCAGAGCAATATTTGCAGCAGGAACAGGAAACGTCCCTGCAACAGGAACAATCTTTTCAGCTGGAGGAACCGATGCAGCAGGATCAATCTGTGCATCAGGAACAGCCAGTACAGCAATCTTTGAATGAAATCCGAGACCATTTGACCGATCACACCTCGGATCATATTCCCGAGGATATGGAGGCGGCTGATGCACAGGCAGAAGCCGAGGCTCATCGCTTGCGATCTGAGCAGGAAAAAGAGATTGACACCATTATTGATGAGAAAGTGAGGGAACTGGAGCAACTTGAGCTGGGTCAGCACTTGGAGCCACGTCCCTTGACGGCCAATGACAAGATCACCGAGTGGATGAAGTCTAGTGAGATTGAACAGCAAGACCATGACCCGAGTCCCACTGCGGAAGCAGATGCTTTGGACTCGGCCATTGAGATTTCGAAGGCAGACAAAACCCTTGATGAACTCCTTGAGACAGTGGCCGAACTGGATGAGATTTACACGGACTTCAAAGTCCAGCGCGATACCTACAATAATACCATCCAAAATGAGTTGGCTGGAATTCAGGGGCGGGCCCCGCTGCAGGTGGAAGATAGCTTCGATGATGCTGCCACCTACACCAGCCTGCAAATTGCTTTCAAGAATCCCGTTCTTATACCCTTGGATGATATAATGCCCCCAACACCGCCCATGTCACAATGCGCTCCCGAAGATGCCCATCAGCATTACGATCCCATAGAGGTGAACTCACAGGCTAAACAGCCAGAGACTCCACCCCGTCCAGTTCCTCCGGCGCCGCCTGCAATTATAACGGTACCATTTCCACCAGAGGAGGAGAAACTGCCGCCCTTGCCACCGAAAAGGATTCGAAAGCAGGACAGCAATGTGGAGAATCGTTCCATCGAGGCCAACACCGTTCAGGCCAGGCCATCCACAGCTGAATCTCCTCTTAATAAGAAACTTCCTCCAGCACCAAAGAATCCGAACTTTAATACCCTGCCCAGGCAGAAGAAACCAGGGATTCTTTTCAAAACTCTTCTCCCGACGAAAGAGCAAACCAGATTTGGCCCAGGGACAGGAGAACAGCTCTCTGTTAGATTCCAAAGCGAATAGTCGGGAGCCCAGCATAGGTCATTTTAGCCTGCAGGATCCGTTGAGGGCATCCCTCCGCTCCTCCAAGTCAGCAGCGCCTTTAATCTCTAGTTCCCCACCTGCAAAATCCAGTCCTGTAAAGGCCAAGAAACCAGGATCAAAGTTGACCAAGCCTGTGGGCAGGAGTGTGAGCAGTGTCTCTGGAAAGAGACCCGCCTACTTGAATGCCGACGTGGTGCACATACCCCTGAAGGGTGATAGTGCCAAACAGTTTGCCCCAGCAGCAAAGAAACGAAGGCTATTCCCAGTCTAGTACAATTTCGGTGGGAGCGGGATTGGATAGACGCACTGCATCTGCTTTACAGCTGGCTGACATACCAATTAGCGAAGGTGGAATGGAACTGGTGGCCATTGCCGATCGCCAGAGTCTGCATAATTTGGTTAGCTCCATCGAGGGGCACTTCAATGTCCAGCTGGATCCCAATCTGGATCTAACTGAGGCCGAGCACTTTGCCCTGTACACGAGTATTCCGCCACTTGCGGCGGCCAGTGAATTCGATGAGACCTCCGCCTACTATGCTCCCGTGGATGCAGGAGAGATCTTAACTCCTGACGAGGTGGCCAAGCGATTAGCGGCGGCAAATGGTCTTTAAATTTCTTGGAACTGTTGTTTATAGGAAAAACGAACCAAAGGAAATCCTCCAACGAAACCCAAAAAAAAAAACGAAGCAAGTTGGCTTCAAGCCAGAGGAAATTGTATTTCCCCGAAAACTATTTCCATTATCTCTGGCGCCACAAATTGTCCACTTGTCAAAGGGAATCTGAAGGGAAAAGCTCTTCAGAACCTTCAAGAAATTGTATTTGTTTTATATTTGCTAATTGTGCTAAAAGTATCCCCGAATATTTTGTAAGCGATACCAGGCAACTGACCCCAAACCGAGGTCAAATCAGATTTGTTATTGTCCAGGTTTGGCCCATTTAAGGGGCCAACCTAACTGTTGTATTTAAGCGAAATCACTCAATTTTCAGAGTAGAGTAAGATTTCAAGAATATGGAATCGAATATATATATTGTTTAAATTGAAACCGAAAAACCCGATTATATGTACAACATGGTGTGTATATTTTGTCTTATAGATCCAGCGCACTTGAGGCGGAAACGTCAGAAGACTGGCGGTGATCCCATGCACCTGCTGCTCCAACAGCAGCAGAAACAGCAATTGCAGAATGACCACCAGGATGGCAGTAAGTTGACTGTTCAGATTTTCCATAAACTGGTGTCGGTCTTTTCTATCCTATCCTCCTATTGTGTGTCTCTATCGGCTTTGATTCGATTTTGTCCCATGGTTTTGGTTCCACTTGGGTACATAATTTGTTTTGAGATGCCTTTGGCCATCTAAGTGAATCCTACCTAGTCAAATATTTTTATATATTTGATAATATCTTTCGGTATACCAAAGACTTAACTTAACAAGTCATCGGCTCTGATGATGTATTAATCGAATAGACTCTTAGCAACTATTAGAAAGCACTCACTCAATGCACACACACTCACCAATGAACACCAGGAGAAAAAGTGAACTATGTACAGGGAAGGAAGTCCCTACTATATATTTATATATTGATTTACATCTATAGTCGAAATTATATAGTCAAGGATGAAAGAGATTGATTTGAAATCAATAAGCAATTTTTGTCGCTTTTCTATTCGTTTACATGCGAAGAATATTTGATATTTTTATATAATGAAAATTACAAGTTTGGTAAAAATATTTTATATAAAATAATGTAGCTTAATAAAACAGAAAAAAAAAGTTTAAATTAAAAAAAAAACAAAATTTAAGAAAAGGCTGTTTAATTCAAAAGGAACTGTTTTTAGGTTGAAGTAAGTTTTGCTCTATGATTGCATACTTTGAAGAAGTTTTTGACAGTTCTGAGTAAGTTTTTATTGGAATTTAAAATAGTTCATTTGGTTTTCAAGTTTGCTATTTTTTTATTTTATATAGAAATGTTTTTTGCATGTTTTCCTTACAAGTTTGATTCAATTTAATTTTATTGTTGGGCCATTATTCTTCATTAACCATTTTTAATACTAATCTCGTTTGTATTGTCTGGTGTTTTGTTGTTTATTGTTTGCTGTTTTCGTTCATGTTCAAATATATATTTTTTTTTATTTGCTTAACAATTTACGATTGATTTTTGCTTTTTTAGGACAAACTAACATGAACTGTTGGAATGCACAAAGTATACCGCCCATCAAAACGGAACCACGAGGTACGTTTCTATTTCGAATTTTAATATATTTAAAATTGTTTAATATTTCTATATTATACCAATTTCTATTAGATACCTCACCACAGCCCTTTGGACTCGCTTATCGAGCGCCTCCTGAGCTTACCCCCTCGCCCCAGCCGTTGTCGCCTTCGAGCAACTACAACCACAACAGCACGCCCTCGCCCTACAACATGGCCTCTTCGGTCACGCCTACCAACGGCCAGCAGCAACTGATGTCGCCCAACCACCCACAGCAGCAACAGCAGCAATATGTAGCAGCAACAGATATGGGCAACAACTACAATCCGTTTGCCCAGCAGGTTGTTGCACAGCAGCAACACCAGCAACAGCAACATCAACAACAGCAGCAACAACATCAGCAGCAGCAGCAACAGGCCTTGCAATTTCATGCCAATCCATTCGGTAATCCCGGAGGTAACAACTGGGAAAGCAAATTCTCCGCGACAGCTGTTACAGTAGCAGCAGCAGCAACCGCGACAGGAGCAACACCTGCCAACGGTAACAGCAATAATCTCAGCAATCTCAACAATCCCTTCACCATGCACAACCTGCTCACATCCGGCGGAGGTCCTGGGAACGGCAGCAATCTGCAGTGGAACCTGACCACAAATCATCTGGTGAGTGAACTTATTATTTTATTTTATTTATTTTATTTACTAAATATTTAATATTTAATTGTAGCACAATCAGCATACGCTCCATCAGCAGCAACAGCTACAGCAACAACATGCCCCGCCCATGCATCAGTACGACAATAATGCGTCCAGCAACAACAATCCCAATAATGGCAATACCAACAATAATAATAATAACAACAATAACAATAATAATAACACCGCTGGCAACCAAGCGGATAATGGTCCAACGATCAGCAACCTGCTTAGCTTCGATAGCGGGCAGTTGGTGCACATCAACTCAGAGGATCAGCAGATACTGCGCCTCAACTCTGAAGATCTGCAGATATCAAATCTATCCATATCAACGTAATACCTTATTAAATCAAACCCAATTCAAAAAACCGAGCAAAAAACATAGGAGGCAGTAAGATGATGATAATGATGTAGAATTCAAACTGATCGACCTGGTCGTCGTCTAATTGATTGTTTTAGTGCTGTAATAACTAGTCTTAAGGCAAAATGTAACATGTGTGTTTTTGTAGGAACTAAGGATTTTTAAACATGAATAAATTAATCGTTTTAGTAGTAAATGGAACGAAACAATTGATATTTTTACAAAACTCTGCTTCCACTTTGCTAGAGTGAACAAATATAATTGATTTCTTTTGACTAGCTATGCCATTATTTGGACATTATCTTTATCTGATTTATAATGCTTGCGCTTAATTTTATATCAATTTTAATTTTGTGTATTGATTTTTAAGCTAATGTGAATTTAATGCTACGTCATATTTACCTTTCAGTCGTAGTTAAATCACAGATCGTATTTGTTGTTAAATAACAGTCGAAGGCTATAATGAATTTACGGTATTCTGCATTGGTTGGTATAATATTTTTGATATATAAAATGCATTTGGTAAGTACAATTCTTAATATCAAAATCCAATTAATTTTTTTTTTCTAAGATGGAAAGTCGTCTTATTGAGTTTACAAACATAAAGTGTACATCGCTGGACAGGAAATTTAGCGAATTCGAGTATTGTTACTTGAAAGCTGCAAATCGCACTTATAAATATTTGTCATTAAAGGTTCTTCTCCATAAGATGCCGGTACCTCAATTTTCGGTTTGTTATAAAGTGAGAAAGTTTTACCTGATCTTAAATAAATAGATTTCCTTTAGCTAAATGCAGCAATTAATAAGCGATCGAATGGACTGATGCCGGTTAGCTATAATCTTACTTTTGATGGCTGCAGGATGGTAGCAGATATGGGTAAACCCTTGATTTCATTTCTTTTTGGGTTAATTAAAGCTTACTCAAACATCAACCATTCATGTCCCTTTGACGTAAGCAATCTCTCCTTAATGTTTACTTTGTTTAATTTTCTATTCAATTTCTAGCATGATATTATTGTTGATAAGCTGCCCACTCATTTCGTAAACCAACAACTCACCGGATTTTTACCCTTACCTGATGGAGATTATGTATTCAATAGCAATTGGTTGGCAAACGGCATAAATCGGGCCAATGTTCGGCTTCACTTCTCGTATACGTAATTTTTCTGCTTTTTTAAAGGTTTAAAAGGTGTTGATTTAATTATTAACTTTTGTTTCTTCTTTAACATTGAAGAATCGAATTTAATAAAATTATTTTTTTATTTATTAACAAGGATTTAAGAAGCAATTTTAACCATAAGGAAAAATATTGAACGTCTAAACAATAAAAGCAACTAAAGTGAATAAACATTGAACGTTAAGCAACTTAGTTTTGGGCTTCTGGAATTTCACCGTAATCGGTCTTATTCAAATCATCAGCATCATACTCAAACTCTAGTTCTCTGTGTGATCCCCGAGAAAAGAAGCCCTTCAGCCTATTAACCGCCCCTGGAAGAGATGGTGCCGGTGGCGGAGTACCGGGTAACATATAGTGGGCCACGAAGTGTAACATGCGATAGGTGGCCTGTTGGTAAGCCTGGCTCTGGGCGAAGCACTGACGGATCCTCTGGCCTAAGGTGGCAGCCAAGCAATTCTGGAGGGTGACCAGCTTTTCCTCCTTCTCCTCAATGGATCGTTCCATCTTCACAGTTTGCTCAAGCAGTTTGCTAGATTATATATATTTAAGTTGAACTCCATTTATACATTCTGGTTTCCTTACCTGTACTCCTCATCGGAACACCGCTTAAGATCCTCCAGCTTGGTCATGTTCTCGCGCAGTTGATCAATGAAGTCACGCTTCAGGGCCAGATCGATTTGGAGGAGATCCAACTGGCGAACCAGCTCTTCCTGAGCAGACTGGCTCTCCAGGTAATCGCGTTGCAGGCGAGTCAACTGTTCCAACTGCTTTCTCTGTTGGCTATTCACCTGGAAAAGTTCGTCTTTGAGTGATTGCTGCACCTCTTGAAGATTTTCAATGGTCTTGTCTTTTATCCCTAACTCCTCGACCAGTTTATCCTTTTCGGTCCTGATCTCTACTAGTTTTAGGCTCAGCTCCTCGTAAGATAGCTTTGTCTGGGCATTATCTCGATAGGATTGCCTTAGTTGATCGTTCAAGGTTTCGTTGCGACGCTTTTCAACGCAAAAAAGTGAATTGTAGACATGCAACTGGTTGCGATTCTTCACGGACTTTCGTTATAGTCGATATAGGAATTGGATTTTTAAAAGACGAAATATATAAAGATACTTTTGATACTCACACTCCTCTTGTAGTCCTCCACCTGGTCAGTGAGATTACGAACCTCCTCTCGCCTTTTGCGCCAAGCGTGAAGCATAACGGTATTGAAGATTCTCAGGCTGGCCACCCGGGCATCCTGATCTGGACCAACCACAAAGCTCATCTTTCCTTCAATAACAGCGTTATCCTGCAACACCAATTTGGCCATTTTCCCCTCCAACCCCAAGGCTTCAGTTGCTTCCTGCGGTTCTTGCTGTATAGATTTCGAGGGCGAGGGAACATGGGCCACCAGCTGATAGTTGCCTGTGCGTCGAGCCTCTTTAAAATCCATTTGAGAAAGTGATTTGCGCACACTGAAATTAATCAAGGTAGACGTTTGCTGACGTTTAAGGGTCAAGTATGGGGTCAGTGATGTTGGCTCCCGAAGCAGACTGGTCTTTGGCATAACTGTGTAGGTCGGTTGGCCAGAACTGGACACCGTTGTGGTCACAGAGTTGTCCGAGGAAGACGGTGTTAGTAGCACAGCTTTGGGTATCTTGTTCAGTTGTTGGTTATTCTTGTTACCAAAGCTGTTAGAGGATTATACGAAAAAATATGTATTTAAAAAAAATGTAAAATATGTAGAATAATGTCGTATAATCCCTTTCATTAAACTCACACGTTCTCCTTCTTCGAATTACGATATTCCATAAGGCGACGTTTGTTCGCCTGACTGGCAATAAGTGTTTTGGAGTAGCTGGTTCTAGGTGATCCCTTCTGAGGGATTCCGGTCAAGCCAGACTTGTTTCCCTGACGAATGCGTGGACTTTTGGGCAACATTTTGATTAAAAATAATATATTCAACTTGAAAGGAAACAAAGGTAAAAATAACTTTTTTATTTTGCTTAACACGTATAGAAATCAACAAGAAAACTGAACTTCTGTTGTAGAAGCAAGCAAGCATCTAATGAAGTCTAATAAAAGGCTTACTCTTTAGACATGTTTTTTAAATCAAAATAAATATACTTAACCTTGTTATTGAAGTACATTATTCTTGTTATTCCTTAAAGTTTTTTTTAAACTGTTTGTTTTACAAACTTAAGTTTACATTTTAAAGAAATCAGAACGATTGACACATGAAAAATTTCGGTCCAGCAAATAAACTTTGAGTTCAAAGGAACAAGATATCCTGTTGAGATGTCTGTCCCACAATCGCTTAGCTAGCACATCCGGTGCGGTTCTCACACATTGTGGGTAACATAATGCGGTGGCGGCATCCGCTTTTCTTATTTTGCGGGTCATTTTCCCTGGGGCAGAAATTTCCGCTAGATTGGGCGCCAAATGTGCGTTCGAACCTAGTTCACCACATGGAGCTTTTTTGTGGAAAAAACTCACCACACTGGCGGAGTCTGCGCAGGTGGTCAAAGCTTTCGACCCTACGACAACATTGTATTTGCTGCTGTTTTTGGTGTTTTGGGTGGTGTTGGGGTGGTTTAATGGCAGAGGGTGGTGGGCGGTACGACTACTCTGCGTGGTGGCCAAGGCGTCGGTGGCTTCATTAACGGTTCGTCGCTGTTGGCAAACGGTTCTTCGCTTCCTCAGAAATAACAACCTAACAAAAATCGACAACAAAATTACGATATCGAAAAAGTAACGTAAATTTAAATCGAAGTGTGTGAGCTCATAAAAACCTTAAATAATTAATCTAAATAAATCCAGTTGAAAAAATTAAATCGAAAGCGTTCAGTGTGTGCGTGTGTGCGAGTGTATGTGATTACAAAATTTTCCAAACGAACATAAAAATTCGAAAATTTAAACTAAATATCGAAAATCAAACAAAGCATATTAAATTATTGCCACGGCTGGAAATTCTGATTTAGGTGAGTTCTCCGCCTATAAATAATCTCTGGCCGTTCGATTACAAAATTCCAATTTGTTTATAAATAATTAAGAGCGTATTCATCGTAAGCGTAAGCCAGAACATCAATGAAATTGGGTTTATCCCAGCAGACCGATTAAGGTCCAAACAGGTCTCTTGGGATCTTACTCATTTTCGATCTCAGTTCCCAGGTGCTCTTACGTCTTGGGGAAAAAGTTACTTAATTAGACAAAAATTAAATCATCTCTCGATCATTTACCAAATCAACGTCATTTTCTAGTGACCTGTTTTGCGGTTATAACTACCAATCGAAAGGTACTGACGTGTTAACTGGAATCAAAATGATCGGAACGGCGCGCGCCTCCCCTTCCGAGAATTCTTTCTATTAATTTGTAATGTTTTCAGAACTGTTATTATTCCAGGAAAGCAACTGCATTATAAAGGGGTAAAGAGTAAACGTAAACCACTTAACTTGCAGTTATGACATTTAGAATTCGAATATCCTATAAATAGATAATATTACCAAGAAACATGTTTAAAATGTAAATCGTTTAGTAGATTAATTCAGCTTGCCTGCAGTGAATTATTTATGTTTGAGAGTAACATCACCTAGAAAAACACTTCTGCTTATTTTAGTTTTAACAGTCATTGTTGGTTTGTTGGTTTGTATGGTTTTTCCACCTGTTTCTGATAGTAATTGTGTTACCATGTTGTTTTTATCAATGAAATTCTCGTATCTATCACACTATAAAAGATTCAAAGAGTTCCACAGATCAAAATTCACAAAATAAAGCTCATTATGGAAAGTTATTCACATGAAGAGATTGGCACTTTGACCTTTGAACAATAAATTCACATTCCTCGACTGGAGAATATGTAAATAATAGTAAAACTTTGCAATTGCAGTTGCACATGAGAATTCAGTTCCAGTTTCATTTCCAGTGAGAAATGCCAATAAGTTTTAATCCCCATACCGCCCACTTGCATATCTTTGCCTTACAAATTGCTGACACATTAATTAATTAAGAATATTTGCGCACAAAGTTGTTGTTTTTCTGCTCGCGATGCTTGGCAATATTGTTTTTGATTCCCTCTAAAAGGCTGAAGCAAAACAAAAGTGCCGTCTATCTCCATTTGTGTCTTCGTTACCTTAACTTGTGAAATGATGGAGTCAGTGTCTTCGAGACTTTGGGATCAGACAACCTTGATATGGTCACAAAAACAAACTGTATACAGAGAGAACGAAAGTTTTAGTTACCATATTAAAAAAGTCGACTATATAAAATGTTTATAAATGTTACTTAATTCGTACTTTTATTTTTTGTGTTATTTGAAATGGAACTATATTTTTCTATGACAAATTCTTTCATTTTTTAACTTTTGTTCAGAAAAGCGTTGTTTGGTTTAAAAAACATTTGTTTGTCTAAAAATACTTGTTTAATCCCCAGTTTTTGTCAGTGTATAAAATGCAACAGAAACTACAGCCACATCATCGGTAACAAAAGCTGCACATTGCATGCGGAACTCCAACGTATTTACGAACAACTCCTGCAGTTACCAATTATGTAATGTGGCATGGCAAAGTGACTGGGAACTGGAATGGCAACCATACCCCCCTGGCCAATAAGTCCTCAAAAATTTCCCACTCTCTGGAGTTGATCATCCACGTAGAGATCTCTCTTAGCATTTTGCTCTCAGCAGATTTCCGCATGGGCAAACACTAAAACATACACAAACGCCGTAAGGCCCCAATTGAAAGTGACGGTGTGCGGGGGATACAATTGTGTTGTGTTTAGTTGGGCCGCAGAAATTACGTATACGTATGTGTGCAAGGTGATGATTCATCAGCGATTCGGGGAATCCAAAAGCCAATCAAGTGCCGCAAAACCAAAAACCAAGACAAGGCAGACGGACAGGTTTTTGGTTCACCTTTTACGTTATCTTTTTGTATGTCACGCCAAAGTTTTGCCAATTCGTAGAGTATTTTCATAGCTCTTGGATAAGTTTATCAACTTCTTAATGAGTTAAAAGGAAACTACACTTTAATTTATATATATATATTATTGTTATATAGCGAAGATATAGAATTGTAAATCAATAAGTAAACCATTTTCGTTGACAATTTTAAACATTTTTCTTTGATATTTTTTGATATATAAAGAAATATATAAACATAAATTGTTTTTTTGTTATCATACTACCAGATAAAAATAGTTTTTGAATTTCTATATATGGAAGGAAGTCTTTAGAATACTTTATCAGAGTACCTTATCGTTTCTTATGTTTTTACATATCGAACTTTGAGCTGTGACGTTTTGTTTTTTGATTTTGTTTATATATTTTGTTCCTTTATGTTAGAATACACTTAAGTCCCATGGAAACGAATAAAGTAAATGTCGCAGGGGATATGTATTTGACGTAGCTTGTTGAGTCATTTGTTAATCATGTTTTTTTTCCGCTGGACAAACATTTTGAGATGGTAATATTACTGCTCGTGTTATTGATACGCTGCCCCTTCATCCGTCGCCTTCTCTTATCACCAACTTCCCCGCCCGATTGTCTTGCATGTTAATGCTCTACGGTCTTTGTTTCTTTGGCTCTTTTGAGGGCGGCGGCGACCTTTCAGACTGACATATACTCGGATGATTTTAAAAAACTTTAAGTAAGAAAATTTTTTTTTGGTATGACTTGAAAATAAATAAGATTTAAATTAGTTTTAACTTTTTTTTCGTGTAATGAATTTTTATAAAAGTTATTCCTAAAGGAACATTTTTTTTTAAGTTTTGCATAATTTGTTTCTCTCAGTGCACAAATGTTGGCCTTAAACTGGCGCTGACTGAAGAGGAGCAATAAAAGCGGCAGCAACAACAAGTGGTTGCTTAACTATGCGCTCCACAGTTACGCCCCTGCCCTGCCGCCCCGATTTCTTTGGGGCCTGGCTTTGTTTGTCTGCAGTCCCTCTCTTTCCCACACTCTCTTACTCTTTCTCTTCGTTACTGTCCCGCTTACGCGTGTGACCTTGAATCACACATGTGCCAGAATTGCAGGGGGGCTTCATTTTGGGCAGAGAGGATGGAGAGCGGGATGTAGCTGCTGTGTCTTTGACTTCTCCCCTTCTTTCTCTTTTTCTTCTTCTTCTGCAAGCGCATAAAACAAACTTGACAAAGAGTTTGAGATTTTCGTGACGTCTGGATATGTTTTGTTAAACTTTGTTACTACGTCATGGGATATTTACCTTGGATTTGATCACAACTTAATCTTGATCTGGTTTTTAAATAAAGTAAAAAGTATCATAAAAACAATAAAATTAGCTCCTAAAATGTAAAGAATATCTTAGGTTGGCAACTTTCTTTAAAGTTTACGTCGTGACTGTTATTTAAATTCCCACTACGTCATGGGTTTTTATCTTTAAAGAATTAAATCACAGCTAAAATTTTTCTATTTTTTTTTTTTGTCAAGGATGTCATGTATTTCAGGGCAAACATAAAACTTATCTGTAGGTTTACTTATTTTTGTTATAATCCTATATAGACTATGCACATATATCACAGCCGGTAAATTGACTCGAAAAATGCATTTCCAGCGTAGACCAGCGCGGCCCACGCTGAATGCAAACTTTGTTTTTAGTTCAGAATTTCGTGGGCCAAACGAAATAAATTATATACTATTTTCATTCAAGCACAACAGTATTGAAATATTTCTGCCCGATTGGCAATGTTAACTGCAAATATTTTCCGTCTACGTGTTTGGCCTGCACTTGTGTTTATTTAAAATGACTAAAATCTGTCGATGGAACAGAAGCCAAAAATTGAGTTAATAACTCAGTTCGACCTTAGACGTTGCTTTTTTCGGTCTCTTTTGGGAATTTTGCTTGCGTGAATTAGCAACGTTATATGGATTTTATAATTTACATTTGACTAAGGTCGAGCTAGTTTCAGGTCTGTCAATTCCAGGGAAAATCAATAAAAATATTCAGCTGTCATATCTATATTTAATAAATAGATCTATTGTTATGCATCTGGCGAAAAATTGGCGTTTATTCTTCAGACTTTTGCGCCTAGAAACACGAATGAATCATTCAGAAATAAGACTTTTCTATTGCTGGATCTCTTTGATCTTGATTAACTTTTAGCCATCATAGTACTTTAAACGCCTTTTAACGAAAATGGAGTTCATGTGAAACAACATTTCAGGGATTTTAAATTTTTATGTGATTTTCAAACTATTTATTTCAATAAATTTTCACTCCCTGCAAAAAACACACATTTTTTGAGAGGAACCAATGTTTATTTATAGTCGAAAATCGAAATCCGAACACCTGCAAAGCGTTATAAAAATCTCATCACTTTTCCGAATCCACTTAAAAATCTATAACCATTTTTTTGCGCTCGGTTACGTCATAGGAACGCACTTGAAAAGAAAAAAAGAAAACAAAACGCCGAGTACGCACAACGGAAATAAAAATAAACAAAATAAAGGAAAAGAAAAGAAAAAGTGAAGTGAAGTAGGTATGGAAATGGAAAACAAAATTGGGAGCTACCCACAGCAGCGATCGGCGATCGACGGTCATATCAGCGGTAGTAAAATTTTTATCAAGTATACGGATCAAGTATACGAACCGAGTGCAGGCGATCGCAAAGAGCGGTCAGCTGAGCGTAGAGCCTAAGCAATCGAAGCTAGTCCGAAGCTCTCTTGCAATCGAGAGTGAAGCGTACCGCTCAGTTTCAATCTGAACTTGGCCGGCGACGGACGTGAGTGAACCGCAAACTTTACTATACACATATGTACACATACAAATACATACATATAAAACTCATATTGTGCAAGTCGCACGCGACTATATAGATGACTGTGTATTGGTTAATTATACGCAACACGACAACTACGAAGTGAACTACAAATGTGTGTATAAATCAATGTCCGCTTTTAACAGGCGGTTGCAGTGCCAATAACAAAAATATACAAAATATAATATATATATAAACCTAAGCAACTACGGCGTTTGCTGGAGCAACTTTTGTTTTTGTTTTCTACTTAATTTCTTCAACATTTTTTGGCGCGCCTTTTGTGAGTTGAACCGCGCGCATGATAAGTCAGACAAACAAACCAAAATAAAAAAAAAACCAACAACGGGGAATCATAAAAAACAAAAAGTTAATCAATTACACGTGTCGCCACAACAAAGAGATAATTCGATTATTGTCTCGTCAAGTGCATTTGGATCAAACAAACAAAATTTAACAAGAAAATAATCAAATTAAAAGCATACCATTCCACAAAAAGGTTAGCAATAATATATTAACTGAAATCAAAAACAAAGTCAGCTAGTCTAAGGCGCAGTTTGTAAAGTCCCGCCTATCTATGAGTCGTCTTTGAAAACTTAGGTACAGGCAGCTTCCCGTATCAAGTTCTATTGCAATGACACTGCAAGAAATGAATAACAAGCAGCTTAGCGGAATTCATAAATTTTAATCCCAGATACATAAATAAATATACTATTAAGATACTGACAATTCATTTTCTGAATGCCACGTGTAATGAAAATTGTATTTATTAATATTTAACTAAAATACAACAAAAAAGGAAACAAATGAGTTCGCTAGTCTGTGCTCCAAGCCAACAAATAGAGAACAAACTTTAATTAATAACAATGCTTAAACATTTTTTTTTAATAATTTATTTTAATAACTTCCCCTTCCTGCTGATATGAAATATATATTGGAAGATGCATATAAGTGAAATCAAGAATAATATTTTAACCTTAAAGGTCAAATAAGAAAATATATTAAAGACTCTTAATCTTGTTCATTTAAGTCTTAGTTTTAATATTTTAACTTCCTGCTGATTTTAAGAAAGTGTCAAAAAGGTCTTCGTTTAAATAAAATCCAGAATAATACTTTAACCCCAATTATCAAATATATATATACTGCAACCATTAATCTTATCAAACTTAAGCAACCTTATGATGACACAAAATCTTTTATTGCTTTTACATCCTGCTAATTTGGAATATATAGAAAATGAATCATTTTATTTGAGCCCAAAATGTCATTCTATACTAATTATTTTTTATGTTTTGCGGGTATATATTTTTGCTAGTGTAATTGCAGTTCTACTAGTGCAGCAAACGTATAATATATGCTAATAAAACTCAAAACAATGAAGGCGACTTGACTGCGATTTATTAAAAAAAATATAATACTTAGTTGGTATTTATTAGTAAACCAAGTGTTGCTTTCCCGTTTGATTTGTGGATTGCGCAAAATCATTTACATACTGGTTCAGATTTCATTCTTATATGTACAGAACATATGCCGGAACTGCTCCCCAGAGTAGATATTTCCTCTCGAATGTAATTACAAACATTATAATGCTTATCGCAAACATAAAACTCTTGCTAATTGCCTTTGGATGTTTTATTTTTATAAATTGTCAAGCGATAAATATTCACTGCGCAACAAAATTCAGAGAAACAGTTTACTTAGATTGTCTTCAGGTTCTTATCAGATATGCAGATCAGCTCAAGAGGATGTTTCTTAGGAACAGGAATTACAACAATGAAGATTTCAACATTAAAAAAAAAAAAAAAAAACCAAAAGCAAATGCAAATATTTATATTAAGGAAATGTAAATATTTTTACAAGTGAAATCGGCACGGAAAAAGTTTATAAAAATTTGCGGCGGCATCTGGAATATTTCGTTTATTTCATTTGTAATCAAAGGAATATATACAACCTGGACAGGCAACTGGAACTGCAATCGAAAGACACGAAATGCCATAAAATCTTAAAGACTTTTGCTTTATCCGCACGCACACACATTCGGCCAGTTGGCCATTTGGCCAATTGGGCAGTTCGGAACCCATAAAAATAGAACAAAATGGAACAGTCATGGTCAAAACTTACTTAAATATCGATTTATCTCAGGGCCCAGAAGCCAGAAGCTATCTAAGTTAAACTGGGCGATGAACCGATGGCCAAAAGGCAACGGAATTGTTTTCGTTAATTGTTGAAAGCAAAACACAAACAATACCCACACTTTTCACACCTTTTGGTCCATGTATGTGCGTTTGCTTACACAAAATATAAAGTCGCTCTCATGCATATACCAATAACTTTGCCAATTGTATTAAGCAGACATGTTTCCAATTGAAAGTTATTGTAAATTAAATGCCAAAAGCAGATGGAAGGTCACAGGTTGTACGTTCAGCATAGTGTGGGTGTGTGGCATAGAGCTGTAAACATTGTTTGGAAGGGTGCGGCTCTAGTTAGCGCATTTTGTTATTGAATTCTTAAAGAATCAACTTTTACCCCAAAACTTTAACTTTCGTTGAATTATTATATCGGCGAACAGGTGATTTCTTAAAAAATGAAATTTAAATATCTATCGACTATTACATAGTAAGTAATCTAACATTGATTCTTTTAAAAGTGTATATTTTTTTGGTTATTACATATAACATATTATTAACATTTCTTAACAGTCTAAACTAAAACTGCAAATGCATTTAAAATAAGTTCGCTTTGAGATTTTTTCAATCAACCGATTAGGTTTCGACTTTAATCAGCAAGTAGAAATTCCCAGGGGTCTTTATATTTTACGAGTCTGATAACCCCTCTCAAGAATCTGTATTCTATAAACATATATATAAAAAAACAGCAAAAATACTGTTTTTCCGCATGAACAAAAACCAACTAAACTTTACAATGATCTGTCATTCACATTTACACCGCTATCCGATTGCCAAGTTCCACAAAGAACTCACACCAACAGCAACCCCCTCCGAATTTTCACAAACAATAGAAAAAGCAGAATCCCATTACGCATACGCCATGTTGTACGAAATCAGAATTGATTGAATCGTGAAAAGTTTTATAGCAAAATAATTAAATGCTGCGGTTTTCTTCCAATTTTCGGTCATCGCGTGTCGGTCGTTTTTCTTGGCCAAAACCGAATGTATGTTTGTATGAATGTGCGAACGAACGTTTTGTCTTGGCCATTAGAATGGGAATTGCTTCAACGCTTGGGTAAATGAGGTCTGGTGCGCTGTGGTTCAATGT
Organism: Drosophila eugracilis; assembly: GCF_018153835.1. NCBI lineage: Eukaryota > Metazoa > Arthropoda > Insecta > Diptera > Drosophilidae > Drosophila > Drosophila eugracilis. The sequence continues at coordinate 2,864,435 of NW_024571981.1, read as the reverse complement.
GGTGTGATGTGGTCTGGTTCGGCATTCTGGGAATGCTTTGGGTTACTCGGGCATTATTTACTTGACTGCAAAAATGCTTCCTTTGATTTGCTTGAAAGCCAACCAAAATCGATTGGCTGTAGAATTTAACTTTTGCCAGCTGTAATGGTCACTGATGAGCGAAGCCACGCCAAATGTAACCGAATTAATTGCCTTTTAATTAGTTGTACACATTAACAGTTTTCAGGTGGCACGGCACACCAAAGCACAATATATAATTGTACTAGAAAAAATATCAAACAACTTTTAACGATCATCATTATAAAAAAAAACACTGTCGGAAATTGTTTTTCGTGTTTATGGTTTCAGTCGTTATACAGACTCAGAATTGTGTCTCAACACAGCAAAGTTTACCTAAAGTGACACCAAGTCTAGTTCTTGCCCCATCTAAAGCTCTTCGTTACTTTGTTTAATCTCGGACATCATTAGCTGGGGATTAACCATTGATAAAACCTTATCAAAAGCGTCCTAGTAACTTTGGCACGTGACATCGCCAAAGGAAAACCCACTTCAGCAGCTGTTTATTGATGTTAAATATACATTTTTTTGGTAAAATATATTTGAGTTATCAGTATACCAAAAAATGTTCAATATTTAATTCGGAGAAACAAAAAAAGTAGAGATTACTTAAATATAAATGAAACTTCGCAGATATAAGAACAGAAAGTAAACAAAATATTTTATTTTTTCCGAGAAATAAGATATCTGTATGTTTCTTAAAAAAGTTGATTTTCTTTAATGGTTAAGTTAAATAATAAAATTTCTTAGAAATAACAATAACTTAAAGTTATTAAAAACTCTGTAAGTGATAAGACTTATTTTGAACTTACCAAATCTCACAGTTTCTTAAAAAACACACCTAAATAAGTGCAGTATAAATAGAAAACCCGACCAATATTTTCTGTTTGTGTTAGCAACAAATTCTATCGATTGTGACCTCAGCAAACTTCGGATCTAGGAGTAAACAAACATTAGTTATTTATATATGCAGTGCATATAGAAAGCCAAATGGATTTCCTGCAAATGACAGCGGGTCATGGAATGGTGAAGGACACTGTCAAAGAACTAGAAGAAAATCATAATTTCCAACGTTTATTGATTTTCCTGGGGACGTTTTTTATCCCCATTTTCCATTTTCGGCGACAGTCTAAATTTTTGTTGGGAAAGAACTTTTTATTTGAATTTAATTTTTTGTGCACATACCGAATATAATGCAAGGCACTCAGGACTAGGACCAGGACATTGACAGGACCAGGCACGCACACACACATGTCAGCCTAAGCACTTGAGGTGCCAAATGGGAAATTGTGTGGATGGATTGGGGCCAGTTGTCTGTTGTGTTTGATGTAGAATTTTGTGTGTGCGACTGGGTGTGATTAGGCCATCAGTGGGTGAATGGTGTGTGTTCGTTTCAGGCTTCTAGCCATCCCATCTCGTCATATTCCATCCACCATCTCCACCTTCCCATACCATTATTTCTCCTATTTAGCTGTGTGTTTATTTTCGGTTCAGAACGCGATTTTCCAATCGATTGGGCACGTGACAAGGTTCTAGCTACTGAAATATGTATGTTAGGCATTACATTCCAATATAGAGAAAGAGACGATATAGGACTCGAGCGTAATTCAAAACCCAACATCATCATTCCCGATGCCAATGCTATTTTTGACAACATTTAATTAACATTTTTCTTTTACCTAGCTCAATTTTTTTGTATTCTGCCGACGACATCCTTTCTTGTTTGCTTTATTTATGCATCAATTTGTAGCTCTGATTTATGCCACCAGAATTTTTCCAACCCTCCTGCTAACGTAAGCCTAAATGCGAATTAAATTTTGTGCGTGGCGTTTTTTCGTCTTTTTTTTCTTTCGTTTTAAGAGTTGGTAGCCCGGCCTGTCTTAAAGTATTATTGAGCTTAAGTGTTGCCCGAATCGAGGAGCTCCGGCAGGTAAAGTTACTTCGGGCTAGACACGAAAAATGGTACGAGAAGGTCCTAGAGAGAAGAGAGAACCCTTTGGAGTTGAACCAAGCAATTACGCGCTTTAGAAAAGCTCTTTGCGTGTGCCGCGCTTAATGAAATCTAAAAAAAATAATCCAAAAAGCCAGACAAAACGCGTTTGGAATATTGATATTTGGAATTAAGTATTTTAATTTCCGGAAAATCAATTGGGATTTGAAGTTAATCTTTAAAATTTTTATTCAAGCAACTATGTTTTTAAAATTGTTCCAAGTCGAATTTCATTTAAAATTTATTTTTATTATAAATGTTTACATTTTTATTGATTAAATTAATTTCCAAACATAAGAAGACAAATCCTTCAAAGTTTGCATTAGAAAAAGGTTAGAATATCCTTTTCCCTAAGAAAACAAACGGCTTTTAGACAAAATTTCGTTAAAAGGGCTAATTGACATACTTAAAATTCTATATTTATATCATTTGTACAGGGTCTAAGCCAATTAGCCAAGCCATTAGTCTGGTTTCCTATTTTAAGAACGATTTACCCTCCAGGGCACTAATGATTTTCAAGTAGCTAGTGTGGGAAGGGCTTAGATAAATGTATTCGTCATGATTTTGATTTATATAAAGCTACATATCTTTAAATTAGTAAAATTCAGTATTTAAAGAAATACTTAATAAAGTTGAAAGTTGCTTGGCAACCTGCATAGTTAAGCAATTGTTCTTGTATATCGTGTGTGTGTGTGTTACACTTGAGTTGCTTTATTATTTATGCCCATGAGCAGGACAATCGATAGGGTTCAACTTTTTGCTACCCCCTTTGTATAAAAATTTAAACGATGCCGCAGGAATGACCCCCATCACCCCACTGCCGGGATATCCTTAATGCTCGTCCTCTTGCCCACTGTGTGTGTGTGGGTGTGTGTAATTCTGTGTGTAAGAGAGATTAGCGAGTTAGGGAAAAGCGATGCTGCTGCTGTCAGAGCCAGTTAAGCCGCAGCTAGCGCCAAATACTTAAAAGTTTCCTGATGTCATTTGGCCCCATGTCGCATTGAACACTGAAAGAAAAAATCTTTTGTGATGTTGACATACAAAAAATGTTTTAACGAATATCTTAAGTGTAACCTTAAAAGTGTTATATTCAAACTTATTTATAATAATTTCTGAAGTGAAATTTCAATCCCTTACAGTGTAATTGGGCTCGACTCGTGCTGGACTTATAAAATTTAGACATTTTTTGTAAAGATAATGCATTGCATCATTTTTTGTTTCATTTTTTTCGGTGGCTACTGCTACCAACACATCGACCCATATTTGCTTATTACACAGCTCAGATGTTCGACACACGAAAAGTGGGTTTCGAGGAGGTGGAGAGGTGGACACATAAAGCGTCATGCGGTTCGTAAACAAAACCGTAGGATCTGTCTTCACTGAGGAGGAAGTGTGAGTGCAAGCGAGTGGTGTGAATTGCTAAAGAAAAAACACGCAACAACAAAAGTATATCCAGTGGCGGACAAATTGTTTTTGCAAGGCTATAAATGTAAACAAAATTACCATATGCAAATTTTTTAAGCCCCCACGTGTGTGCGAATGTCTCAGTATAAGCGATTGTATTGGTGGCTGCACAGAAAGAAAATATTTAAATTGCTGACGTATAACCACAGATTGAAGATAATTTTTAAGTTTCTAAAAGAAATTTGTATTTAATGAACCTCATTGGTTCATATTATGAAATGTACAAATCCTGTGTTTTATAATAATTAATTACTTATGACTTTTTAAAGATTTTTTTTAATATTATATAAACTTTGTAACTAACAGACATACATATGTCAAAAACCCAAAATATGAATAACTAAAATGACAAATTATATTTTCCCCAAAAGTTGATTAGGTTTAGAATTTAAAAACAGATATCTTAAAAAACTGAAACATCTTTTTTCCTGTGCAATGTTTCTGTGTTTTTGTGAGTCTGACGCCAACGTTTGGCATTTAGACAAATAGGCTGTCTTAAGCGGTGACTTCTTGCTGGATTTTATCTTTCAGTGTCCAAGAGAGTGTGCTCGGGTGTGTGTGTTCGTGCTCTTCTTTTGTTGAAAAGTTGAGTTATGTGCAGAAAATGCAAAATACTTTCGGCATATGCCTTACTGCAGTTGCGGAAAAGAGACCAAAATACGGGGAAAATGTGTCTCAGAGAGTGACTTGTTTGGCCTTTTTATGGCTACGACTATTAAATACACATTACACCGACATTGTTATTATCCCCTACAAGCGACTAACCACGATAACCTTGATCGATGCGGCAGTAGTCGCTATTTGAATATATACTAAAATAACAAGGGTAAGGATGAAGACAGAGGAAAAGGAAATCGTTAGGAGCTAAGCCATATGTTTGCCATCATTAAAAGGAAAACGCAAGAAAATAATGGCAGTTTGCTAACCAAGAACTCTTACAAGGTCTATACAAATATTAGCAGCAGTTGATCAATTTAAAGTGGCACCAAGGAAAACAGATGACAATATAAATATTTGCATAATGATGTAAAAGGGTTAAGTAATTGAGTTCAATAAATATAAAGGAGTTTTAAAAACTATTACATAAATTCTTATATTAAATTAATTTATTTTATTATGCAGTATGAATACTTATTAAACTTATTAAAAACTACTTAATAATCTACTTTCGTAGATTTTAATAAGAGTTTGTTTTAATGAAAACCGAAATGCAGACCTAACATTCTGTTAACTTTCTAGGAAATGTACGTGTAAACCTATTGATAACACTATCATAAATATGGCAGTCAATGCCATGCTAAGAGATTCCCCAGTACCACCTTTCCTAGATTATCACCAAGCCACATTCGATTTTGCTATCAGCAAGCATTTTGGGAAAGAAAAAATCACAAAGATAATACAGCACCTACAAAGAGCATTGAAAATGGGATTTTCTACTTTATAAATCAGATCATTATTGAGCTACGAATATCCCAGTGTACTTTGGGCTCTTGCGAAATTTGTGGGAGTTTACCAAACTCAATAAACTATAAGTACTTATTAAGTAGGGGGAATGAACGGAACTAAGATTAGGAACTTAATCTGGAAAGGCTTACTAAATCATTTCTTTGCCCTAAAATTAATTGAAATGATTAAAGAAATAAACGAGAATATAAGTGTAGTTATTTCATAATCAACAATGTATACCCTTACCTGTAATATTTTAAATCGTGTAACAAAGTAAAATATTTTTCAATATGGAAAATCGAGTGTAATCAATTTTAAAAGTATATGAAAAAATTTTTTCTAATAGACTTAATACATAAAATGGAAAACAATCCATCATGCTTATGTTCTACATACAAAGGAAAAAGCTTTATCTATCTATAATAATCTATCACTCCTAACATTAGCTAGATATATCTGAAAAGTTAATGACAATCTATCATTGGTTTAATTTTCAGGCAATCAACAGTGTAATCCAATGTTTGAGGAGGAGGCTTTTGGCGATATACGTACGTATAAACAGCCATCAATTTATGGCACATACTAACCCCAATTAATATTAACATAAACTGAAAGAACCCCCCATAATCCAACTCCTTGGTGGGAAAAAGAGATAGAGCTCTGGTTAATGAGTAATCTGTGGGCATAAGTCAATCGACAATGCGCTTAATTAGGCCAGACCAGAAAACATCAGATTTGTGTGGGGGAATTTTTAGTGGCTAATTGTACATTGTTATTGCTCTTTCCCTGGCTATTTGGCTATACAGACGTTGGTGTTGCTGTTGCCATCTGAACAAAATGCCAGCGGCATATATATATCGGAACAAAGTGGCATAATAAGTCTGGCAAATGGCTGCGTAACTTTTGACGTCAGAACTCGTCGCATAGTCGACATCTGGCAATAACAAAGTTCAAATGGAATTGAAGGAGGAAGCCTTCCAGCCCTATAGCCCTTCACTCTTTCGCCAAAAAACAATGGCAACCTAATGCCTTCCATATATGCATGTTGGTTAGTGCGTATCTGATGGATACAAAATTACTCACGCACACGAACTATTCCATCATCATTTAGCTGGCTGAATTATGTAATGTTTGATGGATGATTGAACATTCGTAAGGCATTGACTTTCATTTTTGGGAAAATATCAAAAAGTTCTAAGGTTTTCTTAAGTATTTATCTAAAACATATTCTTGCTTTATTCTCATTTCAATGAAAATATTTTCTAATATTTCTCACACGTTTCATTTTCTTGAGGTGGGTGTGGCTACTCCCATAACTGTCAGGGGAAATGGGTACGCGCGGGTACTCCATTTAATCTTGGAGTGTATTCTGAGCTTCTTTTCCTAGTTCCCCTTCCTTTAACCTAAGCTAAATTGTTTCTGGCACTCTGACTTATTGATTTTTGTGTAATACTTACCTTCCCCAGAGGAAATTATCAATGCCAGCATGGAGTTGAACGGTGGCGCCAACGGAGGAGGCCGAGTGGTTGGAGGAGGTGGTGGCGCGCAGCACATATTATCGCAGTCGACTTCCTTGCCGGTAATGCCGTCCCACCTGCCGGTTCACCTTCTGAACCAGAATCAGAATATGAATCAAAATGTGCCCACGTCAAGTGCTAGAAGTGGACCTTACCTGCGTATCGTGGAGGAGCCCACGAATCATATAATCCGATTTCGATATAAGTGCGAGGGTCGTACTGCCGGTTCAATTCCTGGCATGACTTCCAGTTCGGAAACAGGCAAAACCTTTCCCACCATCGAGGTGTGCAACTACGACGGTCCCGTTATCATCGTGGTGTCATGTGTTACCAGTGACGAGCCCTATCGCCAACATCCCCATTGGTTGGTCAGCAAGGAGGAGGCAGATGCCTGTAAATCAGGTGTCTACTCGAAGCGATTGCCTCCGGAGGAACGGCGATTGGTTCTGCAGAAAGTGGGCATCCAGTGCGCCAAGAAGCTGGAAATGCGCGACTCACTGGTGGAAAGAGAGAAAAGGAACGTCGATCCCTTTAATGGTGAGTCAATTTAAAAAAATCCCACTAAAAGATAGCTAAAATATAAATTTAAAAAATTGGTCTTTTGTAATTTCATAATTTTATTTATATAACCCTTTTTTTCCTAAACTCTTTTCTAGCCAAATTCGATCACAAAGACCAGATCGACAAGATCAACCGGTATGAGCTTCGCCTCTGCTACCAGGCCTTCATCACAGTGGGCAATGCTAAAGTGCCATTGGATCCGATCGTATCCTCTCCGATTTACGGCAAAAGCAACGAGCTGACCATCTCCCGGTTGTGCAGCTGCTCGGCTCAGGTGACTGGCGGAGCGGAGATTATCATGCTGTGCGAGAAGATCGCCAAGGACGACATCGAGGTGCGATTCTACGAGACGGACAGGGACGGACGGGAAACCTGGTTTGCCAATGCGGAGTTTCACCCCACAGATGTATACAAGCAGATGGCCATAGCCTTTAAGACACCACGCTACAGGAACACCGAGATCACTCAAAGTGTTAATGTAAGTTTATTTATTTATTACTAAGAATAATATTTTATATAATTATAATTTGTATTAACTTATTTTCCTATATTTTCGCCTCAACAGGTGGAGCTGAAGCTGGTACGACCTTCAGATGGAGCGACGAGTGCCCCGCTGAAGTTCGAGTATTACCCAAATCCAGGTACGGTAACCTTTGCCCGGTTGCAGCGAAAGCTAAAGCGCCGCCAAGAGCTGGACGTGTTCCAGCAGATTCTTTCCCTCGACAGCGAAACCACGGCCACCAAGTACTCATGCCCACCGATGGATCTCGAGGAGGATAATAATACGGTTTCATCGGACGATCAACAGAGTTCCGGAACTCTTAATGAATTTGAGATTGCAGTCAAGAAGCTGCAAATGCGTCAACGGGGTGAATCACATGAAATGGATGGTGGCACTGTCACCGAGTATACGGATAACGATAACGAACCGGACATGGAAATTGAGCTAGAAGTTCCGCAATTGTTACCCCAATTGGCGGACGACTGCACCCAAACATCCACGCCCATGGAGGAGATCCTACAGCATCCTCAACTGCAATCGCGTCCTTTAAGCAATGTGGACAAAATAACCGAGTGGATGAAGAGCAGCGAGTTTGAGAGAACGGATAGCTTGACTGTAGAAAATGGGGATACCCAATCCCTTTCGAATAGCACAGCTCAGACTGCATTTACCAATGTCAGCAGTTTGACTGCCAATACGACGATAACAAATCAGTTGGATGAGGAAGGGCACGGTCTTGTGGCTAATGGTTCGCGTAGGGATACCCTTGAAAATCCCGCCGTGAAAGACTTGCCGGAAAACGAAAAGGAACCGGAATTGGTTTCAGCCAGTGCCCAGGCTTCTGTGGACTTAGACGAGAACTTCGATGAGACAGCCACGTATACTAGCCTGCAGATAGCTTTCAATAATCCCATAGACATAGGAGTACCCAAAGAAAACCGAAAGCCAGTTCAAACTTATCCACCTACCAATCCGTTTGGTCAGTTGGATGATGCCGAGTTGGTGGTACTAACAAATCCTCCAGCACCCAAGATCAAAGTGAATGCTGCTCAGACCCCAGCCACGCCTCCCCATTCACCACCCTTGCCGTTGCCACCTCGAACTCCTTCACCAGTTTCGGACCAAAGATTACCTCCCTTGCCACCGAAACCCCAGAGAAACTCTCAAGATCTGAGTATAGTTAGTGATTCTATCTCTGTTAGTCGCTCGAGAAATGGCAGCTTGAGCTCCAATAGAACCACTCCATCTCCAATTATCATTATGCGAACCCCTGACCAGAGTCCCACTAAAAGGCAACCCACGCCAAGTGCTTCGCCCAAAAAGCGTCAGGGATTCTTTTCAAGATTCTTCTCCCGCCGAAAGAGCAGGGCCGATGACGATGAATCTCTGACACCCGGCGGCAGTCCCAATAAACAATTATCTGGTGGATCCAAGGCCACTACACCCACCGGCAGTAGGGAGCCCAGTGTGGCGCACTTTTCCCTAGGAGATCCCAATCGCAGCTCCACACGGTCCATGCAACCATTGGGCAAAAGCGAGGGTAGAAATGGGAAGCCTGTTGGTCGAAGTTCCAGTAGTGTTTCGGGAAAAAGACCTGCTCATTTGGATGCAGATGTAATCCACATACCACTAAAAGGCGGCGATAGTGAGAATAGTTTGCTACGCCCGGAGAGCTACTCAAATGCCAGTACCCTCAGTTACGGACGACCGCTGGACCGAAAGACCTTAAGCACTCTGCAACTAGCAGATATTCCCTTGAGTGATGGCAATATGGAATTGATAGCCATTGCCGACAGACAGAGTATCAAGAATCTGTGTGAGGGAGCCTACGGGGTGGTATTGGATCCCAGTGTGGATCTCTCCGAGGCGGAACATTTTGCTCTATATACGACTAAAAGTCCGGAACCACCGTTTGGCGGGGAGATCGGTGAGGGTGGAGCAGTTGGTGGAGCGGAAGGCGGAGTAGATACATCGGATTTCCTTAGTGCTGATGAAATAGCCCGACGACTGGCGGAGGCAAATGGCTTGGAGTAGAGATGGGGGGATGATGAAAGGGTTTTGGGTGACTGGCTTGCGTAATATGATTCATAATTGTTTTTTTCTTACACTTTGTTAAAACAAATTTTAGAATGTTTAATATTTTTCAAATGCAAACTATAATCAGTTACCCAAAACTCTAGCATCTAGCTTGGAAAAAAACAAAGCACAATGCACCTGCAACAATATCTTTTCTAGTCGTCTTCTCTTTCAGTATTAATTACAAATATGTCATAATGAATATACAAATTTTTAGCTAAGAAAACTCACCGATTTCTATTATATATATATGCTTTTCTAATCGCCCCAAAATCCGAATATCTTTGTAGAACTTCTAACAAAATACAATCGTTTGGTGGCCCGAAAAACAGTCGAAAGCCTAAAGCGCAGTCTCATGAGCACCGATTTGTATCCATCCAAGCAGGTTAAAACGTCCAGTAAGTTTTCAAGAATTTTCCGCATTTATTACTGGTGCTGGTATTGGGTTTCTTTATACAACCATTACGTCTGTGTAGTTCCTAGAATAAAACACATCTCTCACACAAAACTCATTTCTCGATTGTAATTTCGAGTAGGCGAAAATTGTTGGTGAATATTCACTATATATAGTACAGGACTTAATACCTTGTGGACCAATGGATAAAGTTGATGTCCGACCCAGAATTGTTGAAAAATGTTAAGATGTAGTCGAAGATTATTTAATTTATTTAGGTCGTTCGAATTGAATATATTTGTTCTATCCGCTCTTAATGTATTAAAATTTGATGAATAAAAGTTTTTTGGTAAAAGTCGTTGAATATCAATATATATTTTTGTTTATTTAAACTTTTATCATTTTTTTATACCCTTGACTTTTGGTAGAAGCAAAAATAAATAAAAATTTCATATTTTAAAGATTATCCACTTATGAATGATATAGTTTATTCTTTTAAATGTATTTATTGGTTAAAGATTTTAGTTTCATTTATGTGTTAATATACAAAAGCAAGGGTATTTGAGACTTCGGACCACCGAGGATGTGTCACTTCCTATTTTTTTTGTCTAGTATTCAACAAGCTTCATATTTACTACCAAAGCTGGACATCAAATAATGTAAGTTGATATTGCTGTCCTAAAGGCAATTTGATGTTGTGGTTTGCTGTTGTCCTTTTTGAGTTTTCGCAAATTGCTTTAGTTTCACCTCAGTTTCGCCTCAATTATGTAAATGCTTCTTTTGGTTTACTGTTGCGTTCATTAAATTTTTCTTTCGGTCATATTACAAACAAACAGCTAAAACTTTTGTATATATCTTCTAGGCCCGTATACGAGTACGGTGGCTCCAACACCACAGATTTTGACATCAGCACCGCAGACACAGGTGTCGCCGGTTATGCCAATGATGTATCCAGCTGGAAGTCCCAATTTTGTGAACGACATCAAAGTGGAAAACGGATTTATGGATGGGGATAGCTGGAGAAGTCAGTGCCCATCAGTTGAGCACAGTTTCGCATCACCTCGGTCCAATAGTACAGTGGATAGCATTCCACCGATGCAAATCGGCCAGAACAACCAACATCTATATATGCCAGAGACTTCAAACTTTCCGAATAATGGGAATTTTGCATCGCCTCGGTCCAACTGCAGCACAGTGGATAGCATTCCGCCGATGCAAATCGAACAGCGTAATCATCTATATCTGCCAGAGACTTCTAACTTCTCAATTAATAGCTGTAGTCCAACGCATTTTAATGGCGGCTCCGTAACACCAATTAACAATAATAATATCAACATTATGAACTACAATAACAATGATTTCTCGAGTCAAAAAATGAGTGCCATAAGCTTGCCGCCACAAGGGAATTTGGACTTAAAACAGGGATTCCAACAGACTCAGCAGCAGTTCCTGCCTCAATCGCAGCCAGAGCAGCTTCAATATTTACCCCAATCCCAGTCAGAGCAGTCTCAATTCCCACAGCAACATCAGCAGCAGCAGCAGCCGCAGCAACCACAGGAAGATTTACACGTACAATCATTAAGTGATCTTATTTCCAGCACAATAATGGATCTGTCGACTATTGACAGCACCGAACTTATCCAGGGCATTGATGCAGAACTAAAAAGTTTGGGATTGCAGACATTTAAATAAACAAAAACAATATTGCTAATTTTTAATGTACATATATTCATAAAAATATACCAGAAAATAACCAATTAGAGCTATGTAAAAAGGTCTCAAGATAGGTTGTTACCAATTTATAATAAATTTTACTTCTTTCTTATGTAACTCTATTTCACCGCAATGTACATAAATATTTTGGCTGGATAGCATATAGAAGAAAATGCGAATCTCATGGCCCGATGCCTTGTTACAACTTTTTCGTTATATTGACAGATCATGATTATTGTTTATAATAAAGTATAACTTAAGAATTTACATGGTGTATGTATGTTTCTTTTTTCATGGAGGAATGAGTGTAATACTATAATAATTTAAAGAGCTAAATATTTAGCGACAAAAATATGGCTGACCCAGGTTGGCATTATTCTCATTGCGCATGCCGGCAAAGAACCGATTGATGTCCTCCTCAGTGACTACCTTCTTGCTAGCAGCAAATGCCTGCAGGTATTCTTTCAGCTTGTCCTTCATGCGATTGTACTCGGTAATCGCATCGATTTGCTGTGTCCGGTCAATGGAGGCCAGTGCCCGAATGCCTTGCTCATAGCTGGAATTCTCCTCAGCCCGCTTCATGCCGCGCTCCTCATAAGTCTTAGCCGAGTCCTCGGCATCAAGCAGAAACTCCACGGCAAGTTCCTTGTAAAGCGATAGGCATTCGGAGCACTGGCAAAGCGATTTGCGCCAGTCATTAGTCCAGAAAGCGGCACCTTGAAAGAGGAATTGGAAAAATAGGTTAATAGGAGAGATTGTGGTTAATTGCAAAAGTTTGTGGTGCTAAAACTGTGCCATTTAATCCCAAGAAAATCGCATTATCCTTTTTGATTTTTGTTTAAGAATTCAAAAGGTTATTTTCAAAACGCTATCCAAATAGTTTCGAGAAATCGTTCAAATATTCGTAACATTATAGACCTAAACGAATTCCTACACTTCCCATTTAAATTTACAAAATATATCATGAATATAGAATACTTCACGGAAGGCCTCGACTGCCTAATGTACTGCGGCTTGAAGCTATCGCCGGAGCAGCGCATCTTGATCGAAAATTCACTAATCTCTTTGCAGAATGACAACCGCTTCTCAGGCATGTACCTGTGGGGTCGCATTACTGCCACCAAGAACGATTACTACATTGCCTTTGGTTACACAAACGATTGCCTGAAGGATCGAAAGTATTTCTATAGTTTGGACCAGTTTCAGTGGCAGTTGTTGCCGTTTGTTCAGAGCCCCAAGATCTTTCAGGCCACCATTCTTGCTAGAGAGCCTTTTATAGGAGATCCGAGCCTGATGTCCTATGTAAAGTTGGTAAGTTGAACTAAGGTTATATAGAAGATGTTTTGATTAATCGGTAATCCTTGTCTTTAGGATCCCACATTCGACATTGTGGGCAACCATGTGGCTGGTATCAGTCTCCCTGAAGTAGTAAAGCTAAAGGAGGAGGAAAGATTGGCAGCAATTGTGTTTATAATAACAGAAGAGTGCGCCATTTGTCCACGCGGTGCCTTCTACAAGATGACCGATGGTCGTGTTATACCCAACCAGATGTTCCGGGGCCTTAATGACCTGCAGATCGACAATCAATCCTATTACCAGCTTTATCGTCTACCACGCAATGATCTCAAAGTGAATTTGGCCAAGAGGAGCGACTATAACTATGCCGTAGACTTTCTGGACACTATCGACTGTGTAATACCGCTGGGTCAATCCTTTGCCCTGAATATGCAACGGAACGAGAGTTTGGTGGTAATTAAGTCGTGCCTTTGGCTGGGCATGACTTTCTTCCACAAAATCAACTCGCACAAACATGGTTTCCTTTACCTGGGCGATGGCAAAAAGAACTTTGACCTGCTTTTCATGTATTAAGTTTGATTTTAAATAATAATTCTCGTTATTTCTCGAAGCATATTATCGTGAAATTATAAAATGAGATATACATAGTTGCTGGAGAAGCTCTGAAGGCGTATCAAATAATATAATTTGCTTACCCTGGTGCTTTGTTGGCTTAGGACGTCGGCAGTCCTCTAGTTTAGGACGCTTCTTGCTTGGTTCGCCCTCCTCCTCTTGAGATTCACCCTCAGGAACTTTCATAATGTCGCTGATACTGCGGTCCAACTCGTTCTTGAGTTGGTTATCTTCAACCTCCGGTTTGGCTTCTTTGGAATCATTCACAACTGGCTGCAGGGCAAGCCCGGTATAATCCTTCAGGAAGGGTTTGGCATCCATGCAACCATCGCATATCATTTCGCTGCAGGTGTCCAACCATTTCTCGCATGAACCTGGTGCCTTCATGTGTGGCAAGTGGTACCAGTCCTCGCAGATAGCGCACTGCAGCATCACCTCCTCGACGGTACGATCAGGATCGGGATATGGTCGCTTGCACTTGCAATACAGACCCTGGAAATTCTGATTATATAAATTGCCCTCGTTCCGGGGTTGGACTCCCTCGACTTGTGGGTTCAGAGAGCACTTGCCCAGTCGCTGAGTCGGGCAATCACAGCGGAAGTTCCGCTTGGTATACAGTTCGACTAATTCGTGGTGCTCATGGCAGCGATAGGAGCAGGCCAAACAGATTCCAGCGGCCTTGGCCAGATCCTCCCGAGCCTCCGGGCAGCACGTGAGGCAGGAATACAGGGCCTGGCGGCCAATAGCGCCCTTGGCATACGTGCAGGACTTCTCGTCGGAGGCGCCCAGCACCGCGGCATATTCGTCTTCCATTTCCTTTTCATGCTCGAGGACATCTAGCATCGTTATGGTCGACTGTTCCAGCGGATTGGCCTCCTCGCCTTCGGTGGCACCAGCGTTGGCATTTAACTCACTCATTTCAACAGTTTAATAAACCAAATTGATCTTGGCGTCGTGTCGATTTCTTGAAACTAGAGGAATGCGCAGCGTTTGGCGCGATTGGATGAAAATTGCAAATAATTCAACCACCTATATTTAGGGATGGCCAAAAACTGTTTGTCTATGCGATATCTATCGTTTGCTGTGCTGGTGAGCCTTTGTATATAAAAGAAGCTAGATTTTTAATAGCCAGAAATATATATGAAATATAAAAGGCTAGTGTAGTAATAACAAAATAATATATAAATAACATGCGGATATATAATACTATTTTTGTGTGAGCTTGCAGAGTTTCAAGAAATTAACATTAATAGCTAGTTGTCTATTAACATACATAGCTACATTAGCAGTAAGGTGTTTAAGCGTTTTTCAACACTATACCAGCGAATTTTCGGAGCGTGCTGCTGATTTTAATAAACAATTTTGATTTTTGTCGTATTTTAAAGAAAACGTTTAGATCAAAATGAATGCGCCACCCACCTTTGAGTCATTTCTGCTCTATGAAGGCGAGAAGAAGTGAGTACGAAGTTAAATACCTTAGCTGAGAACCTGTAACCCGTTTTTGTTTTTGTTTTGGCGCGTTGATAGAATCATCAAAGAATTGGACACAAAAGTGACAAATGCGGCTATATTTACGATAAATAAAGAGGATCACACTCTAGGAAACATGATCCGCAAGTAAGTTGGGTAATTAATACTAATAATAATTACGAAATACATGGAAATGTTACTTTACAGCCAGCTCCTGAAGGACCCCAATGTATTGTTTGCCGGCTACAAGGTTCCACATCCCCTAGAGCATAAGTTCGTTATCCGGATCCAGACTACGGCTGACTATTCACCGCAGGAGGCGTTCATGAATGCCATAACCGATCTTCTGGCAGAATTATCTCTCTTTGAAGAGCGTTTTAAGGTAAGATATATCCATAAAAAACCAAAAGGACCATTTTTAATCATAGTTTTTCTTTATTTTTAGGATGCCATCAAGGAGAAAAAGGAGGGCGGCGATTAATTGTAGATTTACCACTCGTAATAACCCAATAAATTCTAGACAGTCCTTCTTCCACATTTTGGCTTTTATTTTTACACTAGTTTACACTCAAAAATTACGAAAACAACCGATTGTGTGTTTGCCACTAATCGCATTAAATAAATAAAAACAATTTAAAATAGGCTATTATCCATGAATGTGTGCATAACGCAAGATCACAATTTTGTATAGAGAATGTAGTTTGTGTGATTGAGTGAAGCTCTGCTGAGGTAAAAAACTGATAGATACGCGATCTCGCCATAAGGTTATGCTTAAGAGTCAAAACAAAGTAAAATGGAAAAATAATTTAGAATTTATCTAGAGCTAATAGGTTTCATCATCGGCGCATTCGCTCGTATCGTGGCCAAAGACTGAAATTGTGAAAAATGGTTAATTTTAATTTTATCTTTTAGTTTATAGTGTCACTTACCCTCACAGGAATCGCAGTATTTCCTGGGCGCAGGCAGCTTGCGTTCTTTTTCGTTGTTGTTGGCCTCGGATGGTGGTGGGGAGTAGTCCCGATCCTCACTAGCCTGAATTGGACAGTCCTCAGTCTCGTGTTGATCAAACTCATCACAGATGTCGCAGAAAAGTCTGGGAGCCGGTTTTCGCTTGGTCAGCACATCGAAGGCATGAGGTCTGAAATTATAGAATATAACATACCTATATAATACCAAGTTCCGGAAAAGAATATTACTATAAATGTAATTAGATAGAAATTTCCTCACTTGGTGAAATCCATTGGCAAGGTTTCTAGAGTTTGCACTTTGGCCTTCAGAGCATCATTCTTGTGCTGCATGTCTGCAATGATTGAGTTAAGGAAGTTGATCTTGGCTAGACTTGTCTCAGTGTCCAGTGACTATAAAGAAGATATGAATTTTAAAACCAATAAGTTTTATGTTCTTAAAAAAAAACCCCACCTCCAGTTCATCCCCCTGTCCTGACTTGCTGCCAGCTCCATTCATCTGAGTCTTAAGGGTCAAAATCTCCCTGGACTTCTCCAGCTCCAGCGATTCCAGCTGGCGCCTCAGTTCCTTAGTCTCCAGAGAAGCAGTCTTCTGAGCTTCGTTGGCTTGATGAAGTGCGGCCTCCAGTTCCACAACTCTATTCTGAAGCTGTTCCAGCAGCTTGGTCTTAGCAGAGGCCGAATCATCCATTTCATCTATGACTTTCTGATACTCCGCCAGTTGAGAGTCGAATTCATTGCCCTTTTCCAAAAGGGATTCTTTCTGAAGGAGGGACTTTTGGAGCTCCGCATTAGTTAGTTTAAGTTGACTCAGTTGCTCTGCTAACTTGGAGGTTTCCTCTTGTAGGCTTCTCTCCTTTTGCTGGGCCTGTTCCAACTTATCCTGGAGTTCGTTGTGGCTCTTCTTTTGACCTTCCAACATAGAATTAGTTTCCTGAATTTTAACCTCAAGGTATTTTAAGTTTTTATCTTTTTCAGATAGACCCTCCTGAAGTTCCTGATTGGCTTGTTCCAGCTGACGCAATTTCTCGGTGACTGCCAGCGATTCGCCTTGTAGATTTCCTTCGTTCTCTTGAGACTTCACCAACAACTCCTGGAGTTCTTTGTTTGTGGCCTGTTGAGCTTCCAGCTGGGAGTTAGCTGCTTGGAGTTTCTCTTCGAAAACTTTCACAAGTTCTTCTACTTTTACTAGGGAATCCTTCACCTCGGTATTGGCCTGTTGTACTTGCTGCAGTTCACCAGATAATTTGGCAGCCTCTTCCTGCAGGATTTTCTCCCTCTCACGGGCCTCCTCCAACTTAAGTTGAGTTTCCTTTGATGAACCGTTTTGGATTTCTAATTGTATATTACTGTCTTTCAATTTATTTTCTAAATTCTGTACAAGTTCTTCATTTTTCTTGAGGGTTTTGGAGAGTTCCGACTGGGTCTTTTGGAGTTCCTTCAGTTCTTCTTGTAAACTCTATTTCATTCTTTTGAGCTTCTTCTAGTTTTGCTTGTACTTCCTGGGACGAAGTGATTTGACCTTCTACAACGGAATTGGATTCCTTCAGTTTGGCCTCCAAGTTCTGGACAAGTTCCTCTTTTTGCTTCAGACTATCTTGAACCTCCACCAATGACTGTTGTAGTTCCTTTAGTTGTTCCTTGGAAGTCAAAGATTCTTGCTGCAAATTCTGTTCACTCTGCTGTGTTTGTTCTAGCTTTGTCTCCAGTTCTTGAAGCTTTGTCTGTCGCTCATCCAGTTGAAGATGTGTTTCCTTCAGCTCATCTTTCATTCCAGTGAGTTTTTCAATCAACCGCTCTGAATTCATATCCGCTTCCATTTCAAAAAGCTCGAATATATGATTCGTTTCGCTTTTCTCTGCCTGAAGGACTTCCAACACCGTCGAGAGCTCTGCATTGGTGGCTGATATGTTTGCATTGGCAACTTGGATGGCTTCTACAAGAGTTTTAAGATCAGCTATTTTCTGTGCATCTTCGGAGGCCATTTTCTCCTTATGCTGAAGCTCGGCATTGGTGATTTCTAATCGCTCTTGCAAGTCCTTAATTGTCTCCTGCGAGCCACTGCTTAGTTCTTGATTTTCCGACTTAGTCTTAGTGACTTGTTCCTGAAGATTCTTTATGGTTTCTTCCAGAGACTTTTCTTTTCTTTCACCCTCTGCTTTCAGTTTGGTTTGAGAATCCTGGCTATCTTGAAGCTGCTGCCTTAGCTCCAGAAGTTCTTTCTCTTTCTGCAGCATTTCTTGGCTCCAGGCATCGGCCTTGCTGGTCAACTCTTTTTGGCCTGTAGCTAACTCTTCCGAAAACTTGGAGAGTTTAGTGTGAAGATCACTGGAAGAGGATCGTTCAGCCAGTAGTTCAGCATGTAAGGTATCGGTGATTTCCTTAACCTGATCTTGCAGATGTGAAGCCTCCGCTCGGGATTCCGCGTAGTCCTATTTAGATTTAAACAAAATTATAATTTTTTAGTAAATAGGAAATTTTTTAAAATTGAAATTCCCTACCTTGTTGACCTTTTCCAGAGCTGCATTAGCAGCCTCAAGTTGCTTCGTTTTAGATTCCAAATCCGTATGACTTGAGCTGAGAGCTGTCTCCGTCTCTTCAACTTGGGATTTAAGTTTGGTGATCTGTTCCTGCAGATTGGCCAACTTTTTAGCTTCCTCCTCGAGACTTTCATTAGCTGATGCCAATTGTTTGTTTTTAACTTCAACATCCGATTGGGTAGATTTTAATTCGGACTGAGTTTTCTCAGCCTGGTTCTTAAGCTGATTAATCTCCTCTTGTAACTTGGCCAAATTCTTGGATCCCTCTTCGCCAGATGCGGTTGCCTGTTGCTGAAGTTGCTCCAATTGCTTTTGTGTGGAGACAAGAGATGCTTCAGTTTCAGTTGACTTGGTTTGGAGTTGATGGAGTTCCTGCTGTTTTTGGTTTAGGGCAGTCTCCTGATTTTTCTTAAGCTCTTCCAAGTCAGTTAGAAGTTTTTCTTGGGCTTGGATTTTCTCTTCCAGCTGCTGTTGCAGTTTCTTAACGGATTCGCTGGACTCAACTAATTGCGAATCTTTTTGGGCATTCAGATTTTTGTTTTCCTCAAGATGAGCCTCTGTTTCAGTTTGCTTCTTTTGGGAATCCCTAAGTTCGGTATCTTTAAGGGCCAACTGCTGCTCGATGGCTACCTTTTTTAATTTTAGTTCATTAATTTCAGTATCAGCCTTTTCCCTGACTAGTTTTTCTTGCTCAGCTAATTGTTTTATTTCTGTTAATTGCTTTTCAAGTTTCTCTTTTTCCTGTTGATTTTTAGCAGCCTCTTCTTTACATTGAATCAGTTCCTTTTCGGTTTTCTCAAGGAGACTAGATTTCTCTTCACTACCAGCCTTTTGCAGCCGTAGCATATCATCCAAAGCTGAACTGTCCGCTTTTTGTACATTCAATTGGGTTGTTAGCTCATCGAGTTGTTGACTTAGCTCCTTGATTTGCTCATCCCGTATCCTGACTTCGGTTTGAAGGATTTCACATTCATCGGTCTTGTTAACCCTTTCGCTTTCTAGAGAATCTGAGGCTGCTTTCAGCTTCTGCAATTCAGAGGTAACTTTGTCCAACTCTTCGGATTTTTCGGCCAGTTTTCGGGCGAAATCTGCCTGAGCTTCCTCCGCTTGCTTTTCATTTTCCTCCTTAAGAAGTGTTAGCTCCTTTCGCAGGTTTTCAATACCACATTCAGAAAGGGAGAACTTCTCCAGTGACTCATCCTTGGAAACCAATTCAGCCTGAAGAGTAGCATTCTGTTCCTGCAGGTACTTTACATTTTCTTCCAAACGCTTCTGCTCTTCCAGATGCTCGGCAATCCGTAACTCTGTCTCCCTTCGCTCTGTGTTTAGAAGTTCTAGCTGTTTGGCAAGTTCCTCCTTTAAGGCGCTATCATCAGGAGGCGGGACCGGTTGGGGCATGCTCTGAAGACTGGGCGTGGCTAAAGTAGTACAAAGTTGGACGATATTAGTCATGTTTTATTAAGTTTAATTAATGGTATTTCTTTACCGGATACCAGCTGTGTGATCTTTGACTCTAGATCGTGGATCTTTTCCCTGTAGACCTGGGACTGAGCCTGTTAATTAGGAAATTTTTTTATTAACAGAAATCCAGAATATATTTCGATGGTTAAATGGAAATGTACATTGACTTTTTTCTTATTTTACTCATTCAACATAAATTTTTAAAAATCTATCTAAATATAATTTTGAAATATTTCAATCGGAAATCTGCTATATAATATCAATACCAAAACATTTGTAAAATAAAAAATAAATAATCCCTAAATTATTGTATATTATTTATTTCAAGTAGTCATTAGGCTAATCGTACAAATTTTAATTATAATTTATTTTCCAGTGGTTGACTAAAAAGCTATGATGTAATATTGAACAAAGTCCAATCATTCTTCGATTTCGCCTCAAGCTGTTTATTTTCCATTTAAATCGCTGAGACAAATATAGCATACTTTCAGTTATAGTAACTGCAATAGGCTTGATGATATGCAATTTTGTGTGGAAAAAATGTTATATAGAACAGATTAATCTTTCAGACATTTTATTTGCCTGAAGGACAAAATAAATTACCTAAATTCTCTTAAGGTATCCTACGTTAATCGATAAAACTAATAAAATAAAAAATAAAGCAAAAATAAGAAAAATTGCAACTACTTCAGAAAGCATTGGATAATCTAACTACAATTTGATTTTTATGAAGCAAGTCAATGTACATTTCCTAATAAAATGTCTACTTATTCTTACATTCATTTCATCGCCACAAAACTGGGCTTCGTCTACCGAGAATTGCAACTCTTCCGACTTCTTTCGTTCATCTCCCAAAGCCGACTCCAATTCAACTATTCTTGCTTTTAGCTGAGGATCGAAGGATCATAGAGATAGGAAAAAAAGGATTAGCAAACAAATAATAACCATAAATAAAACAACATTTGGGGATTTCAAAAATGTTTTGCATATTGTTAATGTATTTTTCATCATATAGATAGTTTAAATGTATTTCGTATATATCGTATCAACTAAACCAACAGCAAGAAAATTCGCTTTCGTACAAAATAAACAAAAATTGTTAGACAACTTTTCCATTTTCCATTTTTTTCTTTCAAATTTCGTTTTTTTAGTTTTTTTAAGCCAGATAAAACCATTTAATTTAACTTTATTCGTTTTGGTTTTTCGATTGGCTTTCGTTATTTTTAAGGCTTTCTCTTTTCAGTATTTTAAAGATCTTTTATTCTTTATTTGGTTGTATCAGCTTAAAACGCTGTGCAGACTTCAACATTGTCTTCAGTGGTCTCTTTCTCGGTGCGAAGAAAGTTCATTCAAAAATCATCCAATCGAATAGTTTTGAGCACTGTGGCCGCCCATCCATCTGTCTTCCAGATTGTTTTTACTTGATGCGCAGCGGTGTTAGGACACTGTGCAGGATGCAGTGACTCTCGTGTTTTCCAGACCAGCCGCGGAACTCGCGTCGCAGATCGGATACCTTAATGCTGTGTCTCGCTATCAGGCGTCTCCATCGATCCGCTTCGATCAGTATTTGCTATAAGAATCATACAAAAATAGTTTTGTGCAAACAGAATTTCTTTTCTAGGGCCAGCTAAATTTTGTTCAAATTCAGAGTATTTCTTTTTTTTTTTGGTTTTGCGTTAAAAAGGATGGATAGTTCAGTGGATGAGAGAGGAGGAAATGGATAAAGGATGGAATTGGTGTGGTTTGGGATTGGGTGATAATTTTGTTGCTAATTTAACACTCAAACTCAAAGTGCGCTTGACAAATAGAAAAGTCTAACACGGATCCGCATATAATTACAAACACAAACAATTTATTCAAAACGAAACCAAACAGAAAGCACAAAACTCAATCATCCCAGACAGTCATCTTCTAGAAAAGCCCCCAAAAGCAATTGCCATAAAAAGCACATAGAAGTGTACAGTGCGCTTTAAGATTATAGGCCTTTTTTGTGCCTGGTTTTATATCGCAAAACAAACTGTATGAGTAAGCCAGCAGTGCAATAGTGCTAACATTTAATGCAAATAATTTTATTTATTTATAGTAGGGGGTTGCTGATTTACTCGTTGTAATTTTTAGGTAGTGTTCATGATAATTGAAGAGTTTTGTGAGATGAACTCAATGGAAATTTCTTTGAATGAAAAAACTAAAATAAAATATAAACTTAAACCCATTCAATCTTTCAAGATGCAAGTTAGATGTAAACAAAAATTTTGTGCCAGCACAAAATGCAAAAACAATAATGTTATTAATGTATGAAAGGTTGATTTAAAATCAATTTGTTTTGTATACATTTTAACAATAACCTTAACCCATTGTTAGCTGAATTTTGACCGAGTTAAATGCTGTTGAACCCCTGAAACCTTTCATGCCTAGTTAAACTTATGAAATTTGTACTCTTCTCAGCGTTCAAAGTTAATTTGATGAATCATTTTGGGAAAATGACTGACAATTTGGAGATGACTTTGTGTCTAAGCTGTGGTTAAAGAACAAAAACATTAAATAAAAACGTGCCAAAAAATCAGGTAAGTTTGAGTTAAATTAACAACAAATAAACACAAGACAATGATGAAAGATAATAATAAAGACGTAACTGTGAAAAATAAATGAAAAATTAACCAAACGAAAAGGAAAATGGTTGTGTATGTTTTTGTGTTTTTTCTGTCGTTAACATCCAGAGCGCGGGTGCATTGCAAAAATAAAATCAAACCAAAAACAAAACACAATTAATCGAAACCGAAGCATCGCACAAATGACTGAGCAAACATTGACTGGGCCCCGTTTTGTGTGTTCTTCAGCCAACTGGAAAGAGTTTCTTTTTATCGCAAAACCAAACTTTCTTTGGCTTGGCCTGTTGCTGCTGTTGCGTCTGTTGCAATATCTGTTGCTGCTGCTGAAGTGGCTGTCTGTTGCATGTTGTTGCTGTTATTGTTGGTCTTGTACTGGTCGTAATGCTGCTGCTCAATGTTGTAGGCACCCAGATATGTTGTTGTTGTTGTCGTGTTGGACTCTTAACCCTTGGCTTCTTGCCTGGACGATATGGTCGCGATCTATCCGCATAGGGCAGCGGTGCGTACATGGTATCGGTGAAGATAATTACCTCGTTGATGTTCCTCTGAAGCTGCAGCGCCTGATTCTGGGCATCCTCGCGGTCCAAGTCCCGCTCCACCATCAGCTGCTCTACATGTTGTTGCTTCTCGCGCAGCAGATCCTACAATATCGATGATCGATCGACCAAAAAATAAACAGAGCACAGAGAGAGCACAAAGCAAGCTTTTATGAAATGCCTGAACACACACAATTGCAATACAGGAGAGATACAGATACAGATACAGGAGGATATAGATACAGTTTCGGATACATATAGAGTGTGGGTGGGTGTATGTACAAGTATATAGGGTGCAGCTTGGTAGCAAAGATAACACTCATTATTGTAGCTTTACCATTTACCGGCGACAGCGAACACACATGCAAATAAAAATAGCAAATTTAACAAAACATTGAAAATAATCAACACTTAAACAGCAAAAGCGTGCAGGAAATATTTAAAAATATATATATATTGTTTTTGTATTATACATTGTGAAATAAGAACCAACTCAAACACATGGCATAAAATGCATAAAGACTTCATAGGCATACATTTATTATTAATTTACATAGTTTATTTTGGTGGGGTTTTGTTTCGTTTTGGGTGTGGGTTTTTGTTGTGTGGTGTTTTTTTTTGTGGATTAGTGTCTTATATGTTAGTTGTACGCTTACGATCTAAGGGTTAAGACACAGTTAAACAGGAATAATAGTCAGATCCATTAACGTCTTACTAAAAATGTATATCTTCTGATTCGAAAGTTCATTAATGTACCAAACCAATAAATCTAATAAGTACAGTAAATACCAAATAATCAATCAATAGCATAACCAAATATACTTTCAACGTTAATGGACTTGGCTATACTAACAGCGAGTACAGCTTAAACGCTTACAGCTCAGCAAACTAATAGAGCTTTTAAGATCGAAAGGAAAAACCAACAGCGAATACCATAAAATTTATTTGTGGATTTTGTAGAAGGGTTAGCATACCTGCATGGAAAATTGGCTTTTCGGCGTCGCTAAAATTGGCTTAACGGGCGTGATGGACTTGCGCTGCTAGGAACGGAACGGGATTTTGCGATTAGAATTGGAACGCGTTAGTAGCAGGGGGCTCAAAAATAAATTAACAATCAGGTTAATGTGTAGAATTAAAAAAATTAACAAAGAACATAACCAGAACGGTAAACGGTATTTGTGTTTCTTTTTTTTTAGGGACTGTGGGTGTTCTTTCTGTGGGAGAACTGGTTGGTGAGGGATGCCCTTTACGAGGTCACCGCTTATACCTGAGCATTCATGCGCATGCGCGATGTGGCCGTGGTGGCGATGCTGTTCATGGTGCCGATCGAGGTGAGGGACTCCCGTGATCCTGTCCTGGAAAGTCGCGTTTTCTTCGACGATGGCGACAGCGAAACCTTCGCTATGGGTACAAACACTCCGTACTTGGGTTTGCACTCAAAGTATCTGCAATGGAGGTGGATTAAGTCTTTGGCTTGAGATGTACAAACAAAATAAGCAACTTGTTCAACTTCACAAGTTAATTTCATTCATTTTTTATACCTTATGTCATCCACAGCTCCATCGTTCTTGCCACTAGGCTCATCCAATTCCACGCCGCACCAGTTGCCAGGAGCAAACTGTGTCTCTCCTAAATAGCGTAAGATACCCGGACGACTGCCAAATCCAGAGGAGACAATCACACGATCACCCACAGCCATGCCGTTTTCTGAAGTTTTTTTTAAACATTTCTTTAACTCTCAAAGAACTTTTCTACTATTTCCAAATAAGAAACTTACTGCCACCAATTCCGGGACTACGAAGCATAGAGCTGCGAATACTCGCAGTTGGAGAGACTGTGCGAGATCTGTCCGGTGAGTTTTTGGCCAATGGAGAGGTCGGAGTCTGAGCTCCGGACATTGGATATGTGGTAAGACGTGTAAGGCGTGAGAAAATGCCGCGTTTCGGCTCGCACTGGAAGTATCTTTTGCCCGAGACACAGCCATCGTTTTTACCTTATCACAAACATAAAGATTAAATAAGGATTTCCATAGGATAAGATAGAATTCTCGTACCATTAGGTTCATCTAGAACAACACCGGCCCATTCGCCGGGTGCAAAATGTGTCTCTCCGATGTAGGCAATCTGTCCGGGACGAAGGCCACCAAGCCAAACCCGCTGGCCAATGATGAACTGCTCTGTGTTAGCTGTCAGCACGGCGCTGTTGTGATCTGTTCGATGGGAAAAAATAATATCAAGTTGGGGGGTCCCATTAGTATATCACCCGTTAGGTCATCAATCATAATATACACAATGCTAAAATTGGCTAGACTGCGTTTTCATTTATCTCTCCCAATACAGTTCATTTTCATGTGTGTTGATGTTGGCTATGATGTCATTTGGAATATTTGCATATCGCCCGCTCAATGGAAAATCATTGAGAACGATCCCCCGCATAATGAATATATATTCTTTAAACGGATTTAAGCATTGTAAACTTGACATTTGCAAACTGTTCAATATTCCACTTCTAAGTTAAAAGTGGCTATGAATACTCTCCGATTTTACTTTTAAATAGCCATTTATCTGCTATCTGTCGAAAGGGGAAAACCATTAAGTGGAAAATTACAGGAAACAAGCGGATTAAAAAGCTAAATAAAAATTGCATGCAGCTCAATGAAGTCATAACAACTTTTTTCCAAGTTTGGCTGTCGTGTCAGTTAATTTAATTTTGCTGTTGACTGCATCCACCCACATCTATTAGATATGGCAACTTGTTCAAAGTTTTCACAAAGTCGTTGCTAAAAATTAACTGCTCTTAAAATTGCATTTCAGTAACACTACAGGCAGAATAAAATAATGGTTTATTTTTCATTCCCATATGCGGTTTTTCTATTTAAAAGGTATTTAATTTCCACTAAGCCTTTAATGTTACATTATCCTATTAACTGTGTTAAATTACTGTCAAGCCTGTATCTAATTTCTATAGCATAGAAAAATATTCCATTCGAGTGATTACAAATCGAGTCTCACAAAAATAGGTTTCTCACACATTGTTTTTACAGGGAAAAATCACCAAAATCCTTTCACTAAATTAACATAAACCGAAAAGAGTTTGAGTTTTAACATAAATCACCAACCTTGGTCATATATAATATTTCTTAATTTATTTTAATATTTTCCAAGTTTTTGATGGATTAGATTGCCTCATCAATTTAATTCCTATTAAAACCGTAACGATTTTGCCCCAAATTTCATTAAGCCCAAGACTTGGCCAAGTTAATTTAAAAATAATGAATTATAAAATGTGCATAGTTAACCCTAGAAAGACCTTGACTTGCTACATTAATTCAGCGTAAATATTGTCACAGCAATGGCTCATTAGAGACGCAATTACACCCACAGTGAGAGGTAAACTTGAACACGTTTTCAGTGGCTCATTAGGCTTTGTTAATTTGACAATACCCGATGCTACCGAAGATGCAGAGATATGTGCCTTAAGCATGGAAAAACTATTTGACAGTTTGGCCATAAATTTGCGCCTTTAACATTTCTGCCGAATGACCATTTAAGGAGCGATCAACTGGCCTAGATACATAGTTATAGAAAACGCCATCCACCTGCGCAAATGGTTAGAACCAGACAAGCTCTGCAGATACAAGGTACAAGCTGGCAATAAAATTTTTCTTTTACACAATAAAAAAAATATAACTTTGAAAAGTAATGAACTTAAATATAACTTTTCTTCAATATCTTTTGGAAAATCCAAAGATCCTGTTGTTATTTTTTAAGTAAATTAAAATCCCATCCATAATTTTTTGGGATAATTTTTTTAGTTCTGTGTATCAGCCACCCACAATCGTAGCGAATGCTTACCTGAGCTGCGACGTCGCCCAGTGGCCTCTAGATAATAATCATCTTTGGCGTTGGAAAACAAAAACAGTAACGAAAACGAAAACAAAACAAACAAACAGAAAAGATACAGAGATACGAGATACCAGATAAATAAACATGCGGCTGGCATAATGGCAATGGCGGCCAAAGAACTTACAAGATGTGCGACTTCCAGCCTCCGATTTTAGCGAGCGTCGAGCGGGCGAAAAGCGGTCCCAATCGGATGTGGGTGAGAGCGAAGATCGCGTAAAGCGCCTGACAGTCTCTTGATAGAGATCTATAGACGGGTTTACATTTTGTATATATATATAGTCAAACCGAATTTCCATAAAATGCATTTGCAATTGTTTAACATTTCGGTGTGATTTGTGGGTGTTAACCAAGCGAGCTGTGCAGCCAGTTTTCCTGACATTTCCCCATTTTGTTACAGATATATATATTTATGCTTTATATTGGTATTGGTTAAAAATTAGCGTATTTGTGTTAAGCCCAATTTGCTCTTTTGGGTTGTGAAAGTTTTTGGCAGCTTGTGTGCTAGGGTTTCTTGTCTTTAATAAGATCTTGGCCGCAAGCAGTTGTGGTAAAGGTTAGATGGCAGCACAAAAATAGCAAAACAAAAAAAAAAACAGCGAACGGTAATCTGAGATGTTATTAAGCTTGAAATATATAGATATGGCTTAGAGAGAGGTTGTCGTGTGCTAGTAATATGATTTTAATGGAATGCTATAAAATTTCTCTTGATATGAATGTAAGTAAAGCTTTTATTTCAAAATATCTAAAATAACAATGAATAAATCATGTTTATGTATCACTAACTTTTGTATCTACCTAACTTTGAAATCTCCCAAAAAACTGATTACTTTTCCTTTTCTTTTTCCAAAATATGTGTGTCAAATTGTTTATTAGCATTGATATGTAACGTATTCTGTCTTTTTTAACTGCAACTTTCAAAATCAATTTACACTTTGGCCAAAAGACCAATCAAAGTATAAATCAATTAAATTGTCGACGGTTTGGTAACGTTTTCAGAGCCATTGAATGACAGACGGCAGGAGATTTAAAATCACAATTGCAGCTGACAAAAGAGATGCTGCCGAGAAGGAAGGAGATCGAGAAAAGATTTCAATTTTTCAATTGCACGATTTCGGTTTCCGTTTACTTTCAGTACACAACAAAAAAAAAAGTTAAAGCTGAATAATAAATGTACAACTAATTGTTAAATTGAGCGTATCAATATTATTTAATTTTGTATCTTATTGTGCTTTTTCTGTTGTAAAATAAAATATGTTTTGATTATATATTTCTTTAACGAAATTGTTTTTGAATTATATTTTATCATTCAATAGATGTTAGTTTTTCTTTGTGTAGCATCCTCATCTTCAATTGTGTGCCGTGAAAACCTCGTCGTGTATACGTCATGTAGTTAATTGTGTTTTTGTCAGTTGAAATTGCTTTTATTTTCCCCGTTTTTTTTTTATAATTTTTCATCATTTGTAATTTACGCCAGACATGCTGTGCTTGAGTACGACGAGTGTGTTGAAGATGCTTTCCAGCGGCTTTATGTCTTGTGGGCTACTGTTTTTGGCTAATCAACCGATTGCGTTGGCCCAGCCATGACATGACATAACTTGGCCAGGCCAGGCCAGACCAGCCAACTTCAAGGTTCAATTGTATATTGTATCTGGCAGATAAATATATATACATTCGCTACCGTTCGCCGATCGTGCAAGACAATTTGTTATTATTTGCCATTATACATCATGACGGTGGCAAT
The DNA here is from genome assembly GCF_018153835.1 of Drosophila eugracilis. Taxonomy (NCBI): domain Eukaryota; kingdom Metazoa; phylum Arthropoda; class Insecta; order Diptera; family Drosophilidae; genus Drosophila; species Drosophila eugracilis. Next base: position 2,835,580 of record NW_024571981.1, on the reverse strand, counting down.
TTATTTTCTGTATCCTACATGTTCGTAACTATCTTTTTTTTTTAATTATCACAATTGGGCGTTGTAACTGTTTGTATGTCTTTCGCTTCGAGTTGTTCCCTTTTTTTAATTTGCAAACTTTCACTAATTGTAAAAAATAAAAGGGGAAAAACATTTTCTCCGGTTTCGACGTTCTGTTTTCGTATCGGTAACTGAGTTTTTATGTAATGACTGAAATAGTAGCCAATGTCAGGCAATAAATCAGACATTACCTTCGCTAAGTTAGCCACCTTTCCCCCGTCTCTCATTTAATTTGCAACATTTAACTGTGAAACGTGGTCATTCTAAAAATACGCACGCACCTAGATGACAAACAATTTCCTTGCAGTTGACATTCAGTGTCAGTGCTGCTAATGAACTCATGTATCTGACAGATGAATCATCAAAGAGCACCGCTCAGAGCCCGGTCGAAACCAAGTGGAGTGTGGCGCCGCCAATAGTTGACTTGACTTAGCCAAAAGACAGCCCGGCTGCGACCCACTTTGCTCACGATTCTGGCCAAAATGAAGCAGCCAGCGAGATACGTTGAAATCGAAAACAAATATTTCGCCAGCCATTTATGGCGGATCGATCGCGCGTCGTCCGGCGATAAATCAGCCAAACAGTGCCGGCCATGTCAATAGCACATTATCTTTTGAGATGATTAAACAACATTTAATTAAACTAAACTGTGTGCAGGTCGCCAAAAGCGCCAGCTCGATCTACACCTTCTCATCGTCTCTAGCTCCCTGTGTAGGTTGCAATTGCAGTTCCCAACGTTTCGTATCTGGCTTTAATGTGGGTTTTTACACTGACAAAAACTATTGGCTACCATACTTGTAAGTAAATGCCTAAATTCGTATAACATTTTTAATTATATCTGACCAAGATCACTTCTTTAAGTTAACTTTTTGAGTGTGTTTCATCGTATTTTTCTGTCTTTTAAACCATTTCGAGTCCAGTTTTTACTACAGCTTTGACTACCCACATATCGAGTAGTTTTTCACAACCCCAGGCTCGGACTGTACATGACTTACATGACTTTTCGGCACGTTACATGCAAATCCATCTGCGAGTCTATCTGGCAAATGCCGACAAAAACTGATTATTAGCTGCTGATTGCCGATCTCTAATTCCTGATCACTGTGGGCTGCTTCAACATTTCCACTGAAATGCTCGAGCAATTACAGTGAAGCTTGTAATGAGGGGGAGCGCCTGGATAAATATAGCACGCTTATAAATACAACTTTTATTTTGGGGGGTGTGGCGGCTGAAAGTAATTTAGTTACATGCCCCGATTTAATCTTTGTGTTTCCTGACATCTTGAGTCAGTGCTTTCCCAACTCTAAAACATTCGTTATAACACAATCCACACTGTATCTGCTCAAGCATGCCATTATTTTTATCTCAATTGATTTAATTTCTGCTCATTGTTCTGGGCACACAATAATTGCATCGACAATGCATTTATATGAATATTTATTTGCCATTATTTGAAATGCTAAATGTTTTCAACAGGAATCTTTGTGCGACAAACTAGAATTTCACCAAATAGAAAACTGGTTTTCCAGATGAAGACGCTTACGTGACTCGCGCTGATCGCTTAAAGGCGTGTCCCATATATTATTAATTATAGATATATACTATATTGTAAATAACCAAAAAATCCGGTTGGGCCTCAGTTCCAGTCGCGTATTTCGCATTACAATTAAAATTTGTTTAAGTTTAGAACGTGTTTCGAATGCGAAAAGGAAAATACAAAACACATGGGCCAGAAGGGCAAACAGTTGAATGAACATTCCAGTGAACACACATACCGGCTATAAAGACGATTTAAGCCTAATGAAGTTGCCCTACGGCTAAGGTAAAAAGCGATTAAAATTATGACTGATTACGACTGACTTTGATAGGTCTTTGATTGGAATATATATGAATGGGATATAGAGATACAATCTTTAAGCTATCGTAGATCGTGAGATTGTTTTGACATTTTGCCTATCTGAGGGAAGATGTTGCATACACAAGTAGATAAGGCAATGAAATGTCTGGTTTTTGTTCGGGGATCACTGAACTAAAGATTGAGGGAGGAACGAGTAGTGTTTCTGTTTTCAGGGTTAATACATATCGCATTGAGGTATACAAGTTTTTAAATGAAATATATTACTAGGTCGATAAAAGTAAACAAGTCTGATAAGATACAATATCTAGTACAGAACTATTCCATTTCCCTTTCAAGATTTTAGGTGACAAAGTCATTGATTTATAGAAATATGTTTTTAAGTTCGTTTTTCTTTTGAAAATGTTGTAGTATTTCATTTATGAAGATGTTTGGTCATTTAAAAGTTATTTTAGTATTATAATTCCTTCTCAGAAAACTAGAAAGTTACTGGTTTTATATAATCGCTTTTGCTATTGTATTGTAATTTTTATAATTTTTCCAGTAGCCTTTATATTTTCTTAGTAAACTATGACTCAGATAAACTCAGATTAGTCAATGAATTGATTATGGTGTAATTGTCTTTAATTACTTTACCAACATTTTTATGACGTATTAATATCTTGCAATAATTCCCATCGAATTCCGAATCGATTATTGTTATGCCCAAAAAGATGTTAACACAAATGTGTTAATTCCGCCCACATCAACAAGCAATTAATCGGATATTAATTATAAATTAACAATGTCATGGAATAAGATTAAATGAAACGCATTTAGCAGAAAAGCCAATTAAGAAAAATGTGTAAAATTAACAATTAAACGCAATCAATAAAATATAAATGAAACATAAAAATATATATATTTACCTGTATAAGCCGAATTGATCGAACTTAAATTGTCATCGCTTTCACGACTCATGCTGGCGGTGTCTAAAAATAAAATTAAAAACGAAAAAAGAAGAGAAAAACGAGCGCAAGAAACGCAAAGTGAGCATGGCTAAATTAACAGCACATAAATGTTAAAATTAAAATTAAATTATAATTATAGCTAAGGGCTGGGGGCTATGCCAACCGTATTCAGGCCACGGTAACGGGCCAAGAAAGCTCAGCCAAACAAAAATGTGGGCAAAATAAAAGGCACACACAAAAAGTAAAGTGCAAAAGTGGCAATTAGTTATGGGTCGCTCTAGCAGATCAACCTTCCCACCCCAAAGTAGTTTTATTTCATTCGAAACGAAAGATATTAGATAACTGAGAGAGTGTTGGGTGAAGGTTTTCCTGGTATTGCTTCGCAGAAATGAAAGATATAGGCAGCTAAGCAAACTGTTTCCGCAGACTCAAATGTCAGAAATTATCAGCTAAACGAAATTCTGGAAAAAAAACCACCTTTGGCATATTCTGTATATATAAGGTCAAGCAAAAAACAAATCTAATATCAAATTACAAATTTGTATATTTACATAAGATTCCGCTTAATTTCTTTTATCAAACCTCTAAATGACATGACAAAAAATCAAAATTAATGTACAAACTTGACATAAATTGATTTTAAATTTTTATAAGAAGTCATATAATATTTCGCTTATTTTCCTTATATTTATCAAATGCTTTATGGTCCACATTTGAGGTTAAAATGTTTAACCCAGCGAACCAATTGGTTATTTTTAAATCGGTTTTAGAAGACTAATGAATACAGAAGTTGCTAACAAGATATCCACAGACAGTTAAGATAAGCGCATAGTCTCTGGACCACAAAACTCATTGGCTATAATATTGATGTCAAGTCTTTCCCTTGGGTAAAACTTGAAGATTCTTAGCCAATGAGAATTAGCATTTTCAGCTAAACCAATCCATCAATATTATGCAAAAACTTAAAAAACAAGTTTCTAACAGAACGAAAATAGCCAACATTTAATGACCTATAAAAAAAGAAAAAGAAAACTTAATTTTAAACATAAATTCGAATTGACATTTGACTTTTCCACCTGCAATCAATATTTGTTTACCAAAGCCATAATTAACAAACAAACGAGAGAAGTTAAGCAAATAAGCAACTTAAGTGTTATTTTTTATTTGTGAATAATTAATATTCTGACAGACGCGTGTGTTTTCGATCTTGAGATAAGCAGAAAAAACAACTTAATTATTGTTTATTTTGCTATGTCACATTATGAAAAAGACTTTTAGCCAAAAAGCCAGCGAAGAATGCTGAAAGTAATTTGCTTTGTATTTGGTCTGTTGCCATAAAAATTTCGATTGTGCAACCCACACATAATTGGAAATGGAATTTATTTCGATGGATCGCTTGGATAGCAGGCTTTAAAAATGTGGGCGTGTCGCAATTTATAACTGTATTTAAGAGTCAGAAATGGACATTAATGTCATCATTAAAGGAGAGCCCATCATCCATCAACTCAAATGGTAGTCACTTAAGTTTCGGTTAAGTTTAAGTTTTGACAACTGTTATTTTACAATTTAATTATTATTTTGTTAAACCTTTTGGTAATAATTATTTTCCAATTTATTCTTAAACGTTTCAGGGTTCTTCATATTTTAATTATAAATTTAGTTCTAACAAATATATTTAAGTTCGCATTTCTGTTGAACATTTCAGCTTAGCACTTGGGGCTATTTCAGGCGAGACTTAAGTGCTCGGTCCGAGAATTGTGTAAGTGACGTGTTAATTTATTTGACTTTTGCTTTTGCTGTTCTTGCTCAAAGCTTTATTGCATACGAAATAATTAAAAGCACTGAAGTGTAAGACAAACAATGAGCAGAGAACTCAAAAAAATTACCAAAAAATGAGGGAAAAGTGATTAAAAATTGTTGTTTAATTGCTAAATGTTAAGCATTCGAGCTGAACTTGGATTTGGAAGAGGCATGTTATAGCCAAGAAAATCCAAAAGAGGCAGGAAATACCCGGAACCCATTTTTATTTCAAAGTTAATAAATATTATACAAAATAATACCAATTAATATATATATATATATATATATATATACTTCTAGCGACCCAAAAATCTTCTGAGGTCCACTCACATTTTTTAATTAACACTTCCATTAAGCTTACGAAAAACTTCCTAAGCCCATAATTCATTAGAAGCAGAAAAGTATCTTAAAGAAAATAAACAAAAAATGCTGGCCAAAATCTAAGCTAACAAAAAGAGCCGAAAAATGAAGGCAATAATGGGTTTGTTTACACGAACATTTCGAGAAAGACTTTGGGGTTCACTCAGTTGTGACAATAAATCATTTGAAAACATTTTCAAGTAAAACAGGTGCAAACTGAAATATCATTTCATAATCGAAAAAGAAAAGAAAACCAGGTACGGGCCATAAAAATTAATTAACCAAAGGTGGTTACACCTTCTTCAATTTCTTCTCCTTTCATTACCGATTTGTGTTCAAGTCAAAGAAAATGTAATTAAATTGCCGGGGAAGTCAGCGAGGAAAAAAGTAAAAGGTGCCGCCGGCGGAAAAGCAAAGAAAAAAGTCGAAACAATAAATTGAAAATGAAAAATCATTTTCGAGGCGTGTGAAACGCAATTAGGCAAAGAAAAGCGCATTTACCGCAATTAAATGCTTATAAACGAGTGGCAAATAAAGTGCAATGCAAATTAGCCTGGCCTAAAAGGTGCGTATACGTGATCAAACAGCATCGCTTATTACTCATACGCCCCATATACCACCCACGTCACTTCGGTTTGCCTATGCCAACAGCTCTAGAACAAATACCAAGCTGAGATCATTGGCTAGCTTCAAAAAATATACAAATATAAATCAAATATAACAAACGCCACCAGCAACAACAAAATTGTGTAAACAAACCGACTAAATTGAGTGGAATGACGACAGATCATTATTGCCGGTGGCGGGATCCACAGCAAATATATATAAAAGTATATAGATTCGGAAGTTTGTGTTAAATAAATAGGTATATATCCCAGTTAGACAGCTGGGATGATCAGTCTGTCAAGGTGATGCCTTCAAAAGGCTTTATGACATCGCTCCCACACGCCCACAAGTTTGTACAGGTGGATTGTGTAATAAAGAATATATCTAGTTCTATATACGACATTTCCATTCCATTTGTGTAAGCAGCTGAAGCCTTGAAAATTTTTTAAAATTTCCTATAAATCATATTTTGCGTTCTACAATTTAAGTTTTTTTACGTTTTTGTTAGAACTTTTTTTTATGGTTTTTCATATTTATTACGTTGTATATTTTTTTATATTTTTATAAGATATGATAGGTATACATTTTTAAGAAGCTTATCACATTATCTTACAAAGATATAATATCTCTATTTATCAAACGAAAATTCCAAGATTTGATGCATTTTCACTAGAAACAATCAGTACTCTAATCAGCATCCAAAATGAGTAAGAATTTCACTACCTTGCGAAAAAATAAGTATTGATCTCACGCTCATTGCTCACTAACTCAAAAGATAACATAGCAACAGTAAAAGTTGTAGAATTTTTGTGCTGGCAATGACGCTGACAAAGAGAGAATGAAACCCAAAATGTGTTTTCTTATCACAACAGTGCCGGTAGAGCCAAAATATAAATAATGGCAACTACAAAAAGAACACACTCACAAAAATGTAGAGCTGATAAAATACCAGTTAACAATAACAACAACAATGTCAAAGCCAATGCGAATGAAAACACTTGGCCTGGTCCAAAATGCTTAGACAATTGACAGACAAAATGTGCGTTATGCGAACGGAACGTGGCAGTGAAAAGAAAGCCGCAAAACGGAAAGAAAGTTAGCCGCAGACAACTAAATACAAAAATTGAAATTTGCATACAGTGTTAGCCGCCGGTGGAAGCCAACTTGATTTAGCAATAAGACGTCAACGACGAGCCCCATAATAAAAAAAAAGCGAAAAATCACAAACAAATAAAAACAAAAACCAAATTGCACTAAAAATCAAAGTCTTAGGCAATATGCAAATATTGCCACTGTGAAAGTCATTCCATTTCGCATATATATATTTGTATGTATTTTTAGACTGATCAGCAGTTGTGACTCTTTCAGTCAAAATACGAATCAGCATTAACAATTTTGTATATCTAATTAGCGGTTAACCGCAAATTTTCAATACAATCCGCAACCGAACTTTGTTATTGCTGTTTCGGCAAATAAACTTTTGTTGTTGCTTGGAGTTTATTGTAGTTAGATAGATATAGAATGCCTTAAGGTTATCGCGTCGATTTAGCCGACATTTCAATGAGAGAGAGAGGTTGGGGACACGTGCTTAGCCCATTTACATGGCTTACTCGTATTTTTGTGTGCGTCAATTTACTTATGTAAGTACTTGTAAACAGGAAAAATAAAAGCGGATGTCAGCGGAAAAACCGTAATTAGCTACGTTCTCAGTACATCGATAATGGCTAATGGAAAGGGCCAAAAGTACATAAAAGTTACAAATGCCAAGGGCCAAACCTTGCCTTGGGAACGTTTTTTATTATTATTATTTTGCAGTTCTTGGTAGTTCCTTTTGTAATTCTAAGAGAAATAAAAGTAATTGGTTAAAAATGCAATCTAAAAAATCATTCAACTTGAAAATAATTTAGAGATCAGTAAGATATCACTTTTTGATTGAATTTTAATTAAACTCTTTTTACTACCACGAATCTAGTTCAAAGTTGGTACGAAATTAGTCACACGAACGTAAAAACCAAGAAAATTTCGGTTTGTTATTTGTTGACCTTATGTTGTTAGCCAAATTATAGTTGCCATTAAATTGAACAGACATAAATGAGTCAAGCCCAAACAAAATCGGCTAATTGATAAGCACACTGAAATGTTATAATTTAAAAGGATAGATAGCAACTAAATATCTTATCGCTGAATAAAAAAAAAAAAAGAACTTTTAAAAAATTCTAGGTTTGGCTAAAAGGGAAAAATTCAATAAATATTTATGACTCCAGTATGTTGAAAGCCAAATCTCAGTTTCACAAAGCAACAAAAGAATAAATTTGATTAACAAATGGTAATCAACCAGACGAACCCAAGGTCAAAGGCTGTCACTTGAAGTATGAAAAACAAAAGTTTCCAAAAATATCTCGAACCGAAATAAACTGGCATCCTTTTTAGGGCATCGACAAGGACAAGAGAAAAAGGTACACAAAACTTTTGCCTTTACAGTTCATTTTTTTTTTGAGCCTGATATTTTGATTAAAATAATAACTTTATAATTTTCCTAGCACTTAAAATCACCTTTTGTGTGTTTTATAACAATAAATTAGTCTCTGTTATAGAGCTGGCTTTTATTTTGGATTTTTTAAATTTCGTTTGCGTGTTCACTATATAAGCTATATAGTATAGAGCCGATCAAGTTCAATTGGTTGCCATCTGAGCTGCAATCCCGCGTCCAACACGTCCGCCTCGCGAAAAGTCGTTTAAGTAACTGAACGGCGAGCGCCAATCGCAAAGCGAAGCCAGCGCCAACGTTGAGATACTTTTTTTTTTGATTTTGCTTAGCAGCGAGAGAGCGTTGAGCGATTGCCAATCCGGAATCGTAGCTTTGTTGGCCAGTGTTATATAGCAGACACTGTGGCAATGCCTCCGCGCTTTCTGGGTGTTTTTATTGAATAAACGTCTACTCGCGTAAAATAAGAGCCGTAAAAAATATTGTTTTTATTTTCGACTTTTGCACGGAGCCGTACGTTAAGTAAATCCAGTAAACAAAGAGTTGCCACATGGCTACTATTGTGTTTTCCCTTTATTTTCGATCCGATAATGATCGATCTCCCAATGGCTTTCAGCACTTTACCATAAGTGCAGCGAAAGCATTAAAAAAATAATTGAGGAGATAAGTTAAGTCAATATTTCGTTTGGAGTTATTTTCTTACATCAATATTGAAAGATATTTTTGGAATTTTTTAATGTTATTTTCTTTTGTAAAAAATGTAGTGATTCTATTCAATGATTTCCCTAAAAATTACAATTTACCCTGAATAATTTAGTTTTTATATTAAATTTTAATTTTAATCTTTGTTTACCGGCTTAGACTTTTTGTTACGCTAACTAATTAATTATCAAAACCATTGATTTATAACAAATGGTTTGAAAACAGAGAACAATTTCTTTATTAAGATTTTAGTAAAGTAGTTTGCAGATTTTTATCAAGTGGCTTTTTAAAGTGGCTTTCGAAGCTTCTGAATCACTAGTTAAACTAAAAAGTACACAAAGATGGGATATCTTAGGGGTTTTAAATAGTAAAACAAACTACATAACTGAAATCTCGAAATCTTTTTAATATATAAATATCTCATGCAAATTATTTTAAAGGTAAATACAAAATTGATTGAGAAATTCCATTGAGAAATATTGGAAAAACTTGATTTATTGTATCACATAATGTCACTTTCCTTTTAAGTTAAGAAACTGTTTTTTTTTTGGCTGAAATCTGAGACGTTTTCTGTTTAAATATCCAACACGTGTCTTCAATTATAAAGATTTCAACAACTTAATGAAGTGAAGTCAAATAAGTAAGACAAAAAGTTGTTAATCATAACATCAATATTGACTCTCCCACTGAGTTGGTGATGTAAACAAAACAGAGCTTAATCTAGAATCTAATGGAGTAATCCCCGGCCAGACGATGCTCATCCATTAGACGTCAATCCCGGACCCGATTTTGATTCTATCTTAATGCGAAGACAAATGAGCTTTCTGTTTTATGGGTGGCTCCACTTTTGTTTCCGATCGAAACCAATAAAAGTGACATAAGCTCATCCACGAGCCCCACCATCGCATGGCGACCGCAATGATCATATCAGATCAAACGAGAACGAAACCCGGCATCCAAAATGCGCAGCACAAAAACACCTCAGAAGATCGGAACAACACACACAGACAGAACTAGAAGATACATTTCGTGTATATTTTCTGTGTCATCGCCAGAACAAATTCAATTAGGGAGCGACACAGAGAGAAAGATTGCCGGTCGGTCGCCAGGTTTTCTCGGTTCCGAGTTGATGAGGTTTTCTCAGACGTGTGTGACATTGAGTGTTGCGAGGTAAATGACAGGTCTTGGCAGAGAGTCAAACAGTTCCTTTCAGAATGTTAGGAGAGATTTTAGAAAGCTGATCTAGCCAGCGGATCAAAGCGTTGAGCTTGGAACTGATTTCGATTTAAACGAGTGAATGAAATTTTTATGTCTTACTTTAGTAATTGGTTGAAGCTAACAAAGTAGAACAACCATTCCCACAAAGCCTGCTTATCGCATGGATAATATTTATTAAATAATTTAACTTCTTCTATTAAATGGAAATAGCTTCTCATCAATGACATAATTTCTTTGAACAATAACTTAATTTCATAAACAAAATCAATTATTAGCGATAAACAACCATTTTGCAATTATAAAACAATTTTTTAATGGAACTATGTTGGTAGTTATTAAAAACTAGTTTGCAAGCCAATCTAATCTAAAGAGATAATTAAAATTATCATAGGCGATTGCTACATTTACAGTGACTGCCGAGCCGTGTGAAGTGTTCTCATGGGTGCTGCATTTCTCACACCTGCTGTACTCTGTACGCATTATATGCACCTCGTGACTCAGTTTAAATATGCAACAATATTGCAATACAAATTTTTGTGTTTATTTTGGGTAACATTGCCCTAAGGCTTTCTACGATTTTGCGGTTACATTGCGACTGTCAATTGGATATGGAACGTGTGTGCCTGTGAAATAGAAAACCCGTCGTCGATCAATCGATGGATCATTTGGCAGATCGTTTGCTATATAGGCTAGTGGGTCGCCGAATGAATGTTGACGGTTGCGGTTAGGTTACGTGCCTGAAATGAGCCACAATGGGCGGATCAATTAAATGGTAGCAGCACTTGCCTAATTGGCCATAATTCTCCTTCCCAAAAAACACTTTTCGGGGCAGCTATATAATTATGATCGAGAGTTCAGAGAGTGGGCGGCAATTTGTTTTGTTTATTTTTGTCTTGCGCGTTGGTGGACCAAAACGATTAAATAATTGAGTGAAGTGAAGTATTTGTTTACTAAACAAAACGGTTGACGGTGGGAATTACACTTTAATTTTATTAATGGGTTCCCCTCTTTAAAATGAATTTGCATCTATTTCTTCAAGTTATCGGAAAAAATTATTCTAGAGTTCAATGTAGTGCAAAGAGTGCACTTAAAGTGGGTGGGGTCAGTGCATATATATTTTCAGCAAGTGAGTGGGTCTGTCATCGTTTCCATTAGATCATTGCATTTACGTATGGTATATTGGGGGTGCCAATGTAGGTGGCTGCAGTTGGTTTGAACCGGAATTACAGACGACTTGCTTGGGCACAAGATTTTAACACGAAGTTAGTGCAATTTCGAAATAAAAAATTGATTGGTAGAACAATTTAAATAGACTTTATGACCCTTTTCAATGCCGAACTTTACTTTACTTTATTTCAAATGCCACTAGTTTTTTGTTTGTTAAACTTACCATTCTTTTTGATTTTCTTTTTAATACTTCTCACCATTATTGGGCAGATTAATATGAACTTATATTTTAAGTTGAGAATATCGCGGTAAATTTATAAATATTTAATCATATTAAACAGGGATATTTTCTCGCGATTCAAAGAAATTTACACACTTTCCGTTTTTAATGATGGCTTACTCTTTGTTTACAAAAATATAAAATTGAGAAAGCCCTCCTGAATTAAATTTGGTTTGTATGTAAGTATGAAATCACAATTATTTAGTGAAATAATTGTAGATGTCAATTTATGTCATTTTCGACAACATTTTCAAAGGGGATGTTGTTTAATATAAGACTACTCTTGAAATGTATTTTAAAAATGAATTAAATTTAAGAAAGGTTATAAAGCTTATAAAGAGTTCCCACAAATACCACTCTAAGAACAGATTACCTGGCTTGTACTGCAACGTAACTGACTTGAACTCACCTCTGGGTGGTGGCCCCGTTTTTGGGGTTGTGTGATTGCAGCAGGGTCTTCCGATTTTGGAAACAGAACCCGTAGAACCAAAACTGGAGGGGGCCTTCATTTTGCTGGGCTGCGGTATTCCAGTACTTGAAGCAGCGGGCGTGGGAATATTGGATCTCGTTGGACCCGGTAATTTGGATGGAGTTGGTCCAGGGTCTGGATCTGCATTTGCTGGTGATGGAAGAGGGGCAGTGGCCCCGCCCGTATCGCTGGTTTCATCACTCATTTTTCACTTTTTTGTTATATTATCACTTTTCTTCCTAGACACACGCGTATTAAATGTAAACGATTTAAAAACTTAAGAAAATAAATTAAATAATATAGAAATATTTGTTAAAATTTACTGAAAGCTGGTCACTTACCTTAACAAATTAAAGTATAACTCGTTTAATTACCCTTTATTATTAACTATAGAACAAATTGATTTAGAAAATTTAGCTAGGTTTTCAACCACTGTACCACTTTTTTTGTTGTTTTATTTTGGCGCGCAGGCAGGCTTTCTCACTCGCACTTAGGCGGCCGTTTGGAACAGCTGATTGGAAGCGGATTTCTTTTCTTCTTTTTTTCGTTGAGCTTGAAAAATAAACAAAAACCGCTTTTTGTTGTTGCTGTTGTTAGGTGAAACTTCGTTATAATTTCAAAAAAATGCGGAACCGAAAAAATGTGTTGAATTAATTAGTCGCACACAAAACCGCTCAAGGGTATTCTATTTATATGGATTAGTAATTATATATTTATAATTTATATTTGGCTGCTGATAGCACTGATTTCAACAGATTTAAACTAGATTAAATTGAATCAAATTGCTTATCAATTTGTGCATTTAACACACACACAACCACAGGCGAACAAACGTTGTTCTATATTTGATTGTTGTTGTTGATTTGACACAGTTATAGAAGAGGAAGAAATAGGGGGAGGGAAAGGGACGCGAAAAACGCACTCGTTTTGGGGTGTGTGTAAGGCGCACACAGAAAATGATTGCTCACTTATAGCGTACACAGTACTGCGAAAAACTATTCAGAAAAAACAACGCGTTTTGCTTTATTTTACACTAAATTTAGAACTTTTTGCACAATTAGTTAGCGTTGCGTTGGAATCTTGTTGTTGCACTGGGATAGAGAAGGGAGACTGCTGCAGTGCAGCGGCTATCGATGGTCATGGAGAAAACAATCGATAGTTAGTCGATAGATGGCGCGGGATAATTTCATTTTATTTTCTTTTAATTTTTTACTCGACTTAAGATTTCATAAAATTTAAAACATTTGAGATAAGCATTTCTAACTTGAGATTCCAAATATGTTATATTTATTACATTTGAGATGTTAGATATGAAAATACATTCCCCTCGGCACATAAAAACATATTTGTTATTATTGCTTCATATTTTTATAAGAAAATGCTTAAATACCAATAAATAATTAAAATTGATCTTTAAAATTCACATATAGAGTTCAACGGCGAATTTAATTTTCTATAGAAAGACGACCAAGTTACGATATAAAATAAATATTTCTCAAATTTTCTTTAGACTTCAAATATACGGTTGTTTCAACATTGTCCAAATTTCACACCGTGTTAACATAACGTGAAAGGCCGTACCAGTCTGTAAGAAATGAAGTAAGTACTGCGTTTAGTTCTTACGTTCTGTTAACCAACATACAAACATACTCGCAATGCTCAATCATGTTAACGACTCGTCAGTATAACCAGATGATTCTCTTAGATTTTTTAGGATATTCTCGGTTTGTTATTTATGCCCATTTGACCGTCTGGTAACATCGGGCAGTTGTTTGAAATTATTGCTGTGCGCTTGCTGTTTGTGCGCTGCCGTCTGTTTGTGTGAGTGCGCGTGTGTGCGAGGAGGCCAAGAAGAGGAAGCAAGAAGGAAGCCGCAAAAGGAAAATCCAATTCCGAGAAATCTTATCAATGAGCCAAGAAGACTAAATGAAAAATTATCGAGATGCGTTCGTTTCAATAGAGCAAATTTAGTTTCAAGCATTGTTTTTTCGGCACTTCACTCCGTTCGTTATTCGGTGTGGCTAGTGAGTGTGTGTGTCTGTGAGTGTCGCCACGCCTACACGGGAAATGGCAGCAACGGTTTACCAACGCCTACATAGCGTCGCTGTCGGCGTCGGCGTTACCAGCGCCTCTGGCAGCGGGTCGTCTTCCTATCAAGGAGCGACATCTGGATCGGGATCAGGAACTGGAACTGCAAACAACTCCACCTCCTCCGCCCTCCTCAGCCACTCCCAGCTGACGCGGTCGCTGGAACGAATCCTGGAAGAGGCGCATTTCAGCGGGGAACTAATCCTGACAAATCGGAAGCTGAAGGATTTTCCGAGAACAGGAACAAAGTACGCCCTTACGGACACCGTGATTGCAGGTGGGTACCGATTTTCTTTATAGTGTGTATTTCGTAAAGTGAACAAAGCAATAGTTGGCTAGCAGGTGCGGGTTCTGTAAATGTTAATTAAGAGTGAAAAGTAAAATCTAATAGAATGGGAGGAACGTCTTAGCAAAGCAAAAGACCTAAACCCTCAAAAAAAAAAAGTTTAGTTTAAACTACTAAGATAAGTCTGATTCCCTTATATAGTTTTGCTTTTATTGCTCAAAAAAGTAAAAGTAGAGTAATTTGTAACTGCTGTCTGCTTAATTAAGGGTGCGGCTTTAAACGAAAAGAAGGTGTGTGCCCGGTGAGTTAACAAAGTTTTCCTATCTCCATTGCAGTAGCGAATTTTCTTTTTTTGTACGAAAATCAATAATCTGCAGCAGCCGTCGGAGGTTCTCCCTTTTTCTCAGTTTCTTCGTTTCTGCCCTCCCATCAGCTGCTCTCTCTTTCGCTCTCCCAGTCTCTCCCTTTTTCGCCTGCGCTCAAGGACAATAATTACCGCAGTTTTTCGCTCTCTGGCACTTTGCACTATCCTTATTTATTTCCTTTTTCGCCGCTGCCGGCGCGATAATTTCGTCGAAGTTCAACCAACTTTCGTTTTTGTTAGGGCCAAAAAATCTGCACCAGCAGGGAAATGGAAAATGGGAAATACCAAAGGCGAATCACCCACCCAAAAACAGAAAACCCACAGACCACCGCCCTCTCTATCGACCTCGCCTCCTTCTACAGCTGCTGCTACCCTCGAACAGATGTTCTCACAACGGGACATGTCTCTCATCGATTTTCACTTGTGTTTGTTGTATACACATACGGTGGACACACAAAATAGAAAACCAACAAAATGAAGAGTCTCAATCATACATCATTTTGACTAGGACGGCTGAAAAGGGGTTTTAATCTAATCGCTTTGGGAAGAATAAAATAGAAGACATTGCATATTATATCTTATCGCATTTGTCTATAAGAGACAAACTGATTATGCGCACTGTAATGATTGAAGTAATCAGTATAAAAATTTGACCTAATAGCTGGTTAATCAATGTACTATTTTAGAATTCCTGATAAGACTAAACAATTTCTTAGGCAGAGCATGGATTTTAACTGGTCTAAGTTTTAAAATATAATTTCAATGAAACATCAGGGTGTGAACTCTTTAGAGGGCGCACTGTATCTATATATATTTTTATTTTGGTGGAAATATCTGGAATAGAAGGGAACTTTTTATATTTGGCTTACGAAGATTAATTGCCGTGGCTGAGAGATAAAAATAAATTGTGTCATAAATTGAAAACTAATTTGGTAAAAGAAGTGGAAAAGAATTTTATAAAAATACCTTTTCGCTTCTGTCTCAATCAGTCATCCTAGAATTAAAAATAACGACAAAACGTATCTTAATTTGTTTGCAATTTACTCAATTAAGATTCAATTTTTATAGGTTAGATAAAAATTGATAGATGTTGAGTTTAATCAATTAAAAAGCGTTTGAGACAATTTAAGATTTCCGATGGATGCTGAACATACTAAAAATGGTCCAATTTAATAAGCATGCATTTTAAAATATTTTATCAGCTGCTTGAAACGGGTTTTAAATTTTTCTTAACCTACGCTATAAATTTTCAATTTCCTTTCGTTCCATTCCCATTCCTTGCCTGCATGTACGTGACTCGGCTTGTGAATTAAGCTGTGACAATCCGTGACTTATGGTCACGCGCTATCAGTACGAAATGGGGAAACGATCCCTTCTTCTTTGGAAAACCCTTCCCCATATGGAGACTTAAAGTGCTTCCGGTTTTCCGTACATTTTTCGATTAAGTTTCTTACGATTTCACACTAACAATTGAGTCATAAGCTGCGAAGGCGTGACTAATTACTAATTAAAATGCTGGATTTGGTGTGAATGAAAATCTGAAGAAATAGGGGGAAATCGAGATAGGTTGAACCTCTCGTTAAGGGTTAATCTATAGGGAAAATATTTGTAAATACACCCTAACGAAAGAACCTCTACAAATTGCCTTTTAGAGAACAATGAAGCCACCCTCAGCGAAAGGTTTTCGCATGTGGGGGAGGTGGACCTTAAGAGGTGGCAACAGCTCTTAGCCTTAATGGTCTGCAACCACAAGGGTTTTGAGTTTCCAAGAAATCAATGATTCTAAAGGAAAAGAAAGTCGAAGGAAAATAAAAATGGGGATAAGGAACCATTTTTCTTTTCTTTATTTGTACGCGTGTTGTATTTGCAACCCTTAAAATGGCATGAAATTAATGGAATGGGCCAGGCGCTTGTCAGCATTTCCTAAAATCATTTGTTGTTGTGGCTGCCCACTCCGCCCCCTATTTTTTTTCGAAGTGCATTCCTTTGGGGCGTTTAATTAACACGCGTGTCACGTAAATCAAACAGAACCATAAACAAAAACCTAGACAAAGACCGGCAAACGAAAGAGTCAATCGAGAAGAGCCAAGAATTAACATGACAACGCTGTGGCAGGAAATTGTTTAAAATAATTGCATCGAAGAGGAAAAAGCGAAAAACGGGTAAAAAATTGCAGCTGGCTGTGGCAGCTACATTGTGAAAAGAGAAGCCCAAGTTAATGTAAGAAGGTAGCAACAGCAATATGCGGCAGCAGCAACAGCAGCTGCGCAGACCGCAACGTTGGCGCCGGCTTAGGAATCAGCAGCTGACGAATGGTGATGGCCATTTGGCCTTTTTTTGTATTCATATACAGGGTCTCTTAAGATGTTATCAATAAAATAAAATCCTCCAAAGCAATAGTAAATATAAAAACTTAGAATTAAAAAAACTTAAAAATGAGATATTTAGTAGTTTTCAATGCTTATGCAATGTGATTTGAGTTCATTAAAAAAAGAACTTGAGATTGTCTAGAAATGTAATCGATATTTTAGCATTGTAGTTTTCTTTTAGTACTTGGTGCTACTTCCCCTATGGTAAGAATACCTTTCACCACCCTAAGGCTGGGACTATTACTTTTTTTTAGTTTGAGTGAAATGTCTGCCAAGTGACCGAGAACAAGAAATCTTTTCTGTTTTGGGGAAGTCAGCGTATTTTTATAGAGCGAGGGGAAATGCTTTTGTCGTGTGTATCCGAAGCGTTTATTTGTTGTTTGCATTGTAAATATGATGGGGCATAAAAAGACAGCTAGTCTGGTTTTTTGTACTTTTATTACTATTTATTCTACGTCTGCAGCAGACAAAAGAGGAAATGCGACCGCTGCAGCACGTCGCTTATCTCCAGTGGCTGTCAAACTGCACGGTTCATGGCTTGCATGCACAATGCAGGCGAAAGAAAACATTAAAATGCACCGGGACTGAAGATGGTATCATGATAAAGTATTTCCCAAGAAAGTCGATTTTAAAATACATACTTGAAAAATTGATATGTCAAAAAGGATTTCTTAGAAAAGAGGAAAATGTTTTTTAAAATATAAATTATAATACTTGAAACTTTCGACACTCATATAACATAAAATTAAAAATATTATTTCAAAAACCTTTAAAATTCCACACACGAATGTCGATAATATTTGCGTTTGAATTTTCCCACAGTAATATTATTTCTTACCGAGATCTTCTTTGTAAACAAATTATTCAATGAGTAGATACTATATTATACACACAATACCAGACCATTGCATATAGTCCACGATCCCCTTATATTATATCCATTTCTAAATGCACCCTCTTTGTGCCCATTTGCGGGTTAAAAATAACATTATTATTTCAGCGATAAATGCAATTTGCTTGCTTATCTCTAGTTGAACGACTTGTGCAGCTATATATAAATGTATATGCTTTCTATATACATATACCTAACATATCTTGGCAATATTGAGGGCAATGTAAACTTGACACAGATAAAGGCGAATTAAACATTGAGTCATTTCCATTAATTTATAAGTGTAAGCATTATTTAACAGGCAGACAGGCCAATTCTTCTAGTTGCTTAATTGCTGTGCAGAGCACGCGCTCATAGAACGAGGCAAAGAGAACAAAAAAGATCTTGTTACACACACTTCGAGTACAGGAGCAACCCGCTAAGATGAATTTGTAAACAAAACTAGGGTTAACAATACAGAAATGTCATGAATTTTTTTTCTTAAGAAATGGTAGATCAAAATAAAATTTAAATTAAAAACGAATAAAAATGTTATTTAAACGAACGTGAAGTAGAAGTATAGTTTTAATGACAGTTACCACTGTATGAAAAACTAGACTCTTTTCTTTGTTTTGATCTCCATTTCTTACTATGTTTGTATTTACATTGGAAATATGTAACCTGAAAACACAGCTGTTACACTTTGAATTTCGAAAGAAAAACATTAATCAGCGGCGGCAAAACAACAACGAACTCATAGCTGCTTCCAAATATTTGTTAAATATTTGTTGTTTTCCTAGATGTTTACACTTGGCCAACACAGATTTCTAGTGTTTGCCTTGTGATTAAATGAGCATGAAGAACGGGATGGCTATGAGAAAGAAATTCTACGCGGAATTTGCAGAGTCTAAAATAAACAAAGTGGAACAGACTTTCCCAAAGGAACGGAAGGGGGTGTGTGTTTGCATTTGGAATTAAAAACGCTCTGATTCTACATCAGTTTGTGTTAGTGTGTAACTGTGTTTTGATTGCTTCCAGCTTTCAATATCAAAAAGTAATCAATCGATGTAGCAAGAGCCAAATGCAATTTTCCATATTATTTATTTTGATTACTTCGAAGTGCGCATATAGTTGAGACATTGCCCTATATATGTGAGTGATCTCAAGTGGTTTCAATATAATTCCGAAGAGTGAAATACAAATAAATAAACTTTTATTACCAAGTAAGTGGCTGCCTTTGGGGTTTCGATTCTCAAAGAATTCCTTAGACAGCTTTGTATATTTTGATTCGTGGAAAATGTTATTCGATAACAAATAGTTTCGAGAATTGGATAAATATTTCATTTGTTTATCTAAGGTTATATGGAAAAAGCTTAAAGTTAAGACATATTAAAAATACATTTTATTATTTGTGTTTTTGCATTACTTACTCATTACATCTCAGCCATCTGTCGTTTTCCACATTGTGTATATATAGCGCCCCTTTTTATTCATATCTTTATATGATTACCATTGAATTCCTCCAGACCTATACATAATGATTCATCATTTCATCGCCCCACTTAAAGTCTACCAATTTAGCAATAACACTTAAAGAAATTAATTTCAATAAATCCATCAATAGAATCGTATGTAGATATTTCTGCCCCTTTGCCAGCTAGCCAGACTGGCTACCACACATCCACAATATTAATTTTGTGTCTAAAAAAATTGAAAGACCTAGAGCCAAATAAAGTATAGACTCTTTGGGGATTGAGGCACGTGTTCCACCTCCATTCTCCTAGAAAAGTCGTCGCCCACATGGCTAGACCAGAGATTTCCAAAAAAAAGTTATAACGGAGCGGGAAAAGAAATAAAGCTCCATTTGCCAATCGCGTTGGGCGCCATCAATTTAATTTTTTGCTGCTTCCGACTTGGGCCCACGCCCTTCAATACCAGAACGCCACTCAATGTCTGCCATATGCGTCTCTCTTTTTTGCGGGCCAAAATTTTTAGCGTACAGGGTATGCCATGAGGATTGCCCTTCAGGAGGGTGCATTTTACTATCTATATACTGATGTGTATTATCTTATCTATCAATCAAGTGTTTTGTATCAAACTGATATGGGCTGTATCAATTTATGGCATAATCTCTTCAATACTATACCTTTTAATATATTTGTAACGAAAATTTACAAAAAATAATTTTATTCATATTTAAAATATTTAGTTCAATACCCAAACAATTTTAAATACATTTATCAACTCTGTTAGGAAATATAAAATATTTATGCACCTTCATTACCTCGAAGGAGGGTCATATCCGAGTCGTTCACTGCTCCACTTACATCATCATATTCCTCCATTGTTAGCGTGTTTTTTGACAAAGTTGACTTTGGGCGTTTCTCGAATCCATGTTTGTTCCAAATCCCGAAGTCACACCCTTTTTTCGGTTGGATAAAATGCCTGCTTGGTCCGAGGACGATTTTTGCAATATTTATGACATTACGCCGAGCCTTAGGTGGGCAAATAAAAAATGGAAAATTAAAAAGAAACACGAACATTAAAAAATGCCAACAAAAACAGCGATGGCACTTTGAATTTTTTTCGGCGTGTCAAAAAATTTGATATATTTGGCGAGACATAAAAAACACATTTTCGCCTGTCGCATTGCGTTGAAGTTGGCCAAAAGCCAACGGTGGGGCAGCACAAAAGGGGAGTAAGCGGAGAAATAGAGTGGAAACTCTTGGGAAACTGCCAGAAGGCACAATTGAGCAGGTGTCGCTAGAGATAAAAAATATCTTCGTTACGGGTCTGCAGGTTCAAAGTACAAAGTCTCGCTTGTGGTCCCATTTTGCCCTAAATTGATGCCTCCGCATCAGGGAAATCCAATTTCCGCATCCGCATCCTCGAACAACTTTTCAACTCTGAACCACCTCATCCCGACGTCATTGGCCGGCTAAGGTTTATTCAACTTGTCAGGATGCAAGAAAAAAGGATTTATGCACTTGCAAAAAAATATTTATGATTATGAAATGAAAAAATTTAGAAATATTTTTTCATTCTATAGAATTCCAAAAACTATACAAAAATTTAATTTAATTTAAATTTTGATATATAAATAGTTTTGGTTCAATATATAACTTTTGGTATTACCTTTTTTAAGTGTAAATTTGTTGCCGCCTTTTAGCGTTGCATCATTGTAAGCTCATATAGTATGCAACAAGAGTAGAAGCTCTCCATGTGGCAGGTTAATGTCTAGAAGCTACCGAAGTCAAGCTCCCATTCATTCATCGCCTTTGTCCACAGGAAGATATATGTATAGTCTACAAAGTCTAGTCTCAGTGACTCCTAGCAAGTGCGTAAATCACTTTACACTGTCGTCAGTTCGTCGTCAGTTATTCAGCCAGTCAATCAGTCACTTATTCAGGCTAGCAAGTTTTTCTTGCCTCGCAGTTGTTAGTTTCTGGTTTTCACTGTGTTTTGGCAAGTTGCGTAAAATATGCCGGCGGTAAGGTGAAGAGCCAAGACTGGTCCGCGGTTCGTAAATTTTTACGAGTTGGCTATTAAGATTCACCAATTTCTTATGCACTGTTTGCTAAGTGCTTCAACGCTACTTGAAAAAGGTGAAGTCTTTGCCATCAACATTTTTATTATGATTTTTGGAAACTCGCTTTTCACCTTCTGAACATTATTGGTTTCTGCAATTTCATTTGATGTGAAATTAAATTTTGATCTCATTTGTAGCGAAAGTTCTCGGAAATGGCTTTAAAATAGGTGGCCCGATATCGAACATTTGGTCATTGATGTGGGCTATTTTGGACTACGAATTTTCAAATGTTTTGTTCAATTATAAACTATTTTGTACTAGATTTGTGTTTTCTTTTTCATGAAACCAAAGTATTATGTCACCCTCCTACGCACATTTAATTACTAAAAAACACAATCTTATCCAACCTCGATCTGCCCAATTTCGCAAAAATGCCTTGATGTTAAATTTTCCTTGCGTTTTTCCCCGAAACTTTACGCACAATTAAGAGCTGATTTACGCTTTGTTTGGCTACACAGGGGAAAAAACATTTTTATCAGGTTGTCTTAAATTTTACAAGAATTACATGTTTTTAAATTTTAATTACCGTTTCGTCTATGTAAAATATTTATGTATATTTTAATATTAAGGAAGTTATTATGTGAAAAATTAACAATAAAATGTTGAAAATGTTTCTGTGCACCTTTTCCTGTTTCCATTTTCCTTCTTTTTAGTTGGTTTATTCATTACCACTCCCCACAAAGTTACAGTTTTCGTTCTGTTTGCGCTCATTTCGCATGCAAATTCATTTAGTAAATTAATTGCCCACTCCAAACTCAGTTGCCCACTTTTTGATATTCTCTCGGGTATTAAAATGCTGTGTATGTTAGGGATCTTCAAAAAAATATGAAATAAAATATTGAAATATTAATATGTATATATAATAACGAATTCTTAGGTTGTTTCTTAAATATAATAATTTATAACAATTTATAAAGTGTCTTAAACAAACAAAAAATCTCCCAAGAGAGCATTCAATAGTCGAGCAATCCGGTCATATTTGCATTACTTTTCCTGTTGGTCGGAATGGGGCGAATCAAATTGCCGGCAGATTGAGGTCAGGCGCTCCACTGTGGCGTGGATTTGAAAAATAAGGAGGGGAATGGGACTGGGAATGAAAGTGCGTGTCAAATGGAACAAGGGTTCGGGTTCACTCAACATCCCCCAGCTGGATTCCAAATTAATATATGCCCTCTGCTTCCATTTACAGATCTGTCCCGGAATAGATTTGCCGAGTTGCCTGAAGAAGTCACGACGTTCGCTTTTTTGGAGACCCTGCTGCTGTATCACAATACGATTCGCAGCATTCCGGAATCGGTGAAGCAGCTATCCTCGCTAACCTATTTGGATCTGCGCAGCAATCAGCTGTCTTCCCTTCCCCGGGAAATTTGTTTCCTGCCCCTTCAGGTTCTTCTGGTTTCCAACAATCGATTGGCTTCGTTACCAGATGAACTTGGTCGACTGGATCAGACCCTGACCGACCTGGATGCGTCATATAATCAGTTGTCCAATTTACCTGCTCGTCTGGGGGAACTGAGATCTCTGCGTTCGCTTTCGCTGAGAAGCAATCACTTGCTGTATCTGCCCAGGGAGTTAACCTGCTTAAGTTTGATTTCCCTGGATGTTAGCAACAACAAGATCGCTAGTCTGCCGCTGGAGATTCGACATATGAGCTCTTTGGTAGAGCTGCAGCTGGAGAATAATCCCTTAACCTCGCCCCCAGCTAGTGTGAGTTGATATACCTATTGTCTTACTTTCAAGATTTTAACTATCTTATTTTATTTATAGCTTTGCATGCGTGGCCTGGTGCACGTGTTTAAATTCCTGGAGACGCAGGCCACTAAGGACGAGAAAGGTTCCCGGTCGGGAGGCAACTACGATGGATATACCACACTACGAAGAGCACCTCGTCACAATTCCAGCGGGAATGTTCTTGAAGCCAGCACCAGTGGCAGCAGTAACAACCAGCGGAGACATCAGGTCGACTCGGGCTACAGCACTAGTGATGGTCTAGACAAGCGCTGGTCGCACGATGTCCCTGCTAAATCAAAAACAGATTCACCGCTGCACTGTGTCTCTAGTTCGGCGGCTGCCACTTTACCCAGGACGCTGCCAAGTGCTGTTCATTCGCATGCGGATATGATGGATGCATCCCTAACCTCTAGTACTAGTACCATTGTGGATGAGAGTCTTACTCTGAGTCCCACGGCATCGCCCCTGCAAACTAAGCTATGCGCATTCGAATAGCTCTAGTAATGGATCGTCGCCGGATCAGGATGAAGATATCATGCTGGACCACCAGGAGCGAACTGTGCACACAGCCAATGGAAAGTCTGGAAAGAGTCTGGGCAATATTCAGACCTACAAGTAAGTGTTTATATTTTTTCAAACATTTCTGTATAAATTTCATGTAACTTTTCTGTCAGGGAATACAAGGAGGCCCTGAAACAGCAGCGTAATCAGGAGATCAGCGTCTACAAGCAGAAGCATCCGAATGCCAACCATAGTCCCAATGACGACGAGGATCTTTCCCCGTCAGCGCCGGCAATTTCGAATGGATCGTCTGCAAACACATTGCCAAAGTCTATAATGAAACAGAATAGTAACCAAAACGGTCACAATGGGAACGGAAATGGAAACGGAAATGGGAACGGGAATGGAGTCGATGATGTTGTCATACCAAAGAAACCAATCCAAAAGGTTATACCCTCTCGTAACACGGAAATAAAGCCGGCAACCACATCCGGTATTCCCTCTGTCATTTCATCGGATTGTTTGGGCTACGTTAAGCCACACAGCCCCATGAAAAATGGAGCAAACAAATTTAATCCGTCCAATGGTGGAGGAGTGCCAGCAACTGTGGGTATTGTCAGCAGCACCACCATCAAATCGCCAGTCAGCTCCACAACCAAACTTGGTACAGTAAAGACACACCGTTCGGTGACCTGGAACCATGATATTCCCGCCGAGAAGCTGAGCTTCACCATGCGACGGGAGTTCGATCGCCAAAGGGAGGAAACTGAATTGATGTCGGAGTTGAGAAGTGTAAGTGTGGAGGAACTGATCAGAAAACATGGGTATAGTTTAATCAATAAATTATTTTTGTAGATTATTGAAACGCGTTTAAAAATGACGTTGCCCACGGATATTGCCTCTGCTCTGACGGACGGTGTTATACTGTGTCATTTGGCCAACTATGTGCGACCACGTTCAGTGGCCAGCATTCATGTGCCATCTCCTGGTGTGGTGAGTAGATTGAAATTGTATTTTAATTTTTCATTTTAATGAACTGTTGTCCTTGGCATTTCAGAACAAGTTGACCATGGCCAGGTGTCGTCGGAATGTGGATAACTTTTTGGAGGCATGTCGGCGCATTGGTGTAGATGAGGTACGTTTATGAATCAATGTTTTGCTACAAAAGTACAGTGCATTTTGAAACACAGTAAACCTTATTTTAAGTTTATTGCAAAAAATGATTTTATAAATTTTTTTATAAATTTGAAAAAAATGTTTGATTTTCAAGTCAAATTCCTTTTAAGTTGGAAACAATGTTATTGATAACGATTCTATTTTTAGAGCTCTTGATAACAACAAGTTGGAAGCTAATGCGATAGCCTACAAAGCTTTTACAGAAAATTAATTTCTGGTATTATTATAATTCCTTATTTATTTTTTAACAAAATGCGCTGTTACTTTCTATTGTTTTTTCAGTAGTCATAGTTATTGTGTAGCTTCAAGGTTAAAAGGTGGCTTTGGTTGAATGCTTTACTATGCTGAGTGCTTTCCATTTGCTAAATGTCCTGGACAAATGTAGTTTAGTTTTAAGTGTTAAACCCCAACCCATACACAAGTACACACTCCACACAAACACATACATACACAAAAAATACCCAAAAAATACAAACAAGAAACTGATGCATCTGTTATTGGTGTTGGTTGCAGGAGTTGATTTGCTCCTGTGAAGATGTTGTGCCACAAATTGAACCGCAACAACCACAATTGCCACGTGCTGACGATGACTATGATGCTGATGTTTATGTCCAAGATGATGGCAACATCATTAGCAACAACAGCAGCAGCAGCAGCGACATCAGCAACGTGCCATGCATCAGCGATGGCAACAGCAGCAGCAACTATATTGATAGAGTGCCCAATGCATTGGCCCTACTGCGAACAGTGTCCGCTCTGATTGCCTTGGATGCGAATCCGTATCATCAGCAATTTCATCATCATCTTCAGCTGCAGCAGCAATCGGTTGTTGTTGTTTCCCAGCAGCAGCAGCAGCTACAGCAATATCACTTCGAGCAAGAGCAATTCAGTGAGCAAACTACCTGCAGCCAACAACAAGAACAGATGTTGCAGTTGCAGCAGCAACAGCAGCAACTAGAGCATGTTTTATATGAGAATGGCCAGCCAAGGGCTGAAAATGATGATGGGGTTGAGGATCGTGATGATGATATAGGCAAACGGCAGCAGCAACTGGCTGTAGTGGGTCAAATTCTCCTGAAGGCCAAGCAAAAAACTTATGAGAAAATCAAACACAATCTGCTAAGTGCCCATGGTCAGCATAATTTCCATCCCAACAATAATAATAGAAAGTTGCACACAATTGTGGAGAATGAACATGACGTGGCCGCCGCTGGACCGGCTGGTCATTATCAAATTATTGACGAAAAGGAGGAGATTCCGCAACAGCAACAACCAGAGGACCTGAATGACGCAGGATCATTGGCAAATGCAACTAAGGAAGCCATCAGCAAACGCATCGAGTTTTTCGAGCAGCAAAAGAATAGCAAACAGAAACTAGAAGTGTTTAGCATCTATTTGCCCAAGGAGAAGAGTAAGGAACTCGAGCAGAAATTAAAAGCCAAGACCAACGAAGCTGGAACTTCAATATTAAAGCACGATTCACATACCTTGACAGTGGTCCTGTCGTGCGTATTCATAGCCACCTTCCTCTGGCTGGTCTTCTTCCCGCTGCCCGGCTAGTCTACATAGTATAGCTTAATTTTTTGTTTTTGCTTTGGGTTGCCATTAGATTTAAGATCGACAACAAAGAGAGTTAAAGCTGCTTTTGCGCTTTTCCACTTGGTAGTGAGTTCTTGAGGCTGCTTTTGTTTACCGCTTAGGCTTATAACCCATATTTATAAAAACCATCTATACCCAACTTTTGATCTAACCAAAACCCCCGAAAGAAAAAACAAACAGACAACTTTTGAGGCATTTACTTGAGAGAAAACCCAAAGACTTTGACATTATAATTAATTTTTGGCTCATTTTTCTCTATGATTATTTTAGGGTATGCACAATCACCTATGAAACGTAATTTACTTAAATAGTAAAAACATTAGTTCCCAAAAATACAAATGCTCTTTTTGAGTTTCAATCTAAAGTTCCTTTACAACATAATTTATCTATGTTTCTACATTTCGTTTTTATTATTTTCTTGTATTATTTTACAAAATATTCCTATACTTTAAGACTACTTAATATTTAAGTATCTTACAGTCTTATCTTATTTATCAGATTTAAAAAAGACATTTATACCTGAAGTAAACTATTTTAAGCATACTCCAATGAATAAATATTTTTATATCACCTACAAATTCAATGAACTATAAATCAGTTACTTTAAATAGACTTTGATTGTGCATACCCATAAAAAATAATTGGAAAAGAGCGGTTTTATAGATACCCAAATTATAACCACATATTCCTAGTTCATGTACAAGCTATTGAACTCTAAATTGGATTAAGAATTTTACGAAAAAAAATTTGTAGTCTTAAATCATGCTGAACTGAAAGAAATACATTAATAATGCGCTTCATTTCATTATAATTATATAAAAAACATGATTAACCTTAGTTACAACGAAACTATATCGATTTAAGTTCCATTCTGGTAAAAAGATATATGAAAATCATAAAGAAAATGTATAAGTATAGCTATTAGGATGATGATACAATATATACCAACCTAGTTACCTAGATGGGAAAGAAACTTAGAAAGGAAAGAAACTTGTTACAGTTTGATGGCAATTAACTCTGGTAGTTATTGTAAAGTCAAGCTACTGGAAGAGGTTGGAGTTGTATGGTTTTACTTGAAGCAGGGACACTCGGAATAGTTGTAGTAAAGCGTGAAATAGTTATTGAATGAAGATAAAGATCTATAGCCAACTAAAGTACCAATTTCAGAAAGATTCTTCTTAATGTAGTTCAACAAAATGGTGAGAAAACTATATAGTTAAATACTTTAAATTGTAATTATTAATATTTTTTGTATTCATTTTCCATTCAAACTATTTAGAGAACTTCTTAATAGATCTTTTGATGTACAAACTAAATGTGTCAAAGAAAAACAACAACAGTACCCTAACATGTTTTTTTTTAAGTACGACAGAAACATAACTCACTTTCTCAACTCAATTTAAATGTGCGCACTTTCATATAAAAATCGACCATTTAAACACAAATAATAATCACAAAATAGTGCCTTTGACTGGAGTGCGGCGCGAAAGTCTAGTCTGCCTAAAATCTATCACAACTCATTTATTCTTCTCAAAAGTAAGTCATTGTCATTAATAAATTTTCAAGAACGACGATTTTCTGTATCAATTGAATTTACATACAAACTTACTTGACCACTCTTTTCAATGTGCTAACAACATTCCTAACATTATAAATAATTTATTTAATTTAAGTATACAATTGTACTTAAAGAGAAAAAAATTGAAATCTAATCAAATTTCTACAAGAAGCACAATCTCTAACACTCAGAAAAATATACGATAAACATATATATTTATCTAGCGTCTAAAAGCAGAAGTATATATTTTGTCTAACAAAATTATTGAAGGGAAGACAAGGCGTTGAGGCAGCTGTAATCAGTAATTAATTTTTATATAAAAAACGCGTATTTAACATGCATATACAATACTGAAAATATATATGAAATCTCCAAAATGAAAATTGAAGCCAAAACTTTTTGTCAACATTTGTCAAAGGAATTCCATAAAATTACTTCCAAACCAAATGAAAATGAAAACCGTTGCATTTAAATTTAAGCACAACCTGTCAACTTAGCGCTATATATATATACAAATGAAATCAAAGATCAAATATAATGACAAATATACCAATAAAAATTTAAAATGTACGATGTTTAAAAGCTTACAGTTTTAGAATAATTGTGACCAAGCTAGGACGCAAACCGTAAAGTGTGGAACGCGGAAATTTACCCAGTACATGATCCAATTGCCCAGAAACTGCGTCATTGTGGAACGTAATAAATAAAATCGCTTAAAGTTCGAATAATTATTGGTCTTTAATAACGTATTTAAAGCCAAGTTAAATACGGGTTAAGATTAAATAAAAAAAAAAAAAACATACAAATAATACTCTCTCTTGACCGCCTGCTTAAAACACATAACAAAGGAACATTGCCAACTTTTCGCCAAACTTGTAATGAAATTTTAATTTATTTGTGTAAATCTTATTTTTGTAGAACCTAATTTGCTGTGCTGCCGACGTGCTGGAAGGAAAAGGTGCCGTCCAAGTGGCCATTACGGTGGGTGAACTTTTCCGGCTTCATGGAAATGGTGGCTGTGGCAGTGGCAATAGCAGTGGAGCTGCTACGCCCACAAAGTCACCAACCAGAACGACACGTGCCACAATGTCACCAACGCCGTTGGCTTAGGATCTAAAGAAAAAAGAAATATTCCACTAATTTCGGGATGAGTTGGCAAAATGGGTTTCCTAATGGTCGCCATATACACAATTACATAAAATACATGCCAAATGTATGATTTGTTGATATTTTTATCTCACTCATTTTTCTAGGTTTGTAGTTCATTTATGTAAATACACAAAATACAAAATACACTTACAAGGAACACTGAATGAAACCAAAATACAAAGAACACAAAACAATCGAACTTATATATCGAATCAAACAACATAAATCACAAATTATTTATGCGAAATTATTGTTTTGTGCAATTGTTTAGAGTTAATTATAAACATATATGTGCTATAATTGTCAGTTTGTTTTTTTTGTTAAACTTTCCTTATCACACCCATAAGAGCGAATAATCTGGCCAAAATTACGACTAGCGATTAATTGCATATTGAATACTGTTTTAAGTATGAATCACATATGAACATCCAAATATTTAGATATGTATGGAATTATTATTATGACATATTTATTATGTAGCTTAGCTGTAGATCTTGGATTAACTGTGGTAAAACTTTTCTACCGGCGCTGCATCATTTCTACGAATCGAATTGTATTAGACCCCTAAGTCTTGGATTAAATAAACATATATATCAAATAAAAAGCAGAGAACAATTTTCGTACACAATAACTATACGTGTGTTTTTTAATCTCTGGATGTTTTTTTATTTGCCTGCTGCTCGACAACCAAAAATTGGCAAAAAAATGTCAACAGCTGGGTCCCAACAAAAAATGGCGTAAAAATCGTGAAAGTTTTCTTTTGTAGTTTCATAATTTGCATAATGCGCCAAACAAACAATTGACTTTTTTTGGGGGTTGGGAGGGGTGGTAATCGGAAGGAGCAAAACTGCTCGAGCGAAAATTAAAAACACTCGACACATCCGCCGGTTCTTTTTAACAGCTGCTCTTCTATGGCAGTCATTTTTGGTAAGTCAAAAGTGCGGAAAGTTGACTACAGGAAAATAAAAAGAAAATCTCATCCTTAGAGGCAGTTGTTGTTAAAAATGCTAGAAATAAGAGTATTAAAATATATATTTTTATCGTATTACTATTATAAACTATTATAACTATTATTTGTAATAGCAACTAGTTTATGATATACTAAAAACCCCACATTTAAGAAAATAAGGACAGCATGTAAAAACTGTCCACTAATTTCAGAAAAAATTAACTAACTAAGGACCTCCCTCATCAATTAGTCGGGACATAACCGAAACATCATTCATTACTATTTCACGCCTACGGCCAGAAACAGACAGGACACTGAACCATTTTAAGGATATGCCTGAAAGGGAAAGAAAACGGAGAATGAATAAATAGAGAGGCTCCGAGTCATTTATCACTGTGGAATTTATTAAAATGATTATCTCGTATCTATATTTCGCACGGAATGCCTAATTTTTACCAGGACAAAACAACACGCTCCTTCGTATGACTTTCAGTTGCTAACTGTGGTGTGCTTTTTTTGTGGTTTCCTATTAGGGGTATTCCGGCAGTTTTTGTCATTTTGAGTCACTGATAAGAGAAACGAACAACAAGGCCCAAAAGAGCGAAGGTGCACTTAGAGAAACTATTTCAGAAACGTTTTTTGTTTACTAACACTTTATACGTGTCTTAATTTAAACAAATCTAAATCTAAAACAAAACTGTAATGTTACATAAATGATGATCAAACAATTATTGGAATTTTCAGCAAAAAAGTTGGGAATTTTAAAAAGAAAATATTTTTTGATTTGGAAATTGCATATATTTTTTCAGTGATATGGGCGGAGTTTTTGGGGCCCTTTTCGTTGGGGTTATAGTTTAATTGTGACATCTGAACAACTCCACAACCCCTCCACTAGAATACCGCCTCAGGGGAGGGCAATTAGTTGAACTGCGCCCTGGGGAATTGCGATAATTAAAATGCTTCTGCTGCTGCTGCGGCTGCTACATGCGGAAATATTTTTAAGCAACTAATCTGATTGCTCCTATATCAACTCTGTCAGCTCGATGTGCTCTTGTTCTTGGGCGTTTGCTCATAGTCCTTTTGTGTAAGCGAAACAGAATCAACATTTGCATTCAATTCGATGGCAAAAAGCACTTTAATTTATTTACCCCCATTGAAAGTCATTTCATTCTAATCCTATTAATTCAAATTCAAATTCAAACACTTTTACCGCATCAAATAGAATTGCTTTTTGAAGGACGGGGGGATAGAAAATGTTTGGTAGTTCTTTTCTGTGGGCGAAAAAAAAAAAAGATTGAATTGCATTGTTTTTAGTACCCAGAAAATATTTTAGCTTGGCAAAGGGATTCAACTTTTGTGTTCTCAAAAGCGATTCCCTTTTGACTACGAATTCAGAACCTGGACGCAATCAAAAAATCGAACTAGAAAACTCAATCAAGGGAACGGGTTTTGTCAA
The DNA here is from genome assembly GCF_018153835.1 of Drosophila eugracilis. Taxonomy (NCBI): domain Eukaryota; kingdom Metazoa; phylum Arthropoda; class Insecta; order Diptera; family Drosophilidae; genus Drosophila; species Drosophila eugracilis. Next base: position 2,803,942 of record NW_024571981.1, on the reverse strand, counting down.
ATGACATTGGCGAGTATTTGATTTCGATTAATACATTTACTCTTACTGTAAATCTCGGAATGAGGGGAATCTATTTGAAGAAACCAATTTTTATGAAGAAGAGTTAAAGCTTTCACCGATTGATTTTTAAAAACATACTTAAAAAATTTTATAAATTTATAAATTTATTAATTGACTCATTTTTGTATGAAAACAATGACATGAAAATATTAAATTCATTGCTTAAAATTAAATATCTCTTCTTAAAAACAACAATCCTTTGATTTTATTTGATGAGTGAAAATATTCATTTATTTATGTCTATGCCACTGAATACTTGAGGCCTTATTTAAATGCATTTCCACTCACTCCAGCCCTGGCAGCATTATAATGAAGATGAATTTTTGTAGATTGTGTATTTTTCCGGTTCGTGTAACAATTTCTTGCTAAAATTTGTTTGGCCAAAGTTCAAACCCAGTTGATTTTCTGGCTTTTATTAAGCCTTGGGCACATTGTAGGCAAAATTTAAATATTACAAAAATAATATATATATAAATTATGTGTATATAAGCGGGTCTTTAAGATGACTTTATATTTTTTGAGTCGCATGAGACCCATTAAATATGCAGCAGACGATCCTAAAACACGTATCATCCTCTGATGCCGCCACAGTTTCGCACTTTCGTTGCGCTAAATGAGTTTCAGCTGCAAAATTAAAAACTTTATCAGAAGCAGCACCAGCAACAGCAGAGGTGTGTGTGTTCGGAGGAAAAAAAACTTGAAACTTTTTCATGAAGTTAAAGCAAAGTAAAATCAAATTATTGTGGTTGCTCGCAGGCTGGCAAAAGGATTACGCGATGGTGGTGGATCTCAGCCTTACCTGCTGCTCCTCCTTCCCCTCCTCCCTCTTCCACCGCCCCATTTTCCATCCCACATCCCTGCGAAATTTCCACCCACTCCTGTGCCCACCTGTAATACAACATGCCGGCATTGCATTTTCGGAGAGCAGACAGACAGAGGGACGCCGACTCCGTAGCCAGACAGTTAGACTCGCCTGGCTGCCTGTTCACATGAAGTTGGCGCATTCTAATTGAATTTTCACTTTTTTCTCTGGGCCCCGCACACTGCCTTTCCCCGATTTTCCACCGCATTCCGCCCGCCCTCTAGCTCACCTGTGCGACTACGTGACGATGCCCTGGCACAGAAATTGAAATAATTATTTTTAATCTTAAGTACGACTTGCGCGTAATGAGATTTGGATTATCTCGGCACCCTTTTTTATCCAAACTCCCCTCTAGACTTGTGAAAGAAGAAACTGATTACTATGAGACGCATAAAAAATATCTGGGTGTTTGGACAGGACATAAAGGATGTAAAAATCGTTGCCGAATGTGGTGAAACTTTTTTGGGTGAAGCTTTGTAGTTCTTAAGAAACTGTTGATTTTGCAATGAAATAAAAAAAGAATAAAAATTCAATCTTTCGGATATTTTTTTTCAAACCAATTTTTATTAGCCATCCCAATTTGTAAAATATCTAAAATTTTATATTTTTATTGTTACCTAAAAGATTATTTGATCCAGAACAATAATCGAATTATTTTCAATTACTAACCAATTTTTTGAAATTTCTCTTTTTTTTCAATCCTATTTCTTCCTACTTTTTGCCACAGCCGAAGGACGTCTTCCGCAACTTCTGCATCGCATTCTGCAATCTCTGCAAAAACCAAGATATTCCCTCGGCAAAAAATCATTCATTTTCTGCAAACGTCGAGTGCTGCTTTGTGCTCCAACTATAGATCCAGATGATGATGGTTCTGACCAATCGCTATTACTACCATCGTCGTGTTCTTCAAGAAAATCGATCAGTTTCAAGGCAGTTCGCAGGCGATTATTTCGAGAGGTTCCGGCTCGTGGTTTTTTAGTAGATTCTTTGGAAAGTCGATTTACTTCAGAGGAAAATAGACACGACCTGGTCTTCCTAATATTTTTAGAAGATTTTCGATACGATTTCTTAGCGCTGGCTTTGCTGTCGATTTTAACTTTTTTTTTGGGTGGTTCACCCAATCTATTTCGATCTCTTTCATTCTTTTTTAATTTGAGATAACATTTCAAAGGTGGAAATTCATTTTCCGGAGAAGAAGGCCGTTTGCGTTTATTGGAACTATTGGTCGATGTATTTTTTTCCGCCATAATCAAGAATATTTACTTTATTTTCGAATTTTTAGAATTTGACTGTACTTCCGGTTTTGAATGGAATAAATTAGGGACTGAACACTGAAACTTGATTTCTTTTTGATTTCGTTTACTTGGCCTACGTTGGTGCATAAATTGCCAGCAGGCAGGAAAAACTTTTGCCACCAAAACCCCTCGCAAATATTGCATTTTCATTAAGTTAAAGTTTGGTTTTTAGTTTAATTTTTTCGTACCCTTTGCGGCTTTCCTCTCTCCGTTTACTTAAAAACTTTTTGCGGCAAGTTTTTTGGTTCAAACTTTGCATGTGTCTGTCTGTCAGTGTGTGTGGATGTATGTATAAGTGTGAGTGAAAGAGTGTGTATGTGCGTGAGCCCGTGTAATAATCATGTGCGCAGTCAAAGCAAAATGACGATAGCATTGACGCTTGCCTAAAAACTTTTGACGGGCCAACTTGCTTTGGGCCAAGTTTGAAGTTGCCAGCTGCAGCATCGTCGCTTCTCAGACAATTTCCAAGAAATCTCTGTCTGCCAATAAGCTTAAGTTAGGAAGGCTGATTAGGACAAGATCTTAAGTTAAGTGGATTTTAGTGGAAATCAATTTAGTTTTATATCAATTAATGTAATACCTTAAGGTAAAGGTGTTTTTTGAAATTTTAAATATTTAAAATGATGTTTTGAGTATACATGCCTGTTATTAGCTACTATAAATGTAAATATATATTAAAAATATAAAACTTGCAATTAATTATTTCCGATTTAAGTGCAGCTTTTCAAAAGTTTCATTAAAAAAAACGCAGAGAACAAAAATGCCAAGTAACACAGTAACATTTTCAATTCTTTTAAGTTAATTTTCAGCTCCAATCGTTTTATTTAATTATTCTTTTGAAAGTCTCTTGCAAAAATCGGAAATTTCCCTTACCACTACAGTTCATTTGCAACTTCGTGATTTCATAAAGATAAAATAAAACACCAGAGTCAGGGAAATTTAATAAAGTTCAAAGTCAAACTGAAAACCATTTTCACACTTGGACGATCGTTTACAATAACTAAAAATTGAACAATTCTTTCTATCACCGCACTTTTCACACTTCTTTTTTGTATGCATTTTTTGAGCTTTATGTCAAAATGAAATGAATAAAATATTGGCTGACTGTATGGGGGAGATTCGGCAAGGGCGGATTGCCATCATCATTTTTTTAATAAACTTTGTTCAGTTTATGAAAAATCTTTTGGATGTCAATGTGGTGGGTCTGGCGTCGGAATATTGTCTATAAAAATGATTTGATTTTTTTGTGTGTATATTAATAGTGGGACGATTGCAGTTTCCGCTAAAATATTCTTTTGTGCTTTTTCAAGCTTTGATTTTTTTTGTCGTTCAGCTTTTGTTGGTACTCATTTTTTTGTAGGTTATGAAAAATAAATTAAATGCAATTTCTATGTAAATGTTTTTGTCTTTGTAAGGTCATTTTGCGGCGGAATTTAGTGCGAAGAGATAGCTATGAGCTAAGAGTTATATTGAATTGTTAAGTTGTTGAATTTAAATAAAATTTAGAATAAAAAGTATTGTATAAGTTAATATAAAAATATTTTTGTTTTGCCAAAAAAAAATGGAGGTATATATTAATTGAACTCTAAATTTAATAGCTGATAGTCCTGGCAATATAAGTTTTTACATTATTTCCATTAAGACTAAAAAGTCGCAAAAAATTTGTATTTTACTAGCCATAAAATATATACTTGAATACCGCATAAAGCATACATACTTACCTCCAGTTATGACCCCATTTTATTTAGCCATATAGAATAAAGTTCAGCAATCACTCTGGTAGTGTGTTCAAACTTGTTGACCCAAATATTGACACAGGTCCTCGAGCACTCGACAACTTGTTGGGACATCGTCATCTCTATTCTGCCCAATGAGTAAAACATTTTCACTGGGCAATGGACACGGAACTTGCAGTCGGGCAGCTGCTCTCAACTTGTGCTAAGCACATCATTATGTTGGCTCAACTTTCCGATCATTTTTAATTACCCACCCACACTCTCCCGAAAACCCTTATACCTTCATTTTCTCGACTCCTTTTGCTTGCACCACCCTTATTTTCTGTTTTTTTCCGCCATTAATTCCTTTAATGGAATGCTGCATTAATAAAAAATACGTTATGAGCGCATAATAGAAATAAAAGCTAATGTAATTACATGCCGCACTTGTTTCGCCTTGTTGCAGTGCAAAAGTATGAGAATTTCCCACTCCCAGTCTGCAAACAAAAATCCTGAAAATTTAATTTCAACAGTTAGAACCAGTTGAGCGTTAAAAGGTGAGGAGCAATGGGTATATGGGGAATATGAAAAGATGAAAAGCAATTTACTAAGTTAAAAAATGTTACAAGTGGAGATGAAAATGTTTAGGAGTTAATTACTATTCTGTGTCTCTTAATTAAGAACAATGAATTGGATATTAAAGAGCATTCAATCAAAGTTGACTTGTATAATTTACCTTTATTCCTTTAATACAACTCAGAGGGTATGAAAAACTTTGAGTTTCCCCGCATGAAGTTTGCATTTCTTTTATTCGTTTTCCTTATTTTTTCTTTATATATTTTTGTATTTTTTAGCGTGTTGCAGTTGTTGGGTGCTTAAAAGCTTTGCATTAACTATTAAACGCAACTTGAATCGCATAATGGCACTTGGTACACAAAGAGGGCGAATTTAGGGGGTGACGGGGAAATAGAAATTGGTGTCAGCAAAAGTTGCCGTGGGGCTTAACAGGGGAAAATAGTATGGAAAACGCTTGGTGCGGGCTAACAATTGTAGTCAAATTATGGCTAAGGGCGGAAGAACTTCCACGCTTATTGTTAGCTGATTTGTGCCAATAAATTTGAAGCCATCCAATGCCAGGTAAACAAATATTGGTTTAAAAAGAACGCGATAGTGCACTTGAAAAAATTGTTTGAATGAAATCTAATTACTTGTGAAAACTTGAATATTTCCAAAGAATTATGTTTAGAGTTCTCAAGAACAATGAGTACATATTTTTGTTATTTACAACTGATTAAATTTATTTTTAGTTAAGTGTACCGAAACTGTAGGTTTTCCGCTAAATAAATTTTTATTTATTTCATTGCTCGCTCTTCCCATCTCACTTGCTCTTTCAGCTTCACAACGGCACGCGAGGTGTGCTAAAAAATTCATAGAGCATGGGTAGATGCTGTGTAAAATGGAAAGGGGGAGCGGGTTGATGCTGTGCAGCTGAAAATTCCTGGGCCAAAGGAGTTGAGAGTTTGAAGCTGTTAGCCTGACAGGTTGCAATGCTATAAAATGCAATCAGCTGCAAAGAAAATAGGTTTTGCTTCACCAAACAGACAAACTGCGGAGGTTTCGAGGGGAATGGGGAAAAACAGTAGAGTGCATCCACAGGAGCTGTTTCAACTGCTGGCTGGATGGCATAAATTAAAGCGCAACAAGACCAAACAGACGCAGGGCATATTTGCCAACACAGAAACACACACACATACACTGAAAATGGGGGAAAATGTACATGGGTAGAAAAGGGAGTGGGTGGAAGAAGTGGTGTATCTTCAGGTTTATACAGACAAACAGATTGTGGACTGACTGTGGACATTGAATGGAAATGCCACAGGAGAAGACAAGACACGAAGAGAATTCTTCAAAGCGCTGACAACTTTCTCGCTGAATCTACTTCTCTTTCCCTTTCTCTGGGCGAAATTCCTTCCTTTCTTACTTGCTCGCGGCACAGCCAAGTTTAATTGCCGGCTGTCGCTTAGCTAGACAAATGCAAATTGGCCAAGCGAAACGTTAGGCAGCTGGCTAAATGGCAACACATAATTAAATCCTCAACAGCAGTTGGAACTCTTTTCGGGCTAAATTCAATTTAGTCATAATTATGTGATTTCATAGAAGCCTTTGAAGTGTCTGTAAAATGTGTAATTTATACTGGTTAAGGTAACTGAGTGAGTTTATGCACTTTATGGTGAAATAAGAGAAGTCTGGATACTATAGGACTGATAAGTATATGAGTACCAGCGCCCAGTTAGGGAACATACTATTTTGAAAAAATAAAACCATATTACGTATACGACATGAGTACTGGTTCTCTTAGTTTCCTAATCTTTTTTTTTATATCTACTTTTACCTTTTACGCTCTTTCATTGCTTCGGAACTATCTTCACCCACTTCCACTTATTCAGTCAATAAAGTAATTTATTAGTAATCTATAGTTAACTTAAAACCAAATTGATTCCCAAAAAGCCAGAAGAGCTATTCAATTTCAGATCCGCCAGTAGCTTTGATGGACCAAAAATTGAGGGGGAAGTTAGAAAGCCAAAAGCCCAGCAACGCCCACAACCCCGCCCAATTACAGCTCCCTTGTCACCCTTCGAAAATTCCGCTGCAATGTGAATTTGAATTGCAATTGCGAATGGCCGCGTACTGGAAATTAAATAAAACACTCGCAACGAAAGGATGTTAGGACGGGGAGTATCCGCAGATACAAACTTTGTCATAGGGAAAAGTTTTTCGCTGCACACTGAACCAAAATGAAAACGTAGCCGAGCGTGATGAGCCATGGCAGGATGCAAAAAGGGAGGGATCTAGGGAACGAGAGTATGGGCAACGGGATAGGGATGTCCTGACATCTGCACCCAGAACAATCAACAAAAAAATAAAGCGTCGAATAAACTAGAGCCAGTGACTCTGATGCTGAATCAAGCTCAATTTAATTGCGTCTGACCAAAAGTAATCTAAGCCGAAATGTAAACAGCGATCCATAGCTTCAAGCACTATAAATCATGCGTCCCACTCATTTGGGCACAGTGCAGTTTCATATTTGATTTATCCTCGGGCAGACAACCATCATCAACTGTCGAATCAATTGCATTTTTTGGTTAGCAGCTGTATGCGATTTTTGATGGAACACCGTGTAGAGCAACCACTTAGACCTGTTATTAGCCATCATAATTCTTGTGTAGACAACGAGCAGCTGCCACTTTTGGGTCGTCGAAACGGACGGACAGCACATCTATCAATTTGCTATCGTCGACCCAAACATATTCCTCGTCCTTCTCCTTTTTATCCTCTGCCATTCCATCTCTCACTTTTTGTACGAGGGCCTGCATAAGAAATTTAAATAATTTGCTGAAAAAAAAACAAAGATAAAATGTGGACTGAATGTACGGATCAAAGGTTTCAAATTTGAGATGCTCTGTAGTTTAAGAGAGAAATGTGATAAGAATATAATTTCCGTTTTTTAAACAGACAAAACAGGAAATAAATAGTAAAAATAACAAATAAAAACGTAAATGTGTGCTACTTTCAAAAATAATATTTATCCATTGTATGTCTGCTATGGTTTGGTTTTTATACAATATCAAAGTGAAATTTATGTGATATGAGTGTTAGCCACTGAAACTTCGTGGTCACCCATCAAGGATCAACTTTAAGGGGTAGCCAGTGAAGAAAAGAAATCACATCAACACGTTGATAGGTGGGCAGGACGAAGGATGAAGTTTCGGCCATTTATCAGAGTCATGGGCCCATAAATAAAACAAATAATACGAAAATATGCAAAATAAAGAATATAAAAAATATTGAAGAACAGCAACAGAAATACAAAAAAAAAAAGGAAAACGGGTCCAGGATACATTTGCTCTAATAGATGGACTGAAGGAAATGGGCCCGAGCCCCTGGGCCATAGCTCTACCAGGCCATATCCACTTAACCGCCCGAACACCCTTTCTATGCATGTGGATAGCGTTAAACAAATGGCCGATGACCCATAATAAAAATTATTATGAATGAAACAAGAACAAGAAAAACCCATTGGGCCACTGCCAAACCCCCTTGGCATTCCCTCTCGTTCCACCCAATAAATTGGGATGCGTATGGCGAAGGATATGAAGAGAACTGGTGAGAGTACCCTGTATCCTTTGGGACCGGGGAAGCCCCGAATGCGATGCCATCGCAATGTCCGCCTCGGAATTATATTTGGGCTCTGTGCCAGGGCACGTGCATCAAGATTCAATTGAGAGTTCTAAACACAAAAATGGAAAGCAGCTCTACAATGTTGCCACACCACACTCGCACTCTTACTTTCTGCTCAATCTTTTTCTTTGAGTGTGTGCGTGCGCGGGGCATTTCCGTTTTTGTAGCATACTTTGTTGCGACTACAAGAAAGATTTTAAACTTTGACGTTTGCAACATATTTTATGTATTAAAAGGGCTTAAATATTAACTGAACTAAATTTTCTTTATAAATATGTGATATATTTCCTTTATTTTTTTTTAGTAAATTTGAAAAATCTCTAGAAACATAGTATTAAATTTTATATTAATTAAGGTGGAAAATTTATTGACTTTGAATAAAATGAACGACGATCAATATTTTTCAAATTTTTATCAGAAGAAACTAACTATTGAATTTATAAATGAACACAAAAACTTTTGGGATGCCCCATAAAATGGCCTATAGCGCACTGAGTGAGACAAAAGGGACACATCTTGACCCTGTCTCTGGACTCCTGGTAAGTGTAAAATATGAAAAATATACATAATAGAAAAAATAACAAAAAAGACTGAAAACTCTCTCTAAACACATTCCACACGCTTCATTGTGTCCCTACGCCGCCCCCTTCGTTCTTTTTTTATCAGTGAGAGGGACAAGCGAATGCAAATAGAGAGTGTGAGTAAATAAATAATAGAAATATTTTCCTCTCAGCTATTTTGCATATTTTCCATGACCAGTTTACTACACTAAAGTGGGCGATGAGGTGTTGTCAGGGTGAGGGAAGCCGTTGAACCGCTTTTTGGATATGTGAAGTGAAATGTTGTTCGGGCATTGTTTACCCTGTTGTTTCGAGTACTTGGACTGTAAGTGAAAATAAATACATAAATATAACAACGAAAAAATGGAAATATACTCGTATAAATACAGTATATATTTGTATCTATGGGAAGAGGAACTGAAATCCATTAGCCGTCGAGTCTCAAGAGCAATGATAAAGGGCGCAGCAGCGCCAGCGAACCTAATAGCCTCGACTCGACGTGTTGTCCCTTTCAATTATATGAGCGGCGACCACCTCCTCCCAGGGCTAAAACCGCCACCCTCTTACCTCCTCAAGGACTCTGCGGTTGTTTCTTTTTTTCTCTCCCTATTGCTGGCTACTCGAGAGAATTTTTCAATTTTACACGTTGCCCAAAAGAAAAAGGCGTTTCCACAACAGCCACTGAGAATCGAAGCCAGCTCATTGTTATTGTACGTGGGGGTTAGCAAAGAGTCGGGGGAATATACACTGGCATAAAATTTGTAATTTTACCTAAGGATCGTAGGTCCTTTTTTCAGATCTTATGAAGACATTTGATTTTGTTGGTTTTTAATTTAAGTTTTTGAATGAAAAAACCAACAGTCTTAGATATGGACATATTATTTGTTATATATTTTTGATAATTTTTGATAAAATCATTTATATTTCTTGACATCATTTTCGTCATTTTTTCTCCCCGTTTAAGGAAATAAACAAAAAATATTTCATCATTTTAGGTAAGTAAATTTTAAAAACTAGATTTTTTCATTACTCAAGATATTTTTTTTGCAATGTAGAACGTAACAATCCCGTGGGTGGAAACGACTACCGCCCCCCAAAAGTAGTATCCAACAACCATGGGGGACCGGTATCCAATCCTCATCTATTTGCCTCGTGAAATTTATTGGCAACAGAATAATGCGAGGCACGTTCATTTGATTACATTAAAACGAAAGTGGCTAAAAAGGTTGGACCACAAAGAGAGCGCAGAATAGAGAGGCCAGCGAGTGGCAGCGGAGACTAGGCGGAAATTTTTAAATAAATAAATAATAAACGTAGAACGAATTGGTGTGGGTGCCACGATCTTACTGCTTATTATGCTGCAGATAATGTTGATACCTTGAATAAGGGGATTTCCCCATTGTTTATATTGGTCTAACAATAGTTATAATGACCTTTTATATGTGTATATATATGGGCGTGGCACATAAACAATTGAAAAGGTTAATGAATGAGGTTAAAAACCAATCGAAAATCAAGTGCAGTAACTGTATACTAATTACATAAAAATATGAAGAAAAAAGAGTAAATATTTACTTAAAAATCAATTTAAAATGTAGTCAAATTGACATGAAAAATATTTTCAGAAATCGCATTATAAAATCGCAGTTGGTAAAAAGTTTTAATAAACAAACGTATCAATTTAACTTGGATAAAATGCCACAGTTATTTGGCCACAAACATCACATTATAGTTCACTGAACCAATTAAATCAACATTTAAACAGCAATTTGAGGCCAGAAAACCAATTGCAATGCACATCACGCCGTTAATTACTGTGTTTTATGCTAAGCCTAATAAAACGGCCATTTAAAAGGATATATATTTATAATATAATTTAAAATGTACATATGTATTTATTTCTATAAAAAATGCAGTTGGTATCAAATCAAGCACTTCACTTAATTGCATTTAAATTTAATTAGCATTAAATGTTTACAAATTTCGTGGCAAAGCCGAGGGCAAACAATGGTGTTAGGCCGAAAAAAATAAATGGGATTAAAAGTTGAAAGTGGACAGAAAATATACATATAGTAATAAATCCATATAAAACTCACCTAATTTGTATTGAATTTAATGCTTTGTTTACATTTTATTTTATTTTATTTATGTAAAGGCAGAGCCAAGAACCGCAAATGGGATATAGCTTAATTTATATAGATGGGCAATAGAAAAAAATAGAAATAATAGAAATTGAATGTAATTTTATATTTGTTACTTTTTACCTATTTCTATTGCCCATCTATATAAATTAGGCTATATCCCATTGCACATTTATTACGAATAAAAGTTTTTAATTATAGAATGTAGTAATGGTACTGATTAGGGTGTCGACAAATTCGTATATCTAATTCCTTAGCTTTGACTTTTAATATACCATTTTTTATGTTTTATCTGCAGCGGTTAGTTCATTCGTGTAAATGCTGATTTATTATGGCCCACATACCTTTGCCTTCTTTCCAACGCCATTAAAGTTATTAAGCAAAGTGCATAAATTAACAATAATATAGGTATGGCAAAATGTGAAACAACATTCGGATCAATTTACATGGCTCGTCTCTGCATAAATAATAAATAAATAATTTCGCTGGCTCATTACAATAGTAGCAACGCCACAAAAATAAAAAAAAATAGCGAACGAAGAGTTAATTTATCTATCGACTGGACTATAAAATGCAAACGAGTAGTAAATTTAATAAATTCATTATCAGCTCATTAACAGCGGACACACGGGGCGTATGCGCAACGAGCAATTTGTAATTAAAGTGTTTACCCGACGAAAAATATATGTGTAGGAAAACGCTGACTGCTCTGACTGAATAATGCCTACCAACAGTCTGCCAAAAAGCCTTAAAGCCAATAAATTCCAGCTTCCTGTTAGCTTTCCTTTTTCCTTTTCGTTTTTTTTTTTGTTGTTGTTTGGTTTCTCTTAAGCCAAAAGTGTATGGGCGTTGCTTTGAGGCGCAGATTCTTAATTGCAAAATAATACAGACACAAAGCCGTTGCTGGAATTTCGGCCAGGCCTTTCATCAATGCCACGCATACATGTGCACACTTCAGGACACGCACTAACACTTGTTCATGTGGGCGGACCAGAAGGGAGGTGGGAAAGTAAGGCGTAACTACAAGGAGCGCATGTTTCGGTTAATTAGTAAACATCGGGAAAAAGTATTGCCCAGCAGATGCGGAGAGTAAAGTAGCAAAGGAAAACGAACAAGCATAAAATAGTAAAAGTAGGTAACAAGCAGGAAATGAAATTGGATGTGAAAAAGGGTAGACGAAGCAGTGATCATCTTTAACTTCAAAAACTATAAAACTTTTTATATAATTTACTTCGCATTTTAAGTATTCTAATTGGTTAATAAAAAGTAGAACAAAATATAGTGATTTTTCTTACAAAATACATTTTACATATTCTTATTAAATACAAATTTATTGTATTAAATCAATTGAGACTTTTGAAAATTTTTACACATAACTTGAACCGATTTCCTTGCCTACTTTTCGGTTGCTGGGTATTTGAGAGCAACTAGAACTGCTGTTGGCCAAGTAAAATGTAACATTGGCAGGTGGTTAAGGGCCCGGAGTTGGTAGCCAAGAAGAATTTGGGCATGAGGGCAGAGTGTTAAGCCTGAACAGTGCTTAAAGTGCTACTGCATGTGCCGCTGGCCATGCTCTACTTTGCTATCTTTTTCTACCGGCTAGTATCCGTCTCTTTCGCTGGACACTGTAGTCAATGCTTAATTTGTTGGCATATCCAGGGGATCTCCTTTCGCCTGCTGGCAATTGAATAACATGTGTGCGAGTGTGTAAGCCCATGAGGCATTTTATTAAAGCATTAAGCTTTGTATTTTATGCCAGCCATTTGTGTCTTTATGCCTGGCAGGGGGCAAGTTTGTGGAACAGCTTCATCTACAATACCATTGAAATAGTTGCCTGCCTAAATGGTAATTTGTGTTCAGTAAATTGTTAAGCAAACTGCTTTCTTTGATGCAAATCCACTATTTTTAAAAAAGCTGTTCAATTTCTGGTAAGAAACTTGGAGAATTTTTTTAATTGGTTTTAAATCTTTTTTGCTTAAATGAATTATTCCGCCTATGTTATATTACCTGCATACTCGTATATGCAAATCACACTTTAGATCAGCACATCAAATTGTTGCCCCCGTAAGAAATTTCAGGGTTCGCAACTCAGTCAGTCATCAGTTTTGCCAAGGACTGGCCAATGCACTTAGGGCAAAACTTTCTTTCCGGCAAGTATTAAGCAAATATATGATGTAAAAAATGTGATGGTGTGTGTATACGTGTGTATGCGTGTGTTTATGTGGTTATATGTAAGTGAATGTCTGAATAAATTGCGAGCAACGTGGCGTATACACAACGAACACCGCAAACTCACACAGGCATACACGTATTTCTCGCCTTATGAATTCGTATTTCATATGAAATTTTTTCACTCTAGAAGGACGAAGGGATGGATGTTGTTGCCGTTTTGCAAAATGCAACACACCAATGCATAAAAATGCCATATTTCAGAATGCAAATATATTCTTTTAGCTTTTTTGATAAATGACAACGCGGTGTGCGCGCTGCGCTGATGAAAATGCTGTAAAGGAGTGGCGGTTGGGGTAAAAAGGAAAGCTCGTCGTCCTTCGTCCTTTGCTTCAATAGAAGCGAAGCGAAGCGCGTGAGCAATATGAAGCGTGCCGAGGCTACTATTGCCACTCCTACTGCCATTTTTACTACTGTTCTTCTATTTCATCTTTTTTTTGTATACCCATCTGCTGGCCAGACCAGTAACCGCGCCAGCACACACATATCAAATAACAACAGCAAAAACCAGCAAGAAATTACATTTCTTTTGCTGCATTTTCGTTCGCTGGCATTTTAATTTAATTTGCACACACTGAAATTCCTTATTGATGGAACGCTTGGTCTGGTCATTCTTGTTTTTCAACTCTATCTCAATTTATTTATTTATAAATTTCCGTTTTTGCGATTATCATGTAACAATTTAATTTATTTTAACCCGAGCTCAAATGCAAAAATGTCAACTGCAGAGTTTTGCTTTGCGTAAAACCGAATTATTTCTGAATTTAATTTCGGCTTTTTCGGCAGGGCTTATTTTCAACTTTGGGTATATATAAGTGGGTGATGAAATTTATATTTTAATTTGTGTACAGCAAAATTGGATTATTCTTCAAAGTAATTGATAAAAATTAGGCTCATAAATTTGGAAACCATGAAATATTATTATTGTATGTGTACTTTTTCTTTTCAAGAAATGTTTTAAAGATTAAGTTGACTTTATAAAACACCAAGTAACACAACAAATTAACGAGATTTTCATCTGATCTCGACACATTTTTAAACCCTCGGGCTTAAAGCCTCAACAGCAAGATTTGACGGTCCGTAAAAGTGTTTAAGTGCCTGATGAAATATAAATAATATTTTTTCTGCTAGCGTCTGCATGGTGTTTTTATAATTTTTAATTTTTCATTTTTGGTCGCCGCTCATTTTTTGTATTATTAAATTTCAGCATTTACTGTTGACATTTGAGTGCTGACTTCAGCCACCCGCGGCGCAACGTATGCGTAACATTTATGGAAAAAAAGGCATTAAAACGAGAGAGATTGGCTCACGTGACATATGAGCAATTTTTTAATTACCAACCGCAGCAGCAGCAGTAGCAGAAAACCAGCGTTAATAATATTTCATGACGTCTATATATGCGTGTGTGTGCGTATTTAACGGGCTTCATTAAACGTACATTTTTGCGGGTGAAAAATAAAAAAAAATGGGTTAAGCAATCTCCGAGCGGTTGACATTCCATTCAATGATTTGCATGCCAAAAGTCACAAAAAGTTGTGCTTTGGCTTGACATCCTTGCAATTGCAGCACGTAACCATGGGGTAAAATTGGCTGTCTTTAAAGGAAAAGCCAAAGGATTTTCCCCTCACTGTCATTCTCAGTGTCATTCGGTGTCTTTGTGGGCCAAATGATGCAGATGATGATTCATGGCCAGCTATTCTTTGCTAAGACCAACCGCAAGCCACAAATGCAAAGCAGCCACACCGTAAAAGCCAACAAAAACACAGAACACAAGCTGTGCGAGAAACAAAAGCACAAATACAAATTCATGCAAAATGACATAAGTCACCGCAAAAGTAATTTTTCACTAATGAGCTTGCCAGGTAGCGAGAGGAAAATGTAGAAGGAAAAGGTAGGAAAAACGGGAACATTATCACTGGCACAGTGGCTAAAGAGGATATATACGAATATAGAGATTTGTTTACTTTGAATTGGGTATAGTGTAAAAAATTAAAGCAAGGGATTGTTTGTTTAAATAATATTTATGTTGAATTTGAAGCATTTAAATTTATATATAATTTATTTATGACTTATGATTTTTAGCAGAAATTATTCTAGATTTTTCCTCATTTCTGATAAATATTACTAAATACTATTGGTATAGCGAAATAATATAGAACTCAAAATTAATTAACTTATGAAAAAATGTTGGCTAACTTTATAAGTTTTTGCACTACTGTTCGGAAAAGATAATCTCCTCTCCCTGGTGATTTTCCGACACCAACCTCTTTGTGTCTTCCGTTTCCGACCCCTCCTTCCTTTGCCATCATTGCGCGGTATCTTTTGTGTTTAATCTAATGATGTATCTCAGGTGTTTGTTTGTGAAATTTATCGGGAAAAACTTTTATGCTTTTATTTTTTTGCTTAAGGCGGTACGCTTGGCCAGATTTATAACCAGCTATTAGTTTGGATATAAATAAATACATATTAAAAACAAAATATATAACCAAAAACAGCCTTGAAGCTATGTAATGCATAAGGGAGGCAAAGGGGCTTAATCAGATGAGTTTCGGCGGTTTACTGGTATTTCTGTTTGCATTGCCTATAATTAGCTTGCAATCTGACGCATCCAATTACATGCCCTGCATGCCTCTTCCTCGTTTTCTCTCTCACCCATCCAAACAGCTTTCTCTCTCCGGCAAACATTAGCACCTAATCACGACAGCAGCAATGCTAACAGCAACAAAAACACCTGCAGCAAGGACTAATGCACAAATTACAGAATGAATATTCATATTTCGAGTGGAATTTGGGGGCGGTTTTGCCGAAAACTGGAGCTGCAACTCCGAAAACTTTACCATAAATATGGGGGAAGTGCGTAATCGCCGCCACAGCTTTTTGCATATGGAAACCGGTAGTTTTTCATTATTTTTTCGATGCCATTGCCTTTGATTTTAGTTGCTTCGTTAGTTGTTTGGCTGATAATAGAAAATGCCCTACCTAAGGAAAAATATAAGGTTAACAGAGCTATATTAAAATTTAATAAACGTTTGGACTAACAATTTTAACAAATTAAGATAATTGTTCTTAAAATAGCATTAAATATCAAGCTAAAATTTGTCTATAACGAAGATATAAAAGAAAACAATTTTAAAATGCTGCGTTTTAAACTATTTAATCAAGTTCTCGCTTATTTGCTTTTAATTTTTCTTGCACAAAATATAACTTTTACTATCGTATTTGCAGATTTATCCTTTGGTCGTGACTATTTTTCAAACTGTATTTTTCAGTTGTTTTTGCCGTCAGTTCTTTTAGCCGTTTGTTTGTCCTGCGAGCGAACACCTGCACTCCAGTTGAGCTGCTGCAGGTGCCCTTTGCATGGCTTTGGCTTCGGCGCTTAACAATGAAATTTGCGCATAACCACATGCAAATTGCCAACCCACAACAGCAGTAACAACAACAACAACTACATCGCATACAAATAACCTGCACACATACACATACACTGCATTGGTAAATGTACAAATAATAATCTACGAGTTTTCCAAAGAAAAAAATAGGACAAAAGGTGGAACCAGAGGTTTGAGAGCAAAAGAGATGTCAAAACGAAAATTGCTGCAGAAACCGCAGAAAGTACACAAAACTGTAAGAGGAAAATATGTGGCTAAGTGATCGAATTAGATCTACTCTTTTATTAAAAATGGCTTAGTTATTTTAGCTAGAGATGTATAACTATTGCCGTAGAATGGGCCAACAATAAATTGTAAGAACATGAAACATATCTTAATAACCGTATTTAAAGCTAAACTCACAAAAACATTCCATATTATAAGCGAAAGTAATAAATTTCTTAATTATCTTTTTAGATAAATATAAGCAATAAACACAAATTTCAAATTTTCTTTGATCTACATAAAAAGCTTAAATTAATTTCCTCGTAATAAATATCCAGTCTCATCAAATATCTAAAGTGACCATTTTTCCATAATCGAGCGTCTGTCGAATTGAAAAAAAACGTTGCTGGTTAAACATAAATTTGCCATGAAAACCGCTTTTGGGTCAGATGAGGGGAAAACGCGATGGGAAATCAAGTGTGAGAGGTGAGCATATTGAAAAATATTACATGACTATACCATTTCCGATTGCGGGTGGTGGAGGAGCATGGATGGTCATTGGTCGGTGCCTTGTTTTACATATTAATCGATAAACTTTATTATAATTTGTTATGGTTGCAATCGGTTTTGTAGCTTTGCGGTAGAGTATGTTTGTTGCATATTACACATACGCCATGTTGTCCGACCTTTTTTCACCGTCTGACCCGGCCTGTCTGCTGCAGAATTTTTGGCAATTTTCACAATGTCAATGGATATGAATAATATTTCATTTTTCCCCGGGGCGGCAAAAGGCGGTCAGTCCCAAAGATTGGCGGGTGGGCGCCACAGACAACTTTTTGTTTATCAGTTAATTAGAATTTTCGATGGATTGAAGTATTCGCCAATTGAAGTTCGAGCGGAAAACGGTTGAAAGTTATTGCCATATTTTTTTCCCCAACATCCGTTTCGATTTAACTTTTCGTGGGCCCCAGTGAAAACTCTGGACATGCAAACATTGGTTACACTGCGTTTTTCTCCTGCTTTTTTATTTTATTATTGCATTTTTTTATTTTTATTTTTGGTTGCTGTTAAAAGTCCACACAAGCTCATAAATTTAAAAAATGTAATATCCCTCTTACGGAAATGACAATTTATTGGTGGTTTTTACTATTCGCAATTTATTTTAACTCCGCAAGGAAATGCATTGCGGATGTAACACCCCGCCAGTACCCTCTGTCCATCTCTCCAGCCATCCGTAGTAAAAGTTGCCAGTAAACAGAGAAAGCGACAGACGAGCAGACAAACAAACAAACAACCGCTTGTCCAGTGTAAATACAACAGTAAAGGGTGGTGGGGCTGGCTAACGAATGCGGAGGGTGGCTAGGGAAAAAATAAAATAAAATAAATATAAATATCGGCTGCAAAGTGGCCAGCATCCGTAACCGTTTCTGTAACGGTGGTAGATAGAGATTTTCTCACTCTAACACATTGGGATACCCTTCTCTAAGATAAATATGATTAAGTAAATACCCCCAATATTCTATAAATATTTTTTTAAATTTTGCAACTAATAAAACATAGATTTTAGTCTTATATTGATTTTTTTATATCAAATTAATATTCTTAAAACATTTAAGTTTTCCCAAGTTCATATTAACCCTTAACACTTTGCTGAACCAGTTGGCCAAGCTCAGCTGTGGCCTGAAAAGATGGGGCAAAATGTTGGGGGGAAATGGGGAGCAGCGACTGAGATTGAAAATCCGTTAAGTCATCGCCACAGCTAACCGCTGTGGCCATGGATGGATATCGGATTTTTCCAACCCTACACCACCCAGCGATTCACCTTTTCTCGCGTTGTTTCTTTCGGGGCGGCTGTCAATGTGCTTGTGTTTGTATTGTTGCTTTTCTGCCGCACCGCTTTTCCAGCTTTTCCTCACTTCTTCCACCGCTCTTCCGCCTTTATACCATCCTGCCACTCTGCCTTTTGCCGCTGCTTGGCTGGCTGGCCAAATCCTATGACAAATAAACGCTTCTCCTGCAATTTGTACTCGCAGTCGAGACTGACTTTGCTTTTAATTTAAGCAAAGCCGGGGCCGAAAGCTCGGGGAATTGAATTGCACGATGAGATTTGGCCAGACTTATTCGCGTTACCCTCTTTTTCTCTGTCCATTTCCGTCTGTGGTGAAAACAAGCCAATGACAGGCGAACATTAAATCGCCTCCGATGAACTGTGAGCTTAAGTTTTTTAAGCCGATATATATATTTCCATCTAGAAAAAGAAATCACCAAAAACTAATTTTTGTTTGTTAGGAATATCAACAGATTTGGGTATGCACTATGTGGCGTACAAGTTATAAGCTATGTGACTATTTTTTTAAAAGAATAAATTCTTTCATGTAATTACAGACTTGAAACAATCTTCATTCATTCCATCTTGCTTTTCTCATGTTTTACCCGCTAACCAAATATCAGCAAATCATCTGGATCTACATATGCATCCTTTCCATCATAAAATTGCATATTTACTCAACTAAATTGCATTTTCCATTTGACTAGAACACGAGCAAGACATACAGAACTTCCAGGATGGCAACCCTGACGAATACGATTAATTAGACGATGAACTAATTGAATTAGAATAACTTAAATTAGGTAAACAGACTGAGTGGTGGAGTTGATCTGAGTGCACGGAATGCTAATGTTGTTGACAAACTCCTGCAAGAGCAAAAGAAATATTTTTCAAATCCAATTTGAACTGGCAAACGTTACCGTCTCTTTTGCACTCTATCTCTCTGTCTCTCTTGAGCGCAGAGGGAATTAATTAAGTGCATTAAAACTTATTGAACTGAATGATGGGTGGGCTGTTAGGTTGATGCTGGTTATTCTTGGCATAGGGGTTTCGAGGTGGATGCAAATGATTTAACTAGAGCATGGGCGACCAACCAATCCCCCAGGCAGAAACTCCCTTCTTAGAACCCCATCCGCCGCCTATGCCCGCTTGACTAGCTGCAGTCAAATGCTAAATGCCGCCACAGAACGGAGGAAGGGAACACAATCTAGTTGGCCATGGGCGGGGAGGGGACTTACAGAGTAATACTAAAACAATAAATAATTTTAAATATATTTATAGTTTAGTTTATAGAAGTTCAACAGGTGCTATTTAATGTATAAAATTTATTAATCCTTTATTTATCATCAATAAACAAATAAATAAAGTCATTTATTGAATGCATTTTAGAAAGCGAACGATAGGGCAAACTAAACCCCTTGAAATCATTTTTGGTCATGACCATGACCGGCGATCGTCCTCACGTATCCGGCGAAAAACGGGACGTGGATATGGCCACCAGAGGCACACACACACATTTATATGTATGTATGCATGCACAAATGTAAATGCTAGACTGGTATTTGTGTGGCTATGTTTGTGGAATGCGTGATGGAAAAGTTGCTGCTGGCGCGTGATTCCAATCGAGTTATTACAGAAATTAATCATGTTGAACATGTATGGGAATTGCACTCTCACACTCGCCCAAAGAAACACACACATACACACATATGCAGCAAGAGCATATTTGCATCAGCATGTGCACACAAACCCGATTCCAAAAGGGATTCCAAGGACGAGCAGGGGCCACCGAAAAGATTATATCATTGTAAGCATTCTTTGAGTGAGTGATTAAAATGCAAAACTGTGCGAGTTGTGTTGAAAAATTGTCATAGCAGCAGGGCATGGAAGCACTCCAGCGAGGGTGAATCAATTAGTTTATAGAATACATAGGAGAACTATATAAAGTTAATTTGTCAATAAATAAACTAATTAATAAACAATATAGTATATTTCTAAGGAAATTTAAATAGAGATTTTAATTATTTATTAATTTCGGCTTACTTATGATTAAAAGGCATTTTAAGTCTAAATTTAGTTTATCCACCGAGTACAATGTTTTCTTAAGTGATCGATTATTATTATTTGTTTTATATTTTTTCCATTGCTTAAGCATTTTTAAAGAATATCTGTTCGTAATATTATTACATTCCTCCCATTAGATATTAACTCCTTGTTTGCTATCTTTGTTACTGCTCAGCTTCATCTCGTTAAGCCACCAACTCCCCAAAGAAGCATGTGTTAAGCTTCCAGCGATGTCACAAAGCTGGCGAGGAGAAAATGAAAGGGACGGCAAGAGCATTGGCAAGTGTAATTTGCATTGATTTATGAGAGGCAGAGTAGCAGCAACATGCACAGCAGCAACCTGCAACAACCTGCACTGCAGCAACAATGGAACGGTGTCAAGGTGGGTCAGACACACTGCTACTGTTAATGTGTCTACGGTGGCGTTCCATTCGATGCCGATACATTCAGGGTTCGTGCCGTGTCACGTACATTCAATTAAACGCCCTTGAGTGGTGCCACACTGCTACTCCCCATCCTCCCACCATCGAACAGCACCCCTTCCGACTCTTTGGGTTCTGTTTATTGCCATTGCAGTGCCAGGGATAGCAGCGATGGCCTCGGGAGCAATGAGCCGCAGATAAATAACAAGCCATATAACGCATACGCACTGTGTGTCGCCGGACCCAGTATGCAACAGCAGCAGTAGTGCTAAAAGCAAGAGCAAAAGCAAAATGGCAACAGGAGCAGCCGTTTACCTTTGCCTTTTGCCGAAAAGGAAGCGCATTTGGGCGGATACACGCCCCCAGACGGACGATATACGAGTTGTACTAAATATCAGGGAAATTCAGGAAAAAAAAGGTAGATATTGAATTTATTTTCAATTACTTCTGATTGAAATACTATCTCCAGACCTGAATATTTTGTAATCTTTAAAAATTTTTAATAACCATTTAATCGTTTTCCGTTCCTTTCAAGAGTTATTACTGTAGAGCGTTCTCAGTCCGTTTTTGGCAAAGTCCGGACATCAGCAAACAAGCACGAATCGCTGCTAGCAGGAACGATAAGGGAATATCTGCACCTATCGCCACACTAGGGGGGCCCTAGGGGGTTAGCAAACCGCCCTACTTTCCTCAGTGTATGACAAGCTCTAGGGCGTTGATTTCCACAGCTGCCAAACGCTTGTCTTTTGATCTCCCGCGAACCCTAAAACCAAAAATCCCCCTGACCCTCCTCGATGGCTCACAACAAACGCAATTTCAATTAAATTTTAAATATTTATGCGAGAGCAACAGTACCAGAGCAACATTGTGCGAAAGAGGAAGAGTACAGGCCAAAAAGAGACAGAGAGACAAAAGCCGATGCAGACCAAAACAATTACAACATGGCTTAATCCTTTTTTACTGTTGTTTCCGTTTTTCGCCCCTTTCGATTGCATTTTCCGGTCTCCAATACCCACATGTGCATATGTATATGTGTGTTGCGATGGTTTAGTGGCTGTGTTGGGCATTTGCACTTGATCAACACATTTTTTTGTGGGATTTCCATCTGGGATGTTCTTTTGTCGGAGCTGCATAAATTTCGAGAGAATTCTTTGCATAGATGGAAGTAGAAGTCAAGAAATTGCCAGAGAAAAGTCTTACAAATTAGAATGCTTTGCAATAAGTTGTTTTAACGATGAGAAATCGGAACCTTTTTACATATCCTTCTAAAGATATACTACTACTACTATTGAAACTACATTAAGGTTTCATATATATATATATATATAAATCAGTTCGACTAGTTCCAATACTAGATTTATAACTTTAAGTCCTTTAACGATCCCAAAGGATCCCATTAAATAGTTAAATTCTTCATTGGTTAATGCTTGTACTCTTTTGCTCAGCACTCCCCGCCGCCCACCTGCCACGCCCACAAAAGAATGTCACCGCCACCGGCAGTCATAATTCACTGTCTCATAAGCGTTGTTGGTCGCAGTCGGAGCGCGTAAATCATTTCCCGGCTCTCCAATAGCCAGCACCAAACACCCGTCGTCTCTTTTGCACCCTAGCTGCCCCTTCTCTTTCGCCCAGCATGCCTATTATCGTGCATCTCTTTCTCATATTACCCCCAACACTATACGTATATCCCTGTGGGAGTTACTTAAAACAGAGGGAAGCGGAAAAAAGCCAGTGCTCACAACACACACTCGCCCATATACACCTGAATGCCACAAATAAATCTAATAAGGCCGCATAATTTGCATAATTTTCGTATTTAATAGAGAGGTGGTAAGAGTGAAGCATACAACTAGAGGGAGACGGCACAACAGGCAGATAAGCTAAGGTAGCAATTGAAGCCAGCAAGCTCTGTTGCAACATAAAACACTCAAAGGATATGCTGACAATGAGGCTTAACTCTCGCATACAAATACGAAACAAACGCAAGCACACACAAAGCCATAAAGATGGTGCGCGAAAGAGACAGTGAGATTGAGAAAGAGAAGGGAGGAGAAAAGGAGGAGAGCTTAACAGAGCCTTGCCTGCTGGTGCGCCTAAAAGCGCGCTTAAATAAATTCAATTTAACGTGACTAATACCATTTTATCGCATTGTTTAAAGCATGAAAGCCTTGCACACAGGATCTTCCTTCTGCCTTCCCAACCTACTTTATCCTTAGCCCCTTTTCCGGCAACCCGGATTTTCAATCCCCTTTTCCGACGCCTCTGTCATCAGACTGTGTCTGTCTTCCTTACCTGCTCGGATGTTGCCTTTTGTATGCCAACAATATTGTCAAATTTCATAAATACAGTTTAGAGGGCGTGCTAAAAAATACAATTTAATTTAATAAATACAATTTTAAGTGTAAATTTCCAACTGTTTTAAAATTTACAATATGTTAAGGTATTCTTTTAATAACTTATATATCATTTTTGATACCATAATTTTGACCTCAACTGTGCATGTTCGTATTGTCCTTGCTCTCCCAACCCCTCCCCTTTCAAGCATTTGGTTGTTTAACTGTTCCGATTTACGGACTAACTCCAACGACGACGTCATCGCCAAATGCAATGAGGAAATAATAAATACAACATTTTGAGGAAATTGAATTGTATGTGCTTATACTTATCTGTGTGTGTGAGCGTGTGTTGTGTGTGTGTATGTTGGAATATGTGCAAGTATTTGATTGTCGTCCATGCTTTGGATAATTGTACAGCCAACAAAAGTTAATAAAGTGATATTTTATTTAAAACAATATTTGTATAATATTACAAAAATGTTTAATTTTATAAAATGTATTTTCGGAATTTATGTAATATTTTAGATATTTTGTGAAATTGAATTATTTTCCGTATTTGAACTTGTTTTTGAAACTTCTGTCACCTGAACGAGTTCCCGTTAGAGTGTGTTTGCTTCTGTTGGCTGATGTGCTTATAGGCCACTTTGTTTCCTGCCGTTTGTTGTATTGCCGGAGGCTTTCCATCCGCCTCGGTTCCTT
Organism: Drosophila eugracilis; assembly: GCF_018153835.1. Classification (NCBI taxonomy): domain Eukaryota; kingdom Metazoa; phylum Arthropoda; class Insecta; order Diptera; family Drosophilidae; genus Drosophila; species Drosophila eugracilis. The sequence continues at coordinate 2,779,899 of NW_024571981.1, read as the reverse complement.
CTCCGATTTTCCACCCACTTAAAACTCCCACTACGTTTGCGTTTCGATGGGAGTTAATAAAACAGCCTTTTATGGGCGCCATGGTTGCCTTTGTTGCTGCTGCTCAATATGTTTTCATGGCCATTTTAGCATCTGAACGTATGCAGCAATCAAATTAAATGTTATGTAAGCTTTAAAACAAAAGCTGGGCGATTATCGAATGTACTTACATCTCGCTGCCGGCAAAATCAAAAATTCCACTCACTTTACTGTCAAGAAAGAAAGACAAAAAAAAAAAACGTAACGATAATGAAAATGATAATCCAATCATTATCTTCGTTCGATTTTTCTTCTCTTGTTCTGAGGTTCTCCTATTGAACGATTTGCATTTCAACTAATTGAGTTGCCTTAAGCTAATCGCGATATAGAATACATAATTTGCTAAAATATTCCGTTCCACAATTTGCATAATAATTTTTTTTCCGTCAGAAAAAGCAAACTTAATTTAGCGAATTTTGCACGAAATGCGGTTGGCAATCCAGGAAATATTACCAACCTAAAAACCAGAAAAAAACTCAAACCACATTTGTCAATTTTATTTATGGTCACGTAGCGTTTGCTTTAGATTTAGCACTGCACCGAAAGTAAGTTATTTTCAAAATGGTTTTTCTATATTTAAATACTTAGCTTTAAGTTTTAGGTAATTTATTAAATATGAAGTACAAATTTTAATTAAAAAGTGTTTTTATAGTTTGTGGTCACATACATTATAAGCAAACATAATAAATTTATTTATTTCTTCAGTGCACCACTAATGGTTGCTACAAACAGGACTGAAAATACAGAGGACATGACACAAACAACAACTACAACAATGTTGCACCTGCAACAAGCAGCATCAGCAGGTGTTAAAGGCCACTTAAGTGCTGAAAAATGTAAGAGTGGGCGGTGCCCCTGAGCGTCCGTTTGCCGTAATTACGTCGCCTTTTCTATACAAACTCACATACAGACACACACAAAAAATGAGAAAGAAGGTAAAAACTTCCAAGGTGTCCAAAGGAGTCTGCTAAGTCCAAGGGTTAATGCACAAACAAGGACGAAAAAGGAAGGATGAGCCAGAGAGTGTAGAATGCCGGGCTTAAGTTTGAAGGATAGTCTAGACTACCGCATAATTTTACCTATATTTACGTTTAAATGCAGCTTAATTCAGCAGTAAGGTACAATATTTTACTTATATTTCATAAAAGGATAAAACAGGTTTTTAAAGAATAAAAAAAAATAAATAAAAAGGTATTTATTTAACAAGATTAAATCTAGTGTACAATACTAAACCTAATGGATTACTTAAAGAGTACTAGCTGCTAAAATTAAACTTAAATTCCTAAAATATATGTTCATCAACAAAATATTAAAAACAATTTGAATTATTTAATCTAAGAAAGTGTTAGTCAAAATATTTTGCTTACTTTTAAATGCCATTTGCACAAAAATAATTGCTGATCACTAAAGGCTATTTAAAAAAATGAATTCCGGCATTTTAACTCCCAACTCAATACTTTAAACTCTTAAAATGTTAAATATTCTGTAGACAGAGTTGCAGATTTTATTCATAATTTTCCTTGCCAAGAAAATTTGCATGTGTCTGGCATTCGGACAATTGGAATTTCTCTAAATTTTTTCTTACACTTTGCTAGTGCAAAAATGTCATTTCATGCTTGAAACGACCGATGCAACAATCAACAGTATTTTGAGTATCAGACAAGCCACTTGTACTGCTGTGTGTGCGGGGCAAAGTTATGCCCTGTTAAAAATGCCCATGGAGTGCAAATGTGGAATTTTGGGGCGTTGGGGGAAACTGACAAGTGGAAAATGCCTGGGTGTGGGTCGGCATCATCATCATTTTCACCATCGCCCGAATCATCAGCATCGTCATCGTGTTAACAAAAGAGCATACTCAAGTTACATACGAAATGCAATTCCACTTTGGCGCACTTTATGCCAACATTTTGTACGTAAATCTTTGTGAAAGACTATGCCAAACGCTCGTTTCCTGGGATCAGAGGTGTTCCCAGGATTTTCATTTTACTCTCCCTTGTACCTCAAAGATAAACTGGCTCCCGTTTACATATTTAAGATTTTTTAATTTGATTATTATTAATTAAATTACAAAATTTTGCGTTATTTAAAAAAATCACATTATAAATTGGTATATTTTATAGCTAAAATATTTCTTTAATTATTAAGTAAATACGAAATATATTCCAAATCACCAAAACTTTACAAACTGGGAACCGTTCCAAATATTTATTCTTTCTGTGTATGTAAAAGTGTCAAAAGTGCTTGAAATTTCAGCAGGCTTTTTCTGTAGCCCGGAAAAGAGTGTAAAGAGTGGAGAATGGGGTGGATGAGAAAGTGGAGAAAGTGGGATGAATCCAAACTGGACAGTCAAGCCCTGGGCATCCTATGAATCCCCTTGCCACACTTTCGTTTATGCCCAGCAAAGCTCAAATGCAGAAATCACGCTCATATGCTCAGTTGCACGCAAAGTCAAAAGTCCTTTGAGTGCGGCACACACACACACATTTAAATGTAGCTTGTGTGTGGCTGTGAGTGTCTCCAATTTTTTTTTGTGATGTCCTGCATTCACACACTTTCTCTCTCGGTTCGGTTCTCGGAGGAAAAAACTCCGCTTTCTGTTTGCGCTGGCAAGAAATTTGATATGCGTATTTGTGTTGCGCTTTTCCTTTGCCTGCCATCTAAAAAAAGTCTTGCATCCTCCGTTTCTGTAGTTTTCCTGTTTGCTCGCCTTGGAGAGAACTGTTTAGGCGATGCAAATAAAGAAATCTACACCCTAAGAAAAGTTTAATTTCTTTTGTATTCTTCAATTTTACAAAAATGAAATACAATTTTAGAACTTAAAATATGTTTCTTTATTCCGATAAAATGAAAAAGGGTTGTTATACCAATAATTTTATATTATATCATTAAACAATTTCCCAAATTACACTTTATTAATAAATAAATTGAAATTTATATAAAAAAACTTTAATTTTTTTGATATTTATAGTTCGGCTTTTTTTTTCCTGTAACAATTTGGGTACAACAAGATCAACACACTTCTTTTTCCTTGGATGATCGTTGGCGTTTGCCGTTTTCCCATGAAATATTTGGCTCTTGAAGCGTTTTTCACTTTGTGGCTGACAAAGGCCGTCTTTTTGGGAAACATGGAGGAAAAAGAAAAAGAAATTATTGGCAAGGTGGAAAGCTCTACTGAAGGTTCTCGCGTTAAACAAACCTGCGGCTGTTTATCAACATTTTTTCACACTTCTTGATGGGTAGATGTCAACTTCAAAAAGCATCGAAGTTTACAGATAGCAGTACATATTATCCCTATTAATGGGAATTTAGAGAGATGCACCTCTGTAACATTATTTAAAGGGCATAAAATGAAACATTAGCGCAAGCAAAAACACATCGATATTATGGCAAAGTGGTTACATTACTTTCTGATTTATTTTCCAGCCGGATCAACTGAACAATTAAGCAACAAATCTGTTCATTCACAAAGAAAATTCACCGAACTCATCAACACCGTAATCTATGAAAAACTGAGTACACAATATTCCCACCTCGGTTACTAACTAGCAGCAGGAATTCCCTCAATTGGAAGCGCATTGGATCCAGGTTTAAAACTCACGGGAACTCCCTCGAAATTCCCTCTCAACCCATCTCTATGATAAAATACTAGTATGCAAACACAACCATGCGGCAAGAGTGGGTGGTAAAAAGGGCCAACAGTGAGAAATCTGGTAATATACTGGTAACTGTTATTGACACGACATCATATTGAAAATATGAACATCGTTTTTTTTCAGCCGTTTTTTTTGTTTGTTGCTACTTTTTTAAGAGGGGTTGGGTTTGGGAAACTTTTCTGACTCCGTTGGGAGTTTGGGTTTGGTTTGGGTAAATAAATGCGACACACACTCGAAGCGATATATCAAAAGTGCAACGGCAGCTTCGGTTGCATATTTTATACTCTTGTCCGCACTTGCTAAGAGTGTGTGTGTGTGTATATGTTATTTCTTGTATAGGTGTTGGTTCCACATCCATGTCAAAAATGGGAAAAGGCAAAAAAGCGGTATCATCATGTTACACAGATAAACGCCTTAGGCAGCCGCCTGTCACACGCAGCGCACCGGAAAATGCGTTTAAAAGAATATCGTCGGTGGTGAGACACTGTAAAAATGTATAGCATATCTTTATAAATAAATTTAAAATGCATTCTTATTAAATTATAATATAAACTTACACAAAAATGATTTATTTAGAATTCTGTCTTTGTCTATGTATATACAATATACAATGGTAAATTTGTTGGGGAAAATGTTTTACGTTTCGCTATAAGTTATTTTCTTTCAGTGGGCATATCCTTTTTATAACACTGCACGGACGTTTGTGTATGTGTTGACAGCTTATGATTTTGTAATTAAATGACAGATTAAATAAGAAATGATGGACGTGGACAAGGAAAATCACTGAAAAACAAGATAAGTGATAGGAAAACCAACCCAATCAAGTCGTTTACTACCTTTAAACCACAAAACCAACAGCAAACCGAACCGTAATGGTCGCCATTAAATACCATTTATTCGGCATTATGATGATAGAGGACTGGTCAATCAATCAATCTTGCAGCTGGGTAAATTTATGGTCGGGAATGCCAAAGATTCCAGCTGGCTATTTGCTCATTTTCTAATTAAAATCCATTAATCTTTCAAAATGCTCCCGTAATTATGCAGCATATTTGTGAAGCACTCACGCACATACAATAATTGAAGTCCCATGGGCATAAGTAACTGCAAGTTGTAGATATCCTGTTTGTATGTGTGTATGCCTACGAGTGTGTCAACTTCATTTCAATATTACATTGATTAGGTGTAAATTTATTCACTGTGATGTGGGTGTATTCCATATATATCGGCATATATACATGCGTATGTATTGATGTTATTGTTTCCTTTCACAGATTTGGGCTTAATTAGTGCAAATTCTCAAAATTGACACTCAAGCTGGCGTTAAGAACTTGCTCATTTGGTTAATTATTAAGTTATCATTTACTAATACAAAGTTACACCAAGCTTCATCGAACTTTGTCACTATTTTAGTGGGTTTTGGAGTTAATTTAAGTTTAAAGAAAGCACTCTTGTCAAGTCCCTCAACTTCCAAGATTAAAAATTGAACTTTTTCTCCATATTTCTAGTTCAAAACTCTTATTTAACCAAATGAATTCATGGAGTCATAGTTTCCATCAAAAAAAAGTATGCCCGCGACGAGAATCTGAATCCGAAACTACAAACTCTTGTCCTTGGTGACTGGGGGACCTGGCCCCAAGCTCCATTTTGATTCATTCCGACTAGCAGCCGCTCGTGGGCTAACCATAAATCCTCTACTGACCCACACCCAAAAACCAGAAAAAAACCAAACAAGAAAAAAAGAGAAGGGAAAATCGTTGTATTGTTAACCCCTTTTTGCAGTCCTGCCCCGAGGACATGCTGACTGCATAATTTGCCTTGACGTTGTCGTTGTCTCGGGTTGGAAAAATTTTCGTTTTAATTTTCATGTCTCTGGGACTCACCGAAAAGGGACGAGGCGGGCGGGTGGTTTGCTGTCAAATAAATTATTACAATGTCGTGTAAGAGCCGCAGAGATTAAGCAATTATGTGCCACTTAATGTTGCACTCGGCCTGGGATTATTTCCGCCTCTCCACTCTTTCAGTCCTCCCTCGAATGAAAGTCATTTTCATTTTCTGATTTGGCTGGCATGCATTTTCGTTCTTTGTGCTGGCTTTAACCACCAATTGGATTGGGAAAGCCTGCGGTACGCTGTAGCCCATCTCCAAAAGTTTGGTTAAAAGTTTTCTGTTGCTGTTGCAGAATAATGGGAGAAACCCCAAATGCAATTTCTGCCCCTAATGTTGCTGGTGTGCAGAATGTTCCCGTTGCTCAGGTGCAATCTGAAGAAGCCGAAAAGAAAATTAAAAGAAAACTATAGTTTTTTTTCGTAGATCATTACAATTTTATGATATTTTAATATTTAGCCTAAAAAGTACTTCTATATATGGATTAATAAATTAATTTCTTAAATATTATTTTCATGTCTATTGATTTTGTGTCCTTGTATGTGAGATAAAAAACATACAAATCATATAAACCATTTTGTAAGTATATACATTTGATTTGATAGGTAATATCTTATTATAATGGTCATATATGTCATTTACCATTTGAAAAACACACTTAAAATTCACAAAGAATAATATCAAGGGTACAAAAAATGGGTATCCTAGTTATCAACGATTACCCAGCATAATGAACATTTTTAGTAGTAACTAAGCTGGCAACTTTCAAAGAGAAAAAGTTGGCGCTGTTGTTTTTGATGTTGTTTGCTGGTAGTTACTGCCTTTGTTGTTCTTGTTGCTTCTTTTGTTATTGGTGCTGCCTGTTTTCGCAAAAGTTCTGTGCGTGCGCGAAACCATAAAAACCAACGATGTGGCAAGAGCCCTATTTACTGCCTTTTCCTCCCTCCTCGCTCGGCTTTTGCCACAAAATCGTTTTTTAATAATTTCCCCGTCTGATAGCACGATGGAAATCGGGATTGGAAGCGTCTATTGAATTTACTGGCTAAACTGCAAACAATTTAATCAATTTTATTCCCATTTTTCACTCAAGTCTTGTCCAAGTTAAATTCCATTGAAATTGCTCGGCAAATGCAAATTTCGCCTTTCTTTTTCGGTTTTGCCTGTTTCTTGTTGCTTAAAATAACTTGAGTGAAAAATGAATAAAATGAAATGAAAACATTTTCAGGCAGCAATGGAAAATATGTGAATTTAAATTTTCTAATTTCGATGTTGGTCAAGGGATGTGGGGAGTGTGCTAAGAATAACAAGAAGGATAGCCCAAAAAAAGGAGTTATAAAATGAACAATGAAAATGGGGTCAAAACTCTTGTTGTGTATTTAAAGAAATTTTAATTTCAAACATAACGAAATTGTTTTTTACATGGCCAAAAAGAAATATTTTTTGATGTTAACAAGTCATTAACATTTACGTTTTATTCATATATTTTTGCTTTGTAGATTTCAAAAATATGTTGATATTTAATTGGGTATTCTACACCTTCAATGATTTCTTTCTCCGGTTTTACCCACAGTGTAAAAACATTAGCAACTGCATCACAGCGGCAACAACAACCATACCGTCAAGGAAAACATCAACATTAGCAGCAACAACAACCAGTACAGTAGGAACAACAACAACACCAGTAACCAGCAACTGTCGCCTGCAAATCAATCTCAGCTGTCTTCCTCTAGACAATTTATGCATACTGCCAAAAGGACCACACTTAGACACACACGCAAACACACTCGTCCACGTCCAGGATGCAGGACAAGACATCTTCAAAACTTGCTGCTGTTGTTGTTTTCTCTTATGTTTCATTACATTTTTTGCGGGTTGAGAGAAGGTTATTCATCTATGCATATGGGGAAGCAGGAAAAGAGCAATGCAAGCAATGATGAAGAGAAAGATGAGAGAATGTATTCAGAAAGCTTCTACACTGAGATAAAAATCAAGAACAAACTTCAATAAAGTTGAGGTAATTTTGGAATTAAACGCTTGCCAATGTTTTCTTGAATTATTCAGTTTTTTTTAATGTTCCAACTCTCAGCTTACTTTCATTCAATTTTGTTTTAATATTTCATCATCATTATAATTTTTGTTTCATTTAATTCTTTACAGTGTAATCATAGTCAAAGTAGCATAGAGACCCAGAAAGCGTCCACAGCCCATGTCATTTGTCATTAAAAACTTGGGCAGAAAGAGACAGAGAGATAAAGGAGCATAAATAGAGACTAACAGAGAAGGGGATATTAAGGAGAAAGAGAAGAAAAGACAGAGGATCAGGGGAGCCATGACCAGGACTAAGACAGCAAACAGCTGTTGACAATGGAGCCAAGCTTTTGGTTAACATGGCATATGCGCAATATGTTTGCTCCCAACCCTTCTTCACATTTTCCAACCGAAGCCCCCCGAATCCCTTCTCTATAAAACGATTTTCATCCCGCCCCTGCTGTGATTTTTACTGTCTCCTACCATGTCTGTGTGTTTGCCTTGGGAAACCATAAGTAAAGATTTTAAGCGCATTTTCCTTGCAAAATTCAACATCAACAAAGCTGCTGCAGCCAGCAAAGGCAACAAAAGCCGTCTGGCCAACTGGGAAAAAAGGAAGCACAAATGTTATTACAACAAACACTGCTTTGCTGGAGAGTTGTTGCCGGATTTTTGTAGTTCTTTCAATTGTTGCCCAGCACACATAGTTCAAGGATCAAAGTTAACAGTTTCAAATGCAAACATAAAACGGAAGAACATTTTTCAAATATTTTATTTCGGTTCTGTAAATACGAAAATGGCCGGAGCAATTTTAATTCACTTAACCGCAACAATTATTTACTCAAAAGCTGAGGAAAAAAGCAGAGATTACAGGCCAAGAGACAGGCAGAAAATTCAAGCAGAAATAAAAGCTGCAAAAGAAAAACAAAAAAACTAAATAAGAAGTCTCTATTTCTGAGATAACTTGAATTTTAACATTGAAAGAACTTCGTACTAAGACAAAAAAGCAACACTTTATGTGCTATAAAATATGAACATATATATTTTTGTTTATAAGATTTTTAGACATCATATATATATTTTTACAGATGTAACCTTTTCACCAGCTTGATATTAGCCTTTTGCAAACAAACATTCCTGTTTATAGCATGCTTAGTTACTATGTGGCATACAAAATGTCAACAACTAGTTCAGGTCAAGTCATAAAGTACGCACTTGATATTGTTATTATTGTTGCAGCTGTTGTAGCCTCTTGAACTGCAACATTGTGCAGTTGCTGCAGGTCATTGAGTGTGTTAATATACTCGTATGGAAAATATCAGAATAGAGAATTCCATAAAATCAATAAAAGCCAAGTTTCAAGGTAATAAAAATAGTATGTGAAGAAAATATGTGCATTTATTGAATTTAAATATTCAAGAGAATAATAATAATATATGACTCTGTCATGCTTGCCAATATTAAACTCCAAAGATATAAAAAAAAAATATTCTTAGATATTGTGTATTTTAAAATTCATAAACCAATTACCCAAGTCGGCTCCGCTTACCATTAATGCATGTAATAATCATAAACATTCTTAAGGAAAAAAAGGGAAGATTGTCGCCCAAAAAATATGTTTAGTACTTGTCATTTGTTCCAATACACTTTGCCATATTGAATTTGTGATTAGGCAAATAAACTCGATGGAATTACTCGTGTTGTACAAGTGGCATATTTATTCGGCTGGGTGGGAAAGTAAACACAAATCTGCATATAAAAAGCGCCGTATAAGATGCTTAAAGTAAATATTCATTGGACCAACTTGGGCTTGAATAGGGCCAAGAGCTGCGACAAAGGCGAAATCATCAAATTTCAAGTTTGCTTTGAGAAAGTGTCAAAGGAGGAGTTTCGGTATAGCTGGAGGGGTGAAATAACATTGTAAATTTCCACTGCAACAAATTGGAGACGCCTGGCAATGGCAGAGGATTGGGGAACTAGGAAGCGTTGCCAATGCCATTGTGTCGCCCGTTTATGTTTTCATAATAAATTCATCAATTCAATTTATTTTTCAATCAAAATAAATATTCCCTTGCCTCCTTTGTTCGCTTTATATGGAAACTTGACTGTGAAATGAACTTGACACAGAATAAAGCCGATTTATATAAAATGGGCAAATGAACGAATTTACAAAACAGTTATTGCTATGTATATAAATGGATTTACATTTTTAAACTGATTTTATATATCAAAGTAATCAAACTTCCTTATTAAGCGTAATGTAAAATGGATATCGAGGTATTCAATTAAGCTATAAAACAAAACCAAATCTATTTTTTATGTTAAACATAAATTATCCTCCACATGTCTCTAAGTAAACATAGTTTATGATTTGGTTCTTATATTGAAACTTAAATCATTCCCCAATTTATATTTTCATTCCCGCTTTATAACCCCTCCAAAGTTTGTAAACTCTCATGCAAAAAGTGTTAATTATCTCGCTAAACCGCTCACTGAATTAATGCATCCTTGACTCTGGCAGTTTATTAAACGAGTTCTTAGTTTAAGCCACAAAAATCTCGCTGCTGGAAAATATTGGACTAATTAAAATAAGTGAAATCATTGCACGGAGAAGGAATCTGACAAGCCCGTAGAAAATTACCGCCCACTGAGCAGGTGAAAAAAAATACGCAGCTTCTTCTACCGACTGCAAAGGACGCTACGCCCAACATAAATTATGCACAAAAATAGCGAGCACAGTGTTTTATCTTGTCTATCAAGAGTGTTTAGCAAGTTTTTGAAACAGCGCAGCCATTATGCAAATATGCATACGGCAGCGGGTGGTCCACCCTTAGCAGGAATACTCCACTTGCCCCACTTGCCCGCTTAACATTTTCCTGATCCGTAAGGCCTGTCTGTATCCAACACATACATACACACATTCATTTGTTGCCGAGTTTTCACATAATATTTAAATGCATTTCCGCTGGCGGGCGGAGTTGTCGGCCGCAACTGAAATTGGCTTATATAGTTCTATAACTATTTTGTTTTGTGTACAAATTTAGATATATATTTTTACAAACCCGATTAAAAATAAATATAGTAAAGTATAATCCGAAATAGAACATTTTTAAATAGATTTTATTTTTTATTTTCTGAGTTAGGGTTAACATTTGGAACCCCACTTATAGATTGTATTTCTTGTTACTACATTTTCACAAATAATCAAATAACAATTTTTTATAATAAAATTTATTATATCTGTAATAAAAATATTTAAACACATTAAATTAGTCTATTAAATTAAAGTAAAATATAAGATAAAAATAATGTCCTTTGATGAGCAGTTGCAACATAAATTTCATTGGACAACAGCAGTAACTAACAGAAAGGAGCTTAACAGAAACAAGACGAAGCAGAGGAGAAACTTTAACAGTGCCATTCTTTTACCTTCTTGTTTGAACACGCAGAGTTAACATTAACAGTCCGCTCTGAACAACCCCTGTTACTTCCACAGAATGAACTCTTATAAGGGGTAAGCATTTCCAGGCACTGTTAAAAAACAATCTTTACCTACTCTGTTAAGCCAAAGTCCATGTTAAGCCAGGACCTATGTTAAATTCCTCAATGACAAACAGAATAAATGAAATTTCAGCAGCTTTTAGCTGTCAAAGAACTGCAGTAAGCTCTCCGGCATATAATTTAAAATAGGGATGACGATAGCAAAAAAAAAGACTCATCTCGCATAATGCAAAATAAAATCAACAATTTGGCTTCACTTTGCGCACGGGTAATTATGGGGAAAATGTCAACAAGACTTTGCTTGTTATTGTAGGTTAAGCGGGCACTGAGACTTTCCACTTTCCACTGGGCCTTGGCCACTGTTGGTTTTTAATTTCAAGCTAAGGTGAAGCACGATGGCTTAGTGGGTGTCACGCAGGGAGAGGGAGTGGGCGTGGCCCAGGAACGCAGGAAGCAGCTCAAAGGATATACGAGTGTGCACTCAAAGCTGCGACTTTTTTCACGGCTCTTGTTGCTGTTGCTGTACACTCAAGCGAAATTTAAAAATATTTTTTAACAATCTCGAATTAAATATTATTGAAAAAATGAATCTATAAATATGTCATAAGTATTAAATGATGGTATTAATTTACAAAAATTTTATATTTATATCTAATAATTTCCAATTGTTTTATTTTTTAAGAAACTTATCTTTAGGTTTTCTATTAAACTTAGCTTTTAATAAAAGTTTAGTACGTCCTAAATATAAAAAGAAAATTAAAATATTATATATATTTTCTGAGTGTGATATTGTTGCTTTTGTGGCTGTTTTTGTTGCTGCTGTGACACCAGTAATTACCATAACACAAAAGCCAGTCCGCTCTTTGAAGTGTTTTGCTCTCTTTGCTGCCCACCTCGGCCCCTTCCCTTGCACTTAACAGTGATTAAAGTAAATTTACCTGAAACTCTTGAGCCTTCTGTATGCGTGAGAGTGAGTGTTTTGTGTTTGCAGGTGTGAGTATTGTAGCTGTCTCAGGTTAGCCAAAGAAGACCAGATTCTGCGGTTCCGCGAGAGGGGTGTTCTTGGTAGAGATTGGACTTTGGATGTAGGGGGGTTGCGGTGGTGCTACCCTTTGCCATTGTCTCGGGATCAGATTTCACAGCTTAAACTAAACTACACTGTACAACAAAAGATAAAGCGTGTCAGAAGAAGGCGTGCAACAGTAATAATGAATTCTAGTTACAAACGGGATTGTATTTTTATATCTTATTGTTTATGGGTTCAGAAATAATCACTCTACATATAAATTACTTTTTTTCTTTAGCAAAAACTTCAAAAATTCAACCATCTTATAATTTTATGTTTCAGTGTCCTTTGAAGTCCGCTTGGTTTAAGGATGCTTTTGGCATGCAAGTTGCATTGGTGTCCTTGTCCGCTGCACTGTTTGTCATTTCCGCTTGTCTCTCTCAACTTTAGGCCCCTCCAACCAACAACCCCCCTCGATTACCCAGAGTGCAACAGTTTAGCGACATCTTCAGCGGTATTTGGCAATGCATCAGCATCAATATTGACTGAGCGATGGAGGGGATACATATATCTGGCAGGTGCTTCGATTATGCCGAAATGAGATTGGGTATTAGGGAGTGGTGCCAAAGTGGCATGTTTGCCAATGCTACGAGAAGCGGAAGATACAACTTGAACAAGAATCCTATTTCAAGGATTTGTACTTCACTTAAAGCTCTTAAATAGCTTAAAGTGCTGTTGAACAAGTTAAGCAACATATGATATCAACTGGAATTTTATCAATATTTACTTTGAATGTAGGAAAAATGTATCAAACAAAAAAGTTAAAAATGGGTCCTTAACTCAATTCAACTACAAGATGGAAAACTTTCTCTGTCCCTTTTTCAATGAATTGCAGCTTACGACTTTCATATTTGCCTTTTTCCAATATTTTTGTCTTTGGAAAAACAATTTCATATTTCAAATGTTTTGGGGGAACAAATGCATGTGACATTTTCAGGTCTTTAAAGTTTTTTATTGGTTTTATGTGTGTTTCAGTGATTTAAATCCCCTACAAAAGCAATTTCAGTGAAATGGCCAACAAAAAGGACACTTCTGGGTGCTTACAGCAGCTTCAAAGTGAATGAATCGGCCTTTGTTTTTGATCCTTGAATCTGTACTAAAGGTTTTCTGTGGGTGGGTGAGTTGAGTAGGTGTGTAACTAAATGCTGTTGAAACCGTCTTAAAAATATTGAAATGGTGCGTATAAAAAATGGTGGTATTGCCTTTCAAGCACTTGGGCATAAATCCACTTCGACTTTTACTGAGTTTCCTGTTTGTTTTATGATTCTTTGACCAGGAATTCGTTTGAAAAGGAGAGAGAAATTTTTTAATCTGGGAAATCGTATTTTTCTTAGAAACGAAATAGCAAAGTTAAAAAGCTTGAAGATTTGCAAAGAAGTTTTATTTTATTTCGTATAAAATATGAAAATGAAAGTTTAAGGTACCATTTTTAACTGATTTGCTTATCTAATAGCAATGTTGTCTGCTCCGTTGTGGGGCTCTTTGATATAGATTTTGATTCTTACCGTGTTGGCCTTCAAATTATTTTTCACCCACTCGTAAATCTCGTTTCCTGCTTCCTTGATCTATTTTTTTTTACGATTTGCCTGCTTTTGCCTTGAACCTGTTCAGCCATTTGTCCATTTGGCTTATTTGGCTTGCTATTTTCGGTTGATGGCTGGCAAATGGCCCGCTGCAAGGCACAAAAAAAAAGAAAACGAACCGCTAGCGCACAACTCAAGTCAGGCAGAAGCACATTACGCATACGTCACGTTGAACACGTGCGAGACACGAAGAGAAGTGCTGGGAGAAAAGGGAGAAACGATAGAAAGGCGAACTCACGAAAGTGAGATAATTTCTGGCGATGCCACAACAATGTGGGACTTTTTAATGGATTTTCATTAAGTTTAAAGCCAGATAGGGGAGCCCAAAGACAATGGCAGAGGGAAGTAGAATGGAAAAGCTCTTAAGAAGTTCATTACAGCGATAGCAGTGCCAAAAAGTTTATTTGACCATTTAGTGGCAAATGCCAAACCGAAAGATGTTTTACTCAAGAAACTGAACTGGAAAGTAAGAAGTCCTGGGTAAATGGAGTGAAGTTGAGGGAAATACAGAGCAGACCGAGACTGTGGCCAGTCAGCATTTATCTATCATGTTTGTAATCACTTTTCATTAGGTTTCTGTGGCGGACTTCTCTCTCTATCTTTTGGCCAACCTCCACACTATCTCTCTTCCTCTGACTGTTGCCTTTTGCCGAATGCAATTCGCATAAAAGATTTTCGCACATGCTTGAAAATTTTCAAGTGTAGGAAAAAGTTTTTTAATTGGAAAAACACATTTAAGTGGATTTCACTGAGAGGCAGAGTGAGTGACTGAACGAGAATGGAAACTTTTTAATACTGTTTATTTAGCCGACCCCCTTATTCGGTGCCTCTATTGAAAGTATCGCAATATCCTCTGGGGTTAAGGGAAAACTTTCCTGTTGTTTGGCAATTTTCATTTGCCTTTGAACCGGGCAATTATGAAAAATGCTTGGAAAATGCACAATCCCCGAGCATAACTAACTCATTTCATTAGTTCCGACTAGCCCCAATGTTTGCCCGGAAAAGTAGTGAAAAACATTTTAATGTTTCTGCATATTTTATAACTCTGTAGTGCAGTGTTTCCCGCTCGAGTGCCTCATATTAGGTGGATTAAAAGTTGGCCAGGTCAAATCTCGGTCCAAGGCTCATTAAAACTTGGTTGCCAGACCTCAACCAGGGGACTTTCACTCAGTCCCAAATGAACTATTTCCACATTAGCCAAAAAAGTATAGTAAGTCTGGCTAACTAAGATCATTATTATTTGTTTGGATTTACTTTAAGGACAGACTTGGGATCCCAAATGACTCTATCTTATATCTCCCTTAAAACTGATATAATGCAATATTATGTATTGCATTTTCACTTGTTTTGCATAGATTTTTGGTCATACACCCACTATTATATTCTGAAGCTGGCATATGTGTAAGTGTGTGTACGTGTTGGCCGTTTGTTTGTGTTGAAGGATGCATGAGGGCTTTAACTACATGTGCAACCTGTTTCCAGCTCGGCCATGTCCAAAGCTGATGTGTAAAATATTTTTCAAACTTTATTCACATTCGTGGCATGTGCCGCTGAAGGCTGAAAGGGGGGTAGAAGGAACAAGGTTGAGTTCATTGTGGCCACATATCATGGCAACGATCATACGTCACGTTGTCTGGGCCTGAACTTTTCCACCACGCACCAATGAGCGACGGAAAATTTAACACAGAAAGTTAAATATTACTAGGGAATATTTTCTCTAGGCTTTCAAATTTAATTTATTCAAATAACATGGAAAAGTTGTTAAAAAAAAATGTATAAAAATATTATCCAAACAATTACCGTGTTAAATTAAAGATAAGAAGAAAGAATCAACAAATGGGCTTAAAGAAAAGGATGAAACCTCGCAACTGAAGAGTCAGGCAACAAAAGAAGCTGAGAAAAAAATAGCTCCAGACAAAGGAAGCTGGGGATAATCTTAACACACACTCTGACAGAGGGATAAATATTTCAACCCCCTCATTTTCCACCCCCTGCGAGGGTCTTGCTTTCAGTCAAGTCATTTGTCTGCATGGGAGCTCCCAAAAAAAAAGGATAAGAGGGATAACACACATATAGTTATTTATCAAGTTATAAGTTATGATGTCAGCATGCTGGCATTATGTGACTGATAAACCCAAACACAAACACAAGTAAGCACACACATGTCTTCGTCTTACGGCTTCTAAATGAGATGAAAAATCGAGGTGAGAAAATTTTGACATTGCCGTCATTTGTTGTGGCGCTCACTTAGACGCCAGCTTATGATGCCCTTTCATTGGGTATAATGTTTAACATAAATATTAAATTTATATTTACTAAACTAAAAAATAAATGGAGTAAGAATTGCTTTAGACAAAAATCCGTTTATCTTTTTTAATCTTCTTAAAAATTTTTAATTTATAACCAGCTTGAAAATTATTATTTTATAGTCTAATGCAAAGTCGACTACTTCAATCCCATTTTTCCTTTTCAACTTTTTTTGGTAGCTTTCTCCTTAAATTATGATGATATGAGAAAAAGGCAACCGAGAGCAGATTGCTGTCTCTCTTCCACATACATTTGCATAATAAATTAAATCAACGGAGAAAAATAGAGGGGAAAAAATAGAGAGAGACGCAGTTGTAAATTAAAAGTTCATGCGACGACAAGGACATGCCCCAGCTCGGTTCAACTCGTCCTCTCATCTCAGCCCAATCCCTTGCCTCAATGACACACTTAGTAAGGAACCCCTGAGATCCATTCCACCCCGCAGAAGCACCCGAAGACACCATGCCCAAAGGGTTTTCAGTTGCGAGGCCGACTTCTCCGCTAAGTTTAAGTGGAAGTGAGGCCCAGAAGCCATCGCCAAGTCACCGCAGTCAAGTCCAAGTCATCGTCATCATCTTCATCAACATGAGGACACCGCAAGGACATTTCACACTGGATAAGTTCTAAATCCACAAGTTGATGTGGGACCTAAGTTTTGTGTATAATGCGTATTTGATATTAAATAAAAATATATTTATGCACAAAATTAATAAGAAATCGCTGTAAAAGATACAAATGCCAAATATTTCAAAGTTTAAGCTAAATATAAACTTAAAAACATTACTTTCATTCAAATTTCCTTTTTTCTTAAGATGTTTCCATGTAAACAATGACTTTGCACTTTCCTAAACTATTTCTATTTACTTTCTCTTGTAGGTTTTCCCACTTTACGGTTAGATGGATTCTCCTTATTGAATTGCTTTTGGTAATGCTAATTTATATCCAACGAGGGAACTATTCCACTTGCAAAAGTTGCAATTTATTTTGCAGTTACCCAACTCCCTTTTCATATTTGTTTTTCCCTTTTCCCAGCCATCAGTTGAGCTTAATCTAACGCACTCGCAAACACGTCAAGCCACAAAAGTTGACTGTAGACTATGTTTACAATTGGCAATGGGGTAAATAGGGGAAACTGGAGTAGGGGGTTTGGAGAGACTTATAGCAATAACAATGTCAGCCGGAAAATAATGCTTCTGATGTCTGTTGACGCATGTTGTAAGCTGAGCATTAATTAAGCGCTAGATGCAATTTCCTCGGGTCCATAATGAGCTTTAAGGCAATAAAATCCGTCAGGAGTCAAGTGTTGCAACCACAATCTGCTAACTTCCGTATGTGTGTGTGTGAGCTGCATCTTGTGGTCAGCTTGGTGTTGCATAAAAATCCCATTTTGCCCGAGGACAAACCTCACCATTGCGGTTTATCCTCACACACATTTCTCACATTTCCCAAGTGCAAATTAGTTTTTTTTTCTTGGTTCTGGAAAGCTCGAACATAAATTTATATTAACGCACATGTGTGTATGTATCTGTGTACCTCAAATAATTGCAACTAAATTGGGGAATTTTCCCTTGAACTTAATGGCTGGCATTTCGGTTCAGTTTCGTTGCGGGTTTCGCATTTCAATTAGAAGCAATTATGGCAGGCTGAGAAGTGCAACATGTGACGCCAACTTTGTCGACGACTTTTCAATGTCTCTCGTTTTTCCGTTTATACTGCGAAATTTAATGGGTATATTCCTTTTGAAAATGCTTGAAAAATATCCTGTTTATTATGAAATACAGCATTAATTTTTCATGGCAAAGTGTGTTTGTGTTGTGTTTTTAAATTTATATTATAAAAATGTTCACTCCTTATGTTATCAATAAGACTTACAGAAAACTGAGTAGTTCATAGTCGATATGGTGTGCCTATATTGTTTTTTTGCCCTGAAAATGTTGCCAATTCGTAGGCAATTAAAAAACTTTACGTGTCTCGAAATTAAGGGAGCAAATTGTTTTTAAAATTTTTTTGTAAGATAAAAGAACGCCCAAATGCTGAGACTATGAAAATGTGGCAAGGGGAATCTTCAAATTGAATGAATAAAAGAGAGAGAGAGAGGAGGGAAGATAGCGACTGCCAACACTGATTTCAATCGTACACATGTAACGCCTTTTTCCCTCGCTTTTTCAACCCCAATCTTTCGCCACTTTCTTCCTCCTTCAAGTTAAACAAACTTTTGTTTGAAAATTTTGTACATAAATTCAATTAGTAAGCAATGCCACAGAAGTAAATATTGAAATGGTAAGGGGAAGCAGTTAAGGGGATGGTGAATGAGCATGGAGCTGTGAGCCTACAATATTGGGACACGTGAGGAGAATGGCTGCTCCTGTGGCAACCGAAAACCGTTTGAAATTCTCACGCATTGCGCCAAAAGCGTTTAAGCTTTGAAACCGTATTTGATTGCACCTGACACATGTCATGTGTAACTAAGGAGTCGCCACCATCCAACAGAAGCAACAGCAATAGTAATAACAACAACAAAAGTGCTACCTGTCGCACAAACAACAACAATGGCAAGAGCGACCGGAAAGCAAGGGAAATCACCTGGAGAGCAACAAGCGGAAGCTGCGGTCTGATGAATATCCCGCAGTGAAATGCACTGAAATTGTCTTGCAAATGGGGGGAAATTAAATGCATCTGAGTAGATAGAATGCCACAGTATGTGTTCCGCCATTAATTCCATTTAATGTGGACTATAAACGTTTAATTTACATGCAAATTGCACAAGTTAGTTTTGGAATGATTACCAAAAGAATAAACTAAGCTAAGAAAAACAAATGGGTTATTAAGTGATGTTCTTCTAAAGAAAACATTGATAAGATCTGCTCGAGAAAGGCATTAGGTACATTTCATTGGCATGTTAAGGAAATCCCACATCTGCAATAGCTCGTAGGCATAAAATTCTATTTATTTATTTTATTTACTGTTTCATTGACATTGTTAAAATGTTACTCACAGGGCAATACTAATTAATATGTGACAGCTTTTGTAATTAACTAAAACTTTAAAACAAATTGCAGCATGTGTTTAACATTTATAAATAAATCGATTATTCAAGGCAAAGTTTTGCTTAAATTAATTCAATTTAGTTGAATTGAGCCGTCTTGTACTTTAAAATACCCCGGAACTATTCAAGCAATTCAGAAAACATTTATGTTTCCAGCTTAATTTACAATCCTTTCTCAACTTAACACACACCCCCGAGGCAAATCGGAATGCTGGACACAATTTTGCCAGCCGTGTAATAGGCAATTGTTAACTGAATTTTGGGGCAAATGGGGGACATTATGGTCCATGGGCAGAGTCTGAAACAGAAACTAAGACAACTCAAAAAGTCCTTAGCTGCAAGAACAATGTCCTGCAGACGGCAGACTATGGAAATGGAATACTTGCTGTTTCAGCAATGAAACAAGGACCAGAAACAGAGTAATAGAAGCTGGCGCTGCTGAGTTTACTCTATCGAGTCAACAATGAATTGAATGCCGGTCTAGGAGCTTCGAAATGAGCATCAGTCGTGGCCAGGACAATGTTGATACAAGTGTCCTGGCAAATGTAATTTAAAGGAAAATTAATTAAGTGTTCTGCAGGCAGCAAAAAAAAAAACTATTCGAGAAATTGGTGAATAACTAAGGAAGCGCTCTCCTCTGCCTCGGGCTCCATTTTTATTCCTTCGGTGCATTTCTAATTACTATGCTGCAGGAGTGGAGAAAGTGCCTCATTTTGTGGCAACCTTTCGGTCATTTGCATGATTATAGTCAGAGAGAGCACAAAAGGCAGTTCTTATACCCGTAGATTTCCTTTCTATTGTCCCTTCTCGTTTGTCTCAATAAGGCAGCGCGTCAACTTTCATTTGTCATTGTGGGTGCGTTGCTGCAGCCGAGCAAACAAAATGCATTACGGCAGACACGAGGACACCGAAGTCAGGAGCGAAAGGACAAGGACTCGACGCAGTTCCTTAGCAGTTGACCCGAAAAAAAACTCAACCCTTGAGGGGCTGACAAACGGCCACTGATGCTGACACACCCACTAAATACACTTAAGAAAATTAACAGTATTTAATGTAGAACTTAATGTAGAACTATTCAGCGTATAGAATGTACACTTTTAAGCACATTTATGCAGTTTTTACCATATAATTTTTTCAGTTCTTTAAAGATACATTTTTCCTTAGTGTACAGTTAGTACTACTGGAGCCTGACTGCCTTCTATGCGAAATCCATTAGCAACTAAAGTGAAATTCATTGTTGCAAAAGTACATGTTGAAATAAATTGAGTTGTGGCAGCATCAACAGCAAAAACAGCAGCAGCAGTCGAGACGGCAACAAAACTCAGCTTCTATCTCTTCACCATCTTCTTCTTCTTTTCGCACTGCACCTGTTACGCACACACAGACCGAAAGGCAGGACGAATGAAGAAGGCAAGGATATGGCCGGAGAGTAAACTTGTTTGTCTTTGGCTTGTGCCACGTTGCGTATGCGCAACATTTCAATGCAATTTATTAGCAATTTTCCCTCTGCTTCCCAACAAGTTCAGAAACCCAAAAATATTTTCATTGGAAGCCAAAAATTGTTTTATATTTAATATGATGTCAGAGTCATGTGCAAAATATGGATTGTAATCTGGTAGGAATTTTATAAATTGAAAAGGAGAAATAAGAGAGCAAAACTACACTGTTAGGATAGGTTTTTGTAAATTTAATAATTTTTTAAATTATTAATTAACAAAAAAGAAGTACAAAAAATATTACGGAAACAAATTGAATGTTTCATCAATTAGTTTAATTTATTCTTAAAATTCTTAAATCATTCTTAAATATTTTTATAGCAAACTTTGTACCTCTTCAGCACTAAAAGTACTAACCTTAAAATCCAGTTTCCATTAGTCCACTGCCAACTGATACTACATTTTCGATGTCCTCTAAATCCGCTCAAATTTAGCAACTCAAAATGCGGTTCCTATCCCTCGCTTTCCCTCACATTTTCCCCATCGATAGAGTTGCGCGCTGCATTACAAGTTGGACAAGTCCCCGGAAAATGTTATGTAATTGCGTATACGACACGTGTGGCATACAGCATGGCGCATGCAACGTGCAACGTCATTTTGTTGGTCAGACTAAGCCCGAAAGAGCCGACCAAATAAAAATGGAAAGGAAATTTTATTTTAATTTGCCAGGACATGGGGAGCCTACTTAATTGTGTTGGTAGAAGGGGGTTCCAAAAAGGAAGGGGAATAAAGTGAAAAGGGGTGAAAGGATTTTCATGCACTCTCGAGATGAACACGTGAGGGAATTTAAAATCCTTACGTTATATCAAATGTTGTAATTGTTATCTATGCTTTTAATATATCTATTAAATATTACTTTCCATAAATTTTACATAGTAAACATTTCGTGTCACGAAATAAAAAGCCCAGTCACGCGCCTATCTCTAGTGCACACAAATACACGCCCAAGCCGGGGCACTTTAGTGGAACCGAAATTGTGTCATCTTTTGGTTTTGCGCACACAAATTTCGGTTTCCGCTCCACTCGTGTTATACCCCATCTCCCTCTATCCTTTCTATATATCCCTTTTCTGCCCTGCAAATGTGTCCTGTTCAACTAGGCCTAAACAATTTGTGGCTAATTACACGGCATGGCCATCAATTGCGACCAGATACAGAGATGCAGTAACAATGCCACTTGTTATTCCTGTCCAGCCTGTTGGCCAAAAAACCAAAATAAAAAAAACATGTTCAAAAGTTATTTTATAATTAAAAAGAGCTAGGATGGTGAAAGAATGAACTTCTTTTGTGCATGCAATTTGTTTGAACCCTGGCAAGTTAAATTGCAGAAAAATTCAGAAATTTTCCACTTCAAAGTTGCGGCTAAAAATACAATTTCACTTTTTCGCTCTCTTTCCTCTGCGAAAAAGTTGAAGTCGTCGGCCCCAGGTATTCGAGTAGCCCACCAGCATAAATTTATGTCTGCAATTAAGTCAACCGCATGCAGTTTTTCTTCCATCTTGTCTTGCACTTAAGTGAAGTGCAGCAGCAAAGTTTAATCAGCCGACTGGGTAAAAACTTTTGGACAAAACATAAAAAAAGTCACATGAAAAGGATTCCTTGACAGAGATAAAATTAATTTTTGAATGTGTACTCTTCACATAAAAGCACGAGTTTTTATGTCCCAATAAATGAAGCCGGTACGAAATCATGTTTAAAAGGCTTTAATATAAACCTAAGACTAGATAAGTTTTTAACCGGTAGAAATTGAGTTTGGTTTGTTCGGAATTGTATAAAGATTAGATAACATATTACTTTATAAGTATTTTATTCAATAGCTTAAGAGTATTTAAGATATCCAACTTTCAAAATACTTCAACACCTACGACTTGAGGGAAATTGCGCATACGTCATGTATGACAGGGAACATTTTTAATCAAACCTTATCGACATGCCCAGGCCTCTTAGGAATATTCGTTCTTGGCTGGCTATTATTTTTTTTAGGTACCTTTTAATGTCTGCCCTTTTGTGGCTTGTAATAAAATCAGCACGAAATTGCCAAATTATTTAGATTTGGCATCAAAAGAGGCGAAGTCTGGGTGCAGCCATATTGTCAAATGAGCAATAAAAAGTGTCTTTTATGACCCATATGACAGACGCAATTCTCGGTTACGCCATAGATATTTGCATAACTCAGGTAGACAAGTGTGGGTGTGGAAGGAAGGTACATTTTGGTCGCAGATCAGGGGAACATGGTTTTATAAATTGCTTTTTTATTGAAATAAACAAAAGCCTGAAGACAACTTTAAGCTGAGATGTTCACCTTGAATTTTTGTAAAGAAGAGAACACAGTTTTCCAGAGATTACATGAAGATTTTCCACATTTGGTTATATGCGCAGTACATATCTAAGCTGACATAAATTTTCGGGCGGGAATGGAATTATTTTGTTACGCCGTTTTGCGATGACGCCAAAGAAGTTTGCCGCATTTCGTTGGCTGTTGATAAATAAATATGACAAAAAAATGTTCGCACAAGATAAATGTAAGAACAGGTTGACAACAAGCTAAGGTAAAGAGTTTTCCACAGTACGTTTCAAATGAGTAAAGTCAAAAGAATATGTGGTTTTTTATGGTATTTTTGTAATTCTTTATATACTTCATGCTATTATAAAGAAGAGCACTTTAGAAATATGTTAAATGAAGTTTGTAAATGTAAAATATTTTTGGTCGTTCCTAGATTTATAGCTATGACTAACATCTTAGCCAAACCAAGAACGCAAAACACTCGAAATCGCATTCTAAACTTGGCATATTTGCATATAGAAGCGAATGCGCTTTGCTCCCTGACACCAAAACATAAACAACAAGCTCGCCGAGGGACAGGTAAAAAACCGAACCACTGCTGTGTGTGTTTTTTGTATAAGTGCAATCCATATTTGATATTTCTTATTTCACATGCACATATACATAATTATTATGCAGCCACAATAGGAGATGTCTTAGTACGTGCAAAATCCATTACATACCCGATATTATAGGGCAATTGGTGAAAAAGGTATAAAGAGCACTGTTGATACCCTAAAAAAACAATGAAATAAACATATGTATTTCAATTATGAATGATTTTATAGCAATTAGATTGTATTTTAATTTAAGGCAACATTATCAAATTATGTTTAAATGCAAACAAAATTAATTAAAAACAAAACTTAAAATTACTTTATGATTGTTTTTTTGCTCTTTATAAAATATTCATTACAATATTTTATTGTTCAAGTCTTGAAAATTTTTTTGTTATTTTAAATTTTCATTGTTATAAATACCTCTTGACTGCCATCGACTTATTAGTATTTTTGATAAATTAAATTAAATTCAATTTTGCAGAAAATAAAGCATATACCCGCTATTCTATGGTAGCTACAATCACCATGATATTTGACTCGCAACAACAATCAACTGCAATCAAAATAGAAAAGCCGCACAATTTTACTGGCATGCGGCACATGATGCAATATTTCCATAATTTTTCCTCCTCTGATCCTACAGCACGTTTTTCATCTGGATTTTGCATTGTTGTTGTGAATGTTTTACATGCCAAATTATGCAAGAATACAATATACCATACATATTCAAATATTTCCTCGGAGTTCCATAAAATACACACCGACACTGATCCCAGTGTCCGCCCATGGCCCTGCGCCACCCCTTCCCCAATTCATTCGCATCGATTTGGAATACTTGAATTTTGGAATTTGCCTGTCAAAGCCCCAATAATGACATGTCACGCTGTGTTTATCTTTTTTTTTGCCCTATCTTTCGATTTATTTGTGTTGTTATTGTGTGTGAAATTGTGGAATTTTCAATGGTTTTTAGTTGGCGCTGCTTGGCATGGGGAGCAAGGTCAACGATGTTGCATGCTGTTGATGCGGATTTCATGGGAATTAAGTTTGATTTGATAAAGGTCATGTTTTTCTGTGTGTGCCAGTCAGCAGTGTCTGTTTATTCGTGATGATCTGATAACGGAATTTGCAATTATGACAAAACCTAAATGGTTTAAACTGTTTTTTGAGTGATGGAAATGGGAAAGTGGCGGAGGGAAAATCGGATAAATTGATTGGTCTGCTCTGGCATTGATAGATTTGCCGACATGTGTTTTTGTTCTCCATTAAAAATGGGCATCGAACTCGATTGAATGCTTAATGCACATATTTTCGTTAGGATTATGGAAGTATTTAGGAAATTAATTAGAGTTATTCTTGCCAAATAGTTACACATATAGTTAAAGGCAAATTCTATACAATAAACTATTAGCTCTTTGTTTTAGTATACTGAGAAACAATATCTGTAAATTGCCTTTCCAATTTAGTAAATGCAATTATCCTAACCAATAAAAATAACAAACTTTATTCGCTTGCTTAAACCCTTCTTTATGTCCTATGTTTTCATCTCAAACTGCAAGCTTTCAGTTTGAATCCTGATTATTATTCCGCAAATAATCAGGCTGTGAAACAGTTGGCATATGTAGAATAGTTTTTGGCGACCCCAGACCACAGGATAGCACCTGTCCCCACCGATCTGACCGACAATTCATTCAAATGTCGACCATTCTGATGGGGCCTTCGGTTTCTGGTCTTTTGTCCTGGCTCCCGGATTCTCTTCGCTTTGGCTGACCAAAAGACCATTAAAAATATTTTTTCTGCCCATTCAGCATTCAATAGAAATTTACATCACGTCGGAAATTTTTACATACGCATATGTGTGTGTGTGTGTGTGTGTACATACATATGTCCTCTGCTAAAACGACATTTTGTGATGGCCGAGAGGCTGGATGGGTGTTGTTGGGTGGTTATATGGTGGCGAGTGTCGCGTTGAGCATACTAACACTTTTTTGTATGTTTGCTTAGCTTAGGTTTTCACCTGGCAAAAAAGCAGCAGGGGTTGGGCATTGGATTGTGCCAGCCTCAAAGTAACAATAATAAAAGCCAGGCGGGCGGGTAAAATAACAAAAAAAGATGTCCTTCTGGCAGGAAACTATATTGCCGCATAGGCAATTTCATTGTGCGAGGATACATATATTTAGACAGATATGTTCGGGACCCTTGGCAAATTGGTTTACCCAGTTTCACCTAGGTTTACCCTTTTCACCACACTTTAGTTGGCCTCCCACTGCCACACGTAAAATAAATTGTAGTTTAAGAAGCTGGTTTACCTTTATAGTTGAGCCAAAATATTCTTAAGGAATATTTAAAATAAATAAAATATTTTCTGGTAAAACTAACCAAATACAAAGATATACATTTGCAGGCTTTCCCTTTCCCTATTTTCTTGGCTTGACTCTCAGGTGAAAAAGGGAAAACAGGCGCAGACTTTGAGGAGGTTGCACAATTTGCTAATTACCGCAATCAAAGTTTGCTGCTTGGGAAGCCAAAAACAGCTTCAAAAGCACAAAACTGATAAATTATAAATTAAAGGGAATCTCACGAAAAGTTAGCTCCTTTCTATATCTTTAGTTTACACAGCAAACTTCTGTGGATATTTCTTGTTTTTTTTCTCCCTTTTTTGCTTGGATTCGAGTGCATAATTTACGAGTTGAGCTCGCTGCCAATATTTCAATTACTCTGCGGCTTTCCCAGCATTTCTCTTTCCTATATTTTTTCTCAGCCTCCCTATCCCAGAAGCAATTTCAATTGAGCTTAGTGCTTGCGGAGTACTCTTTTCGGTAGGCGGTTTTGTCTCAAGGCGAAATTAGTGGCCAAAACTGCGGCAGATTACAGGCTAGGCCAAGAGCGAACTTCAAACAATTATTTGGCCAGCTGGGGCGGGGAAGTTGGCTTTTAATTTGCTTAGCCCCGGCCCATGAATAATGCAATACGAGAAAGAAACGAGACCGAGATGAATTTTTGTATAATTGCAGGGCGAACAGAATTTCGCTTAGAACATCTCCCCGGGCCACATAATTGCCGAGTGGAAAGGGCGCAACGAAAAGTTAAATGTAAATTAAATATTTCACTTCTTCTTTTCTTTGGCAAATCGTGTGTTTTATCTGGCTCTTAAGGCAAATATTCACCTGCTACAAGTAGGACAGTGAATAACATGAAAAGGAATGAAAATTAAGAAAAATATTTCTTTTTATAAAAAGTTGAGGAGCTTTGTTTGTGGAAAAGGATAAAATAAATATTTTAAGGAGTTTATTAATTATATTATTAAGAGGAATATTTTTATTATTTCTTTATTTAGGTATCGAAAGGAAAGGTTATATTTCAGTAATCAACTTACCAAACAAATCCATCAGACCGCTTAAATTTACATCCTCAATAGCGAGGCCTAATTCAAGGATATATATTCGACTCCTGTTTGAAGGCACGGCTGCATCGATTAATTATGGCTGTCATCATGTAAATTGTGCTAAATTATTATTATCAATGTTGTTACTGGATGACAAACATTCAATATCGCGAATGTGTCAGACTCGACTGACAACGAGGATACAGAAACACAGGCCGACCCGTTGAAGCGGAGCGGCCAAATTGCAATTGTGATATTGACAATAATGCAATCAAATAATCAATCAATTAATGTCTGCTTGAATTAATGTCGAATATTATGTGCTATCGTCAATGCCATCATTAGCACTAAAATTCAATTATGTTGCAGGCATCCTGTTGCCCGTTCGTCCCGATGATTTCATCATTGTTGGGCGACTTTTTTGGGATATTGGTAGATTAAGCTAATCCCAGGAGCCTTTGGCCAACACATCATTCTCGGCCTTCTGGAATGCTTCAAAATTTGTGGCTTAAATTTGGGGACCAAGAATAATATGCCATGGCTGGAGCACCTGGAGTGAAGGAGAAGCTGAATCTTATTGTTGGCGGCGATATCTGTGAGGTTTACCGCGATGAATTCAATTGCGGATCCTTTGGTTTCTGGTGGGGAGTCATCGGTATAGCCGTCTTCATACTCTTTCTGGCTTACTTTCATCTTAACCGGGATCGAATAAGTCCAAGCGAATGATCTGGGGAACCTACATATCTGGGTGATTGTGATAAATAAAAAGTCATTTGAGTCACTGTAATACCGCCTTTTAATTTATAAAATTAATGAATTTAATAAGAATATATGTGTACATCAAATAATACTATTATCCATTAATCCATTAAGTTTTGATTTCTTAAAAAATTCCAAAAAAATTACATCAAATTATATTATTTATTAATTTTAAATAAAAAGTTCTTTGACTTGCCAGTCAAATTAAAACCCGTTAATGCTGTCAATCCAAATTGATATTACTTTTTGCACCAAGCTTCATTTTTATAAAATTTGTACTTAAATCCGAGGCTTAATATGCATGTGCACATGCCTTTTCATATTTTTTTATACACCTATACATGTATAATATTTTCATTGCCTGATGGATAAAAAAAGTATGCTATGTAAATTGTAACTCGGTCGATACATTTGGCAGGGCAATATACTCGTATATTAAACTCCTCAACTTTATTTGATTTATGCATCATTCACGCGCAATTTATCGCAAAAATTACCCAAAAGGTCAGCGCAAAAAATGGGCGGTAAATTCATGTTTTTCGAATCCATGGAGGAGTGCACAGAGAGGTCAAAAGCGGTGGGGTTCTTTATTGGGTAGTTTATAATTCAGTAAAACATAACTGATTTTTAATGTTGTTTACTCAACTTACAAACATTTTGATTTACGTGTGTGCGGCTCAGATATGCATCCATATATATATAAGTATATATATATAATATATATATATATATATTCATGTATATCAATAACAACACTGGCAACAACACAGAACAACCAACAATAATAAAGAGACTGACAGGCAGGCAAGCGTAAGCCAATGTATGTTTATATATTTACTTAACTTTTATGGCTCTGCCTTTGCTACTGTGCAGTGTATTTGTTTTTAACAAACACATATAGCATTTGGTAACATTATAGGAATATATGATATGAAAGGAAAAATAATTTTATAATTAGATATAAAAATAGTGCAATGCATTAGATTTATAGTTTACTACTAAATTTAAGGAATAAATAATTTAAGAAGCTTAACTATGAATCGAAAGATTAATGAATATGACCTCAATTGTGAATGCAAAGAATTTACATAATTTCATGCACAACTGTACGGAGGAAAAGCGAATGCTGCGGAGAGGGAAATGCGTAGCCAAAGGAGCGATGTATAAATATTTGCATATGTCACACGCACAAAGCCAAAAAAGGGGGCGGTGAGCTTGGAGTCGAGGGGAGATTGAGTGATGTCCACCAAAAACGTCATTTGCCATACATTTTTGATGTTGTCTTTGCCACCGATGCGTAAAGTTCCAAGAACGCCACTCGTTCTTTGATTGATCAACAAAATACGACGTTTAAATTAATTTTCCATAACGATATATCAAATTAGGTACACCGATTAATTATTGAAGTAGTAAACAGAAAATAGTTTTATTTTTCAGATATATTTGTATTTAAAATTCATATTAAACTACCAAATTTAATTAAATGTTGGGTTTAATAAAAAGGCTGATGATATTCTTTGGCTGACACATCCTTTAAAGAGCACATTTACTTTATCTGAAGGCTGCTGAAAGTTGATCCAGCTTTTCATTTTACCTTGCCTTTCCTTTTCTTTGGTTATTTACCTTGCACTTTCAGTGCACCTAGGACCATTCATCGATTGGCCATATTTCTTGTTATTTTATCGCTCCTTTTTCCCTTGTGCGTTTCATCTTTCATACGCACTCGATATTCCATGGCAATCCACTGAAAGTGCCATCATCATTCGTTCCATATGCAAAAGCCAAATAACATTCTCGCAATGTCGCCTTGTCTCCTATTATTTCTGCCTCGGTTTCGCCTTTGGTCTCTTTTACCAGCTTTTGTTAAGGCTTGTGGTCGCCTCCTGCTGTTGCAGCGTTAACTGAGTCTGCCGCTGTCAAGTTGCCAGGACTTGAGACTTGAGAAGCCGCAGGATACGGTCCAGTCCACTAAAGTCAACTACACGTTGAAAAAAATTAATTATTATGGTTTAAAAGTCGATCAAGGTAGATACATCCCTTTTTAGAACTTATTTTTTTGTGATTACTAATTTTTGACATTTATTTCTATTTATATATTAGACAAAAAAAAGAATTTTTAGTTTCAAAAATATCTTAACAGTAGTGTTTTTAAATAATATTTATTGATAAATTCTGACAATATTATAAAACATTATTAAGTCTTTACAAGCATAGCAATATCGTTTGCCCTAAGTGTAGCCCCTTTTGCTGTCCTTGCAATGAAACAAAAACAGACAAGTTAATGTACAGTTGATGCTTCCATCTAATGGCTCTCATTGCCACGCCTCCATTACGAATTTTCCCGCCCACCGAGATTTGGATAAAAAAGCTAGAGAACTGACCGTGCTAATTGAGAGAGTAAGCGATGGCCGGGCTAAAACTTCGGGACATTCTAATGCCATTGTCAAGCAGCTTCGCTTCAGTTCAAACCAATTAACATTTCGTTTCCTAGGACTCATTCCCAATCCCTATTCCCACCTGCATTTCCTTGGATTCACAGTCACCCAATTACCTTACAGGTGGTGAGTGGACCAGTGCTCATAGGAATAGCTTTTTATAAATAATTCAAGCGCATTTAGTGATAGCTCGGCCTGGGCCCTTGCGCAAAGTCCCAGTTTCATTTGGTGGAGCAAAATTAACGGAGCGCATTGAGTGGCCATTTCAACCGATTTCGGAACACAAAGGACTGCCCCGAAAGCAAGTCAATGTCACAGGACGAACGAGATTCCGAGATTCGGAGGAGGAAGTCCAAGAAATTGACGGGAAGTCAAGACCCCCTTATTCCGAAATGCAAAGCTACCAAGGGTGGTTCACGAAGTTTAATAATGTAAATTATAGAAAGGTAACAAATATATCATACACTCAAACGTTAGTAGAAATACAAGTAGTAATAATGAAATTTAAAAGACGTGGCTAGTCCCGAATCTCAATTAATAAATATTATAATAGACCTATTGCCTTTAATAATAATAATAATAATATTTAATTGTCTTTTTTGGCACACCTCTTTTGACCTAACTCATACTTTTCGACCCATTTAATCTGCTTGAACCATGTTCCTTGTAATTATTCAAGCATTATTTTTCGCAATGCAGCAGCTGCTGGTCCCGGCACGCCCCTCCTAAAGATTGATTTTTACTATTTATAAGAACGCCTGGTCTTGTATGACTTCCGTTTTTAGATGGGCTCACAAAAGTGTTGCCTAATTTCCAGGGCATTTACAAGATCACCAGCTCAAGGAGCTTAACAACTACAACAACAAGAAGGACAAATCCACTCACTGGTTAAACAAAAAAACCCTTTACCAGGTTAAAACCTAAATTGTTTTGGCTTTATTAGCCACACCAGCAGGAGGAAATAAGTTTTTTTGTGGCTTGAGCTGTTTCTGCTCTTAGCTGCTGCTACAAAGGCAACTGAACTTGATAAAACTTGAGCAGAGACAGATGGAGAGTTAGAATGAGTTTGAGTGGGGAGTGGCTCATGATATAGCTACAGCAAAAGTAAAGACTTTTATTATAATTTTCAACTTTTGATTTACTGCTGGGCCCACCCCCCGCATTACCACTCAAATGTCATACAGATAACAAAAGCCAAACAAAATGAGGCTAATTTTAAGGCCAATACACACGACACAAACAATGGAATTTGAAGATAGCAAGTCCCACACACTGGGTGCCAAAGTTTAGTAACATAAGAAAACAGGAGCAGCGAAAAAAAGCGCCTTGAACAGGCGAAGATTTCACAAAATTACAACAATAAAATAGCAATAAAATTAAACATTGTAATATGGAAGTAAAACCACAAGAAAGCAAAACGAATTTATGGAATTAAAGTTCAGATTTTAGTAAGCGGATCTTAAACGAAGTTTTTTATTGAACTAAGGAAAAAAATGTTTTTTGGAAAATTCTGACAAAAATATAACATATATATTAAATTGAAGACGTATTTATTAAATAAATATTTTGACTAAAATATTATATAATTATAAATCATTAAATAAATAATAATCTTAAATAGAATAAAACACATTTTAATCCGATTTAACAATTAGATACATCTTAGACAACAAGACAACGTGTTAAACACCATGCAAGTGGCCAAAGCAATTAATTGGATTACTTAGACAAAAGCGACAAATTTAATGGTCATTGTATGCCGAATAGTTCGTAAGTCGGCTTTTTAAATTAAACCGCAAATGGAGATGTACGGTTCGAAACCCTTTCCATTGATAGGATTGGGGCGATATCCGCACTGCCTCACCAAATGTAGCACGTTCCATAATTCCAAATCAATGAGCTGCCGCCGAGGCATATACAATGGCATCGTTGATTGTGACGATGGCAAAACGATGTTACGCCAATTGTCCCTCTAAGCTGAAACCACCGCTCTTCAATGTCCACGCCTCCGAGGTATATGTGTGTGTGTATAGCATTTTAATAAATTACGTGACAAACTGCAAATACTCACCCACGTTAAGCTGCCTTTGACTGGTACACGGAAATATAGAAATATTTTGATACTTAAATAGCAATTTTGGGACAAATAAAGATTCTGAAATTCTTTAAGTCCATCTTTATACATTTAATACAATATATTTTACATTTTGTTTGTAAAATGAAGAATTTGTAACAGTATTATTTACAAATAAATTAAATAAAATGCTTTAGTATTAATTATTATACATTTTTTTTTTTCACAGTGTATCAGCAGCAGGTGCCTCTGAAATTGCTGCGTTCTCGAATTTCCTTAATGTAGGCTCTCATTAGTTGGAGGGCATTACAGCGGCATTTAAAGGGTATTCGAGGGGTGCCAACGAGGACGAGGGTAGCCACACAGTATTGCATTGGGCGGTGGCAGAACGCCAATGCTATTGCAATTTGCATTTGCCAAACGTCTCCAACATTTTGATACTGGTATCTTGTTGGTTAGTGTTTCAGTACTCGCAAACCGTTTGCTTTTCAGTGGCAAAATGAAATGACAAAGTTTGCACGTTAACAATATTAAATCGGATTTCAAAGGCGGCATCGCCTCTGTGCTCCGTTCAAAGCTGAAAATGTAATTGCATTTTGCTCGTTTGTGATGGTAACAAACCGTGTAATGGTCCCAAGTGCGACCTGTCACTGCAGCAGCAAGTCCCCAGAGGTGTCCCAGCAGTTGACGGCATTTGAGCACATTGAGATTCCGGGTCTGCAAGATTCCGTGTCGAGTTCGGCATGTTTAATGAAGTGCTGCGAGGAAATTTTTGTACAAGTTTAGCGTATTAAAATTAATTCAAGGAGAAAGTTGGAAATGAAGATTTGAAAGATTGAGGAAAGTTTTTGTAAAAGTTTGTTTGAGTCAAGGTATCTTCTTTTAACTATTTAACAAAATTGTAGATGAATACAGACAAAACAAGAAATTCGATATTTTTTTGGTTATATTTATATATATATATACTTTTGTTGGCATTTAATTTTTAATTTAGAAATATTTTAAAAATCTGAATATTGGAAAATAAAAATTATTTCCAATTTCCAACCATGTAGTTAATATCCTGTAAAAA
The DNA here is from genome assembly GCF_018153835.1 of Drosophila eugracilis. Lineage (NCBI taxonomy): Eukaryota > Metazoa > Arthropoda > Insecta > Diptera > Drosophilidae > Drosophila > Drosophila eugracilis. The sequence goes on along the minus strand of NW_024571981.1, from coordinate 2,746,650 downwards.
ATTCTGCGAAATAACTTTATTTTATTTTTCTTTCTGGCCCTTGTTTTTTCGTATTTCTTCCTTGGCACTGTATAAAACTGCAATTCGGCTTCCCCCAGAGAAAACAATATATCTCTAGAGACGTTGCCTTTCCCTGCAGTTTTGCATACAGTTTTGGGGGTCGTTTTTGGTTCCATTTAACCCCATTCCCTTTGTCATATCTGCACTGGCAGCAAGACGAACTTAATGAAATTTCTGCTACTCAGCAAACCAAGGCAAACAGAACAGAACAATACCAGTGGAGTTGGGGGAATCCCAAAAATATGGAAAAGGATGAAGGTCCAAGGCCCATCCGAGCAATGCGGCATAAAAATGGTGTGTGTTGTGGTCCAGCTGGAAATGGGTTAAATATTGACTTAACCTGAACCAAATCAACTATTCGTATATCGGATGTTTTGATCTCATTATCAATGTGAATGGAAATCAGTGCTCCCAAGGATGTGGAAATTGATTTGCCCCTTGGTCGAATGGTCGACTGGGCCTTCAATTTTGTTTGTTTTGCACATGACAACAAGCCGAAGCCATGCGTAAAACTTTCCCCTCTGGTTGGAAACCCAACTTTGAGGGGAAGACAAGCTAATAATTGATTTTGAAAACACTTCAATGAGCATTCAGTGAAAGTTGGAGGTCAACGGTCTGCTCCAATGATGAACAATGCGAATGCCCTAGAATGGGTTTAGATTCAGGTGAATTCTAATTGGGAATTGACCTAAATATTGAATCAATGTGGAATCTCTAGTTGTATTTAAGCTGGAAAAGTGTTTTGTAAGTAATGTTATCATATGGGTTAAGATATGATCATTTTAATTTTATTATGATAATATTTTCTAATAAGTGTGGAGCATCCCATACTTTTATTTTGTAAGGTGTCAAGGGTATAAAGAAAACGTTGAGCTGATTTGTGGCATTCCATAATGCTATTCCTCTGCTGCTAAGCAGACCACATCACTGCCAGAGACGGGGACCCATGACCCCCGACTACTGAGCTCATCACACCCACGACCCCAACTTCTGAGCCATGTCACGATGAGCGCGGCCAACTCGACAATGCCGTAGCAGCAGCAAAACAACAAAGGGACCCAGGAAGAGTGTGGCTAAATAAAAAGAAAAGCCGAAAACGGCTGCCATGCCAGGCGATGCGCCATGCACCAATTTTTCAGTTAAAGAGCCGGAAAAAATCTGGCTCAAAAGCAACAATAAATGCGTTTGAAGGGAGGGCGACGATGGACAGGTTGGAAGTAACTGAGTCGCCACTGATGAACAGTCGCAGAGAAAACGGGCAAATGAAAAAGGGAACACAATAAAGCCTGAACGAAGACGAACAGTGCGCTCGAGAACAATAACTTTGAAATATTTTATTTATTATTTAGTCTTACTCTTTTCTATTTTTTTAACTGAATAATTTTGAGTAACTTTTTTTTTTATTATTTTTGCTTAAAAATTATGTAAATGGAAAATTTGTTGAAAATTATATGTTATTTTTATAACAAGTTTTATAATAATTTATATATTTATTTTATAATATATAATTTTATAAATAATTTAGCTTATTTTAGTGTTTAAAAATTTTCCGTTTATTTTAATTTAGACTTTGTAAGTTTTCTTGCCGTTGGCCATAAATGCAGAACAAGGACATGTATCAGCTTCTACGTTCACGTGACTGTCTCCCCACTTTTCCGCCCCCATTTCCACCTATTTCACCCTGAGTGTTGGTCATTCGCATTGCACTCCAGAAGCGGAGAAAAAAGGGAAAGGTCGGGTTGCGTTAAGGTAGATGGCTGAATGGTCGGGGGTCACCTGTACACACATTCTTCCATGCGTCGTCATTTTTATGTGACGCACTTTGAAAGCGCATAAAAAGTGGCTGAGCCATCGGAATGGCTATCTTTCCCTCAGTTATTTTTAGTCCCACCGTCATTCATGACTTTTTATACCCTTTTTCAAATGAAAGAAGTCAAAAGAATGGTATAAACTTATTTATAGAAATTATTCAAAGATCGTTTAAATATAATATATTTAAGACATACAAACAATATTTAAAAATGTACTTCTAGGATTAATAAATTGTTATTCTAACCCATGAAAAGGGATATATTAGATTTTAGGGTATTCAAATTGTTACCAATCACATAAGTCCGGAATTCTGCCATGCTCCTTGGCTTAGTTTGCTTTATCTTTTAGCGTTTTTATGTCGCATTTGCGTTCGCCAGGACCCGAGACGCGACTTCAGCTCGTCTTATTGTAATAAATTTAAAACATTTGGCACGCTTCATACACTTTTATGAATCCTGAGAGCCAGAGGAGAGGCTGGAAGGGGCTAAAGTGCAACCAGCTGAAGGCATCTTAAGAGGGAGCAAAGAAAGGAAGATATTTTATTTGGCCATTGAGACAGGAAAGGCAAAGTGCAAATGGTACCGGGAGTTTATGCAAATGGGTGGAATAAACATAACTATATATATATGTACGAATATAAATAGGAGCGGATACATACCAAAACTTTCAACATAGATTAAAAATGTCAACGGAATTTATGCGGAATTATACAGCAGCAATTGCGAACGCGGAGCCCAAATCTTTTATGCATATGCAGAGTGACATTACCCTTACGCAGCGTGTGCCGCGAGCCAAACTGCGGCTGGAAAGCTTCTCACCGTTATCAATGCCACCTGCGCACAACAGCACAGGTCAGACACTAACAATGCCCCCTTCCATTTTTAATAATGCAAAATGCAGATATTTTATAAGGCAGTAACAAACAAAAAGTGTGTAAATAATGAAAAAGTGGCGTGGAAAACCTTAGACAGTGGTCGCAGCTGCACGGTAAATCAGAAGGAACCAAGGTACGCCCCTGGATTTGAATAATGGGCATAACAAATGAGGAACTGGAAAATAATGCATGTAAAAAAATCGATGGGAAATATGATTAGAGAAATTTGGCTTAAATTATACGATTACACTAATATTCTTGAATATTCTTGTTCTTATTTAAGTATAAACATTTTTTTAAATAACATTAATATTTATTACCTTAACAATTTTATTCTTTATCTCTTTATAAGTCAATATACGCATACATTTTATTTGACTATGCTAAATCTTAACTCTCCGCATTTTGTCTGGGATGTTTTTCCGCATATTTCAACTTCTATATTCACCGCCTCTTTATGTAGCAAAATCGACAACAAAAACCGACGGTTCATTATGAGAGTCGGAAATTTTATGAAAATTGACTTTTTGCCGCAGGCCAAACTAATTTTGGCTGGCATCTCGTTCCCTTTCATTTTGCATCGTCCTTCGAGTGCAGTAAGTGGCATAAAAGTCAATCGGCGGCGAATCGTCTGTACTTTTTCTGCCTCCATTCCAGCTCGGTTATTAGTGTCGCCCAGCTCGTAGGGGAGGTCTCCGATTGGGAATGGGAATCGGACTCGTTATCATTTGACTGGCCATTTGCGCTTATCAAAAGCTGATTGCAAATGCCCACCTGGCTGGCCATCCTTTGGCCAGCCTTTTCTCTTCTTCTGTTCTTGGCCTTTTGGAAGACAGTAAGAGTAGTATAAGCTGAACTGTTCATTTGATAAAACAGTAAATAGAATATACTCTTTTTTTAATAATACCTAAGAAAAAGATTATGAAAGAACTTTTTGAATAAAATAATTTCGTTATGTGGACTTAATTGTGTGTAGCAGTAATAAGGTATTAAGTACTCCATCACATTGCGTGTTATATCTTCTTGAGAGTTTTTGTGTTCGAAGATTTGATGTGTTCCTTCTGTATTGTGGGCAAACTTATTGCACTCAATTAGCCACATAGCCAGTCATCTTTATTTATTTCAGCAGGAACTTTCCTGCAGCTACTGGTGGCGCTTTTTCCAACTGGTAGTGATTTTACCACTGCCAAAGCCTTTTTGACTTGTTATTGCATATAAACTTTTTATAAATCTTTTGCTCGGTTAAACTTTTTGCAATTGAGTTGTGGATACAAATTAACTCAACTTTGCTGTGAAAACTTTGCTAAATAACAGCAGCAAAAAGCAGCAGCGGCAGCATATCGAGCACAACTTCGGTGGCAGCTGCGGCGGAAACAATAACATTTACCTACCAGTAAATCAAAAGGTTTTTCGAGGCCCATTCCAGCTAAATTTTCTAAGTGCCGGCTGCTTTTGGGGAATGGGTTATAACCCCTTTTCCCCCTATTCATTTCCGGTGGTCAAAACTTTGTCCGAAATATTATGTGAAAATTCTCTCAATGCTGTTAGCTTTTGAAAATAATTAGATTTAACGGTAATATCATCTGAAAAGGTGAAATGAAGGGTTGGTTAGTCTACTTAAATGTATATATAATAACTTGAACTACGAAAATATCTCTAATAATAGGACTATGAGTTAAATTAAATCAAATTACATTCAAAAATTTGAATCCACTTCCCTTCCACTGTATTAATATCTTCCTGAATAGAATTAAATGGAAAATAACATAACCACTGACCAACCTTTATCAGCTCCGGGAGCCACTCAAATGATTTGTTAATTTCACCCAAAAATTGAAAATGTAATCAAACCAGACCCCAAAAAGACCTGCGGCCTTTTGGCCCAACGTGCTCTCAGATTCTACTTAATGAATTTGTCTGGCCAGGTGACAAATTAAACCAAAGGAGCCAATTGAGCCTTAGGCCTCGAAACGAAGGAGAAATCTAATTAGCTATTTGTCGCCAACAAATTTTGTAAAATCAACAATAAAAACAGTTTTCAATGGCTGAAAATGGATTCGACAGATGCTCTTTGACTCTTCTCGGAGACGTGTAATCGTTTGGTTAAACAAACCAAATTGATATATCGTAGCCCCCCAGTCGTTCGTAATTGTGGCCGGAAATTTATGTTATATTAGGGAAAAATGTGGCAAACGGGAGTTTCCTTTGCAAGGCCATCAATTTTAATCGAAACTGTAACCGAAACGAAGCTAATCAAATCTAAAAACGGACACGTGCCGGACCGCCTTAATTGATTTCAATTTGGCCACTCAAAGTGCCACAAATTACCGATCGCCCTCAAAGTTTTCATAAATTTGCCTTTGGAGAGACACTTCAGACTAATTGGAAACATTTCGCTCAAATAAAAACAAAAACAAGGAAAACTTTGCAACCGCAAAAAAAGAAAGAAAATCAACGGAGGCAAAAGGGAAATGACAAAAATCAGGCAGCCAAGCTCAAAACCGAAAGGAATGGGCTACAAAAAAGTAAGAGGGAAAATTCGGTGAAAAAGAGCGTTGAAAATTAAGTGGAAATGAATTGCTCGCTTGAATTTCAATGGAGCGTCCGGCACGTTAATGTTTACTCAAGTGGAAATCGAGTCACTCGCGATGAGTCTGCCACTCCCTCGGAGTCCGTTTCCGTTCAAGAACTTTTCCAGGACGACCACGGAACCGGGTGGAGAAAATGGAAAAAGGCTCCCAAAAAGTGGAACTAAAACCGAGAAGAAGAGACATCCCAGGGAAAGTCGGAAAAGCAGAAAGAAAGAAATGGAAAAACAGAAAAGCAATTTCTAACTGGCTGCACTGACTGACTGATGGAACGATGTGTTTGGCGTTTGTCATCTCAATTAGTTCGGGTTCGGTGGGTGGAAATGAGTGGAAGCCACTCATCTATCAACATAAATTGATATTCTTATCCAACAAACAGATCTGCTCAGTTTTTGGAAAGCTGTTACTGATTTAGGGGGAAACATTTTAGAAATGGAAAGTATTCTGGTCTTCAAATTTGTTTCTTATACTCAATAAATAAAGAATATTATTTTGTGGTTTTTTCCAAATTGAATTAGCATACACACAAATTATATAGGTACTGCCATTTAAAGGTTTATTTAATATTTCTTTAAAAATATGTTTATTCCCGTTTAAATATTTTATCCAGGATGTTAACCGTAAGCTTATTTGCATGTATTCCCCAACAAGTATTTAATATGGACTTATAAAAACAACTTGCGCCTAATAAATCTGAAAAACAGATTGAATGACGCCCCAAAAGTGCCGCCAGATGATCCTCTTTGGTAAACTTTTGTTTAAACTTTTTGGCTAGACTGGAAATCAGTTTGGTTGAGTTTATTTAAGCTCGGACTATAATGTGTTCAAAATAATACTCTAAAAATTTAAATTTTTGATTATATTTTTTTTTTTATATTACAACTTTAAAAAAAATTTTTTTTGTTTACAAATTATTTACCATTTCTAAAAATTTTTTTTTCCAAACCTCAGACGATAGTATTTTTTTTCTTAATCCCGCCTTTCACACACTCACCGACAATGACAGCGCACACTTGTCGAGGCATTAAAAACGACGCTTCGGCGGGGTTTTTGAGGATGGTGCCGTTAAATCCACATATTTGTTATATTTTGGGGTGGACCATAACCCATAAGCCATAACCGTATTTAGCCGCAAAAATCCAGAGAGTATGTGTGTTGGAGTTAGTTTATTACTTCGTTTTTAGTAGCTGCCAATTTCAGACGACAAACAAGAGGGCATCAATGGTGAAAGAGATGGCGAGTGGACGAGGGAGAGAGATGGTGAAAAGGCCGGAGAAAGAGATGGCAAGTTGGTGAGGGCCAGGCCCTATATACATGGCAATGAACTCCGATCCCGAACGCTCCATTTATACAAACTGCACTTTTACGCACCCAACTAACCACCATCATCTTCCCTCCTCCAAAATCCTCACCTTTCATCCCTCTTTCACCTAACTTTCACCCTCCATCCCAACCCCATTCTGGACCACGCATTGTCCGGCTTCTATGGCATGTTGTAAACACTGCGCATAAACTTTTGCACTAAAGTGTTGTCGTATAAATTGTATTATGGCAGCTCCCCAGTTGGTCATTCCATAAGGTTAGTCAGGGTTACGAGAGGTGAGAATAGGAACAGGATTTGGTGAAAAGGTCTTAATTCCTGCCAGACTAAAGAACATTAAATAAAAAGTAAAAGTTCTGGTCAACCACTCTTAGAAAAATTGCAGTTAGTACAATTTTATGGACTATGCTTTTGAAATTTAATGAACTGTAGGAGTTAATATATAGAAGCGCTTTGAAAAATAAGTTAATGTCATATTTATTTTAATCATGTGTAAAATCGGTTTAATTTATACGTTTTTATTTAAGATTTCCGATTTAATAACAAAAGATTTATTTAAAAAACCTTTCATTATAATAAACCGCACTTTTCAAGCTAAACCCAAAGTAGGTTATTGTTTTAAGAAAGATATTTATCTGTTTTGCCTTAGCTTTAGCTTTAATTACAATTGTTTTGGCCAGCTCTTGTTGAACTTTCCGTCGGATAACAAGTGAAAGGGAGACTAGTAGAGAAAGCGATGAAGAACAGACTGCCCGAGGCTTCTGTTTGACTTCCAAAAAGCCGTTGAAGTGCCAGGCATCTGCTTCTAAGGATTCTGACTGTAAATCTGGCCGGAGATAGTTCGTCAGTTGCTTCCCGCTTTTTGGTTGATTCTCTGTGGCATGGTAAGTAAATTGCATTTTCACGCCTAGATGCAGCGCCTTTGATTCCAACCAGCGGCGTTCTTCTCATTATTGGCCATTTCATCTTCATCGTCGTCAAGATTTTACCCGAAAATTCCACTTCGCAAAGTTTTGATGTTTTTCAAAGTATTTGTTTTGCTTGGAACTTCTAAAAATCTTTATTTTTATAGGGAGTACTTATTTTTTTGGTAATTGTCATATACAAAATTTACGTGATTTTTCATAATATAAAATTATTTTGGCTTTTTGGTTTTGTTCAAAAAAAAAAAAAAAATAAAAAATATATCTTGGTCATTTGAGAGGGAACATAGTGGTCGACCCCTTTTAACATTTTTTAATTTTTGTAAGAGCAGAATGGCCCTGATTCGTTTTCATTCCGTGACCATTATTTCCAAAATCGAAGAAATAGAGATAGGGTATAGAAGAGGGATTTGAATTTGCAGAATGCATCTCAACATCCCACCCAGCACTCCATCGCTTTTTTGTTTGCTCTTGGGCCGCCAGCAATTTTGCTTCTAAACTCATTTGCATGATTTTTCATTTTAGCCACACTCGACGGACCCCTATCTTTTAGGCCATTCAATTTAGACCCATTCCAGCCTGAGTGCTTATTACACAGGCCAACAAATAGGCATTTGAGTTGAAGGCATCTGCTTTTTCTTTCCCTTTTTGCCAGTTCCAATCAGTTTGCCGATTTTAATTTCAATGTAAATGGTCAAGTCCATCAGATAACTACTTTCGGTCATTGGCAAAAAGGATCTTTATCTTGATAGTGGTAAATAGGTATTTTAATTTGGGTCAAAAAGAAAAATCTCGAAAAATGATGAACAATTTTCGTTGATAACACTTGGAAGTAATTTGTGTATTATAAAGGTGTAGGCTTAAGTCAAAACAAAGCCAAGTACAGGCAGGTTTTCTATAAAATATTATCAAAAAAATGTCTAATAATATCTAATATACGAGGTGTGTTCAAAAAGTAAGGTGACTCTTCAAATTTCGCGAATTTCAAATTTTTCGATTATCGATTTTTTTGTTTTGTTATATTGGTACACTCTTCCCTAACATCTGTACCAAGTTTCAATGGAACATCCTCTTTTGTTTGGTTGTGAGAGGCGTAAAGTTACAAGTTGTTTTGCGAGCTCGGCGATTTTTTGCTATCGAAAAATATGGATCAAAGGATTTGGATTTTTTGGCCAAAAACAACACCACAATAATGCCTCAGCCACCATATTCACCGGATTTGGCCCCATGTGACTTTTTCTTGTTCCCAAAACTGAAGATAATCGAAAAATTTGAAAAATTTGAAATTTGAAAAGTCACCTTACTTTTTGAACACACCTCGTATAACTTCTAAAAGGTTTCGATAATCGAAAAATTTGAAATTCGCGAAATTTGAAGAGTCACCTTACTTTTTGAACACACCTCGTATATATATTAGTCACAATGACTCCCAAAAAATATTTGCAATAATTTAATTAGCAGACAAAGCTAAACTTTCCATTACAAAAAGAGCCAAATAGCTACACTGGGTAAAAAGAAGTGAAACCATTGCGTGCCCCTCTCAGTCATAAATCATAGTTAACGTTTTTTTATTGTTGCGTGATGATTCTAGCTTTTTGGTTGGCCATGTTTTTTTCCCTTTTTCCGGTGCCCTTTTTCTATTCAGTTTTGCAACGCCCACGGCGACTGTCAGTTTCGAAGGCTGCGATGGTAAAAAGGGAGAAGGGGGAAAGTGGTGGTTCCCAAAGGGTGAGAGAAGTGCAGCGTCTACAAATTGGCCGCATTTCCTTTCGCGGAAAGTTCGCCTGGACCTTGGCTGATGACGATGACTCTACCTTAAGGGGTTTTTTTCTATTGTCCCTTAACTTTATTTAACTGTTTTGTTTTTTTTAGAGCTATAAGAATTGAAAAGGTATATACAGCTTAAATAGTATTTAGATATTTTATATATTTTGCTTAAAATATATATTTTATATAAGAATTTCATATATAAAAGCCTATTTAAAACGTTTAGTACTGCATACTTTTAGACACAGCTATTAATGGACTACCGTATATATTACCCACACATTTCTCTCAGTGTCTTTCCAAAAAATGGTGGTTTATTTTTTTGATAGTGCACTGTGCATATTCCTTTTCATCTGCAACTTGGCTGCAATTTGGGTTTTTGTTTTTTGCTATGCGTATTCCAATTGTTGTTGCTTTTAGTGCATTTGACATTTGGTGACTTCTGCTTGTGCGCGTAATTTATGTGAGTTTTGTCCCATGAAGTTTGCTTTTGGTTCGAGGACAAAACGCGAAAGTGTGTGTGTGTAGGGTGAAAAGACAGTCGAGTAACTCGCTGTAACTACTACCAAGTTTATGTGAAAAGACAGCCGACTATGGAAGTAGGTAGGTGAAACTTTGTCGCATAAGTTTTCCTGCCTCACATAAGTGGGTAAGTCTCTGGACTTCTCTTTCTGGCTGACTCTAACTCCCTCTCTGTTTGTCGCACAATCAGCTCAATGTTTGTTTGCAGTTGTCTTGTACGGCTTGTTTGTTTGTTTGTGTCTTTGTTTGTTGCTGCTCTTGTCGCTTCTGCCTTCGTGTTTGGTCTTTGGACAAACAAATCCAGGAGCAGGGACCGGGGCCAAAAGGAGCGGAACTCGTGTAATTCATATTCATTAGCTAGCCCATTGTGTCATTGTCATGAAAATGTAATTTTGCCGAGAAGTCGCTGATAATTGAGTTCGTTGGCCAGTTCCACAAGGAGATCAGACTGAAGGAGTGTTGAAACATTATGAAATTATTAAAGATAGCGGCGGAACAATTTTGTACACGTTTATTATAAGTTTGCCACTATTCATAGTTGCCATTTCTTAGGTATCTTAGCAAATTTTTAACCCTATATTTTCGTTTATATTTCTTTTAGCAGCTGTTAATTAAATTACTTTTTGCAATATAGTTCATTGAGCTATAGCTCATCAATCGCTGTTGGCTTCTATGTTCTGTTTACTCCATTTTTAATTGAATTTCGGTTTAGCATGAAGTGGTAACTATGTTAAAATCAACATCTGTACGCTACAACTTGCTAAAAATCTAATTGAGTTAGCAAGTAAAGTATTAACTGGATTAAGTACATAAAAAGTGAAGCAACAATTTTTATGATTGTAAATGGTACTATTTATCAAAGTATATAAAATGTTATTAATAACTATATATTTAATTTTGACACCTCAACCATTTTCTTTCCTTTTCCTTGCCGAGAATAATTATAATTCATTTGAGTCACCGAAGTTTAGCTAAAACAAAACATTGGCCACGCCCTCCTAGTGAAGTCAATTTGAATTCCAAGAGCAAACTTGATAACCAAATGGAAAACACTCGCTCCAACGTGTAGTGTATAATAATCAGGCTAACACACACTCAAGCAGAGGGGTGGCTTTGGGAGGATTTGGTAGAGAGATGCCAACTTTATTTAACTGTTTGCCAAGCTGTCAAGCTCCAGTAACTGCCAGCACACATACACATACTGCAGACAGGGCAAACACAACAGGATTGCAAGATCCAGGTATATACTTTGGTTTTGGCCATAAATCTGAGGGTGGATGCTGGGTGGTGCAGGGGTTACATTTTTGTGCACGGGAATGGGTGGTGCAGTCGGCGGTACTGAGATGGCCAGAAGGAAACGGGGTACGGTTACGCTTAACATGTTTGCTCTTTTGAACGTTTCACGCTTTCGATTTCATTGTAGAGGAAACCTCATTTTAATCTTACTCAAAAATGTATGTACAAAAATTCTCGACTAATCATTATCTATTAACCGTAAGATTATTTAATATTATAAAAAGTGGTAAATTTTTCTTTTACTTACAATTAGGTTTTAATTTAGAAAATGTAAAAATTTAATTATAAAGTGGAACGATTTTATTTATTAAAAGTTTTAAATAAACTTGTTCTATAGTGATAAATATATTATTTTAAGTAAATTCTATGCTCCCAATCCTCTCCAAATTAGCAGGTACAAAAAAATAAACCAATTCAATAACTTACAGTGGGTGGGAAAGAGATAGGTATTGGGAAGAATGCAAAATTAAATTTTAAATATCTTATAAACTATAGGCCGTGCAGAAGCATGGGAAAACAGAAATGAAGGACCAGAGGGAGGGATGGTAGCAATAAAAAGGAATTTGCACTGGTCTGATTGACTTTTTTAATCGAAAAGCAGACAGTTTTTACAAATATAGCATAACCGTTTGCTTTTCCAATTGGAATACAGGCGGGAGGTCCTGTACGGACAGTCAAAGGATACCATTTTAAATGTGAAAATGCGAAAATGAATTGCTTATATCTGGTAAAGAGACATGTTAAGGTAAATAAAAACATAAAAATTTGAGGGAACGAACTTCAAAGTTATGTAAAAATTTTATCTGAATGTTGGGATTTTTAGTTCAATGCATTGTAAGGGCTAAGCCTCCTATTTTTCTTAAATGTGGGGTGTAAAAGTCTGATGCAACCGAAACGGATACAGTTCCAGCTGATATTTGGAACCGGGATGAGCCGAGGGAAATTTATGATTTTGCCATAAAACCCAGTTGATATGGAAGGAAACCTCCATGTCCTAAGTTCGCTGGACTCAATTCCTCACTTGGCTGTTACTTGGGTGCATATGTAGCAAGGTGCACGTAGAAGTGTACAATACTGCAACCCAACTGTGGATGGGGAGTGGTTACTCAGATACCAGACACTTAGAAAAGCCGATACATAGATAATAGTTGTGGATACGCAATGCAATATCCGGCTCGCATTGCACATTGTTGCTGATTGATGCACATAAGAAATGCAATCGTGGGGCTTAACTGCAATTTCGTAAATCGAAGGAAAATTTCCTTAGCTGCATCAACATCGGGTATCTTCGTTCCGTCGGAGAGTCAATCAAAACATGGTGGAAAATGGCAACTGGAAAACAGGTTGTTGACCGTTTGCCGGCATCCTCTGTAATCTTTCAATACGATGATGATCAAAGATGATATCCATCATCACCTCACAACGGGGCGAAAGGAAAACATCATCAGACTATAGGAACAAGCGGAGGAGATCAATGAGGATACGTTCTCGCGTCATCGTCACTTTTATGGGCGCTGTTTTATCATGCATCCACTGAGCTGAGAAGCAGAGACTCGCGTCATAAGAATGCCAGAGTATCATGGGTGTACACAGTAAGAAATTTAGTAGAATTTTAAAAGTATTGAATATATTGATTGCGAAAAGAATTAGTTATAACTGTTAAAAATGTAATAAAACATTAATGATTGACTCATTCAGTGTGATAAATTGTATGTGCTGACTGAAAAGAATGGTAATCTTGATATTATATATAATATTTTTCCTCAGTCCTGGTAAAGCAATCAATTTACTTTTATTATTATGTAATTATTTGAAACAATCTGTTAACCAATTATTTCTGCCCGTGTCTGGGCTCGTGTCTGAATGCACTCTTTCAAAGGCTTGTTTATTGTTGGCAAACTTTCAGAAATACTGCGCAGCAATCAATTCCCACTACAAAGCGCCTTGTGACCCTGGCCCCCGCTCTTATATTGCATCTCTGCAGCCTCATCCCAGTGTTCAGGGAAAGCAGGTACCGGTGTGCAGTGAAGTAAGGTTTGCACGGTGCAGCCACAGGAAAGTCAATGTAACCGCTACAACTGCATTGGCTTGCCTCTTTGCCTCTTATCAATCCTCTGATTTAATGTTCCTTTGCCTCCTGTATCGAGGTGATGTTTGTGATGAATATGTTTACATCAACAAAACCCACCATGGAGCATCAACACGGTAGCAGATGCTATTATTTAAAACTCAAGATCCACATCTTCCATTCACAAAGATTTAGAAAACTTCCCCACCCTTCTGAAAACGATCGAAAACAATGAGTTTACTTTGCTTGATGGCTGCATTGCAAACTGCTCAGAGTACGAGAAGTATCAGTTTTGAGTACCGGAATACATCATCTATGGCAACGAGTACATCGAGCTCTTATATCCTCAACCCAAAAACAAGAAGCGTTGAGAATTGGCAGATTGTTCATAGGGATATGAGATAGAGGAACCACGGTTCACTTTATGTTTTAAAGACTCTGTTTGCTGATAATTATATTATATGTGGTTTAATGTGTAGAAAGGTGGGAACTATTTTTACCATTAATTAATATCTGTCGTAATGAACTTAATAATAACTTAAAGAAGTCTCTTAATAAGATTTATATGAAGTAGTGAAAGTAAAGGTAATGATTATTGTAATATATTAGAAAGGTTTTATTGAATTTTTTACCCCATATAAACGTAATGGAAACGTCAGGTTGAAGGTGCATACACAAGTTCACATTGTGTGGCTCTGAAGCTATTTCTAAGCTCCTACAAAAATACTTTTCAGCTAAAACTTTTAAACTATGGACTAATATGTAAAATATATCCTGAAGTCGGGACAAATAGCGTTCCAATTGAGTCTGAAGGCGGCCAAATTTGATGAGTTAACATACCAGCTACTTTCATCCTTACGGATTGCGACTGATGGTCACATACGTCATCATGGAACCGAAGACAATCATTTGTATTCGAGGATGATTTGCCAAAGGAGCTGGATGCTAATAAGACGACTGAAAAAGGCATAGATCGAATTATTGGGGAAATGCCAGGTGTTTGGGAAGAGAAGGAGACTCGATGATTCTCTTCAAGGATGAAGACCACTTCCTGAATCTTTTGAGGAGGAAGCTAGAAGAGGATGAGTTCGAGATGCTCGAGCAACATTACAAAGAAGTTCTTTCTTCAGTTCCGATGGTTTGTCGGTTTATAAAGTTGAGATCTTATCTGTTCACCACCTCAGGAGAGTATAGCTTTCATAGTGAAAAGCACTAAGGCTGAGGAGGTTTGCTGTGAAAATAATTCCATAGGTCAGAGTGTGCAAGCAATCACACCGTTTAGATCCTCTTATTCTGCTTAAATACGAGATGAGATATCAGGAAAATACGAGCTGAACCTTTGATTTTCAAGCCATCATTATACTAAAAACTTTCAGGCAGAGATCTATAATCCACCAGATCAGCTCTCAAGTCACTTCGCCGAAAATTTCCATTGTCGGTCAACGGTGAGGAAGTTATTCCATGTGGCTGTGAGTCCCGAACACTTCCTCGATCCGAGGTAAAAGGAACAAACTCAGATGGTACTATTAACCCTCTAAAGTCTAGCTAAAAATCGAGTGTCAGCTTGCAAATCTTGGTACCAAAACTCTATACTAGCTCTAAGAAAAAGGATTAGCAACAACTATCTGTAAATCATCCTTTAGTTTGGTCATATAAATGAAAAATACCTGAAGTCTAATTTACAATACTGATTCAATTAGTATCTAAATTTATTTAATTTAAAGAACAAATAATTACAATCTCAATGTTTATAGCTATTATTAACTTGTTTGAAACAAGTTCGCTTTCAACTATTAACAAAATGTCCTCTTAAGCAAGTTTAGCCCCACCACTTTTAGAAATTGGGAGATGGCTTCTTGGCCTAAGCAATTGCTGTGATGATTTGATTAGCCCACCACCTCGAAGTGTTCTGCTATTGGTAATTTCACTCCTCGCGCCATTGATCAGAAGATGCCGAATTTACTCCAAGACCTCTCCGACTGTATCCCATCGGGCCTAATGATACAAAGACATAAAAGCAAAGTTTGCCTAATAACTATTTTGCATTTTGTTTCCGTAATTAAAATTCCTTTTGATATCCAAGTAGACGAAGAATTTTCCGGCCAATCGGCCTTCTGTTTTGATTTCTTACTTAATGTTTTGGCTTATTTAATTGAAACTGAATTCATTCAATACCTTAAGATAATTCCACGAAAATATTGTTCTGCAATCATCAAATAATTATGCAAAATGTTTGAATTTGTGTTAATAAATGCTTCAGCAATTCAGTTTTATATTATTAAGCCTGGTCAATTATTTCAAATGAAGATAACACAAGACTGAAGAGTTAATAAATGTCATGAATATTTATAGGGGATGTTATCATTGAATAGATTCAATTAGATCACTATATAATACTTTGAGAGAGTGAAACAGAATAAAGACGGCAAAAGAGTAAAGATGTAAATAAAACTAAAACGACAATATCAAGTGAGCTGGGAAAACGTAACAATGTCCTTTAACATGTCAAAATAAAATATTTAAAAAGAAACGGGGTCTGCACTTGTGAACTTATTTTCGAATACTGAGACCATTTATTAAATGGCACCACACAAGAAAATCTTCCAACTCTTCCCACCTCCTTACGAAGGCTCTTATCTAGAGGACATTGAATTGTTGATCTTTATGAGAAGGCTTTTAAACACGAAACCGAAACACTTAAATTGATAATACATGATGTATTTAATCTACAGTGTGGAAAAAATCTCAACCCTTGAATATATTTAATGCAGAACTTGGCTATTTTAAGAAATGATGGTCAGTTGAAATTCTGTTGGCTGCACTGATGGTCGGCATCTTTGTCTCCGTCCGTTTCCATCTCCACTGATTCTCCGGTTTCGGCTTCGCTGCATCAACGTCTCCGCCTTGGTCTCCGGTAATTGCTGGGCATTTCTGCATTGGGCGTATAAGCCCGTCTGGCTGTCAGCGCTTGCTCTATGTTCCTTGAATCCTCATTCCTTCCTCTTTCCACTTTGTCTGCCCACCGTGTGGAGTGTTTAAGCCGGAAGCTTTGACGTTATTTGCACCACAAACGAAAATGTAAGCGCGGGGACAAAGGCCGCCAGCGAGTCATTGACAACTGGCCAACTTAACCTGCATAAATGCTACTGGCAAAAAAAACAAATACATATATATTGCAGATTCACGTCAAATGGAGTAAGACAGAAAAATGATACCTGAACTTATACTGAAAATTTTAACTGGTTATTTTAACTATTTTATATTAAGTCTTAATATTAAAATAAGTTAATTACATGATTTCCTCGTTTTTTATTTGCTACCAACGTTTTTATATTTACTTATCCTAATTCAAAGACAACCAATAACGTACGATTGGGTTTCATAAGCTTTTTGACTTTTAAGTCTGTTTGTTGAAAATCAGTTTCTTCCAATTTTCTTCCAAATAGTTCATTTTTAACCAACAAACCCCATAACAGAGGGTAATATTAAGAAAACAGAAGCTGTCAGAAAGAGAGGCTGAGGAAAAGAGCTGCCTTAAAGCAGCCAAGCACCTCAGACTGACATGGACTCGACCTGAATGCGTGTCATGCTAAAAAGTTTGGATGAAGGATGGATGTATTTTCGCTATTTCAGGATGGCATTCGTGTGGCATGCGGCATTCCCTGTCTCCTCTTTTTCCTCCAGTCTGCAGTCCACAGTCCTTTATTCCATCATCTCACGCCAGGCAAGGAAACCTCTTCTGAGAAACAGGGTTTGTCCTGGGGAAAATGGGATTGAGCTGCACTACTCGTGGTAGGGCATCACTTTACATTGATAATTATAAATGGCCCAACGATGGAAAATCTAGAAAGCACTGAACATCAATTGAGCACCAAACACCTACGCACGATCCCTGTCGACGAATGGAAATTGACTGTCTGGCGATGGCTAATTGTTAACCCGCTTGCAGCAGCCTGAAACTGGAACGGTAATGGATTTTGGAGATAGAGACAAATAAAACTGCTTAGATGGTTTAACGAATGGAGTACGCGGATACTATAAGAAGTAATTCCAGGCCACTTTATTATACATCAATCATCGTAACTCGAGGGCTTGCTAAAACCACTTTCGCTTGTTTATTGAATTGACTTTTAAACTTAACAAAATGCAGAGGCAAGAAATATAAGACTTAAATATAATATGAGATAAAAATACAAGAATATGGTAATAATTTAATTCAACCGATGTACTTATTTAATACTTATACTTATTCAAAAAAGTTTAAAAAATTAAATAATACATAAACTAAGATGACCAAATTTATGTTGTAACTAATATTAAAAAAACAAATGTTAGTCAGAAGATTTTTCAATGTGCTGTTTTTCAAAACTTCACGGTTAAAGGCTGGTAGAAATGTAGAGGATTTTTCTTGAGAAAATATCACATTAGAACTAGATTTTCTTAAATTCTCTTCCTTTCTCTCTCTGTCATGTAAATGTAGTAAGGTAGTGTGGCCAGCAAGTGACATTGTTTAATTGATTACACTAACTTTCCTCTTTTTCCACCAAACCATTGGGGAAGTTAATAAAGATTTATGGTTTTAAGTTTTGTTTGTTGTGGTGCACCCAAGTCAAACAGAAACCGAAAGGACTCTTGGGGTGGCCGATTTAGAATCGGGGAAGCATGACAAAAGGTCAGGGTCACGCAGGTCACCTTTATTTTTACATTACTTGAACAAATATGGAAATGCACGCGATTAAGAGCAGCACGTAGTCGGGATATGGACTCAGAAAATGTCCTTGCTCCTTTTCCTCAGCTCTGAGACCTCTACTTGTCTTTCTTTGTGTTACTTGTAATCACCTGAAGGATAGCAATCTATTAGAAAGCCATGTCTTTCTGTCTTCACGAGAGGGTGACTTATTTGCTCAAGATGGAAAGTAGCTGAGGGAAAGTTTAACCCCTTTTCGTCACCCTTTTTCTGTTAATAATTACCTATGAATATTACTATCTAGGAAAATTGCAGGAATAAGTTGTACTCCCAATGAGTATCTAAAAATCATCGGCGTAAAGTGCAATAATCTTCGAAAATTAAACCAAAATATACTACGTTTTTTTAATTTATAACTATTGATTTATTTCATTTAAATGAAAAACAATAGAACTTTTATAAAATTATCAGTACGTTATATTATATTTTTTTTGTATTATCCACCACCATCCATCTGTCGTTGTTGAGAAGAACACTTGTAATTGGATTAGAGTTGCCACCTTTATGATTACTACTACTAAGCACATATTGTTTCGAATTATTATTGCTCTCGCCAGTTTCTGTCCTGTTCCATTTGGCCCACCCAGATCCAAATTCATTCCTGGGGTCCACCTGATTGCATTTGGTCCTCCATCTGATTTTGGGTAATCCTCCCATCTGTCTTGAATTCCTCCCAGATCCGAATAATCCTCCATTCCATTTTGCCCACCCTTCATTGTAACCTCCCGGTCCTCCCATTCCACCAGGACCGTCTCATTGCCTCCCATTCCGTTTCACTTGATATCTGCCTCTTCCACCATTCATACTGTTTCCACCCATTCCACTCCTTGGACCCATTCCATTGCCACCCATCCCATTGGCACTCATTCCATTGCATGTCATCCCACTGGGACTCCATTCCATTGCTGCCCATTCTGCTGCTGTCTATCCCACCGGGACCCATTCCATTGCCGCTCATTCCATTGCCGCCCATTCCTGTTGCTGCCCATCCTACTGGGACCCAGCCCCATTACGTCATAGCCCCAAGTGTTACTATTTCCCCACTAAATACCCATACTGGGTTTCTATTTGCCCATCTGTTGACACATACCTCCATTCCAGCATTGTTTATCCACCATTTAAATCACTCCATTCTGACCACCCATTCATTCTCAGCTCCCATTTCCATTATTTCACTGATTACCTTGCCCATCCATTTACCCATTCCGTATCCTTGCTGATTAGCCTGCTGCTCTGACTCCATAGTTAACTAAAATAATAATATGGGGCCCTAATATTTTATTTTTAGCTAAAATAATTGAGAAAATATATGCCCAATATGAGGGGAGATTATTCTTTTCTTTCATAGTTCGATAGCTTTCCGCATTTAGGACTATCATTCAGATTTGAGCCTGTATGAGAGAGGGCTCTCTCTTGGCAATAATACATCGTTGGCTAGGTGTACATGAAATATCTCAGTCACGTCCATATTCTGTTGGCAATTTATGAATAGTATTTCGCACCTGAGTTGGTATTTAGAATAAAACACTACTTGTAATCCTGAACACACAATTGCTGCTACTTCTCACTGAAATATCCATGTTACAGAACCCACATCATTAGTTTTTCCATTTTTTTAACCGTTATTAGTAACTGAAACCAAGTCTTTGACTTGCTGAAACACCTCTCATTTTCAAGGGAAGATTTCCAGCTTCAACATAAAATAGAAAAGGTCAACGACACTGAATACTGACAAATAAATTTACCAAATGAAAACATTAGGCAGCTCTAATTAAACACGTTGACACTGGATTGGTCTGGTTGGTGAGACTGTCGCGGGTTATCATCATTTTATAAACAACACTTGAAATTTTATATTTAATATAGCATTTTCAGTTTTAGTGCTCAAGGTACAAATTAGGCGTGGTTAATCTGATATGTTTTATGATGGGCAACTGTATTACAATTTAATATAGATTACTTCTTGAAGTCATAAAACTAATGGGCTATAAGATTTATAATGAAAGAAATTAATATGTAAAAACACTACTTCATTATAGAATAATTAAAGGATTTTAAACTAAACTGTTATTTCAAGTGTTAAACTGTAATATATATACTGGTATTATAACCCATGTAATTATGGTCTTTTCATTGTCAACTGCCTACTAACGCAAATGAGATTTTTGGGCCCCATGCCCATAATTCATTTAGTTATGAATGAAACAAAGTTCATCTCACCCCTCCTATTAATTTGATGCCTTCCATGAAAGTCGGAAAAAGTTTAGACCGAGGAATAGAGAGAAGAAGAAAAAGATTAGTATGTGAATGCATCTATGCGCATATGTAAACATTTCATGTTAGTGCAAAAATCCCATGGCTAAACCACTATATTGTATTAAAATGGCTCCCAACTTTTGGCCCAGTTGAAGTCAGTGCCCCAAGAATGTATAACATCTTATATATAATATATAGTTCCACAACAGGTTATAATCACAACTTGGAACCGAACTTGGTAAAAACTTTCACTGAAGGACTAAAGAAATTAAATTCATCAAGTCATACCAAAGAATACATGGAAAATTATTCTAGGGATAGTCGTGTAGCTACTTTCTAAGATATTGAAACCTAGGTTCCTTCTTGATGTACAACATTTAACTGTTTTAATAATCTATTTATTGTAGCACTATACACTCACTGCTTGGTTTTGATTAAATTTAAATTGTTATATTTACTTAACTTTGTGTTGGCAATTTTGTGAATTGTAGTAAATAAAAACCCTTTGAAAAATCATTGATTCAAAGTCGAAAAAGTGGAGCTATAGAGTGTTTGTCCAACAATGTAATACCTGAAAAAAACAAACAAAATGTTATAATACGAAAAATACTTTCATTATTTTGCTGTATTTGATTTTCTTCAGCACAAACAGCCGACCGACCGAACCCATCGGTATTGATCGAGTTTTCACTCTTTCCAACATTCTATGTTTTTCTTGCATTTTACCTTAATTTTTCATTTACAGAAACAAATTTTAAACCGAAATCTGTGCAGGTTTGGCCACTGTTTATTTGAAACTCTTTTCGAACGATGTTGAAAGAAAAGAAAGTTAAACAACATACTTCATATAGTAGACGAACCATACAACTTATAACAAAATGGTCGTAATTTCATGTATTTTTCGACTTCGGCAAGTTTGGCATTAAATTTACGTACAGAGAAGCTAAAATAAATATAAAAATACTGAAATTATTTTGTTTTTGGCCATGTGTTGGCTTAAGAGCGCAATATTTTCTTATTGACGGAGGGTGTTGTACCAATTTTGTCCAGGAACCTGCCCCCATCTACGCTTTTATTTCACCATTTATTTTGGACTGGGTCAAAGAGTTTAAATTGAGCTTTTCGCCGTGACTTGGAACAGATTCTTTTAAAGCTTTATTTGAGATTTATCATCTAGTTGAAAAATGTGACAAGATCTTTTATAATTTTAAAGAGTTTTATCACCAAAAAGTAATAATTTTCTGAAAGAGAAAGCTAAAAGTTGATTTAGACTTTGTGACTTAACTATCAATTTGCAAAAGTTGATAAAAACAAGCCACTAAAACCAAACCCAAAAGCAGCTGCATGTAAAATTTGAGCTCGACTGCACTTTTGCATGTCACAAACGGGGCGGACTCCATCCTTTCTTGTCCGGCGGAATTTAACAGCCGACAGCTGTCCCTATTCATAGAGTAAGATTCAGCTTGTGTGCTTTTGCACTTAGAAAATAATATTGCCTGAGATACTATAAACCAAATGAGCTTACAACCTTATATATATAAAATATAATCACAGATCTTATATAAAATATTTTTGAAACTCATCTGAAAACAATACATTTTGATCATTATTTGCAAACAGTTTTATATGCTCACATAATGTATAAACAAAATTTTTTTTTTCTCCATATAAAAATATTATTACTTAATACCTAATAATTTTCTTTAAAAAGTAAACTCTGATTTCCTCGAAAACCTTCTGCCGTGCCGTGTATAAAAAAGTGCATCGGTTAGATTTATGTCATTTGTTGGCGCTTTGATGTCATTTATAACCGACGTAGCAGTCAGCTGACCACCACCCCGGGCCGTACCCATGCAATTTAGCCGCCAACCCCTGAACAACACCACCACCCCACCCAGCCACCATCGCCAGGTGAAGAAATGCAAACCGATACACGAGTATGGAACAAGTTTTTCGGGCAAAGGAAACTTGTTTACGACACGATAATGACGTTGGGCGGAAAACTTAAAGCGAGCTTGGCCGTGGCAAAGGTCACGTGCTCACGACCTCGCCCCATTTTTCCACCCAGCGCTGACCATCGCACACACCATGTACCAGCCAAGTAATTGCCGCACAATAACTGCATCATGAACTCTTCTTCCTTCGCCACAGATGATTTGATAAAGTGGACGTGTTAATAGTCCACTCAGCTACATTTACACCCAACTATGGACATAAGAAAGGGCAGAAATTAAAGATCCAGAGATTCTGCGAAGTAAAATCTAAGTAAAACGAGTGGGGCTAACTTTGTTCGACGAATTACCGATTTCTGACACAAGCACATTAATCGGTCAGCCAGAAATGCTGATTTGATCCGAAACGCAACTGTAAAAAGTTGCTTTGCCCAAAGCCTGATTACCAGTAACTAACATTTTCAAAAACCCATTAAGAAAAAGAGTTTTCTTTATACAACAAATTTTAGTAAAGAGATGAACTATATTGAATATAATTTTAATAATAATTAATTTACACTTCAAGTAAGGAAATATGGAAAGTGGTATTTGATTTCTTAATTAATGTTTGATAGTAATAATGTTGTTCTTTCAACAACCATCTAAAGAATATCTTATAGTCTACAACTGTCAATATAGGTCACATTTTATGCAGTGCTAGTTGAGTTCTGGACACAAATTCAATTTATTTCAAGTTCTCGTGATCAACAATGAAAATGCAAAATCACAAAAATAATTTTAAAAGGAGAAGAAAAGTGCAAGCTGTTCAATAAATCAAAAAACAGATTTGGTAACAAATTCGTTATGCACGTGATATTGTCCAAAACAATGTCAGATGTGCTTTATCCGCAGTGACTGTGTGTATCTCTACTCAGTATTTCCGTCGTGGAAAGAAAATTAGTATGAATTTAAAAGCTATATAAGGAGACTACATTGCAAAAAGAGGAATCACCTCCAACAAAATCAAACAACAACAAACAAAAATACAGAAAGAGAAAAAAACGAATTCAGGGTTCTCTATAGTAAAAGCCAGGACCACTTTCATGAAAATGCAATTGCACTTGTGGAACTTCTTATACAGGATGTTATTGTGTGCGGAAAGGATGTTTGGATGTTAGCTAGTTTATAGCTAAAAGGGTAGAAATCATACTGAAAAAAATCTGTGTGGTCCCATCCCAATGTCTTTTTTTTTGTGGAGTTTAAAATACTTATATTTACTTGAAAATGATAAATAATTCTTAGATGGAACCAAATTGAAATATTGTTGTAATGTAGGAAACTTTAATATTGAGAAATTCTTAGTTTTTTATTTTTTGTTAACTAACTAAATACACATCTTATAGGCTGATATCTAAAAATGTCATCTATAAGAACTACAAAACTTAGCAGCTGGGCTGAACAAACTAAAGGCATCAACGGCAACACTCTAACTTCATGCCTTTTCACATAGCCACTACTGCCTGGGACCCCTTCAAAACCCTTCCACCAACAGCAACATGCAAATCTGATTGTTGATGGAAGCATTTTGCCGTCGGGTTTTCATTTTTCTAGCACCTTTCTATTTTTTTTGTTTTGGCTATTTTTTGATACTGTACATATCTTTTTTGAGGAGCTAGAGTACTGTGTGTGTGTGTGTTTGTGTGTGTCTGGAAAGATATTCTAATGCATGTCTGTTGGGTTCATTTATGCACTAGGCCCAAAAGAGGGTAGGTATAATGGAGATCCTCTCTTTATATTATACATTTCAATAATGAGTTCCTTTACCAGGTCCTATGCCGCCCTGCTCTCGCATTTTACTCCCTTGGCACACTTCTATTCAGCACACGGCAATGTCTCCATATTTTTTGTATGCACCTCATTTGGCATGGTTCGGGATTGATTTTCATTTCCTCGTTTGGTTGTACTTGTTAATTTTTGCTTCAAGTTTTTGCCGGGCATTTGTAACGCGTCTGGATGAAAATTCAATTAGACCTGTAACATAAATATTTTCGGGGCAGCTCGCAACCTTGAGTTAAAAGTTGTTTATCTAATAAGAATGAGTGCCTGGTGGTCGTGGCTTCTCTTGCCTAGTTTGGACCCTCTGGCACGCTTCTGCATTTCGAATTAGAGTTTAAATATCTCGGTGCAAATTGGAAACTTTACTCCAACTAAGAAAATGAAAGTGGCGTCAAGGTCTGCCCTTGGAAGTAATTTTTCATCGCTGGCTCCTTGTCGTTTTTGTTTGTTTGTTTTCGGTCAAGCGAACCTATTTGACGATGGCCTGAAACTAAGAAAGTTGATTCGTAAATATATATATTTCAAAATGGCATTACTTTCTGGGGGCCTACTTAAGTAAAGATTGTTTTCATTCATTTTGCTAAGCATAAATATTTATACACAGAAATAGTTAGTGGAAAGGAAAATAAATTTGCTCAACATCCAATAAAATTAAGCCAAGCTCTGATAGCTACTCAATGATGTTTATATTGAAAATCATATGTACAAAAGCTACAAAATCTTGTAAAAAAAATACCCAATCAATGTCTGAAAAGCTATTATCACCAAGAACATTTTCTTCTTCCAAAAGCGAAACCGTATAACGCGAAAGTCCTTTGAGGTTAACACAACCCCCTGAAATCCAGTTTCTAAAAGCTGCACCCCATAAGCTGTTCATTTTCTTCCCTATTTTCCATGACTTGTGGTTCTGTGTGCTGCACGTGACTTGATTGTCAGTTGCAATTAAAAATTTGATAGTTTGACAATGCATTTGGGCTCGTTTCAGCTGCGTTTCTACCCCCTGAATCCATCGATTTCGATTCAGATTTGGGAGTGGGTGGAGGTCAGAGGTCAGGCAAGGCAGTTGCGTGCTGAGGGTGAAAAAGAAAAAAAAGGAAAACAAAACATTAAAATGCCGAATAAATAATCGTCTGTTCCAAAACTTCTTTTGTGTGACTTGGTCAGGAGTTTTAAATGGCATCAGTCGCCTGGGTAATGTCTGTTTTATTTCCGATAGACAAGTATGGATCTCCTTTTAAGAAAGACTATTATTGGTTTAAATATCAACGTTTTGTCTTTTGAGATTAAAGTTTGCTTTGGCTCGACAAATAGAGCTATTGGAAAGGTAAGCTTTAAACTTAATTTAAGGAAAGTTTATCAAGCATGATTCTCTCTGTTACCGAATGTGTTAAATGTTTTCAATTTTAAGAAGTATCAATAATAATCTTTTCAGGTCAATTCGTGATTTTCACCTGACAAATCAATTAGCCAAATTGGATGGCAAACGAATCTTTAATCTCTTCCATCTTTGGCACAAAAAATATTTTCCGCTTTTAAACAAGCTTTCTATTTTTTTATTTTATGTTTTTCTTGTCGTTGTAAAATTTAAATCATTCATGTGCAAAATTTCCCATTGGGCTGATTGGTCGAGTGCCGAGAGCCGAGAGAAAGCTGGAGCCACAGTTCATTTTAAGCGTGTAAAAACATAAATCAAAAGACCTGGCCTAATAACCACACACACAGCTTTGCCCCTTCAAGTTACCTCTTTCCCTTCTTTTCCACCCTTCTCTACCGTTTTCCCCCCTCGTTTTGTTTTTCCTTTCTATTTTGGTCCTGCGAGGCCCCCGAAAGTGTATATAAATTGCCTACTTGCATTTTAATTAAACCGGCTAAAAAGCATAGCCAATGTCAAATGCTAGACCAACACCTTTTCCCTACCCATTTTTCCTGTTTTGCCTGACTTTCTGACTGGAACAATGGCCAGTGAGATGTTGGGAATTCGACCCTTTCATTGACCAACTGACCGCAGTTGACTTTAAGCAAAGGAGTTAATTGAGTTATTGGAAGAGATAATCAAAATTTATTATATTTTAAAAATATCATAAATATAATATAAATATTAGTCGCAAGATAAGAACGAAAGCCATATGTCCCGAAAAACACAAAACTATATTTTGAAGAGCAAAAACATATTTCAGAATGTTTCTTTTTGCTGATTAATTTTAATACGCCCTCTATATTGAATCCCATTCTGTGCATTTTACTTGCAACCATCCATTTTCTCTGAATTTTCCAGTGGCTGTTTGTGGCAGCTGTTGCCGCACTCTGATGTAAATAATGTTTGCTAAATATTTTCCGTTGCAATGCTGCGACTCTCTCATTAAATTTACATTTTCCCTACCACCTACCAACGTAAAAAGTGCGCCAAGGGCGTTGTTGGTGGTGGAGAGGGAGAGAAGTGGGTTGGGTGGTGTCGGCTGGCCATTTTGGTCAACATGCCACTTCCAGTTGACAACATATGGCACCCTCTGGCCGAAAGCCTGCCAGGCAATTTGCCTAACCCTCGAGGACACGGACGGTATACTGCGGGGAGTGGGTCAGCGTGACCAGGTAATGGACTGTAATTATGCTAAATAAGCCATGTAAAAAGTGTGGATGTGTGCGGGGGGGCTCTTTCGAGTGGGTTAAGAGTTCCCGCTGTGCGAAGTTCGGCCAGAGTTGCTGAGTTTTTGGAAAGAGAAAGTTGATGAAGTTACTCAATTTGAACATACCCATCCCCTCCCGGCCACTCCCCCACAGCCCTGTAAAATGGAATATGAACCCAAAGGATGTTGACATTCCTTTAATCTACAATTCATTTACTGTAAAATTGAAGTCCAAAAGGAAATGCGATTGAAATTAATAGGTTAATAAGGGATCTGAAGTATACTTAATGGAGGGAGAATTTTCTGTCATAAAGATATCAGGATGCGAAGGTACTTGGGCACAGTGAAACCTAGATGAATACTAATTTCAATTGCTTAACCAAGTTCTTTTCAAACCTTCTCCATTTCAAAGACGAATTATTCCAGCTAAGCAATTTCTCATACATATTATTTCTTTGAGCATTTTATCACCTGCAAAAGTTATATGATCAATCACCGAACAACATCTAAATCTATAAAATGGCTACAAAAACTCCTTTAATATTTCACATACTCGCACACATTCCTTATATTTATAGATCCATCTGTCAGCAAATATATCTGCGTAACCTTTACTTCGAGCAGGCCATCAATTATTTTATTTATTTACATTTATTTTGTGAAACTTTTTCTGCCTCTCACACACGTTAATCCTTAAAAAATGTTGAGCCTGTTTCAGCGGAAAGTCTGGCATATGAGGGGAAAAAAAAGAAGGAGAGTACCGACTTAAGAGGGAAAGAGGAGGATCGTCTATTAATGCCAAACAATTTACAGTTGCCTCTGCCTGTCTTTTTTGGCCGGTTAAACCACCCAGCCACCCACTTGACAACGCACCAAAAAAAAGCCACCCACGCAGCAGCTTCCGAAGCGAACGGAAGGCCTTAACATTTATGATTAATGAGCCTTAACTTTTGCACTTCGTGGCAATTTATGCGGCTGGCCATTTGGCTTTTCCATATCTTTTTGCCAGACTGAAATTTCACCTCCCGATTTCGGCCTTGGGTAAGTCAATACAGGCAACAATTGTAAATGTTTGTTGCGCAATTAAAAGCCCAATCCAATGTTGGCATTCCCCCCGGTAATTTGATTTATTCAGCCTGCCTCTGACTCTGGCTCTGACTTGGACTACGAATCCATCGCAATCGTAACGAGGTAGCAGCCACAAACAAACAAGGAGGAATGGCTTCAGGTAGGCGGAACCTTTTAACACTCTGTAATCCGTTGAAAAAAATTTTCCAGCTCGATGAATTATGTTTTTTTTAATAATTAAAAAGCGTGATTAAAAATAAACAAGAATTTTAATGGTATAACTTAATTTGAATTTGATTAATTAAATAATCCTATTTAAATTATGTAATATAGTTAATATAGGTTATAGTCCAGTTTTAAGTCAAGTCAAATATGCATAACACCCAAAACAAAGGGTAAAGCTCTCCGCGAAAAAAGCTATACATATACACACCGTTTCCCACAAATTGTCAATAAACATATCAATATGCGCACAAAATTGGTTTAATGTCAATCAACAATGAAAACCAAAGGAGGGAGAATTGATAAAGGAAAGTGTGGCAGGTCCGTTGATATCTTGATTTAAATAGCTACAGAGGATTTACATGAAAGTGGATTATAATAGACTTTAAACCAAAG
This sequence comes from Drosophila eugracilis, assembly GCF_018153835.1. Classification (NCBI taxonomy): domain Eukaryota; kingdom Metazoa; phylum Arthropoda; class Insecta; order Diptera; family Drosophilidae; genus Drosophila; species Drosophila eugracilis. The sequence continues at coordinate 2,718,339 of NW_024571981.1, read as the reverse complement.
AGAAATAACAAATATACCATTTATTATATAATTTTTATTAATTAAAAGTCCTTAAAGTGTGTAAAAATATTTCATTTGTCATATGTCATATGTCAGCATATGAAAGGTTTTTTTATGCTAGCTTAAGCTTTGTACAACTTTTTTTTGGGATTTAAAGGAAATCTTATTGGGTTTTCCCCTTTAACATTTGCCAACGCCCATCAATATTAATCAGAATGAATATTTCATAAAGCGATTTCAACATTCATTGCCCAGTAAACTCGATAAAACAAGCATAATATTTCCCATTCAGACTGCGTTCTTTCTCTGTATTTCAATCATTAATCTCCCCGAATCAATTTCGCAACGCTGACCTCCATTTTAAATATGCATGGCAATTACAATTACAAAATTATATTTCCATAGCCCAACAACAACGCACATGTCACACAGAAAATAACCACTTTCATTTGTCATTTATTTTTATGGAGCTTTTTTTTATATTTGTTGGCTTTAATTTGCAATTACAATTGACAAATCTACAACAACCAAATGGGGAAAAAGACTGGAAAAATGGAGCCGCAAATGCAACCAAAAATTAATCATTATCAGTGTTGATAAGCGCCTGAATTATTTCCCATTTGCCGCACATTAAAAGTGCATTAAAAGCATTAATTAATAATAAAAAAAAAGACGTTTGGAGGTTTGGAAATACGTGAAATGTATGATGAGGAAACTGTGTTAGCAGAAACTTTTCTCTATGTTTTTAAATATTTGTAAGAAGAGATTCGTTGCACTTATTGCTAAAAAAAAAAAATCAGAAAAAAAGTTCAACAAATTATGAATTAAGAAGTAAAAGAAACCATTCTTGCTTAAACTAAATTTTCAGTTATTAATATAAATTAACCAAAAGGTAATCACTTTATGCATAATACACTCAAATTCCTTTTAATATTCACCATAAATTGCTGAAATTTTGTGTTTACTTTTGCCAGTAATTTTCATTACTTTTTCTTTGGTTTTTTTCGCTCGAATTTCATGCAAATCTAGCATTATGAGGCAGGGAAACAAACTGCCAACTCAGTCTGAGTGGGGAAATAAAGGGGAATGAATTGGGCAGGAGGTTATTGGGCCTAAATAGGCGTTTCGTGACTTGCAGCTGAGTCTGCGCGACTCTCGCCATTAGTGGGGCCTAATTAGGCGCGGTCTGGCAGCACCCGCAAAAAATTTATAGAAACATATAGCAAGTAGCATGAAAATTTTGCAAATCATCCGGGTGCCCAGGAAGGGCTTTGGCAGCTGGCGAAAATGAGGGAAATTAGCACGTTAGCGTGATTCACGCGACAGTTTTACAAGCGATCGGATCGGAAATGCTGAGGCACTCCCTACATCTTTTTCTCTCTCTCTGTAGACCATATTGACCCCAACATAATCAGACTTTGAGTAAACGGGAACTGATTGTTCAATTGGGGCTTATGAAAATGTATTTAATTTATGACAGCCAGCGAAATGGGGGATAGAAATGTTTAAGAGGTTCTAGGAAACGAAGAGTATATTAGACTATGTAATCTCTACTCTGCTAATTAAGAAAAGATGCGAAAACTAGACACAACTATATTAACACTAGAAAAATTAATTAGAATCACTAACTTAGGCATTAATATTATATTTTTTATTGGGCAGTATCCACAACTTAAGCTAAATCTCTATAAAAACTTTCAAGCAATGCAATTCATATAGGAAAGTGGCCAAAATAACGTTTTAACTTTCATTGCCAATCAGAGTGCCATCCACACGCAGTCTCTGTGCTCTAAGCTCCATCCTTTTTGGCCAAGAAGCTCTAATCGTATTTCTCGCAAATGCTTAATGTCTTAAAACCGAGCAGAATAAATACCGAAGTGGACATGAGGATGAGACAGAAGTACTCTGGCCAGAGGATACACCGAAGGAGCTGAAGTTTCTACTCTGAGTGCAATTAATTAAGCAAAGCTGAAAGTCATGCTCACAATCCAATCCCATCCTTTTGCTCCTCCTCACATACGCACAAATTTAATTGCTTACAAGTTGGAAACATGCTTACTACAAGAGCAGGATGGTCAAGGGGCTTGGGGCAAATAACAATTGTAATAAAGCGTCAAGAGCAAAGCAAGAAAAATTGCAACAAATGTTGAACTAAACCATAAAGTGTGATTAATTGAATATTTCTTATGCTGCACGTAGACGCGTCGAGAGCGCACAAAAGAAATTCACTTTAGTGGCCACGATCTCCCTCGACTCTCTTGGACCCCTCCCATCCACAGCTTCATTTTCCCCACTTTCCCGCCCTTTTCCACATTTTCCAGAAAGACAGAGAGAGTTCGAGCTCTACGGTAGCTAAATTTCTAGCTGGCGGCAATAAATTTAAATAAATATACGATTACGCGTGCGTATTAAGTTGCTTCGGGCCAACGATGCCAGCGAGTTGAGTCCCGGGTCAGGGACAGTGGGCTAGATAAGGTTTATTTTAATCAAAAATGAGAAAGCAAATATTTGGATTTATTAAAAATAAAAATGGTATAGACTATGAGACATAAAAGTTAAATAATTTATTTATTTAATTTCCACATTTTTTTATTCTCACATTATATGATATCATGGCAAAAACAGAAGAATTCTTTCCAAATCCATTATTAGATCCAAAAGCAGGGATATTTTTCAACTTTTGAGTATTTTAAAGATTAATTAATTTAAAGACTAATTTTTTTTTAAATTTTTATATTTATAAAATTTTTGTAGACAATTTTTTCAGATGATCCCACTGTGCCCAGTTCCAAAACTGCCGCCTATTTTGTATCTAGAACAATGGCATTGCTCCGTCTGGCATCGCTCCTTGTCCGCTGATGGTGCCGTCCTTGTCTGATGCTCCACTGTATGCTCTGGACCGTCGCTTCTCTTCCTCTTCCTCTTCCTCCGACGGGCCGCTCGTGGCTCGTTATCTGCTGACTTCTAATTCAGCCACAATAAATCAATGCAACGTGCTGCAGCGGCGAACAGTGGCAACATTTTGCGGCGCAAATGTGTAAGTGGAGTTGATGAGTGGGCGCAAGGGGCGTTGGTTGGGGTAAGTGGGCGTGGTCTGGCATAGGACAAAACCAAAAAAACACACACACAGACAGACATTTAGGGACAAAAAGTTCTCGCCCCGCTCGACTAATCGAAATTTGTTGGGCATTTGTGCTCATTTTTTATACCGCCTTGTTGCCGATTTTATTCGCTTTTAATTGGCCATAATAAAAATTTATTGGCCCCAACTTGTTAATGGTTCGTTAATGTTGCGGACTTTTCACTCCAAATCGCTGCTAGCCGTGCATACATAATGTATTTTAATATAATAACAATAGCTAGGTGAGCAGCCGCCCAAAAGGTAGCGAACGCAATTAATTGAAAATCAAGCAGATTAATTAATTTCGGATATTGTTATTGCCATAGAGAAAATAAAAACATTTTTCTCCTTAATTAACTGCTGTAAATTGAAAATTATTTTTTAAGGCTTTATTATCTTACAATTAGTGTGGAATAAATAGGTGATTAGTATGTATTTTAGTATGTATTTATAAATCATCACAAAAATATAATTAGGAGCAGTTTAGCTAAAAAACGGAAGTATATTAATTGATTACATCTAAAAAAATTATAAATGTATACAAAGGCAATATGTACGCTTAATTTAAAACGACTTTTTCTACACATTCAGGGCAATTATTCAAGCAGAAAAGCTGTCAATCGAAACTAATTGAATTGAAATGAAAAATACATATTATTAAAATTACAAACTTACGAAAAGAAATTAACAAATAATTATCAAATATCTTAACTTAAATTTGTCTATATTTCATTTAAAATTTAACTTGCAATCTGTTGAATTTAAAGTTGAAATAAAACAAAGCGTTTTCATGAAAGTCAAAGCTTGTTCTCATGAATTTTACTCCCAGTACTTATCAACTGCAGTTAAAGTTCTGTGATAGTCTGAAAATGCATTCAAATCTCTAGCACGCCATAAGCAATAATCATCAGCCAGTAGTTTGGTGTGGTTTGGTTTTATTGCCTTTATATATGTATATACTTCCATCTGAAAACGAGGGGGAAACCTGCTGCTAGGGGTTTGACTTTCCATTTCATTCAGACATATGTACCAAAAGTAAAACACCATGTTCCCCCACTTTCTTTAGTGCCTCGTTTATGGGTTTGCCCCCTTTTCAGCAGACAACCATCGATGTGCATTCGAATCCTTTGCTGTCGCATTTGGCACGCGTCTTGGCCACGGATCATCAGGTGCACAAATGTATTCCGTCGCCCGTTGCCAATTGTTGTTCGTTGTTTGGGCTCGTTGTTGTTGGCCATGATTGGTTTTTATTGTTGCCGTTGTCGACACACGAACACCTTTGGCACACCGGGCACACAGAGAGACATTGAGACAGAGTTTCCTCTCGAAGAGGGGAATCCCCGCGAACAGGGACCAGTCCACATGCAAGCTGCTTTGCATAAGAACCGGTTCCCCTCGTGGATTTAACGTTTTTTCTCTCTTATTTTCGTTGCGTTTTAAATTGATTGGAGGATTTAATTTCAGTGGCAGCTGCCGTTGCTACCGAAGCTGAACAAATGTCGGCTGTTAAACACCTTTTATTTATTTTTTTTATTTTTGGGTCTGGTCAAGCCTTTGCACTAAATTACCGTAAATTTTTCCTGCCTCCTCTGACGGGATCAGTTTTGGTGTTTTTGTATAATTTTGCACATGTTGTGTAATACGAAATGATGGATGAAAATGCTGGCAATAGTGTGGAGTATCATTTTACTTTGGGCTATATTGATGACAGCATTTTGAGTTGTAGTGCAGAAATAAAGTAAACGAATAAACGGATTTCTGCATGCATACAAGACTATTGAATTTAAAACATACTCCTCTTTCAATATTTGTAAATTACTGAAATTTTAATGAAGTGATAGTGACAAAATAGTAATTTAAATATATTTCTTTAAAATACTTTTCTGAATGAAATTACTTACTGCCAAAAGAATTGTTAAAAAAGTATATAACATTAAACAATGCCTGCTAGCTTGATATAGCTACTTTTTATGCAGTTAACCCCAAATAAAAACCACAATGAGAAAAGTCGAGAAAAAATTACGGTTCAATTTGTGCATTTTATTGTCATGAATCATTTGGATTATTATGAATAACTTTTGAGTGGCAGTTGCAGCTTTTTGCGTGCTGAAATTAATTAAGTCTGCAATGCCATGACAACAAGAGGCAGTATGCGGGAGAGGGGCGATTGGGGGATAGGGATAGCGATATAACACACCCTGTCGGCACGTCACATGTCCCCTCTCTATCTATCCCTCTGTCCTTCTCGCTCTCACCCACCTTATGTACTTCCTGCCTTCAACTCACCCACACACTTTGCAGTTAGTCTGCCTTCGGTTTTTTCAGCACAGTTCCATTGTGTTATGGCCCTGCTTAAATATGAATTGTGTTGCAGTTTTTTGAGGTAAAACATACCTATGTTTTTTAGGGTATATTGGCTATGGTAAGCAATATGTTAAATTATCATAAAAGTGTTAGTATACGAGTGCAGAAGTTAGATAAAGTTAGATGTTAATAATGAAATTTATATATTTTGGGAGTAAATTTCAATGTTATGTTCATTTTTATCTAGGATATCTAAAAACCGAATATCAATCTTTCTACATTACCTATTTATGCTTGGGTATATTTTTCACTTTCATTGAAGGCTGGCTGCCAGAGGGTCCAAATAGAAAACCAAGGGAGGAAAAAATTTAGAAAGACGCGTGACCAGGACGAGGATTCAAGCCAAGTCGAAAGCCAAGCTGGCCCACACAACACATGGCTAGGTCGGCACAAATATGGTTTTTATGCCGGGTCATAAATGTCAATTCCCAATGCATGTTTGCCACTATTTAGATTCCTGCTTTACCATTCTTCATTTCGGTTCGTTTTTTCTGTTTTTTTATAGTTTTATGGTCAGTCCCAGGTTTGTTGAACTTTACAATTGCTGAGTCATTTGGTCTGTCGCGTGCCTTTGGCCCTGGAAAACCGGACGAGGAGGTGGCGGTTACAGCTGTGGGCGTGCCTGTGGTTAGTCAGCCCATGTGATGTGTGTGTGTTTGTGTCCTTGAGAGGGGCGGAGAAAGTGCCAGTGGGAGTGGAATCCGGTAAGTGGGCAGAACAGAGCGAATGCACACAGTCAAGGAAAGGAAAAGTGTTTGTCTGGGCTGCCAGGAATCGGTTCGAGACCAAAGTTGATGATAATGAGAACAAAAGAGCTTTTGTAGTGGTTTCTGGGGTTGGTTATGGCCATTCGAAATAATTGAATAATTGCTGCACGATGAAAATTGAGGAAAAAGTGTTTTGTTACTCATGGCGAAATGATTGCAAGTTGGTTTTTTGATATGAGCTGCACCCACCAAATGCATTTTGACATGGGGAGAGTCATATAAGTTAATGAAAAGGATCACACAAATGCTGAAAGCTGTAATTTTGAATGACGATTAGTGTATTTTTCTTCTTGAGTCATAAATAATATTGCTAAATATATGAAAATTAAAAAAAAAGTAAAACATCTGAAGGAAGAGGGAAGTCAGTTATCCCTTTAGGACAACCCCGTTTATTTTTATTATTTTGATTGAGTCCAACGCGTCGCTGCGTCAGAAATTAAGTGGAAATGAAGTGAGCACTTGAATTTCAATTGGAGTGGCCTCAAACCAAACCAGAACTCAAGCCCATAACCCAAAATACAAAACCAAAGCTCCTGGACCAGAAATCAACCCCCAAGAGCATAAAATACAATTCCTGGCCGAATTTCGGGCTATAAATAAGAGCCACAACGGACAAGACGAACAAAAAGAATACATTATTCCCCACATTATTCCACTTTTTGCGGTTGCCGGGGAAAGGGTTCCTGCCGTTGGCCCCTGAAATTGTTTGACTAATGATTATTTAAGTGAATTACCATTAAGAGCTTCGCTCCGCTTCTCAGCTTCTCTCCGGGCAATTTGGCCTGGAGTGTAATTGTATAATTGTTGACGAATGCTTTTGCATTGTTTCTTGCCTCTCCTTTTTGCCAGCTCTCCGGCTTATTAATATTAATAAAGTTGATTAAAAGGCTTACACAGAAAACTAAACAAAGACACTTATGGCTCAAACAAACTTTAAGTGTTTGCAAATACTTTTGCTGGTTTGTATCCCTAGAATTTATTTTTAATCTTAAAAGGAGAAATACTAAATTTATTTGTAGCTCCACTTAAAGACCTTTTCTAATTATAAATGTTAATTATTTCTTATAAAAAAAGGCTATTAACTTAGTGTCAATCCACTCCCTAAACATCGCCACATTCGTGTAGGTTCCAGGCATATCTTTCTGGCCACATCCCATTCCCCAGTTCACAATGCCAATCTGCTCGTAGATTCTCGAACTTTCGGCGCCAATAGAGCAAAATAGCGCGGATCCTCCATCTCCTGTGCAAGCATCCTGGTTAGCCTCTCCTCCGGCACAAATAAGACTTTGGGCAAGCTCATATTTCCATCCCAAAGCAGTTTTCCTCAACTGTTCTTGACACCAGCTTCTGTCTACCATGGGCAAAACCACTTTTTTTAGAACGGCAGAATATCCTACATTCCAGAACTGTTTCTTTCCCCAACCGGTAACGATACATTGACGATTGGCGTATGATGTTCGTGGCGTTGGCAAACATATAGTGTTGATATGTTCACCTAAATCGTACGGCTTTTGTAGAAAGAGTAGAGCCACGTTATTATCACCAGCAGTATAATTAAATTTTTCGTGGATTTCTGTCCTCTCTACTTGTCTCTCTTCAAAATGAAAGTCCTCCGCTTCGGTGTTCATATCCCATTCGCCAGCTCTAACCACCATATCATTTGCATTTTTATACACTACGATATGAGCTGATGTAAGGACAACATCCCGCCTAATTAGGGATCCGCTTCCAGAGAGATCGTCATTGATGAAAAGAGCCACTACCCAAGGATATTGGCCAGGCTTTGTGTCACCTGTGCCAGGTATTAACTGAAAATCCAAGCCATTTGGATTGCTCATGCCACATTCCTCTTTATTTTTAGAAGGACCTTGCGGTAGTTGTGGATTCTGTCAACGAAAAGAAATAGTTGATTTTTAATCATAAAACATTTTCATAAACTTACTTCTTCCGGAATCGAATAAATATTCTATTAATAATTAAATGTTTTTATATCAAGCATAATTTTTTTTAACTTACATTATTATTCAGAATACCACAACAAACTTGTTGATCCGGGCAATCACGACTATGGTAATCGAAAATAGTTGCCTCTTGTAAGCACTGCTCCTTGGAGGCACAGTAATATGGGCAGGCATTGCCCAAAAAAGCACATTCTAAAAGAAGGGCCCCGATCGCCAAGAACCGCTTCATGTTTTCACTTCAAACTCAGACTGAGACTGGCATTCAAATAACACTCACTTTCTACATCGCTCATATACATCGTTATCACCCCAGACGTTATCAAATAAATTCCTATTTTTGTATATTTTTCAAAATGTTGTTGATTAAAATATGATTAATGGGGTTTTTTTTATTATTATTATTATAAAAAACTAAGTAAAATATTTTAAATACAGTTGCTAAGGAAATTCACGCCAAAAATAAATTTCGGACTTTTTGATAAAAAATAATTAGAAAATAAAAAAGTGATATATATATATTTTTTTAGGAATGACAAGGTATTTCCAAGATAAATTTAATTGTCAGAAATTAAGTTCTTATAAATCCATTTATTATAAGCTTCCTAATCACCTGGTAGGCCGTAGTTGCAACCAAGCTCACCATAAGACTTTCGCTTCTCAGAACCCAAATTCCTTCACTAGAACGGACTAATTCTTGATAAATGCTTGAGTTATGACCAGTTTCAGTCTTGGGGCTTGGTTGGGCTTCAAGATTGCTTACCCGAGCGCAATTTCCCATAAACGGGCGTTGCTAAAGCGATTTGCATCGGTTGCAAGTGAAGCTTCCCCAATGAACACCCCGTTCCCAGGCCTCTGTTGCAGTTCCAACTGCCGCCCAAGTCGGGCGTAGCATGTGGCACAAAGTTGTCAGGGGAATGCGGCGAGATAAGCACAAATTAGTGGTAAATTAAGGCATCAGCATTGTTTACACATTGGGAGCACTGGAAACAAGCTCAGTTGACTAAGTTTTACTTAGATTTTGATAAATACCATACTTAACAGTATTGCAGTTTAGATTTATCTTAGCATAATAAATATTTTCTAACTTAATTTCGATAATTTTAATCAATTTATAGTTAAGCTTCTCAAAAGCTTTCTCTAAAGATTAAATCCCTTTATTTTTCGCCTGTGTACAGTCTCAACAAAACATGACAAACTCCAGGGAATATAGCCATGCCTCTCAGTTCTCTGTGAAATCCCCAATCTGAATCCCAGTCCACTGACCAAGCAGACCAAGTTTGATGGACGTGCACTCAACACTTTCGCCCAGCTGACAGTTACACTAATAACCCCCAAAGCAACCCCTTTGCACCTATCTTAAACCCCCACCCGCCTCCCGCTTTGCACCCACATAACACCCTCCGCCCTCTTGAAGCCACTCCCCCAAAAGGCAATCCTGTGTGGCTTATCAGTTTTCAATCACATTTTGACTCGAATTTTGGTACATTTTGTGTGTGTTTGCCTGGCCATAAATCAACAAGACGCCCGATAATCCTCAATTCACGGCTGCCACTTCACGTGGCGAGTTGCAAGTGAGATAGAGATAGAGACAGAGCCATAGGAAGAGAGAGGGGCTGTGATAGGCACCTTCCCCCAAAATAGATAAACATTGACAGCTTGACATGTGTTCAAATACCAAATCCATCCCCTTCTCGAAAAGGAAAAGTCCTGCCACGGATCGAAAACGTGTTTTAATTTTTATTGTTCTGCGGTTCAAGGTTGATCTATTTTTTTTTTATTGCTGGGGAAGAGAGCAGCTGATGAGAAATCGAGAACAAATGGGGGAAAACACCCATGGGCTTATTGCTCCTGGACACGTGTCATGAGGATCATCTTATCCGGCTTCTATTCGAAATATATCATATTAGTTATTTATTAAGCCCTTTCGGTATTAGACAGTTATGTAGTAAAATTGATCAAATTTTAAATATTTAAACTTTAAAATATATTTAACAAAAATATTAAGCAAATTAAAAAAAAACCAATCCAGGTAGTGGTCGGAAAGTTAACGTCTAACAAATTCCGTAGCCAATTACCGAGCCATTAACGGGTGATGTAACCACTCATCGGCTCCGTTACTTTTGCTCAAACACACAAGCGCACGTCGACTGCCATAGAGGTCCTTGGAAAAAGACAGGACTCTGGTCCTGGAAGATGACCATAATAAAGCAATAAAAAATGGAGGGAACCAGAAGAAGAAAGGCGAAGGAAAGGTAAACGCCGGTGAGGCCAACTAAAGAGCCGCAAATGCTGCCGGCCCCGCCCTCGTCCCGTGTCCTTCTGTCTAATTTATCATCAAACCAGGCCAGGACAAAAGGATAAAGGACATGCGGCTGTGTAGTGTAGTGACCATGGAACCAGCTGGCTTCCTGACCAAACCGACGGAACACAAAACACAGCGCTCAACAGAAACCTGCGGGTGTTTCTGGCTGCAGGTATACTATATACTGGGATATGTGCCAGAGTTTATGACTAAATTGAAACAGGTTGAGCTGGGATGAGACAGGTGAGAGGAGTCCACAAAGGTGCTAGGAGTTTATTTTTTATTAAGTTGGAAGACGATACAGAAATGTTTAAGGAGAAGGAGATCAGTAGCAAAATGGGAATTAATTTTGAAAACGATTATCTCTTATATATAATAAAAGTAAAAAGTATAATAATAGAGGAATAAATAAGTTTTTAGTTTAATAAAGTGTATGAAAAAAGAACTTCTATTTTATTTAAAATTGTTAGATTAAACAATATAGAAAATGAAATTACTTTGGGTAATGAAATATATTTAAACACTGTGAAATCAAATTACTGCTAAAGGGCGGCATATTTTAGTCAGAACAATCAGCTTAGGCGCCTCGAATTCTTTATTCCTCGAAAGGGAGAACTCTTCTCCAGGAAGACTCTTCCCTACTTCATCTTGTCAATCAGTTGGCTTCTTCACTTGAACTGATATCTATTTACACAACACACCAGCACACATCCCGAGATCAAAGCGACCACTTGAACACTTAACCCAAGGCGAGCCCGAGTCCCAACTCCGACTAAGGACTCTGGGCTACCCTGGGGCTTATCTCACTTACAAGTAATTGTAATATTATCCCTAATAAGCAAAAGATTGATAGCATTCCGGGGAAGAACCATAAAAAAGGGAGAGAGTGTCGTTGGGAGCTGGGCTGGGGGAAATTATTAGGAGCCGTCCAAGGAACGGCCCTCACTCGACACCGGCTTGAAAGGACACAAAGGATGGTATGGCCGACCGGCTATCTGCTTACTCCTCTCATCATCACTTGAGTAAACAATGTCATAAAATCATCAATCAAACCAAGGCGCTTCTCCCTATCTTCCAACCCCCTTCCAATCACAGCCTTCTCGGGTTGTTTTCTTGGCCTTATAGCCCCTTTTTGTATTGGCCCTTTGTGCGGGCCCTAAACTGTCTAAGCAAACAACAACAAACTGGACACGCGTCCGGATTTGGTTTTTGCCTGGGATTACCCATGCCCTCTATATACATATATATATATATCCCTTCTTTTCTGTATGTTTGTGCCTGTTAATACAATTAAGTGTTAAATTTGTTGCTGCCTCTTTCTTTGGGTTATTTGTAAGCCGGGGCAAATTGTTTTATGGGCGTGCCGCTATTTACATTATAAGTAGATATGGTCAGGAGATTTTCTTGCGGCCTGTCTCAATGGGGAATTCGGGGGCATGATGGCAATCGCCTTAGTTCTTGGGGCACACGATGCCAAGGTGCTTCATAAAGTGGCTGAGTTTATGCTCAGATGTGTGACCATGGAATTTTGTTCTCAAGGTGTTGTAGTTTCATTTTTGGTTTAGCATTTTGCTTAGTTAGAATATGGAAGAAATCATGTTAAGTTTGTGTGTTTATATTTTCAAAATTTTGAGTTGTATCTGGATTGGTAAACAAGAACATCTGCATCTTTACCTAACAAAGGTCTATCTCTATACAACCCTTGAGAGATACCTGTTTATCAGTAAAAGGTCATAAAACTGTAGGATAAATATTTTTCATGTTCATGTTTATGCTTGAATGATTTAAACCGTGGCACGTTTGGTAGCATTTTCTAATTAGAATTAGTTTGTATTGTAAATATCATAAAAAATATAATATTTTTATTTGACATATTCATTTATATCTGGATTCATCGAGTGTAAAATTAAATATAAATAAAACAAGCCCATAAATTCTACTTTCAAGTAAAATCTAATTCATTCCAATGTTTAAATATTCAAAAATCCATAAATTTGTACTGGCAACTTCGACTTAAAGATCCATCATTTTTAATCGTATCATAATTCTCTCATTATCCCTGACCTACGACCACACACACGTATTCCTAAGTCGTCTAATTACCAATCGACTAAAATCAACTGGAGTTGCAACCTTTCGCTAGCTTATTAACCATCCATCATTTGCCAAGATTTGGTCGAAAATGTCCATTTGCCTTTGAAGCATTATGCACTTTTTTTTGCATTTTTTTTTGTTAGAAAATAGCGAACTTGTTCTGGATGCGCTGCAACCTCGAACCGCTTCTCCTCTTCAAACAGTTTTTATCAAACTTGTGCTGTTAGAACTCTGCTAACTGCGTATAAGACTAAGGTTGCATAGAAAACACGCTTGAGGGCGCCAGTTCGTAAATGTTCGGAATGCTTCGTTTCCAATTCGCTTTAACATCCGAAATTTACTAAAAAATTGGGTTAATAGAGGGTTAGCCAGTTTTTAAAACATATGAGGATCTATTTTTTTTAGGTTACAGTTCTTGAAAATAACATTATTTTTGATAATTTTACATGTAACATATATTAATTGTAAAACAAATAAAAATTGGTAAGAACTTAACGCACTATTAAACCGATGAGTTTAGATATTGGGCCAAATATAAACATTTCTTACAGATCCAATAATTATTTTTTAGTTTAATTTTCAAAACGATGATTTATATTTGCAGCCGGAAACTAAAACGAAGTGAGGCCAACCAATCAGCAGGATACTTACGTGCAACACGAAACTCCTGCAACATGTTCGAGGGCAACATGTTTGTGGTCGTTTGACATTTCGGCTAGAAACGAAAAAACTGCTAAGCGAATGTATCTGAAAGATACGTTTAGTCTTTTTCGACGCGAGCATTGTAACGGATCGCAGGTCACGGACGCTTGGATTAACGGTACTCTTGCCCTCAGTGTCAACTGTGTGTGTGTGATAGTGTGCGTGAGTGTGTGGACCGGTCAACAGAAAAAAACATAATTAAAACCCCCAAAAAACGCCACATGTGCATGAGTGGTCAAAAAAGTGGATTAGTGTAACAGTTGATAGTTCGAAAAATCACTTTCGAAATGATTTCAAACGAAATATGATCAAAAACAGCTGATGAACAGCGTGTAAAACAGCATAAAACCAAAACAAAGTGATCTAGATAAAAGTGTTTTCACCAAATTGATTATTTAGGAAGGAAGGCTGATCATATTCCCCCCAAAAAAGTCACAAAAAGTAAGTGTAAGCAGGTCAGACCAATTAAATAAAACAATTCCAATTTTGGACAGTGTAAATATTTATATAAAACATAACAAAAAGCGCAAAAAAAAGAGGACACTTGTGTAAATAAACAAATATTTTTTACTCAGATAAACACGAATACCCAGAATGGCGGTAAGCGTTACGCCCTGAAAAGCTACCTCCCACTTCCAGAGGCTATCCTTTTTCCACTCCTTTTTTTTTGGTCAGAAAATGGAACTGATTCATTTTTTTGTGGGTTTTTCTTTTGTTTTTTTTTCTGTAAGCGCGCGAGATTTTCCACACATTTTTTGTTTTACTCTGGTTTTGGCATATTTGTTTATGGGTTGGCAAGTTTTGGTTTTGCCTTTTGGGTTTTGGGGGAAATGGGTTTAAAATTTGCCAAAGTCCTCGGTGGGAATATATCAAGCCACTGCCAATGGGTTTGAATAAATATACATCTGTCCAAATGTCTTAATCTCAGCGGAAGCTCAGATTAAAATTTTTGTTTACAAAAGAAGCTTTAGTTTACATATTCTTAATTGATAACAACGATTTGTGTATATAGATAATCAAATGAGTTATTGTTGATTGAAGTGTAATGAGGGTTATATAGGTTTTAAAAATAAATAAATAAGGTTTATATAATTATTCAAATAATTCAAAGATCTAAATTTTCTTGAAAAATGTGCTCAAAAAGATTTTAATTAATTTTTATTACTTGTTATTGTAAACTTAAATATGACAAAATCCTTCTCACACCTCGAACACCCAAAGACATTAGGGTCTTTATCCAGTCATGTGAAACTACACCTCTTTTCCCACCCATTTCCCCTAGTTGCTTTCCCAGCTAAGCACCCGAATATTCTCCAAGTTCCCCACGGAACGAGGAAAATAGAGCTTAGTCCCCAAAAGTTGATCACTCTTCGTGTGGATGTTATTTTCCTTTCAAAAGCCTTAAAGACACCGCATTTGACCTTTTCGCCAGTCAAACAAATCCAAAATTTGTAAAACACTATGTTCCAAAGAGCCCCACGAAAACGTAGAAACATTTTGCCCCAAATGCAGTCGAATTGTCAACGATTTAAGAGACGTCGAGGTGTGTGCCCTATTAGCTGCCCCCCAATAAAAATTAACGTAGGTTAAAGATGGGCGAAAATCCCGGCAAAGACATAAATCTTCGAACAGGCCGCAAAGTCAAATGAAAATAGCACAAACAGAAATATTTTCATTAAGAGTGTGGAAAATATTCACCAGAGAGTGAGAAGAGGAGCAGGCAGAAGGGAGAATCAACATACATCAATCTGTCAGTGGGGCCTGTCAGCTGTTTTAAGCACCCACAAAGTGCTGCTGATGCTCCCAAAAAATAAAAACAAAAAGTTGGAGACGCCAACCAGACATTCAATAAAGATTGAAAAACCAGCAGAAGAACCTCGAAGTAGACAAAGCAGAGCGTTGAAAAACCCAAAAATGTAAATGAGAAATTTTTCAAAATGCACTTTTTCGTAAAGGCCCCATAAAAAACGCTTGTACTTTTACTCTCGTTTGTTGTTTGCTTATTGGGTAAAGTTTTTCTTTGTATTTATTTTATGTTTTTTTTATGTTTTTTGTTTTTTTTTTTGCTTAGCCACGCGCAAAACGTGCGCCAATCAATTCCAAACAGAACTCAAGCAAAACACAGAAAAATAAAAAATAGCGTAGACAGAAAACCCTTAACCGTGTGAACATTTTTCCACTCCCACGGCAAACAAATTAAAGCAAAGTCTGGAGAGAAGAAGAGCCCGTCAGAGTCGTGTTAAAATTAGAGACAAAAGCAATTTGTCTTTATGCAATACTTATACTTGGAGATGTATCTTGCAGATACATTTACATCTGAGCAGAGAGTCGATAGTCTATTAAGCGAACGTGTTGATTGATTTTTATTTTCGGGCATTACACAGAAATCGACACAGGCCTCGAAAATGCTGTGTTCCCATTCCCATTGCGGTTTTTGTTAATGAAAATTCCCCGCCGTCTTCCGAATGGGTTGGGGAAGGCACCCTGCTAAATCATTCAACACTTGAGGGTTTCCTCCTCCAGTTGATTCTATTAATTACAGAACCGAACTCAAAAGTGGGTTTGTACCGTCTGCCATGGAAATCGAAGACTTATTAAGGAGTCTCGTTTGAATTGAGTGCAGTTTGTATGCTCTAAATTGGATTGTGGATAAAAGTAACGAATTAACGCTTCTCAAAATCTAAAAGCTAGGCTTGGTAAATACAGATTCTTAACATATATTATCTACTAAGAGAAAGTTGAAATGAGAAATGGCGAAAATCTTTAAAAAATGTTTATTTACCAAAAAAGTGTTTTCTCTTTCAAAATGTTTATTGCTCTTAAAACTCTGCCAAACTTTAAGCAAACATTTCGAGCATTGACAATCGTTTCCAAACTATTTAGCTAACAATTTAAGCACCTCCAGCTTATCTATGGATCTACCCAAAGAGCATAAAAGTAGTCGACGGTCCCCTTAATACTTTTCCAATTTTCCTACCCCCTGGCTCCACATTTTTTGTCATCACCTTGGCAAATAGATTTCAGTGTCGGACGAGCACTTAGAATGCTGCTTTGGCTGCTGCTTTCCACTGGTTGCTACTGCCACTTGGCAAACCGAAAATTGATTGATTTTATTTGCACGAAATGGGAAAAAAAGAAGAGAAAACTTCAGCCAACTCCTTCCCGTTGTTGTCGTTCCCCCTAAAATTTCGACGCGTTTGCGGTTCGTAAAAGGGGCAAAATAAAGTTGGGTGAGGTGTCTGTAACTGACATTTTGTGGCCAACTCATTTGCACAGTTTGAATTTTGGGCTTCCCCCTGTCAGCTAGCTAAAGTTATGGAAAATACGCAAATTTGTTTTTTCTTTACTTCGAAAAGGAGAAGGGACCTTTGCCCTGTAAGCCGAGCTCTAACAATGTTTATGATATATTTGTGGCCAAAAAGTATGTATATTCCTCATTCATTTATGGGCCGAATATTGCTTTACATTTCCTCTATCCCCATTTTCCAGCGGTTTCTCGCCTGCATTATCGATGAGTGGGTTTTTCATTTGCAGGAAAATTCACCTCAAAGCACTCGGCATAGTTGTGACTCCATTTTCATTTCACATTTTCCAGGCTGCAGCTGTGAGAAGCAAAAATTGTCATGAATAAATGATGGCCAAGACGATGATGATGACGATGACGACGATGTTACGGGCCAAAAAGTGAAGACACACAAAAATATATATTTTTCACAGTAAAATCGTATTTTCCCTTGGTCTTATTTCCCATTTCTCTGCAAATTTATGGCATATTCCCAATCGAGATGGCCAGGGCCCAAGTTAAATAAAACCTTTGTTTGTCGTTCTCCCCCAAAAAAATTCGTTAGGAAATGACTCCTGGTCTCTGATTTCTTACCGACAATTAATTTGAGCATTCAACTCTCAATGGATCTACCGTATGGAATTTAATATAAATATAAAACTCAAAAATTCAATGAAATATTTATGCATAAAGTGGCCGGTCCGGAATTGATTGAAATTTACTTAATGTAAATATTTCTTTAGTTGCTTTTGATGGAGTAAGTGAGGAAAATGCTTTTTATAAGTTAATATTTAAACCCATTGGATGCTTTAAAAAACCCATTTCTCCTTGATTTTTGGTCTAAACGTTTGCGGCAAAGTATTAATAATGTCTATAGCGAACAATATACTTTTAACACATTGATTCATTACACATTTATTTCACTAACTTATAAACTTTCAGCGTTTGCCTCTCTAAAAAATTACCATATTAATATTGATTCATTACACATTTATTTCACTAACTTATAAACTTTCAGCGTTTGCCTCTCTAAAAAATTACCATATTAATAAATATTTTATTGTTAAACAATATCTAAAGCAAAGTGATCCATTTCATGTAAAGAGAGGTGAAAAAAATTAAATTTGTTTAATGTCGGAATGATATTGCTCTTAAATCCCATCGTATATACATATCATAACTGAAATCAAACATAAAATGCCAGCGAATTATATCAAACAAATGGCCAATGTGTGTATTTATATTTATATATATATATATATGTCGAATTTACACAAACGGAAAAATATTTATGTGGCCCAGAAAAAAAGTTCTGCATTCCCCGATTGATTGACAGTCAAATTAGCAGCAAACAAATGGCGAGAAGCCAAGGCAAATAATTTTAAAATTCATGTGATATATAGACATATATATTCGAAAGGATGACATATATACACTGTGCGCATATATGGCATATCAATCAAATAAATTATGGCATTGTGTAAGGCAAATTACGGCAAATGGGCGATCCACTAGATGCAAATCAATATGTGCAGCAGGCAATCATTCAACTCGTTCGCTCGTCAGTCAATCAAACGCTGGCCATTAGTGGAGAGGGAGGTATTGGTGAAAAAGTTGGGAAGAGGTGGATTTTCCAACAGCCTCAAGTGGCTGCTACGGGCATAAACAAGCCAGTGGAAACTCTTTTCGCTTTTCCAATTGTTTCTCTTTTCTTACAGTTTTCGTTTTTGAATTGGCGCCGGCGTCGTTGCAACCTAATTTCCCATTTATCGAACACTTTTCGGAACTGGCGCTATATGGCAAATATGGCAATCATATGCTCCTTCCATTGGAACGAATGTTTACACGGTGGGTGGTGAAGGAGAGAAGAGGCAGGGACTTGAAAATCGAGGCGCACACGCATCATCACTCATACGTCACGTTGTCTGACTTGTATATCAATTTGGGCGGGCTACTAATAAAAGATACAAATGAAAACTGATCGAACGAATAGGAAATGCTCTGATTTTGGAAATTAGTTGGCAATTAAAGTTGTCATTGTCCAACTATAAAGAATTTTTTTGTTGATATTAATTGGTTGGTTTTAATGAAATGCAATTCAATGTCATAGTAGGAAGGGCTAGCTTCTCACCCAACGAATAATAAAGTCTAAATATATTTGAATAAAAGCATAGGTTTTATACACATGAGCAGATAATTAACTTAATTATGTGTTTTAAATAATAATGGCATTTTAAGTGTGGCGCAAAATTAAAGCAATTAACACTTTAATTTGAAAATCATTTAAAAATAACTAAAATGAAATCATTCAAGCAATCAGAAGAACCCCTTTAACATAGAGTATTCTCCAAAGATCCCGCTTATCGATGGGGCATCTGAAAGAACGTGCCTCATGCCTCATGTTTCATTCCTCATGCGCCATGCCTCGTGGCTCAATTCAATTGCAGCCCAATTGACGTTTGCATAAATATTCCCTTTCGGCTCAGTTTTTGCCTTTTTTACGGCTGCCTCTTTCGGCCAGAGTTTGCACAGTTTATAAATTCTGTAAGTTTTGCCCCTGCCACTTCGCTTTTTATGCTGCCTGTTGATTTTTTATGGCACTCGATGCGTGTTGCTCTTTAGCACAAAATAAACAAATTAAGGCCTACAAACTGCAGCTATTTTGTTGTTGTTTATAAATGTTGGATTCATTTCAAAGATTTCCCAAATGCTGCCGAAGGGGGAATTCTTAGACTGGATTGTTTATTAAGTTTTGAAATCGATTTGGCAACCCAGAAAGTGGCCCTCCCACACGAACGTAATAAATTCTAAAAAAACACATTCCTCTTTATTCGGCCTCGCAATGGAATTCCCGCTTTTCCCTATCTATATATAAATAGCCTATTTATGGTATGGACTTATTAATTAATTTCCCATCATTGTTATTTTGTCGGTTTTTATTTGGGTAATTTAATCTGCCTTCAATCAAGTCAAGTGCTTCAGTGGGTGAATCCATTTAAGTGGCGCTGTTATGGGTTAATTTTTATTGGCATTTGATTTTGGGCTTCAGTATTGAAATTTTATAAATGGAAAACGATTCGATGCAGTTTATAATTATGCCTCTGTGAGAAAATAAGGTATTTTGAAGTTTGAGTATTAATTACTAATTTAATGATGACTATCAAAAAAGGTAATATTAAACAAAATTATTCAGCAATATATCCGACCACTAATATATTATCTGAAAATGAACTGAAATAAACCAAAAATATTTAGAAATTTAATCAACCTCAAAAATGTGTGTATTTTTCGTCTGGTAATTTAAGAATTTTTGCTACACCAGTTATTACCACTTGATCTGCTGCTTGGCCAAAAACCAAAATTCAATTACCTCCACACGCTCCTGGCCATGAAATTGAAACCTGAGCTAAGAACAACTCGCAAAATGTGATATGAACAAGGGGAAAATCGAAAAAAATAAAAACATTTTTGGCATATGCTAGACTTTTATTCGAAAAATGGGCGGGCATTGGGAAAGTCAATCACTCAAAAGGGAAAGGTAATTGATAACTTTTCAATTTTCCATAGCCAAGGGCAAACTGGCAGGAGAGTGCAGACCCCGGCAACATTTCATTTCCCATAGAATTTTCACACATTTCACTTGCAAGGCTCTAAGAGGGGCCAAATACCCAATGAACCACATTGTGAAAAGCGAAAGTTTTTCGTGTATTATTCTATTGTTTTCCGAATTGTAGGGCTTTTCCATTTGTCTTCTTTTGAGTTTTTACCATAATGACCCTTTGCCAAGGGAGGAAGATATACATTTTAGGTTTTTTCATTTGCTCAAATAAATTTTCCATTGCCCAAAAATTTTAATTTAATTTTTGTCTGTACTTTTCTTTGTGCAATATAATTACTAATAGTTAGTGCAGTTCTGGGATTTGATTTCCCTGAGCTCGACTATCTACTCGTTCATTCGATTACACTTTTCCGCCATTTAACGACAGAATTATTCAAATTAAGCTGACAAAACAAATCAGCATGTGTGTGTTAAAGGTTAAAGGTGCAAGGTTAAAGATCTGTTTTTTGTGATAAGACTTTGGCTGTAATGCACTGGAAAAATAGAAAAGTGGAAAGCTGAATACTAACTCATTTGAAATAATTTTACAAATTTGTTAAGTTTATATTTAAACATATAATTTAACACCAAGCCCCCCATAAATAAATACTAAACCTATATTTCCACCAACACTTGAGGTCACTAAGGACTAACCTGAGCGAGGGTACTGACAGGGTGACATAAGAGCCCCGCTTTCAAGCTGAACCACCTGAACCACCGGAGGAAACCCAACAACAGGCTGGGGAGTCGTCTCAGTCACTTGCGACAGTATCGCATTTGCTTTGAAATTAGTTTGCCAGCAACCGAAAAAAAGGAGCTAAAAGCGGAGGGAAAATGAGACGTGTGTGACGATGTTAGGGCCCCGTTTTGTGCACCTGTCTAAGGGGAATGGGGTCGGCTTGGTTTGGGAAATCCACCTGGAAAAAGTGGGCGGGGCTGTTGCCCATGGCAGTCAGTCCTTGTTGACTTGTTTACGGTTCCAGCTAACAGATATAAAGTGAACGGATGAGGGGAGCTCAGATACAAGGATACAAAAGATACACGGATATGCAAGTCACATTATAGTCGGGATAGTCACAGTCTAGTTGGAGTCGAGTTTAGTGAAATGGCCCAGGCGCTAACATCTGCATGCGAACATTTTCTGACAGTCATTCGAGGCTCTAATTTATTTGATTTTATTCTATCCGCACCATAAATGTCTTCTGCATTTGTCAATCAAAAAGTTTCAGTGACCCATTTGGGATACGAGAATATATATTATATATAAAACTTCGTGTTAGAGATTTTATATATTTTGCTTGGTGGCACAGGAGGTTTTGGCCTGACACATTGCAACGAATTTTTAACAAAATTTGAAGATATAGATTAAAGGCTGTCTGCATAAATTTGATTAAATTTCAAAAATATTTATCATTTGTTGAATTTATTTATCAATTTTTCAGCTTCAACAAGATGACTTTATTCAATTAAATTCATTTATATGGAGTTATAATGGAGTTTTGGCACCCTGAATGACAATTTAAATGAAGGAAGTTTAGATTTAGATTAAGAATTAAATATTTTTTAATAGAATTCAACATTTCTGTCTAAACTAAAACTTAATTATATGAAATGGTATTCTTGCAAATTATATTTTCTATCTTCATAATTTAAAAGAAGTGTGAGTCACAGTTTTCAGAATATCTCTAGTCAACCCATTCCGAGGTGACATCATCCAATCAAACGAATTACCATTCATGATCAAGCTCAGCCCCATCTTATATCTCACTCAATCTGAGGGATTTCATTCATCATTTACTTGCCTCATATCCAGCCAATTGATCAATTCTCCCCTTTCCCCACCGAGACCTTCAATTATCTATCAATTAGGGAGACAGAAGGAGACGTGGAGAAAGGGAAAGCCCGGCCTTTCCATTTAGAACGGAAATTATTCATGACTTCCATGGAAAACCGAAAAACAAAGAGGCCAGAGAACAAGGAACACAAAAAAAAAAATCAAATTCGAGAAGAAAGCAAAGAAGATAAATGACCAACAATTAGTCACACCTACGATGACAATCATTGAACGATTGAAAAACGTTGGGGAAAGGGGGAAAAAGGTGGGTTTACCCATGGCTCCAAATCGAATTCAAATTCCCTCAGTTCCTGGGTCAGACAATGGCCACAGTAATGAAAATTTAGCAGGCCTAAAACACAAAACCAGACTTAATTGCCAAGGGCTAAAGGGTGAGGGAAATGAACCAAGGGCTTTCCACCCAAAAGTGCATGTGTAGTTTTGATTAGCGTCAGGTGCCGTGTCAATCGGCAATTTGTGTGGCTCCCGTCCCCTTAGGAAAATGACATTCGAATGATGACAGCGAACCGGTGACTGGTAACAGGTAACAGGTAACAGATCACAGGTGACAGCTGGCGTTCTTCCGCACTTGTTTCCCTGGGTGGGGTCTATCACACCAAGCCCACACACCCTCCATATCCCAAATAATGTCTCTATTATGCCCGGCCAAACAAGCAAACAAATTGCTGCCTTCTGTTATGTTGCTTATAGTGACTGACTCACTCATGGGCGTGTCTAGAGTAATAAATAAAATATTTAAATATTTTGTACATTTCTACCTTGCAGCTATCAGAAGGAGCAGGAAGCCATTCGAAACATAAATCCGACAGAAATCAACAATCAACATGTTTGGCCATCTCAATTTGCTGGCCGCTCTGTTTTTCATCGGCACACTGAAAGGTGAGTTAAATCAACTCAAATTGTACACGTTTTTTCATAAATACACTAAGAGAAATTATTTTCAGTTTAAATTTAGTTAAATGAAATATATAAACTAAAACTAAATGGGATTATGCATGATGTAATGAAAAAATCTACATCAGATGCGTGGTATAATAATTAAAAAAATATTTATTATTAATATTTTTAGTACTTAATCTATGAAATGCCTCATAATTTTCCTGCGTGCATTCATATTCGTAAAAGCTCTCCAATTCCATGACCAAATGTTAGCCAATTATGCAGACTTCATTTGTCAACGTTTTGGCGAGTATTCAAATATGAAATTTCACACTCTCCCTGACATTTGGCTCCATGGATGGAGTGTGAAAGGGGGTGTTGTCTGTGACCGCAGCCTGGCGCCGGCTCCATGGCGTGCCTCATAAATTAATTTACACTTGAAACTGGCCAAGCCAAACAATAACAACAACAACAGCAACAGCAGTAGCAGTTGCAATAACAACAGCAAAAATAAAAGTGTTTTGTTGCCGCAACAACAACGAAATCAACAGTGGCGAAATTGAATGCCCCAAACCACCCACGATGGGTTGGAATTGCAAAAATTGCAGCCTGGAATTGGGTGTCTTGAACGGGGAATTTGAAATTGGCTTTAGCACACTGAAGTTTTCCGATAATAAATGAAGCTAACAGGCGTATGGTTAAATTATGAGTAACCATTAAAACATTAATTATTATCGCAATTTTTAATGGGTTTTCTTATATTTCATAAATGGTTTTTGCAGTTCGAATTTCGCATGAAACTGCCAGCGTAATTGTGAAAATTAAGATAAATTTAATAAAACGTAATTCAGAAAATAAAAGTTTGTACTCATCAGGTCAGAATAGAATAGATGTTTTATTAGACCTTCTTTTTGTGTTGTCCCATTGTCCGTGCCATATGGAATAAAGTTCCTCAACTTCCTGACCGCTGAGTAGTGGAGGTTTTTTTTGCTGCTGAGTACAGCGAGACTCTCCATAATAACACCCCTTCATCTGCCTCTGTGGTCATTATCAGCTTGAACGCGCCAATGGGAGCCACGCGTCTGTTTAATTGAAATCGACGCTGGCTGCGCTTACTTTCTTCGCACATGAATTTGTTTATTAACAATTCCCTAAAAAAGCGATAAAGAAGCTGGGTTTTTGGGGATAGCTAAGGGAAGGAGATAAAGGAGAAGGCGGCGCCCAGGGATGCTCGGTAAATTGCTCTGCGACGGCACTTTGTCGTCTGTCGTAATAATTCCGTTGCAATTGAAATAAATTAAATTGCATGCGGAGCCATTGCCAGCGATGTCGCCTGTTTTCCCCCGTTATTTGTGTGCGCTTTTGTCAAGCGGAATTGTCAGTGGGTACTGAATTCAGCGCCACCCAAAAACCATCCAAACCACCCGACTATTCGACTTTCCGACCCTATATGGTGCACATATATACGAGTACACCCATGCCCCTGCCCATCACGAATGCAGATGCATAAACCGCAGCGGCCCAAACCAAAACCCCGGCAAAGTCATCACATCTCTCGTGATGTGCACATGTCACTGCGGCATTTGTTTAATTAACAAAAACGCTGATGCCCCTGCCCCTCTGTCACCCTCTGTCACAATGTCCCACTGTTCCACAGTTTTCAGCTGCAGCCCTGTGGATTGTGGGTGCTAAGTGGTGACCCCGACCAGCTTCCCGCTGCTCCTCCAATGCGTGAGCCAAAAAAGCCTTGCGGTTGTCAGTCATCGTTTGTCTTTGTAATTTGTGCCCTGATGAGTTATACTTTCGAGTGCGTATTTGTCTGTTTGTCCCACTGTCCTGACTGATTAATGTGATGCGTGTGTGCTTGTTTGTGTGTGTGTGTGTGTGTGCGTGGATCATGAGCTTTGTGGATGATGAAAACTTCTGCTGATGGAATTTTGAGAATTTTGTGTGTGGCTCTGAAGGAAATGAAATCATGATTGGATGAAGATAATTGAAAGGATAACTTGGAGTAAGTGAAATTACGAACCTTTGATCAGAAAGACTTTTTGCAATTTATTAAATTAATTATAAATGGGAGAGTTCAGGTTAGTTTGTCAACTGCATTCTCGTAAATAACTACATCCAAAACACCACTTCAACTGAAGTTCCCATAAACGACAGCATGGGTTAGTTTTAATTCCTTATCTCTTATTGACACTAAATACTTCAAAACAATTTACCCAACCACAAATCATCTAAACATAAAGGTCGCCACAAACAAACTTTTTCAATAAAATGCTGAAAGAAACTTAACCAAACCGACAACCACAGGACGAAAACCATTCGAACTTCGGGCTGGGAAATGAAATACAGAAAACACCGAACTTAAAACTGATGACATTTTCCAATTCGAATGGAAAAGAGAAAACAAACTGAGACATTAATCATTTAATTTGATAAGCCATAAACGAAGTTGTCTATAATCTTTCAACGTGTTTTTCGTAGTTTTTGAGGGGCGAAATACTCCTTACTCTTCAAGGGGATGGTTGACTTCCACTTCGATTTGGATTTTTGAGGTATTGAGCTTTGTGGGGCTTTTTAGCTCTGCCAGTGACGCATTGCATGCAATTTCAATTGATTACGCCACGCTCGAGGGGCCAGCTAAAAAGATGAGAGACAGGCCCGAAGGAAAACTACTTTTTTCTTTCACTTCACTTGCAGACAATCGAGGGTTGGCCAAACTTGTCGCATGAAAATGCAATTCAATTGATTTATGTGCTCGATGCAATTACTTGAGAGGAAGCTGAACGAGTTCTGGCTGCGTGCCGGTTGCCAATAAAAATCCAAGCAAGCTGCCCCTGCAACTGACAGCCGCATAAATTGCCGCCCCATTCCAGCTGGAGAAACCAACCAGAAAATACCATCCGCCACCCCGATTTCTTGGGCTGTGGGCTACCCTAGACACCTTGTCACTAGGTGTGAAAGTGCTCCCCGATGCCACGCCCACCACACCAAAAATAATCAATGGGCGTAACGGCAGCGGGCCAATTAAATTTATTGCCAACTCTTTTGTGCCTGCAAAATTGTTTTTAATTGTCCTTGGCAATTAAAAACACGCCCGGTCGACGTCTTTGGCTACTCCTACCCTTTCTAAAATTTAATCGAGTCGTGTGCCGAGATAAACACAAATTTAAGCCGGATAAACCCAAAGGGGGTTTTTGTGGTCTTTGGGTGGTTGGGTTTTCGAGTTTGCGGAAAAGGGTGGCGAAATCAAGGCTGGTGTTGGCAAATTAAACACAAAAACAAGTAGAAGTGGCTCAAGACAGACATCCTCTCACTTAAAGTTTGCAAATGACGGCGTTTAAGATTAGCTTTATAAGGCAAAAACAATATTTATTCCATGTTCTTACATAAGAGAATCCATAAAATTGCGTTCCCAATTTTATAATTACTATGGGTTTTCCCCAAGATTAAAACCATGTCAAAGGTTCTCTAATAATATTCTATAATCTCTCGACACAATTCATCAACTTCAAAAGAATTATTTGACATTTTGATGGCATTTTTATTAGTGAACATATCAATAGGCCATAAACTAGAAGAAATAAACTTTTGAAAATTACGAAAATAAATGTTTGAAAAATTATTTTCATAGAGATTTTGTAATGATTTCTTGTAACAATATTTACCTATTTTATGACATGAAAAATCAAATCTAAGTGCTAATCTAGATTTGAAATACCAGAAAATATATAAGATTCTAAGTATTAACTCTGCATTAATTTTTTTTTTATCAATTTACTCCAGTTCCTTGGCTTTTTGCAAATGAATGATTTTTATGAGCCTGGATAAAAGGGAATGAGGATGGGGATACCTTAAGATGCTTCAGCTTCATCAGCCCGCAGCCGAAACCAATGAAAACTTTTTATCCCTTTACCTTCTATTTTTCCACTGGCATGGTTTTTTTGCATCTTTGTGTCTCGTCCGAGGAGAAGAGCTTAAAAGATGCAAAGTAACTGCTGTCCTGGACCAATGTTGCCACATCTTGAGGCACTTTTTGAGCCACTTGCAGCCATTCGAGCTTCCTCCTTCTATCTAATTTTTTCGTCGTTTTTCCCCAGCATATTTCTCTTAGCATAGAAAAATCCACAAAATCGACATAATGCAATTTCATCTTGGTTCTGAATTTTTTCATATTACGCCACTCCATCTGCTGCTGGCCTTTTTTTATTATCGTTATTAAAGTCCACCTTTTTTTTGGGGTTGTTGTTAAGAAGGTGTACGTAGCTTTTAAAAATCATTGGAAAAGTTATAAAATTCCTCGCGTCTTTCACTTCAGATTAGATGGAAAATATTTTATGTGCAGAAATTTACTAGCTAGTAAAGCACTTTTAGAACTTATTTTTTACAATTGTATTTTTCCCATATTGTATCAGGCTTTTTTATGTGCGACTGATTTCGATTTTAGTTTCTGTTTGCATCTACAAATCTCCCAACAGAAGCCATAAATCAAACTTTGTTCTATATTTTATTTTTCCTGGCTGTTATCTCTAACTTCCTCTCCCGTTCCGCTTATCACAAAAAAAATCCCCCGATCTGTGCTCGCGCTTATATTTTCCTCACACATTTTATTCAAATGCTACGTGTTGCATTTTTTCAGCCTGCAACCTGTACATCGCTCATAACTTTTCCCTGACCATTCGGCTCTATTTCCCTGGGCATTTTCTAGCTGTGCTTTTTGGTCTGGTTAGAACAAGTAAACATCACTCCATGAGTTATGAAAAAACCGAAACGAATGCGATGACTAGTTTGAAAAATGTATATATTTAATTTAAGTTTAAATTAAAAGCAATTTAGAGGTATTAAAATGAAATATAAAGTTAATAGAACTTGGAAAGAAATATTCAAATATTTATATCGACAATTTTCCTAGTGCAAATTGCATTCCTCTGGCTTCTCTCTATTCCTGGTCTATATTTATTTCCCTAGCCTGTGATTATTATTTCATTTGGCTTCTGCCTTTGGGCCCTGTACTGAAATTGCTGCCTTTTCATAATTCTTGGCGACTTTGTTTGTTTGAATTGTGTGCAATGCTGCGTTTCAATGGGTGGGTGGCTGGATTGGATTTGTTGCGATTGGTGGGTCACATGTGGGGCAGATTGCCATGGTGCCGTGTTGCTGGCGGAGCGTGAAACGCGGCAAATTGATTAGCATTTAAATTGCTTGCGAAATGTGTGTGGCACAAACAGCAACTACGGCGGCACCAAAAATTAAGCCATAAAGTTGAAAGCGGACCATGAACGGTGGGTTTCTGTGTGAGTATGTGTGGATCTGTCGTCTGACCAGCTCCATCTGTTTCGCCACCCACTTTCCTGCCTTTTCCCATTTGGATTCCCATGGCTGCAATGAATTGCAAATAACGCATTGACCGCACTGCACCTTTGCCGCCACCTTTTGCGGACAATTCTGGGTGAACCTCAATCCCATTCCCATTCCCAATCCCAATCCAGGTGCATACGTATGTGCGATATCTGTCCAACTTTTGCCCCGACTCCAGGCAAACGTTGCATGTTGCTGGCACAACAGCAACATAAATGGCAGCAGCAACATTCGTTGCGTTTACCGCCAAAAACAGAAAACTAAAACAAAAACAATGCAAAAAGGAAACCTGGACAAAAAGGTTAAAAAAAAGGATAAATCGAGTGCACAACACGAGCATAAAATTTTTCATGAATTTGTAATTTATGTGCTAAAATGTTATCGTTGTTATCGCTGCCTTTGTGTGAGTGCGCCAGTTGTGGGTGAGTTGTTGTTAAAAGTTGTTGGCCAGCGAATTGTTGTGCACTTACGGTTGGCATCATTGGAATGAGTGGCCGAGTGGCTTAAAAGTGCTCGATTCAGAGAAAAAGTAAATAAAATATAACACATAATAAAACTAAAGTGGTTTATTACAAAGTAATTTAACGTAATTAAGTAGTTGGAAATTTATTAAAATTTTAAATAAAATTTTTGAATGTGAAAAATATTTATTTAAATATTTTATATTGCAGTAAAATTAAACCTTATTTAAAGGTACAATATAAATGCAAAAATCTTAACGTAACAACTTTGTCTTCACTTTCAATAAGCAGAAACTTGATTGAATTTTTTAAACAATTTGTCTGCTTGATTTATCAATATTTTATAATTTATTAACCCGGTAATTAAATGTTTTCACACACACATCGCTTCTTTATTGTGTGTCTCAATCGTGGTGAAGTTTTCCTTTCATCTCTTGGGGCCTTTCATCTTTCAGGCTTCCATTAAAAAATATCATAATCAATATCGATGACAACGTCGGCGGCCAGAACAACAATTAACCTTCTTCAGCAGCTGCGTTGCGTTCTTAATGTGAAAATGCAAACAAGAAAAAAAAACAACCAAACTGCAAAAGAAACAACAAACAACTCAATTTGCCACTGTATAAGTTGCTGTCTGCTGTTTATTGTTATTTTTACTTGCTCATTGGCGATGTTGATGCGTTGTTGCTGTTGCATATGTTCAACCATCGTTAAATCGTGGACGTTTCGACCCCTGCAACCCCTTGTGAATTTCACCCCTATCCGAGACTCTGGCACAGCAAAAAAAAGGATGATGATGACGTGGCATTGATGAGTCGCCAGTTGTCGTCCAGCCGCAAACATTCAATTGAATTGCCCAACAAACAACTGAAACAACAACATGAAAAATGCTCTAAAAGGCGCTTCACATACGGGTTGGGAGAAAAATATATGGGGACTGGGGTTCGATATCTTGCAAAAAGGTCAACGTCGGCGGGAGACCTTTGCCTCTATGTTTTTATTTTCGTCTAGCCAAACGCTAAGTAAACCGATGGTCCAAGCATTAAACTTGATAATGAAATTGAAAAAATATAAGGAGCTGGCAAAAAATATAAAGACACTAACGAAATTGAAAGGGATTCAAAAATGGAGGTTGGACTATTGAAATACCCTTTAAAAAAGAGATTATAATAGATCAAGTCAAGTCCATATTTATTTTATCTCAAGAACTAAATGTAATGAACTGAACTATCTGAAAAGTAAAGTAAAAAGTAAAGTAAAGTAACTATAAAAATAAAAATATAAATGGAGATAGCTATTTATCTTAAACTTTATTTATGTGTTATTTAATTTGCCTAAACTGAGAAATGTTTGCAGCGACAACATAAACTGCCATTTTTAAATATATATTCGCTTCAATATTTTGCCATTGCTGCATCCATTTGCATTCTGCAATATTTATGAAGTCATTTTTGCATAACCAAAAATCCCAAATGTATTTATGGGTTTTACATTCAAATATGCACGCTTTTATTTATTGAACTTCAATACTCTTTTGTTGAACTTTATTTGGCGAATTTAAAAAGATTACTTTACAGGGTAGATCTAAGCTAATGGTTCATCATTTAAGTTTTAGCTGGGAGTCGGCAGATCCACATGGAAAACACATCCCTATACAACATATCCATATCCATTAAGCTGCCGCCGTCAGCGATTCATGTTCGCGCTCATGTCCAGACGTCGCTACTCCGTTCTCAGCTCTCTCTTCTCCGTTCTCCAAGGTTTTCTTCTGAGTTCTCATTCCCTTTTTTGAAATGTACTGAAAAAAATAAATGCTCTTATAAGTAAAGTTTGTAATATAACATTAATTAGAAGAAATTTCAGAATCTCTTATAAATTCACACTTAAAATAATATTTTAATAACTTAATTCTGTATTCATGTAATATTCAATTGAATTTTTTTTTGATTTTTTTTTCGTGTACTATTCTTTCATATACTTCTCCCTTCGGCTGTCATCGGCTTTGTTTTTGGTTTCGCTTAATGCAGCGCGCGACATGCAAAGCGGTCAATCCACTGGGCCCCTGCTCTTTGGCCTTATTCCCTCCTCCTGCCCCAGCCCCTCTGCATACCTACTTTCCCGCCCCCACCCCCAAGAACTGACCTTATCTCGCCAACGTTCGACGACATAATAAAACTCGCTCTGCCTCGCTTTTCAGCATTTATTCTGTTGCTTTGTTTTTCTACTCTCCCGTTTTGGGTTCAGCATCGTAAAACATTTTTATAATGCGTTCACGTTGTTCGCTCGAAGATCGTTTAGAGGTTTTTTCCTTAGCTTCCCTGGGAAGGGAATCGATGGTATGGGGGAGGTGTTCCATATTGTAAGTGAAGTATGTGAACAGTGCGTTTCGGTTTCGCATCATTTTGGCTTGTTTAGGGAATAGTTTAAATATATTTCGTTAATTTATTTAGATTGGAAACACATTGAATGTTAGAAAATAACTTATTAATTATTATTATTAATCTTTCGATTTTCTCTTCCTTCTTTGAAACCAAGAAAAACTCTTTTTATTATATATTTTTCAAACAAATAATTATTACCTTTAGCAAAAATTTTCTCCAAAATCTTTGAATTTAGGTTTTCTTTTAACTTTGCCGTAGTCAGATAACTGACTTTTAAACTCATGTCACGGTGTGTACCATGGCATATCTCTTTTTCATTTGCATTGCGGAGGTGGCTCAATTTTGTCTTCGGGCCATCAAATATTGAGCGCGTTTTAAGTGACACTTTACATCAGCATTGACACTCGCAGTGTGTCGTTGTCTCAGGTCCCCTAATATATATATATATATCTCCTTTTCTCTTTCATTGCCCGATGCTATCTCTGTCTCCCGTTTTAGCTATATAGTTTGCGTGAGGATCGTAAAATGTATTTTTTATGGTGCAAGGCTTTTTAGGAATTGTTTTTCGTGCTGGCTTTTGGTTGCACCATTGATGATGAAAAACTTGTGACTTCGTTTATCGATTGACTAAATTTAATGGCTTTTCTTTAGTCCACCCCCACTTACTTTTCCCTCAACAATTTGCTTATGTTTATGCTGGTGGTAGTTTTCCGATTTCTGGATCGTTTGATCTTTCCCTAATTGGAATTCTTATGGAGTTCTTTTTGTTCCGGTTTCGTCATTGCTTTTGAAAATGAACGGAAGCAATGGTTAGGAAAGCTTTTCTGGTTTTTCTTATTTTAAGATGTTAGTGGTGCAGGTGGTTATGTGGTAGGGTGGGTGAATGGGTGGATTGTATACATAGTACTCGGATAAACTTCCTTCGAGTACTGCTACTGGCGCCTGTCAACTTGCATCGATAAAAATCTGCAGCTTCCTGCAATTTCCGCTTTTGACAATATGCGGGCTGCATACAAAGTTATACCCCTCCTCCTCTAGCTACAGTTTTCGTAGTCGTTTTTCCTTAACTTTTCCCTGCAGCCAGGTAAATATGTATTTAGATAAGTGTCACTTATCTAGACCATCCAGCTAAGAATTCCCATTCCTCGACAGGTTTTTTTTTTGGTTTCGCTTGGAGACTCTTCAAACTGACTGCCGCACACGCAATTAATTCTCTTAATTGAAATTGCAACCGCCTTCTGCCCACCTAATTGGTAGTTGCAGTGGGAGTGGCCACAAAGGAGACGTTGCTCCGGGTCAGGAGGCATATCACTTGCATCGGAAAGTGGCGCCCCAAATGAAAGCAACCAGCAGAAAGCGAAGAACGAGTTGAGAAAGATGAGAATCCCGAATGGGAATCGAGAATGAATGAGTGAATGGATGACTGAATGGGCACAGTGGACCGCTGGAATTTATGCGGAATTATTAAAAAATAAGCTTCTGAATTTTATATGCTATTTAGAATTTCTCGGGAATTTTTGGTTCCACTTTAATTCTTAGCTGTCTGCTATAAAAATTGGAATAAATGCCAGGTGATTGCCACATTCTTAGGATCGAACATAAAATTAAACTCTCCCAATAGGCCAACAGTGATTAAAGGCTATAAAAAATATTTAAATATTATGGCTATTTTATGAGCGCTTGGCGATATAAAACATTTATCTAAGTTAAGGCTTGAGAAAATAATTCTTTGCCTTTAGTACAACCAATCCCACTGTGCTTATCGTTGGACAAATGAATGAATACATGGATTCCTTGGCAATTTTAAGGCAAGTGTGAGAAATGGGAAGTGCGGGCGAGGCGACAAATGCAGTAACTGGAAAATTGCGCGACAATTAAAGATTTTGCGCGACAGTGAGAGGGTGGTCTTGAAAGGAGTAAAAGGGTGGTCGTAAAAGGGGGGAATACAAGGCGGAGGCGTTTTCATCTCTGGTTGTCGTTGCCCCGAATGTAAGTCAAGTGAGGCGTAAAGTGCATGCGGGATAGGGGTGAAAGTGTGCAAAGGAAAACCATTGCACCGTAAGTCTCCTTAGTACTCTACCTCAACCTCTTCCCAGTTTCCCTTCTTTCCAATTTTCCCCCTTTTCCAGCCTTTACCCCTCCTTATTGCAGTTGCTGTTGTCAACTTGTTGCAGGCGAAACATTGAAGATCTTTAGCTAAAGCGAATGTGACAACTTGGCTGACAAAATGCTAACAAGATGATGTGGCGCAAACTTTTTTCAAACGTCTGCTTGGTTTTTCCGTAGTTTTCTCCACTTTTCAGCGTGCAACAAGCTGTGCCAACAAATGACCAAATGTCTGCCAAGTGTCGCCACCAAAAACGGCAACAGAGAAACGAAGGCGACCACCCAAAGCGACGCAGTTCAGTTTTTCACGTAGGCTGAATTTAATTCTAAACAACAATGTGTCTTCATCTTTTACCCTCACATTCTGGCCTTTTCTTAAGTGTAAAAACACGCTTAATAGGAATATAACTTTTTAAATTTGTTCAGTCTATTAGGTGTTACTTTTTTAAAAAAATACTTCTGTTATTAATGCTCTTTTAATTATAACTAAAAGTAAAGGCCCCATGAATTATATTAAAGCTGTTTGATTTGAAATCATCTGAAACTGCCAATCTTGTTTCACTTTAAAGTAAACTTTATCTCTAAAGGGTATTTAAAGGATCGAATCCTTTTCAAAACGTCACCTCTCGTTTGCATTGAAATACTTTTCCTGCGAACAATTTATGAGCAGGCAGCAGCAGCGAACAACAGCGGAAAAAAATGGGCAAACAAATTCTTGGTGGCGGCCACGCGGCGTATGCGCAATTTTCCCCTATGCGAAGCCGTAAATCATTGCGACCAATGCTTGACATCTATGAGAGAGTCTCTATGTATACGTATGTGTATCTATGTACGTGTGTGGGTGTCAACGCCTAACTGTGGGCGTGGCGGATGTGTGTGTGCGTTAATCTTAACTGCGACTGCAGTCGCCGCTCGTCTTCACGTTTTTCTGCCTTTGACAGCCTCGGCCGGCATTTAGTTTTAATTTATGGCACATTTGCTCACTTTATGTTCATTTCTTTCGCCCAGCTGAAGACTCCACACACCCATCCAGCCACCCACTCCCCTTCTGCACTCGTACCACGCCCCCTGCTGAGGGTTGTGCCCTCGATTTAATTGCTTTGGAAAGTGCAGAAATTACAAGACAAAGGGTGAGAGAAGACTACCCAAGAGTCTTTGAAGATCTTTTGTTCTTTGGGAATAGTTAGAATGAGATGTTCTTCAAAGATTTTTAGATTTCAAATGCTGCCTGTCTGGGATTAAGAAATAAATAAGATTAGAAAAAAAAGCAGATATCCATTGTATTAACCTTTTGATATAATCCTATCAGAGGTCACCTCTCTGTACCGCTCTTTCAGTCCATCGACCAAGACTGCCATCCTACAAAATGGTTGAACAACGCGGATAACAACCATGAAGCACGGGTATTAATTTGGACTATTCAATGTGCCACTTAATACCAAAGACGTGTCAATTTCATGGCTGACAGAATAGCCCGAGATGATGATGCGCTGCTCCTCCTCCTCTTCATCGTTGACATCCTTTGGTGGATTGATGAATCGTGAGCGGGGGAGGACAGAGGCAGGTGGCCACTGGGGATTAATTACAGCCATCAAAAGTTATTAGACGCAATTATCGCAATGTTGGCAACGTGACTACGATTTGAGGGCACTTCAAGCTGCCTGATGTTGAGTGAATAACCATACTGCAAATGTGACCTAGTGTATTGTATAAGTATCTGTCCCTGGTTAGTTATATATGAGAAAGCTATGATGGACATAAATATTGAGCAAATATCTGACATATTTTATGACTGTTGTATGCATGACCAATATGGTAAACATTGCAAATAATAAAAGTTTTAAAATATGAAACTTGAAATTAGTTTTTATATTGCACAGAAAAGTCAGAATAGATGAAAACAAGGAAATTCTAGATGATAGTGATGAAGAAACCAAGAATCGAGAACTAAAAGCATTTCAAAAAATTTAATTCATTTAATACTGGAAATCACTCTAACTATGTTTGTGTGCCACATTAACAATCACACAAGCAACACTTTCGAGTACAACAGGCAGCACTCTAACCAATGGCATTAGCAATGGACACCGCAGCAACAGTTGCAGGAACAGCAGCAACATAAACAGCATTAGCACACTAGCAACAAGCTCATCAACGTCTCCATCAGCAGCAGCAATTAAATTGCCCAGCCGAGAGTAGACCGGGGAATTTTCAGTGCTTCCTCATCTGGGGGCATTTTCACCACCATTTCCCCCCAATAATTTTTCCGCTTTCCACAGCTACTTTCTCTTAATTCCTCTGCCCCATGTTTGGTCTACACATTTGTCAAACGCGGCTGGTCTCCGGTGGCTAAAACCGCAGTCTCTGGACCTCAACTGCCAGCCCCTCCGCTCACAGAATTTCCCAGCCCACAACAAATGATTTGTCAGCTTTGGCATAGAGGAATCTTTCAAATTTGTCGCTGCCTGGTGTAACTAACACTTTACCGAAAAATTGAACTTGCCCAGCCGCATTCGAGCCAAATATCCATTAACAATGGCTGCTGCTCCCCAATTTCCTTCTAATTTCCCCGCTTTTCCAGCCAACGGGGAGTGCTAAAACAATTAGAAACAGCCGCGCTTCGTCGCTTGTCGGTTGTCATTAACGCAGAATGCGACAAAAATTATCAGTAGCAGGAACACGGAAGCAGACAAGTGTGCAATTTTCACTGCACTCAGAAAAATCTCTTATTTTGTATGGAAACATAAGAAGAAAAGGGTACTATTTACTTTGCAAACTTATTTCAAGATTATTTTTAATCAATATAAATTAATTATTTTTATTTTAACAGTCCTGTCTGCTTTAATTTTAAGTAAGAAATTCAAACCTCTTTGACCTCCTTGATAAAAATTGACTTTTTCGAAAAAGATTACGTACCAGATTTTCTCTCCCTGCTTGAGTATTAAAAAACACTTTTTGTCAACTTTGTCGCTGGCGTAAATATGAAAACTTTTGTTGATTGAGGCAATTAGCAATTGGCCTCGCTCTTGGCCTGACCAAATGTTTGTCTAATTACACTCGGCACACACTTTACACAGCTTTCAGCAGGCTGCCATTTGTCTTCATTCTGTGGCAGCAGCAGAAACATCAGCAGCTCACTTTATTTGCCTTTGTTGCGGAAGCAACATGCAGCAGCGAGCAACATGCTCAGCAGCAACAACAGCAGCAGGAACCAACATTGACAGACTCCGTCAACGAGACGCATTTTTTTGCGGCTGAAATTAATGTGGCAAAAGTTTGCCAACGCATGGCAACTGCAGCGAGCTGACGAACTGTTCCCGTATTTTCATACCCCATCATCCAAAAGTTTTTGACATTTCTGTTTAATTTTTTTTTTGGCTTTGGCTCGAGGCGCCTGTGGTTTTCACTGCCATAAAATTATACTTTATAGCATATTCCGGCTGCTGCTCCCGGCCGTATTATAAATAAGTTTATGTTCGGATGGTTGCAGGGCCCAAATGTTTAATTACACATATAGGGCGTGGTCCCGACCCTGATCAGAAGTGGGAGCAAAAGACTTCGCCAGAAAGGCTGACAAATTGATTGATGATCTGCTATAAAATGTCTCGTTTGTTGTGAATGTAACGCAACATAAATTTGCAAAAAATTATAGCAGGCCAAAAGAAAAGGACGCAAAAGAAAGCCGGAGAAAGAGTAAAATGTGGAACAAAGCCTCTGGCACAGAAGCCATACAAAAAAACTGAGTGAGCCAAGCAAGGAGAATTCTGCAATGTCTGAGTTGGTTCGACGAGGAGTGAGTGCTCAAGTTATAATTAAAAACATATGTGCCATGACCCAAGGCACGCAGAGAGTGGAAAACATAACGCCAGAAACAGGGAAAGTTTAAAATTAGGGGAGAAAAAGAGTTGGCTTGGGCTAAATTGAAGTTTACTTAACCCCGAACGGGTTAATTAGACGACCGTGGTGAAGTCAGATGGCAAATGGCAACTGAAATGAAACCAGTCAAGGTCAGAGAAATACCACAAAACGGGTTAAAAACAACGGAAACCAACTGCTACTGGTTTTTCTTATTAGTAAACTTTATTAAAATAAATAAATAATACAATTTTTGGTTAAAGTTAAATGGCTGTAGTTCTGTACCCATTTTTGAGAAACATATCGAACATACACCGAACTTATTTTCCTCACCTAGCAAACATTGCAACTCCAACAATCTCAGCTTTATGGCCTCAATTTCTCCCCAACTGAAAACTCTTTAAGTCAAACTATTCGAGACTCGAAAAACATTCCCTGCGATCTCCCCAATAGCATCATTTCTCTTCAATCACCTGGCGGTAGTTGAACCATTTCTCTTCACTAACAAGGCCCCATCCCCATTTGCCATCAAAGAGGACTGTACTTTTACCTGTACCCAAAAATCGCTGAATCGTCACAAAATCACTTTTACGATTTTGGTTTATATACTCACCATATAAGTATATATGGCAATAAAGAGGGAAAAATAATATGGGAAACTAGCCCAATACAACTGAGAAATCTCAGCTAGTAAATGGACTGAGCTTCCCTCCACTCGGCGCTGTCGTTGCAAACTTTTTGGTAGCCACTGTTCGAGGCTCAATAAAATTGCACGACGAAGGAGCTGCTGGCAAACAAAGTAATTTTTATAGCAGCCAACATCTTCCCCTGCTCTCACACATGATACCGAGTCCTCTACATATATGGGCGAGTATACTTTACTTATATTTTCCTCAACTTTTTCACCTTCCTTGGGGTTTTTCCAGCTCCAATGATCTTATTTTTTTTTTTTCATTTGGGTTTTATTTTTTGCCTTTCCGCAACGTCACAAAGTTGCCGCAATCTGTTGAGGCTGCTCCGGAATCCGAAACGCGAAAAAGGTGGAGTTGTCTGGTAGTTCAATTCGTTAGCTAGGGGGTGGTAAAAAAAAATGGCAGGAGAATGTTGGATATTCATAGCTGACTGCGAACAATTTACGCCTCGCATTACACAAACTTTTCTTTTTCTTTCCTTTTTTCTTTTTGGTGGGTGGGTTAGTCAGAGTCAGCGTGACTTTCCAGTTGAGGGTTATGTTCGTATTTATTTACATTTATAAAAAAAATATTTCCGTACCAATCCATGTGCATCAATGTGTGTTTGGGCTCCCCTAATTCCAAGAGCTGCAACTTATTGAAAACGAATGTCGTGTGAAAAATTCTAGGGATTCTTTATTTTGGGTATGAGTTGCCAAGAAATCAAAGCAAGTCATTTTGCAAACATATATCAAAATAAATGAATATTTACGAAAAAATGAGGGACACATGTCAGTTCTTTTATAAAGAGATAAAATGTTAGAAATACATCGGACAAGCAAGATCAATTTTGTTAGTCATTAAATTGCTTAACTTAATAGGTTGATTAAATAGGTTCTTCTTAATTCATTTCAAGAATATGTCAAAAGATAATGACACCTCCTTATAGCCTTCACCATTGAGTTTATCCTTTTGATACTTCCCATAAGATAAGATAATTACTCTCTTCCTCAACTGGTTTTCATTTCCATTTTCACACACAATGGCGAATTATCCGTTGGCTCACCACATGAGACAGAAATCCACTCAACCAGAAAGAGAGAACGATACACAGAGGATGACACAAATTAGGTCTCAAAATTAGCCAGCTTTGCGGAGGAGATAGTTTTTCAACAGCAACAGGATCAGGGTTATAGTGGGCGATAGTAACAGCTTTTCCGGAAATCTTTTAGCTGGAAAATATTTAGGCACAAAATGCCAGCTAACTGTTGCTCGAGCACAAAACTTGGCACAGTCGGAATCCGTTTCCGGAATTTTTGCCTACTTTTCGTGGCCCGTATTTTCCGTTTTTCTCTCTCTCTGAGGCAGAAAACTGTTGCACTTTACTTATTTTCCCTTTTTGTTAGGTGGCAGCGTTGCACATTTTTTAGTGTAAATATTATTGGCAACAAACACTGAGAGTGGCAGAAGGGGGCGTGGCAGGCTGACAATGGGCGGATGAAGTGGGTGTCTGGGCCTAACAGTTCGTGGCTGGGTCGGAAAAGTCAGAAAAGCCGGGGGAGTTCTGAAGTAGCTGCTGCTGCTGTTTGTGCCGCACTTTAAATGCACTTGAAAGTGTTTGCTTATGGCACTCCAAACTCTCACACACATACAACCAACACTCTCTCCCACACTTGTGAGGATAATATATATATATATATCACTTGAGTTTAGTTTGCCTTCAGGTTGAAGTTTTTAAAGTAATTTATTTTTTCCTTAATATATTTTGCTTTATTTTGGTCGCTTCCACAGCTCAGATGGCTCAGTCTTCTTCTTGGCAACTCATTCTTTCATTTTCTGGAATGCGTTTTTGATTTTTTTTATAAATTCCCATGGCCTTGTAGCTGTTTTTTTAGCTGTCACTGTGCTGCTGCTTAAAGGGAACTTGCAGCCATGTTGCAGATGTGTTGATTCTGCTCCTTTTGGCTGCCTTTTTTCACCTACTGCCTTTCCTTTACTCCCATGTTGCTTTAATTTTTGTTGTTTTTCCTGTTGATGCTGTTTGCTTGGCTGTTGTTTTTGTTGTTTCTGTTGTTTCAGTTGATGTCGCTCTTGGATTCTTTCTGCTTTTCTTCCTCGCATTTTAAGTGCATTTCGGCCATGTCCGCAGCTGTGTGTGTTTCACCTTTTGCTGAGCCATTTTTAAGTGACTTGCTGTCGACATTCCGCAAACTGATACACATAAAACAAAACTCAGATTTTTTTAAATTTCAGAGAAGATAAATGAATGATATGAAAGAGAAAATTAAATATTTTAATGTGTTTTTTTTACAAAATGTTTAGTTCTAAGATAAAAATTGTGTTATATTGACAAACACGAGTTAAATTTCTCTCTGTGTACACACCTTCTCACTATACTTTCACCCACTTATAACCTATTTTTTGTATGTTGCATACTTTTGCGAGCTGCCGTTCATTTTCCCGTTTCTTGTTCTCTCGTTTGCCAGCCATAAATCATCTTGTTGAGTGCCACACTGTGGCAAAGGCTTAAAGTGTTAAATCAGCACAAAATGCCACTGAAAGGGGTTAAAGGGGGTGGGTGGGTTAAACAAAATATGCCAAGCACACGGCGGCAAATTCAAATCACATTATTATATATTTCATGCTTGCATGTGGGAGGAATGCAAAAATATGAAAACGGGGAAAAGCAAAACCTTTAAGAATTTGCCAGCGAAATTTGAGAATGTAAAAACACAAAACTAAACTCATTTTATGAACTGTCAATCATAGGAAAAACACATTAAATCTTCCCATAGTAACCCAGTTCCGAAATTATCCTTGATGCAAATTTTCAAAGAATATGAAAACAGTTTGTAAATACTGTAGTTAAACTGATACCTGTTTCTCGAATTGGCGTAGAACAATAAGCAATAGGCCTGGCCCCAGGCTTCCGTTTCAATCTCAATCCCTTTAGCTGTAATGAGTTCAATTCTCAGTACATGAGGTTAGGAGGTCCCACCCCTTTGATACCAGCTTTTAACCCAGCACCGGGCCGCAGAGTCAGGCCTCAGTAAACTTTTGAGACCGCAGTAACCAAATGGCCAAAGCCAACCAGAGCTATCTAAGCCAATACACACTCAGGCACAGGCAGAAGTCCTGGACCTTAGTCCTAGTTGCGAATCCATTTCCTGGGTCCCAGTTCCCGGCCATAACCCTGATCCTTCACCCTGCTCGTTGAGTTGCAAATTTTAATCCCAGAGTGAAGCTTAAACAAATTTTGTGCCTCGACCGACATATGTGGGCATAATTGAAGTCGAAATGGGATGCAGAGCAGACGCTCTCTGCCTCTACACTGTGGCAAAATGTTAAGAGTTGGTAAGACTACTTTTCAGTTTTATCAGTTTATACAAATATTTTATATTTAGCTCTTGAAAATAATTAACATTTTCTTTCCTTATAACAACTTTCAAATGGATTTCCATTCTAACTGTATTTCTTCAAGTGAAAATCCCCTCCTCCTACAGACATTGCTCACATCGTTCTATTGTATTTGCATTAGTGTAGTAAATGCAAAGTGTTATAAGCTTTATTATGGTTGCCATAGCAGCCGCCTCCGTATCTTTTTCGTCCTCCGCTCCTCTGGTTTTGTTCCTTCCCATATAATGTAAACCACAAATAGAAGGAAAGGTCGGTCCCAAGCCCCAGCTTACATCTGGGAGTTTTCTGTAATGATGTGCTCAAATCCCGCACACGCAGAGGCAAACTATAATCCAAATTCCATCTGCCGAGATGAGAATGGATCGGAGAGGGGTTCGGGTAAAACAAAGAAATTGTTTAACATTTCCAGCATATCAAAGTACAGATACTCTAACTTGTTTTAATGAAAGAAAGTATAAATGTATTAATAGTTATAATATTAATAAATATAAATCTTTATTATTATTTTAGTTTATATAATATGAAAGAACTTTTAAAACTTACTAATATTAATTTGTGGTTACAAATACTTAAAGGTAATTGGTATATGTTCATATGTTATACTTCTTTCTCCAAAATGCCAAACAAATTGAATAAGCATTTCGTTTTCCCTTCATTGTTGTCTAAGGGTAGTGAAAAACGTTTTGGTAAAACCCAAAAATGGATTGATAATATCCCGCAAATGATTAACTTGTCTGAAAGTTTTTTGTCAGCGCCTTGGGGGGCTTTTAGATGGATAGAGCAGGGGATGGGTTCTTATCGAGGGACGACCGCTCACACATGTAAGCCCTCGTATGCTAATAGTTTTTCGAGCTTCTAACAGATTTGTCAAGCTGTCTTATGCCTGAATCAGTCTTTTCCCTCCCCCATATTTAAATCAATATGGGAAGAAAGGGGGGTTCGGGATAACTGATTGTGGGTTTCTCATCAAATTAGATACGAATGGCATCGTTGATTGGCCTGCGTAACTGACAGCTCATAATGAGATTGAATTTTTCTCTTCGGTAATTGATAAAGGGTTGGGATATCCCAGAGACCCCCTGATTTATGCAACTATGTCAATGTCAAATGCCGGCCATAACTCTTTGGCCAGCCCTCGTAGCACATAAATATTGTATCACATGGCGTCATAAAAGAAATAATGATAAATAACCAAATCAGCAGAGGCGGTAGCAGCCGAAACAGAAGTGCCCCAGAATGACTTCATTGCAGTGGATGCGGCACCAGAAATTCATAAACAAGAAGACAAGTCCCCAAGTCATATATATATCTTATACAGTCCCCCGATCTCAGTCCGTCTATCTTTGCACTTCTCTTATCCGCAACGAGGCGGTAATAAATCTCTTGGCAAAAGGCGAAAAGGCAAATCGTACAGATTATTAGGCCTCTCACTCCCCATTTCCCTCTTTGCCATGATTTTCCATTGCGTCAGGAAAACATCTGGCAGCTTTTGGAGGATTTTATGGATTTGCCAGGGGAGAGGGCGTGTCCCAATAGAAATACTTATGTTTATGCGATGAGCTCAAGTTCTGACAGTGGATTAGGCATTTGCATAAATATTGAAAACAGTTTGAATATCTAAATCATCAACTGG
The DNA here is from genome assembly GCF_018153835.1 of Drosophila eugracilis. Lineage (NCBI taxonomy): Eukaryota > Metazoa > Arthropoda > Insecta > Diptera > Drosophilidae > Drosophila > Drosophila eugracilis. Next base: position 2,675,528 of record NW_024571981.1, on the reverse strand, counting down.
AAATCAAAAATATAGACAGGAGAACTCGTAAAAACGATGTAGAACAATTTCCATAAATTTGTTTCTTTTGAAAATAAATAAAGGGTAGTTAGGAGATTCCCAAAAACATATTATTTTCAAGGTCAATAATGTAATTTTGGCATCTATGATTTTTAAGTTCAACCATTAATATCAAGCTAGTAATACTCTATTAATACACTTTTGTAGTTTTTCCACTTAAAGATCGCACTGCACAATGGAACCAACTTTGGTTTCCCGAAAACAGCTAATTGCTGGCCATCTGTCAGCTAACCGCCAACGGCAATCAAAAAGTTAAGAGCCAGAAGAGCGACAATTCGACCGCAAACTAATTTATTAATCCCCTTCCACTTCACCTCACAGCGAAAAACTAAAAGTTTTAAAGCTTCTGGCTTCGTCCTTTTGCTGGCCATGCTAACCGCTCTCGGACATGGCTAAAATATGCAAAACTAACATAAATCTCAATTTGGAGATTTATGAAAAAACACACAAGCTCTCTCACACACGTACAAACCAAAGACCGGCAACTAAAAAACCGAGAAAAAGAGTCGTCGCCCGCAAAGTAATAAAAAATTATTATTATAAAAAATAAAGGGAAAGATAGAGCGCGGAAAAATAGTTGCACCACAGCAAATATCACTAAAAAATACCACAAACAACCTAGCACTATAGCAAAAAACCTTTAAAATAAATAAACCAAAAAAAATAAATCGGAAAGCGAGTGAAAAACTACGTTTCGAGGGAAAATAGTGCAACGCTGAAATGTCGAAAAGCAAAAACAAATAAATAAATTGCAGATAAAGGTCTCAACTTAAAAATATCCTGTATATTGGAAAGAAACATCAATTATCCAAATATGAATCGAAAGTATTAATGACTAATTTTTTAATGTGCTAAATTCCATTTGGGAAATATTTATTTTTCGGGCTATAATTCTAGCTAGTAAAATATTTCTCTAATCAGTCTTACTAAGCTAATCTTCCCAAGCGGATCATATATTTTAATTGGTTAGAAAAATGCTTAAACTCAAAAAATAAATTATATAACTTATATAATAATTTATTTTCTGGACAAAGCGTACACTCTAGCGCACACGATTCTAAGCCGGCACCGTCAAGATAAATTACTTACCGTAAGTTCTCCCACAAAACTTGGCGCTGAACAAATTGAAAAATAAAAAATTCAGCATTCCGCGAACAAAAAAACCCACCAGAGACGAAAATACTAGAATGAGTGGGAGCCAGGGATGGCGGACATGACAAAAAAGGGTTTTGCCTTTGCCCTAATATTTTATTTGGCACCCGGCCCCTATCCGCCTCCCAGATTTTTCCCAACAGTCGTGCGTGTGTAAAATCTGTCGCAGATTCGACTTCAATTATTTTTTACACAATTTTCTTGTCTCTTTTGGCGTTGAGCTAACATTTTTACTAGTGTGGATGCACTGAGAGAAATTTGGTACACCTGAGAAAAACCAGTCTAAAATCGCAACAGTTTTCCCAACAAGGACAAAAGCCAATATTTTTGATTTGGCCAAAGATGCACTTTATTAATTTTAATTTTCAAACTCCAAATAAGACGGAAGATTTTTTTCAGAACACCAAAATCGGTCTGTGGGCGAAAATAAATTAATTTTTAATTAAATTAATTTAATATGAACTCACTTCCATACATCCTATGATATTTTATAACTGTTCCGGCTTTTATAGTAAGTAAGTAAGTTTTAGAGTACTGGGAAAGTTTTTGTCTCTAATCGGAAAGTTGTATGCCAGAAATTTTGTACACACAATTTTGAAGTAGTAGAAAGCCAAAATTAATTCGCTAAATGGGGGAAGTGAGAATGCGAATGTAAACGAGAAGATCTTCCTTAATCTCTGCAAAAAAATCAGTTGGTTGTGCAAATTGATTAAATTAAATGGTTAAATGTGGTTACCAACATACCCCTAAACATCTGCATTAGTGGAAGAGCCCAACTCCAATAGACCCAGAGTTGATCGGTGAAAATAAATTCCGAAGATATCCCGGCGACGAGTGATGATTCCTTGGGGAAGTGACAGCTACCTTAAGATACCAGAGAATGCAGTTGCAAGGTCACTGGTTTTCGGTACCTTATCCATACATCCTTAATTTTGATTTTCGAATTCCAAATAATAAAGATTCTATCCTTATACAAGCCAGAAAATGGTAATAATAAACTAATGTTGATTCAACTGTAGCAGAAGCACTAAAACTCTTTCTGTGAGCTAAAATGATAATTATTATTTAACCAGATTTGTAGATTTTTAAAGTAGCTACAATAAATTTTCATTTAAAATTTTCAAATGAGTGAAGATTTTTTCTAATTTGATATGAACTTACATTTCCGAACGAGACCGCAGATTTTTAATGGAAAACGGACGAAAACAGTGATTTACGAAATTTATGACTTAGTAGTTGTCTAGACATTTTTATATATTTTTTATGTGGTCAATCGATTATTTTCTTTAACACAAAACACTTAACAATTAATGATCACTTTAAACTTAAAACTAAAAAATTTTAAAAATTTTCCAAATATTTTTTTGTAGATGAATATAAAATATATTAGGTGTGTCCTTTGCACAGTTCAACTTTGTACTGAGTTTTACGAAAGCAAATGACTGTTAGGTACTGTTTTGAATTTACCACAGCCCTCTAGATGAGATATTTTTACTTCATAATATTTGTAGATGAAAACTGAGTGTTTTAGAAATATTTACCTTTGAATATATATTTTTATATACTTATTTTTATACCTCCCTAACCATTTTTACAGTGTTCCTTTCTAGGCTTTGCACATTTTTTTTGAGTCTCGTTGTCGTCGTTGTTGTTTTTGCTCCTTGCATATTTTCTTTTTCGGCGCTGCTCATAAATTTTGGGACTGTCCGTCGGCGGTAAAGAATCACTGCCGCTGCCTCTGTCGACTTCGCAGCTCCGGCTGCTGTTATTCTAATTTTATGGAAATTCCTACACTTTTTCTTGCCTTCGCCAGCGCCTTTTCTTTTCTTTTCAGCGCACAGATTTGTGTTTGAGAAAAATCTGTTTGTCATACGCTTCGTTGCGCCTCATTTTGCCATGGAGAAGAAGAAAAGGCGGGAATAAAAGGCAGATGTGGGGCCGAGAAAAAAAAATTTATTTGCCGGGCCTCCAAAAAAAAAAAAACGATGGAGAAAAAACCAAAAAACTCCATTCAAAGGCTGGACAGTGGGTGCCATAAGTATGCTGTGTCTTCTGGCAGCAAACTGCAAGGGAAAAAACTTTTCACAACGCATAAATTTGCCTGCGTTAGTTTGTTCTCTTATTATTTTGCGCCACATAATTTTACACAAGCAGCCAGCATATGCTGAACAACTATGGCACCACCCCTTCAGATCCCCAACTTCCACTTCTCGTTACGCTTCCGAAAATTTGATTTTAAAGCAGGCGCAAAGTGAATTTTAATGATAAAGTCCACATAAAAATAAAACTAACAAAGTTGTTTCGTTCTTTTTTCGATTTTATGCCCAATTTAATCGAAAACAAATAAGTGGAAACTTAAGTCCTCTAAAGTAAAGCAAAAACTAAAAATAAAAATCTTGTTAAACATAATTAAATAAAAATGAAAACCACCAATAAATTCCCCCTTAACTAAAGCATGTAAAAGCCACAAAAAGAACTATTTATTTTTGTTTCACAAAGCAAAACCATAAGAACAACAATCAGCCTTATTTGATTTCCCATTATTAATTAATTCATGAAAACGACAACAAATTAATTAAGACTCCGGCAAGCGGAAAATCGGAAGGTGGCTAACTGGGGACAAAAAGCGAGAGGCGTTGTAATTTCATAAATTTGATTGTCACGCCAGCGAATTAGTGTCAAGCCAATTCCAACTAATGAGCAGCCATAAAAAGATATATGGAAAATACATATATATAATTAGGCTTGTAACTAAGAGGAGGAATCTTCATTTTCGCATTTTCAAAAATGAAACAACAAATGGCTCACCTAATACTTGTTGTCATTCGCCTATTTATGATAATTAAGGTTTGACATTTTTATGTTATTAATTCGATTTGACATAAAGTCAAGCCCCCTCCAACGCCTTTCTAATTTTGTCAACGTTCAACGGATGCCGTCGACCACAAAAAGTTAATAGGCAATGGGCCACCAGTGACCCAAAAAAAAATATTAGAAAAGAAAAGCAAAAGAAAAACGGAGCGGGAGAAGACACAAATGAAACGGGAAGGTGAGAAAAGAGCTGGTGCCCCTCTCGAAAGTTTTCCCCAAATTTTCCCGGCGGCATTAACCGTTGATCGGCGAAAGCATTTAAAAACTACAGCAGCCTTCCAGAGGCGTCCAACTTGGCTCATAAAACTGACAATAAAAACATGGGGGACTGTCAGAGTGGCTAAGTGGCGGGGAGGAGTCTCTAGCATTGAGTGTAGATCTCCTCTGATTCATGCACTTACTCCCTCTTTCCTTTTTTATAAATGAAAATCCCTCAATGGCAGCGTTGACTTTAATTAAGAGCAAAATTAATTTGTATGAAAGGCGGAAAATAAATGAAAAAAGGAAGGGACAAATATAAATGTCAGCAAGTTCTTCTATAGTTTTCAGATTTTTATATTGAAAAAATAATTTAATTTTTTATTAAATCCTAAAAATTACTAATTGATATTAAGTTATAGCTGTTTTATAAGTATCCATATGGCCAAATATGCTCTTTAGCACCCCTTATATAAAAACAAAATTAATTTATCTTCTATACCTTCCTTACCTTTACTTTCCCGAAAACTACTGCTAAAATATTGACCGCCCCAGCAAAAACCGGACCGAAACCACTTCAACTCAATTTTCAACACTTTTCCCTCTTTTCACCGAGCAACCACCGTGCTCTTTGCCCGCCATGCATTTTCCCCCTTTCCCAGGAAGTGAAATCGGAGTTTATTTTTATAGATTTAAGGGCAGACAACAAAAAATCAATTGTCTTACACACTTGTGCATCTGAAACATCCCTGGCCTCTCCCTTTTTTCAGCCCGAGGGCGTAGCAAACACATGACATGTGTCAAAAGCAGAAAGGGGAACGGGGAAAATGTAAAATAAAATATATATATGCACTGGAAAAAGTGTCATAAGGATGGTAAGAGCATCCCAACTCATCGGAAACGAGACGGGCATGCTGCTGACAAATAAAACTGTCGGTTTTAATAATAAAACAAGAAGAGCAACTGGGAAAGCCCCAAGATAGAGAAGTGCACTTCTTATGGCAACTAAACCATCTTGGGGCGACCCCAACTGACTTTTCCGGCTGACAGATTACAGCTGCGATAAACTAGAGTTTCCATACCTATTTCTGTTTCATTTCCAATTAGAAATCAGCCAAAGCTGATAAGTCTTTTCATTTTAAATATGACTTTTTCCATTTCAACTAGCCCATAAATATATCAAAGTCCTATATGCATTTTAATGTGTCATTGGCAGACACAAATAGAAAATGGGTCTAAAAAAGAGTTTAAGAACTTGCTCTACTGATAATCCATTTGTCTTCAAAGAATATTTAAGTATAAGTTCTGACTGTCAGTGATAAAGAAAATCATACAAAACAAATAACATCTATAGAAAATGTATTTTTTTTCTCTTACGATAATAGAAAAAGTGTTATTAATTTTATTTCAGAACTAGTATGAATTATTAAATTTCATATTGGATTTCCTTCAAAAGTACTCTACAAAATATAATGAAAAGAATTCCAACTTAATGTCAAACTTTAAATGTAATTTCTAACTTTGAGTTTAGCTGCAACTTTAATCAACATTTCTCTTATTCTTTCCCTTTTCTTTGTCTTTCAGGTAAGTCGCTGAGAACTTTTCCGACCGCTACCCCATCGACTTCTACCATCTTCCGAAATAAGGTAAACAAGGAAAACACTCAACTTCTTTGTGCCCTCTGAACAACTGTGTCGTTGTCGTTGGCGTGAAAAAATCCATTAGAAGTGGAACTATGTCAATCGATGGCAGAATGAAAGAACATTGAGTGGCGCAGGGGAAGAAAGCTCCGGGGCGAAATATAGACTGTTAAAGTGCAGACTGAAAACAGGGAAAATTAAAAAAAAAAGAAAAAAACGTTAAGAAACATTATTAACATTATTAATTTGTAGTATTGTAATTTAAGAAGAAATCAGATCTGAAAAATTTATTTATATTTATGTCGACTTTAAGTCGAAACGAATTGATTGATCCGGTCACCTAAAGTGTCCATCTGGGGGAGACTTCACTGTCCCCCCAGACACATATGCTAAGCTGACAGCACATATGTATGTTGGCTTGTGGTAGCCATGAATTATTTACATACCAAGCCACCCAAATGCATTTCTAATGTTGCGACAGTAGGAAAACAGAAAGTGCAAATGAGATTTGGCTTTCACTGCGAAGCAGAACGAATTTGTTACCGGTCATCGGACTTCAATGGATACATCTTCTGGTGGCTAAGACAAGTCAAGCTTTTGCTGAGTCCTATTGATTTTGGCCAGAATATTGCCATTGCCCTGGTTTCTATATTTGGTCTAAGTTGTGACTTTAGTCTCTCTCTCCATCTCTATCAGAGTAGCTTTGAGTTTTGATGAAAATGGGGAAATTGGGAAATTCAAAATTAAATTAATTTCAATTGAACCTAATTGACAGACAACCTAAGGTTCGACTTTGAGTGTGATCCATTACAAATTTAAGATGGTTTCAAAACTGATCTAAGATTAGTTTAAAATTAAGCATTAACTGAATGACAATCCGTTTCGGATTCTCGGCGTAGTAGCTTCTTTCACTGGAACGAAATTGGTTAAACATTTTTACAAGAAGAGTAATAAAATGGCTTTCAGATTTCCTTTTGGGACAGAAAAATCTCTGAAATACCTTTCCCTTTTGCAAGCAAAGACAAAAGTGAATTACATTTTCCCGCTTTTTCATCCACATACAACTTTCCCCATTCATTCCAACCATTCCATTTCCATTTTCGCGCGGAATTTCCGCACTCAAAGTCAGTCGCACAATCAGTTGGCAAACAATTGAATGCCTCATCAGCAGGCGAAGGACTTCGATTGATATTATGGGACAGCTATTCAGGAGGATCCTTACACCGATTGCCCCGCCCTTTCTCGCCGCCTCCGCAGACAGCTGTTATTATCAAATAACCGCGCAGCATATCAAATAACAAGAAACAAACTTTGTCAACACGAGCGAAGCAAAAATGCTGAGCCAGAAGGGGATTGGAATGTATATATATATATATCTAGTGATATAGAGGTGGAGGGGGCTTAACCCGACTGCAAAAAGTCTTGGATAATATTTGCCAGGGAAGGGAGGAAGGCTGTCATGTTTGCACATTTGTTGGCATTTGCAGGATATTTGTGTATCCCCTGGATACACTTTCATCGGGGAAGACAAGTCTAGTGCAATTTGATATTATTGCCAACTGGCAAATACACTCGAACCATTTCATTGTATCCGTGTATCATTGCATCTGTATTCAAGTATCTTGCATTCCTGCATCCCTGCATCCGTGCATCCCTGAATCCTTTCATCTGATATCTGAGGTTTTGCACATTTGTTTGCATTGTTCAGCGTGGCTGTGGCTGAGCATTCTCTGCCCTAAAATATGATTAAATATTTCGTAATGAGACTGCTGAATCCTTATAATCACCGAAGGGCAGAAAGAGACGGCTGAGCTAATTGAAACTGTCAAGTTTGCTCTGTTTGTGGCTCCAGTCACTACCAGGTGCCTCGAAAGTTCGTCTCCCCAGAATGTCAAGTCATGTACCAGTGAGTATGTGCGTCTGGTATCTCGTAGATAAATATTTGCAGCCATGGGTTTGGGGTCGGTTCATTAGGGAAATGTGTGGCAGTTGGCAAAATACAAAATTCTCCTCAAAGTGCAATGCCGTAGATAAATGGTTAAGCAAAAGTTTGACATTTTTCCGAGAATTTCCCAGTTGTTTGTGTGGTGTAAGGGTAAAATATTTTCCCTTAATCGTCAAGAAGTTTTTCTCATATCGATGCCAAACTATGGTCTCAAATAAATCAAAAAATTCTTAGTTAAAAAGTTTTTCCAAGTATTTTAATATTCGAACTATACGATTGTCAAATTTGAAGTAATAGCAAGTTCAATATATATTCCATAATTTGAATAAGGTGCTAATATAAATCAAAGTTAATCCTTAATCTTCAAATTTCTTCCTGAAAACAAGAAAAAATCAACCACAATAAGGCAACAAATTTAAACCCATTTTAATCAAAGATCTCAAGTGCGAAAGAGATTCCAATCAGAGCTAGACCTATCCCAACACTTTACACACCACTCAAGGTCACACACAAAGACCCATCGAATAGGACAAAGGAAAGGGCGACGGATTGGGGCTCATATCCAATTTCGGGCCAACATTTTCGGTTGAAATGCTTAAATTGTTTTTCGTATAAATTTCAAATTAACAAGCCCTCGACTTGGGAAGTTAACTGATTTATTTCGGATTTGTGACAACAACCGGAGGTCGTCGGGACACATAAAACCCTTTTTCAGCCATCCAGGTCCGCCCTCATCCTTGGTCACCACATGAGCCTTTGGCTTCGGATTGGTTCTGATTTTATTTTGCGACCTTTTTTTCTTTGCGGGCGCCTCATAGGATCAAAGGATTACGTAAAGTTTGGTGATGCGTAAAATGAGTTTGATGTTGATATAAACATGTTGATGATGTTTTAATGTAAATAAACCTGAGTCCGTCCCGTGATCCATTCTGAGCCATCGATTCCGTGTAATGATGTGTAATCCGTGTAGAGTTCTGTTGACCCGCTTTTAAGTAATTCGAATAAAGGGGAAGAATAAAGATAAATTGGTGTTGGTAAAGGTAAAATAATGTTGAAATATTTCTGAAATTGCTTGATATATTCAATGTATACAAAATGAAAACGACTCGTATTAAAGTCACAATATTTAAACAGAACCACTACCTATATATTTTACAGTGCCCTCTTTCAAAGCACGTTTAACTGGTCATATATGTATTTATTCCATAAAATGCGACCCCTCAAACTTGACACAAAGGGCGAACTTTTGACCGGCTTCATTGAAACTGACACAAGGAGAGTTTATTAAAAGCGAACTGTCTTCGGAGGATGATGTAGCTACCAGAAAATTGATGCGTGACCGCAGCACGTAGCTGGGGCTATAAATTCCCCGGCAAGTGTTTTAAAAAATGTTTATAATTTTTGATGCTCGACTAGCGAAGGGTCGAAGTTCGTCTTAGCTTTGAAATATATCCAAGTATCTATATTTTCGGTTGAGCCACACGTCTGCACCTTTGAGACTGGGAACTCTCGGCACGCTTCCCGATGTAGTTGCTTTAATAGAGCTGTTAGTTTAGATATTTTCTAGCCAACTAGGGGTAAAGTACACTTTTAAGAACATATTTAGAAGAATTTCATAAGAAAATATTTATTTATGGTAATAATTATAACTAGGAATTAGGGAATTATTTACAACTACTACTATGTATACCAATTTATCTACTTTTTATTGCATATCCATGGCAACACTGAATCCAAAAATGGGAATTGCTAGGAATTGGTGAGAATGAGGAGGGTTCAATGTCCCCGAGGCATCGTCTCAATGACAGCTACAACTGAGACCTGTGAGAATCCTTCGTCTACATCCTTTTCCTTTCGCCCTTTGCCAAGTTGGACGTGCGTAGTTTTCCATATGACTGCTCTGGGAATTTTGTGACGTGTGAGCGTCCTTCTGCTAATATATATCCTTAAACGCACGGGCCATATTCCCTTTGCCTGTGTGGTAATGCGCTTATTATGATGATGCCACATAAAATAACAATTTAGTTGGGCATTACACAATTTGGGTGCACAGCATATGCTTGACAGAAGTCAGCTGTTCTTCAATATATGTCTTGCATCGAACCTGTTCCCATGTCGTGCTCATTAATCCTTAATAAATTTATCAGCACGTGGCCCCAGTCAGTCTGACTGTTTGTCTGTTTAGCTCTTCCTCAGCGGGATATGGCCAGAAATTGACGGCCTGCTACCTGGACAACATCTCCAGGTGTCTTGTGCTCAGTTTGGAGAAGTCAAACAGCTGCAGCGTTTGAAAACAGTGATGGTTTGATTCTGAATTGAGCAATTCAACATTCAGATATTCTCTAATATTGGCTTGCCTTTGTTTGGTATAACGGCACAAGTTTAATTAGGTAAATTTATGAAATTGTTGCAAAGGTAGGTAACCAAATGTCTCGTTCGAGGAAGTTGATAACTGATGGAGCAAGGACCAAATTGTTAAAATCACAGATGTACTAAATTAATGAACAGAATGCTTATTTATTAATATATGTTTGGGAATAACTAAATATTAATTTACACAATTTGCAAATTGGTGTGGATTTTCTCTTTGGAATAGAATACTTTCGCTAAGGTAGTTAGTAGGAAACTTATAAATAGTATTTAAATAAGAGTTTGAAAAAAAGTTAGGAAAATAACCTTTGGGAAAAGTTATTTGCTCATCCGATTGCAACTCTGCCTCCCACATCTGCTGATGCGACACTAGACAGAAAGAACAAAAGAATCGAATTCGAATTGAAAACATCTGTTCCAAGGGCATTAAGAGATCTGGTGAGGGGTCAGGGGTCACAGGTCAGGGGTTGTCCAGTAAGCAGAGGGTGGGTGAAATGACCATAACCGAAACATATACGATGTCGGGCTAAATAAAGCAAACACGTGACCCTGATGACGAAGATGACACCGTGGGTGAATGAAAGAAGGGCGGGGAAATCCGGAGGCAGATCAAATTCCCCTCCTTTCCTCCGATTTCCCTTAATTGGTGACCTTTCATCCAGATTTGGGCTGTGACTTATTTGGCTTTCGCTTTTGTATTTCAATTATAAATTCCTCATGGTCAATACGCTTTAATTGCTCTCTTTATTTGACCGGTCAGCCACTCCCCCTTCCCTACGTCTAGTAACCCTCCTTTATCCACTTTGAATGATGTCCAGCCAAGCGTGAAATACATTAGCGTGTGGACCTTGTTAGACCCCCAAAATACCCGGACACACAACCTCTTGCCAATACCACCCACAGAAGCATACACAGAGGCACGCAAACTCATTTAAGGCCCAAAACGGGAATCCCCCAAAGAGCTTTTCTGGCCCAAAGGATGTCAACTGAACGCACCGTTTTGGTAGGGGGAAAATACCCTTTGCAAACTGAAGATAAAAAGAAAATGTGTAACTTGGTCCTAAATTTCGAGGACTTTATGAAATTTTTTTAAACAGATATTTATTAAAAATGATCCTTGAAATATGAATTGATTTACTAGTAAACAAAATTAATTTACAGAACGACTTTAAATAAGGTGAAATATATTTTTACAGTATATTCTATGTAAATATAAAAAAAATTGCTCCTTTTTTAATTGGTAAGGGTATTTTCGGTTTCAAACAAAAGGCATTTATCGACCATAATGTTTTTCGGCTGTCTCATGCAACGGACATTTCTATTTACAGCCACTATTTGCCACCCCCACGGCAAGCCGCCCTGGAAATGAAGTTGGCAACCCCGTTGGTCTATATTCCTGTCTGCTGTCTGCTTTCTGCAATTCCCAGTTCCCATTGGGAGCTCAGGACTTTGGCTATTAAATCGAAAAACGATTACAAACTATAATGCAGTGTTTGTTTTGGACGCCCACAACTCTGTTTCCCTGTACCCAAACCCTGTTTCCCAACCCCTTTTTCCCAATTCGAATTTAGCGTAAATGTCAATTCTATTCTGAATCCCATACTATCCCCTGTCCCTTTTGCGGTCATTTCATTGTTTCATTTTCACACGCAACAATAATTCCAATCTCTGGGATTCCTCTTTCCTTTTCCCCGTTTTCTATTTCCTCTGGGACTTTCATTTTGGGCCATAAAATTGCATCAAATTTTATGTGCAATTTCGATTTTTATTTGCTTTTGATTGTGATTTGATCAATATGTTCCTCTTGTTCTCCCTGGCTTCCCTCGGTCCAATTGTTCCTGTTAATTGAAATGTTCATTGAACTGGTTTCGTTGGCCATGTAACTCCCCCATGAATTGCTATTGTGGGTCAGAACCCAAAACCAATTAATAATAAATTATGAAATTCAATGGAAGAAACTTAGAGAACTTTTTTTTATAGATTTTAGACCTTAGGATACCCTTGATTGTTTTTCGATTAAGTGCTGTACTAAACATTTTCAAAACGTTGAGTTTCATCCAGAACAAAAATTCTTCTACTTACTTAATTCAGTTTATATTTTGACCTGTATAATTTAAAGAACTTATACACCCACAACTATGATTGACTGTAGGGTAACAATAATATTGAAGAATTTGTGTTGATTCATGATTAGATTTTCTTCTAAGAATTAGCCACCATGGAATAATAAAATAGAATCGGAGGTGGAGCCATTAAGTTAATTCGCAGAAGAATTTTTCATCCGATGGACTATTTCCATCCACTTTTGTATGTTTCGCCTTTGACGCCTCTTTAATTTGCTTCATTCTTGGTAGTTTTTTTTATTCGATTCAACTTTATTAAGATAGAAATCAATTTGGTGTCTTGGCTTGACTGTTCCGCATATTTGCACGGTCTCCAGTCTGTCAAGATGGCCTGGATTCCCTGGCCCTCTGGTAGACCGCTGGATGCTCCTCGTCTAATTCAGGAAATTGCCACAAAACACGCCACAAGGCGAAGGCGCAAAAAGTGTCAACTAGTTGACCTCATCTCTGAAGCCAGCTGCATCCCCAAACTGGCAGAAAAACCAAGGAAGAAACTGTTGCAGGCATCAAAATGACGTGACTGGCTGCGGGGGGAGTCGGAAAAGAGGCGTTCAGGGAGGTGGCTTAGGATCGGTGCAAATGAAGTTGCCAAAGCTGCTCCCGGGTATCCGCTTCTGATTCTGTCCTGGGATTGTCTCTTACCATGGGGCAATTACGAAGCGACGGAGTCCGTGTTCGGGTCATCATCATGGGGGTTCCCGAATTTCTACTTCTTTTTCGGTTTCGGTTTTCCGGGAGCTATGTGCATTTGCCAGATAAACAAGTTGGCAGCCCTGCTAGTGGCATGCAGAGGGGCTTCCCCGTTCTCCTCCGCCTCTGACCTGTCATTTCGAAGCTTTACGCTCATTTTCGCCTTTCCCAGCGATTTTACTTCTTCGTCGGTGCGCTAGTGGCTTTTTTTTTGGAGATTACTTGCTACCCTTGAAGACGGTTTCGTATACTTTAAGAGAAGTTTGGACATCAATTGACTTATTTTTATTTGTATTAAGTTTTCTTTTGGAAGTTTTCTAAGCCGTCTTAATTATTTCAAAGGAGTTTTTGAGGAACTTAAGCAATTCACCTCATTAGAAACTTTTTAAGACAGAATGTCAGAGTGTCAGCTGGAAAATGTTGGAATTGGAAATATTTCATTTATTAGGAATGTTTGCCGTATTAGTGGAGTCTTTTTGAATATGTTTCCCACATCATTTTGGTGTATTATCCACATTTATCTTAGAAGTCTAGGGTACACAGTGCTTCCATCCTTGAGTCCTCAACCCATTCTTGTTTCGGCTCACGAATAAAGCCCCAAATGGCTGAGGGAAGTACGTGCATCTGTATTTGTCTGAGTGTATCTGTGTGTGCTTTGTATCCGTGTTTATCCGATCCGCTTTTGTGTCAATGTGTGTGTGCGGCTGTGTTTGTATGCGTATTCTGTCTTGCGGTTCGACAAGCGTAAGACATTTTCAATTACAGTTGCCAGCATGACCGCTAACCAGCCTCCATCTCGCTCACTCCCCTTACATTTTCCCCTCCGTTTTTTCCCCCTTTCGCCTAGTTTTTCCGACATTTCCCAAATCAAGTTGCGTGCCAGTGTGTGTGTGAAAGTATCTTGTGGATGCTTGTCAGGCCACGAAATGCGTCAATTAGACGAAATTGCAATGTAGGAAAGTGCAAGAGCTACAACGCCTTTTCCACTCTTCCCCCTTTTTTCACCCCTTTTTTGTAGTAGTTCTGAACAAAAAGTATTCACATAAATTCTCGTTGTTCTTTGTTGTTTATGTTGGCTTGCAGGCTGAGAAAAACTTTTATGAGTGTTAATTTGTGTTGTCAACAAAGTTAACATGCGACGAAATGTCGGACTCTTCTTCTCTTCATTCCTTTCTTTATTTCTATCTGTTTTTTGTTTTCTTCGCTTCTTCCACCTCGACAATAGCAACTTATGGAACTGACTGGCAGTCATGGGTTAAGGAAAAATACAATGCCGGAAAAAAAGAGCTGGCTAAAACGAAGGCCAATTGGAGAGATTTGCTAACTAAGTACAAGGAATTTTAAGGGATTTACCATCTCTGGCATTTCGTCCTGGGATTAAATCTTCACTTCTTGGTCCGGAATGTCCCAGTCCGGAGTGTGAAGTTATGTCACTGGAAAAATAAAGGGAATAGGTCAGGGGAAATTTACGTTTTGCTTATGCTAAAGAGTCGTTTATAGATAGAATATTCAATCCCATAATCGCTATATCTGAATACATCAGAACTTCACTATTATAAGCTTAATTCACTTAACAAATAACTTATTTGATTGATTCAAAATCGAACAGAACGCAGCACAAGAAAAAACTCAACTCTCGAATTCCTTATCATAATGGATTCTTTACACTTTTGAACTTGAAGAGATACCAAGCGATGAGCACTTAAGACTCCCAGCGATATCTCTGGCACTCTCTATATCATATCCCTCACTGCGTTGCTAGGTCAAGTATCAACACCCGTAGTGCCCGAGTGCAATTAAGATGCAACTTTATGCGTCACTAATCTCCGGTAGAAACCAGCTGTCACGGGTAGACGAAAGGGGGGTTTAGACAGCGGTTTATCTTATGGGGGAAAGGGGCTTCAGGAAGTGCGTGAGTGGGGCAAGTGACCGCGAGACCCCACAGAGAAGCCTGTCAATCAAGGAACCACAGTTGCAGTCTCCGTTTTGGTGCCAAGCACTTGACTCTGACCCGAGTCGAAAAAAACACTCTAAGCCATAAATCAATTAAAATTGATTTCACAAAAAAATGAAAAGAAAAATTGACTGCCTCCCTCTTTTTCCCTTTCCTTAATATTCTTCAACTGACAAAAGACAGCGCAAAAAATATGTATTTTACCCGTAATGAATGAAGTAGCTGGAAATGATCCGAGCTAAAGTTTTTGCTACTTAGGGAACGCAGTTGATGCCCCCAAATTCGAGAGTGTGTGTGTGTATCTTATCTGCAACAGACAGCGAGGCAGTCAAACGGAGCATGAAAGGCGGAGAATTGAGAACGGAGAACTGGGAAGCCGGAGACCAAGTCAAAAATCAGAGCCAGAGTCAGGGTCGGAATTGCATTTTAGGCCACTGAGCAAAAATGTTTCTCAAATATGATTATAAGAAAGATTTTCGTAGAAGCAAACTTAAAATAAAAAAAATGGCTACATTTATTTGAACTTTCCTTAAGGAGCTTCATTGCTTTTTGATTACAAAAATACCTATAGGCAACAGAACAAATCATTAATTATAAATAATTATCAATCAAAATGCAGTTTAGTCAAGTAAATCTCTCTACAGTTTTTCAGTATTTTCTTTTAAGTGTAGTTCTCCTCAAAAGTCCATTCCTCCGCCATGCTTACATTTAAATATTGACAGCTATTGGCCAATTGCCTCGTCTCAGAAGCGTTCTGCCAAGTGTCCATAATTCCGTTTGGCACTTTTGGCTCATAAATAAAATTGTTGCTCGCTATTTTGTTGTGGCAGCATCTGTGTGGCATGGCATTGCCCATAAATAGGGAGACTGTGCACACTGCAGTGGATATCTCGATTTGGCTGTGGACACACACATTCCTCATTCGCTCCTCCCTTTGCCATTTCCATAAATATTTCATTTAGCACAACCGCCACGCCGCTGCACGCTTTTCCTGCTTTTTCTCTTGATTTTTCTGGCTTATCGCTAGTTGGGCATCTTCCAAGCTCAGACAGTTTGTCCCCAGTTTCCAACCGGCTCCATGGTAACCATTGAGAAAACAATTCCCCTCCTGTACGATCCTTGGAGGACTCCTCTCCAGATTCCTTCTCCAATTGTTGCAGCTTGTTGCTCGCTTGCAACTTGTCATACGTTGGCATAAAATAAGAAAAAATTCTTTTGTGACATTTTCATAGAGCATCAGACTGTGAGATAATTCGGAATTCACTGAATTTGCAATGTGCATTGACATTCAGCGGGAATTCTATTGAGATTTTCAGGGGATTAAGCAATTCAAAAAAAAGAAAAGGAAAAAACACATGCTCATATAAACAGATTTGCATAATCATTGAGTTCATATTATCAAATTTGTTTTAAAGAAAAAAGGGAACGAAAGTATATTAAAAGAATATTATTTTAAAGCTTTAATCATATTATTATAGCAAAAAGCTAAAAGGCTTTAAGTCTTGGCGTGTTAGTCGATTACCACATAGAGTTGTGGCCTACTACCGCAAGAAGTGGTGACTCTCGACTTTTGTGGCCTAATCAATAGACAATTAGCTCACCCTACAATACCGGGGTTAATTAGAAAATGCCACGCCCAACTAAAGCAATTACCAGACAATTGCCTTCAAGATAGAGAGAGAGAAGTACCTGCTAATTGAAAATTATTTATAATGAGTAAGCTGGGATTAATGCGGTCTAAGTCAAGGATAATTGGAGGCTCATCGGGTGGATTTATAATGTTGCTGGGATTTGAATCCCTAATGTCATTGGAACTGCTAGCCAATTGTTGTTGAGAGTTTCTAGCGAGGGATATGACAGGATAATGGCCACATTTAGCATACATTAAAACACTAATTTCCATGAAACGAAGCAAAAACGTAGTATATTCTCCTCCTTTTCTGCTGCTGCTGCACAGGCGGTGCCTTTTAATAGAGCCACACTAATTACATGCCGTTAGAGTGAATGCCCAGCCAAGTGCCGAGTAGTCTGAAATCCACCCGCTTTCCCACTTTTTGGTGCCTCTGTGTGCGTGGAATTCCCCGCTGTTTTAGGAGTCCGTCACGAGATGGTGATGGGAGATCTGTGCAACAGCAGAGCAGCAAAGTCAAATTTTGTAATTAAAGCAACGGAATTTATGAAACGTAACATTTTGCATTTTGGCGTGCAGCAAGGCAAATCACACACCGACGTGTACAAACACAAATACATCAGCATAAACAAATACCAGCACAGGAACAGCGACAGATAGGGGAAGTTTATGCTTGGCCAGTTTATAAACAACGTTTGCTCATCACTAAGTAGTAGTAAATTAAATCGTAAATTAAAAAATCAAATTTAAAAAAAAACAGGACATTTTTTATTATTGTTTTATAGAACCTTTCTTAAACATTTTCTCCAACCGTTTAACATTTTTTTTTAGAATTTTCTGTTTTTTATTTTGTTCGTATTTTGTGACCTATTCTCTCGATCATTTTTCCCTTGTGATGCCCATTTGAACGCTTTTTCGTTCCATTTTGTTGTTTCCCAGCCAAGTTGTTCCTCCATGGCAGTTAATTTTGTGCCAGAGAGACCAAAGGAAAATGTTTAAAATTTTATTTTTGCTTTTCAGTTCGCATTCTTCCCAGCTTAGACTCAACATACACACATGACGGGGGAAAAAGAAGGAAACTCTTCAAGTTTTATGGCCACATAAGCGGTAGCATTTCAGCCGATTCAGCAGTTTGTGGATATATATAGATATATATGTATTTATATAAGTGTATCCCTACTTGACGTTGGTCAGTTGTTCGAGGAGAAAAGCAAGCACAAGCCGGCAATATATAAAATTTATTAGCAGAAATTATGATTATTTCGTTTGCTCTTTGCTGCGTGTACTTTTAATATCCACTTCGGTCTTTCCCGCTTTTCCTTCCGCCGACTTTTCCTTCTCCTGCATTTTAATGGTGCTCTTCGTCTGCCTCTTCTTCTTGTGCTGTCAGCTGCATCAATTTTCCAGCTTGGCCAGAAAAAGTGAACGCAAAAAAAAAAATGGTAGGAGAGCTCGTTAAGCTCGCCTTTAATTTTTACTTGAGACCATAATTTCTGCTCAGCATTTTTTTGTTTTATGTGTGTGCCCCACAATTTGCGTGCGTTTAATTGTGGTCGAGTGGGTGGCATGACTCTAATGCACCCACCGCTCATGCCACGCCTTTTTGGTCATTAAGCCCGGCCAAATTGTTTGTGGCTAGGTTGACGAGGTCTGGATTCTAATTGATTTGGCTTAAAAAGCTGTGGCATGCATATTCTCCTCTCTGAATATCCCCAAAATTAAAATGAATGAAATATATAACCGTGGCAACGAGAAAAGGATTATCTTGCTAATGCCTGTATTGATGAATGCAAAAATTAAAACAGCATAGAAATAAATTTAAGTTGAACCCATGACCTAATCGTTCTAAAATGTCTGATGCATTATATAGAAATTAGTGGTGTTTTTGATATTTTTTCCAATTCTTCTCATTTGAAAGAATATTTATGCAGAAAATATATAATAATATTTTACCATAATAATATATAGTAAGCCAGAAAGTATGCAATGACTGCCGATATATTCCACAAGGTCATAATGAATAATTGGCTCATGTGCAAAGGACCAGAAACAGTGTGCTCTTCTAGGAAGCCACCTACCCAAGGCCCTTATTCTATTACCATTACCTCACCGACTCCGAAACCCCATCCTTAAACCCTATAAAAAAAGACAAATGACCCATTAAGCGCAAAACTTGTGCACTTTCATTGCAAAAGGATGAAGATGGGTCTAGGGGGGAGTAACGATGGAGAGAATGGTCTTCGAGGAGGCAAGAAATGCAAAAATGGAGGAAAAATTATTGCCCCGCAGCCAAAGACAACAAACTCTTGATTTTTATACCTGCAGCAGCCGCAGCAAAAAAAAAATGAAGAAAATAATGGTGAAAGTGAGAGGGTGAGTGTGAGAAAGAGATGGAGGGAAAAGGATAGAGCTGGCTCATAAAACGCCAAGATATGCCTGGAAAAAGGCGCCACGCAGCGTTCGTCTATTTTTCACTTGGTCTGTTCTCCTAAAAAAAAAGAAATGGTAGCTGGAAGCATTGCCCAGAGGTGTGGTGGAACTGAGGGCTTTGACGCGGGTTAGAGGGGCTTGTTTTAGGATTTGTTGTGCTTATGAAAGCATTAAACTTTCCTCATTTAAGGGCTGCGCACTTGAGTTGCCTTTTTTACTGCAATTTCGCTCTTGAGCTTCAGCTGCCCCCCAATTTTCCTCCTCCTTACCAACGCTTTCCCAGACCCTCCTTTACCCTTTCCCCGCTCTTTTGTCTGTGTCATCTGATTATGTCGCACAGCTCGCAGCGGTTCTTGGAACTGGCAAGTTATTTTGTCCTCAGTCATCCATTGTCACTTAAAGCGAAGTGAGGTATATGAGTTGCATTAAATTTCTATAATTGAAAACAAATTCTTAAAAATAAACAATAAAAACAATTTTTTTTATCAAAACAGTATTTTAAGTTTAAGCTAGATTATGTGTTCAGAAAACACTAAATGATTCCTATACTTGTCATAAAACTTCTAAAATCTTTTTCATTTAAAAATCTAAATATATTGCATTTAAATAATTTTTTTGTAATGTAATTTATTTAACAATATATATTATTTTTTTACAAAAATGATATAGGCGTTATCATATTGTTTTATAACTTTTAAGCCTTTCGAAGGTATCTCATAGTCAATGTGCCTAAAATAAGCCTCAATGGGATTACTTTTCTTAACACGATAAGCGTCTGGCGACAATAAGGCAGCCAGATCCTTGTCTATCCTTCCGTTTGTTTTTACGAGTGAGTGTGTGTGTGTGTGAAAAAATATTATGCAATTTCTACATTTTACACACTCGAACATTTTCATGCCGCCCTGCAGCGCTTTGAGCTCCCAGTTCGTTTCCTTTATATTTTCTTTTTTTCCGTGCCACTTCACTATGCTCTCTTTTAGACACTTGATGAGCTGATGTTATGCCACACACCCTCACACACATTGGGAGAATTGTTAGAAAAGTATTTGAGACACTGTCGCCCCTGTTTTTAGGATATCAAGTGGGCGTGGCTGCCTCCCAGCTCTGAGTGCGACTTTCCTGAGGGATTTGCAGTGTCTGTTGTTCGTCCTCCTCATCTTTTGTTTGCTTTGCTGTAATGTAAGAGCAAGCAAATGTGCCACGCCCACCACACTACTCACCGCCCATCCCGTCCCAAGTCTGTTGAACTTTGACTCGTCGCGAGTTGTCAGCTTTCATTTGAATGCCACAGTTGCAACCTAAACCGCTTAGACTTCTGTCAGGGCTAGCAGTATCGGCGGAAGGAGTATTAACTAGGGAAGAAACGGCTTCAAAGTGAACCAACAGCAGAATGCACTAAAGAAGGGAGTCGAAGAAGGGATTCGGAAAAGCGCCACGGTTGGTATAAGTCCGAGAAGGAGTTAAGATCTAAGAAGCCCCGGGCCAAACGTGCAGTCGACTTAAACGCATTTCGATGTTTACCCCCTTGGCACAGTGACTGCTAAAAGTTTGCCTCAGTAATAATTCACACACAAACAACAGCAACAGCAGCGAGACAACAACGAGCATTTTTATAGTTACAACATATTTAGCTCGAGGCGAGACGTTCATATTTACTTCTGTGCAAAGGCAGCGCCAACAATAATAATCATAAAGTAAAGAAAAGAGAACGCAGAGCGAAAGGACAAAGAAGGACCAAAAAAAGTGAAATAAAACCAACGACGCTACACAGAGATTTATAGTTGATGATGAAAAAGTTATTTATCAAAAAATTAAGCTTTTGATTAATAACTCTAAGTTCTCTTGAAAATTTAGATGTTAAACACAATAATATACAATTTTTTTGAGTGCAGAGAAGCTTTCCACTCAGAAACTCCTACGATAGAAGGTGAAAAGGTTGAAGGCAAAGGGAAATAATAATAACAAAAGGCAAACAGAGCGAGCGGAGAGGACTACCAACCAAGTCTCGTGTGGCGCCTCATGTGGGAATTTTCATACGGCGCGTAGCAATTTCACACATTTACATAGTAAAACACACACTGTACCCCTTTCCTTTTCCCAAGGAAAAGTGTCGTCCCATAGCGGAAGTGAAAGAAGTTGTCGCTCCTCCAGAAACAACAAAAAAAAGGAGGAGAAATGGAAGAGAAATGCGCAAATTATATTTCGTTGTAAGGCAAAGGCAAACAAATGGCGAGAGGGGTTAAAAAACTGGAAGGAGAATTGCGTGTGCTGCTATCACAAATAAACAAACAAAAAATGGAGAAAAAATGCTGGCATACTCGTATAAATAAAATATCGTAATGTGGGACAGGTACCATGGGAGAGGAGTGTAAATTATGCATTAAAAACCCACAAAACCCAAATGGATAATTGAAATTGCTTAGGGCTGGGGCCAAAAATACAAATAAATAATATATATGTATATTTAAGCTACACAAATTATTTCAAAGGATATGAAAAATATAAAAGCTAATTTCTATCTAATGTTGCTAGATATGATTTCTGTTAATTAATTAGCTGCTAAATCATTCAGATTAAAGAACAATTATAGCAACAAACTGAGTTCGGTATTTTTTTAAATTAATTTTTGAGATTTTAGCTTTGTGGCTAACAATATATTCATTATTTTAATGATAGATAGACTGCTAACCAACATTAATGTAAAATTACATTTTCGACATTTTAAAGGGATTATGATACTCTGACTTTAAAATAAAATGCCACATATTTTCCTGCTAAAGATTATTAAATAACAAACATATTAATTGGGAATACTTAGGTGCATAAATAATGAAGGGTTAATTAAAATTCTACAATTGAATAATAACTTTCCAGGGTAAACAGAAAAACAATTATTTTTAGCTCTAATTATTTCCCTGAAAATTTCACAAAAATTGGTGCAGCAAAAATAGAAACGTTGAGCGAATATTTGAGCAAGGCAAATACCCATAAATTATATTGTGTAACATTCCTTATGCCCTTCATTTGCATTCAACATTTGATGCGTTTTTCGTTTACATATTTTCCCACAGTGAGCAGCCCACAAAAGTAGGCAACAATTTCCGTTACGCCTGTGACCACTGCTTTGTAGAAAGTGGGAGGGATGTTAGTGAAAAGGGAGTGGCATATCAGCGGGACTCCTGCTGTGCACAAATGCCATAAACGCTCACAAAACACACCCACACACAGTACAAACGCACATTTGATAGGCGGGCGGCCTACATGACGTATGAGTGACTTTTATGTTTTGATTGTGGCCCCAAAATGGTGGGCGGATGTTGACTGCCACACAGCTGCGACAGCCGAAAGCCTTGAGACACTCTCTAATTGGCAGTGAAAAGGCCACCTCCATCCGAGCGTAATCCTTCTCCTAGTGCTCATTAAAAATTTGCATAATTTATGGCAGTTTTGCAGTAACATTAGATAAAATTGAATACCCTCAAGCGAAACTACTGTCGATTAATGATAAATGAAGGGAGTTGTGCACAAAAAAAACCAAACACAAATTTGCATACGATTATATGACAATATTATTTCATAATTAAAATTTTATCATATGTGAGAGAATAATTACGGAAATTATAACTACAAACAATGAAACATACAAGCTTTAAAGAGCGAAAGAAAAAGGACAATGAGAAATGAAGGTAGCTTAAATACAATTTATTTTTTGACCCGCAGCCCAGAATTCCCGGGCATAGGCCATAGGGCTTTTGCCCAGGTCCAACACACTCACGCCCTCACTGAGCCACTCTCCACCCATCCCCACACATACAGAAACAGACAGTGAAATTAATTAAATAAGAAAAAAGGTAAACCGAGAAGTTAAATATAAAACAGGAAAAGACAAACCCAGAACAAAACCAAAGCGAAACGGAGAAATGGGGAGGATAGAGCAGTAAAGTGAAACTTGAAATTGAATAAAGGCCACAGTGTGGGTGGAAAGAGGAGAAGGGGGCTCAGGAAAAGGAGGAGAAGGTGGAGGTGGGACTCAGGTAGAAAATGGGACCAAAGACAAAGGAAGACTGACTGCAATATAAAACCAAGACAAGCTTAAAGCAAAGAGATCTAGTGGAAATAAATTATAAAAAAAATGAATCCATTGATACCCCTTAAATGGATTAGTAGATGCAAATATGCACTGAGCCAATACATAGTAATAAAAATGAATATACCGCGGCATAATTAATTTAAAGCAAGTATTTCTTTATTTTATACTGAAATCTGGATACAATTTATACCTTTGAAGTCAGCAAAATAGTAAAAAAGTATTCGAATATCTCTAGGCAATAAATTATTTTAATTAACATACACCTACGGAATGCATACCCAAGACTGCCTTTCAAAACCATTCACCCACAGCTAAAGGTCAAAAGAAAGGAGCTTCAGAGGTAGTATAAGTAAAAAGGAAAACGCCACCCTGGAATTGGATGGATGAGCCCCGAAGACATATAATTTTCAATGCACACGGCAAATTTTCAGCCAAAACACCTCAGGGGAGCAATGTCAGTCAGTCGGTTTTCTTTCCCTTCCCCTATGTATACCCGCATATAAATATATATCTCCCACTGCAGTTTCTTGATGACAGGAATCGAGGGGGAAATGGTTGGAAGCTAAGTAAAGACGGAGGCGTCCACATGATTAAGGTTTCACAATTTATCTAATACAATTAGTCAAGAGGTGAGCAAGTGTCATTTCAGGCGGACAAAAGGAATCGGGTGGTCAGGGGATTCGGGTTGGGTTGCGGTAATCGTAGACTCTTGGCGACGCATTTACATTAATGTGCGACACTGTCTCCTCCTCAAAGGCATTTCTTTTCCAAGGCTTTTCAACTTCTGATGCAATTTGTGGTGGAGTGGCTGCAAAAGAGGCGTTACCATGGGTGTGACCTTAGTGTTTTATGGTATTGGGTGTGTGTTTCCATCGCAGTTGGTGTTTTTGTCGCCATATTTTTTTAACAGTTCGGTCTACGTTTCAACTAAAACTTCAATTAACTCTAACAAACCATTTTGAACCCTCTGCCTGCCTGCAAAAACTAAAAATATGAATTGCCTCTTTTGGAAACATTTCCAAACGTTTCAAGAGGCCTTCTTTTATTTGTTGATACAACAGTCAAAGAGAGCTTTAAGTGGAGAGGACGAGAATGGTTGTTAAGGGATATATATGAACCAAAACTACTACTTCTACAGGTTTTTTGTGTGAATGTTGATTCATAACATTTTATTTATAAAATATTATTAACTTCGCCTAACTAATTTAAACTAATTCCCTATTATCCGTGTATTAATTAATCTGAAACTATGTAAAAAATATGCTTTGCTATAGACAAAACGTATTAAGCAGCCCTCGTCAAAGTTTTTAGCCAGATGTTCAACAGGCAGAAATTCTCCTTCTCTGTGCCCTATTTTCCATCTCTTTTACCATCGCACACCCCCTTTTCTACCCATTTGAGCCATTTAAACATGGCCCAATGCAATCTGTTGTCAACATTTTTTTCCCACTCTACTCGATTTCTGTTTTTTTTTTTTTATTTTTGTGTGCTTTTGTTTGTTGGCCATATCACAAAACCGCAAAAAGGCAGAAAACTTTTTTGGCCAACTGTTGTTTATGAGAGGCGGTGGCCAGGTTGTGGGCATGGTCGGGGGAAAACTGTTGGCAACAAACTTCAACAACTCAATGCACTCAATCAATGCACACAAACAGCAACAGTCGCCGCCTTTTGTGCCACAAACACTCGACTCAAAAACACACAAATACTCGCACAGATACTTCAGCTAGCACGCACACACATAAAGCACTCATCAACTGAGAAAAAATACAAATTTATAGTGGGAAAGATAAAGTGGGCAAAAAAAAAAAAACAAATACAACACACACACAGCCCAAGAATCTAAGGCCCAAATGGAAAAATCAACAAACGATTTTTCAAACAGCGACAAAGCAATCAGAATACAATCAGAAACCAAGAGAGAGCCAGTGAAATATACATCTGTAGGCATAAAGTTTTATGCCATGTAAACAGATTGATTTCAAAAATGATAATGGGCCCCAAAAGCCGACAAAAGCCCTGAGCCAAGAACAGGCGGAGGGATATAAATCGAGGGGGGATCGGAAATCGGGGGACTTGGGCAGCATTCCAACATTCACAGACCATTTGGCGGCTTAAGGTTCGCTGTCGGGTTATCGCTTAATCGCATCGCTTGCCAGCCACCCATCTTCGTGCACCGTAAAAAAATATTTTTTTACTGATACAATATCATTATGCTTAAATTAATAATAGTTTAGTCTAAAAATGTTTATACTTTCACTATAAGAAAATAATATTAACTTATACTAATTTCTGGAATATGTCCATACATTAACCCAAGAAGACCATATAATCCGCTCACTGTATCGATTGTTTGTTGTTGCTGTGACTCCTGCTACTGTTGCCTTTGTTCTCTGTTTTGGTTTCGGTTTCTTGTCTTTAGCTCCTTTGCAAATCCTCCTTTTGGTAAAACCTCCTTCTCCGACTTATGTCTCCTCTTGCGACTCCCCTTACAATCATTTTTCAATAAACAAACAATTTCATGGGCGGCTTGTCTTTTGGCAAATCGGATCTAAGCCTCAATAAGCAGTCAGCGACAAGACGCACTTCCTCGATGGCCCCACCCTATTTTCCGAATCCTGATGGCTATCTGGGGGCCTTGAGGTTACCACAAAATGCCCTCCACTTACACTGAGCAACAGGAATCTTAATCGTATCTAGTCGATTCAACAATTCTGATTGGTTTGCTCTAAATGGAATTCCAATTGGTTACTTCGGTAGATAACTAGTAAGATTTTATTAAGAATAATAAATTTAATAAAGGGATACGGATTAATTTAAAGTCGTAAGTTGTTTTTGGATACAAGATTAGAATAACATTAAAGTGTATCTAGAAATATTCTACCTTCTTCTAGATATTGATATCACAATTTTATGCTTCAGTGTTTATCGATCGGAAACTGCCAGATTAGACGCTTCCGATAGATTAATAATTGTTTCTCGTCTCTTTGGCCTTTCCTTTTAATTCTTTTTCCCAAATTAAATAAGATACAACTTGCGTAAACCCAAAAAAAGTGAGTGAAGGAATTGAAGTATCAGGCAAATATCCAGATAAATTTCAAGTCAAACAAATGGCTTAAGCCAGATCCGTAGAGTAATTACAACAAGAAGCCAGAACGAAAAGAGAGATGACGGGATAACCAAGGCTCCCATGTGCCTGTGTGAGTGTGTGATTCCATCTCTAACTGTATATGTGTGTGAGTGGAAAAGCGGAATGAAAAATTCAACAATTTTACTGGTTCCGGGCTGCTGCCCTCTTGGCTCCACCCTTTCCCTTCTTCTTTTTTTTTCACTTGAATCTGCAACGAATTGCTAAATTTTAACTGAAACATTTATCCAACAAAGCACTAAATTATTCCTGCCCCTATAGAAAAATGGGATGAGCTCAGTGTCTCCGTGGCTCCTTTGTTGTATTTGTATTCATGTGGCAAATCGGCGACATTATCGTCAGCATCGTCATCAGCATCAGTATCATCAGGTCCAACAGCTGCAGTTCGTGCCAAAAGTCATAAGAAAAACAAGAAGAACAGCAAAAATACTGACAAAAGTCAAAAGCTGTTATAAGACTGTTTCCCTCTTTCTGACTCTTTCTTCTTTTTTGTTTTTTAGATACCCTCATTATAGCAGCTATATTCCTACTACCACAGAAGTATTTTCATTAAAAGAAAGGCTATGAAACTGGTATTAATTAAATTAAGCATTTACCTTTTATATTTGGGTGTTAATTTAAAGGATTAAAAATATTTAGATATATTTTTTTTAAATTAAACATATTTAACATAGTTTCTAAAAATATATTATTCCTCATTTGCAGAGGAAATGGTTTATATAAAATTTCTTTAAATTAAGATTGTATTATGTGATAACATTTTAAAGAACATTTAAGCCAGTCCTCACTGTGATTTCCTTTAGTTTGACTTGGCCCGTCATTAATAACCTCGAAATATAATTTCCCTCCTTTTTCGCAGAAACTGCGGTTTCCCTGATGAAGAAAATAGCGGTTGGTTGTGGAAAAGCGCATTGCAAGACAGCTTCATTTACTGCCAGCGGGTTGAGGGGGATGGTGAAAAGGGGGGCTTTTGCATTGGCTACGCATTCGTTTCATTTGCTTCTCGTTTGTCGTTATTCGGTTTCATCCTGTTCTTTGGCTTTTCCCCATGTTTTTTGTGCCAACGTAAGCGCTTTTAATTTTCAGCTTGCATGCACAAAAGTATGCAATATGTTTTTGTGGACCCCCTGTACACAACCCTTTAACTGCTCCACTGCACTTATGCATGCATGACATGGGCAGTGGGCGAAAGGGGAGTGTGTGTGGAATCGGGAGATGCCCGGCTAGAGCTCGACAATAGCTTACATAAATTTTAAGCTCCATTAGCAAAATGTTTCAGCTTCAGCCCTGAGGCGACGTGTGCAACTCAGCCCCTCTCGTTTTACACCTCTAAGTCCCTCTCTTTCGGCCATCCTGTAGCACTCTTCCTCTCACACTCCGACCAAAGTTCAAGTGCAGCAAAAGTTTTGGGCGTTGTATTATATGAATTGCATATTACATAGAGTTGGAACCATTTTTGGTTGGACAATTTCGAGTAAAAACTTTTAGCTTACCTCAAGGCTCAAAGCTCATTTGTATATAAATGAAAATGAGAGGGGTGGTGGAAAATTTAAAGGAAAATGAGATGGTTATCATGAGTTGAGTTTGCAAAATTATTTTAAGCAACTAAGGCTTCCTCATCAAGCCATCCTCCTGAGTAAAAAAGGTATTTAAAGGCAACACACTACCGCAATTTGCTCATCCTTTTTGACCCCTAAACGAAATATCCTACTAATTGCAAATAAATTAACTCCGCTGGCTAATGGTTAAGCTAAATCTCTTCCTATGCGCTGAGAGATAACCACCAAAATAAACAATTAAATTGGCCAAAAAGGAACGCGGCAGGACTGCTGACCAGCTGATGGCGGCATAAAAATCAATTCTAGCCAACCAAAGCGGTCAAATGAGTTGCGGAAACTATAACTTACCAAGGCCAATACAGAAGCACATCGTAAACTTGAGGAATACAAGCCCCCTTAGACCGCCGCTAAAGTCCACCCCCCTTTCAGCCGCACAATGAATACAAATTGCTCGGTAAATAAACAAACATCTCAATAAGGAGCAAATTACTAACGCCAGTCAGCGAAAATAACACAACAGTAGCAGCAACAAAAAGAAAACACAGTAGCGCAAACAAACTTCGGCAACTGAGCAACTGAGGAGGATGGATGGAAAATTCGGGGCGGGGGCTTTTCTGGGGAAAAGCGCCAAAATAAACACAGCCAAAGGAAGGAAAAACCAGCTCACACACATGTGTATAAATATAATCGCTCAAAGGAGAGGGAAGCTAAAATGGCAGATATAGAAAGTGGAATGTGCAATGCATGACAATAGCAACAATTTGGTTACTGAGCCGTTTTCTGCACTGAGAAAGTAACTATTAGTTAACAAGCGAAAATCCTAAAATGAATGATTTGTATGCCTGGTCCGATTTTGATGTTTTAAAGCCACGTGTAATTTCTCCCTTAAAGATACTAAATTTTGACATTCATGAATGTGTTCGTCGCTTTTTTTTCAGTGCACTATAGTGAGTGTGTGCTGCTAATGAATATAATGGCGTTACTCAAATGACGGCCAGCCTGTTTCAGTTGTTGTACTCCTTGTTGATTCTGTTGCTTCTACTCATTCACTGGCTGTTGGCATTGATGTGTGAGAAAATTGCTTAGCACCAACACAATTGCAAATAGACTCGTCCTTACTTTGTCTATGTGTGCATGTGGGTGGGTAAAGCAAATAATGAGCGTAAATCATGGTTTATCGATAAATATGGACAAAGGCAAGGATATATAGGTTGTTCATGTGTTGGGATAGGTTTATTGAAATTCATGGAGGAGGATGTGAATAAAAATGATGATGGAGCATCAGAATACCCAAAAAAATAAAGGATTTCTGGTAAAGTTGGTTATATAAGATAGGATAACTTGGGATATGCGATAAGTAAGTGATAAATCTGGGGGTACATAGAAAATAGATTCAAACAAAAGTTCCAACCCAAATTAGATGTCTAAACAAAATTAAAATACTCGTCGGTAAGGCCAGTTAAACCAAATAAACTGAATCCCACCCAAAACTAATTAGGGCTACTATTGCTCATCCCTTTGAGAAATCTCACAAAACAGGGGTCGTCCGAAAATTTTACACAAATTTAAAAGCTACCGTTCCCCAAAAATTATGGATATACAATGGCACGCCCCTTTTCTTTTATTCCCGGGCCCTAATCAAGTCCAGGCCGTATTCTTATCTTATTGTCTCAGCAATTTAATATTTATGCAGCCGAGGGGCTGGGGAATATACGGAGTGGGGGAAGATGGGGACTACAGTCATGGTCCAGTTTAACCTCCATTTGCACCGAGGCCCTGCGGAATCCCAATCCCAGTTCCGGGTCCAGTTGCCCAATCTCCTCCCCCTAATCATCATTTCGCCTTGTTTTCTTTTCATTTTCCATACAATTTTTCCCTCTGCTTTTTTTTCAAGCCCCACCCCAGTTTTTGATGTTGCCCCGGGGAGGGCTGAAGTAATTGTTGCGCTGCCTGCCACGCCCTCCAGGCAGAAGCCGCCCCGCGGCCCCCAGACACATTAAAGTCAGGCCAAGCGAGAATCGCGAATATTTGCCCATCCCAGAGGGTCCGCAAACAGATAGCATTGGCTGGTTCAGAATCTGAGTCGGTCAAAATATTTTTCCTTCAGTAAATGTTGGTTGCCCTTCAACGCTTAACTCTTTACCATTTCAGTTTTAGCTCAGTTAGCTTGGATGAAGTTTTTCTTGTATCGCTTTAGGTTATAGTAACAATGCAATAAGTCGAAATCGTTAATTGCTTATGTGATATTTTTATAATATAGACTGCGCAAGCCTATTTGGACAAGCCTGTAGCCTGATCGTATACTTTGCTTTACATTGTCGATTTCGTCTTTAATAATATAATAACTTATTTACTTCCAAGTAAAATTTCTCTTAATTTTAATTATTCCTCAAGATGTTTCTCATAATTCCTATTAGCCTTTTGATTTTGGAGATTTATTTTAGAAATTTAAAAATGTTTATGGTATCTGCATCAATTTTAACCCTAAAAGTAAATTCCCCCTGCAAAAATTTTTTAGAAAGGCAAAAGGTACAATATTTTTTCATGGAACTCCCACCGATAAATCAAGCAAATAGAAACCCCACTGGCTCTGTTCGCTCTTGGCGAGCTTCCACTGTACTATTTTTCAATCCCAGGGAATGCATAGCCTGCAACGGGTTTTTATTAAATTCCGCAATCGAATTGCAGGCATTGCCCCGCATCCCCGACCGCCGTATCCTGGTCAGATCCTTATGAACTTTTACAGAGCCATTATATGCAAATGATGAGAGCGGAGAAAGCAAATATTGCTACCTCGGGCACTGGCCACAGTGGGGAAAACGAAGAAGTCGAGCCAGGACCATACACACGCACTGCCATTGTTTGTCCTGCCTGGCAGGATGAAAATGCGGATGAGGATGGTCCACAGTTCGGGCTCATGTGCAGACATTTACATAGGCAAACAGCTTCGGATGCCGGCTCCTTTCATCTACTGCCCTGTTATTCTGGTATCCTGGCATCGTAGCTTCCTTGGTGTCCTGGCACAAACTACTAATAAACCAAAGACGGGCAGCAACAACAACAATGGCGCTGGCAGCGGATATTAAGACTGAATCGGCCCCGAGGATCCAAAAAAAAAGCGGCTCGCCCATAGAAAAAGGCCAACTCCCTAACGAGGCTAACTTTTTGCCAAAGATTAAAGATGTCCGGCAATAGTGTAACGATACGGATACAGGGACCTGCCCCAAGGTCCCAAACTCTCCCGCCCATCATCTGAAAATTCAGGATACCCAAAACCGATGACAGCTTAAACAAGCACCGCCAGGGGCCGCTGCAGCAACAGATGAACTGTGGACACTTTTTGGAGAAGCGCCTGAGGCAAAATGGAATCGAACATGATTTGTCGCCTATTAACAGGCACAGTGGTCTAAATGGTTTAGACTTTTAATAGGAATTCGAAAATTTGTATAGTTTGTATAATTTAAATATAATTTACTGAATAGTATAATAAAGAAAGCTAACAAGTGTTTTGTTCAATACTGACTACTTTATAAATAACATGATTTACATCCAATTGCATGCTGAAGGACTAGTTTTCTTAAATCAAATATTCATCTTAGGTATTTCTTAACGACGCCAAAAACGCTGTCTGAGACCATTTGCCGTCAGAAGTTTCGACTTGTTAGCAATTATGCTCGCGTGTCATCCTATAACAAGGGGCGATGAGTTCGCATAAGAGGCGGTGGATCCGCATATATTTTCGTGTCATATGTGCAAAAGTTTATTCTACTTACTCTACCGCTCATTCTTTTTCACATTCTGCTATACACACCCCCTTTTAGTTACTTCAACGAAGAATATTTCTTGGTATTTCTGTGTCCTTTGCAAATTTAATCACTTAACCCCAATGAAGTATGAAAGGAAACTTTTGTCGCCCACAGAAAAAGTTGACAGAAGAAAAAGCAGCAGCAGCAAAAAGAAGAGCGAAAGTCACTTTTCTCAAAGCTAGTGCACAGAAAAAAATGTATTATATATCAACTGCTAGGAAAAGAAGTAGTTATTTAGATCGGAAAAAACTATATAATATTTTTTCTTTCTATATCTTCTTTGCCATACCTTGGCTTTAGGATTTTTAAGTTTTTTGAGGAAAGTGTTATTAAACCATTATTCAGTATTGAATTGTAAGATACTAACTTTAATTAGACATTTTTGTTAAAGTGTGGGTTATGGGGAAATTGATTTTTGACTTGGCAAAGGTCGCAGCCTGAGCATATTAATTCCACTCAAACCCGAACTTCAACTCAGGCAAGAACCAAAGGATACAGGAACAGCTATTGTGTGCCCTGTTGACATTCTGCATGGTCGTGTATGTGTCTATGTATATGTCTGTGTTGGCGTATATTAAGTGTGTTGGTGAGTGTGTCAAGGCGCCCAAATGACAAAGTTACTGAAATTACCCGAAAGCAAAACTTTCGCTGAAACTGCTGCTGCCGCTATTGATGCTTCAGATGTTAGGATGCTCCTTCTGCTGCTTACAGTAAGGCCTCGTTAAATAATAAAATTACGCCAGTATCGCTAATAAGAGTCCTTTAAATATATATTTATCTGTAAGATAATTACAGGCTTTTACTAGTTTAACCATATTAAATCCAAATACAAATGCCTAAAAACGTTCCCTACTATGTGAACACAAAATTCATTAGAGTTCCCTTAGAAAAGATATACTATATACAACATTAGAATGAAATTCCTATATCTGGGGAAATGACTGTTGTAAATTTTTTGGCTACGCCAATGCTTTTGGAACACAGTTCCATTTGCAGATCGACTCTTAAGCAGAATTAATGAGAGAAGAGCACGGAGTTAGGATGTTTGTAACCTAAATTCGCTGGAAAACCAAATAAAAGTAAAGTTTTTCTATTTGTTTTCCGTTCTCCTGTATTTATTTTACCTCTTTTTCGTGCGCATTTTTCTTTGTTTTTGGATGCCGGCCAGCTCGTGCACCAAAGGAGTTCATTTCGCATTGAGGACATGGTGCTTATGGGGAGAATCTCTACCAAAAACTTCACCCATGCAGTCTCATTAATGTCCTTTGGTTTCTCCATCCGTTGCTCCTTTGACTTGCCCTCGCAAGCTGACTGTCATTTGTTGCAACTTTTCCTGCAAATTGTGGCAAAGTACTTGCTGCAAGTGGCTGCTTAAAGTACTCCGTATTCTCTCACCTGTCGGTGTGTCATTGTGCATTTCCATGGTTACAGGGAGACATTTATATAAAGGTACATACATGAGTTCGAATATCCTGGCAGCTGTGCAATTCATGTTTATTGGCAATCTTGATGTCAGCTTTGTTGTTTGCTTCAACATAAGCCTTTTAAGACGTTTAATTCTTCTGGGCTGTTAAACATCTATTTATAAATGGTTATATTTTTAAATAATTTAAATAGAGTTCGACTTATACTGATTTAAATACTTGGGTAGTTTCTTATTTCCTAATATTATAGACCAAAAAAAGACCAATTAGTTGATTATAACTTAAAGAAGGCTAGAGGTTGTACAACTTCAACGACCTCTGTTTACTATATTTAATGGAACTCTGTTAATATATTTATCCAATCCCCTTGACCTTCAACCTTCTGACATTTTACGTGCCCTTTAAATTACTTATCCTGCAGAGTAATTCATTCACTTTGAATAGCTTATCAATAAGTTAATTGAAAATCAGTGAAAACGTCGATGTCACAAGGTCTCTCATCATATTTTGACCACAGAAGTGTTTCTATCATCGTCTGGGCATGACACTGCACTCGACTCAACTCAAGTTAACTCATCTGGAGCGACAACAATTGCAAGTCATAGCGATGGATATCGGTAAAGATAGGGATTTGTACCCATTCAGATTGATATGAGCTTGTGTGTGTTCTGCCTTTTCCTTGCCTGTATGTACAACAATATCCTCTCACATTTTATTACACTTGTAATGTGCAACGATTGGCTGGGAAAACTGTGGGCTGGAAAAGCCAAGGGACAATTCATGTTCGGGCGGTGTAATAATGTGGATCACGCCGAAAAGAGTGGGTGGGCGTGAGTGGGTATTTGTCCCATATTCCTTATACTATATATCTCAGCCCCGCCCACAGTGTGTGAGCTTGTTTCATTGTCAATATTGACAATAAACAAGTTTGCCATAAAATATAACAAGACTCGACAAAACGAGTCGTGGGGCCAGTGGTAAAAGCTACAGAAGTTTTCCGCCCCGCCCAACTTAATATATATGAATCGGAGACCCTTTCAATCATGTCGCCGAAGCAAAACAACATTTCCTGTCAACGCATTGACTTATTAATATATTTAATAAAACGTAACAAGACCGCACTGATACGCACCACTTTAACACATTAAACGAAAAAAAGTTGCGAAATGAAACGGTGCAAAATGTTTATTTTAAATTATATCAAGTATATATTATTCACAAAAGGGTTTGGGATGAGTCCATCGCTCATTTTGCTGGCCAGTTGACACGGGCTGGAGTGAAAATAAGCTTTGGTAATTAATTAAAAATTTCCAGCTACATAAATCAATCAGGCGTCTACCATCTGAATCCCAACCCCAATTAAAGTTTTTAAGCACCTGAAAAAACAAAACAAAAATAAAATTTAAAAGGTTTACATTTTTCGATTTGCTTGCCAGCGAGTTCATGCATTCATTTTTATTGAATGTCCTCTTCCCGAAGGCATTAACATTTAATTAAGTAATTCAACTCTCGTGTGTTTCAACATGATGGAAGTATCAACAAATAATATATCAAAATATATATGTGGAAAACGACATAAATAAATAAGGTAGAAATGACTATAAAAGCTTTTAAAAATATTATTAATATTTCTGCAATTGTGAAATCTGAAACATCAGGCCTTGTATTTGGATATTAATATTATTTAAAAAGTAATCTAATACACAATTCCCCTTCATGAAAAAAATATACCCTGAATCCTGTAAAGTTATATGGTTAAACGCCCTTTTAATTCATTTACTCTTATTTCCTTAATTTAATTCCAGATTTCAGCGTTGCTGGCCTGAAACTGACCGAGGTTCGCATACCGATGTACGTGATTAAGGGTACCGCGGCGCAATTGGAGTGTCTGTACGATCTGGATGGCGAGGCCCTCTACTCCGTTAAATGGTATAAGGATGGCAACGAGTTTTACCGCTATGTGCCGCGGGACATGCCTCCTGCTCAGACCTTCCTGCTGCCTGGTGTTAGCGTCGATGTGAGTATTGCATATACACCCCTTTTATAACTGAGAAAAAGAACAAAAGCACAGTTTCTGCCTTTCCTGGTGTCGTACTAAAACTAAACATTAAAAACAACGTTGCATACTTTTGTGGTGCCTGCCGAAACAACACAGCAGTGCGGCAGCTTTTCTCCTACACCAAAGTCTTTTTATCTTTACATAGAAAGAAACATTTAATTATAGTACCAAGTAAATTCAACTATTAACACATTTAAATATATTTAAGATTTATTTATTTAATATTTCTTTAAATATTCTTTTTAAATTCTTAAATTCTTAAATAACTCTTTTTTAGTCCTTATATATATTTGTTTCAATGTTGGTGATTTGTCAAAATACATTTTTTCTGTGTACATATTTTCCCTCTTCTCCTATGGTCTCCATGTGTGTTGAAAGAAAGCCGAGTTGTTATGGTAAAGGTGATTGGGGACAGAAAAGCAAAGGCAGCAGGAAGGATAGGTGAGTTCTTGTCTCAGTAGACAATACGATATCTTTTGAGAGGAGACTAAAGAACAAGAACTAAAGAACAAAAGAAGTTTCAGACCAAGCTTTGGGTTCTCTTAGTTGGGAGTTTGGATAGCAAGGCAGGCAACTTGGCCTTCGTTTCAGATCCTTAAATTACATCTTAAAAATGTTAAAGAAGCTGCAAAATAAATAATTTTCTTTAAATTATTTTTCGTTTTGAAACTAATTACCTAATGAAGCCAGTTATCTGTTAAATAAATTGCAAGTGCCAAGTTTGTGGATAGCAAGAAACTAACACGACAAAGATATTTAAAAACTGCCTGAAGCTTAGTTATTTAAGATTATTATATCGCTTAAAAACTTTTCAATGCCAAAACTTCACCTTCACTTATCTACTTGGTGCGTTGTACTATATTTCTGCAAAAGATCCACACTAATAAAACAACACATACACTGGTATATATACCTCCTAAAAACTAACAAAGTTTTTAGTTTATTATGTCTTAAATTTCCTTTGTCTTAGGCATTAGCAATCTTACCTTACATCCACTTCGTGGAACGCTTCAAGCCAAGTTAAAAGTTTTAAGAGCTGATACAGATGGCATGTCAAACATATGCCAAGAAAGATAAAACATTCGCAGATCGAACTGTTTAATCGACCGCAAAAATAGAATGAGTTCGGGGCACTTCTACTGGCGTTGCTCCATTATTTTAGCCACTAAAACTTTGGCACGTCACAATGCACTAGACGTTAACCCACCGAAGCCCCCCGAAACCGCTGGAGAAGCGGAAAAGGGAATGCTGTGGGTGAAAAAGGGGGCTGAGAAATGCCAGCTATAGATAAGCACGTGAGCAGACAATCGCAGCCAGTTGATGGTTACATTCGACATGCCATGCTCCCTTTTCCTTTCGCAAAATTCCACAGTTTCCCCGCATTTTCCTCTAATCGGCTACCGAAAAAGTGAAATCTGCTTTTCCATGCATGCATCCCGCTCCAACTCAGCCCGTCTCTGTCGCTCGTTAAGTGCAATAAATATTTCAAGTTGCGCTTTTGCGTTTGCTGGCAGTAGTGGGCGTGGTCGCCGGAGTGTCCATAAAGCGCGTTGCCATCGCCGCAGAAAATTCCACACTCTGTGCGATCCATGCTTCACATTACCGCTAAACGATTTCCGTTCGGTCTTACAGTGGATTCTGAATCAAATTTTGTTCACAAAAATGAATGATAGTAAAAAAAGGCTAAAAGCTAGTTCACCCTGATCTTTCGCCTTAAGTAAGTATTTTTACCATAGTAAAGCCAAAAATGGTCGAAATCTGGAATGTTTATACCTCGTTGAGCTTGTAATTCAATTTCTAATAAAACTTCATTCAGACTTTAAAATAGAAATTTTTGTCCATTTTTAGCAATATTAGACTTTCCAAAAGTTTTTTTTTCCCATCAAAAATTAACATTCAACAAAGTTTAGAGAATCGATTTTGACCTCGTTGAGCTCGTAATTTAATTTTCCTGATAACTGCATTCAGGAATTTTTTCTAAATTCAAAGTTTAGAGTTATTTTAAGTCGACCCAAACAGATTTGCCAATTAGATCAATTTCAAGCACTTCATTCAGGTATGCACCCACAGTGCGCTGCTCATTTCGCTGCTTGGCGGTAAACTTTTTGATGTTGCGGATGGGAAGGATGGGAGGGAGCACGATGGGAGTTACAGAAGATGCCAGTTAGCGATAACCAATTGATGTGAGTGTGTGTTCTAGCTCCGTTTGCTGGATATTGTTTTAGCATAATCGATTTGAGTGACTGCGGTGGGGAGATATACGAGTATGTGTGTATGAATGTAGGATGGCAGCCCTCTGCCTAGTGCTGTTGCTGTTTTGGGTTGTTTTATTGCAGTTGGCCAATAGTTGGATGTTACTCCGGCCAACTTAGGATCTAGACGTGCGGTTTACCTGGGCTCAACTCTCTCTGATGTCCGTGTGTTTATGTGGTAAACTATAAATTAGGTTAAAACAACAAGAAGCGGGGGTGTTTGAGACGGCAAAGAATGCGCAATAAAAGATAACAAAGTGCACTTTTCTGCTTGGCCAGATAACAAAGTGTGGGCGGAGCGAGGCTTTCGAGGGTTAAACAACAGGCAGCTGATCTCCTTAACCCACCCATATCCCCGCCCACATTGAGACCCGGATTTAATGGCTTAAAGTTCAAGTGAAATATTTGCCTAACCCTTTGTCGGTCAGACATTCAGCGCTGACCCTTCGAGGGGGTTTCTTTTTAAGGTGCAGGAGGCGTTGGACATCTCGGACATTTAAAAGGCATTTACGGACAACAAAAAACAAGATGGGGAAGTAAAAAAAGAAGGCCAACGTGAAAAACAACCGAAGCTGCGGCAGTTTTCAAAAGCAATTACGTTACATTAACGTCCAAAGTGGCTGCAGGAGCCATTTCCCCTCGAAGCCCCCTTTTCCAACGCCCTTGGCTCAGGGTATTGAAACTGCCAATGACAACGCCAAGAGTTCCAGTAAAAAAGGGGGGTTTGTCCGGGGCTACTGCAACTTTCTGCCCACTTTTCGTTACATTAATTTTAACCAGCCTTCTCCTGCGTCGCCATCACTCAACAAATTCTCTCGATTCAACGACGTCTCTTTTACCCTAATTACGGGTTGTTTTATTTTACAAAGAACGTGTTGTTTTATTAAAATTGATTTCCTGAGAGTAAAATCGTAGATTTTTTAAGATTCTTTATTTTTATACCCGTTACTCGTAGAGTAAAAGGGTATACTAGATTCGTTGAAAAGTATGTAACAGATAGAAGGAAGCTTTTGCGACCCTATAAAGTATATTTATTCTTGATCAGGATCAATAGCGAAGTCGATTGAGCCATGTCCGTCTGTCCGTCCGTCCGTCCGTCCGTCCGTCCGTCCGTCCGTCCGTCCGTCCGTCCGTCCGTCCGTCCGTCCGTCCGTCCGTCCGTCCGTCCGTATGAACGCTGAGATCTCAGGAACTATAGCAGATACAAAGCTGAGATTAAGCATGAAGATTCTTGAGGTCCCGGGACAGCGCAAGTTTATTACAGCATCCTGCCACGCCCACTCTAACGCCCACAAATCGCAAAAAACTAAAATTGCTGAAATCTCAGGAACTATTGCAGTTAGAAAGTTGAAATTCTTATAGTGGTACTACTATCCGGCCACACCCACCCATACGCCCACAAGGCTCAAAAGACGGTTTTCGGATTTTCTAGAAAAGCTGATATCTCGGTAACTATAAGAGATAGAAAGTTCGGATCAAGCATGTATGTTTCTATAATGCTCCCAATGCGAATTGTTTTTTTCCAATCACGCCACGCCCACTCGAACGCCCACAAAAACCCGAAAAACCAAAAATGCAAAAATCTCGAAAACTATAAAAGCTACACAATTTTGCTTAAGAACACGTATTTAGGAGATGCCTCTGCAACTTGCCACGAAGTTGCATCCGGCCACGCCCACTCTAACGCCCACAAACCGCGGAAAACTGTGGAGTCTATAATATTATTATGAATGCCTTCGTTTGACCTTTTGTGTAACTTATTTTTGTTAATATCTATCGACTTACAAAAAAGATTTTTCAAATCGGAACATTATTTCGCTATTTATGAAGAAATTAAGGTTATAAGGCTCCACATGGGCAGTGACGTCACTATAAGCATACTCAACATACTTCCTCTGACAATAGGTGGCGCCTTGTGAATTTCCACTAGCAAAATTTATATTTTAAAATTGTGTAAAACAGTAACGGGTATCTTATAGTCGCGGCACTCGACTATAGCGTTTCCTCTTGTTTTAGCATTATTTAGACAACTACTTATATTAATGTTATTATTCTTTCCTTATTATTATTAATATTTCAGAAAACAATGCAGATTCTTAGTAGATAAATGTTAAAATAAGTTAACTTCTAAGAGTACTATAAACTTCCCCAAATAAATTTTACATTAACTTACGAATTTTTTGATTGAATCTCTTAGTGCCTAGGGCATTCAATATTCCGATTCACTAACTATATTTCCCCATCTGATATTCCCCCACCTTCTGACCGTTATTTTCTGCTCTCGTTTTTAATTGCAGTTGCACAACTCGAGCGACGCGACTGTTACGCTGCGCAACGTCAATCTGCAGTCGGCGGGCCGCTTTCGGTGCGAGGTTTCTGGCGAGGCACCCTCCTTCCAAACGGTCACCGAGCACGGCGACATGACTGTTGTGTGTAAGTAGCATGTATATATATCCCCACATTTCTCCCTACCACTACAGTCTATATAAAGGAGAATCGGGCGAAAACTTATAACTCTAATTAGAAATTGCGGCCATTTGGCGCTGACTGTTCCTGGCCCAGATGCTGTGGCTAAAAGTGGGAAAAGGGGGTCCTGTCGGTGGGTAACTGACGCTGACTTTGACTTTTACTCCTGAAAGTTGTCACAGAATGGCAGCAGTCACGATTAACCCTATAAGCGCATGTATAAATTAGGGTATTTAGGATTCTGAAAATGTTCCAAAGTGTTTTTCATTTCGTATGAATGATGTCAATTTTAACATTTCTATTGAATTTTTTTATTTCATTAATTTTATCTCTTTTTATTTTCTTTTAATTCTTAATATTTTAAGACAGAATTTTGAATTCTGACTCTTTATTGTAAAAAAAGAAAATCTCTATTAAACGGCTTTTCGTAATGAAAAAACGAATTCCAAGCTCAATAATCACTTTAAGGTTAATCCTGCTGATGGAAAGTAATTAAAAAGCTGGGATAAATAAAAGGAAAACGTGTTTCGGCCACGGTTGATTGAAATTCTGAAAGGAAAACTTTAATTTGAATATTTTGCCTTAAAAAAATGAATTGAAGGAAATCGAAAATTTTACGCTTTGTTTAACACCTAAGCCATAAAATCGCCGACAAAAGTTTGTCTTTTAAGCTAAGAAACTAATCGGGTAAACACACTGAAGCCCGTTAATCGCCGACCAATAGATTTCCATGCCGAGCCATTGACTTAAGCTTGGCCTTGGCCCCGTTAACTTACTTTTGCCCCGAACTGTAGCTGTAACTTCACCTGATTCCAGCAGCCTGACCCAATCAGCTTTATTCAATCGGAATTGTGTTTACTTAGTCAAAAAGCATTCGCAGTGCATTTGACAGGCTTCATTTGATTTCATGCTTCTAATGCCAAATAAGCTTACTGAACTTCCTTCAAACACCCACATTCACCCCAGGCAAAACTTGTCAGAGCTTAACAGTTTAACTCAATTTTGGAAGTTGTCTGTCCCCGGGTCCATTGGCTCTTGTCTTGGCCAAAATTCCTGCAGGGCAATGCCAAAAATTTCCTCAAGACGCCGCCACACAAATGAAAATGCAAACAAAACAAAAACTAAAGTATGAGCTTATAGGTACGAGTTATTATCTCTCCATCCCATTTTATGCACAGAGAGAAAGATATATTTATTAATTTGAACATTTTTAATAAAATTAAATAGCTTGAAATAGAAGTACACATGCAATCTGCCACTGACAAAGTTTTTCATATTATGGATGATGAATATTAAATAATTTGTTTTAAATGTTTTAAAATTTTGGCTATCTTGTTGTTGAGATGAAACCATCTATATCATTGATGGCTACTTTTAATATTATTTCCACTAATATAAAAAATAGTTTCAAAAACCAATCACTTTTGACAGTGTATTTCAAACCTCCTGTATCCCCACTCACCATTACACGTGCAGTGCGAAGCGCTTTGAACTGGCGTTGACATTTCGTTTGTTCAATTATAAAACTTTTGCGTGGGCGTGCCAACACGCCCCTTCTCCCTACCAGAGCGCCCCCCTTTTTTGCAATGGCTGTCTCCCTTTTATTGTTTAACGTGGACTGTGTCTTTGTTCTAACCGGGGGCTTTGTTGTGCTTTTGTTTTCTGGCTTTCGGTTGTTTTGTTGCTGCTCATACTGCGGTCCCGTCCCGGCTGGTTCTGTTTGGCTTTCAATCAAAGTTTTTAAAAGCTTCGGCAACAGAACGAGCCGGGCATATGGCATTGCTCACAACTCACCGCCCACAGCCCACCCATTCCGGAATTCACCCACAGATGCCTTTTTCGGGGGCCGCTTTGCCAAGCAACAACAAGTCGAAACCATTTCCGTTTCCGTTTGCAGAGCCCGGAGATCCATAGAGATTCCTAGGGATCTCTCGTTATGGTCGTTTTAACTGTTTGGTTAGACTTAGATTTGTTTTGGGGCTTCAGGCTCTGCTGTATATAAATTTAGCAGGAAAAGTTGTCCCGTCCATAAAAAAAAATCTGAATATAAACTAATTAAATTACTACTTAAAGAAGGACTCTTGATTTGTTTTAATAATTTTATAATTGTCAAAACAACATTTAAAGTTTTTAAACTTTTACCAAAATAAGCAAGAAAATGTTAAACCCATTCTTGTAAACATCTTTAATTTATTTTACTGTATTTTTCAGAGTGTTGACACTTCAGCCAGACCGTTTTTATTGGTATTCCTCTATTTTTATCGTACTTTTCATTCGTTTTTGCCTCTTTGCCATTTTGTCCAGAGTCCGTCAGTGCATCAGCGGCTGGAACTTTTATTGAATTTCCGGCTGCGCTCCGTTGAGTTTGTTGTCCCTTTGGAGCGGTCCCTGCTCCCTTGTTGTTTCTGTGGTGGCTTAGGTTTATTGCAAAATTCAGTTACAATCTCCCGCCCGGCCACAGTCACCGCGAAATGCCGGCGGCCGTAAATGAAATTTCCCTTGGTCTGATTTTGTTGGCTGCCTTAAAACTGATGTTTTTTACTTATTTCAATTTGATTTCTAGCACTTCCGGACTCCGAACCAAAAATCAGTGGCGGACGACCGCGTTACCAGATCGGTGACTATGTACGACTAAATTGCACCGCTGGACGCTCTAAGCCCGCCGTTAAACTATCCTGGAAAGTAAATGGAGAACCAGTTGAACTGCAGAAACTTCGCAAATATGACAACATTGTATCGGGTCGAGAGGGTCTGGAGACCTCTATACTGGGACTACAATTCCGGGTGGAGCAGAAACATTTCCGCAATGGCGATATGAAACTTAAGGTGAGTAGTATAATTTTTTATATTTAACTGTCGAACTTTTTTGGCTCATAACAATCACAAAATCAATTTAGTATACAGTTTGTGAAGATTTAAAAAAAATAACCAAATTTTGTAATTTTATTTTAATTTGTAATGTTATTAAAGTTTTGTTTTGCTTAATTGGTGTTTCATTATTCATATTTTCTTATTTTCAGTTAAAAATTATAATTATGTTTTCAGAATTTTTAAATCTTTAAAAATGTATAAGTTTTATTATATTCCAGAAAAAAGGCTTTTAATTGCCTTATACCTAGAAATAATTCTAAAAATAAATATTAAGACTTCGTATACTTTTTTTTTGTATGACCGGATTGTAATTGTTTTTGGCACTTTGGAAGTCTAGAAAGTTCGACAGTATTCCATTCCAATAGTTAGCTAACCAGAATTTGTTGGATCTTGCAGTGCGTAGCCGAGTTGTCGACCTTGTACTGGCGAAGCAATGAGGAGTCCGTGGAGGGCGACCGGCCGCAGAAGGCGCCCGCGCTCGAGTCCCGGGAAACGGTCTATGCCAGCAACTCGCGCGCCGATCCCGTCCAAGGTACGTCTTACCGGGAATTATTTGTGACCAAAATCTTATCGCTCTTGTTCGTCCAT
The DNA here is from genome assembly GCF_018153835.1 of Drosophila eugracilis. Lineage (NCBI taxonomy): Eukaryota > Metazoa > Arthropoda > Insecta > Diptera > Drosophilidae > Drosophila > Drosophila eugracilis. Next base: position 2,632,205 of record NW_024571981.1, on the reverse strand, counting down.
CCAAATGCAGCCAGTTCCACGGCTCCGCCGCAGTCGACTCCTGCGCCCCTCCTTCTTTTGTTGGTGGCGTTAGCGGTGGTGGTGGCATCCCTGGCGAAGGATAACGCCAAAGATATAGATAAGATATCGTTGGATCGGACAGCAACTGGAGGGATTGGGATAACGGGAGGAACCCAGGAGGCTAATGAGTTGCTGGCTGACCGCGAGGAGGAAATTTACAGGACGAGAGCAGGAAAATCCGCGACGCAGCTGGAAAAAATGGCATTGACTGTACGGTAGCTGCATTAAGCCACAAGGCGACTATTTCCCTCCACAATACACACACACTTTTCACCGATTTTTCCGTCTTCGCTTTGCATAGAAAAACAAACAAAAGAAACTCACTGAAAATCAAAAACAGGAAATGAACAAAAAAATATATATGAAAATCAAGCAAATCGAAAGAAATTCAGCTTATTTATTTATGCCGTTAACAAAAGCTTTCATGAATTTAATTTTTAACAAAGGAAAACAAATACTATCTAGAGCATAAATTACAATTACTTGTGTGAGAACGAGGAAAATTGTATGTGGAAAAGCGTGCAAATGTTTTAACTCTCTACGGAAATGTTAAAATTCGTGTCGAAAGAATAAACCAACTGTAAATAGTTAATGTTTAATATATATATTTATGTAACTGTATTGTATGTTATTAATTGTTAAGCTCACTCACAAAAAAAACAGAATTTAAATATCACCAGAACGGAATAGAAGGGAAAATGAATGGAAAATCCTTCAAGAAAAGTTGGTCAAGGCAAAATACGAGTTTAAAAGAAAAATGAAAATAATTATAACTTTGTAGGAAAAGTATTGGTAAGAATATCTTAGCTAAGTGGAGATTAAGAAAGGTTTTAAGAAAATATACAGGCTGAATTAAGTGTATGTTTTACAGTCCTTAATGAAAGTATAATTTATAATATGTGTCTAAAATAAACGTTAGCAGTTTAATAAAAGATAAAAAAAAATTATGATAAAAAATCTGTAATAACTGGTCTTTCGTTAAGTACTGTAAAACCACGCAAGTTCATCCAAAATAAAAAAAGATGTCTTCTCTAAATAGATGATTTTTCTATAAAATTTTCGTTGTTCGGTGAGCATGAATTAAAAGTTGTAAAATTGTAATTATTTAATAATGAATAATGCTACAGATAAGAAATCACATAAACACAAACCAAAAAAGCACTTAATTTAAAAAACAAAAAAAAATAAAAAAAAAACTCGGAAGAAGAGAAAAACTAATCAAAGTTAGAAATTACAACTTGGTGACTGTTGGAAAAGTCTTAAAACTAACAAAAACATATCGTACATTTATATGAATTGCCAAAGTCTTAATGGGTATTAACTAAAAGCGAGTGCGTGCTTCTGTGTGTGTTTGATCCTTTATTGAAAAAAAGGAAAAACTAATAACATTCCGGGTTCGACTAAGCCATCATCCAGAGGAAATGTAAACCGTTTAGTTAGCCAAATGTTAGAAACAATAGCAAAAGTCAAAGGAGCATAAAAAAAAAGCAAATTTAAACAATAGCGAAATGATTGTGATGAAGCCTTAATAACAAAGTTGAACTCAATTCAGATGTTAAATTAAGTGAAATGAAACGAAATCAAATGAAATGAAATGGATTTTATTGTGTAAATAGAAAGGCGCTTTGTCCATGGATTCCATACTATTTTCCCCATTGATGTCCATAAATTCTGTGTGTAAATATGATTATGAGCTAACTAAATTAGAGTTAAGAAGATAGTAGCAGCAGCAAAACAAAAATCACAAGAGAGGAAACAAAACAAAAAGCCAGAGCCAATTTTAATAATAAGCGAAAAACAAATGAAAAAATATTAATTATACATTTAAATATCGATGAGCGAACATTCAAATGCTAATTGAGTACAATTGTGAACGCCTGAACTGGTGAGTGCGTGTATGAATGGCAATTAAAGCATAGATATAGTATATATTGTACACCCACACACTTATATAAATCTGCATTGTTGTCAACTGTAACTGTTTTTTAAGTCTTATTTAATATCAATGCCATTAACTGCAATTAAAACGAAAATTACTAAAAATAAAATTTAAAAACAATGCAAATGTACTAAACAAAAATAAAAAACTATAAATTGCATTAACGTTAATTCGAAAAACAAAACATAAATGTGTGGTAATTGTAAGTGTAAATTATTTGTGTATTTAAATAACAACTTTTAGATGTATAAAATGGGCAAGAAAATAAAAGTAAAAAGTATAATGCATTCGAATCTATACGATAAACTCTATGTGAAACCGTAAACAATTCAAACCTAACAAGCTGCCACGTAAGCTGATAGGAATTATTTACAACTCAACTCAAATCAAATGCCATAAAGTAACTTCAACTGAATTTAAATGCCAGACGAAGATGAGAAGTCTCTGTAAATATCTTTAAGCCTCATTCAATGTGCGAACCTTATTCGCAGGCGATCCAAAAACTGAAAGAAGAATTGTGAAGTAAACGAGTGGAAATTCATTAATAAAACATATTTGTTTCAAAATCAAAAGACAGACTCCTTATTTCATTATCTTAAGAAGAGGGATGTTCATATTGTTTACCTTCTCCAACTCATATATATTATTTTTACCTTCCTTGGAATTTGTCTTTTTATTTATGTAACTCCACATTAAGCCAGCTTCAATTATTTCGCAAAACCATGGCAGGATAACCTGTCCGGTTGTAAGAAGATACTTTTTCTGTATTCCTTTTTATTTTTGTTAGATGCAACACAAAGAAAATTGGGTAATTTTAAGAAAATATTTCAAATACGTGAAAATGTTCTCGCCGAACGTGACAACAACCTTCGACGACAAATAAAAAAGTAATCGAGACAGAAGAAGGGAACATCGTACAAAACATTTAGCAGTAAAAAAGGAGCAGTTACCCAAAAAGTAGAAATGCTGAAAAAACGGTCAAAAGACGCAATGCTTCGATATGCGTACAAAGCTTAAAAAAAAGGCGTGGAAATTAAGAAGTCAACTAAAGCAAAATATTAAAAGCTTAAAATAATTCTAGGGTTCCTTGGGTAGTTTTTTATATAATTCAGAATGTTCTTGTCAATATAAGTAAATGTATCTATTTAAAATTGGCGAAAAAGATGAAATCAGCTTTAACATTTTCCCCACATTTTCTAAAGATATTTTTTGTAGACATCAACAAGCTAAACCCCAAAGAAAAGTTCAAGACCCACAAAGCCGGAAAAGAAATAGAAAATATCTGAGGACTTATCCGTAAGTCGCACCTTAGCCTCGCCCTCGCTGGACCTCACTAATAAGCTGCCAACGAAGTAAGAGCATTTGATAAATACCGAGGACAAAGCCAAACAAATTATAAGTGCCGAGGATGGAAGATACAAGATAAGGAATATAGGGATAACAGGAGATGACTTCGCAGATTTATTAGCTAGCCGACAAATGGCCGCAAATGAGCAGACGGAAAGAAGTGCCCACCTGCTATCTTCGCCATCAAACGTCACATAAATCAGATTTGTCATCTAATGAAAACAACATCCAGATTTCCCAGGAAATACTAATACAGGAAGTCTAGTCCACATCGAGGTTAATTCCGTATTTTGGTTGCCATAATTTCAGCTTCACTTAATCTGTAGTACGTAGCTCGGGATGTCATCGCCTGGTATCTGAAAGATACTTTTGGCATATTTAGCCCAATTGTCTGGGGCTTAAAAGTTTCATGTTTGATTTCGCACAGATAAGAAGGCATCAATTTGCGGCACAGGTAAACTTTTTGATTGCCCCCCTCACCTGACACACCCATTCACAAACGCACACAGACAATGATTGGTTAAGCTGCTCATACAAATCGGTGGGCAGAGAGTTACTGAAGTGGGCGAGGAAAAGCTGTTAAAAACTGATGCCGATATGCCCGAAAGTTTAATTGGGCTCGTTCAGTTGGAATGAATGTGCCAATTGGGGTGTGAGTTTGAGAGACATTTTGTTGGGAGATGTCTTTGGATGAATGACTTCCCTTTGTGGGCTAATTGTTTTTGATAAGATAGTCAATTTGGTAGAGGGGTTTTATATTGGGGGATATTGGCCTTCCCCTATTTGGATAAATGGTTTTAAATTTTTATTTAAAATTATCAAATGAATCCGTCAGCGAAAGTCCTTCAATCACAACGAAGATTCCTCAAATCATCTTCAATCTTTTCCACAACTATCCAAATGGTTAATCCATTATCCGATCAGGTTATATTATCGAAGGCAGACAGACAGGATGATTGCACCTTGAATCGATTTCCATGCAACTTGAGGGATATAAAGGGTATATGCTGGGAGGGGGTCACACAATCCACACACAATGCCATGTCGCCGGCTGCCATTATTTGTTGGCATTCGTTGTTGTCGTCTTGTACTGTTGCTAGCATTTGCAGCATTTGAAATGATTTGCAATAAAAGTGTCTGCCACTGTACATTGGCCACGCCCCATTGGCAGATTACGTGCCACTTCAGCTGTTGTCCATTTGGTGTTGCTGTCCTTGGTATTTGTGTAGTTGGCGTAGCTTATCCTGCCTCTCTAGGATGAGTTGGCATCGTCATCGTCGTTTTTCCTGCCACTGTCACGTAATTGCCTTTTGTTTACTCTGGTTTCTTCCTCATGGGATGCTCTACACACCTTGGTATTTGGCCTTTTACATGTGCACCATGAGAACAAGGTAAATATGTTTACGGAATTTATGAAATCAGCACATATTAATTATGTATTTTTAATGACAAGTAAGGTGGCTATCTAGTTAGTTAATAGCTACCAAAATACAAGAAGCATCTGTATTTTTTCAGTCGCTATCCTTCGAGATCTTAGGATTATTTTCTTATTTTATTTCATTGATTCTTTGGTCAGACCTTCAAAATGGAAATCCGCCCCTGTTTCTTTAATGGAAAAGCCAACAAAACACACAGAAGGAATGGCAATTGCTACAATCATCTTTCTTGCATTGCCATAAAAATGCGTGGCAACGAACAAATTACTCATAAAAATAAATAAAAAATTGCCGCCTTCCCGTCAGTGTCTGCTATTTGGCCAGACCTTGGTCTCGCTGCAATTTCTGGCACATCATTCGGCCGAAGCCGGGGCCGTAAATTATATAGATTCTGGACAAAATTTCTACACTTCTGGCATGCAGGCAGCGGCAGGCCTTAGATGTTCGCCGGTCCGACCCATTAAAAGCCATTTTGTCCGGGGAAATGGAAATGATTTTGTGTCATTGCAGTTACGTGTTGGTCAAAATGGCAACGCAAATTCGGAAGCAGCAAAAAATATATACAAAATTCAACTCAGCAGCTTTAAGTCTATGCATTTCGAGCTTGGATAAATTTATGGAGAACATGGATTTATTTTAATTCATTTTCAATTCTCATTGGGTCAGATGCTGTAAAGTATTTAATACTTTTCCCCAAAACTTCTGAACTCTCTAACAAGAAAGCCACCTAATTTTCTATAACAATTTAAGATTTTAAAGCCTCGAATACCTTTCTTTCACAGCTATCCCAAAAGTAGGTAACCCATAAAATCAGTTCCCCAATTTACATTTTATCGAGAAGGCAGTTGTTTGGCTCATTACGTTGGCCATTTTTATTGGCTTCTAAAGATTTGCAGCTCGGACCCAACTCTCCAGCTCGAGCCTAGGAACAGGAATCCGCTCACGCATCCTCATCTGGTGCTGATTTCATCAGAAAATACATTTCGTTACCTGTGAATTTTTATGGTCCACAGCGGAGGGGGTATGGCAATGTGTTGTGGCAATTTTCATATATCTAAACAAAAGGCAAGTTTCCCGTTTCCTGCCTATCTGGCCACAAATGGTTAATGCCATCTTAAGCTCCTAGCAGACTCAGCCGATATTTGATTTTTTACGACTTTCAACATACCCACACTGAATCCTTTCCTTGCGATTTACTTTCGCTTAAAATAACAATTTCAAATTGGTTTTACTGCCTCGGGCCTGGATTTTCTCCTCGTTTTGTGTTTATGTCGCCTCGCATTTTGATCGCTTTGCATAAGCGCATTTCAGCAATTTGCTTTGCCTCTGACCATTTGCTATATACGGCTTAAAGTGCCACTCCGGCAGCCCTTTAACCTCTTTAGAGTCAAGTGCATTAGATCTGGAAAAGCTGCACTCGAAGGGGTGAATAACGGAGACTTTTTATGTAGAGGAGTGTGGAGGGCTAGAAAGACAAACTTTTTCGAACCAGACAATAATTGAAAATGCTCTTTCTGTGTGCGAAAGTGTGCGTGTGCTGGCCGAGTTTGTTGGCCCAACTTTGTGTGCTGGCCTTAAATTTATGTTAATTGAAATTAATGTGCGCTGGCCACAGCTCAAGCTCAAACAAACAAAAATTCAGAAAAAAAAAAACCGAATGGAAAATGGCAAACTTTTCCTGGCATTGGCATCCAACCTCGTCGTCGCATTAAAAGGCCAAAAATTCCCTTTGTTTCAACATTACATAATTTGATTCTCATTCGTATCGAAATACAAATCACATTAAAATTAAATTCACTCGGTTCTAGCCAAAGGCAATTTGTGGCAAATACATTCGTGTGCTCTAAAAATTTAATTTGACATTTTTGTCATTTGAGTTCGTATATGAAATTGAGCTGTTTGTAATTTTTATATTTTTGGTAATTTTACTGAAATGGTTTACAATTTTCAATCGAAACATATATCTTAACAAATAATCCTTTTTATATGTTTGGAAACGTATTTGGATAATTAGTTAATCGCCTTGGAAACCTTAATGAATGAATTCCTAATGGATACTTGCATTGTTGCATTAATCGCACGTAACAAAAAGAATGCTTACTAAAAGATTCACTGCCTTTTTATTTTTATTTTATTTTTAAAAGTTTTCCATGTCATATTGAATAAGAAATATTGAATGCGTAATGATTGAGCCACACATGGCAGCCGTAGAGCTGCGGGTGACTGGGAATAGTTTCATCACGTTTATACTCATCGGGTTCCGAACAAGTTGAAGCTGCAGTTTCTCAAACTTTGAAAAAGAAACTTCATTTTATAAGTATAACTGTATTTGATACAATATCTTACGGATTCCTCAAGGCGAACATCCAAACTAGATGAGAACAGTGTTCGCTCTTCTAATAGACGCACCATCTTATTGTGATCATCCAAAACAAAAAGTGTGTTTAACAGATTCAGCATGGCATCTAGATAGAAGAAAAAGTTCCAGACGAATGCCATGATTACAATATCAAGTGTCAAATTCAGATTCTCATGCCCATATTTGAAGAGACTATAGGTCATGTATAAGGCGACCACCGACGAGAAGTAGTATCCACCGTACACCATCACACCCTGTAGTCCAATTATTGCTCCAAGTTGGGTTATAATCCATTGCAGATGACTTTGCAATTTGGCAATATCGTCTAACTTATCCGACAAATAGCAACATCTTGTCATGAAGACACCCTTTCGCTTGGGAATGTGACTTAACATCTTACATTCTTCCACTAATTTCTGCAGCTCTGTGTTTATATGCTGATATTGTGACCGTATAAAAAGCATTACTAGATAGTGCTGCGATACAGCCAGATTCAAAATCGTCGAAGTCCAGAACTGCAGAGCCAAGCCCACCATTTGGGCGGAGTTCATTCCACCCATTATTTGTACAGTAATCGCAAATTGAAAGAGGTCAGTCGCAAAGCTGGTTAAGATCTTTATGAGGCACGCGAAACGGGACCAACTGTTTACAGGAAAAATGTTGGCCGAAAAAAGTCGAAGTATTTTCCTCACGAGGTCCATCAGCTGACTGCGTCGGTGCCATCTGTTGAGCACTGTCGAAAGCCCTGAAAAGAATTTTAATAAGAAATGCTATTTAATGATCCACTCCCACCTGCAATGGTTCTTAGACTGGACATTGCGATGACAGCATAAACATGTAGTTTATTTCCAAGGAGCATACTGAAATCGATGTGACGTGTCCAGAAATAAATATGGAGGATTAAAATAGCGATGTTGACCGCAGCGGCATAGAGAGTAGATCCCCATCGCGTGTAAACACATCCTGTCCTCCAGTCATGCTCAAAATTGCTCAATCCAACGACATGACAGTAAAAATTAACTTGTCCCAGCAACAAACCTACCCAATCGACCATTTCGAAAGACTAATTGCTGTTACTATCCACAACAAGGACATTCAAATATAGTTATGTCATCGGTTTGCTTAGCATATTCGATGGGTACTTTAATCTAGACGGTGTCTGATAATAATCCTATTTTTAGGCATTGAACATTATATCTCATCAAGATAAAAAGCTCATTTGTTTCGACCGTCATATTATACAATATAGTGTAACTAATACAAATAAAATTTGAAATCGTTTTGTAGAAAACGCTACAACCAGAAATAATTAAAAGTATAGAAATGCCAAAGTTAAACGAGTGTATTTTTTACAATGGGTGAATAAAAATTAAAAGTTTTCCATATCGTATTGAATTAGGAAGATTGAATGTGTTATGAGATTTCCAAACATGGCCATAGTGGAACTGCGATCGACTTCGTAGAATTTCATAACATCAATTTTTAAAGGATTCCGAATCAACTGCAACGTTAGGCTCTCAAACTGAAAAATATAACATTTGGATCTTAGAATTTGTATTCTTATTATAACTTACTGATTCCTCAAGTCGGACATCTAAGCCAGGAGCAAAAAGTGTTCGCTGTTCCAAAAGATGTAGCATTTCTTTGTGATCCTCAAGGACATTGATCATGACCGACAGATTTAGCATACCATCGAGGTAGTAGAAGAAACACCAAAAACAGGACAGGATCCAAGCGGTCAGTGTCATATTCATACTCGCGTAGCCATGCTTAAGGGTACTATAGGTCAGATAGATCGTGGATACCGAGGATAAATAGTACCCTGCATAGACCAAGGCCCCTTGAATCCCAAATGTTTCTTCCAACTGGTTCACAATTTTATGCAGTTGGCTCTGTATCTTGGCTATATCCTCCAATTTATCCGATAGATAACAACACCTGGTCATAAAAGCCCCCGGTCGCGGTGGATTCCAGCTTAGCTCCATGGCCTCTGCGATCACCTGTCGCAATTCGGAATTAAGTAGACGAAATTGAGCCCGAACAAACAGAATTATCAGGTAATGCTGCGATATGGCCAAATTCAGGATGGCCGCCATCCAAAACTGCAAGGCCATACCCAAGAAGAACTGCGAGTCCACTTGACCCATTACATTTAATATGAAGGCGGCTTGAAGGAGATCGGTGACTGATCCAGAAATAAACTTAATGAGAATGCCCTTCCTATATATCCTCTTCACCTGCGGCCTGCTAATATAAATCCGAAGTACCTGTTTCGTTAAGTCCATCAATCTTTTGCGCTGGTACCATCTGTGAATCACCGTAAAAAGTCCTAAAAAATTAAGAGATTTGTTTTTAAGAATTAACTCAAAAACAGAGCTCTATCAACAATAAACGATACCTGTAGCAATTCTCATACCCGCCATTATAACGACAACATATTCATGAAGCTTGTTTGCTTTGCCGAAAATCACATTCGCTATATTAGTATTCCCGGTCCAGTGATATATATATAAAATGAAAATAATAGAATCGATCGCAATTGCATATAATGTACTCCATTTGGCTGTGAAGACACGACCCGTATTCCAGTCAAATTCAAAGTTACTAAGACCGACTAAGTGACCATAATAGTAGAGCAGACTCAGTATCAAAGTTTCCCAGTCGAGCATTTCCGTGAACTGAAAGTGTCCTCAATTTTGGTTGTCCTTAACGGGCAATTGCTTCATGACTAAGCCTAATGTACTGATCCTGGAAAAGATCTGCTGATAAGATAGGGCCACGAGTGGAAGGCTAATAGAAAATGTTTATTAAGGTTAGTCAATGTAAAAATAGCCCTTTTGTGTTAATATATTGTGTGTTCTGTATATTAACAAACGAAAACATTTTTGTAAGATATTTTACTGCTGAAATGTACATTTAAAGTACGTCTTAATTCAAGTTCAGAATATATTTCAAACTGAAAATTTCAGAATCTTTATATATTTTTTAGCTCTCCATTCTATTTAAAAGTATTCCATATCAAACTGTATTAGAAATATCGAATTCGCTAGAACAGATCCACACATGGCCGCAGTAGAGCTACGGGTAATAGGGAAAATATTCATAACATCCATTTTCAGAGGGTTCCTCGCCAGTTGCAACTGCAGACTTTCAAACTGAAAGGAAAATGCATAAATATACGAGGTATATTCAATTATGAAAATAATATCTTACAGATTCCTCTAAGCGAACATCCAAACTAGATGCGAATATTGTCCTCTGCTCCAAAAGACGGAGCATCTCGCCGTGATGATCCCACATATACAACATATTAAAACAATTGATCAGGGCATCGATATAGAATACAGCGCACCAAATGCCGCCAAGAACCATGGAATTAACTGTCATATTAAGATTTTCATGACCATATCTGTATACGCTGTAGGTCAGATAATAAACACCAATGGATGATATATAGTAACCGCTATAAAACATCAGCCCCTGAATGCCGAATACCTCTCCCAACTGAGCCAAAATCGACTGCAATTGGCTCTGGACCTTGGCTATATCATCCACCTGATCGGATAGATAGCAGCATCTTGTCATAAAGACACCTTTCCGCTGTTTGAGGTAACTTAGCCTACGGCTTTCTTCGATCACCTGTCGCAGCTTCATATTAGCTATCTGGTATTGGGCCCGTACAAAAAGCATTACGAAATAATGCTGCGATAAGGCCAGATTTGAAATGAATGAAATGCATGTTCTTAAAAAAATACCCAACATTACTGTCTGTGCTTGGCGACTCGCTGAATCCACGAAAAGCAGCACTTGAAACAGGTCTATTGCACAGCCACTGAAGAGCTTCAGTAGAATGCCCCAGCGGATCATCTTTTTCACCTGGGGATTGGCCAAATAAAGACGAATTATATCTTTGGTTAGGCGCATTATTTGACTACGCTGGAGCCACCGGTTAAGCACCGTAATAAGTCCTGAAAATATATCATTTACATGAAGACTTAATAATTTGAAATAGTCTTTAGTTTTTTTTATACCTGTTGTGATCTTCAGACCGGCAATAATAATGGTAACATACTCGTGCAACTTATTTGCACTAACAAAAATCAAATTTGTATTATGTTTTTTCACGATCCAATAAAAAATAAGAGATATCGTTAGAACGGCATTCACCGTGAAGGCGTACAGAGAACTACGCCAGGATTTGAATACGCGTCCTGTCCGCCAGTCGTACTCAAAGTTGTTTAACCCCACGAAGTGGCAGTAAAAGTATACAGACCTCAGCAAGAAACCGACCCAGTCACCCATTTCGCAAAACTGAAACGCTGACTGTTTGTAGCCAGACTAATTTAGCTTAGTCCACAACTACCCCGATTCGATTTCAAGTATAGATATATCATATACAAAGATTCGTTACACTGAAAAATATTTATTTTGTTGAATAAAAATAATTCCAGAAAATAAGATTGTATTCATATGAGCAAGAAAAATGATTATTTGAATCATTTAGTTTATGTTTTTGAGTGCTTATAGAATTTCAATATGAATGGTGTAAGTATTAGCCAAAAAATTCCAAAAATTTGACATTGAAAATTGACCTTAATGGTATTCTATATCAAATTGAATGAGGACAATAGAATACATTATAATAGATCCACACATATTAGCGACAGAGATCCGAGTTATGGGAAAAAGGTTACATCCATACATAGTAAATGGGTTTCGCACTAGTTGAAGCTGAAAGCTTTCAAACTAAGAACAAAAGAACAAATATTAAAGATATAGATATCTATTTGATGCTGTCTTACGGATTCCTCAAGGCGTAAATCCAAACTGGTGGCAAATAATGTTCGCTTTTCCAATTCCCTCAACATTTCGTTGTAATCATCTAAGGCATAAAGCATATTAAAAATATTCATAAAGACATCCAATAAACTAATGCAGCACCAAATTAAAATTATAATTGCAGTTTGTTGTGCCGATTTTATATTGAAAAGATTATATTTGAAGAGAGTGTAGATGGAGAAGATCCCGATCGCCGAGTTTAGGAAGTACAAGCTGTATACCATTACCCTATGGATCCCAAAGATGTCTTCCACTTGGGATACAATCTTCTGCAGCTGATCTTGATGCTTAGCAATTTCTTCTATATTATCCGCCAGATCGCAACATCTGGCCATGAATATACCTCTTCGATGAGGAAGGTAACTTAACCTTTCGCATTCTTTGATCACATCTCGTAGCTGCTTAATTATATGTTTATATTGCAGTCGAACAAAAACAAAGATTAAATAATGTTGCCAAACATATAGGTTCAAAATTGACGCGATTAAAATCTGTAACCCGAAGACAAGGCCTTGAAACCCAAAATGTTTTAATGCGCCTAGCGAAATAGCAAAAAACAATGCTTGTTTGGCGAAACTTGTTACGGTTTTCACAATAATTTCTGGATGTAAATTTATGCTTTGGGGGCTCCTTAAAAACAAGCGGAGTATACTTTTAGTAAGGTGCATTATATCACTACGACGACGCCATCTGCTAAGTATTGTAAAAAGCCCTAAAAATATTAATATTAGTAGTGTTCAGAAAATACTTATTAGTACCTGCTATTATCCTGAGAGCATACGTACTGATGGTTACAAATAACTGCAGCTTGTTTCCTCTCTTAAACATCATATTGTAATCTAATTGCCAGGTCAGGCAATAAAGAACACAAATAAAAAGGGCTACGTTGATCGTTGCGGCGTAAAGTGTACATTTCCAGGTCTTGTAGACACGTCCTGTTTTCCAGTCGTACTTAAAGTTGTTTAAGCCAATCAACTGGCAGTAAAAGTAAACTGCCTTTAGCAACAAACCAATCCAGCTCACCATTTCGAATAACTGAAAGAGCTCTCAGTATAATTTCCATTAATGGAAAATATTTAATTGGCTCGAGCTGCCTGACAAGAAAATATTACGCCAATTCCAGAGATTTTTCAGATCAGATTGGCCTGTCAATATAAGTTTCTTCGCGTTGAGGTAAGCATTACAAAATTAAAACTCATTTGAATTACAAAAGAAAAACAATTTCATTTTTAGGGGGTATGGTGCATTATTTATTAAAAAGTAATAATATTTTTCAATGTGTTATTCTTATTAAAATGTTATAAATCTTTTTAAAACTTGTAATTAAATTAATTATATATTTCAATAATTGCAAATAATTCTAATCGATTTGCAAATCATATTGAATCAGAACTATTGAATTCAATATTACACTGTTACACATAGCTGCAATGGATGCATGATCCACTTGGAACATTCCCATGATTTCAATTTTCAGAGGATTCCGTACCAGCTGGAGTTGGAGGCTGTCAAACTAAAATTAACATTTTGCCATTAAAAAATAGGTCAATTAGATTGAAATATCTTACAGTTTCCTCAAGGCGAACATCCAACATAGAAGCAAACAATGTTCTCTCCTCCAATAGACGCATCATCTTTTTGTGCATAGCAATGATGGAAAAGCATATTTTAAGATTGAGAAAGCCGTCCAAATAGTAAAAGCAACTCCAAATAGATAGCACTTCAAGAAAACAATATGTCAAATTCAATTTCTCTGGACCATATTTAAACACACAGTATATCAGAAAGTTAGTTATGACTGAGGTCATGTAGTATCCACTGTAAGCCATCACCGCTTGAACCCCAAATACCTCCCCTAGCTGGGTTACAATCGACTGCAATCGGCTCTGAAGCTTGGCAATATCATCTAACTGATCGGATATAAAACAGCATCTAGTCATCACTGTACCTTTTTTCTGAGAAAGGTAGCTAAGCCTCTGACATTCTTGAATTAGTCGTCTCAGCTTCTTGTTTATATCGTGGTATTGCATCCAGATAAAAATGAGGACCATATTGTATTGTAATATGGCCATGTTCATAATTGACAAGGTCCAAAACTGAAGTACTAACCGGATAGGTAGCCCGGTAATTGTAAAATCCATTAAAACTACATTCAAAACAATATAGATGAGGTCCAATCCAATGCTGGTAAAGATCTTAAAGAATATCCAACGAAATTTCCTGTTTGTCGGTGGGTTACTCAGCATAAGAAGGGTAAAACGTCTGACTATCTGCATAAGTTGCTTACGCTGGCGCCATCTATTTAGAATCGTGCAAGTTCCTGAAAAAAATGTATCTAAGTCTGTTTTTCACTCATATATCTCACCTGCAACAATCCTGAGAAAACTTATAACCTCAGCCACACTGACGTGCAGAGGTTTTGCATTTCCATTTATTGTTTTAGAGTCAAGGGGCCCAAATGAACAATAAACAAGGACAGCAAAGAAAACAGAATTAATTGAAATGGCGTATAGAGTGCATTTCCAGGACTTGTATACACGTCCTGTTCTCAAGTCGAACTTAAAGTTATTTAAGCCGATCAATTGGCAGTAAAAGTTGCCCGCCTTTAGCAAGAATCCAACCCAGTTAACCATTTCGAAGAACTAAATGGTTCCTAGATGGGAATCCAGTTCATACCTTAAATTAAATTATACTGCACTGCCTGACAAGGAAATATTGCGCTAATTCCGGAGATTTGTCAGATCAGATTGGCCTGTCAATATTTTTACTATAATGTGTCGGTTATTTTTATATTTTGTGGGTTGGCTTCAGCGCTAACAAATTACTCATTTTAATGACTGTTTAATGAAAAATAAAAGAGGAAAATACCAAATAGGTAAAATATTATATATATCGGAAATGGTGCTATTTATTAAAGATATATAATATTATTTAATTAGAGTTTATGAAAAAATTCTAATGCGATTCCCCAAAAGTTTTGCATGTTATATTTAATAAGGTTTATTGAGTTTATTATTAGACTGCCACATTTTGTAGCAGTGGAGCCCTGTTTGGCAAGGAGCATTCCCATGGTTAATGATTTGTGGTTAATTGAAATGAAATAAATAAATATAAGTCAGGCTGCCGTCCACATAGTACACTAAGCTCCAGAGGCCCACTCTAACGCCCATAAAACCCGAAAAACTAAAATCGTGATCTTAAGATGGTACCCCATCCGAGTTCGCCCTCTGTTAGGCCCTCGAAGTCGCGGAAAACGGTGGCATTTATGATATTAAAATTTTCGTTTTCAATTGAACTTGAATACAAGCTTTTTTGTCAATACCAATCGATATACCAACAATTTTGTAACTACTATAGGTATTTTTTAAAGCGGTAATAAACTCGAAGTAGTGTTTTTTTATTAAATAGTTATTCTGAGAAAAAGGTTAAATCCTTTAGATGTAATAAGCATAACATTTTTAGCACGTGCAATTGTATAAGGTAAAAAAATGAAGATATTTCAAGCTCGGTTGGTTATTCAATTAATAGTGTTCCAAATCATACTGAATAAGGACTATTGAATTCATTATTATACTGCTAATCATGGCAGCAGTAGAACCCCGATCGACACGGAACATTCCCATGATTTCAAATTTAAGAGGATTTCGTATTATTTGCAGTTGGAAGCTCTCAAACTAAAGAAAAGAATCTTTCTTTTAAAAGGTGTATAACTACATATAACTATTACTACTTACAGTTTCTTCAAGGCGAACATCCAACATAGAGGCAAACAATGTTCTCTCCTCCAAAAGATTCATCAACTTTTGGTGGTTACTTAAAATATTATAAATAATTAAAAGACAAAGAAAGCCGTCCATATAGTAAAAAGAAGTACAAAGGCTGTAAAAAACAAGGCAGCTAGTGGTTAGATTCAGATTTTCTATACCATATTTGAAGAAAGAATATATTATATAGCTTCCGATGACGGATGTCATGTAGTATCCACAGTATGACAGCAACTGTTGGACGTTGAATGCCTCTGTCAACTGGGTTACAATCGACTGCACTTGGCTCTGAAGCTTAGCAATATCTTCCAACTGATCGGATAGAAAACAACATCTAGTCATAACCCCACCTTTTCTCTGAGAAAGGTAGCTGAGCTTCTGACTTTCCTGGATTAATTTTCGCAGCTTCTTGCCTAACTCATGATACTGCGCCCAGATGAAAATCAGTACTATATCGTATTGTAGCAAAGCCACATTTGTAATGGACAGTGTCCAAAACTGCAAACATAAATGGAGAGCTTGTCCTAAGTTAATTCGATCCACAATTTCTAAGGCGAAAGCAACATGACAGAAGTCAGTCGCTACGCTGGTGAAGATCTTCAAGAAAAGCAACCAACGAAATTGCCTTTCAGTCAGTAGATACTCCTGCCAAAGACGGATGGTACGTCTGACGATCTGCATCAGTTGGTTACGCTGGCGCCATCTATTTAAAATCGTGCAAACCCCTAAAAAATAATAAATTTAAATCTCTCTTTCACTTATTTATTTGTATTACCTCCAATAATCCTGAGGGCACTCATAGTCTGAACTAATTTGACGTGCAGATCGTTTGATGTTCTAAACAACGATAGATTTTCTATCGGTTTAATAAAAGAACAAACAAGGAGAGTACAAAGTGTGACGTTACTCGAAACGGCGTAAAGAGTACATCGTCGGGACTTAAAAACTCGTCCTGTTTCCGGGTCGTACTCAAAGTTGGATAAGCCAATAAGGTGGCAATAAAAATATACGAGTCTTAGCCAGAAACTTTCCCACTTAACCATTTTGCAAAACTGTACGGTTCAATGTAAAAGGGCTACATATTTTAAAGGCTACAATGGCACTGTGACTGACATAAACAAATGATACTTATACCGAATGGAAGTTTTTGTGATTAGATAAATTCAGAGTAATATTTCATGAAGAGGGCTTGGTGGTTGTATTGGAATGAAAAAGAAATTTATGTTCTCTATACAATTAAATAAAATGAGAATGAGGAGTATCTAATTAAATTGAACAATGTGCAGAGTCAGCAGGGAAATACATTCCTAAGATAGTAGCCCCAGGAAGCTCTCCATCATGGCAGAAACATGGATCACTTCGTGATCGAAGGATGAATTCCAGGACAGGCTACTCAACCAGTAACGGAAAGACTTATATTAAAAATTTCTATTTGCACTTGAGTCATTCCTTATCTTAGACAATCAAATGATTCATTATCATTGTCTGTATAATACAACTAATTGTCTGTAATTGTCATGCCTGGATAATAAATCAGAAATAGATGAAAGGTATCATTGCAATTGTTTCACCGCTAAGAAAACCCCAATAAATAAGCTAAAAAAATTATATTTGTTAACTGGTCAATGCAACTTAAAAATATTCCATGTCATATTGAATGAGAAATATTGAATGCGTTATTATTGATCCAAACATCGCCGTGGCAGAGCTGCGACTAAGAGAGAATAATTTGTTTACATCAATTTTGAATGAATTTCGAATTATCTGTAATTGGATGCTTTCAAACTGTAAGTAGGCAAACACGTTTTGATAATTTATATTAAGATATATTGAACCAACACTCTTCTTACCGATTCTTCCAAACGTACATCTAAGCCGGATGCAAACAGTGTTCGTTCCTCTAGAAGTCGTTTCATTTCATTGTGATCGTCTAGAACATTGAGCATGATGAACAGATTGATCATGGCGTCTAGATAGTAGAAGAAGCACCAGCTAATGGCTAATATTACAGAACTGATAGTCAGTTGTAGATCCTCCAAACCACTTTTGGTAATACTGTACATAAAGTAAGTGGTTATAATTGAGAAGACATAATATCCAGAATAAACCATCAATCCTTGGATGCCGACAAATTCATTTAACTCCGTCACAATGGATTGCAGTTGACTTTGGATCCTAGCTATATTATCTACTTGATCCGCCAGAGAGCAACACCTGGTCATGAAGCATCCCTTTCGTACAGGAAGGTGGCTTAAGATTATGCATTCGTTGATCACCTGTCGCAGTTCTGTATTGAGGAGATGATAATAAGCCCGAACAAAAAGCGTTATCAAATAATGCTGCGATGTGGCCAAATTTATAATGGCTGACATCCAGAACTGCAAAGTTAACCCCAATGACTGATTAGAATTTGTTCGAGCTACTGAATTCCAGGTGAGTGCAATTTGAAGGAAGTCGGTGATTATGGCTATGACAACCTTAATGAGGATTCCCCAGCGAGAAATTCTCTTAACCTGAGGTTTTGCTAGATAAAGACGAAGTACTTTTCTGGCCAAGCGCATTAATCGGGCTCTCTGGCGCCATCTATTCATAACGGTACATAGACCTGAAAAATCAATAACGGTTAGGAATTGGCTTTGGAAAAAGTTTGGAAAAGTATATATTCAAGATATAAAAAGTCCTGACCTGAAGTCATTCTCAGTCCGACCATAACCATGATGGCATATAGGTGTAGCTTGTTACCCTTACCGATGAACACACCGAAGTTAGTTTGCTTTGAAGATTGAACAAAAATGAGAATAAAAATGATGAAGTTGATAGCGATCCCGAGGAGGGTACTATTTTTGGATGTAAAAACTCGACCTCTTCGCCAGTCAATCTCAAAGTTGCTTAGTCCTATAAGGTGTCCATAATAGTAGATAACCTTCAATAACAAACCAGCCCAGTCGGACATGTTGACCAACTAAAAATGTTGTGCCTTATTTTGCTACGCCAAGGATATTCCATTTGTAACAATGACTTTCACTAACCTAATGTACCGATTGCTGACACAGATTATTTGTGATTAGATTGTATTTGAAGGACGAGAATAATTTATTGCTAGTACAACCTGGGCCTCGGATTAAATAAGGAATAAATATTTATTAACCTGGCCTGAGCATTGGGTTGGTTTGTCTTTCATCTGCCAGCAATACAGTTACTGTAAAGAGATTTATTTAAACCCAATGATTGAGTCACGCATCTAACAAAAATGATTTTTTGGTGGCTTAATTAAATACGATCCTAAAATAATGAGCATAAAGTTTACTTATTGCAATCGAGTAGGTATTGTTGTCAATACCAACTAGAATTAATGAATATCATTTAACAAATATGATAAAAATTTGTATGCTATAGAAAATGCTTTAAAAAATTTTCCATATCATATTGAATTAATAATATTAATTTTGATAAAATGGATACACACTGCGCGAGACCGCAGTTGGAGATGGAGCCTGTCAAATTCATAAAAGTATAAAAGAGAGCACTGAACTGAATCTTACAGGTTTATCAAGATGGACACCCAACCAGGTTCAGGCTTAATTACCTAAAAAATAAATCGACCCCTTGTAATAATAAATAATTTAAATTTTATTGATTATATAAGGGGTTTTGAATTACTTTAAAAGTATTCCATGTCATATTGAATAAGGAATATGGAGTTTGTTATTATAGATCCAAACATAGCCATAGTAGAAGTGCGGGACACTGAGAAAAGTTTCATTACTTCAATTTTAAGCGGGTTTCGTATCAATTGAAGTTGAATGCTCTCAAACTGCAATGAATGTATATTCAAGGTTAATATTAAACAATGATTAGGTAAGAAACAGCCTACAGATTTCTCCAGACGGATATCTAAAGTAGAGGCAAACAGAGTTCGTTCCAATATACGCATTGTCTCCTCGTAATCATCTGCTACATTAAGGGTGTTGAACAAATTGAGAACGGCATCCAGGTAGTAAAAGAAGCATAACGTGTAGAACAGAATTACTGATATCAAAGTTATCTGCAGATTCTCGTGCCCAAATTTTAGGAAAATATAGGTCAGATATGTCGTTGCTATCGAGAATATATAATAGCTGCAATACACCATCAACCCCTGTATTCCAGATATCTCTTCCATCTGAGAATTAATCGATTGGAGCTGACTTTGTAATTGGGATATATCTTCCAGCTGATCCGACAGATTGCAACACTTGGTCATGAAAACACCATGTCGCTGGGGAAAGTAACTTAACTTCCTGCTTTCATCAATTACCTTTCGAAGCTCTGTGTTAAGCAGGCGATAGAAGCCCCTAACTAATAACGATAGCAGATAATACTGTGAGATAGCCATATTTACAATGGCCGACATCCAGAACCGTAATGACATCCCTAAGCCATCGTAAGCTCTTCCACGGCTTATTGCATTCCAGGTTAATGCCATTTGAAAAACATCTGTCACTATTGCAATGATGATCTTGATAAGAATGTCCCACCGGAAAATTCCCATCACTTGCGGCTTTTTTAGCACTAGCCGAAGCACAATCTTCACCAAGCGCATCATTTGCGTCCGCCGACTCCATCTGGTGAATATGATAGACAGGCCTAGACAAATAGAACTGGTTATTGTCCTTATCTAATATTATGTATAAACTTATTTTTATATCCCACCAGTTGCTAATTTTAGTCCAAATACAATCAAGATAACACATTGGTGCAGCTTGTTTGCCTTTCCGATTATAACACTTATGTTAGTTTGCTTGGGAATTTGCAATATTAAGACAGTACAGATTACAACGTTAATCACGATGGCATAGACGGTACTTCTTGTGGATGTAAAGACGCGACCTGTTCGCCAATCAAACTCAAAATTACTAACACCGATAAAGTGTCCATAATAATAGACTGCCTTCAATAAGAAACCGACCCAGTCGAACATTTTTGCAACCTAAATTGGCTTTCGATTTCGCTCTGCTTTGGTTAATTCAGTTGTGCGAATGACTTTCAAGAACCTTACCTAATGTGGTGATTCCAGACACTGATTTTCTGATTAGATTACCATTCGCAGTGTCCTTAAAGTAAAATGGTATTGGGAATTAATCAATTAGGCTAGACATGAAACAGAGACTAACTAGTCCCCAAAAAACATTGATGCGAGTCTGTGAACTTTTTGTTGTCATAAATCAAAATGTCGTCGCAATCAAACCTCACTTATAGGCGCGATGAATCATTGTATTGCCAAAGTGGTGTAAGTGTCTATATATGTGAGGCGTGACCACAGTTCGTGTTGCGTTTCCGTTGCATATTCATGGCCAGTAAGCCTGGACAGAAGGGAAGAAAAACAACAAAAACACACAAAAATGGTTGTTGCATTAACCAACGTGTTTATGCTGCAATTTCACGCGGTTTTCCCACTAATTTGCTGGGGTGTTGGTGGAAGGGGGTGGATTGGATTATTTATACATTCATTCCGTCCGCACATTATTGCGAATTATCTATTCGATTGTAACGTTGTTTATCAATTTAATTTCATTTATCAGCAACACTGCCATATTAACACTTTCAAAAATAAGAACGTTAAGGCTTATTAAATATTATAGATAATTTCATAATTTGATAAGTAAACTAAAATAAGTACAGCCATATTTATCAAACTTTATTAAAATTGTCTTATTTTTGAAAAAATTAATTCAAATAATTTATAGTGCTTTGTTTTTTAAAATTGCTGATTCTTCGAAACTCGATCGGAGGTACATGAAATTATCGCTGCCGCGTAAGCATGGGCATGGCACTTTTATTAAATTTACGCTTATTGTATTTTAATTAATTATAAACAGGTAATTATGGTAAACAGACTGGGCCACCGTCGACCCATAAAACTGGGCTTACAAACATTACCAATTTACGACCAAGTGCTTGGCTGTACCGCTAAAGTGCCGCCCTGGGACGGGTAATTCGTATATAAAATTAATTTAAAACACGCCACAAGCCTTTCGACATGTACCCTTACCCTCAGTGCCATTTCAATGGATCTCCTCTGTTTTACTGCAGTTTTTAGTGGGCCTAAATGTTTGCGCCATAAAATTTTGCATAATACGCAGAAGTGTTGATAATGAGCGTGCAACTGTGTTTTTAAGGGGGGAAATTAGCGAAAAAGAGGTAGAAGAAATATCTTAATAAATGATTTTAAGGGCCTCTCAAAATAATCAAACCTTCTTGTATGCAGATAATATTTACCATATATTTGGATATTCAAAATCATATACAATATTCCAAAAAAGTTATAAATTCTTCCTGTTATAAAGAATATAAATTTGTATTTGAATTGAACAATAAAACCCTAACTCGTACAGATTTTAGTAACAGAAAAAGAGTTCGGATGGACGCACACTTCCGTATTCGCCATTGGTAGTCTGAGGATACTTGTATCCCACCAGGTGAGCCATGGAAACTTCAGTGTCTCTGTTTTCCTGACCAATCACAGACTTCGATTCGGAACGGAACTCCGAACGCAGGCGGTTCCTTTTCGCATAGTGCCCATATATTTTATCTCCGTATTTTTCCCGGCTTTGGGCATATAATAAACCATATTGGGAGTAATACTTCCTTTGGGCTTCTGGAAACCAGGACCAATTTTTCTGACAGTATTCCCGAGTCTTATCGATTTGCTTTGCCACAACGCGATAGTGTTTCAACTGATCCTCGAATACCACCTCATCGTACTCCTTCATCTTGGATTAAGAAAATAAATTCAAGCCAAGGCGCGTATATAATTAATGGAAACATATACTTTTAGGTGTTGTACTAAAGTGACAGACTTATAAAGAAGTACAAACTATGGCCTGTTGCGATTTAATATTGTGTATATAAGAAAAAGTACACAATAGAATAAACAAAATAAGATATATTTTTCAGGAGTATTTCAGCATACAAATTTAACATTGAGTATGTGAACTTCAACTAAAAGCTCACAGTTTTCTATTTAAATGGCGATTCCTTTGTGATGCATTTGATTTAATTTCAATCAATGTCGCCAACGGGCATATAAATCCAGAGCAGAACAGGATGCTGTGGAATGCAAATAAAAGACAAACCGGAAACGGAAATGCGGTCCTCTTTCAATAAAAAATCATTGCCCTTTGCTTGCTTTTCTGGACTTAATTTATTTTTTATTTTCATGTTCAGTTTTACAAACTAACTTTTTTTCATTTTCTTTGTCAAACATTTGATTTTATAATACTTACAAATAAATGCTAAACTGAAATGTTAACAAAGTTCATTGATGAAGGTTAATGAAGGAAGGTTAGTTCTTTGACTTAGCTAAAATGTTTTATTTTCCACCACTTGTTAGTTTCCATTTTCGTTTAGTTATATTATATTTTCATTGTTTTTATTTTTTAAAATTTACAACACGCACAAGATTTGCTTAGACTTAGATTTAGATTATGCTTAGAGACTTGCCAAGGAATTTTCCTGCTTATATCCTAAATAAATTTGAGTTCAAACGTCGCTGGCTATGTACAAGAAACATTCATTTTGGCTAAGTTTGAGGGGTTTTCTCCCCTGGCAGTCGATCAATGCCAAGCTGAGATGTATAAGATAAATTTGGCCAAGACCGGCAGCTGTTTAGTGGCCATTTGTAGCCATCACCCCAATGCATTTGGCCAACAATCGAACGGCTTTGTATGCAAATGAGCCATTGGATTGCATTTCTCACGCCCAGGTGAACCAGGCAGACATGCGATATACCATACATATGTTACTACCATTCAGCCTTCGCATGAGTCATGAACTGCTTTTGGCCTTTTGTTTGCTTCTTGGCAACATTGTTTGGACTTGAATGCATTCGATTGCGGTTTGTTGCGCATTCTCGCATTTTGCATGTCTCCGACAATTTCCACCTTTTTTGTTTTGCCATAAACTGCTCGATACCCCCTAACTGGCGGTATCAGACCTTAGGGAACTCTGACTCAGCTTGGGCCGAATTAGCATAAGCCAAAGGATTAGTATCATGCATGTGGCTAATTTCTCAAGGGGAGAATTTAACTTTACCTATTTGAAAGAATGATCCGGCTCGAAAGGAAATTTAAACAGCTAAAACTACCTCATGTGTTATTCTAGAGCTCTATTTTAGAATTATTCAAGCAATTTAAATGTGTGTTAAACAAAAGAGGTAAGTTCGCTGAAAAGTATTATTGTTTTGGAAAATCGTATTGTCAATTTGCAAAAGATATAGCTTACAGAAATAGTTCCAAGTGTATTAATATAGTTTTATTTATTGGAGACTATCAGTTACACCTCACAGGAATTTAAATACTTTTCTTAGGTCTTTAATGTACATCTTCATAGGCTTCGTTACTGTACTAAACCGTATAGTGTTCTCTTGTTCCAAAACTTGTCTGCCAACATAAATTTGAATTTCAGATTCCATAAAATTTCTAATAAATCTTGAATAGACGCATTGGTTTAACACTTCCATATTCCGCATTGGAAGTACGGGGTGCCTTATAAAAGATTAAATGATCCATAGAAAAATATTTGATCTTCGAGCGTCGCTCTTCGAACGAACGGGTATAGTACCTATGCTTTTCTCTGAGGCGATTTCTATTCGCATAGTACTCAAAATGATTGTTTCCGTACTTCTTTAGACTGTCTCTGTAAATCTCGGCATATTGCTCGTAATGCTGTCTTTGAGCCTCCGGATACCAAGAGCACAGCTTCTCCCAAGTTCGGCGAGTCTCCTCGATTTGGCTGCCCACGGTTCTTTGGTGCAGCAGTTGGTCTGTGAATATTACCTCCTCATATATCTTCATTTTTTCGGTATGTGTAAGAGGAAGTTTTGTTGGTTTGCTTTATTTTATATTTTTTATTTTATTTTTAGTTTTTTTGTTGTGTGGCTAACACCTGTTAACTGCAAGTTGTTATTTTCTAAAGTGACTAAAAAGGCGAAGGGTACCCTGTTCGCTTAGAGAATTGTTCTTAAAAATCATAAAAAATGTACCCTTTAGGAGGCTAAAAACAACAGTCTTAACACACAAATGTATGCAAAAGAATATAAAGGTTTCGAAAAATACAGTTTAATGATACTATAATTTAACAATTACTGCCTAACTTGGACTTTTCAAATTACGTGATGGAGATTTTAACAAGTTCAGAAAGAGATTTAGAAGCAGTGAAAGAGTTGCATGGGCTTGTACACTTCCATATTGCCCATTTGAAGTAGGGTATGTCTTGTAGCCCTTTAAGTGGTCCATTGATCTTTCCGACTTTCTCTTTTCCCGATCTTTATATGATTTGGTATTACGCCTATACTCTTCCCTAAGATGATTTCTTTTTGCATAGAACTCATAGTGATCGTTGCCATACTTCTCCAGGCACTCCTCATAAATTTCAGAATACCTTGCATACACAGCCCTCTGGGCAACCGGAAACCAGGAACACCGCTTATCCCAGTTACGCCGTGTCTCCTGATCAGGGTGCCCACAGTTCTGTGGTGCAAGAGCTCATCCGTGAAGATGACCTGGTCATATACTTTCATTATGTAAATAAGTGTGTAAAGAAACGTTTTAAAGTTTTCTTTGTTTAACGAATTAACAGCGAATGAAATTCATATTTATGTTTCGAAAATGATTACATAGTCAATGAGTAGTTCGCTCTGTAAAGAATATTTTGAAGTAATGATAAATTTCTATTCAAAGTTGTTAAAAGAAGAAGTTTTTAACTTTTGGTCTAAAACATTTCTCAGCTGGGCATTGATTGAACCGATAACATTCAGATACACACACATACTTATATCGAGACTCTGGCCAAATTTTAAAGTTTTTAACTTGTGCAATCCTCGGCTTCTTACCAGGCTATTTACAGGCTTCTGATCAAAAATACTTATAGATATATTTCTCTTTGAGGAATTTTTGGAATGCAAATGCAAGTTTTGCCTAATCGTTGCTTAGCTTATTTTCTGTCTAGTAATTTTTTATAGTTACGTCTTCACTTTTCTTAATTTTAATGCTATAAAGTTTAGATTTTTTGCTTTACAATTTTCTTACACTTGCTTAGGTTCTAAAGTTAAGTTAATGAAAAGTTCGGTTAGGTTAAGTTGTAGACTTGATTTGGTATGAAGATCAAAGTGAAAATATGTTATTTTTACAATCGAAATGCTTGGTTTCTTTTGATATGCCCGAAGAGGGTGGATAAAATGGAAAGGAAGCTAAAAATCAGATCGAATTGGTTGACTCTAAAGAATTTCCTACACGGTTTTACTTCCTTTCGTTTTCAAAATGAAGAAAATATCACAAAAGATCAACGGATGTTTTGCCTAAACAACGATTTTCTTAGAACTACATACAATTGCCTAATATTATGAATAAATATTTACAGTTGCTTAGCCTCTGCTTAAATGCTCACATTGAGTAGTTACCATTTGGGTATTTTAGTTTAATATCTGGCTCTTAATTAGTGGAATTCGGATTCCTCTTTTCATGCACACATACATCGATTGAATTTTAAAGATAACCAATGGCTTTGTTATAAATAATTCCTTTGGATTTTGTCTCAAAGTTTTTGGCATAGGATATGTCTGCTTTTTTGAATGGCTCTGCTAGTTTATGGGCTTTTAGTTTTTGCGATCCTTATTCTTCGAATAGTTAACTGTCTCTTGGCCAGGTCCAATTGTGAAACAGCAGCAGGAGGATAACCGGAGGCAGTAAAGTAATGAGGCCGGATGGGAGCTTTGATGCTGCAGCAGCTGTGGAAATATAAATTATTAGGTAAAAAGTCTTGGATAGACATTTAATATATATTTTAGGATATACCAATCGTGCTGGATTTGGCAGCCACCGTCTCCCGAGATTCCAAAGCCGGAGCCCTCTGCTGGCGATCGCTTTCCACACTCTCCTCGTTGCTCTGCAGATAAAGTGAGCTGATCTTGGCCACGCACTGCGGGAATAAACAATACAACAAGGTTATAATGATGAATATTGATTGTCAGCTGTCAAGACCCACCTTCAACTTCATGTCACCGTGCTTGAAGTGGTAAGCCCGCACTCGGAACTCCAATCCCAGGCGGGCCATCTCCAGTCCATCCCGATTCACCACCACCTTGTCGAACTGCCGCAGGTGCGTCTTTTGCACTGGTTCCCCGTTAATTAGCCAGCTCAGGTGACAGACGGGCTTGGACGGCGACGAGGTGCAATTAACCCGGACTGTGTCTCCAATTTGGTAGCGTGGCTGCCCGCCGGTTATCTTCGGTCCGTGGTTGGGAGTCACTGAAAGGGATAGTAATTAATAAGTATGTTTACACTAAGTATAACTAATAATACAGATAATAAATGGTTTTAATTATCTTAGATTAATTTTATTAAAGGCATTTATACCTCCTCAATTAATGGTTTTGCTTGATATTTAACTTGACTCTTTTACTTAATTTCTTATTCATTTTATTAACCGTTTAATATTTTATTTCGCTTTCCCTCCCATCATTTTCCAGGCATTTAAGACTGTTTTGGATTTGCAAGGATCTGCTGCACTTTAATTAAATTCCCCTGAACATCGTCCACCTTTCCTTTCACATAGAATTCACTGCCTTGATCCTCTGGCCATACCCTCATTTGTAGTCTCGCCTGAGCTTAGTTATTTAATTTTAATGAGCCGGGAAAATTGAATGTTTCCTAGACAAGAACTAGCTCGCCATTTTGTGCCAGGTTCTCTGCTTTTCCATCCGCATTTTGCCATCCTCCTGGCTGTTTTATTTTATATGCAGCATCGCTTATTTGCCCCACTGCCCCATAAGTAAAATAAGGAGAATGCGGAGGAATGGGCACTTTCCTCATGGAGGCTGGCCAAACAGTACCAAGATTTATGTAGAGATTTTCGCCAGGCGGTGGGTGGATGAATGTGAAAAGGTGGGGAAAGAGTGGGTGGTACCCAGAAAACAAGAATGAACTTTCGTTTTGGGCATACGAAATGCTTATTCAAAGTTTATTTGGCCATGTGTATGTGGGTAGGAGTCTGTCCTGCAATGTTCTGCTGTGTGGGTGTTTTTGTTTTAGCCCATGAAAGTGTATTTTTAGGAGGTGGAGTATGGGAGGGCATCTGGAGTCATCACCCATTTCCTACGCCTCTGGGCATATTTCCCTCGCATAACAGAAGTAATACAAAAATACAAGAATAAAATTAGAGCACAGAGAATAATAGATTAGACAGCAAATAATTTATTGGAAAAAACTGCTGTTAGTAGAGCAAATTACTAAACGTGATTATCGAAGCAATGTTTTCTAAGAGCACAAGCATTTTAGAAAATTAAATTTCATAACTTTCTGAAAATACGAAAGTTTCTACTATTTAAACTACCACATGCACCATCCTCGTTCTCTTCCTCGGCTTACTCCTTCCACCTTTTATCTTTATCCACATAGCTTGTACAGAAATAAAAATCAAGTCAAGTGGGAACAGGACCAGAATCAGGACTCCTCCTCGGGCGAGGCCCATGTCCCCCATATCCACCACCTTTCTCCTCATCTAAGTCGAGTGTTTTCTGTATGCATTAGAAATATTCGCCCATACCAAAACCAAAAAAATCGAGAAGGAAAATCTTCTTCCCCATAACGTTGCGGCTGCTGAATGTATGTGTGAGCCATAAAATAAAATTAATTTTTAATGGTTTTAAAAATATTAATTTTCCTTAGAAGTCGCAGGGTGTTTTTGTTGCTCTTCCCTTTGGTATGCTGTGGCTTATGGCCAGTTCGGATCTATATTCAGCAAAGTCCAGTCCATGCACTCAGAAAAAGAGGTCTTACTAGATTTTCATGGACTAAAGTTTTCAATATTTTTATATGGATTTCATTATAAATTAAATAGTCGTAGAGTCGTATAGAAAAAAAATTATTACTATTAATTTATAATTACAAAATCACTTAAGGAATTAATTCTTCTTTCGAATGAAATTTTTTCTTCAGCGTAATCATACTGGAAAGGTTGCCTTTTCCAGGATTGCATTTCCCTCTTCCGTTGGCTTATTTGTAATTTATAAAGTGAAGTTTACTTTGCTATGGTTCTCCTCTCTTCCATGTAAACTTAATTTTCTCCATGCAACTGGTAAAGGCTGAGGGAGAAGGTTATACAAAGGCCAACCATGGAGCAATCTAAAAATCCAACTTGAAGAAATGCATTTTTGATAAACGCATTTGGACAGATTGAAAATATTATTTTATGTTTTCATTTTGTTGCCATTCTAAATTTAATTCTTCTTTGTCACAAGCTGCCGTAGTTGGCAAATATACCTATATAAAAACCAAGAAAATAAATCTTTTGGTTTATCAACAATGAAAGTTTATCAAATTTGAAGGGTCCTTTGAACGTCAGCAAGCAAATGAAGTAAAAAATATAAGTGGAAGTTATACAAATATTGTTATAAGTTATACAATTTTAATATCAAAGAAACGAAAAATCTTCAACTCATTAAAATTACCTTTAAGCTTTTACACTTCTGCGCCAACAGAAAGTCCGAACTTTAATTAATGGATGACCTTATAAATTCAACTTTATCTTGGCCGTATATATTTATTACCCCCAAATACCAAAGTCTTTGCTTTAACCCTCAGCTCACCTGCTAGGATTGGGGTTATGTTCGGATAATTGCTTATATATATTATGTGAGCATTTTTTAAGTCAACGCCATATTGTCGCACTTAAATTTTATTTTGCGGCATAAATCTAGGGAGACAAAACGTGGCGGAAAAGGGACACGTATGTCTGTATGAGTTGGCAATTTATTTTGGCCAGACTTAGCACGCAACGATAAAGGACACACAAAAGGGGGAGGACTGGGTGGCAAATCGAGCCAGATGAGGAGAAAAATTTGGAGATGGGGAGGAAAACCCGCAGGTTACAGGACCAGCAGTAAGCCGAAAACTAAAAGCTAAAAGGGAAATGGCCGAATGTCGAATAGCCACATGCTTCAAGTATATTTTCGGCATTTTCCTATGACTAAGCAGTTTCGGTAGCCGAAGAGAGTGAGTGGTGGGAAAAAATGGATGGGAGGACACCTTTTGTGCAATGGCCAGAAGAAAAAAAAAAAAAAGTATAAAAATGTCTGAAGCACTTCCTCGGCAGTAACAACAAGTACCGAGAATAGGTACAGCAGAAATAGCCACAAGCAACTAGAGATGATCATACTAGATTTACAATCTAAGTCGTAGGATACCCTTTATAAATGTAAAATTATATAAAATATATTATATAACTTTGTTTGATTGTGCAGTAACTACAAAGATACAATAACCAAAGAGTTTCAAATTATTTGTTGTTTTTTGAGTTTTTAAAAATCATATTAATATCAGAAATTAAATTTTTATCATACCCCATGCAAGGGTATGCGAATTCAGAACAAGGGGAATAACTACAGTAAGCACTGTAGGTGGACGTCTATCTAGGTTTTTTCAAGTCTTTCCTGCTCAGTTGGTGGTCTTCTTTTAATACGTTGCGGTATATTTTTTTTTTACGAGCTACCCATCCGAAAACGCTTCCCCCTTTTTGCTCGGAGCACACTTTGCAGCTTCTTCTTAGCAGGTGATAAGCCAGGTCAGGTGGATGGGATTTTGGCAATGAGGATGAGGAGGATAAGAGGGTGGCACATGACGGTGGTACCCCTACAGGCAGTCACCTGTTCTATTTGCAAGGGAACTATGGCTTTGGGGTATCTCTATATGTGTGTGTGGGTGTTTGGATTAGGCACATGTTGAGCCCTTCGCTTAAGTGTTTTTCTCTGTATTCTCCCCTTGAACAATCTCCATTTTTTAGTATTTCTTTGTCTTTATCTACAAAATTTTAATAAACATTTACCAACATGATTTACACTCCATTATATTAAATTTATTCAACTCAATGGCGGGTGACCGAAAGAAAATGTTAATATAAATGCAATAAATGTAGGTTAAGAAGTCATTTGAAAGCAAACAGATATTTCAGACGTCTTTGTTACTATATATGTATAATAACATCTTGAAACTGTTTTTTTTTGCCTATTCACATTATTTAAAAATAATTTAAGAAATGTAGAAAGTTTAGAAAAATTGAATAAGAAATAATTAGTAGAGTATAGCGAAGCACAAGAAATTAACCCCAGTCGCAATTCACGTTTCACTTCCTGTTTGCCCTTCCATTTCACATTCCCTGCACCAAGCACTTCACGCTCCGTTTCATTCCGCACATTCCCCTTCTCATCCTCATCGAGTCCTGTTAGTCCCGTGACATTCCTCGTTTGTTATCTTTAATTTTGCATATGGCAACGATTTTTAATGCACGATACGAGTCCTTTCCCCTTTGCCGGCGGATCCTTCGGTTCAGTTGCGGCATGTTTGAGTTAAGACAACATTACAGTTACCGTTATTTCCGCGGCTCTTCCGTATCCTCATCTGCATCGGACTCCACTGTCTCCCCACTGTCACTGTATGTGAGAGTGTTTTTCTATACTGAGACAAAATTCATTCAAATTATTTAAATTAAAAGATTGCAGCGAATTAAGTTCCATAATATTAATAGTTTGTTTTGAAATATAGCTTTTAAAGTATGGTTTGGCAATTCATCGAAAATATTTTTGTAAAATTGTACAAACAGAAGGTAAATGTTTGAATCTATTATCGACTTTTTACAGTGCATCTGTTGCGTATCGCGCGTTGTTTTTTAATTAATGAGTACGCAAGGCTCTCAGCGCTTGGCACATGTCCTGCTCTTTCCACTCGATTTTCTGGGTGTCTCTCCGGGTCCTCATCCTGTTTCTGAATTTATGGTTAAGTGCACTTTAAAGGACAAACACATATATAACTCACTTTTCCCGTTGAGTTTCTTCACTCTACGTCCTATCTCCGTTCTCTCGACCCCTCTTCTTCTCGGACACAGTCATGCACAGACATATAATGTGATCGCTTATCGATTTTACAATATAAAAAGCAATTGCCTGCATAAAGGTCCTGGAACAGGACTCCTTACTTACAATCCCATGCAACCTCCCACTGGCAAGCAAAGTTAAATGTGATTTTTATGAGCTATGAGCGAAGTTTTGGTGGTGGTGGGGACTGGGGCGGCACTTTGTCATAATATTTATTGTTGCTCCTTGGCCTGGTCACACTAATGAGCTGTAAATTATCCAAAACGAGGCCAAAGGCAAGGCGCTCATTAAAGTTTAGTGCTCACAATTGGGAAAACACTTAGGGCACGTTTTTCAAGGATGTTCAGCCTAAAGAAAGGCTATTAGTAAGATATGTTAAATAAAATACTAATGTAGTGAGTAGCTCGTATGCCAGATATAACTAGAAATATATTTTTATAGAAAATCCAAACATAAATTTTATAAACCAAACTCAAAACATAATTCGAGACCGCGTGAATGCAAACATTAAGGGACCTTTCGTCGTCCAAAATGTTGCGGCTGACATTTTACGATCGCCAAATTAACATTGGCAACTCCCACTGGGAACAATCGGCTTTCACTAGAGCATATTTTATGGTTCAGTTGCATTAGCAAGACGAGGGTCCCTATCCCCAAACTCTTACTAAACTCCTCCGCTCCCTTTCTCTTTCGCAGCTGACACAGTTGTTGATGATGAAGCTTCATCCCACTCACCACGACTTTTTCCTTATTTTTCCTTAATATGCAACGCCCACAGTTGCTTTATGGTACAGGCAAAACTCGTATTCAAAGATCTATTTAAAGGAAAATAAACTCTTAACTTAAAAAAGGAGACTAATTAAATATTTCTGTTATTTCTTATTTATAAACTATTTAAGAAAATATTCTTTTTTTGTATAAAAAATTAGATACAGAATATTCAAATATAAAATAAACACTGTAACTTTCAAGACTGTTTTTTGCCTTTTTTCCGTTTTGCCCTATATTTTTTCTCGTCTTTCCTTTCCGACTTTCATTCGAATAACGTTCAATTTGGCTGCCCAGACACATTGTTTAATATGCAAAACCATTTCCCATTTCCCCGGCATTCCAATACGCCTTCGAAGGCTGAACCGAAGTGAGGGGATTTGGAGTAGCGAGCTAAGGGAATGGCCAAAAGGAAAATCAGCATGAAATGTGCTTAGTGCATGGGCGAGGGGCTTGGTCGCCTTTCTTAGCAATGTCCTGCTTCTTGTTGCCATAAGTTAATGCAGGTTTCTGCCCCGAGGACTGCGGCTTCCATTGATGATGTCGGTAGTTCGATTTGGCTCGGTGGTACTTCCTTGTCCCCAAGGGGATTTCCCTGCTTAGCGACTGCTCCTGCTGCTGCACATATTGATAACTGTTTGATTCTTTTATGGGTTTATAAATTTGTGATTAACTTCAGGCAAATTCGGCAAACTTGTTTGGGTTGTGTGAAAACATCCATGATGTGTTACTGATAAATGACAAAAAGAAGACCTTAAAGCATTTAAGTTTGTGCACAGGAAAAATACTATATATATAGTATCTCTTATGAGTATTAATAGTTAAATTATTCATTATCTGTACAAAATGATTCGCCATCTCAACCTTGTTTAGATCTATTTATTTTTATACAGAATTCTATTCAAAATATAGTCTTGCCTTTAAAAGTTTCCCTCAAGTGTACTCGCTTTTTCTACACACATGTAAATGGTGAGAGGATAGGCGATCTTTTTTTGCCAGCCAGCCTCCGCCAGATGGCGCCTTTGTCTTAGCCCAGTTTTTACCCACTTGAAAGTCGGACATGAAAACATAATTTTACTTCAAAATTGCAATGACAGTAGCATCCAGGCCCCGCCCACCTCAGTCCACGACCACGCCCCTTCATTGTACACACATATGCGCCTTTTGTTGGCGCTGCGTTGCCGTCGACTGCAACTGCAAAAATTCCATTTCAATTGTTTGCTTAGATTATGCAGTTGTATTAGGAGCGGGGTTGCACAAAAAAAATGAAGGAATGGGGGTCAGGTCCGTTACATATATATATAAATATACATTTATATATATATATATAGGGAGGAGTCTGGGGTTTCCAAGGCGAAACGCAAAGAAAAGCGAAAAATCCGAGAGTAGGGTGAAATCCTTTAAAAAGCAGCGAACAAGAGGAAAGCGAGCGAGTTTACAAGGATCCTGGGAGTTGAGATGACTCGACAATGCCATTTGCAACGCATTGCCATGTTGCATGAATTCCATTTACGGACTGAGACCGAAACTGGAGTGTGGAGACTGGCGACTGGAGACCTGCAACCTCGACCAGGTGGTCCAGGCGAAACAGCTTCAGGATCTGCACCACCTGCGGGAAAAAGCCGCTTTAAGTTGTCGTGGGAAAACTCAAGGAATTTAATTTCATTAAAATGATTAATGTGGTCTAAAAAGTGTGAGATGTATTCGAGAACCTAAGAGATGCCAAGATTGTGGAAAAGAAACGGAAATGGAATATTGTGTAATGCAAAACTTCACAATAAACACAGCTTTTTTTTAAGTTACTAGCGATATTTAGTACAATTAATAAGGGGAAATGGTCTCTTTATACGGAAAGTAAAGATGCAAAATAATGTCAAGTTCCTCAGCCATTATGTTTTTAATATAATATTAATTAATAATGTAATTTTGTTTTAGTGCATTTAAAACTTCCCAACTGATTTATATAACCCAATTTAAGATATATCCTTGCTGTCACTTTGCTGGCAACCTTAATATGCCACTCCCCATATGGAAAGTGGGATCCTTATGTAGCACGTGTTTTTATGCGAGGGGGAAACCCATCAAAGACTCCTTGACAGGGAGCTGACAGCCTGCATGCAATTTACATTCAGCAACCTCAGATTTCAGATGCCTCGCATGCGTTCTTAAATGGTTTTGCCTGGATTCGAGTTTTTCAGCCCCGGTGACAGGAGTCGGAGTGCTCGGCTGTTATCCTTTAACTTGCCTGTCAATCCTCGTCGGCTGCCTTTGGGCTCTGCTCTTTATCCACTCCCAGCAATTATGTTGCACATTCGGGATGCTGAGTTCTGCATTCTGGTTTCTGCAACTTCAGATGCCGCATCACTTGCCACTGTCATTCACAACATTGTTGGCTGCCCGGCACTATTAGCATTTTAATTAAATTTTCTGCTGTCGCCTGTTGTCCAAGTGCCTCGCATTCTGAATAACCCCCAGTTCCCATTCCCGATCCGCCTGCATTTATCCACCACCCTTATGTTAAACTCACCCACAACGGTCATGGTCTCCGACTCGGATACGGTGTTGAATGCGGGCGCCTCACCGGACACTTCGCAGCGATAAAGTCCGGAACTTTGCAGCGTTACGCGGCGCAGGAGAATCTGTGTGTCCGAGGAGTTACGCAGCTGTAGGGGAAAAGAAAGGTTATCAGGTGTTTCTTTTCTTAATATATTTAAATATGAATGTATAATTCTTTTCACATAATGAATATATGCAATCTTCTTAATGAACAACTTAATACTTATGGTAGTAGCCCTATTATTGCCATCTTTATATTATACAAGCGCAATATATTTAAACCATAGCTTACATGTTCATCCCACTTGCCTAATAAATACTAAACGAAATCCAGAAATTTGTATTGGTTTCCCTTCATTTTTCAGTTAAGCAGCAAAGTGGGATAAATTGCGGGGCAATGAATCGACACAAAATCAAACGCAATTAGAGTTCAAGATGATGATTTTTTTCTATGGATGATTTTGAACATTCGCAAATTCAAGGCAAAATGAAGATTGATGATGGGAAAGGCAGTTTATTATTAGTTTAGCCGCACTGTGGGCGAAAAATGTAATTTTCTCGAGGGCCGCAAGGAGAAGTCAAGTAAAGGAAAGCAAAAGTCATAAACCAAAAAGTCGGAAGAGCCAAGACCGAAAAGCCAAGCAAGCAAATGAAAATAAAATATCTAGAAACAATCGCACAAGAGCCTGAATGTAAGATGGAAGATACGCATGTGAGGGCGGAATGTTGTAAAAGTCACTCGCACAGTTCTTGCTTTATATTTTCTTTTTCATTTTCCCTGGGCAACAATTGCAGTCAAGTCAAGTTCTTTAAGTTGCACTTTTATTATCGCATACACATGCGGGAAGAAAGTTTCATTTGATTCGGGCAAATTTTTATGAAAATTCTTTGCTCTCGCTTTGTGCGCTTTCCCCTGGCCACATTTCACTGGCCCACTCTACTTTCTTTCTCCGGCGTAAACAATCACAAAAGTCACGTTCAACATTATTTTTGGTTTGTTGCTTGTTTTCGGCTGTCCCTATTGCACCCCTTTAACCCTTGGCAGCTTCTCCTGTCCTTTACAATGACTGTGGACTGGCTTTTGTTTGTTGCCTTCTTGGCAGTACTTAAGCCGATTCTTCTTCTCATTCTGCAGCTGCGTCTTTCGTCTTTTTGCCAATTCTTTCGGCACGCTCAAGTTGTCAGCACCCCCTTGAAAAATTTTGCTGAGGGGGTCGTTTTACTCTGGTTGCCGTGAAGGAGCTCTCGGGGTGGGGGGCATAGCATTGCTAGCCAAAAAACCAAATCTAACCGCAATTCAAATTGCAGTCTCTCTTTATTGCTTTTTCGTCGCCGGCTAAAACCCCTCCTGCCAGGATCTTGAGCGGCCATTTCGCTCATGACTGCAGATTGAAGTTGTTATTTGTAATTCCAAATTCGGTTTGGCTAAAAAGAATCAGCGCTCCTAACCTTGTTTACGTTGCCCTGATTGCAGTGACCAACAAATAAAAAGGAACCACATTACGATATAAAATAACATAGGAATAACTCGGGGATGTAAGAAGGAAAACATTTCCAAGATGACAAAGTCTGTCGGAAATGAAGAAAAATTCCTTTGAAGGGACTGATTAATAAATAACTGCATTATTCTGAATTCTCCGACAACCTTAAATACAGAAAATAGCATAAATAAAATTTTTAAATTTAATAATTCTGTGAAGCGACCTTAAATACCCGTGATAAATTTACTTCAAACAATAAGCATTATATGTTCACATTGGGTAAAGGTCTTCTTGCCAAATCCTTCAACAACTCATGAAAATATTCCCACTTTATCAAGCTTCTCTCAGCTATGCCACACTTAGTCACATTCGTAACCCCAAATAACCCGACTTTTGTTCTAATCATTTCCCTCCACTCAACTCGGCCTTCAACCCTTTTCAAGAGGCCGGCGACCAAATGCAGACATTGAAACCAAACGAAAATTATGCCGCATTACGCATTATGCCATGCCAAAGGAGTCTCCTTAAGCCTGCGTTTTTCTTATTCCTCTCTCTCTCTCTCTCTTACTCTTTCTTTACCCCATTTCCTTGGATTTTTCTTCTTTTTCCCCTTCCAGCCGCTTGGCCACACGCACACAGACCATAAAACACGCTGGCACATTGCTCATACGCCGCGTTAGCTCCGACAATTGACGGGATTTACTTTGCCACGCACTGAGACAAAAATATACAGAAAGAAGTAATCATTTTTCAAAAGTACAGCTGTTTTGCAATATATTAGTTTTAATAAACCCTTTTAGTTGGATTATCTGTTTCTAATTTATAAGCTTCATTAAATTACATATTTGCGAAATCACCCCGAAAATATACCACATTTTGCACAGTGCAGTCTCTGTTTTTCTTAGCCTTGCTTTCCTTTGACTGCCCGTCTTACAAAGTAGACGCACTTAAGTGCTTTTGGCAAATTATTATTATTAGAGCGGCACCAAGTAAAGGGCGGGGGATATCAACTTTGTCTGGGATATTGACAGCTTTAAGTGATTTCCGTTAACCTTTTCGATCGCCAGGCAAGCAGACCAACACGTGACCTCAGCCAAATCAGAGGGGTAGTGAAAATGGTGGTTGGGCGAGGTGGAAGAACAACCCACACAGACACACATTTTTATGGCAACAATGGAAGGTTACATCCACATTAAATTAAAGTTAAATGGCAAAACTACGTGGCAGCAATTTTCATTCCAGCGACGACGTAATCAGCAACAAGCATTCGGGAAAGTGGGGAAAGCGAATTGGGGGGAAAAGGGCACTAAGGGCTTCCTTCGCCATTGTGGCAATTACATGTTTTAAAATAATCATTATGATCAGGTCGTAACACTAAATCCTAAGCAACATACCCCACCATCTCTAAAATCACGTGCATAAATTGTAATAAAATTTTAAATTAAATTTTTCCGCTTCCTTTTTTTCAGATAAGCAACACCTGTTGCCACATAGACAAATATTTATATACTATTAGTTTTAGCTCTTTAGTATTTGCTGCTTTGTCTTTTCTATGATCACCTCTATCATTAATAAT
Organism: Drosophila eugracilis; assembly: GCF_018153835.1. Lineage (NCBI taxonomy): Eukaryota > Metazoa > Arthropoda > Insecta > Diptera > Drosophilidae > Drosophila > Drosophila eugracilis. Next base: position 2,594,176 of record NW_024571981.1, on the reverse strand, counting down.
ATTTTTTTTATAATCGGTTACGGGATACTTACATCGATGTTGACTCCGGGCAGGGGGAAGGATTGGCCGGGGGGCTTATCGCGTGGGACGTAACGGTAGATCTCGTGCCCGTCCTTATACCATTTCACTGAGTACAAGGACTCCCCATCGAGGGCATAACGACAGCCCAGAGTGGCGCTCTTCAGGCGCATTATGTGATTGGGTATCTTCACTTCGGTCATTGTCAGCGAGCTGCTAATGTCTGCAATTAGCGTGGGTAAGGAAATAGAAAAGGACGTTAGTGTGGTGAAATTATTTTTAATGGAATACCCAGTGGCAGTGCCATTCCCGTTGCAACTGCACCAAAGTTCCCTCCTTTAATTCGTATTCCCTAACCCACATTCATATTTCAACTGTTATGATTCCAGATGGCCATATTTTCCCACCAAAATGGCCAGAAAGGAAACACAAAAAACCTTTTCGGCCCTGTCACATGAATTTTGACTTGTCCTGCTGGACTCCGGCTCTTAGATCCCAGTGCACGTCACTGCAGTCCACAATTCACGTGTAAGGCGAAACAAAAATACATGCGCAAAAACTGAAAGTTTTCGAGAATGAAGAAGGCAAATAACGGTAAAACATGAATACCCTAAAAATATAAAAATTATTTTTAAAGAATTTTTTATAAAAACATAAAATTTTTCTACATATTTTCTAGATTATGTTGTAAATAAGTCAAAACGGGACCTGACCGTCAAAATGGCGACTTTTTTTGCAACCAACGACCAAAACTAACTATCCCTATCCCTTATCCACTGATTTTAAAAAGGTAAAATGTTTTAAAACAATTTTCTTATCATTTGAAGAACGCTATATCCACTAATATTGCTAAGAATGGTCAACAATTTAAATTTTACATATTTTTATATCTTTTAACGAGGTTTGGCTTCGTTGTTAACAAAATAGTGATTTCTTGTTGGAAAATCTGGGTGAACCAAATTGGGGTTACAACGTCTTATTTCGATAAAAATGTTTAAAAATTTGTATCCAGAACATGTTTGATCTAAAAGTACGTATACCTGCAAAACGGAAATACAAAGCCAAACACAGACCAAAAGCTTTTAAATCACAAACATCAAAACCCTGCACATATCCCCATATTTGCCTTGCGCGACATTTTGGCGGGTTTTCGGTAAGACCCCAACGGGACTACCGTTAACCGTTACGGTGGCCAGGACAGTAGCCGTTATATTTTCAGCTGTGTGGGTTGGATAACACCCACTTATTTAATATACCGCTACACTTTTCATTTTTTCAAACGTCAAACGTGAAAAAGTGAGTTCGTTCTGTGGGAAAGCGGGAAAAAACAAATACTCACGCACACTCACACAGATACTTCTTCTCAGACGCATATATGCATATGTATGTGTTGGTGTGTGTGGTGTAACGTGCAGCGCCGCCATTGAATTTATCACATTCACATGCAAATTGCGCCAAACGACCTTATTATGCAAATTGCCAACTGCAAATGGAGAACGAAATTGATTTTCCTGCATTTGCCGCTCCAACAACAACAGCAGCAGCGCCACGAATAAGGAAGCAAAGGGAAAGTTAAGGAAAAGGACTCATGCACGATGAACTAGAGGTACAGTGGTTACCTGATAAGGAAAATGAATTACTACACGGAAATGTGTAACCTGCACGATCATTTAAATTGGCGAATTTAAGAGAGCACTAAATGCGAGTTTAGAGACGAAAATTGCGGAGTTTTACAAAATTAATCAGATGGATTTATACACAGAAAGTGGAACGAAAAATATATATTTAAGGAACAGTGCCATGAGCCTTCATCTATTACCTTCAGATTTGTGGAAAATCTTAGATTGAATAGAGCTGCATTTTAATAAACTAGAAATTATATTTCATGGCTTTGATGATTATATTTTATTATCTAATTATTATATACTTTAAACGTGTTTTTCCCATACTTTTACCATCAGAGAATCACAGTGTCATTCCCTGTTTATCACGAGGTGGAAGGTGGGTCTGCGAGGTGCCGAAAGAGGATCTCCTGTTGTCTATAGCATCTCTCAACAATTTTGCGACATTCAGCAAGCCACATTTATATGACAACTAGTGGGTAAGGGACAGAACACCTCACGTTAAGTGCGGGAAAAGAGAGACCGAGTGTGTGGTTTTTACAGCGACAAATGGCGAATATATTGAGCTGTCACACGCCCAACTCAAAAACCCAAGCCGGAGGTCATGCACACGGACACACTAGCACAGTAGCATCGGTAATATTGAGCAATGTGCACACAAATAGGGCGATGAGCACTAAGCAAAATATACTCACATCCTAGAACAAAAATTTTAAAAATAAAAATATTGTATAATAAATTTGTATAACTATGAGTGTGTAGAACAGCTACTAATGTCTCTATATGCTTAGTTTAAAGCGTACTGGTTAAGGGTTCAGAATTGAGTTACGGTTCCGATATAGCAACCACATTTTCTCCGAGTGCAAAAAGCAGGGTCAGAAAGAGACAAAGTAAAAGGGGAGCAAAAGAGAGCAACGGATTTGCAATCGGAATCAAAATCGCAGTCGCGCCTTCAATAAAAAATACGTTGAATGCTTTCTGTTTGTTTGTTTGTACGTGTGTTTGTGTGTGTTGGCCTGTTAGTGTTTGCTTATGCGTGTGTGTGTGCCCGTGGCAGACAATTGGCATAAAAGAAGAAGAGGAGACAGCGATGGCAGCCACAAAATGAGTTAGTTGTTTGCCTTTTTGCTTTTTTCCACAAACACAAACAGAAGCACACATGCAGTCCGCTTTTTTGGGCTCGAATATTTTATAGCCCCAAATACGAATCGCAACAACAACGAACATCATGCATTATAAATTCATTTCCGTGTCGGCATATTTTTGTTAGCCCAAAGGGAGAAAAAAGCAAATAAATGGAGTAGATGGTACCATAAAATGTGCTAATAAGCTAAGGTTTTGTGTCAGTGTAAAAGGAATGGAAGAAACCAGAGGAATAAAATTTACGGCCTTAGAATATCTTAAAAGGTAACTTTTGCAATATAATCGTTGAATGTAAGTTCTTAAATTCTTTCAAAATGTTTGATCCAAAATACCATAATTACCAAAAAGTACTTTAAAAGCTTATTATTAAGGTTCGGAATTACATTAATGATATTTTTTACATATTTACAAACTCTTACATATTTTACAAACTCTATAAGCATTTAAATGAGGAAACTTCCAAGAACGCTAACTGTTATGTATGATCCTTGTAATTTAAGGGCACCTCACCCATGTCCCGTTGAGGGGATACGCCCTCGGTTTTTAGCGAGTTAATTGCAGTTGACTGGCATTTGACTTTGCAAATTGGCCTGGGACATTCCCTCCCTCCCTCTCACACCCTCCACACCCCTTCTCTTTCGCACGTTGGCAGTGCACGAGTGCAGGTCTTGCTGCGTAAATGGTGTGTGTCCTTTTTTCTACTGCAGACTACAGAAACAACAACTGACTGCACATTAAAAATTAAAAAAGCCAACAAAACGACAAGGGAACTTGAGACGAAGTAGAAAAGCAGTGGCTTAAAGGGGATTTTATCAAGGAGCGGTATTAAAAATATATGCTTATGAAAAATAATATTATACATTCTAAATAATTAAAAATGAATATGGTTAATATCAACGAGTACACTGCCCTCTTTGATTTTGAAGCTCAAACTCAGAATTCTGCCAAATGTATATCTTAATCTTGAACTGCTTTGGGTAATAACCCCTTTTCGTACACCCATGTGCTTTGAAGGAAGAACCCGATCCATTCAAAGTCAAAAGCTAAAGCTAAAGTTGGAGAAGAACGGGCTGGAAAATGTGGGGGAGTAGCTGTAAAAGAAAATTTGCCTACGACAACGAACAGCAGCAGTGAGAAAAGTTGAAAAAAAGAAGCAAAGTAATTTCATGCATCGTTTAATTTTCATTCGGGCTTAATTTGTGCAACGCCCCCACAACATAACCCCGCTTTTCAGGACCTTTTTCCATGCCCGCCATTCTCACCATATCACAATAAAGAGTTCCTTGATGGCATTTCTTCCCCTTTCTCGCCGGAGTGTTTGCAATTCCCCATTTAGACCTAATACTCAACAGCCACTTCCAGCTCAACTGACAATTGAAACAGCAAATAAAATGGCGGGTAAAAGGGGTAAAACAAATGTTAAGCAACCAGAAAAACAAAAGCCCTCAAAAATACAATATCACAGAGTTGAAACTGACACCGAACAAATTTGAAGACAAATAAAATTAAATGATGCTCAGTTTTATACTTCTTTTGGCATAAATAAGCCTTTTTAACATACGTGATTTCGAAATACACTTAATTTAAACTAAAATCTTCTTTCTTTAAGCAAATATTTTTAGATTTTTGGTAAAATACTTGAACTAAAAAAAGTTTTTTAGCCATTTTAAATCCCACTTCTTGTAGAACACAACCCCCACTTGTATCGCACTCCCCAAATCCCTGCCAAACCCATTTTGTTGTCATTTCCACACGTCCAAAAGAGACGACTTGTCCGCAGACAAAAATTGTTTTGACTTTAATGAAGTCAATTTTGGAAGTTGTTCCCAACGTCTCCTTATTTCCGCACCCCCACTTTTATCCACCATCCTTTGAAAAGTTCTTTACCCCCTTTTGTAATTGAAATTTTTATAGTTGTCGCACAGTTTGGTATCTCAAGCGAAAGAAAATGGTAGGAGGCTGGGTGAAAACTCGGCTGAGACAAACTTTTATCAGCGCCTGGCGCATTCTTTAAAACAATTTCCAGTGTCTACCAACCCCAACCATACCCAACCAGCCGTCCCTTTTTCCGCAACAAATTAATCCCTTTATTTGCATAATTGAAAAACATCAACTGAAGCAGTCAAAAAATATCAAGAACTCCGAGTTTGAATAGCCAGCGGGCAAATGTCCTCTGAGGGCGACGGAAAAGGATACACTCCGGTGAAGAAAATTATAATATGGATGTGTGTCCTTTTTGTCTAAAATTAGAATGACTACAAAGAATATCCTCAGTAAATTTTACAAAATGCAAATATCACAAGTTGGTCTCGTTTGGTCCCACTAAACTTCTTCATAGCTTAATTTTGATTTCAAACATTTTTTCAAGTGTTCAGGCCCGAACTGTCGCCACATTTTAATGTTGTTGGCGGCATCTCTGCCCTGGGGAGCTATTTAACATTTTTCCAACACTTTGATAATCGCACTTTGCGGGCAGATTAATTATTTACGAGCGGCGTGTCCTCTTCTACCTGAGTTCACTCGCATCGTTTAACCCGCAGAGAGACGGAAGACAACCGACAGCCGACGACAAAAGCCCAGAAGTTGCTGTTAAATCTTGGTAATGCCTAAAGCTCCGAACCGCCCCCTAAATCCCGAACCTCGAACGCCAGACCAAGTATATTTGTCGCCGGTCTTAAGAGATTGCGGCGCAAAATTTCCGCGACTGGTTTGAGGTCAGGTCGCCATCTCCCTCCCGGGAGATTTTCCGGGGCGGAAAACAAGCCGCAAGACATCAAAGCGCGCACGACGAGGAGCAAAAGTCAACGCAAGTCAGGTAAGGAATGTGAGTGAGGCAAAGGCACAGGCAATGGAATGCCACTCTTGTGAAAAATACTAAAGAAAAATAAAAGCAAAACAAAATTTTTAAAATACAAAATTTAAATCGAAAATACAGCGTAAATGAATTTAAAAAAAAATACGCCCAATGCCTAAAATAATAAAATTAAACCCAAAACTTGAAAGACTTTTTCTCGAGTGTGTTTTCTAAAATCTCCGGAGGAAATGAGCAATTGGCGACCCAAATATCCCCGATGCCTATTTAGTTATCAACTGATAATATTTCAATTGTATTTTGCGCTTTTACAGATTGAAAATAAACAATGAAAACGACCTAGATCATCTATAGTTATAATTAAGGGTCGTGCGGTTAACTGCTCCTTTATATCCGCTAACGACTAGAGGCGCAGTGGAGGCGTCAAATTAATGCGCTAAATGCAATTTGCGGCGCTGAAAAGACGGCTTAAGGCGATGCCAAGTGCCTGGTCCTTTGAGCCAACTAACAGCCAAGGCAACTTTTCCTTTGGATCCAGCCCTTTGCCATATGAATTATGCAGTCAAGAAGAACAGGAGACGGCTTGGAAGTAACATAAGATGAAAATCGGTTTATGTTCTTAAAGGGGTGAGTACTGAGAAAGCTAAAGCCCATTACAAGCATATAAGATAATTGAATAAAATAAAATGATTCAGCATTATAATGAAAATGTAATCAAAAAATAGTTAGTAAGTGAGTTCTACTAAAATTAAAAAGATTGAAAGATGCAAGGACGTTTTCATATGAACTTTTCCTAATTGGTCATTTTGTATGCAACTTGTGATGATTTATTCAAAAAGTTGGACTATCATATTCTTGCAGGTTCCACCACCACAAAGCCTCCATTAACATACGTCCCACTTACTGCATACTCTTCTTGGACTTCCTTCCAACCAAAATTAATATTTGATTACCGCTCTCAATTCAAGTTCTTTTCGAATAGTACCGAAAAAATTTCTTTTTGCCTCGAGGCCAAGACCAAAAGTTGAGCTATAATATTGGCTCATAGAGTGCCTTCAGTTGGCCATAGAAAAATATTTGCCTAAATACATAGCAGAGAATTTAAAATAAAAGGCCATAAGCACGCTTTTTACCAACCAATTTTTTTTACTTTTCTTCTATCCGCTTTTTTTTTGTATTTTTGACTGCTTCTGGCATAATTTGAGGAACTTCCTATTCAACTTTTCCTGACCAGCCTCAGGGGATGGACACACACCTCAAAGGTGGAGGTGGTTTATATATATTTATAAAGACAACTTGGCCCTGGCATATTACCATGCCGAGGGATATACCATGACTTGGGCCGACCGAGAGTATTATAAATAATTCAGAGGCCGGCTCAGACCGGAGGCGCTTTAATGAGGCCAAAACGGACTTTTGCCATCACGAGTTTAAGCAATTTTCATAGCCAGGTGAAGGTAGAAGAATTTATGAAAAACTTTCCCTTTTCCAATCGGGGTTTTCCGTTATTTTCATGGGATCCCACTTAGAAAAATAAAACCAATCGAAAATGTAAAAGTAATTTTATTAAACAATAAAATAATAAAAGAAAATAAGTTCTTAAACAAGTTTTATATATTAAATAGTATTATTTATGTCAAAATTTAAGAATTCTTAAGTAAATCCGACAGTTTATCACAATTTCCATTTGTGTGAAAGAAAAAATATAAGTCGACTCAGATTGCTGCGCGTCAAGGAAAATCAACCGATAAAGGTAAATATACATGACATATCCAAATGTGGGCGGAGTTTGTCTGGGGCAGAAGTTGGATGGGTGTGGCAGATGGGAGAAGTCGAGGGGGTAAGCAGCCGCAATGCGTTGGGGAAAATCAATTTCACATAAAAAATTCAAGCAAAATTTTATGCCAACCTTTTTTTTTCTGCTGCTGTTTCTGTCAAGGCTCAAGTAAAAGTTATTGCCCATGTGTGTGTGTGCGAAGTGCATGTGTGTTTGTGTGGCGGCATGTGAACTTAATGATTATGCAAATTGGCCTATAAATCGATTGCCAATCGTCGGCATTGCCACAAATTGCCGTTAGTTTTTTCCACAGCCCTGATAACGACAAAGTTGAAAGGTATAAAAAGAACTTTGGCTATATTTTCATAAATAAACATTTTCTTTATTTTACGAATTTCTGTTGACTTAGAAATCACAAAATAAAAAAATAATATTTCAGAATCAATTGCGTATTTTCTTAGCCAATTTAAGGCTCAATATAAAAAACCTCAGGCACTTTTCTCTTAGAGCCCTTCGAGCTCGTCAACGCACTATAAAAATATCATTATCAGTGCAAAAGTTTGCTTATCAAAGATGACTCCGACAACAGCAACAGGATACAAACACAAAAAAAAGACAAGAAATGTTGGGAAAAATGTGGCAAGAAATTTGCATATTCCACAAGACACGAGGCAGAAGCCAAAGACACGCGGCTGCCACTGTCGTTGAAGTTGAAAAATGAAAGGCCAGGAAAATTGAATTGCCAACTGGTCGTCTGGGTCCCTTCCCCCTTTTTTTGATTTCCCATCGTCTCACAGAAAGCTTATCATTAAATTCAAATATCAATCAATTTATCATAAAAAGAAACGGAAGCGTCAACAAAGAAGCCAGTTGAATGGAGGAAAAGGGGAATTATGGGACTGCATCTGCCAGCAGGTTGAAGGATCTCCAACTAATGCAATTGGCAAAAGGAAAGAAATGTCTTAAAAAAGGATGGATATTGGTAAGGTCATTAGTGCTTCGAAGATGAAGTGAAGATACATTAAAGTGTGGCTTAAATGGAATCAAAGAACATTACTTAAATGGCAGTGGATAAAATAATATTTATTGGCTTCTTAATAAATAATAATCTAACCCAAAATAGAATTTAAACCCTTTACAAGTAGCTTTAACTCCTGGCACTCTCTAGCCGCAAAAACGTCCGCCCCTAAAAGGCTTCGATTACCAGTTGACACTTGTGTCTTCAACTCCTTTTAAGCCCCTAAGTAAATTATTGCTAATGGCCTCCATCGACGTTTTGGCAAAGGGATTGCGATAGGAATCGTTCCCCAGCAAAGTAATCACAACATTTGATTGATTGAAATCAATTTCCCGTCAGAGACATCTGTGAGTTGTGTGTGTCTCTGTGTGTGATTTCTGGGTGAGTTTGTGTTTATGCATATATTTCCTAGCTTTTGGTTACTTTCTCTGCAGTAACACTCAGAAAAACGCTATAGAACTTTATGATCACATTGACTTAGGGTGGATCTTAGCAGATATACTCATAACGTGTTAAATTCATAAACCTAAAGCGGCCAACTCTTGAACCATATTGATTTGTTATTAATATATAAAATATCTGTTTATTTATAAATCTGTTTTTATTTGTGTTTGGTGAGGTGTCTGAATTTACGTTTACCATTAGATAACGATATGCTTGAAATCAAACAGGGTGAATGGCAGCCCCTTTCTCCATTTCTCCGATTCTCCACGGGAGTTTCCATAGATGCCGAGAGCAGGCAAGCGACAAGCTCAAGTTAAAAAGCATCATTCCCCCTTTACAGGCCCCAGACCATGACATTCACCTGGTTTTCCCTATAGCCATAATCTATCTGGTACATCTTTGAGTTGCTGCTTTATTCCGCAAAATTAATTTCAAATGAGTGGCTGACTGTCATTATATAGAGTCATATATATGAATAATAAATGGAAATGCATTTGTCTGGAAATCTTAAATACGCTCCATTCCCAATTTTCGCCCACATTGTTGGTTGGAAAAAGCAAAACAGATCCAAATACGTGGCTGGGATTTTTATAACCAAATCAGGACAAGACCAGCCACCCTGAGATACAGCTGCTTTTTGGCATTGCTTTTTATTGTTTTTTATGATCATTTGTATTCATCAATTTTGTATTGATTTGGCCGGGGAAAGCCAAGCTGGAAGACGAAAAGGAAGCGTTTATATGCCAAGGCAGCGAAAGGATAAACAAAACTTGGCAGAAGCCAATGAATTCTGATGTTTTGTTGCCCGTTTCGCCCTTTCCCAGGACTTCTCCGGTCCTTGGCAATTCCGCACAGCATCTTACGAATTTATGAGCTATAAAAACATCTGCCCGAACGGACTTCCACCACTCCAACTCACCCTCCCACAGCCCCCCTTTATTTTCCCTGTGTGGTAAGGACAAACAAAAGTAAAGTGCTCCACTTTTTGATTACTTTTTGTTATTGTTTTTATGATTTTTGTTTCCTTTACTTTGCTTTTATTTTACATTTTTATAGTACTTCTTCCGGAGTTTGTGTGTCCTTTCTGTCTTTCTTTACTCGCGTAATTTTAATTAGGCGCCAAATGCATAATAAAATAGATATTTGTTTTCCAGATTGGGGATGAGCATGTGTGGATTGATAACACAAATGGATCTGAAAGCTGAGTGGGTTGTAAAATAATATTCTAAGGGATTAATAAAAAAAATATATAGCTAAAGTTCTACATAGTGGCATTATTAAGAGCTTGTAAATTCAATAATGAAAAAAATCTCTCATTTGGAAATTAAAGATTCAATTTAAATGTGTTGCCTTCTCGTTGGCAGAGTGCAAGAAAAAGGAAACTCGCGGTTAATACAATTTATTGAATTTATTAAGTTCCGAACAGACAAATATGGATGGTAATTAACTTTTAACCAGCAAAGAGAGCAGACTGAGGAAAAAGCCAGCTATATTAAATATTTAATAAAGCTGCGCGCGCATATTAAAATTGCATTAAAATTGTCAGTGGAACTCTTTCTCTTTTTTTCCTTCAGAGCAAATTAATCCATGAAAAGCCAAAAAGGGGGTTGGGGGTGGTGAATGAGCGGATGAGCGAGGATGCCAAGCTGAGGCGGGAAAGCGAATAAAAAATTGAATATGCACCCAACGGAATAACTGAATTCATAAAACGCATCGCAGGCGAAATGAAATGCGGCAAAAATGAAATGTTAACAACGCCAAAAGCCGAAAAGTAGTTCGCCCATTTCCCATGGAAAATAACGAAACGAGGCATATATAAATAAAAGAGGGCAAAGAGACTTTCGGCGACATCAAAGTTATTGACAGCTGTAAAGTTGGTGTAATCTCTACTCCCATTCCCGCATGGTAAAATGTCAGAATTCAATTAAAATTTTATGATATGCACAAAGCAGCAAAAAGCAGCGACTTCAGAGGGCGTAAAAAGTAGAAAAGGAAAGTTAAGCAGGCGAAGGGAAAGTGGGAACATTTTCCTGTCATAATGAAAGCAGCTGCATGCCCGCTCACACACTTGCACTTTACCTCACATACACAAGCATATAGACACACACACACATACACACTGGCAAACGCTTATTGAGGCCATTGGCAGTTTTCCCCGCTTTTCCCCACCATTATGCGCTTTTGCCAGCTTTTCTCTTTACTTTGTGGCGGCGACAACTGCACAGAAGTGCTGCGCATTTTGATATAAATTTATGAATACCCTACCCGCAAGCTGAATGGCATATTGAGATTGCTGTAGAGCATTATAATTTTATCGAGAAGAAATAAATATATGGAACGTTGGATTTTATTCTTATAAGTGAAATAAGCAGTTTGTTTTAAGTAGAGACTATTGTTAGGTAAATAGTTATATTAATATACTTCAATATATATTTACAAAAATTAAAATATTGCATGGTCAAATCATAAATCATAAATACGAAGAGAATTTGAGAAATACATCCAAGCGAAAAGCACATCCTTTAGCCACTACAGCCGATGCCAAACAGTACTTGCCAGGACAATCTCAATTTTGTTTGTTGCTATTATTACTGGTGGCCATCTTGAGCATCATTTGTGCGGCGATTTTTGTGCTGAGCTCTTGGTTTTTGCGACAGAGAAAAATAAAACGAAAATAGCCATTAAAATGATGGTTATAATTTAGCTAACCATTTCGGCGGGCATTGTTTTGTTGCAGGGCCAGCTGCTAATGCGGCTTTATTGTTATGGATGTGATAGTACTTTTTCGCATTTCTTTCACAGGACCATTGGATGTGCTCATGTGAACGAGGATATGCAAATGGGTATGTTAACAGGATGTTGCAGCATGTTCGTCATAAATTCTGTTGGAGGAACGTTGGAGTGAGGGTCACAAATCGACCATCTGCAGTGACCTTTCAACTGGCGCCCATAAAACTGTCTCTCAACGGCCTTCCCACCCACAATTTCCCATCCTTTTTTTGGCCACTTTACAACTTTAAGACCACGGACCGGGCCGAAAAGCGGATGCGATAAGCTTAACCCATCCGCACTCTCAGCGGAGGCATTGATTACCAGCGGCCCAAATAAATTACGAGAGCTCAGTTCTCTGGTCCAGTCAAATGGCAAACTTTCCCCTGCAACTTTCACTTTGGGAACTCTGAGTTGGGGAAATAGAGAAAGCAAAAGCAGCCATCGGAGGCGGAATTTTTCCGCTCTATTTGCGCCGCACAGTGACTGCCAAATATTCACTGCAGGCACCTCAGACAACGGAGGAGTCTTTAAGAGATAGCCAACGATTTTGACTGCCAGATACCCATTAGTTAAAATAAAATATTTTATTTATAAGAACATTTAGGAGGATTTACTTGAATAACAAATATGGGGCTTAAATTGTTCTGAGAGATTAAAAACTAAGGTTATACGAGGTGTGTTCAAAAAGTAAGGTGACTCTTCAAATTTCGCGAATTTCAAATTTTTCGATTATCGATTTTTTTGTTTTGTTATATTGGTACACTCTTCCCTAACATCTGTACCAAGTTTCAATGGAACATCCTCTTTTGTTTGGTTGTGAGAGGCGTAAAGTTACAAGTTGTTTTGCGAGCTCGGCGATTTTTGCTATCGAAAAAATATGGATCAAAAGATTTGGATTTTTTGGCCAAAAACAACACCACAATAATGCCTCAGCCACCATATTCACCGGATTTGGCCCCATGTGACTTTTTTCTTGTTCCCAAAACTGAAGATAATGAAAAATTTGAAAAATGAAATTGACATTGAACAGTAAAAGGTTTCGATAATCGAAAAATTTGAAATTCCGAAATTTGAAATCACCTTACTTTTTGAACACACCCTTAATTAAAAATATTTTTATGATGATTTGTCCCTTGAACTTACCGATAAATGGAGTCCTAAAAAAACCAAAAACCAACTTTGAGCTGCCATTTGCCATTTTCCAGGGCCATTCTCAAAAGCGTCTTAGGAGCGATGGGCGCGTGACAGGCAGAGGGGCGTGGCAAATGATGCGTGAATAAATCAGCTCGAGTTGCAGGCACATGTAAGTAATGTTTCCTTGGCCAGACACGAGCCCATCCCTAAGCTTCCGTGGGAATGTGTTCGAGGAAATGACACAAGTGAAAATATTTCAAACACTTTGGCCCGAAGTGAGCAAGGAACTTTCCCCGAGTGCGATTGCGATGGTATATGTGGGTATGTGGCATCGATTGAATTGTCTTCACGGCTTGGTGAGCGGCTTACATGACTTAGCCGGAGCTCTGATTGTGGGTGTGAGCGTCTTATTTACTCACACACCCCCACTCTCTCCATCCGACTGTCCTAAGCCTTTACTTTCGCCTGCCTGCACTTTCTTCTAATCAAGTGCTCACTTCCGTTGAGTGCATATAACATTTAAAACTAGCTCGAAGGTCAAACTATACTTGGATTTGCTTAAGCAGAAGTGTGCAAATTAAGGAAAGAGTATTTATCATCTTGTACAACCCTTTTCCCTTCTGGATTCTTGACCCTTATCAGATCTTGTAACCATATTAATCTCACATTCCTTACAGATTTCTCTACTCGATTTGCACATTTGATAATTTCTGACTGCGAATCGAAATCAATTTGCTGACCATCAACGCCCATGAGGTTGAGGTCTCTTGCCAGGTCTGACCTGAAAAGCCTTTTAGCCCAACAGTTGCCTTTTCCTCCGACCTCCGCACAATTTCCTCCCAATTTCCCGCACCCATCCTGTAGATCCTTGACTGTGCTGATTATTTTATGCCTGGACGAACGGTCAGACGGTGTCATGTTGTTGCCGGCCCCTTGGATTTTTGATAAATTTTCCATATCGTTAGCAGCAGCAGCAGCTGATGAGGAACGGGGGGTTGGCAAGGACCCTTTCAGGGTCCGTTTTAAAGGGTGCTTTCTCCCCATTTTTCACTTGCTCTTTTTTGAGTCAGGCAAGTTGCACAATTTGTTGTAATACAATATTTTGGCCATTAGGAGCCAGAAGTTGGGAACAGGCAAATGGCCACTGACTTTGTTTGCTCCGCAATGTTTGCGCTTTTCTGTTTTTCTGCCTGCCATTTTCCTTACAGTTTGAACCTTCGTACGTTCCGCAAGTGGTGGGTGGAAAACTGAGAAGACTGAAATGCAGGAATATCGAGTTCAAAAAGAAAGGGTAAAGCATTCCTATCTCTTGAGGACTATTTGATATTTAAAAGAAATCAATATTACAGTAATTTAAGTTAAAGTTCTTTGCTTAAGTAAAATGCTCTTCTGTTTTCTTTATATAATTCTTCTATCAAAACAAGGTGCTCACCCATATTATATGTAATTCATGCCTTCAGTAAATACAGATAACTTAAATATTTATATTTTATTCCTTTAGGGTATCCCACCACTGCCTCTTAACATTGCTGATTCACTCAGATTGCTTAGGATTGCTTTTGGTTTGACCCAATCGTAATCCGACCAAGTTGAGGAATTGTGCTTCGAACATTTTTGGGCATAGCCAACACATCTCCTTCATCTTCTGTTGTTTTTTTTTCGTAACCTCCCTAACTCCCAGTCGTTGACTGCTTAATGGAACGTAAAGTCTGCATGATTAATAGACGTCAGTCGGTCGTTCGTCTGAGCCTCGTCAGACATTAATGCTAAGTCCCACCGAAGCCCAAAAATATACACTTTTTTGCTCTCTCTACGCTCTAATGATTTCAATAAAGCTACAAGAAAGAAAAAGCCTTAAAGAAGTCAACACACGGGTCTTTTATTTTGTTTCAATTTGCTTAGGGGCGTTTTCTGACCGGATCGGACAAAATTGAACCGAACTGAACTGAAAAACTGGCTCCCAAACTGTTTGTCTTGTCCTGTGACATTGTGTGCTTCTTGGCCTCTTTTTGGCCTTTTCTGACATTTATTTTAATTGAAATGTGAAAATTTTCCTATGATTAGTATCAGTTTTCCAATAGAAAGTCAATATTAACATATAATATAAAGTGTTAACCTAAACATACACTTTTAAATTTAACACAAACTTAATACACAATGTATGTAAGCACAGTTTTAATTTAAAAATCTGAAATAAGCACTAGTTTAATATTACCATATTATCATCACTTTATGAAATTTGTAAAATGGAAATTAAATGCTATTTTAAGTAAAAATAGTTATCTCTAAAGGAAAAATTCCATCCACCAATTTTATATTTATATTTAATGCTCCAATAAATTAGACATCAAACACGTTTTATGCAATTTGTTCCGTCAAAACGCTGTCACCGAAAAGTGCCATGAAATATGTACGAATGTTTTGGATTACTGTTGATGAACATTTGCACTCCCCCAATGATTTATTTGAGTTTGAGGCACCTTTAGTACCTGCTGCTTATGTCAACGACAATAAATAAAAGTAGAGAAAACAACAATGAGAAAAGAAAATAGAAACAATCGAGGGGCTTCCATCAATTGGGCAAATGCAGAGATAAACTTCAACAAAAGCTTAGTGGCTCAAAATGTTTTTGTCTGGCAAACACAGGACATTGATACATCCCTCTGTGTGTATGTGTGTGTTTGCATGTGTAAGTGTTTTCTATCTATTGCAACAATCTGTGTGAGTGCGTGTGTGAATAATCAAAACATATACAAAGCAGAAGAAAAAACACTAACCCACACAGAGACTCAGTTGCTTTGGCCATTGTGGCGACACAGTTTTATTTAAACAAAAGCCTACTTGAGCTTATGCTCAGTTTGCCAGCAACAATTTAATGGCAATGTACGGTTGTATGTATTAGTTTCGGGGTATTAGTGTGTACACATGTAGCCCATAATGCCAACATATGCATCATCTGCTGGGTAGCTATTTGGGCTATATAAGTTTTCTATGCAAATGTGCGTTGCAGATATATATTATATTTTCAAAATATATAGAATTTTTCGAATCCTCGAACTTTAACTTATAGCTAAATATCCAAGTTTTTAGGAAGTTCTAAATTTCTAAAATATAGCATACTTAGTTGGGTAAATATTTTTCTCAGAACTAATCAGAACTTGTTAATCAAACTTTTAAAGCTTCAAGAGTGACACGTTTTCGGAACTCTTTGAAGCCGCAAACATAATTAAATCGACATGAAATACCAGGAAATATGTATAAAGAGAGAAAGGCCACCGCATTCCACAAGATTATTTTGACCCCTGACGATTTGTTCGCTTTACTTTTTATAAAGTGAGTCAAGGGCAATTCTTACTATGGGCTCGACTTGATTAATGGGAAATTGTGTTACCGGCTAATGAGGGGGGTTGGTAGCAAATGGGCGATACGGATGTATATATTCGTATGTATATTTATATATAGATCTGTATAAGTATAGGAGGAAGCAAAAACAGGTGAAGCTGCTTTATTTGCGACTAAGCAATTTTTTGCAAAAATTCAATGAGAACGAGCTGAATTTCCAATGAAATTTTAACGAATTTCATATTTACAGTTAGCCCGGAGTGGTTGGGAGACTTGGGAGGACGCTGTCAGAAGCAATCAGGCTGCAGGCGATGCTTGGCAATATCAAAGAGCGTATTAACATGCAAAGCAGGGCCCACAACCGGAGTCAAAGTCAGAGCACAGAAAAAAAAATCAAAAGTAGTAGGTGTGGGCTGAACAAAAACCAAAAAACAAAACAAAAAAACAGACTGAAAAATAAAAAAAACGCGAACTTGACTTGCCACAGAAGGCGCAACAAAATTGAAAACCATTAGGATTAATGTTTAGTTGAAAGATTTGCGCGTTAAGCCATTTTTACATGGCTGCCTTCGGCTGCCTCCGATTGCTAATGTAGTTTATGTGTAGGAGTGAGTGGTTGGCGGCATGGATCCATGGATTCTTCGAAGGCTGGTTGGCTCTTTGGCTCCAAGGGAGTATCCCTAACGCTAACTGACGTTGGCTTCTGCTGCGGATGCTGTTACTGCTGTTAGGCTTAAGGCGAGACGCACAAACGACATGTAAAATGTGACATTTTAATGTATGCAAATGAGACGTTGAATTAAGCCAACTCACCCACTCGCACACACACACACAGAGAGGGGACGAGGAGACAGGATAACAGGAGAGATGGATATAGGAAAGCAAAAGACCTGCAAGGATCCCCGCTGGTGTGCAAACATTCACTTGGCTCCATATCCGTTTCCGCTGTTCAGCATGTCCCCATTCCGTGTGCTTTGCCTTTTGTGATATGATTTGAAAATAATGAAAAAACAGTTACTGTCTTCTTTCGCAGTTTTGGCCCCTTCTTCTTTTTAGCCACTCCCATTAGTAACCCCCTCACGTTCCAGTCTTGGCGGAAATGTCAACTTAACTGGCTGGAACCCCAAAAAATGCGACAAAGGGCAACACCAGAGATTATTGACAAAATATTCTAGATGAAGATCTTATGAAATTAAAAATACCCAGTAAAAAGTAGCAATAAAAATAACCATATTAATGAAACCTAAATATATATTGTTAATAGGATAATCGCTAGTAATAAACAATCAGAAATTTAACCAAATTCATAAATACGTATACAATAAGATATTATGTAAACAGTGTAACTAGCCATCTAGCCAGTTTTTCACAAAAAATAAGAAATAAACAAAGTACCCATAATAGAAAAACCCCTAGAGTGGACTTCTTGTTCAATTTATTAATTTTTATTCCGCCGGCGTCCCCCAATTTGTCCTTATCGGCCCTTTTGTCTTTCGCCAATGAACTTGTTCGATTGTTTTGGTCTTTGGCTTTCAATTTGTTGATTGTTTTCCTTGGGATTTTCTCAGGAATTCGCTTTGAGGCAGCTGGATTTCCGCCCACAGAAACAATGCTGTAAAAATGTTTGATTATGAAATGCGTAAACTTTTTGTTTCTCTCAGATTTTCTGAGAAATGCTGGGAAAGCATTTAAGATATTTGTTACTTCACTTGAAAGTTCATGGAATATTTCTTTGTTGGCGATATAAAAAGTATTGCTTTTTAAGTGTGTTGTTTGGTGAAGGGTTTGATTGAGAGAAATAACAAACTTTTTGAAGATTATAAATAGATTTTGATAATAATAAATATTAAGGTGAAATCAGTATATTTTTTCTTTCATAATAAAGATTAAATATGGTAATCACAAAGTATTTCCTAGTCAATTGCCATAGAACCATTAACCAAATATTCTATTTGAATAATTTAGAGCTCATTTGCCATTAACCATGATTATAAGCTGAAATATTCCCTTTAGTTTATCTCATGGGCAAACTTGTATAATTAGATCCCCCATTTAAATTAATGCTCCTCTCTTGACTCTGGATAAGTTAGGCACACATTTGCCATTAGTTATTAGCTTGGGCATACCCCTGGAGCAAATATTTGTAAATAAATAAAACTGAAAAAAGATGCCCACAATCCTGCCCTGGAATTAATTATGAACCATTTAAACTGTGCCCAAAAGAACCTTTTATGCATTTGGAGAGAGATTTATAACTCACCGATTAGGACTAGTATCACATGTAGGATATACCAGATCTGCAAACTCGTGGCCGCTGTCCTTCCTGTGGCCCATTTTCTCGCTCCCGGAGCCTGTTGCTCCACCCTCAGTTGCTGGTGGCATTGGTGGTGCTCAGTTTTATGGTGGTGCGGCAGCTGGTGCTGGGTAAAGGGATCCGCTGCACACATCTTTGCCTCCGTTAAATGCCCCAAATGAGCCACGCCCACACGCACTAATGTCTTTATTAATTTCGGTGTGAAAATTTCACTTATTTCATTTGGACATTAAGTTGTTGTTCTGGGGGTTCCCTTTTAGCGCTGCCTCTGTGCGGTAATAAAATGTTGGCTATTAATCACTTTTAATCGCGACGCGAACGAAAACAAGGGAAAAGTTAAAGGCAAAAACTATTAAAGGACCTGCTTGCCCCCAATTCACTTCTTCCATCATATGGAGCGGCATTGCAGTCAAGTTAAAGACATAAATTTTCAAGCATTTTGGGCAAAGATTAATTACACAGCAGCCTTTTCTCGGTTCCGATGCGGGAAAAGCGTGGAAAAGCGGAAAAGCAAAAGAAAGACCTTGCCACATAAATTCAAAATCCAGTTCCCACTCTCTCCTTAACCTTTTGGTTGATTTAGAGCGTCAGGAAAACGCTTGCCAGGCAATTGAGTTGGTGACTCGAAGTTAAAGTGGCAGGATGAATTAGAGTTTCAGTAAAAAGGCGAAGTCTTTTTTAAAGAATGGAGGAGAAATTTCATAAAATGGTCTAACAAATATATAACTAACAATGAAATTAGGAAGCATTTATCATACAAATAACTTTAATGCTTAATTCAAGCAATCAGATTGGCAATTAACATATGATGGTTTATTGCTCTTCATTAAATGACCATTCCAAGACTTTTGTTTAGTATCGAGATCGAGCCTTCGAAAATTACTCATATATCAAAATGCGGAAATTATGGGCTCATCTGAGAAATGCATTATATCGAAATTTATTGGCAATTTGGTTATTTATTTCCAAATTATTATTTTATTAATGACAGCAATTAAGGTGAATGAAAATTGGACAGATAAGTTGAATAATACCAAATTCAGGTCCATTAAGATGAATACTGATCAGAACAATAATAAATGCCAATCAAGCCTGAGGGTATTGAAATATATAAGCACTACTCAAGAGCATCTAGATAAACAAGAAATAAATGTGTTGTATTCAAAAAAAAAAAAGAAATGATGTACCTTTAAAAAACAGATTTACATTTGCTTGTGCTTTTTCATATTACAAGCATTTCGGCATTGTTCGGAATGATTTATGGGCTTTCACAAATCTAGCAACAACAGGGATAATTAACAAATATTTATAAATATTTATAAATATAAATATACTGTCATGCTCCGACAGCTAACAATAACATTCAACTTTTCCGCTCATTTCCGTGTTTTTTTTTTTTTATAAAACATTCCACTTCGTTTAAAGCCAACAAAGGCTGGATAAACACAAATAAATAGCTAACAAGTCAGGTGCAGATAATAAAGCAACAACACCAGAAGCTGTTTTTATAATTACAGCAATAATAAAATCGCGTACACCCGCAAAACCAACAACAATGACAAGTGGAGCGCCTAAAAATATGCACCACGAAATAAATGGCCAAGACCCAGCCTTATATACAGGACATTATATTTACTCCAACCCGCCCAAGCAACATAATTAGCCTAAATTGAAGCAGGAGCCAGAAAAGAGAGACGGCACAAGCGGGCAGACAAGAAAAAATGACAAAATATAATTAAAGATTAAAATGTTCTCTGGCTAAAAGTGGAATTTATGATGGCAAATTTTCTACTTGGAATTTTCTAGCGAGACTCGGTAAAGTCCTTATGTGTTTCGCTTCTCTTTTAATATTTGATAAAATTTACGCTAAAACGTAAATATATATGCATGTACTGGTATTTTAAAGATTTTCGGAGGTTTTCTAAATTAATATTACATCAACAAATATAGAGATGCGTTTGTGACATTTTTTTTATCAAAATTTCTTTAAAATTTGTTCTTCCTTTTTATTAAACCAAAAGTTAGTAATGTTAAGCCAGACTTGTAATTTTTAAAGGTTATTTTAGAAAAGGACCAACTATAAAAACCAATGATGCAAAAGTTGTGCCGCAGCTTTTACAGGGATTAAGTCTTAGTTTCCCCACTATTTTTATTCTTTTGGCTATTTTTAATTTTGGTTAGGTTTTGGGGTCGTCGGATGATTACTCCTTGTGTTCTACTTTTCGCGCTTTAATTAACCGCAACCGCAACAGTTTTCTCAGTTTTCCACAGCAATAACAACAAATGCTTGACAAATGTTTGCGGCACGCAACAAATGCGGCATTTCCAGCTAAAGGCTCAGAGATTTCTCATTTCCACGGCATGCACTTGCTCAGATTTGCCTTGAATTCGTTTCTGTTATTATTGCTGCCACACTTGCACTTTTCCGTTTTTATTTGTGTAGCATTACGGGTATTTTCCTCCTTTTTTTGTAAACACGATATTACTTTTAGTGGCCACTCACACACACACAAAGGCACACACGCACAAGAGGTTGGCGAGTGTGCGTGTTGTTCGGTTGGCTCAGTTTTCAGTTTCGGGTTTCGTTGGGCTCTTTCAAAAAAGAGGGGTTTGAAATAACGCGCGCGACAAAAATAACGTGCGTTCGCCTCAAAGTTGAAATTGCGACTAAAAAAAACTTAAGGTCGCAGAGACTAGTACTCTGGTGGCGCCATCGCACGGCCAAGCTAGGAAGTTTCCTTGGTAGAACGTCCTTTGCTAAGCAAAAGCGAGAGAGCGAAAGCTCTGTGTGAAATGATTTGCTCTTTTGCTCTCTCTCTCTCTCCTTTGTTTGTTCCATTCCCAAAAGTTACAGATAACAGGGCTAACTTTAACAGCGAACTTTCCTATAATAATGTGGTATAGATATGGATGATAGCATTAGGGACTTATGTTAATAAAAGGCACTTAGCATAACAGAGCTAAGAAATGTATTTCGTCTTTAAGTAGGCAGGAACCAAACACAGTATAAATTTAAAAAACTGATTGGTCACGAAATAAAACTGTTAGTGTTATAAATATTTATATAAAGGAAACTCTTAATTTAAACACAACTATAAAGCTAGCATCTTCATTTTAAAAATATTAAAAGTATTTAAGCCACTATTTTAATAACAGAAACTGCATTGAGCAGGTTAGTTAACAGTTATATGTTGGTAAAATATTCCTGTTAACTTGAGATATTTTAAAATGGTGCGGTTTCATAACAAAGGGATTTTTCGGAGTATAGGAAAGACTGTAAGGGACGCGCTTTTGTGATACTGTTAGTTGCATTTCATATTTGTATATATCTTTAATAGTAAAAATAAGTATGATTTTAAATCCCGCGATTTGTTTCTATTGTTAATTAATAAATCAATTTAAATGGATTATAAAGCTCACCCAAAGCCATTACTGCAGATAAGTTAAACTTCTTAACCCTTTCTTACAACTATTACGCTTTTATTGACCAACAAAATTTTCAAGGCTACCAAAAAAAATGCAAATAATGTGCACATTATTTTCTGGTGCTCAATTAAACGCAATTAAACGAAGGACGAAATAAAATTGTATATGCAAATAAATAAATACGAATACATAAGCGCAAATGAGTGTGAATGTGAAAATCAAATATAAATGCTGCTTTGCTTAATGAAATAAAATGTAAATTTAACTGTCACTGTAAACCACTTAAAAATAAATATGAAAAATTATCACAATATTTAATGAACCAACAGACCAGAAAGCCAAACTCCAACTGATGACATCGGTGCGGAGGGGTTGGGGAGTGGAAGGGTTTTTAAAATTATCCCTGATATATGACTTTATCTATGCGATGCACACAACCGAGAAGGGGGGAAACTGGGGGTTAAATGAGCGACTTTTGTTTGCCCAACAGCAATGACAATGAGCAAAAATGAAATTCAAATTGAAAATGAAAAATAATGCAAATAATTGCACTTTGTGCGCATTAATCGAGTTAAAGTTTCGTTTTGCATGCGAAATTTAAGAATGGAATAAACCGAAAACAAAACTGCAGACCTTTTCAAGGTTCAACTCTGGTTTTTTGGGCCATCTTGTGTTCTTCCTCCTGTATTTCCTGGTTTTATGCCCTTCCATATGCAAATGCTGACCACTGCTGTTGCATATCTTGGGTTCACTGAGAAAAGGATTATAAAATATTAATTTTAATAAAATGTTGAAAATGTAAAAAATGCAAATTAAGTTCACCAAAGAGAAAATGGATCCTATGATTATGTTTGAGGTACTAGCCAATTTACCAATAGTAATCCTTAAAAATTGGCTACTTTGAAATACACAAATATTCGCTGTGCATTTTCCCAGTGAAAGAACCTTCTCTTCTATCTGGAAACTCTGTCTGGGTCAGTGGCATTTCACTTCATTCCTGTGCTAGGTTGAAATCGGTGCAGCACTTGAAATTTTTAAGCTTATGTGGTACTCAAATGGAGCCTGAGCTATGAGAGGGTTAAGAGTTGGAAATAGGGGGCTTGGGAAGAGGATAAAGCTCTGCTCTCTGTGTGCTTAGCTAATGGTTCAGTCTGGCTTAGGTAGCCCTCGAGGAGATTCCATTCCCAACCAGAAACATTTGTGGGCGGCATAACCAAAACCTCCAACTCCAATAAAAACACTAAATACAGAAATTTAAATTTGGAAATTGAGTAGAGTACTTAAAAAAGGTTAAGTTTTGTAACGAATAAAAATATTTGGTTTTATATAACAAAAACTAAATGAATACATTTACATTTTATACATTTCTTTGTTTATGCACTTTTTAACACATATGTTAATATTATTTACATTTTTATAAAAACAAATAAGGTTAAATCAAAATATTAGAGTACGTTTAAACCCATCGTTGCCATTGTATTTGATTCTCTAGATGGATATTAATATTCCAAATATATTTTATATTATTTTTACCCATATCGATGACATAAAAAGTAGGCCGGTTCCCCCAAAAATCCAACTTTCACTGCCATAACTTTACCCGCAGCTGTCATAAAAAAACGCGCAAAAAAATATTTTTTTGGCTTGGCCCAAAGGGAGCTGAACGTTGGAGTGGGGGTAGGGTTAAGGGCACACACATAAATTAATACGAAATACACTTAAACAAGGGCAGCAACAGAACAAGAACGAAAAAATGGAAGAAAAACTTTTATACTCATTGATTTATAGCGTTAATATTTCTGCTTTAATGCATCAAATAAATTAAATTGTCTTACGCACCTTTCAGCAGTCGAAGAAAGGAAAACTTTGATGCCACTTCGAGGGGCTGGGAGCGTGTCTAGCAGAGCATTATTTCCACCAAGAAAAGAGCGAGCAGCAAATGCATAACTTCGATTTCGTAAAAACAAATAAATATTCATAAAAAATTATTCTTCTCTCTCCCTCTCACATTCACTTGTCTTATTCTTTCTTACTTCTTCGTTCTTAAAAAAAGCACTTTGCGGATCTTCAGTCGCCGCCGCTGTTTTGCATACCGAAGGTAGAAGTATGGGCAAAAGGCGTTTGAATTATAAATATTCATTTATGCTAAGCAAGGTGTTCGTGGGCAGGGGCATTGGAGGGAAGGGAATTTCTGCAGGTATATTTGGTGGGCGTTACCTTCGTCACGCCTGTTGCCTTCCCCCTACCACTCGTCCCTTTTTTGGTTTTGGCTGCTCCTTTCGCTTCTGTTTCTGCCTTGGCCTCTTTTGCCAACAGGTCGTATGATTGATTTAATTACGGTGTAAGACGTGTTTTTCGTCAGCCATCGAGGCTTTACACTTTTTCTTATGCCGCGAAGATAATAGTCTCTTCTTTTAAATTCTTAGGACTGGTAAGGAGGTAAAACAATCTATCAGCTTCTCAGAATTCACCGCCAACAAGCTAAAAATAATTATGAAAACGTATGATAAGCCTGCATTATAATCCATATAAAAATAATAAAAGTATCCAGATCTAAAATATTTTGTTAAGCCGATAAATATGTAAGCTTTCTTGCGAAAACTATTTTCCCCCAAAAACTTTCCTGCTAAATATCTGAAAATAATACTTCGTTAATTACGGATGTTGTTGTCAGCTTGCGGTTCTTTTTAGACTGGCGGTGGTCGAACTGCAGTGTTCTGAAAATTCCCGCTGGATATTAATAATCTAGGCAAGGTAGGTCATTAAACTCGACGCCTCCCCTTTTCCTTTGGCCAAAGGATTGCTTATCGCAAAACAACCAAATGTTTGAAATTTATGGGTTTCGCTCATTGTTGCTGCCTTCGCCGCTGCCATTCTGCCACTCTGTTGTTAATGCCGAATGAAAAGCTCGGCTAAGCGCCAACGCCCGCATCTACTCTTAATTTCCGTTTTCCTTTGTTGCGCCCACAGCATCGGATGGGCAAAACGGGGGCGCGGCACAAGGGAAACAAACAAGCGGCAGTCGTACTTCATGTAATCAACATTTTAATTGCGGAAACGGAACTCGCACACACACACACGCCCATCTAACGTGGCGTATGCGAAGTATCTGTTACACATTACGCATACGCAATGTATGCTTCAATGATGTTATTTTTTGCTTCGAAGCCGAGCAGAGAAAACATTTCCCTTTTTCCTGCCCACTCTGACAATCTCAAATCTAGTTTGCCTTTCTCCCTCCCTGGAATTCATTACATCAAATATAAAGAAAGTTTTAGGCAATTTGCCAGATATACCGGGGAGAGAAAAAGCAGCTAAAACTCGTTTCACTCCCATACCAGCGGCTCGGAAAAAATATACCCTCTCAAACGCTGCAGCTGCAGCATAGCTGCATGCTGGTAGCCTAAATCTACTTAGCTGATGGCGGTCGCTAGGGAGGGGAAAAGGCAAAAGGGGTTGGTGAGATGGCTAGGTAAAAGTAAACGAATTTGCGAATATTCAGCAGGCGTGGTAGCAATATCAAACTAAACTGAGGAATGCGAAAAGGTATCGCAAATGGGGTACTCAGTGAAAAAAAAACAAAATTTTGCTAATTAAGCCCGTGCTCTAGAGTCATAGGGCTTAAGGCCTATTTAAAGTTCTACCATTTTTCAAAAATAATTTAAAAAATCAGACTAAAATCAGAGGCAAAGATAGACGGCCAATCCTTTTTACATTGAAATATATTTGCCAATATTAACCCATAAATATATCTCCTCCAAACTCTCAGCTCAATTACGGCAGTCTGTCAAGATGCAACGACAACTTGCTACCCCTTCCTCTATAGAGACAGATATACTTCCCTCTCCTCCTGCAGCTTCTAGCCATCTTACTTTCGCCACCAATTGCCTTTTAGATGGCAAGCCAGTTTGCCGAAACACTTGAGCGACAATGGCAGGCGCCACAGCTCGGGGCTAAGCAATGCAGACGAAAGCCCAAAAGCCTCGAACCTCGATCCCAGCGAGTCCTTCAGCGAGGATGCCCTCCTACCAGTTTGTGCTATTTTTTATGGCTGCATCAACAGCAGCAGCAGCAACAGACATGATAAATTCTCTTTAGTATGCGGCATACATGAGTGATGATATTAACCAACAACTGGCAGCTTCCTCGGGGGTGAAAGCGAGTAACAAGGTAGACACCCAAAAAGGAAGAATCCCTTGAATCTGCACCTTTTTTCCACCCTTCATTTTTTGAACACGTAAATGTTCAGGGCCACAAAGAGGTGTTTGGCACACTGTCCATGGACGGTGTTGGTATTGATGGTTGCACAGAAAACTGGAGTTTTTAACTGGCAAAAAGGGAAAGCCAAAGAGGATGAGTGTCTAAAATAACCTCGCTGAGACGATATACACTCTGGTTAAATCAAATTAAGTATTAAGCTTTTAAGCTTTCTCTGGGCAAGATTTTAAAATGTTTATATGGTAAAATTCTATATTCTACAAGTTACAAAATTATTTTAAAAAGTATTCAAATTTTTTATCTTAGCTATCTTTTATTTATATATCAAACTTACTCATTTGTTTTTGTTGCGTCGACGTTTTTGTTTCCTCCCAATATTTATTTTTTAGTCATTGTTTTTCTTTTTTTTTGAGTTCTGCTTTGTTATTTTGTCCATCATGAGCTTCATTAGGAAATCCTCTTCCGCGCTGGTATCCAAAAGAACATTAGATTCAGAGCCAAGATTCAGGATTCGTTCGTCTGTCTCGTTAGGTTATGAAACCATAAGGAAGAACAGTGGAGACCTCTTGCCGCCAAAGACAGTCATCCCGGAGATTATATCAAAAGTTAGGCCATCACCAGTTGAGGTAAAAAAGGAAGCTAAGAACCCTAGAAACTCGAGAACTTTTGTGGAAAAGGCACTACAAGGAAAAGTGCCTAAAATAACCCAAAAGGAAGATGATCAACTCGAAGATGATCCCAAAAGAGCAAAGGTCCGTGGAAACTTCTAAAGAAGTGTCGCAGAGATTAGACAGAAAATTTAATTTTCGTGATCACTCCCCTGGGAGTTTCCATTCCAAAACGCCTGTGGATCGGTCGAGCTTAAATCATAATTCTTCAAACACTTCCATTGCATCTAGATTGTCTACATCATCGGGCAAATCAAAAGGAAGTGCAATGAAAAGAAAGTCATCGAGTACGGCTTACTGGGGTCGTTATGGAATACAACTTCTCAAATCTGAGAAACGACACAAAGCAGATATAGTAAAAACAGAATTCATGGATAAGGATAAAATAGAGGCTCATGTCATCGAGTCGTCTGATTCGAATTCAATAGACTTACCAACTATATCGGATTCTGATTCAAGGAAAGTTTTAACAAGTATTAAATCAATTTCAGATATTGAATCAAATTCGATGGAGTCAGATACAGAACATAGAGAAAAAACCCCTGAACGTGATGAACAATCTGATCGCTTACGATTCCTTAAGATTTTTGGTATTCTGCCGGATATAAGCACTCTGTCGGTTGACGGCAGTATGGAGATTGTTAAATTTTCCAGAGAGGATGGGAAATTCTTAGCAGCCGGGGAAGGAAGCCATAGGGCAAGTGAATCGAATGCTTTAACAGATCTTCAAGTGGAAAACGAGTACTCCGAATATCGAGATATAAAATCGTGCAGTTCTGATATTAGCATCGACTCTTTGACCGATAGCGATGAGGAAATTGAAAATGTTACGTTGCCAGATAAAGCATCAAAAGAGGATATAAATGAACGTCTATTGCGTGTAGAGCCCAGACAAACAATTATCGATGATAGTGATTATGACGACGTCCATATGGAAAATTTGGAGGCAATTGAGAATTTCCTAATTGCAATTATGAATCAAGTAGTAGAGTATGCCGAAAGAACTTCAGTTAGACTGAAACGCGTGCTGGACAAGGAAAAGTTGCTGAACGAGCTGGGTGAATTGACCCTAGACTATCAAATCGAATTGCATCGTCATCAGACCCTTGAAAACCTTTCGACGGAATACTATATTCGGCGTAAAGAGTTTGCTTGGGTTGCAGAACCGAAGAAATTTGACATGGTTAATAGGGAAAGGTTAATGTCCGCTCTGGTTGAACTAGATAATCGATTGGAGCAAATGAATCAAACCCAGAAGTTGTGCGAAAAACAAATTTACGAATTAAGCAAGGAAAAGTCTGCGGCCCTCGACCTGGATACCGAGAGAATCAATCATTTCAAAGAGAAAGTCAGGGAAACACTTTGCAAGGAAGGCTGGAATCGTATACCTCTTGTGCTCGATGATCTCTTCTCGAAAATGAAAAAGATCCGTGACGAAATGTCTTATGCGCGGGAGGAATTATTTTTTGTTCAGCACAGTTTGGAAGCCATAAAAATTGTAAGTTTTTTTAGTTATTTCAAGAGCAAGCTTGCTTTTCGCTGACCAATACTCTAAATTTTAGAAATCAGAGAAATTTGAAAATCTGGGAAATGGCCTTCGGGTTCTTGAATACATTTCCATTGATGCACGTAATCACGCCCTGGGACTTAAGCTTGAAGGTAATACTTTTCAGACACAAAAATTATCTACATACTGCTATACATAACATACAAATTGTTAAGTATTTTATGAACTATAAACTTATTTATTTATATAATTAAAGATAAAGACGTAGAGCTGACCCGAATGCGTCATGGCGCAACCTGCGCACTTCATTCGATGGCCCATTGGGCGAACAAGAAGAAAATGAATCAGGAACTGTTGGAGAAGATGAAGAACAAGTTGAAAGTACAGGAGCAACTGAAAAGGGACCTCAAGGCCTGTTTCTACAAGGAAATGCTTTACCGCGACCGGTTGAAAAAGGAAACCGACAAGCTGAAGAAAGCCGGGTGCCTGATGCATTATCCGGATTTAATGCGGGACTATGATGCAACAGTGGAGTACGTGCAGACCAAGCAGATGGAAGTCAAGAAGCTACGTTTGGAACATAATCGTCTGGAAAGGAAAATTTCAGAGGTGGATGCTAATATTAAAAAGATCTCTTCGTCAATCAGGTTCAAAATGAGCCTTGTTTCCAGCCAATTAAGGTTCAGCAGCAATCGGATAAGCAGAACAGGGAGTCAGCAATTTCGATATGGTTTTTAAAATGGGTTTTTAGAAAAGAAATAATACCTTAGCTTATCGTAATAATTATATTTATTTGTTTTTAAGTTATATATTTATGTTAGTTTTATTTGGATGATAATGTAACACCTACTGTAGCTAATTTGCGATCCTTATATCATTCCTATTGAAGATAATTCACACTTCTCTATTCTATTTTTGAATCCAGCCGTGGGCGGCTTTAATTTCGAAGGAATTTCATTTTCAGTAGCTGTCTCAGCCACATGTGCAAGGTCTTCCTTCCTTCCTCATTTCTACCTATGTTGAGCTAGGAAAACCACGCAGCGGGACACGTTCTGGCTGCCGTAATAAATAGTGGTCCTTGAAAGTATTTTATTTAGAGTTTTGAACTTATAATAATAAAAAACATATATTTTCATTTATTAAAACTCGTAACTTGTTAACACTTTATTTACTTAATTTATTAATTAACATTCTTAAATCATTGCCTTACTTTGATTGGTTTCCATTTGGTATAAAATTAAAATTTTAAAACAGATTTCTATATTATTTATTTATCCACAAAACATTTAACTTCTGGTCAACGAAGCATAGTATGCCACTGTTTAATACGATGTAGAGAGAGTCATGTTTTGCATCTTTTGGCAGCTGCCATATATCTTAGTTCCCGGGCCCTAAAACAAGACTACGAAAACATTGGATACATAGTCGGCACACAAGAGCATATATCTATAGGTGCAACCACTGGGAGTGTATTAGTCAGTGGTGAATTGGAGGCAGTATCTGGGGATGAGCCAAGCAAAATGCAGATGAGCTAGGAGGGTGGGAGAGGGAAAGTCAGGTGGTTGGCTATGAAGGTAAAAAGGGCATGGGTGTGGGAACTCCCAGAGTCTGTCCAGGCTCATGTCCGTGTCTGGTTTGGCCTGCTCCTTGGTATGCACATTTCATGTTGCACTTAAAAACAAAAAACGAACAGGTGAGCGCTGGTATGTTCGAGGCAAGGTTGTTGAGCGGAGGACTGTGGGGATGGGCGGTGGCGCACACAAACATGTGGCAAAAACTAATAGCAAAAAGAGGATGCACCAGTAGCAGCATCCAGCAAAAACCGAACCAAAACGAACCGAGCTGGGTTAATGGCAAAGGTGCTGATGCTGCTGCTCCAGCTGAATTTGCAGCACCCTTGACCCCGAACTAAGCAGCCCCTTGCCCATGACGCTTCACTCCTTCCCACCCTTTACTCGAGTTTTTTTTAGTTTTTATGACCAACATTAGAGGGAAGACAGGTGCATTGGTGCACTGATAAAAAGAGATCACCATATGGGATATATTGTAAAAATACTCAAAAAAAAACATTTAAAAATATTTTTAAAAACATTGGGACTTAAATATATTTATATCTATTTTACTTATCACCTATTTTTATACATTAATTCAAAGATTTCATGAAAAGAAAACTTTTTTTTGTCTCTGTGTAGATTTGGTAAGGGTGTCCTTGTGTGTGTTTTTAGCACGCATGTTCCGAACGCTTATCACCGTCGTCGGCTGCTCTTAAAGGAGGTTAGAAAAGTAAGATTTTTTATAGAGGGGAAACGTGTGGGCTGAAGAGTTAAAGGTAAAAAGGGATAGTTAAAAAGGGATGGTACGGTATTCTTGGCAAGCAAGATGAAATTCCGTTAGCTAAATTCGATTTTGCACTTGAGCCGCTTACAGACCAGCTAATGCAGAGGAACGACCTTCTGCCAATTCTCATCCCTTCCTTTCATTCAACTACTCTACCCCTCTGGTAAAACCAACTTTTGGCCTCGCTGGCCAAGTGGAAGTTGGGGAAAAAAATTTTAAAAAGTGAAGCTAATGCGCTTAGTCAAATGGTTGAAAAACAAGGCGGTCGATTGAAATGTTCGATGCAGTTAATGGGAGGTTTAGTTAAAAATTTTTATATTAATGAATGTTTTTGTTTCTGCTTATGTGTAATAATTTGCTATTGTTAAATTTTCTGCAATTTATAAATTCGTTACGAAAAACTTTAATTATTAAATTTCTAAAGAGTTAATGTTTTTTAATTTTTTGACATTTTCTATAATTTTTTTAAGGTAAGTAATTTCGAAATCATAACTCTTCGAGACACCCTCTACCACCAGTCACATCTTTTTGACGGCGGCATACTTTCGCACACTGAAAGCAATTTGAGGTACTCAGGAGCATAGTCACATTCTGACAGACAGACACACAAATGCATTTATGGTGGACATATGCCTTGCACGTTGAAATTTGCATCTTCAATCTTCAATTTGTTCGAACGGAAGGCGAGGCTAAATAGATATATTTATCTATGGCCCGGCATCTATAAGCCAATTTCCGCTGCACTATATCCGCTATAACAAGGTATCCGCCACTGCAGTTGCTGTTTTGCATTATTGTATAATGCCGTTGTTTCAGGGATGTCGCGCTCAATTAACGCAGTTTGGCATTTTTGGAGCACTTCCCTTGCTGTGCATTTGCATTCCTGTCAGCAAAATGCAGATGAGATCTGCCGTTACTGTAAGTGATTTCCCTACCAAATACTACAACAGAGAAAATGGTAAAAATGGTTACAGTGGATGCAAAAATAGAATACCATGTTCATTCATTTCCAACATTTTCAGATTATTAGATACATATTTGGACTAGTTACTAGTTACTAATATATACTATTATTTTCTATAATAATTTTTGTGGATAAAGACTTAGCTATGATTAAACTCTTGGCTTAGAAATACTGTTAAAATTAAGAATTTAACACAAAAGCATGCTTGAAGCTGTAATCAGAGGCCATATACATTCGCCACTCACTGTACGCCGTAAATTTGATTAAGCTGCGCAGCGATTTATGCTTGGAAATGATTTATAAATAAATCTAGCTAACTATTTGCCTGCAACCCGTGGTGGTTTCGTCAGAAGGACGAAGGAGGACGTCAGCCCCTTCCTGTTGCCTGCCACGCCTTCTCCTCCGGTCCTCACATGGTGCATGCCACTTAAAGCGTGCGGCACAAACACACACACATACACAGAGTGGAACATTTTGAGTAATAAACTCATTTCATATGCTGACTGCTTTTTCATTTCAAAACTTTTTTTTCGCTCTTTCACTCTCTTGGTTTTCCTGTTGTTTGCCTCTTGTTAGCGGGAAATGGTGGAAAAAGGAAATGGGGGCAACTGCTAGCAGGGGTCAAATGATATACGAGTATGGGCTGTGTTCCCTTTTTTTCCAACTTCAGTTTGGAACCCTTTTTTTCAGCTGTTGTTCCTTGGCTTTGGCTGGAGAGTTTCTGGAGTTTTGGTTGTTGTTTCGTTTCGCTTTGCTTGCAACTTGCAACTTGCATGGGAAATATTAAATATGCATACGCTAAATGCAGTCGACTGCGGCATCCGTGACTGCAACTGCTCCCGTTCCTATTACTGTTGCTGTTTATGTAGTTTTTTACACGTGGTAATAGGTGAGCATGGTGGGTATATTACTTCTAACGAGTCTGTTACAAAACGTATACTTATATTTGTTTGCCTCATCTCTTAGTAATAATATATTTACACTGACTTGTACAAGCTTTAAATTAATATAACATATCATTGGATATGTTTTAGTGAAGCTTTTGTGTGAATATACTTTGTAATAAGATATTCAACATTTTAAAATTATTTTATAGAGAAATAGAACCAAAGTATTACAACATAGATCAACCCAATACCAAATTATTCAACAACAGAGAATTTTCCAACACCTTCTGTTGCTGGGTCTGTGCTAAATGTAGGTGCAACTGGCTGTCAAAATTCCTGACACAGCTATAATGAAATTTGCACAGACCACGTCGTCGACCATTCCCGCATTCGTCCTTTGCCACTATCGCCAACAAATGCTCACCTCATATCACCCTTTTTCACCCTATATATCGTACTAAACACAGTTGAGTGACATTTTAATAAAGTGCTCACTTGTTCAATTAAATGCCTGAGGCTTACGGCAAAAAAAAAATGCCTGAAACGAAGTAAGAACAAAACACTAAAGTGCAAAAGCAGACAAACAGTCAGTCAGTGTGTCACTGGGACCATGTGGCGTATACGTAATATTCAAACTGCATTCTGTCGTTGTCTTTTGTCTGTCATTCGATTGTGTTTAGAGCTAACAAGAGATGGTTGGATGGCATGGATGGATGAATGTCTGAAATGATGGGTCGATGGATAGATGGATGGTTGGTTATTTCAGTGCATTAGCTCATGGGTGGTGGAGTAATGACAGCTCTCTGGGTCATGAGACATCTGTAGCTCGGCAGGCTGGTGTGCAATTACTTGGCTGCATACAAATAGTTTAACAGGTGACAATGGTTGATAAGTAAATGCTAAATACTATATAATTGGAAGAACTGCTTAATGATAATACAAATTGTTTTACATCGATTAACGTTGAACAGAATTGGAGAGTTATAAGCCTACCTTTTATTCTGTATAAAACATACCAAAAAAAATCAAACATTTTTAAACGATAGATTTCACAACTTTCAAGAATGTACGTGAAGTATTTTTTGCTTCCTTGCCATGCTTATTATTAAATTTATTATATTTTATTGGATTTTGATGCGGTTGGACTTTCAAAAATTTGATTTGGAACAACAAACCATAGCTGGTAGAAAAAATCGGCAGCAACTGTAGAAAACTCAATTAGAGAAAATGCGATTTTGGAAGTACGTCTTGGTTTACGGAAAATTAAATTATCCAAGGAAAATATGTTTTTTTTTTTCGTGAGACAGCGCTTTAAGTGCGAAAGTTGCTGCCATAACCGAGTGCAAACTGCAAAGTGAAAACGGCAGGTGAAATGCAAAAACTTTTACCTTCGTCCACTTCGACAACTGTCAACATTCTGTGAAGAAAATCGGGGGAAAAAGGAAACCAAACGGGAGCATCAACTATGAAAATTGGCACATCAAGGGCTTTAAGCGACAATCGTTTATCTTCGGGCCTGGTTGGATCTGCTCCCGGATATATTTGAATATATATATGTGCATGCATTACCCACGACACAGGAAGAGAGAATCGCTTTACAACCCAAATAAATTTAGCGAGAGAAAACGTAAACTGCAGATGTTTCCCAAAGACGTCCAAATATTCGATGCCGAATAAGTGGTAACTTTATCTTTAAATAAGTCTTAGTAAATGCTAAATATATTTATTAGAATGCTTGCCAAAAAATCAACAAAAGAAAAAAGATTATATAAAAAAAAGCGTTTGTAATACGCGATTGGAATACTATTTATTTTCAAGGTGAAGTCTTTAAACAGGGTGATAAAATAAATTGTAATTTTATCTAAATAAATCGATTTGCAACTTTTGAATACTTTGGGAAATACAAACACCTAATAGCATACTCCTCCATCAAATGACAGGTTTTTAGTCTTTTCCGTACAAAATTACTCAATTTTGTGGGTGAAATAAAATTAATTGCACACACTAATTCTGTTGCCAATTTTATGGCGCAGCAAAAAGGAACTTGGTCGAAGCATAATAAGGCTGAAGGCCGAAATAGACAGCCAACTCGGGTGAAATTTGCGGAGAAAGCGACTTGGGAGGCGCATATTCTAATCACCCGAGTCACGCAAATGTCAATGCTGCTGTCAAAGTGTCAATGAAATGTTCAATGGAAATAAAATGCGCAAATAATAGGAGAGCCAAGGCGAAAAGCAAATGGCAGTAGCCGAATGATAGAGGGAGCTGGAGCGTGAGGAAAAGGCGGCGGAAAAGAGGGGCGGGATGAGCCAGAGAAAGTTTCAAAAAGCTCAAGAAACTTTGTCAGTTTTGTGCAGCTTTCTCTCGGTTCTCTGTTATTGAAAATATGGCTTATATGGAAATACCGCGAAAAATACGTTTCTTCTCTTCCCCTTTCTCTTTCTTCTTCTCTTTTCTTTTCAGCCTTTTTATTTTTTATTATATTTTAGGGTACTTTCTTTATATTATTGGAATATCCAAAAGGATATACTTGTACTTTAGAACACTATAAAAAACCTAAACTATAATCTAAAATGTATTCTAACGAAATAATTATTAATTTAGCCTATTCTAAATACTTTTCTTGAATTCTTTTTATATTACAAGATAGTTTGTTATATAATACATAAATAATAATAATTCTACTAATAATAAAATCAAGGATTAAAAACCAATTGATCTGAAAGAGTATTAAGTGCTTCGATCTGAACACTGAGCTCTATTGTTCTGGTTCTTTCTGGTATTTGTATTATTAATAAAGCACCGAGGCGAAATTCCCATTGCGTCTGTGTGTGCGTGCGGAAGTGGTCTAGCATGCCTCACTTTATTTCTATTCCCCACTCCCTATTTCCGCCTTCTGCCCCGCAGCACTTTCCCTCCTTGTCGACGCCCTCAATTAAATTTTACAGGCTTTAAGGCTTTGGTCTCAGGCCTCCACTAGTTAGAGGCAACAAAAATTAATAGAGCAAAAAAATGGCAACTCATTTTTACTACCACCGCGCAATAGAAAGTCCCACTAGCAAGGAGGTCGACGGCATTGGAGTGGATTTATACCGACTGAGCAGATTTAGTTTTTCTAGACTTGTGTTGAATTACATTTAATAGGATGATATTCCCTAAACACAAGTTATGCTTTTCAATCAAATATATATCTAAATATTTATATTACACTTAAAACATCAAAAATTTGTTTAAATATAAAGCAAAGGAAATTGTCACAAATATCTGTACGATATCTCCATTAAGGAGCACATAAGAGGTTAAAGTTCAACATAATTTGTCTCTATATGGAAACCCTATCCATAACGTTAGTCATTGATTTCTTCGCCTCCCGGCTAATGCTAATTGGTCGAAAGTCTCTCATCGAGGACGATTACTACTCCTTTCAAATGGTTGCCAATG
The DNA here is from genome assembly GCF_018153835.1 of Drosophila eugracilis. Classification (NCBI taxonomy): domain Eukaryota; kingdom Metazoa; phylum Arthropoda; class Insecta; order Diptera; family Drosophilidae; genus Drosophila; species Drosophila eugracilis. Next base: position 2,558,332 of record NW_024571981.1, on the reverse strand, counting down.
CTGCTCCGCATTTGCCTGCATTTCCAGCACCCACAGGCAGTGGATTGTGAGGATAGACCAAACTATGAAAATTTGCCACAATTTGTGTGTGCAACCGAATCCTTCTCAGACCTCACAAAATTTGACGCCTGATCAATAATATTGACTGAGCTGAAGAAACTCTCACAAAACACACAGACACACACAGGGGGAGGGAAAATTACTCGGTAGGTGGGAAAATCTGAATGCATTCGAGGCACGAGTGAGTATGATGATGAAATTAAAGCAATACAACGAGCTGGTTTTGGCAAGTGTAGGGGGAGAGAGTCGGAACTACCACATCAAAAATATGAGGACATTTATATATTCTAAAAATTAAGGAAAACTTAGGAAATTTTAAAGTATATAAAGATTCCTATTCAGTCCATATATAAAATAGCATTTATAAGCTCAAATATATACAAAGTTTTAATATGCTGTGATACAAAATATATTAGATTTATAATAAAAGGAAGACACTCATTCAGTCAGTTTTAAAAATTATTTTAAATAAAAATGTGATCAAATTTAATTGATTGTTTCAGTGCACGAAGTGAGACTTAAATGCCAGAATGACTGAATGACTGAGCTTGGGATTCGGCTAGGAATTGGAATCGGTTGACTGCATCCATCGGTGGAGCATTTTGGGGGCGAAATCTATATTCCATGCACACGTAGCAAATTGCAAACGGACGTAAATACATCAATTGCAATTGGGGAGCAGTCAGTGGCCTAAGTGGGTGCTCCCCTTGGCCATTCCCGGGTGACAAACAGTTCAATAGACCTCGGCAAACAAATTTAATATGCGAGGACAGTGAGTTGACAACTCCTGACAACCCGTCCAGATTTGCCAGCTGCACCTGTCTGTGTATGTACGCAGCATCAATTGTAATTAATTGGCCATGTCTGGCAGTCAAAATTAACACATAGTCATCAAACAAATTTGCAGCAATTTTCCTGGGTAAAATGATCCCTTCTCGACAATCTCTGACCCTTAGATATAGACGGACCAAGTTGTGGGTATTCAATTGTTTGATTATGTTCTGTTTATAGGATAATACAAAGTTAATATACGAATATATTTAGTGCAAGATTGGTGAATTAATTGATGATTATCCTTTCGGGTTCTTGGTAATGTTAGTATATCTTATTAATAGTTCAGTTTTTCTAACTCTGATAACCTAAAAATTTGTATTTTTATTAATAAATATATAATGATATTGCTTTATTTTGTCTAAAATTTAAATTTGTTCATGGTTATAGTAAAACAAGTATTTGACAAAACATACAGAAAACACTTTCTATAAAAAGTGCAATCATAGTAAGCGACAAAATTTCTGAAGTCTCGCATCTATTGCTTCATTGCGTATTTTCCTGCTCTTGTTGCTTTCCCAGAGTTTTCCCGTCAAGGTCCTGTGGTGCATAATGCCTATTAAGGTCCCAACGGTTCCAACCTCCTCAACCCACAGCACTATTTCCATTTTTTCCCACCTACTCAACGCCCCGAATTCCCGTATTTCTTTCCCTCCCTTCTCAACGCCTGACTCTCCAACTGTTTTGCTATGACGCTTGAGTCAACATTAATTTAAATGAGTTGCCACTTAACTTTTAATTAAAAATTCACTTTTTATTTATTTAGTTGGAAATGGAATGGACTGGCCCCGACCCTAGCTCGCTACCCCCCGCCTCACCGCCGTCACTTATGTTGGTGGGAACACCCCCATTCGCTCGCTTTGATTTAAAAAAGTAGAAGCCAACTAAAATAAAAAATTGCTATACAAAAAAAGGCGGACAAAATTAACAAAAAAAGAAAAACTAGTGCTGAAAAGAGGTCGCAGTTTGGCATACGCGCAGTTTCGTATAAATTAGAGTTTGCATTATTTTATTCTGCTTGAAATGAGCGCAAATGGTTTTCATTTAATTTGCAAAGCGCGACTTTAATTGCCATCGACTAAACAAATATATGCAAGGAACAAATGGGTGCAAATATGTGGGAAACTGAGGACTCACTTAAAACTCCATCTCTTGTACACAATCTTTTTTGAGATTCTTCTTACCTTATTTTTTCTGGATATTTTCTTTTACTTTGCCCACAGTCAGATTTGCATTTATGTTTTCATACGTCTTAATTGGATTTTTGTCTTAGTTAACTTTCAGAGCCGTACGTATTTTTTCCTGAGATGTTATTTCTTTTCTTTGATCCGTAGAACATTTTGGTTAGTTAAACGGTTTGGCTTTGTTTCATTATTATTAATCATATAAAAAATACATACGTATTTGTAATTGTAAAAACCAAACTAGTGGAAAGGCAATTTTTAGTATTTTACATTTGAAAAATGTTTCTGAACGAAACCATTTCAACCAACCATTTTCTATTCCCCAAATTTCTCACCCTGTAATGGAATCCCCGGATATTTTCTCCCCACAGGCCCATTTTCAAATGGCTTAAGCTGGCCAAAGCTGATTATTGAACAATTTCCGTTCTGGTGGTCCATTGTGCCGCCATCACTATGCCCCCGGCCAACAATAAACCGAAAACCCATCAGGATGGAAACTGCCAAAAGAGCTGTCGAGGATGCGGATGCGGCCCGAACTGCTTGCAATCCAATCGCGACTTCAGTTGGCCGGAGAATGCAACTCCTGCCAAGTTTCGCTGTAAATCTTTCTCCTAGCAGAAACTTGAGGATGGTACACTTACATAATTGAATGGGTTGCGATTGGGAAAAGCGCGGCTCGCCATGAACTTTATCATTATTTTGTGTTAATTATGCAGCTTTCGACAGTGGGGTTTTGGTGGATCTTGGTGGGACCTTGCTTCTCAATGCCCAATTATCATTTTCGGGACTGGGAACTTTTGCAGCACTTAATAACCAAAGATCCCAGACAGCACGCAAAACTTTATCCGCTCTAGAAAGTCCTGGGGGATATAGAAGGGCAAAGGGGATTATCAATTTTCCGTTCGCTTTTCATTATGGCAACCTTTGAACTTTGCGCAATAAGTTGGCTAGCAAGGCTTGCACTTTTCGATGATTCCGCCTCCTACTTCTGAACCATTTTTTCCCCTCTCTGTCAATTAGCCAAAGCCTCAGACTAAACTACAGACAAATAATTAAGCAGAATTACAGTTTAATTCATTCCTTCTAGGATAAGCACAAAACACGCCAATCTCCTGCTGTCTTTCGCCTGAATAAACTCACAGCACTCAAGCCAACGAATCGAACGAAGTACAGTTTTCATTTACAGCAAATTGGCAGGTCGTCCCATCCCATTCAGAGTTGTATTTTGGGCAGGGTTGTGCATTGGTGTTACATATTTGGGTAACTTTTCCCCATCAGCTTTCTTATTCGCCGCTTGAAAATTAAGTTTGCTTTCCATTAAGTTAAATAATTACAAAATTATCCACCAAAGGAGTCGTCTCCTTATTCTATTTTTCCCCTTTTTTTCAAACGCCTTCAGGGCGGGGCCGGAATAGCAGCTGCAGTTGCTCTTGTACTCCAGCATGTAACTGCCAATGATAGCTGCCTCCTGCTTGACTGACTAACTATCTAACCAGGGATAGGTTGCTTACTGCTTAGGATATGCATCGTTTCCTGAAGTTATTTACAAGCTTTTTATCATTTCCATTGCTGTTAAAAATCTTAAAAACAAATTTCTGACTTGTTAAAAGTAATTGATTAGGAACTATAACCATCTTTCTTAACAATTTTAGTATTTGTTTTTTATATTTTTTAAGAGTAACTTTTTCTCTAAGTCTCAGACGATTTTCATATTAATTTTCTTTAGATTTCCAACCCTGGTATCGTAACAACTGCCGTTAGTTCGGCTTCAGTACAGAGGAAAAACGGGAAACGAAAAGTTTCGCTTAAACGACGCCTCAACACTGGCTCATTATCTTTGGCCTTCTTATTTGCCTCCTTCTTTCGTTTCGGGACCCTGTGTCTTTTTCTTTAACGCTTCGCTAATCAAATTCAACATTTTTCCTTTTTAATTTGACAATTCGAAAACAGGCATCCAGGAAAGGCTGGGGCAACAGCTGTGGGCTGTCAATTGGAAAATGATCAAGTAATGCGTAGATGGAAATTGGCAGGCCAGAAAGGAAAAAACCGAAGTCTTCCAAAAGTCTGAGCATGACATCTTCCAAAACTATTTGGATGCTACAGTCCTGCAGCAGTAACTCCCTTTCCCAAGGTGACCCGTAAATGCAGCAGGGTAAAATGCATTACAATTAGCGAGCAATTAGGCGAATGTCCTGTCCAAGAGTCCGGCAACAATTGTCACTAGTTTGGCTCCTCGCAAATTGATTGAATTTACTCTGCAGGCACGTGACCAAAGCTCGCCACTCCTTTCAACGCGTGTTTGGCATATCTTAGATGATTCAACTGGAACTGCGCGATAGGGTGAATAGAACCCTGCAAATACCTCACGAGGTCTGCTTCAAATGAGCTCGCTAATTGGGCTGCAAAGTGTCTTCAAACCAATTTTACAAATTCCCCCTTTTTTGGTAATTTGCTTTAAAAAATGTCTTCTAGAAGCTTAGTTTTCTTTAGTAAAAAGCAAGGGTTTTCTAAGCTACCAATTTTGTTTTTGGGAAAACAACGAAATTTAGTCTTTATTACTCTGGTAAATGATAATTATTATTTCGGTGAAAACTTTTAGAATTTCGTTTATTTTTATATGGGAAAGTTTGTATATATCTTTAAATAGCATTTTAAAAAATTATATTAAGTGGAGCCAACATTATCAAAAACTTCTTTTTATTAAGACACTTTTTGCTAGAAGTCAACTTTCATGTGCGCACATTTATGCATTAATTTTTGTTGTTCTCATTAGCTTTTTTTATTTTTAATTTTAATTTTTATTCATTCATTCATGCGCAGGTGTACTTGCCACATATAGTTGGCAACTTGTGCGTTTTCTCCCCGTCATAATTTATGCATTACGGTCTTGGCTTGGCTTTCATGAGTATATGACCCTCCTTCAATGGTCGTATGTGTGTCCGCTTGGCTGATTCTCTAAGCGCAGACTTTTTGATGGCCTTCGCTTTGGGTTTGCTCACTTATCAGGAGTCTTGCAGCCGTATCCTTGCACGGCGACCGTCGGATGTCAATATAATTTAAGCAAATATATGCAGCTCTCACGGACATTCGCACTAATATACCGTATTCCAAGTATTATACGCTTTTGATGAAATTTTTAATCAGGCCAAACTCTGCTCTAGACAGAGCTGAGACGTCGGGAGAAGAAGAGCGCCTGAGATTTGCATATTTCTAATTTCAAAGTTGTAATTAGTATAATTTTACAGTTCTAATTGGATGATGATTGGGCCAACTTCATTTTGGGCCGTATGTGAGTTTGCAATATGAATATGCATGAATATGCATATATACATAGAACATAGATGTGTATATAGTAAGGCAAAGGAACTTTTGGTAAATGGAAGTAATGCTTGGAAGGCCGAAGCATAACCTTCATTTGGCTTTGACGAGAGTGAAAGTCATTAACATGATATTCCAATTAAAGACTGCAGCCTTTGAAAATGCTGGTAACTTTATGACGTCTGGGTCTGCAAATGCATATAATTATGCTTCTCTCAAAACTACGAATGAGAACTCTGCATATAAATAGATTATCATTTTTAAATGTATTACTTAAAAATTTGGTCTTAAAACTTAATTACATTTCCTTACTTATGCCGAAAACTAATACTTATGAATCTTGTAAAAAATAAAATCGCTCAAATGGAAAAACATTGCAAAACAGGAAGTGAAAAGCCCTCGAAAATAAGTAAAGTAGGAAAAACGTTGAGCAAACATGTCCAACGACTGCATTTCGATGGGAAATGCGAATGCATGCTCGTCCTTGGATGCACATTGAGCTGAGTTTTGAAGTCATTTTCAATGTTTTTGATTTCAGTGATTTGTTTATTTATGCATAAAGCATGCGATTCGTAGCTGGCTTTTGTGCGAGCATCAGCAGGAACCCATCGAGCCAGAAGCAGGAGCCTCGTCTGTGGAACTGGAAGCTGGCAAAACTTAGATATTCCGAGCGAATGCACTCTCTCTAGCTCTGCAGCGAGTTTTCTGCAAACAAATCAAAATCAAAATCGTGTGCGAATGCGATCGAATCGTAAACATGGCTTCTATTCCACGGAAACGCAACTGGCACACTTACAACAGCGGTCAAGAAAATAGTGCGGTCTTAAATACACTAAGACTTTTAGGGGTGTTTAACTAAATACATGATTACATTAGATTCCAAAGTCATTTTCACATTTCGTAGTAATTCTAAAATATACTATTCTAATGGGATTTCTAAGATTGGTAAAATGATAAAGGGAAATGTGCAGTTAGCATTTGGAAAAATAATAAATTTATTTGTCTTAAGGTTTCTTTAAGACCTAGAACTTTAATCTCCACTGTGGCGAAGTACATTCCCACAAAAACGTTTTCATTTTGCCCCCAAATAACCATTGATATGTCCGCTCTCTGTTCGAAGCTTCCTGTTATCCTGCCACCGCCCCTTCTCCGGCACTTCCGGCCACGCCCCCTTCACCATGTTACCCACTGCATTGTTTGCATTGACACGGAGCGGCTATCAAACTGGCAGAAGTTGACTTGCCATCGGCAGGCTTTGTTCGCCCACTCGCCGTCAACTTGCGGCCATAAAAAATGAGGTGGCAAATAAATATTGCGTAGCAGATACACACACGTCCACATCCGTCCGCACATGTCGTTTCATATATATAGATATATACATATATTTATGCAATCTTGGTAAGTATTGTCCATGAATCGAACAGATATGTGTGGGTTTGCTCTGGAGATTATCGTTAGTTTTTGCGGAGTCCTTTTAAGAGACGGACTACATAAACTGGAACTGGGACAAAGAAATTATTAAAACTTATAAAAAGTTAAAGATTATTACAAAAACAAAATATATTCAACCCCACCTTAAAGCCTCATTAAATTTTTCTAAGAAGGGGCACCTTTAAATGAGCGAAATCTATCCTTACCGTAACCGTACACCTTCCTACAAACTTGTCCAATTTCATTTTTGTCAACATATTCGCTTTTCAAGTGATGCGGCCAAGCAGGAAGGCAGAAAAGCAGAAAGGCCAGCCAGCAAACATCGTTCTCCATCTTTTCTCGCCCACCACCTCATGATTTCTTCGCATTTCTCTCGTTGGTCGTTGGGATTCTCGTAAGAATTGCTAATAACCAATTTCGATTCAATTCAAGTGTCAGCACAAGACGACAAAGATGACGACGGCAGCCAATGCAGTAGAGTATTCCACAGAATAGATAGGAAGAGCTTTCTGGGGGATCGGGGATTGTGGGGTGACAGCGGATGAGGGGTTACAACCACGACCACAATCCACACGGGAAGCACAGCCAATTGAGTATTAATGGTCAGACTTTCCCGGTCTACCCGGCATCAAATGCACTGCGAAAAATAATACCATGGTGGCAGACATTTTAAGATGATAACCACAAATATTAATTCAACTTATCGTTTAAGTCAATGTTATATACTCATATATTTTCCACATTATCTCGTGCCATATCCAACTACATAACTATAAAATGAAAATGAAGGCCAAAAAGGGGGTACAAAAAAGATAAAGTAAAATCCCCAATTATTCTCTGTGGATGCCGGTGCTGTTGCTGATGCCAGCAAGTTTCGTGGCCAGAATTATGGCTGGTCGGGTATGTGGTGCGGTGGCGCCGGGGCAGGAGAGGTCATCCATTTGAAAGTAAAATCAAACATATTAGAAAAAATGTTCGACCAGCCAGAGCGAAATGCGAGTCGGGGTCAGGTCTGCTCCGGTTCAATTTAGCTCGGTTCGGAACGGTTCGGTTCGGTTTCCTGTCATTCGTTAGCAGATCCCGGCGAAGATGATATATGAGATTAGCTCAAGTGCCATGCGATGGCAGCACGCCAAGGCGACACTTCGCCCCCTAGTTTCATCGCCACTTTTGTCGGATTTTATATTAATGATAAATTAAATTGTTCATTGACTTGAATAATTTTGTGCGTTGTCGCTTTTCGAGGGAATTTTGCGGATAGTTTCCACACCTACAAATCGAAATTCTTCCCAGTTTCGCATGATAAATTGATGGATTTCTGTGGTATTTGGCGAACAGTGAGGAGGATAATAGCAAAAAGTGTTGGCAGTTCGTGTCACAATTATACAAATACGAGTATATTATGTGGCATTAGTGAGTAATTGATGATAAGCGCAATTTCGATTGATAAACAGAGTGTAGAAAGATAGGAGTTTGGGAAAAGACTGATTTCATTTTCATTTATATTAACAGATGTATTTCAAAAACAATGCAGAGTAGAAAGCCTCTTAAATTTAAAATTAAAACACTAACAGTGTTAATAAGTAAATAGTTGCAAAACAATCTGAAGCTCCATTTCCTTAGTTTTTATCTTCAGCTTATGCAATAATTAAACAATTTTCATAGTTGGCGGCAATAATTTTGTGTGTTGTCAAAACTATTTTGGAAAAAGGAAAAGCAGAGAAATGCGGGCGAAAGCGATGAGCAAACGAAACGAGCCAAAAAACAATTTACAGATTTTGCACAAAAATTTTAATTAAACAAATTTTGTGTGTGGAAAGGAAGTTGAGTGTAAAAGCAGAAAAGTTTTGGTTCGCACGGTCTGCAACTTCCGTTTTCCCTCCTTGCCGTTAGTAGGAAGTTGGCACGAGGAACTCCGGTCGGGTCCTGTTCCTGCTCTTGAGCCTCTGCCCGAGTACCCAATTCAATTCAATTTTTGCACCATAAGTTGTGCTCAAAATACCAGAAAACTTGCTCAATAATCTGGCCAAAAGAAAAATATATATATACCTAAATATATAGCGTAAGACAGCTGAATTTTGTGTGCAGGAAATGTTGGCAGAAAGTTTGCGTTTTTCGCAACCCCTGCCCCCAAAAACTATGCTTGACCCAGGATGGAGAGACAATTTGGTTTTTTTTCGGTTGAAGCTGCCAACCCGCATAAATCTCGGCAGCTGGCTAGAAATTTAACTCGGCATTTGAATGTCACCGAGCTCACCCAACTCCATCCAGTCTAGACTTATAAAGTCGTCTTATCCCGGGGACAAAATAAAGAAGGGGTAAAGTTGGATCCTAGAACCAATGTCTGACTACCACTTAAGCGGCCTGGAACATATAAATCTAGCAACGGTTGGAATTTCCACAGCAACAACAACAAACTAAGGACAACAATGTGCAATTTTATTGCCAAACCTCAGACGTTGCGTATACGTAACGTAAGCTGCTGTTACTGCATCAGCAACGGAATGCCACAAAATGCTTCCACCATACGTTGCTACACACACAGTTTGAGGAATGAGTGGAATGGATGGATGGCGGGGGTTGTTAAAGGGAGTGAACGGGGAAAGCAGTAAAGCTTTTGACTGCTGCGGGGCTTCAAACGGAGTTTGACAGTTTGACGACGAAAATGTTTTTTGGGGCGACTTTCAAGTACAATTCCTGGGCGGGGCAACACAATTTGGCTTTAAGCTTAGAGTTCATCTAAGCCGGAATTCGAATAAAGAAAGGAAATAAATGGCGACTTTGTAAACAATAAAAGAATAAACTACGGAAGGACGAGTATTTTTTTAGCTTAACTTAAAAAATTACAAAATATATTTAAGATTTGTTAGAACTCTTTCATAAAAGCGCTGAACTCATTAAAATTTCTATATATGGGAAATTGAATATTATTAAAATATTGCTGAAATCATGAAGAAGTGGAAAATACATAATTATTTATGAAAATATTTTCAGGAACCAAGCTCTTTGAAAGTAAATACTCTTTTCGATCCTCTTTTTGAATAGCCATATCAACAGCCATTGAAAATGCTCACAATTTAACCACCGCTTAAACTGCAGACCCACAAAATCAACTGGCCTATCGAAAATAATTACCATAAATATATATTTCACAAATTTAACGCACCTTTCACTCTGCGACCGCACAACAAAATGCTGAATACAAAACATTTTGTTTGTGGCATTTGGGGCATGTCCCCGGCGTCATAATTAGAAATGAAAAGTGAAAAATATATTTCCACTTTTCAGCAGAAGCAACAAAGGGAATAACGAGAACAACGACAGCAAGCGACCACTTGGCTATTATTTATGTTAATTGTAACGAAGCTGAGGCGACGTTCATCACGCTGTCTGTCTATCTATCCCCCTTGCTCATCTCCTGCCCTCTCGCTCTCTGCCAGGACCCAGTGTTTGTTGCAACTATTGTGGCATTGTCGTTGTTGTTTTTGTGGCCGTGTGCAGCACACGTGACAGCAGTGGGCACTCGCCTATATATACAGTGTCATCTCGCCTCAACCACCGCACTGTGCAATATTAAAGGATTTTTTATCCAACATATTTACATTTAAATACCCTTTAAAAGTTATATTATTTAAAAAATAATGCAAAAACTCCATAAAATCCAATTTTTTTAAAGAGTTTTTGAACTTTTTTGGCAAGAGGAAATTAGAAAATTAATATTTGAATTTAATCTTATACGAATTGTACATTCGAATTTTAATTTTTTTTATATTTTCTTTTTTATGCTTTCTTTTTTAATAAAATATTTATTTATTATTCTATTTCTCACTGTGCCTCTGTGTGGTAGTCATGTGCATGCTATTGCTAGTCGGTGTCTCGGCATGTGTGTTGGTGCATGGCGTTATTAGGCTAATGGCTGCCCCGTGGGCATTCAAAGCTTTTGTGTCTGGGCAAAACGCTTTTGTCCCACACTGTCCCTGCGTCTGTCTCCCTCCCACATAGTGTTGTGTACTCAGTTTTCTCCTCTCTATCTTACTCTCTCTACACAGAAAGATAGCAGTCCCAAATCCTATTTCTTTATAGAAATTCTTCTTTTTGATTATTTTATTTGAAAGTTTTTGAATGAATTTAATTTTGAAATAAATATACGTCTAAGGTTAGTTTATGCGGAAGAATAGAGAAAGTCAGACAGTTTTGTTTCAGTGTATTTTTCCACTCTATCCTTAGTTCGTCTGGTGCTGCAAATATGCAACGGCAGGCTTCCAGGCTAACTGCCAAAGCCACGCACAAAACGCATTGAGACGCCATAATTGCAGCCAGTTGCCGCTGGATGAGGATGCTGTCTCCTCCTCTTTTGAGCCCCCACTACCCTGTCAACCTCCATTCGCCACCGCCACTGAATGGGCGCAAGTGCGTTAAGTGCAATGACAGCAATTGCGCTGACAGCGAGGCAAAATGGGACGCTCACACACACATATGCCGACCGAGACAGAAGTTGCCCCGTCATTTGAAGTGCAGTTTATATTTAGTCTACCACACAATGACTGACGGGATGTCGCCACACTCTAAGTCAAAGCGATATCTCAAAAACACCTATCTCCGATTATGTAAGCCTCATTTTTAAAAGTCATAAAGTATACTTATAAAATTTTGCAATTCAAAGAGCAGAATTAGTTTTAAAATTTAACAATTTAAAATTCTTGTAAATCTTTCAATTTACAAAATAATTTATAAAAATTGGAAAAACAAAACTGCATTTCTAAAGCATAAACTGTTTTTGCTTATATTTTACATCACATATTTTAATAGCTGGTAATAACATTTTGTATAAGTGTATCTTGATGACCATTATCTCAGTTCTCCTCCTGTTGTAACAAATAAATTTTAACTCGAGCTGAGCTTGAGTTTGAGTTGAGTTGACATGCTGCCAATTGGCCGCGTGCGTGGTGCATTTACAATTGCGAATCGGGTCAATTTGTAGCTGAGCATGAGAACCGTTATGATGTGAAGGACCTCCGGCAGGAGCAGAGCTCTCTGAAAGTGCCGAGATTGTTCGCAATGCAATGGAAAGGGATATTCAGGGAGGAGCACGAGTATCAGGTTTGTGCTTAAAATGGGAAGGGTTCACAATCCAAGGCATTCAGATGAGATTGAAGTTACGTAAGCGCCAACAAATAATATTGGAAATGGAGAGAGTTGTATTTACAGTATTGAAACAAAAATATATATCTCCTAAGTATGTCATGATAAGTTGTTAAAAATTACACTAAAATGCATTAACTTATAAGGGTAAATCAACAAAGTTACGAAAAGAAAAATAAATAAATACATAATTCATAAGCCAAGAGAGTAAAAGAGACACATATAAACTAAGATAAAAACTGAGAATATTACGAGAAATTCTTCCCCAGACGCCATTTATAATTCTCTAAAATTTTCATAGCATACTTTGCTGCTAAGCTGAGATGGTTATCATTTGCAAGAGCAAAACCCGAGCTAAACTGATAAGTTTAATGGCAAGCGCTTAGCCTGCACCCTTTTCTCTCCCCTCTTTCTACTTCTAATTTCCCTTTAGCTTTATTTATATGGGCCTAAATGAGTGCCCTTTCAGCACTGCGAATTTTTCATTAGCCGAAAAAAGACGAGGACGGGGGCATGGGTGAAATTATGAAATATAGAGCACAACTGCTTAAGGAAAAATACGATGCCGGAGAGTCCCAGAGTTCCGTGATTTATGCGGCCTCGACTTAACACCGCAAAATCTGAGCCTTTGTGTCAATTTGTTTTGCGTGCCACGGAGCAACCCAAGAAAGAATCTGACTCACGCACCGTCTAAACAAGAGAAAAGTATGAAAATGCGGGGGCGGAAAATGGGCGGCGGGTGGAAAAAGGCCAAGTGAATAATTAAGCGGTTTATAAACATTTGTCTCAGACATCGTTAAGTGGCAGAAGTACACTAAGAACTTTAAATGGACTGTGGTAAGCAACACGCTATAGAAAGCAAGAAATTACATTTCTTTGGCCGCCAACAGTTAATTCAAATTTGAATAGTATAAACTAAAAACAAAATCAAGAAAATCTTTCTAAAAGCACAATTAAAATTTAATATAAATATTTTAATATTTGTTCAAGTGTTTGAAAACATTTCCAAGAAATACAACACAGTCCGGGCCTACACAACATTATTTATGTCAGCCGGCCAAGGGCCAAGGAAAAGCGGGAAAAGGACAGCGAATTACGGATCCCAGTTAAAGTAGAGGCTAATTTGCAAAAGGGGCCTTTAAAGTTGGTCCGGACTGGACAGCAACTATTTATATTTAATCGCATGCTCCAATTGCAAAAACAATTTAAAATCAACTTGCTCGTTAAGTGAAGCGGCACACAAGGACCAGAGGATCCTTTACACCCCACTTTTTTCGACCTTTCCCCCTTCCGTTTTCCCCTGTTTTCCCACCGATTTCCTTCCACTTTCCTCCCATTTTCCTTCCCTTTTCCTGTTAACCAAACTGGGCTGCAGTTGTTTGGTCCTACTGCTGAGGCTACTACTGCTGGCATCGTTACTGCTGCATTTTCGACAAGTGCTTTTAACATTAAATATTCATTTACAGCATTAAGGGCACTCGAAGTCACGCGTTAACGGTACCGTCAGAGCGCATACACATACACAAACAAACACAACTACACTGCACAAACCGAGGGAGAAGGTCCAAAAAAATGTTTGCCAAAGAAAGGAGGACTTTTCGGGCAACCAACTGAGAACGTGGCGCATCAAGCAAAACGGACACGGGCGTGCATTAAGTGAATATATTTCTGGGCCCACAAAAAAAAATGCTAAACCTGGTCACCTGCCGTGCTGCAGTGCACTGAGAAAAATATATTGTTGGAGTACAATAATGTAACTTTCTTAAAAATATAATATCTTGTTTAAGAACCAAAACCAACCATTAATAAAAACCTATTTTCCATATATTTCTATATATTTCTAGCTAAAAAAATATTTATATGATTTTTCCATGTGCAGCTTCTGAAATATAACAGCCCCAGGTAAGATTTTGTTTTTGGCATCGCGATGATTCAGAAAAAGCCGCCATAATGTGAACAGAGCTGCGTTTCAATGCCGCTTGTCTCAACTCAGCGATGTTTCAATACCAAAAGCTTCTCGCGAGAAACAGAAGAGCTGCTTTGAGAGAGAGAGTATTTACCCCGATTCGGGTCTCTCTCTGCCTCGGCTTGGCTCTCGTTTTTAACACGATTCTCTTCTTTTTCAAACACATTTCGGCTTGTGAACTTCGACCTGCCTTCAGTCTCGATTTCAGCGTCGTTTGAGCCCATTCAAGTCTGATTCAAACGGCATTTTTAGGGAGGATAAACAATTTAAATAAACCAGGCCAATTATGGGCCTATATTTGAGCAGGCCAAATACTTTTTTAGATTTTAGGTTGATTGACATAACTTTTAAAAATTTTTAGATTGACTTAACTTTTACATGAATACATAGCCAAGAATAATGTTAAAGAACTTTTCATCACATTATATGATCTACAGATTGCTCTTTCCTAAAAAGTAATTTTTATTTTTAATTCTTTTCTTAATTATTCTACTTACTCACCAATTATATGTTAAAATGAAATATATAAAATAGATTCTCTTCTCTTTACAAAATTAGATATTAACAAAAAAACAGTTCAAAACAGTTCCAGTCAAGTCTTATCACGACCGAGTTTTTTTTGCAAATAAATCCGATATGGGATACTGGCCTCATCAAGACAATACATTTGAGCCCACGCACTTGCCCACACACATATCATAAAAGTATTTATGCGCAATTTAACACGAAATGAAATATAATTTTTCGTCCTGCCATAGTCTTTGTCTATTCCTTGGATCCTTATGCCGTATGCATGACAATTATACCAAGCTAAATTTGTTCGCGTTGAGGGAAACGACGACGACAACATTTCTCAGCTTTTGGTAATGATTAATGAACGTGTGTGTGGGTGGTTAAGTGGGTGTTCGAGGTGGTTGAAGGTTGTATATGTGTCCCTATTGCCTGTGTGTTGACTCCAAAGTTGACATCATAATTCGGGCATTTCTTGGTCAGAATGCGTTGACAGTTTTGAGACATTATTTTAGGTAGAGGTCAAAGGCACAAATTTAATTGGAAAATGTAATTTAATTAGGGAAACAAATCTATGACAGAGAAAAATCAAAGCACGTGGAAGGGCTAAAGAATTTAAAGAATGAGATTTTCTTGAAAATCTGCTTTTCGAAATTTGTCAGCCAGCTGATTGGGAATTTATATGCATGGCGCATGTTACCGCATGCCACATGGTGCCAAACATTGGCCTAGGCAACAAGACACACACACACATTTTCTGGCCCAAAGAGGAGCGCGCATTTATGCCAAACACATTGGCAAACATAAAATTTTAAACATGCATAGGCCAAAAATACAACATAGAATACAATACACCAAACAGAAAAGAAAATGGAGCGTGCAGGCAGCAAGCTAAGCAAGAAGTACAAGAAAAGGACTGCTAATTGGAATGCTAAGGGAGATAGGAATATCCCTTAAATGAAATGAAAATATTTTCTACACTTAGAATATTGTTTCTTTACTTTTCTTTGTGTTATATTTAATTTAATATCTCTCCCAAATTGTTGATTTATTAGAAGTCTTACTAAGCCGAAAAGTTCATCCAACCCTCTTATCCTTTCCGCAATACAGGGTAGCCTGTGAGTAGTCGATGCTTGTTGTTTGCTTAGCCCCTTGGCGGCCTTCTAAGCAGCTTGAGGAAGAACAGAAGCGGAACCAGAAATACAGAAGAAGCTCAAACATTCCACTAAATTTATACACCACACATACACACATATACAAAACTCCACGCCTCACACACAGACACACGAAACTCCAGGACTCACCACACACATGAATTCGGCACATATATTTGCATATTTGCGTGTTCTCTGTACTGCTCTTTCTCCACCCTTCTCCGTTTTTTTAGCTCGCTGCGCCTGATTATGGCGCTTAAAGAAAACACTTAAAAAAATAAGGGGTGGAAAAGGGAGCGGGCGGTGAAAAAAGGGAGCTCGGGGCAACCCGACAAGTGCCAAGCGCAATTGGGGTTAATATCCTAGCACGAAAATTCTCGCACACACTCACACTTAAACTGCCCAAGTTTATTTTGAATTATTTATGGCTAAGTTTATGGCAGAATTTTTGACTTGAATTTATTTGGCCTTTGGCTGCCTGTGAAATTTCCCATGAAAAATACGCAAAAATTAATAAAGCAAAGCGAACGAGAAGAGAGCCAGCAAGCAGTGCCAAAAGAAATAGAAAACTTTTGTTGCATAATAAGCCGTTAGCCGTTACCTTTTGTTGCCTTTGCGTGCTGGCCAAATTAAAAGCCAACAATGTCTGCAAAATGAACCAAAAATAAAGCAAAAAAAAATAGACCGGCGGTACGAAAACTGAATAAAAATCCACAACGTGTTGTTATTTGTGCCCGCTTGGCGAAAGATTTTTGTCGCCATGCTCGAGGGCTATAAATTCGCTCAGCTTGTTGGAGAGCAAGCACAGGGTATCAAAGGTATACTAAATATTATTATTACCCATATAAAAAAACCAAAAAATCACAATATAAAAAGAAATACGTTTTTAATTTGGTTTTTCACCTTAAATTTACTACTATAACATTTAAATGCATTTTCCAGAGAATTACTTATTCGTTCCTAAATTCCACAGGACCCCATCCTTCGGCATGTGGATAGTCCTTCGCTTGTAGTTGTGTGTGTTTTTGTGCATTGACATTTACAAAGTGAGAATTTAATTAAACTTAATGAAAGTGCATGAGTGTCTAGGGAAGGGGCAATAAAGTGGGGGGCCATTCTGGCATTGGGCCAGGCCCAGCAAAAGGTGAGAATAAAAAGAAGTTTGGCTTTAGTGGGCACTTGGCAGGCCATTTCGTAAGGCTGCCTGTTTACGGTTTCGGTCATTAAAGGCCAACATTTGGCAGCACGGGGGCATGGCCAGGCGGGCATGATGAGCAGGTCAGCTTCGATTGCAGCCGCACCACATTGCGTATGCTTAACGCACCCAGAATGGAAATCGAAAACAGCGGCGAACAAAACAAACGGAAAATCGTAGCGAAAAGCCAAAAACGAAATCGAACGCAGAAGGAAACCGACCCAAATTTCAGCTGCATTGCGTCCGTACCCCACTGCGTATGATTAATTTAAGTGAGAGTGGCCTCAAAAAGGGTAGGAAATAGTGGGGGAGTACCGGCTGCTATGGCATTTTCTGGTCGATAAATTTAATTTACACAAATTAGTCGCGCTTTGTCGTAAAAATGCCATCGAGAAGGTAAGGCAACAGCAAGAGAGTGCCAGCATAAAAACAAAAAGCTAATTAATTAAAACACCTTGGACACAAACACAAACAAACACACATACAATTTTTTCGCTCCCAAGTAATCGAAATAAGCTAAGAAAATAGATGGCTTTTCCAAAAGGGGCACGCTCTTAGGGTGAATGTTGGTTATTTGGTGAACAGAAAATAGTTAGGACAATGACTTAATGCTTTAAGTTGGCCGTAATGCAGGCCTTAATTGAATTAAGAAAAACTTTAGTTCACTTATAAGTAGAAGCGTTATAAAAGCCTTTAAAGATTCCAAAAAAGAAATATTTAAATATTTCCCTTAAAGTGTTATTAATCCTACAAATGGATAAGTAAAAGGCCACCCAAAGGAAAATATTAAGAAAAGGTCCGCTGCCGATTGAAATGGAGTTGGGGAAAAACTGACCAAAAAATATATGCGATAGCACGATCAATTCAAAGCGCAAATTTGTGAGCATTTCCTTGGGCACGGCCACGCACGTCTGACCAAGCCATGGCTATACGGTCTCCATCTCAAGGTCCTCTTCCTGTCCAATCCACGTTTCCCATTCCCGTCGAGGCTCAAGCCATTTTCATTACATATCTGCCTTTGTGGTCCAAGTTTTTGCTCTCAAGATTCATTCGGGCATCTCGCTGAGTGGTAATTTATGGCTACGCATTTGGTTTACTAATAATACAGCCCTCCTTCCAGGATGGTCTCCAATTTCGATTCTGGTTCCGCTTTTTGTTTACCTAAGCAATAACAATAAATTAATCGCCATCGACAGCCATTAGCAGGCCGCTTCCTCCGGCCTCCCTTTATGCTTTTGTATTTTTAATTATGTGTCCAAATTTTTGGTATTTGTTCTGGCAAAACGCTTGCTTGCCTGCACTGAAAATAAAGTCTGACAAAGAGATTGTAAAAATAATAATTATGTATTTAATTTAAACTTCAATTTTCAATCTTCCCTCAGGCAATATCAACTTGATTACTCCTAATTCTGAATTCAATCTATATGAAAAATAAAAAACACAATTTAATCAGCATTTGTTTGCCTTACGGTATTTGTAATTAGTTGTGGAAATTCGCAATTAACTCAATGTTTTTTGTTCAAATATTAGTTAATTGGTTTATAAAATATTAGTTAATTATTTAATTTTTTTCAGTATTAAGAGTCTTTCGTGGCAGGAATAAATATTCCTTTTCATATATGGGAAATATGGCGTGTCGAGCTGTTAATTGCCTCTATCGATGCCGCTTCCTGTCCGCATTTACATGTGTTTAGACACCCTCTATCTGGCCGCCCAAAACCCTCATTTTCTATCCTACCTAATTGTGGGTAATGTGTTTGGTTTTCATTTTTATTTTTTTTCATTGTGCGATATTCTGGTTTGGCAAAACGCGTGGCAAATAGTTGGTGTATAGTTTTGGTTGCCTTTCGTTTTATTCGTTAAACTTTTTCAGATATTTAAATGAGTGTGTGGGATATGCGTGCTTAGACAGCTATTGGGTTAAATGGATGATAAGTATCTACATTAATTGGTAGCTTTCGGTTTATACATGTATTTACATGGGGATTAGTAGTTGGTTTTCCAGGACTCATGTCATACAAATACCTAAAATGTGTATTGGAATCTTCTAAACCAAAATTTCCAATAAAATAAAATTTTTCTCCGCGAATTAATTATTTATGTTAGAAACTAAAAACATGAAAGAAAATGTGCCTATATGCTTAGCCTATTGCATATGTAAAAACTTTAAAAAATCAAATCAGTGAATAAATAAATGAGTGAATTGAAGTTTACACCATTCAGTGGCAGACGAGAGCTTACACTTGAGTAAAATGGTTCATTGTTGTCATCAAACCCTTACCAAAGGACTCACTTCAGACACTTACACATACACAGAGAAACTCCGAAACCAGCACAGACAAGAACAACAAATTGTGTAATGCATTGAAAATGGAAACCACACCATAGAATGCAGAATGTCAATGTTGAGGAAAACGGAAAATCTTGTTATAGTGCGAATGTGTTTGAGAGTGGAGCTGTAACAGGGCAGCTAATTAGTTTTTGGAAAATGCCGCAGGATATTTCGAATGGTAAAATGCAAAACATGTGTTAAATTACAAGTAACAAAGGGAAATGTACTTATCTAATACCGAAAATTTATGTGCACTTTAAAGAAGAAAAGTTTTTTATAATTTATTATAAATTTGATCTATTTTAATTGGATTATTAACTAGATAATTAAATCAAAATGTCATAAGACCAAAGAAATTTAATTAATAATCAAAAACATTAAAACTTATTTAAAGAGTATCCAAAATCGAGTCATGGGTTGTAGAAAGTTAAATGCGTTTATGCTAAATAATTGAAAATATTATATTACCAAAAGTAAATGTGTCACATTTCCAGTTGACTTTAATTGTTGTCAGAAGCCCGCCAGGCGAAGAGAACAATACACACAACCAACCGACCAAATGTAAGGACATGGGTTTGTGTGGGCCCACAGTACGTATGCGTAACTTATCTTACCGTTGACATAAATGACATTTTAAGGGCAATAAGTTATTTCACATTATGCTGCTTTAACCCAAAACTCATCCGCTGGCAAAAGGGTATG
Source organism: Drosophila eugracilis (assembly GCF_018153835.1). Lineage (NCBI taxonomy): Eukaryota > Metazoa > Arthropoda > Insecta > Diptera > Drosophilidae > Drosophila > Drosophila eugracilis. Next base: position 2,538,507 of record NW_024571981.1, on the reverse strand, counting down.
GTCTTCCAGGGGGTCCTGGCCATACATGCCCAGCTACAAGCGGTCGGAAAGGACACAAGGACATCCACAGACTGGCTCGAGTTGTTAACAACTATGGGAGCAACTTTATGAATGCAACGGGGGTGAAGTGTGCGTAAGTGTTTGCACCGCATGCGGAAGTCACATGTTTGCATTATGTGTATGTGTGTCCTTTGGCATGTCCTTGTCCTAAGTCTCCCATCCCTTGGCCACAGCCTCTGCCACGCCTCTGTTTGCACTGCACTGCACCCGCTGCAGTTTTGGCCTTCCCAAAAACTCCCACTCGCAACGTCGCATAAATTTTACATATATATTTACCCAGTGTTTGCGTCTAGCTGGCAACATAAATTTTAACTGCTGTGAAAATATTTGTTTAATGAGAAACTTTTAGCCAACATCCGCTCCCAACAGGGAGCAGTCAGTCAGCCGGACCGGCATTATAATTTATTAATTATTTAAATTAAAGCCTTGTGGCTGGCCGTGTGTAAGTAGACAGATAAAACATTCAGACAATGCCAAATGCTGCACCAAATTAGATTGACATCAATTCTCGAGGAGACTTCTCGGCTTAATAAGATGGAAACTACATTTTTATTTCTCATTTCTTATTTCCCTGTTATTGTTGTAGAAAGAAAAAATAAATTTAATACTAAGTTTTAACGAGAATGACATACAAGATCTTTTTAATAATTTTTTAGTACGATACATCACCTAAGGGCAAGATAAAATATCGTTTAACTTTATTAAATCCGGCTTCATCGCTGGAGTCAACCACCAATTTATTCCCAGCACGAAATTTATAAAAACCATAAATGAAAAAATTTTCAATTAGACCGCCAACGAGAACGAATATTTCCATTTTTGGTTAGCCACATTTAGTCAGAGTTGCCGGCACTTAACCTGCCATGGCCCACACACACTCTCTTACACACACATCCCTTCCCCTTTAGAGGGAGACATGGAGATGAAGCACCACACACACAGATACAAATTACCAAAGATTTATCGCTTGTGCACTTGGAATTGATGACCAGGGCCTAATTGTCATCCGATATGAGTCCACCGCATGACTCGCATTGTCGAAGGAGCGGTGAAGCACTCAACGGAGGCGGAAAAGGTCGGTGGCGGTATGGAAACAGGGGGCGTGGCTGGGAGCATTTTCCACCGGCTGGCAAGGGACCACTCGCCACCAGCACATTTATACACTTCAACCGAGCACGTGCATAGTTTTGCATGCTGCGCATAACTTGCACACACAAAAACACTGAGAAAAATTTCGGTACAAGTTTTCTGTAAAATGAAGATTAAAAGATATTATACAACAGTTTAGTGATGATAAGTACAAAAGGGATCTAGTTAAGTTCAAGTATATTTTATATATATTCTTAGTTTACTTTGTTTTTTTCTGTGCACACACACGCAATGCTATAATTTTTACACGGAGTGAAGAAGAGCAGGCGGTGCCGAGAAGGAGTAAAAGAAGGAATGGGAATGGTAGAGCGATTTATGTTTGACTTTCGTGTGTGGCCAGTTGGGGGGACGAGGGTGGGAGGATTGCAAAGTTTCCCTTAGGCTCACCATATTCTCTCCCACTTTTCCAAGAGAATACCGTATATCTCGGATGGATCGCTTGATACACCCGCTGAATTAATGGGAACTCAGAAAGATCATGTTCTTGAAAAAATAATTGCAGCGCGCAGTGTACATAACAGGGTGAACGAGAGCTAAATAAAAAAAGAATATATTTAAATAAAATCCAAATAAACATTAATAGAGAAAATATAAATTATAAATATATTTTTTATTATTTATTTATTTATTTATATACTTGCTGTTTAAGGATTATGATGATTTAGGCTATGAATATATTTTAAAGGAACCTTCTTGTTCGAATTAAACCTTCGCAGGCATCCACCTACGACATTGCCCCTTATTTACCCAGTTTAGTTAAGACTCTAGCTAGAGTTGAACAATTGGTTTTTGGGTAGAGTAACTTATACCGTTGTTGTTGTTTTCGTTGCTGCATTGACTGATAAATCGCCAGCAATTTATTATTGATAACACATTGGTACATTGATTGTGTATTAACTGAAACTGTTTGCCAAAGTAAAGTGACATTGATATATGGCATGTACATGAAATATCGCTTGTTCCGACTGTTTCTCTCTTTTGCACAGTGGGCATGTGGTGGGAGTGGATGCGGATCCTAGGCTGCAGAATGCCCATTGTGGCAATCAACACCAGACGCTGACGCAAGATTTGTGGCCCACCAGTCAGTCGGCTAGTCAGCTCGTCAGCCAGTCAGCCAGTCAGCCAGCCGTCTCTGTCGAGGGAGTTCGGTTCGGTTGAAAACTTAATGCCCAACATTTGACATGCCATCAGAAATGATGATGCCATTTCATTTTAATTTGGCACATAACAAAATGCAATTATTTATATCAAATATTCATGTTTCGTTGATGTATTTATTGCAGCCATTTAAAATGCATGCTTTAATTGTTTTACTGCTGCATATCGAGGGAATTTCGATTAAGACAATTTTTGAAAAAATAGAAAATACTCAACAATAATGTTATGAGCTTTAAAGCTATACCATTCAATTAAACTATCACCATAATGATACTGACTTGTTGTATAGCTTTACCGAAACTAAAAAGGAACCGGTAGACTTACCCAGAAAAGCACAATATTTATTTTGGCCATAAAAGATCGATGCCTCCATATATACATTATTTAAGTATACAGTCGGATATTTACATGGCCATAAAATATGCAAGCGTACACATGTAACAACATCCGCCTGCATATGAAATAAAAGAGGCAGCTGGAGGACGAAGGAGTCAACAGACTCGTTGTGCACAACCAACATGCAAATGCAGACAGATGTGGCAAATGAACAACTACCAACTAGAGCAACAACAGCCGGAAAAACAATGGAGCGGAGTAACTTGTACAGGAACAAGAGACAAGTGACAAGCAACGCCAAAACACGAAAGTGTAATCAACGCTTAAACACTCGCGACGAGGAGCGGGACTCTAACATGTCCCTATCTCTCTGCCGCTGCACTAATGCCCCTATCTACACTTCTTACTTTGCGTTCTAAAGCCCTTATTGAATGGTGTTCCTATTTTCACTTTAATTTTATGTTTTTAAAAGTATGAATATAAAGTTTTCATGAAAGGCTATTATTACAAGGAGAAATTATACTCTTAATCATGAAATAAAACTAATATATACCATATATGTATAAAAAATAAGAAAACGAAAACGGAAGCATCCCTTTTTCTACCTCTTTCTTGTCAGATCTATCCTGCTCTCTCCGGACATTCCGTCGCTAGATGGCGCTGCAAAAAGACAGTGGGACAAACATTGCGACACATTAATGTCAAAACTCATGAAAATATTTCAACTCAGAGCGGAGGATCACACACTTGCCCGTGGAAAGGGGAATCCAGCAAAAGAAACAAAACAGCGATGAGAAAAACTCACTAACAAGCATCATATGCCAGCTGAAACGTCAACAACAATGCAACATTCTCACACACACACACGCAGCTCATTAGAGCCATGTCATGGATTGCGGAAGGGGGCTTGGAGGTGCTGGAATGTTTAAGGATTTACTATCCCGGCTTAGCAGAAGCAGCAGCCGGAAATGCAGAAACAGCAACAGTGGAAGCGTCAAAAGAAGCTACAGAAATTGGAACAACAGTAGCGCAAGTTTCACCAGTACAGTAAAAACTCAAGAGGAAGGGTTAGTAAGTGGTTAGTCATTAAATATAATATATATTATGAATATTAAAAAATAATATAATTTAAAAAATATGTGTTCTTATTTCTAAACCTAATCGATAAATCAATTTAAAATATCTTTCCAAAATAGATCATAAAAATTGAGTGATCTCTGTTTTATGATTCCTGTCTCGGGATACGCTTCGCCGCTCATCCTGCCACTGTTGAAGTTTCAACATTCATTTGTTTCAAGCTTGTTCAGTACTTTTCGTTTTGGATTTCCATTTGGTAATGCTCTACAAAAACATAGTTTGGCATATTTTATTAATAAAATTTCTTTTTATATTAGTAAAATACCTTTTTTTTTCGAATTTAATATTATTTCTTTAAATTTAAAAAATCAAAACGTTTTAAGACTATAAAATTATAAAATTTACACTTTATTCAAGAGATTTTCTATATAAATATTCCTTTGTTAAAGGAATTTTCTATAATGGTTACGCATTGCCAAGCAAAAGATTGCATAAATTCATTGAAATTTTACGGAACACTAACCTTTTTTGGCCAGTATTCAAAGCGATGTAGAAGAGTATTCAAGCTGTTAACTGATGAACCGTGAGAGGCCTTTTCAGTTTGCTGTTGCCTGGCATTTTATGACAGTTACAAAAAGTTGCCTGATGATGTAATGTTTATGTGTCGCTGACACTGGCACACTGTCTGTTGTTTTTCCGCCCCATCACCATCGCCACCCACTGCCTACTTTCCACGAGAGGAAGGGGCAGAGACACCAATGCAATGCCCGCCGTCATAATTGCACCTGCAAGGCTAACAGTTGCAGACAGTGAGGCGTTGGGAGTGGGAAAAGCAAGGGGGTTTCCCGGGAAAAGAGGAGAAGGACGAGTAGCAGGAGCAGCTGCAAAAAAAAAGACGCACAAGGAACAATGACACGACAGAAATATGCCAAGTAGCTGACTCTCCAACTCCCGCATCCTCGAATTTGACAGCGGAAAAGCGGAGTGGTGGTGGATGGGGGAGGAAAAACTGGGAGACATATGATGCATATCGCAAATGTCGTTTGCTGTCAGTTTCCGGTTGTTGCAGCAGCCATTTTGTTTATGCATGAACACGAACGCGACTGCAACTGCAACTGCAGCAAAAAGAAGGCCAAAAAGAGTGGATGGGAAAAGGTGCAGTGGCTATGGAAAAACCAAGGGGAAATTCTGATGAGCGGCCAGTGGGCGGACAGGCTTGGGACAGGTGGCCCAGGGTTCAAGTGTAAACTAATTTCGCGCTTTGCACTTGGTTAGCTCGACATTGAGTTATGATTTTCGGTTTCCTTTTGGGGTCAACACTCATGGCACGTGATGCCCGGCTTTAAGTCATATTTTATGGATACCGTTCGCTCCGTTATTCCCCCGATCCCAATACCATAGTCCACGTTTTGACAGCTTCACGCTCGATGGCGGTTGGTCAAAAGGGTAAACTGTCCCATAAGTGCGAACAAATGGGGTAAATCAATCAATCAATCACTCAGGTTGACATTGGGGATTCGATCTACTGATTATGATTTTATTACTTTAAAATGTCAATATTTGTACCGAAATGTATGTGTTAGAAAATAAATGTAATTATATATGAAAACTTGATTTAGTATTTTCCGAAATTAAAAAAAAAAAAATTTGTATAAGTAATAATTTAGCAGTCTTTAAGTCCATCCTATACTGTTCCTTGAATTATACATTATTAAACCACTTGAAAAGTATGGGAGACCACGAAACTCATTACACGCTTGATTACTGATAAACAATCGCCAGAAACGTCGATTGCCATCGACGAATGTAGGACTCACTCCCTCCGATGGACATTAAGTCTAAGGCTCTTCAACTACCGCCGATTGCAATGGACAATTGCTTTGTATCCTGGTTACTGAAAAGCATACACATACAAGGACCCAAACAAGGACACACTTGATCGGGTTGACATAAGTCACGATGACTGGCCACAAGCTTTGGATGATGATTAGGACCGGGCACTTGGAAGCCACTCGAGTTGATTCGCCAGCATGACGAACCACTTTCCGGACAGAATGTTAGGGCCAAAATTTTGATATACCCTTTTAATAAAGTTGATAATAATTAGGTAGATTAACTTAAATTAAAAAAATGTTCTTTGATTTCCTCAGAAAAACTGGGTTTGATTAGTATAAAAGTCATTTAGATTTTATGATCTCTAATGCTTGAAATGGTAACTAAATCATGGTTGGTCATGATTTTTTTCAGTTGTCCTCTAAAAATAATTAACCCTTATGTCTCCTAATAAAGTGAAACTTTCGACCAGACATGTCAGCATGTGCAGACTAAAAGCAAACGGCAATTAAATGTCATAAAAGTACCCGCAATGTAGTAAAGTAGGGATTGATATCTCTTCGCTCTGTTTTTGTTGAACTTGAGACGGCGGGCAGCTGGGACTGCAACCACAGCCGAGGGGTTCAAGAAACCGAAGAACGTCTAGACAATTTCAGCTTTATCCTTCTCAGACAACAAAATTAGCTGAGCTCGGATTTTTGGTGCAGATCATATGACGTGATATTTATTTCCATTTCATGGCCGAAAGGAACGTTAAATTAGCAAAAACAGCCAGCGAAGTCTCAGCTGCGCATTTTATCGCAATTATGACATGTGGAATGGAATAATTTAAGGGTGAATCAAATAAATATGTTTTAATACCATGGATTCCATGGTAAGGCCCATCAGTGTAAATCACAAAAATTCAATTAAACATGCAGAGTTCTTGGAAAATGGGAAAAATTTTATAAGTATAATAAGACTAAAGTTGGCCTTCATTTTATTCAACAAACCGACTTTTACTTGAAGCTCTAAAGCCTATCGAAAACCAGGCCGACAGAACATTAACAACGAAAGTAAAAGTTTGCATATACTTTTGTAATTGAAATATTTCAAAAGAAACAAAAATTTTCACATATATGAGACCGCAAACTATATTGGGCTGTATATTATTTCTTGTATCATAACATAGGCTCACACACAATCGTGTTGCGCAATTGTTATGGAAAGTTGTGTGTGTAAACGAAAACCGAACATGAAGTTTTAATTTTAAATATTTTAAATTGGCACTGCTGGAATTTTGGAAGGATATCAAATACTGCAGTTGATGTGTTATATTTTATTTATTATAATAACATTTATTTTATGTTGCTTAAATTAAATAGTTTGTTGAGAAAAATGTATTTTATTTTAAATACATAGTATAGAATTTTATATAACTAAATAGTAACATTTCCTAGCTAAAGAATACACTAGGACGTAAGTGATAACGTTAAGCACAACTTTTTGAAATAATTTCAACACATTGTCCTTATAGTTCTACACTCTTCTTTCCTTTTATCCTGGCCAGTGAGAGGACCCCGTTAGATGTCATTATCGTTGTAGGACACTTAGTTATCCCTTTGAATGTCTTTCGTCCTTTCATGTGTGTGCCTGGGTGGGTTTGTTCTTTTATGGCCCTAATAATTGTGCGGTCTCTGGGTTGAGAAAACTATACTTTTTAAGCTGTGCTGGGCAAAGGAAGCGTTAAATGGAGTCATTTCAGATCACAGGCGATTATGGTTATTTGGTGTCTAAATTAGCTAGGACGCGTTAGTGGAAAAGGGTTTGTTTGACTCCAAGATTAGAATAATGTATACTTCTGGGATTATGTAAAGACTTAGATTTTCTAATACTTTTAACAAACTCAGGCTACCTGAGCAACCAGTGATATAAGGAACATTTCGTTTTTCATTAAATTTCTTTGAAACACATCTTTAAATCGTCTACAAAAATATATCTTTGGAATTTCATTGTCCACAATAATTGATAACATTGATGGCGCCTATTTTGCTCCACAAATAACTTTATTAAATATTGAAAACCAAACCAATGAACTCTTTTTGTATCTATTTAACCAATTACATTGGCAAATATTTTTTATTCCCAGGTCATATATTATAAACTATGCATAGCATAGTCCACTTTTAATAAATTAATGAAAGCTTATAAAGTGCGTGTTTTTCCACCACGAGACTTTTTTAAATCCGAACGGACACTCCCTTGTATAGAGTGGAGGTCTATTTTTTCGCCGCGGTCAATGACCTGTGTACGTTTTTCTTTTTCCAAATCTTTTTTTTTTAGTTTTGGTCTTGGTTTCTCCTCCTCCTCCTCCTCCTCCTTCTGCTCCTCCTCCGGGAATTCTTCAGGTAGAGTGGGTGGTGTGGTTGGATGTACCGATTCGATTTCAACAGGAACATACAACACCGGCGTCCCATCAATATCACCGACAAGCTTCTTGTAGCAATGATGAGTAGGATCAAGTCCCGGCTCTGGATCCTCCTTGGGCAAGCTATCATCGGAAATGTGTGAAAATTCGCTGGACCGTTCATACTGGAAGGTAGAATAAAATTCGACTTGGTCGTCTTCGCAGGGAGAACACTCCTCGGATACGGTTTCCGGAACATAGACCTTATAATCGCTTTGTCGACCTTCCGACGATGAGGTGAACTCCTCGCGGATAAGGCGCCTGGCCAACTCTACCGTTGTGTACTCATTGTAGTGCAATTTCCGGCGGCGGGTAAAGGAAATACGACGCGCCCTTTCAAGTACAGTCTCTGGGTAATCTAAATCATCGGATTCATCTGAACTGGAGGGATCCTTCGGAAAAAAAGCCGGCATAGCGGTCTTGACCTTTTTTTTAAGCATTTCAGCTAGTTCGATATTTGTTATTACGGTTTCTTTAATTTTCTCTTTTGATGTCGTTGAACCGCTTCTGACTTCGTAGGAATCCGAGTGAACGGGAACTCCCAGGCACATCTGGTCAAATGTTATTTTCTTGGCCATTGAAAGTAGTAACACTTCGTGTGCGTAGCCTTTATTTATAGACTTATGTTAAAAAATAATTTTTAGATAGGTTCGAAGTTGACTGGAAAGAGTATAGGCTTGTAATGAGGTTTGCTCTTCCTGCTTAGTTTTAATTCGATGTTTATCCTTGATGTTTCGTTGGCTCAGCAAACTAGATCGAAAACATTTCGTATCAAGAGCATTTTATTTAGGTATTTTTAAACTTCCTTAAAATACACTAAGAATTCCTGTTTCATCCAATAAGCTTAATATACAATTAGATTAAAGTTGTAAATTGAACTGTAAGTAATCTGCACTTAACAGACCTTAACATTGGGAGTTTTTTTACCCTAACAGTTGCCCCTATCGAAAATTTGTTTTCTGTCTGGGCCCATGGCTACTAGACTTCGTTTCGTTAACATCAGAGACCCGCTTACATTTTATAATTTTATGTCAAATTTTTTTCCCTCCCGACGCGGGTTAAGGTTTGACCTTTGGTGCCAGTTGACACGACAAAAGGGCATATCTCGGGAAAAGAAATTTGTTTTCCAGCCAATTTCGATTGTGTCAAAAGGGAGCGTTATTTATTGGACCGCAGGCGTCATTGTCTAGCCATCGATGGGAATAAATATGCCAGCGGTGTCTCACAAGGATGCATAAATTGTCAAATCTAGATTTCGGCTTTCGATGAATTTAATTGGATCGCAAAAGTTTTCTTCGCGTAACGCCAAAACCGAAAATTGAGCTGTTGAAACGTGACATTTCCACCAACTCAAACGGAACCGCAGCCAATACGCATACAATTAAACCGTATTTTCGGCATCTGGTTTTGAGATAAAAGTGCCTTTTTTGGACACACCATTTGACCCACATTCGAAGAAGGAATTTCGCCAAGAATAAAATGTTTATTTTGCATTTTATGCCAAAAGAGAGAGCGCTAAAATTATTTACGCAGCATCAGGCGTGTCATTTGCATGTGCCACGCCCCCGGCACCAGTCACGAAAATTTCAAGGCGAGCAAACCACCCAATGATGCCCACAAAAATACGCTAAAAGTATTTACATTTGACTCGGAAAAATTATACATTTCCGTGCAAATAAAAAGCAAATCCAAAGCATTTCAGTCGGCGAATGGGCGAAGGGGCGGACAGCATCGAGAAAATGCCCGGAAATAAAACCAGAATCCGAACCAGAAATAAGATTAGAGATCTCCTAATAACATTGGTGAACTTCAGATGCTCTAGGGTATATATTACTGCAAAAAGTATAGATGTGATATGACAAAAAGAATTAATTAAAATGTAAATTATTTAGGCCAAGAATAACTCCTGAAAGATGTATTTTAATATTAAATCTAACAATAATTTATATAAAATATATAAACAAGTTCTTAAAAAAATATTTGAAAAAAATGTCATCATATTTAATTTTGCCATTAAAGTTAAGGTGTCGCAAACAGTTCGGAAGAATTTTGGCAACTCCTTTGCCAAAGGACAAACGGCAGGCGTGGTAAAAGGACGCGCGTTGCCAAAGAGGAAAAAGCTTCAAATCCGCAAACAAACACTGTGACAGCTACAATGCGGGAACTGAAAAGTGGGTGTTGTCGGGTGGAAAGCTCGACTGAATGAAATGTACTCTCTATTGACATTTGATTCGGCGAGTGAGGCTGAAAAATAAAAAAAAAATATATATATATATATATCTGGATGTGCACAAGTGCAAAGCGGACCCAGTTAGCTCCATTTGCGGGGTAAATGCGGAAAAGAGGGCAACGGGGTTCTCTACTTTGTTGCACAAAGCCTTGCTCAGATTTCGCTGAACGAAAACTCTTCGCTTTCCAATGTACAAGGCAGCCGTTTTTCGTTTCATTGTTTGTTTGTTTGTTGGTTTCGTTCCGTTTTCGCTTTTGTTTGTTTGTCTGTGGATTGTGCTTCCTGTTACAAGGCTTCCAGGCTGAGGATCCCATCGGCAACCCATCTCGAATCCCCTGTCCTGTCGTCTTGACGCATAAATTTGCCTTAATTTGTTGCAAAATAATTTCATTCATTTACGTGCTGCCATTTACATGGCTCTCGGTTCTCGTTGATAACTTATTTAAGCGCTTTCCCCCCACAAGCGAAGGAAAAACAAAATTTGAACAAAATAAATTATCAAACTGTCACATTGACGTATCGCCCAAGTGAGACAATCCGGGAAAGCCGAGGAACCAACAGGGAAAAGTCGAGCCAATCTCCTGGCCATAATCTAGAGCATCATGTTGCTCGTTTAAAGGATGTCAAAGGTTGGCCATATATCAGCAAAAGGCATCAAACGCAGTCGAGTCGAGGGATCGGCTTCAGCCCGTTAACAATTTCATGTAACAAATTCTTTGTGCCTGATGCCGGACATGGATACATGGCCAGGAGTGGAAGCCACTGGAGTGGGCAGAAAAAACAGAATTCGGAAAAATTAAATATACGGTTGGTTATGCCTCGAAGGAATAGGCTAATTCACAAAATGCTTACTATAACAAATAATAAAGAAAGTAGTAAGAAATATAATAATAAAAAATTAATAATTTTAATGAATATTTAAGAAATGTTTTTTTATATGATTATAATTGAATTATGTAAAAACATATATTGATAAACGCAATAAATATAGTGTTATTCATATATATCTATACAAAATATATGAATCGAATAAATTTTTTTGGAAATTGTTGCTTAACTGATTTTTCTCAGTGTGGACATTCGAGCTGTTTCAGATTTCCAATAAATATGCCTAGGGTGGTCGTGGTCCTTCGCCTGATCATGATACTGCTGCTGGTTCTGGTCCTGTTCAGTTCGGTTCGTTCTGGTTTGGTCTGGACACGGAACCACCGCACTTCCTGCTGTCTGCCACCCACTGTCGCTTATTTGACATCCTGACAGTTTCGACAGTTTGCCTCTCGTTTCTCGCTACACGACAAAGTGCGTAGGGACGCAGGACGAAGGACGACGGTCAGAGCTTTGTTTATTTATATGGTTTACTCGGAATATGTGTGCAGGTTACCTTGTGCCCGGCGCTGCGGTTTCTGTCGTAAACGTTGCTTTGTTATTGACGGAGCGGTAAAAGGGGGTATAGCGGTAAAATCGGGAAATGCCGCAGAAAAATATCCGTCGCACGCGGGGTTCAAGGTGTAGCCCAGCATGTGACAAGGATTCGAAGGTAACCCAGCTATCGGTGTGTGTGTATTTATGAACGCCACTGTTAGCCACTAACAAGCGGCTAAAATCTGTCGCCAACAATGGTAGTGGCAATCGTTGGTTGAACATGGGGTAAGATGTCAATCTAGCGGGGCTTTAATACGGTGCTTTGATGTGGGTATGATACATCTAGTGTTACTGGGAAATTCAAATCCCCCAGGGGCTAAGAGGTCCTTTTATATTTGTAATGCCTTGTCATCAGATAAAAGTCGTTAATTTATTTTATTCAAACTAAGTTTTTAAATAATGATATATACCAATGATAGTTAAGATTTTTGAAACCAAATTGCTGACATGTTAAAGACTTTCTATTTAATCCCTGAATTTCAGACATTCTTTTAAACCTTTTGCTTTTCGAAGGAATTGTCATCTGATACTATCTAATTTGTCATTAGTCGGCAACGTTGCAGAGATGCGATTTATGGCATGAGTTCTTAAAGGTAGCTAGGCAAGTGAAATGTGATATCTCACTACTCAGCTCGAATTCCAGTTCAGATTATCTGTGGATTCGGATTCGATCTAGACCGATTGGCACACATATTTTTCGCTTTTGTTTGCAATTATGCGGCAGATGGAAGGAGCTTTTAGAATGAGACGACTCCATATTCCCTCCCGTACTGCTATGAACTGGGAGTCTTGTTGACTTTACCGATTCCGCTGCAGGCCAACGGATGCTATGGCCACACAAGACAAACGGATGGACAGAAAGTTGTTTGCTTCATTGGCTGCCACAAAATATCAACAAGCATTTTGTTTATTTTCTCAACAGAGCACACACAAGCACACATCCATTAGAAGGGGTTGTGCGGGGTTGGATATATCTTGGCTTTTTTAAGTGCATGTTGTTTTAGCGTTTGTGACATGCAACTGCCGGGGGAAAATCGAATCGAACTGAACCGAATGGAAGCGAAGTTTCAGTACCAAATTTATGCAACTGCTATTGCATGAATCCATTGTTTAACCACTGAACTGCTTGGTCATTCGTCCTTCGGCTGAAGTGCCAGTTTTGAAGCAAACTGAATTGGCAAAGTGAAAAACCATCCTCCCTCTGACATATTTCTATATTGCTTGTTGATATTCCGATCGGCTTTTCACTTACGTTAAATACGTTTTCAAATGCGAAATAGGTAAACTTGTAAGAAAAATGTTTTCTACTCTTTCAGCTGTTTGTTTTACCAGAACAAGTTATAACACAAGTTGGTTCTTGTCCAAAACACAAATTTCATATATGTACTGTTTATAAGATCAAATAAAAATTGACGAATGATTTTTGAAATTTGTATATATGTATAGCTTTATAATTTGGAACTAAACCATACAGCTTGTGAGAATCGTATGCAGATGACATTCTCCTGCACATTTCCCTTATGATAAATGCAAAGTTGGTGGTAAATTTATGCAGTTGTGACTTTGCATAGTTGCAGTGAGTTTGGGTATCTGGCTGGGAACCTTGTTCTGAGGCTCTGATCAATGCCAGGGCCGTTGGCCATGTCAACGGACGGGGAACGATACGAACATAGCGTGGATGGGTGGCAGATACCAGATACCCGGCTCCAGATACGGTTATGGATATGGAGTAGCTACGGCCATGACTGCAATTTAAATATTGCATGTGCTACGATAGGAAGAGCCGTGACCAGAACGAGAAGCAGGAATGAGCCAGGACCCAAGTCGCAGCTTTAGTGCGGACTTCGATGCACTAGCAAAATACTCGTATTATTAATTGTTAACTTTAAGATTTTCGGAAACGATTCATATAAATTATAAAAAGGATAGTGGTGTAGAACATCAATAGATTTAATGGTAAATTATTTTTTACAAGTAGCTAGTAATAAATGTATATACTAAAAACCACTTCCTTTAATTTTTGTTGCCAGTGTAAAGCCCCATATGCGAGTGCCGCCAACACATATTAAGCATAAAATTGTGTGCCAAACAAAGTAACGATAAATTGGACTATGTAAAAGTAAGCAGAGCCTGCAGATGGAGTTGGAGCCGAAGGACGATGGCGATTGCAATGGCTATGGCGATGGAGATGGAGATGGAGATGGCGATGGAGATGGAGAGCGGGCAATCCCATTCAGAAAAGAGGGGCGTTTTTGGCAGGAAGCGTCGCATTATAATTTATGCACATGCAAGCCACGGAGTCTGGCCGGGGTCGTCTGGTCGGTTTTCTGGTGTGGTTTCGATGTGGTTCTGCTGTGGTTCAGGACCCGGGTCTGCCACTTAATCCGCGTTTAATAACACGAAGCCAGCGCTGCCCAGCCCCTGATCCCGATGTGCGATACGATTTTCTGAAAGGGGGTCCGTGGAAACGCCACTGCAGACGCTCCATGTCGATGGCAATTGCTTAAAGCGCTTTATGGCGTTCCTCTAGGCTGTGTACAGTTTTTGGGAGCGAATATTTTTTGGGGATTTATTTAAAGCTTAAAATAATATCAGGTTTCGATTCGGAATTTTAAAGAAATGGCTTAAAAAGTGCTAATAAATGGTAATAGGTTTGGTTCGGCTTTGGAAAAGTCATATCCGTAAAACTTAAAGTGCATTTAAAAGCATGACAGTTCTAAAAAGAACAATTTTAATGCAGCAGTCCAATCACTTCATTGGTAAACTACTACTAAACAAACTAAATTTCAACCTAATAATGATTACAAACTCTTCTTTTCTTTTGCAACCCGTCACTATTTATTTTTAATTCAGATGTTTAAAAAGGTTTTAAGCTGGACGTCCAGTAGGCGATTGCCACCGCTTAACCCCATAAAATGTGGCGAAATCTTTTGAAAATCTTTAACGCTCCAATGCCCCATTGAGGGAAATATTTTGCAGTTGGGCTTCGTATTTTTATTTTATTTTTTATTTTTTTTTTTGGGGTTCGGGATCGTATGTTATGCATGCCTACCCCAAGGGGTCAAAGGGTGAGAATGTTTAACCAAAGGCATTTTTATCAGCCGAGGTCTTAACACGCATATACAAATATGCCAGACACACACACTCACACACGGCTGCAGTCACACACAGAGGGACATAAACAAGTCAGCGTGTGAGTGTGTGCAAGGGGGTGAAATCGAGGCTGAGGCAACGTCTGCGGGTTAAAAGCGAAACCTTATCGAAAACGTTTAAACGCACGCAAATTCCACGTGGGCAAGATAAAACATGCATAAGCCAGGCTGGGGTGGGACTGATGGTGGGCGTGGCAGGGGGTGGCATTTTGTGGTTGGGGTGAAGGCCTTTTGTTCGGCTCACTCTGCTTGCGTGTATGTGTGTGTGGGAAAAATATGCCAATGTTAAATATTTGTCGCATGCTGTTGTTGCTTTTGTAGGGTGCCTCTGGTTTGGCACCCCTCAGATAAAACGTTAACTACACTCACACACTCAGATACGCACTCACACAGATACTCACGCACACACGAACAGGCGGTCTGGTATGTGTAATCTTTTGCGTGCTTTACGCATTACGCTCGACGAAGGACAACGTTGCAGGACACTTTGAATTATTCATTTACATGTCGTTGGTTCAAAAGACTAACTTGCTGGTCTTACCCTGTAATCTTAATTTCTAAGGTTGGGAAAATAAAAATTACAATTATAATTGTATGATAGGATTCCACCTCGAAAATTCATACCTTTATATCTTAACTTTAAGGTATTTAAAAAGCTAGTCAAGTATGAAATCTCTACATTTGACAGTATTTTGTTTTCCCAATTTCATTTTTATTTCATAGAGCCAATAAAATACAGGGTAAGTAGAAATATTAACGTTAAGAAAAATAATTTCCTTGTTTTATATACGCAATTCAGGGGACAGTTGACCCAATAGGGAAAGCTAAAGGTGGGCGGGGTGCTGCTGGGTGGGGATTTGAAGGGGGAAGGCCAGGTAAGACTTGTGAGCCCGCCGCCTCCCAATAGGCGTGTTTGTAGCAACAACTGTATTTACTTTTATCGCTGATAAAGCGCATAATTTATGGCTGCTTCACAAAATTTAAATGCCCACGAGAATGTCCGATGGGAGACAAAGCGCTAAGGAATTTTTCCCCAGCTCCACGCAAGTCCTCCTGTGTGTATTTCTCCAGGTCACTTGATCTCCATGGCACGCATTCGAGCTATGCCAATTATTTTACGCAGATAGAGCTTAGAGCGAAAACAATTTAATATTCAGACAATTAATTGTTAATTTTCATAATTAAGTGTGTTTTTTTACTCGAATATTTCGCGTTGTAAATTAATTAAATGAACTTTTTTAATGAAAAAAGAAGAACCCAATTAAAATATCATAATATGATAAAAAATAAAATGATTAAAAAAATATCCAAAAAAATATTAGAGACTCCAGTTTCAATAAGCAATATAAGCGTAAGTATATAAAAATTGTAAAACTTAATTTTGCCGAATAGGTACATACTGAATAAAGATCGATTATGCTCGCTCTGTTGAGAAACTGAAAGGGAATCCTTTTCATACGAAACTATTTCATCTATTTTCTTTCATACCAAGCGGGATAGTTTTATAAAAAAGTGAAAGATAAAATCTTTTTTTTACATTTACATTCACCGATAAACTCCATCAATTAAAGGATGGTTCGTGTCGACCTTTAAAAGATAAACGAGCCATTAGCTAAACAAACTGTTGCAGTTGTAAAAACATGTAAATACAGATCAATATTTAACAGTAAATTGAATTGAAAACTTGTTGAACTTTCTGTGAACTAAGTTGGGCGGTAACCGTAACTTAGGGCAGGGGGCGTGGCCATTCAAAATCAATTACACACGCCCCCGAGGTCAGAACTCAGTGATTTAATTTATGGCTAGCACGGGAAACTATGTGTGTATCGCTCTGAACCTCTCTCCTTCTCCGTTGTGCTAAATAATTGTAGTTTAATAGCTGATTAGAATGTAAATGCAAAAAGCTTTGCCTACATTTCGGGGCTGGCCACTAATAAATGTTTTCATGAGTGTATTTTATTAAAGACTGGAAAAAGGAGCGTGTTTAGGTACTGGTAAAAATGCAAATTGAAATGCAATGCAATGTGATGAATGTTCATGTGTAAAATATGTGGCGTTAAATTTTTGCCGAGGGTAAACAAAAGTCAAGTAAATGGAAATGACCACAAGAAAAACGCGAAATACACTTTAAATAGAAATTAATGTTGTAAAGTCTCTCAGAATAGGTTATATGTTTAAAAAATTTTAACGCAAAATTATCGTAAGAGTTATTTTTTATTTCGTTTATATAATTTTTTACATTAAACGAACATTTTTTTATATAAAACTCGCGAATGATCTACGGCTAAACCCAGATTAGAAATATACTGTTTATATTATTCTAAGTTGTATTAAAATACCCCATTTAGTTGCTATGTAAAATTATTTGCGCAACAGGGAAATATCCCCGCTTTTTTTTTGGGTCAAAAGAGAAATGTAAAGCGGGCGAATATCAAACGGGAGGAGCCAGGAAGTTTACTGGTTTTGGGCACAAGAAGTGGCACAAAGGAAATTTATGACTATTAAGCCAAAAATATGTGGCATTTGTTGCTATTTTTTGCACACTCTTTGCTGCCGGGCCAAAGTTATGCGGTAGAAATAGCGTTAAAATATGCAAAGCCAAATCGCACAAAAATGTCAGACGGCGCATTCGCGATTCCTTCATTCTACGTAGCCTGCTTTCGAAATGAATGAATGAAATTAAATAAAGAAAAAAAAGTGCAAAGAGCGCAGCTTAATTGAAACGCTGACGGAGGGCGGGAATTGAGACAGGTACTTGGACCCCAGGCAATCAACCTAATTTGTCGTATGCAATGCGTCGAATCCAGTGTCGTGTCTGTAGTTCGTTCCGTCCGTCCATCAGCCAGTCGGTCAATATTTATAATGATAGCTAATCTGCAGAAAGGGCAGCGCCCACCAATCGTCTCCCCTTGTTTCCTATCCTGTCATAGGCCGAGGTCACCAAAGTGCTCTGAACTCTCGCCGGGAATGTCTGCGCTTTGTTTGCCTCTCCGTCGAGTGGAAGCGCTTTAAAATGATGGCGGAAAATAAATTGAAAGTACTTGTCCATTGTTTGATTAATGTGTCAATAATGGCAAACGGACCGCGACCCGGAATTTTTCAGATAACGAGCAGGAAAAAACTTGACTCGAATTGAGTGTTGGACAAAGTGCTTGGCCAGATTAAAGCGTATAATCATTAAAGTTTTTTAGAAAATGTTGGTTTCTGCTAAAGTTCTTCCAGTTAATAGATAAAGATACTTTAATGGCATACAATATTCTTAATTGTAGATCAAATTAAATAAATTATAGAGCGTATATGACTTATATTTTCAATCTTAGCTCAATATACTTACACTTTTATTTGTACAAGTCCCTTTTTAACCTTAATTTGTATTTCTCTTAAGGTCCAAAGTCCTTGCCTGTCAAAGATTTTCCCCTCCGATAAAAACTTCAATTCCACCATCGTAAAACTCCGCTAAAACACCAGCAACTTTTTCAACTGCCTTAACTGACAATGCCAACTAATTTGCTCAACTGACGCCCAATAAATCTCCGTGCCCAAATCAACTTGGCCACGCCCCCACTCCGCCTCCGTCTCCCTTTGGGTCCACACCCACTGCATTGCCTTAAGCTCATTTACAGTGTGGAGAAGGGCAGCGAGAGGGGTTACTACAATGGCAACGTCACTGCAAAGAAACGTAATTTTATGTAATTGAAACCATTTTCGTGTTAATTAAACTCTTTTTTTGCTCCCAACAACGATGCTCATTGGTCTGCTTTACCATTCAACACAGTGTCCTTCCATTTTCCTTTGCTGATGGAGGTCTTGGTCTTGGCTTAAAGCATTTTACACTTGCCATTAACGTAGCTCTGCGTCCAAAGTGACAGCCACAATGAAAACAAAGACGCGGTGTTTGAGAGAGGTGCACTTATGAAAATGATTTGTATTGGGGAAAAAATTAAAAAAAAAAATTTACAAAAGTTATTAAAATAAAAATATGGTTTTTCTGAAAGTTCCTAAATAAATTATTAAATTATATTAATAAGTAATTTTTATTTTTAAAAAGAAAAAAAAATTATAAAAAGCAATATTATTATTTAGAATTTAAAATCAAATATGAGGATTTTATTTCAGTGCATGTGCTAGCAGCACAAGTCATCTGGCAACGGTTGTTCATCGGTTGAGTAGGGTTTTTGAAGATTCCGCAGGGACTGCTTCACAGTCATTAAATTGGATTTCTTTTTGAGCATCGTTTCTGTGTCTGCGTTTTCAAGGGGTTTTCGAAAAGAAACGAGACCGTTGAAAACATCGAGAATTTTGAATAACAAATTCACAGTTATTGTCTCCGTATTTGACTCGATTTGGATTTGAATCTAAAAATTATGACAGCTAATTTAAGAAAAACTCCTCATATGATTTAATATTGTACTAGCATTCTAGGGTTCAAATTCATTCATTTAATATACAGTGTCAATTATCGCATGCCGAAAATTCCCACTAAATCAGGATCATCATTATGCTCTGTTATTTTTGGTCTGCGAAATCCATGAACCTGTCACACCTAGCTCATTCAAATTGCAACACCCGAAAACGAACGAAAATCTTTTTAATTAAATTTACTTATTTTATTTTATTTTTGACTTGAAAAATGTTTGCCGTTCATTTGAGCGTATGCAAATAATGTCATAAATAAAATGGCTGTACGCCATGACCTTTCTGGCATTATACCTGATACTCATACCCAGTAAAATTAACCTAATGGAGGTGTATTATGTGTAATGAAAGGATTTATTTATGAATGACATTTGGATTAAGCACTGTTGGTATTTGAAGGTTAATTGCTATTACAAAAGAGAAATCAGATCAGTGGGAATTAGAATAAT
Source organism: Drosophila eugracilis (assembly GCF_018153835.1). NCBI lineage: Eukaryota > Metazoa > Arthropoda > Insecta > Diptera > Drosophilidae > Drosophila > Drosophila eugracilis. The sequence continues at coordinate 2,518,779 of NW_024571981.1, read as the reverse complement.
CAGATAGAACTAAAACCTATCTTATAGATAAACATTCTTTACTAATAATATAATACTTAAATATACAAAATGGATTATTATTATTATTATTGTGAATTTATATAAATCAAAGTATAAATACTCACTTTATAAAGTGCTAGTAACCAGGAATTTACATAGGGTATTTTTGTGTCTATTTTATAAATACCTTATTCGTCCTTTTTTTGGCACTGTTGCTCTGTGGTTTGTGTCATTCATTTGGCTTTTGTTCCACTTGGCTGTTACCACCCCCTCTCAGTTTTCCCCTGCTGTCGCTGCCATTGTGCCGAGCCTCATTTATTTTACTTACACGCATGCGATGGCAATGGCGATGCCGCCAACGTCGCGTCATTTATGACACCTTGACAGAAAAATGAGCACACCCAACAGGGGCGGTGGGTACGAGCGGGTAGTAGAGGGGTGCTAGGTGGCATGGGCAAAGGGGTGGCTGGGACACCAGGTGAGGTCGGTCTACGTTGGTGTCTGGGGTGCGGTTGTTGCCAAACGCACATTCATAATTTCATTTTCCTCTGAGACGACGATGGCACTCGCTATGCCCTTGCACCTTGTTTCCTCCCCTTGCTATCTCTTTTAGTCATTATACCCTTAAAGTAGAAAGTCCTTAAGTTTCTGAAGATTTTTTTAGTAACAAATACTTTTTTTAAAAATATACTTATATAAACGTATCTACTCCGGTTTAGAAATTTGCTTAGGCAGTGACCAATTTTTTTTTTTTTTTAAATTTATTTTAATTAAGTTTAAAGTTAAATAAGTATTACTTTAGACGAAAAATCGTATATTGTAATTATCTTTTTTTTTTAATACACAATGTCCTGGAAAGTGTAGTAACATTGGTATGTTCCTTATTTTTATTAGCACTCTGCAATTTTTTTTGGCTCCCATCCTCCGCCGTTCCTCTTTGTGTCGCCCTATTATGCGTCTGAAATTGAAAAACTTTGTTTGCCGGCACGCTGGGGTTAACAAATAGGCTGACTCGGCTTGGCCCCATGCCACCCCACTCCGCTCTTTCCTTTTTGTGGCAACACCCAACAGTGCGTCACATAATTTGATGCCTTTTATGGCTTTTAATTTGTTGCCGTCGCTTCTGTGTCACTTGGCTTTTGCCTTTTCGTCTTCCCATCTTTTTTATTATTATTATTTGAATCTGCCAGTTGTCAGTGTTTTTTTAATGAATTCTTTTGGCTAATGAGTGTAAGGAAAAAGAAGAAAGGCAGTGAAAAGGCCTGTGAAAATTAGGAAAGTGTGCAACAAGTATGTGAATAAGCTGAGAAAATTGACCAATTTTACCAGGTGCGTGCTCAGCTGAACATTATTCTTCACTTCTTATTTTCACCCGAATTAATGTGCATTAAATGACCCGTGAAACCTCTTATGGGTTAAAGCAAGGGGAACTTAAAACAATGACTTCTTGGGAAAGATAGAAAAGTGGGAAATCTAGGGGTTAATGGGCGTGTTCTTGTCGCGTGATCTCGTTGCTTTGATTGCCTGCTCTGGTAACGGAAATTGATTTTGCTTGTTTATTGCAAAATATTCTTTGTTATTGTTTTCTCTTCAACGTCATCTTTCCCAGTTATTGGTATTTTCCGTGGTTTTCGGTCCGCTCACGTTCGCTTCAATTCGCGTTTGGGTTCGTGTTGACAAATGGCACTTGAGGTATTCGAGAAAATGGAGGATGAAGTTCATTATTTTTCTGGGCGCTGCATATTGCAATAAAGCTATCAACTTAACAAATTTTCTGACCGAAGAGAAGACATTCTTGAAAATAAAATATATAAAATTTCTTTTTGATTATTAGAAAAAGAAACTTCCACTCCAAAATCGAACATAAGTGGGTCAAGCTCTGAGTCAATAACAAGCTTAATAACTGAATAAAGTTAATTTTTGAAATTCCACCTTGTAAAAACGGAGTCCCAGGAGTGGCAACAAATAACTTTTTTATAAAGTGTCTTCTCAAAATACGTTTTATGACCCATATTCCTTTGAAACAGTCTGCTAACAAGTTTCTCAATATTTGCATATTCTTATGCCATCTCTCTATGCATACGTACGGGTATATCCCAACATTCTGATGTGATGCGTCGCCTTTCTTCAAGCTATCCATCAGCCATGGAACACATTCATAAATTATGCAGCTTGCACTAAAAAGTAACAGCACAAGCCAAGCTCAGTCTTTTGTTGCTCCCGGGGAGAGCCTTTTGTTTATACTTTTAATAAACAATCCTTAGATAGGTGGGGGGGTGGTTGTGGACTCATGTACACTATATGCATTATGAAAGCCTTCCTGTTGCACCTGTCAGCAGAGAGAAAAACAATGAGAGAGATTGTTTATAAATCATCTCGGAAATTTGAAACTTTTAACTATTAAACTATCTATTTAATTTATTTTTTTAGAAATTTCAGATTTAATAAATTCTTACTACTAGACTTGATTATCTAATTCTGATAGATTTTCTCTCTCTGCACATCTGCATTCGCTGGTGTACTATTTGCCATTTGCTTTTTGTTAAATTGCTTCTTTGTGTTCACGTGCAAATTTCGACGGTTTTTACCTTTCGTTCTTTAGTTGTTTTTTTGTGTTGTTACCTGCCCCACCTGTTTTTTCCATTTTTGCAGTAGACTTTTTGTTGGCCAACCTTTTGTGCCATGTGCGGCTGCTTTATTCAGTGCATTTTGTTTGCATATCAAAATGCGTGAAATGTGTGCAGGAACGATGGTTATTCGGTGGAGTATATATAGGGGGGAGGGAATAGTTTTGGATGGAATATATACCGAGGCTTTGTTCCCGTTCTGGGCCAACTTATTAGCGACGTTTCGGCCCGGCATTTCGCCATGCATAAAAATGTAAGCTCTGCCAGGGCCAGCGAAATTTATGTGCGTATAAATATACATGTGAGTGAGAGAGAAAAATAAACGAAATTTTTACTGCCGCATTTCTTTTGGTGGTGCAACTTCTCCTTCAAATATGCCCAGCATTTTTTGGCTTAGCAAAAACTGCAAATTAACTTGCCCAACTGGAGCAAAAGCGGATATAAAAGCATGTGGGATACTTAAAATCGCTGATGCACCTAAGAGATACCCTATACATCAAATTCATACTTAGCTAGATAGCCTTCAAAAGATCCATTTATACAAAGCCTTTTACTAAATCAAATCCCCTTGAATTTTATTTAACAAGTTCTAAAACCATAATTTCTTTGTCCACATTTAAGGCCTTTGTAATTCCTCAAACGATTTAGCATAACTCATTAAGTCCGCTGTCATGTTCTCGGCTGTGTCTCGGTCACTTTGAAACATTTCCGCCCTGATCGTTGTCCTGACAACTCTGATCCCTGAAAAGGACCCAAAAACAGAGCTAGAATACCAACTATTGTGGTGACATTTACCGGAGCCAAAAACACTGCGATTCACATCACCCAAAATGCCAATGGTTATGCTAATGCCAAGGTGGGATATCCAGCAGGAGCATCGGCAGATCCAGGACCACAAGCTGGAGCAGCCGCAGCCAGTCAACTTTTATTTCAACTTTATGCCACTTTGCCACCATCGGAGTGTAAGTGGGGTTCTGTCAGCATGTGTGCGGGTCCTAAACTCAATGGCATCCTGGTTTCCACCCCCTCTTGTCCCTGTCGCTGTGTGAGTGTTCACTGAGAAAAATTGTATTTATTTCTAACACACTTATTTATTTAATTCATAGCACTGTGATGTAGAATGCACGTCATTTGTAAATCAAAGAAGTAGAAATAAAAATATTATTTAATAACTTAAAATTTTTGTAAGTGTCTTTTTGAGGGGATTATGCGGCATAAGGTGAAGCAAAGGACAAGAGGACAGAGAACAGGCAGAGAATGCCAGGGAAGGGAAAGCACTGGGGATGGATCAAGCGGTCAGCAGGTAGTTCCTGTTAAATTCAGGTGTGACCCCCTCCCCCACTGTAATTCTGCACTAACTGCATGAGCTCATGTATCCGTGTTTGTCTGTGTATGTGCGTTACCGTGTGTTTGTCCGAGCTAATACCTTTTTATGACCGTCATATGTTAATGAAGCCGCATTAACATTTTAATGTCGGCGGTCCCAATAAAATAACACCGAAAAGCAAAAAAAAATAATAAAAAGCGAAGAAGCGCAAAGCAAACCCACAATCGTGGCTTAATTAAAAAATTTAATTTTACAAAAGTAAATAAAGATACACAAAGGAAATGGAGAGAAAGGCAAACGATTAAGTACTTTAACATGATATAAAATCCAGGGTCTACTGTTGCATTTAAAAAGTCTCAGATGGGAAAAAATAAAATGGAAAAATATACAAAAATATTTAAAACAAAACAACTTTTTAGTCCCAAAATAAGTGATGATAAAAGTAATACTTAAATAGTATATCAGATGCAACATAATTACATTTAGATTTCTATTTTTGTTTTTTCCATTGCAGAAGAGGTTAAAGTTGTTTACTGATGCTGAACTGAGGAAGGTGAAAAATCGGTGATTGGTTTGAGGTGCATAATGAAGGTAAAACAGAATCGTGAAAAGAACCCATGCTTCCCACTTAAAATCCACGAGTGCGTAAAGAGTTTGACGAAAAAGTAATTTTAAGCATCGTTTAATTTTCATTTTGTGTTATTTTTTTCTTCTAACCCCGCCCTTTTCGTTATCCAATAGCCTTTACTGGAGTGTTTTTTCATAAAACCTTTTTGCTGAACACTGTCCAATGGACATTTGAGGAGAAAAAAGCCCGTACTTTTTTAACAAAGTTAATTTTTATGCTCTGCTCTCTGATTTTACGCAGTGTTTTGCCTTCTTCCAACTTGGGTTTTCTTGCTTTTGTAGAGTTTGCTGCAATCAAACGGCAGAAATTGTTTAACAAGTATCAAGGGTTTTGTTTTTGTTTGACCAGAAATCTTTTTTTTTAGTAGAGGCCGTCAAAATGGCAAAGGCAAGGTCAAGTGACCCATTTGACTGAAGAGGCGAAAGAAAAATTGAAACAAGTGGGCGGAAAATGACGAGGGAAAGGTCAATTTCTATGGTGGGCAAAGCTTTGGTACTACTAATAACTTTGCTTCGAAACTATGGTGGGGGTCTATAAACACTAAAAATTAGTTTTTATAATCTGAAAGCAATCATCCTGGCGATTAATAAAAATTAACATCCAATTTGGCACATGCTTACCCATTTTTGGTCAAAATTTGTCCTTGCTTGTGGGATTGAGTGTGGGAAAACTAGATGGCAAAAGGAATCACTTGCACTGATCAAGTCAGGTGGACCTTTGCCTCAATCTCAGTCGCAGTTTGGACAGAAGCAAACTGCATTGGAGTTTGTGAAAAGGAGAAGGTTGGCGAGTGTGTGCAATGGAGACGCCAACCGAGTGCCGAGCAAATGCAATTTGCATATGCATGAAGCTCTGTGGCCGACATTTTTGCAAGTGTAAAGTGTAAGAGGTGCAAATGACAGTCGGTATCCAAGGGGCAGGAAGGTCTGTGAGCTGGGAAGAAGAGAAAGGACAGCAGCAATGATTCTGCAAAAGCAACAACCGAATGAAACGGAGGCGAACAAGTTGCAAGGTGTGAATTCCTTGCTCAAAGTCCTATTTCTTGGGGTCCTTTATAAAGGTTTTCTTATTTTATTTCTGAGTTTTAGGAAAATATTCCCAGCCCGGAATTTATAAAAATATTGTTTTGTCACCAAATTTTCAAGAGAGTAATATATTAATTGGAAAAAATATTAAAAGAAATTGATCAATGTTAATTTCTGGTTAATTTTCCTGAGTGCATCATTCTCATTTCGGTTTCTGCCTGTTTTATGTTTGCGCTGACTAACTGTGCCACGCCCCCGACTGTTTTTAATTAGTCATTTGCCTGAAATCTATATGCAAAACCGGCACCTGTTTCTATTTGTGCTGATATTTCCCTCCGCTGCCACAGCCGTTGCCATTTGTATACGGATTCGGTGTACTCCCATTTGTGTTATTGTTTTTAATTTGAGAATTCTCGAGAAGTTGTAAATTCATTACTTATTCACTTGACGGGAAAAAAGAATCAGGGGAAAAGCTAGGACCAGAAATAGAGAGCGAGGAAGCGAGAGGCAAAGAAAAAGCTGAGCGCAAAAATAAATTAAAAATGTAAATTAAATTAGTAACTTCAGTGCGTCTGTCAAGTGCTTGGCTGATTTATTTGGCAGGCCAGCCAAATGGCCAGTCACTGCTCTAGAGCCCACCTTCGCTTCTTTGAGCATAATTAAGGAATTTGAAGACTTTTCTTTGGCTCTTCTCTCGCTTAACTTGACCTTCAGCAAAGTTGACCATGGTAAAGTGTGGAAAATCTTTCGTTCCAAAGTCGAATAAGTATTCGCCAACCCACAGACACACACACACACATGCAGGACGAACTTTATTGCATAAATTTTTAAAATGCCAGCGAGCCAGGCGGGTGAGATATAAATGTCACAGAAAATATTGCAAGACTTTGCCATTCGTTGGCTGCCTCTTCCCAGGCTTTTCCGCCCCACGTTCTCAACCACGCACACACACATATATCTTAAGCCCCTACAACCCCCGATTTGGCATTGTCCCGTTGCGAGTTGCTCGGAGGCTGCAATCAGCCAGCCAAACTTGGCTGCTCTGGCGTCTGGCGTCAAGATAAATGCACAAGTTGATTCTCAGTTTTAGTCAAATACCCTCTAAATATAAGGGATTTTTTGGGTGAATAGCATTTTTACTAAATAAAAAGTAACTATTTTATTATTAGTCTTAAAGGCTTTAACAATTCACATTTTAATAAATATAACAAGCAATGTAAAGATATAAGTCACAAATTTATTTCTTAAGTAAAATTCTTCTAAAATTGAAAATTGAAAATTACATTTAGTTGGTTTTAATATAAATTTAGTATTTAGTTTAGTTAGTATTTTCAAAATACTTTTTCAAATTATATAGGTCAGAAACCAATGTAAGTATCTACATTTTTCATAGACATAACACTCATAAGAGACTCCATAAAATCGCACTCAAATGTGTCAAACTTGACTTTACTTGATTAATTCTTTACCGATTCTGCAAACAAAAGAAAGAACAGCATCAACAAATTAAGTTAAACTGCTACGTAGTGCATCTGCATTTTCTGCTCCCTAATTTCCATTTTCATTCGCTTGTTTTTTCAGTGCGGGGGCGGGGCTGCATTTTTGTGTTGTTCTCGCTTTGCATGGAAAGCGGGAAAATGTTGTTGATGTTTGCTGCATACCACGAAGCATGGCTTGGCTTGGCAAGCGCATTGCATATTTGCTTTAAACTTTTGTGTCAGCAATGAAAGTGAGACGAGCGGGCGGGGAAATTCCGACGAAGATGCAGATGAGTAGGTAAAACCTTCTGAGATAGACACACAGTCACAGTCACAGTTGCAATCGCAGTTGCCGCTGCCGTTGCAGTTTTACTCAGACATCAGAAAGTTGTGACATTCACGGAAACAAACAAACTCCCATACACCTTTGACGATGGTTGCTGTTCGTAAAGTTCTATATTTTTCCAGTAGTTTTTCCTGGCATTTATGTACTTGGTTCACAGAAAAGTTTCTAGCTGAGAAGAGATTTTTTAAGTTGATGCCCATGAAAACATTTACACATTTTTCCTGCACCAAAAAAATGTAAAATGAGAAGGCGACCAACAGATTCTGTTTAATTAACGCAGTCCTCACAAAATTTATTGCTCATCAAAGTGTCAGCTTTGACTCCACTCAAAAAACGGCAATGATTACAGAAAATATGTAGGTATTTTTTGTTTAGTATATTTGCATAATCTTAAATATTTATATTACAGGGAAAATAGTATTAAATTATATATTAAAAAAGGAAAAGAAAATAATATATTTTCTCTACCTGTCTCTCTGCTCATTATTTATGTCAACCATGTCCATCCACGTGTAGCTTTATTCATTCCCGAATTCTGTGGAAATCTGGAAATTGCTGTGCGTGTGCAAATAAGCGGCAGACCCTTTCAAATATTTGCAGTGCGTATACGTAATTTTTAATTGATTTGGCCGCAGTTGGCAAACAGAAAGCAGTAACAACATGGGTCACGTTAAATAATCCCATTGTTGGTGGCCGGCCATCGTAAATCGAAATGAGGTGCGTGATATAGACACGAGGGAGTGGTATGCACATAATAAGCCCAAAATGTTGTGTTTTAATTGCATATATTAAGGTCCATTTGGCAAAGTGAATTGTGTTTATTAAGTACACAGCGTTTAGAGCAAGAGATACCAATAGAAGTGAAGAAGATAGAGATGGCAGATGTCAAGCTGCCCAACTCATATTCCTTTGTCACACATCTCGAATTTCAATTGAAGTTAAATTATTGAGCATTTTGTAAAGCGTACAAATTGATTGGGAGAATATAAATGGATTGAAAGATAATACAAATACATAGCAAAAAGAACATTCATTTAGCTCTACTATAACCATAAAGATTAAATACATTTACAACCTAGTGCAAATCACCCATTAGCACATAAATTCTGTCCAACTGCTATCCAATTAGTTCAAATCAACTCCACTGACAGCGTATCAAACAATTTCTTTAAAAGAAAGAACAATAAAAGGCAAACAATCTAAGCTTAAGAAAAACGAATTAAAACCAAATAAATACAATACAATTTATGGCAAACAAATGTATTGTTTTCGTTTAATAAGCAATTAAAATATTTATTTGGCAGCAGGCAGAATGCTAACTCAATTTGCATCTAGAGCATGATAAAAATATTGTTTAAAATATATGAAAGCTGTTAAAAACTTTAGCTCTATTAATTTTGATTTGGGCTTGCAAGAAATTCAGTAAGCAGAAACTAAAGATTCAGTGTTTGGAGGCCATCTGTTGGCTGCCCTTTTTGAGACTAATTAATTTATATCAACATTTCAATGTTAAGCCAAACAAAACAATCAGCTTAATGTCCTTCAAGCCTGCCTGAACTTATATCTATGTATGTGTTTTGGGCTGTTTCTACACCCTTCGTACGCAGTGTGTGTACTTTTGCAGGGGGTTGACTTTGGGATGCCAAGGAAGGTAAAAGATTTATTGTGGGTTCCATTTCTCAAGAAAAACTTTAAATCACTGCAAAAGTGTAAGGAACAAAGAATTGATTTAGGCATTAAATTATTTATTTTTATCGGACATTAAATAAATATTGTTCTTCGTTTAAGACCTATCGAATTTCTCAGCTTTATCATGGTAAGGCTAAAATATGTAAAAAAAACTTATAATTCTATTAAGTTGCAAAAATAAATTGCTAGCTTCTTAAAATATTTTCTCGGCTTTTCAACTTAAGTCTCGCACAGCTCTCTCTTCCTATTTTTGTGTTGTATTTCTATTTATTTCGTTAAAATAAATGTTTAGATTCTTTGAAACTTTTTGATTTATTTGGTGGCAACCCTCTTTTGTGCGTCAACCCTCGTTGTCCCCTTATTGTATTCAAAGGATTAACAGCCTCAAAGCTGCGGCTTTTACCATTTCCACACGGGGGCAGCTTTAAGCCGAGTCTTCTGCCGCCTGTTCCTCTACTTATAAGTCTTCTCTTCTGGTGTTTATCTTGGCCAAGAGACTTTGGTCTTGCCCTCCAATTCGAGGCGTTGGTACTTGGTTCCTTGGGTCGTGTACCAAATTGTTGTTCTTGCTGGAATCTCCGAGCATGTTTGGCTGTGTCAGTGTTTGTGTATTTTGTCTGCCTGTTTGTTTGGCCAACTGTTTAACTTGGTTCTTTGGCCCCCGGGCCGCAAAAACTTACAATCTCTCGCACGCAAAACCCTCCACTCTGTTTCCACGAAAAACCAAGTCTTACCTCTACCCACTTCAAGGACGGCCATTAAGTATTTTAAAGTGCCAGCAAATTGAATTATGGTTTTATGTGTGAACACAAATCGATCATAAAACACTAATTACGATGCCCAAACTAAGAGCGTTAACACGTTCGCCGGGATCTCATGGCTCATGGCTCGGTGGCTTACGGCTCATGGCTGCTGGATGCTGGCTGGTAGCTCAGATGGAATTAGCCACCCACTAACACCGTTGCAGACACGGCGATTAAAAGCTTAATTATCCCATTGCGACACTTCATTAGTTTCGACCAAGTCGTCCTGCCGGCGAAACGGCTTCTCATGTTCCGGCATCAGCTCCTCTTCGCACACCGAAAACTTCTTCGCCACGTTTATTGCAATTAATTTCCTTGAGTTCAGTTTTAGTTTTAAGTGCTTCCTGGGTGTGTGTGTGCATGTGTATGTGAGTCTTTTCAAATGGTGGGAGAATTCTATGGGAGTCTAAAAGTAATTTTGGGGTTTTTTCGGGCTTTTCATTCCCAATTTAATAAGTTCAATCATAACTTAAGATCCAACATATAATACATATTTTAAGACAAGAAAAAAAGGTTCAGTTCTTCTCTAATGTTAAACAAAAACTGAAATTTAAGGATATATTTCCACGTTCTCTTCAACAGAGAATCGAGAAAAATGAAATATATTTCCTGTCCCCTGCTCAATTAAATCGAATTCCACGACCTGCACCTGTCTTCCATCTCGGGCTTTTGGCTTTTGTGGCATTTTGCTTTTCCTTGGCTAATGGAAATTTCCGTTAGTCCGTTGTGAAGCTTATTTTTCTTTGCGCAGCTTTTCACAGATTCAATTTGAAACGGTACATTGAATTAAATTACATAAACGAAGATGGGCGCCGACGATGGGATGCTAGGGCAACCCGTCAAGCGGCAACCGTAACAATAATATGGCCCACAAAATCGCATAACAATGAAAATGGCTAAATAAAAAGCCAACAACAATAGTAGAAACTCTCTTCTCAAAAAAAGGAACTTATCCACCACAATAAAAGCACAAAATGTGAAATTTAATTCAACGGTGATATTGGCAATGCTCTACTGAATATTTGGCTAATAAAATTTCGTACAAGAAATAACTTTCTTTTCTTTTTATTTCTTTCTTTTCCTTCTTTGTCTCTAAATACCTTCTAAACACATATTTTTTTTATATTATTTTATTGTTGCTTAGGGATTGAAGTACCTATAAGTATTTATTTCATTTAAATTTAAAATATTTGTTTAGATCTCTTTGATGAATATCCATATGTACCCATCTAAGTTTAGAGTACAACTAAAAAGATGGACCCAATCAAAGCGAAGTCATCGCCCATTGTAATAATAATTCTGAGGACATAGGCTAATGCACTTAAATTTTTCGAAAAAGAATGCCGAAAAGAACAGGAAAATAACTGTGGAAAAAGTCGAGTCAATTAGGCGCGTTTCCGGTCAATTCGCTTTGTGCCTGCTTTTGGGTCCAGCAATTCAATTGCCAAATTTGGAGACAAGGGGATGGTTATATCAGGGGATGAGGATGGGCATAGCGGTGAGAGAGCCAACACCCCATCGAAGCACTCAACTCCTAAGCGCATGGAAAGCCATCAGTGAAACGACATAAATTATGTTCTTTATGGCCACACCAGGCCAAGCAGAAGTTGACTTTTTGCATTGAACTCCGCTGCATAAATCAAAACTGGAAATGCGTCGTGATCGGGTGGTGCACTCGAAAAAATACTATTTTTTAAAGTCCAATAAATGAAATTATAAATAGGGTTCAGGGTTTATTTATATATAATGTCATTGTGTATTTGAATTTGAATAGTGTGAAAAAAATTGCATTAAAATATAAAAGATTATTATGTAGTTCTTGAAGTTATGAAGCCCCTACCTTTCTGTTCTAAGTTTTTGTGTAAAGTTAATTTTTATTTTTTTTCTCAGTACCCCTGAGAGTTGGCGAACAGTTTTTGGGGTCGACTCGCTTCGTAGCTTTTAGCTCACGTATACCTCTGCACGTTTGCCGCCCTGGGGCCGCTTCTTCATCTCCTGCTGCTGCTCCTGTCGCCGCAGGAGGTGGCCGCACAATTTGGCACGTGTGATAAACTCAAAATTGTTGCTGGCAGCCGTCGCTGGACGCGACTGCAAGTGTCAGCATTAACCAGTCCAAAAACGAATAGTAAGAAAAAAATGGTTTGCATTTTGCGCAGATTTTTCGAGGCTTATCTGGAGCATGTAGTTGACCTTGTGGGCGGCAGAAAAGTTTGCCCCATTAGGAAACTATTAGCTGCGGGCTTCGCCAAATATTTTAAATTTTCAGGCAACTTTTTATTTTTATTATACCTTTTTCATTTTTTAACACATTTTTCATTTGGTAATTTTATGATCAGCTTTTGAGGAAATTCCTTTACTAAACCTTTTCCACTATTCGGAATATGTTTAGTAATATCGGCCTGCTTAAAATGGGTCTGTGAATTTCCCTCAATCCCAGCATCGATAGTTAAGAACTTCGACAGTGAACATTTGGCTTAATGGATGGACTCCGTCCGAACGATGACCCTTCAACAGGAGCTGAAATGCATAAAAGAAACATGACGCCATCAACGCAGTTCCCAATGACCTCGGGTTAGATGCGACCATGTGCGTGAGTATTAGTGCTGCAGAGCTTACGCGGCCAAAATTCCCGATGGCAGCCTAGTAGCGCCAATTACACGTAGCACGGGATCCACTTGCAAAAAAACTTAACAGGGTTGGTAAAAGGGGAATTCATTCGATATCCAATAAGAAATCGATGTTATCATTTGTTCATTCATCATCATTCATCATAGCTTCGTGTTCCGGCGTTTGAGTCGCTTTTAATTAAAGGCGTCGCACGTATAGATTTCATTTTTGGCGGACGACTAATGGGCGACTTTTGACCGCAGCTGCCACACAGAGCAGCACCAATCGCTCACCCCGCTGGTAGACTTCTACTCCGTACTTCCACCCCATTTAAATTTTCAACTTAAAATTGTTGACCAGCTGAACTCGGATCCTCCAAGTGCCGATATGGTGATTTAATGCAGAACCACCATTCGCGAAAAAAAAGGAAGATTACTCATCACGGAAGTAGAATGTTTTCTCCTTGAACCGAATATTTGGAAGCTCTAAAAGACAAAATTTAGTCAAAGAAGTACTACAAAATTAATGTCATTGAACACTGACTGACTTCTGTGGAGAAGGGCTTTGAAATCATTACTTTGAAATTATAACAATAGAGCTGGTTTAGTTACTTAGTTATAACATTTCAAACTTAAGACAAAACTCTACAAGCTCCAGCTCAAAACTGGAGTACCCTTTCCAAGGGAATCAAAATGGGCATGCGAAATGAGTCATTACAGATATGGTATGTATATGGAATCAGGCGGGCATCCGCCCCCGTTGCCCTAAATCAGACACCCCTTTCACTCCCTAGAGTGCCCGACCACATCGAGTCATTTGTTAACAATCCAGAGCGGTGGCGGTTTTCAGGGCCAGCGCCAAATGCGCGGAAGTGTGTAGTCGGATGTGGTTAAGCATACGCCATGTGGGCCATCAAAATTTTGTTTTTGTCGTCGCTGCGCTCGTTCGCTGGCTCGCTTTTGATTTACAATTTTTTTCTGTTGGATTTGTATGCTTTTTGTTTTGCTTTGGTGTGGATTTGGGGGTAAATGGAAATGGCGGGAGTCTGGGTTTTATTAAGCAAATGTGCATGAAAATCTATGCACGGATACGCGCGCAATAATGCGAAATTTATGGCTCGCAAACGTGACACTTCGTGCCAAAGCTGCAACAACACTGTCCGCTGTCCTCCACTTAAAGAAATGAGTAGGTATGTTATATTTATTTGAAATACGAAATATTATATTCAGAGTTTTTATCTTTATATTCAAATCAATAATAACTTAATCTTATATTGTCTTTGTCGAATAACATTAAAATATCTAAAACACTTTGGTCTTTTTTTCAGTGTAAGCCTCCCCATCCTTTTCAACCACACCCCCTGCTAGGCGGATACTGCTCATTTTGCCTCCGGCTGAGTGAGGAAAGGGGCAAAAGGCAGATGCCTCTCGCAGTTCGCTCAGCATGCAGTTTTAATTGTTTTGTCGCTAAAATATGTTGGTTGCCTCCCAATCTCCCAATGTTTGTGCCCCTGCAGCTCCACTCGTCTGCTGCATTTTATGGCATTTAATTTGGTGAAAGCACACAAACACACGCAGAGCATTTACAAACTTTCGCTTTAATATTGTATCATAAAATAAACACGAGGAGAATATGGGTTGCAGCTCTAGTTTTCCTTTCACATATTCCCATTCCATTTGCATGTTTCAGTTGACCGCAGTGAACATTTATCTGTCCCGCATTTTTTCATAAATTTTTGACTGCAGCTTTTCGCCATTTCGTTTTGATAGCAATCGATGTTGCTTTGAGGATAACTATTAGTTGCAATTGATGGGAAAAACTATCAATAAATGATGTCCAAAACTGAAACATTTCAAAGTTAAAAGGGACGAGTGAGATTTTTTAATGCAATTCAATGGCTGAAAATAACACATTTATATTAAATACCAATCAATGAACGTTCAGAATAATAGCTTTTATTATATACTACAATGATATTTAAACAACATTTACTGTTGCCAAAGTCTCAAAGTGCACATTGCCAACTTTCCCAATCGAATCGTCAATAAAATGGTTTCGCCTAAAATCTCAATTCGGTTTAATTTGAGTATGATATCAAACCAAATTGATTTCTTTATCCCGCGCATTCCCGCCGTCGAAATGGTCGTTGGCCGCCTTTTACGGCGATTGCTGCCGACCACGCCCACCACCGCAGCGTGGGCGTTTTTATGGACCGCTTCTTGTTTTTACTTTCCCAAATACACATCGATCTGTAATACATAGATATATAGTATATTTGGTTTTTTGCGCCACGCCAGTTTCTCTTGGTTTTTTGGCTTGGCAGTTGCAATCGAATTGGGTCCTGGGTTTTCTATTAGTTCGTTTGGCGCTTGTCTTTTATTTTCGTGGCTTTGGCTTTCATTTGATTTGTATGGGATGTTTGCATATTTCAGCTTTGATTTATTGTTGCGGCTGGCGGCGGAAAGTGCCAACCGATCCCCCTCTCTATCCCTCTTCCGGAACTTTTACTAATGGCCGTTGCCATTTCATTTCAGCAACAAGTTTTTTAACCCCCCCTTTCACGGCTAATGCAACGCAGCTTGCAGCTCTCAGCTCTCAGCTGCAACTATCGCAAACACTTTGAGTTAGCCCCCTGAATTTCCACGTTTTCCCATATACTTTTCCACCCAATTTTCCATCCAAGCCGCCCACCTCCCTCTATTTTCCTCCCAGCAGCTGTGACAGGCGTTGGCAAAACTTTTTAATCTCGTTAGCTTGGACGGCATAATAAAATTAAAGCCCGATGCCAGGGCACTTTTCAGGTGGTGGAACTTTTGTGCAGAAATTTCAATACGCCATTTAAACTGATAATTGTTTCGTATAAATCATTTTGGTCCACTCCACAAACACATATACACAAACAGGAGCAGAAATTACCTTTCGGTCGCGCAGAAAGTTAATTAAAAAATTGTGGCCAGAGCAGCGGGCCAGAGCTTTTGTTCAAGTAGCTCGCAGCTCTCGGGCTCAAATAAACTGCAATTCAATTAGGGACGCGGCCATAAATAAGCCCACACACACAGGAGAACAAAATCAAGTTGGTGGACGCCCACCCACCCACAGTAGGCATATTTAGTTAAATATTATTATAATTTCTCTTTCTTTCTGCCTTTTTGGTCAGCGCCTTTTGCGGTTGGCAAGCACATGAAACAGATAAAACAATTCTCAACACTGACAGAAATTTAATAAAGTCCTTTAAAATTCAAAGAAAAATCTTAAATATTAATAAACACCAAAACGGATTTTGAGTACTCAATTGTATTTAAATATAAAAGATGCGTTTTTAATAGCTAAGTAAACTAAACATCATCCCGTTATCCAGTATATCTTTACTTTGCACATCACTGTTTCTGAGTGCAACCACCACCCTTTCCATTTTCTATCTTTTTTTACCACCTCCATGTCCCCTCAAAATCCCTTCCTTTGGCTTTTTTGCGGTTTAATCTTTTATAAATAACAAATGGCGTAAGTTGACTGCCGTTTGCTGAAGTGGGCGTGGCCAATGTGGGAGGCAATGGGATGGAGAAGGTGTGGCCGAGGGGCTGACCATGTTTTTTAGGTGGCTCGCATTTTGAATGCCACTCGTTTTCGCCCGTTTTTGTCTGTTTCAGCTAAAATGAACCCGAGCCGTAAAAGTTTAAGTTTGTTAAAAAAACAGAATAACAACAATGCAAAACAACAAAGTAATGATAATGATTAAAAAGTACCAACTAGAAGGCACCCTACAATTTTAATAATTATAAAAATTAAACATGTTTTATTAATTAGGGCTTATATTATTATACTTAGTAATAAACAATACTTCAGTTTATTAAAATATTTAAAATAATTGGGCTATAAACTGGAAAATCTAAATTTTAATACAACCTCGAAAGTCCTTGGATGTTACCAATTTAAAAAAGTTTAACACACTTAAGGCCTTCAAGGGAAGAATGTTACAGAATATAATAAAGAAGTAAGCAAATACCAAAATTTAGCTGTGGCAACTTGGGCTAAAGTAATTATTTTTAATAATTGACTTGGTGCTTGCTACATTTTTTTTGTTCGCCCAGCTAGCTGCTGACACCCGCTTCCTTCTTGGCCTGGAAAATGTTTGAACTTTGAACTAATTTGGCAAAGTTTCGGCTCTGGGTCCGTGTATGCATGTGGCTCCTCCTCCGTGGCCGTGACTCTGGCATCTGTTTGGCCAAGAGAGCCTGCTACCACTGACCTCCAGACCGCAGTGAGCTTGGCTCGAACTAATTAAATTTATGGGTCTGGACAATTTTTTATACAGCGACAGCAGAAAAGTCGAAATTTGAATTTAAACTTAAACAAATGCTAATTAAGTGGTAAGAGTTTGGAGTCCATTGGAAAGTGGAAACTTTGGGGGACGTTAATTTATTTAAATTATTCCTTGTATTATAATATTAAGTTATTTCATAATTTCATTATATTATATAAGAGAATCCCTTTACCCACCATTCATTCAAGTTGTAGTTCCTGAACCATTATGCATCGTAAAAATTGAAACATAGTTGCCTTATCGTTTTTATATCATCGGAACTCTCGATACCGTGCAAAAAATCGACTTTCCCAGCTCTTGCTGAATATTTAGCAAGATTATTCTTCTTTTACCAAAAATGGAAATCAAAACGTACACCGATAGGGTCCTTTCCTTCTTCGCGGTGTTCGCTAAAGGAATTCGTGGTAAGCTAACCTGTCATGAAAAGAATTCACTGAAAGAAATTAATTCCTGATAGGGAGAGAAAAACATGAAATGTTGATGGAAGGCGCCACACAGTGCTTTAAGTTCGCCGAGGAGGTCATTGAGTCGTTTACCAGATTTCACGAATTTGAGAAGGAGGTGGCCCAGGCTGGTGAGGAAAGCCATTCAGTGGAGGAATACGAGAGGAATTTGGTCGGTCGCCGCGAGGCAGTTGACCGTATGTCGATTGATCCAAAAAACACGGACGAGTATCGGAGCTTTAACCAATCGATCGAAACCTTAATTGCAGAGGCTATGTCAACTCCAACCGACGGTGAAGTGCCCCGGATCACTACCATAGAACTCAAGACTCCCGTTCGCAACAAGGTGTGCAGTCACATTTACGATGTCGATGAAATAAATTTTCTCACTAAGGACAATAAAGAAATTCGCTGCCCAGTTGCTGATTGTGACAACGAGCTTTTCATCAGCTCCGATGACTTGGTAGAGGATGCGGAAGCCAAAGAGTTGATCCTGCAAATGTTGCAGGATCCAGAATCCGGGACCGATTCCACATCACCAGAACTCATCGAGAAGATGTGCGATTACACTGACGACTTCGACAATACCAGCGGGCTTAACATGGACCACAACGATATTTGCTGCCCAGTCACTGATTCTGACAACAAGCACTTAATTAACTCCGAGCACTTGGCCGAAAATGCGGAAGTGAAGGAGAGTCATTTGGTCGAAAATGCGAAAGTCAACGGCAATATACAGCAAATTGTGCAGGATACAGTATCCAGGATTAATACCACCTCACCAGAACTCATCGAGAATGTAGACAGTATCAACGACAGTAACGTGACCGATATAAACGAGGATCTGACCGATAATGCGGAATTTGAGGATATTGACTTGGTCGAGGATCCCGATGCTAACAACAATATCCATCAAATTATGCTGGATTCAATATCCAAGATCAATAACACCACACCAGAACTCATGGAGAGTCTAGTTTGCAACGATCATGTTTACGACTTGTGCAGTATCAACGGATTTTACTGCGCAGTGACCGATTTTGACAAGCTCTTCAAAAACTCGGATCACTCAGCTGAAAATGCGGAAGCTACGGAGACTCACTTGGTCGAGAATGCCGAAGTTAACGACAATATCAATAATTTTATGCAGGGTCCAGTATCCAGGATTAATATTACCTCACCATACGATCCATGGACCAAAGATCTCATTAAAAATCCTGTCTGTAACAAGGTGTGCGGTCACGTTTATGACCTCGACAGTATAAGCAGTCGTATTAATGACAAGAACAAAATTCGCTGCGCAGTGACCGATTGTCATAACTTGCTCTTTATCAGTTCGGATCACTTGGTCGAGAATGCGGGAGTCAAGGAGAAGATCCAAGAACTGATCCAGGATGATGAATACCCCTTTTGAGGAAGGGAACACAACCCACCAGGATGAAAGTGGTGGAAAAAACTTTAAGCACCCTAAAGAATACCATAAAAATCCTGATTGCATTATTCTTTTATTAAATATGTTTTTTTTTTACCTAATATGTAATTTGGTGCACCTTAACATCACTACACGTAATGAACTTCATTCTGAATAATTGTTTTTTAATTCATTTAAATTAACAATAATCACTGTTAAGCCACATCGCTACCAAATAAAGATTTACAAAAATGGCAAATGATTTGAATAATGCCTTTTTAAACAAATTTACAATTTAATTTCAGCATTTTTTATATTCGAATTTGATAAATTGAAATAAATTAAGAAAAACTCAGCCAATGAGGAAAATTGTAAATTAGAATTTGTAAAGAATCGTTTTTTAATTTATTTAATTGTCCAAAAAAAGACTGCTAATCCATTTAATCACATAGAAAAGTAGTCTAAAAAAGCTCACCATTTGTAGGATATTAAATTAAATAAGTTTGACCATAAATATTCGATTGCAAATGACGACAAACAATTGAAAATGAATTGCGTTCGAGTCTAATTAGATAACTTAAACAAATACATGTGTAGCATAATTAATTTGCATTTTCCAAATTCTCTCATTATTTGCTCGCCCCCTTTACACTCTCGGCCATTTTTCTTTGTTTCCAGTTAATATATAACAAATTATGTACACAAGCTGCAAATATTTAGCAATTAAAAACCTGAACAGTCGATAAAATTATAAATTGAAATTCAATGCCATGGCACAGGAATATGTGGGCGAGGAATTTAATTAATTCGAATTTCGTGTAGTTAGCAGCCGATGACTCTTGACCTTTCTGATTATACGCATGGAATACTAGTATGTAATGTTGGTCTTTGGTCTCTATATAGAATTTCCCAAGAACTCCCACAGATCCTTCGATGTGCTCCGTCACCTCCATTGCCATAATTAGCACAGAAGCTTCTAAGTCCTTTGGTGTTTTGGTCCTTTACTATTTAACGTGTTTTGTCCTCCCAAGAGTTTTGAAATGCACACGCGACCAAAATAAATTAACGTCTGCGACACGAACGAAAGTAAAGGTATTAAACCGATTGTCCGGCATAAGCGGAGGTCCCCAAAGGAAAGCTAGCAGTGGTGGGTGAAACTTGTGAGGGTTTTCATTTTAAGCTGAGTTATATAATGTTTTTAAACAGCAGAGACTAACTTAAAAATACCTACGAAAGTAATATTTATATATGCTTAGCCATGTTCTTTATTTGAAAATAATACCCACCAATGGAAAATATATTATTCATGTATATTATATATTATACATAATAGATTAACCCATTGTTAATGCAGACCTTCTCTTTGCTTAGTTCAAACATATTTAAAGATTTCATTCCACTTAGAATTTCAAATGAATTTTCTTCCACCATTTCTGGAAATTACCCCAAAACAATAACGTCTGACTGGAAGAGTTCGGGAAATTCCCAAGGCAAGCAGGCGTTAACCAAAAATATTTCCATTACTTCGGCTTTAGTTGGGGCACTACCTCCCACATTTCTTTTCCACTTTCATTTCCAACACAAATTTTCCTTTTCCCATGGCGGCGTCACATGCGTTGGCTTTTCTTGCGTTTTAGTGTAATTTCCGCAATCATTTCCGACAACATTTTATGCCGCTCCGCTTATTGATACCCCCTGAATCATACTTCCTTCACACTCGATTATTCAATCATTGTGTCATCTAGAAGGTTTTAGCCTTGACTTGTATGATTTTGTTTGCTGAAGTGTGATTTTTACTTTTCCCAACTTTAAGGCTACAGAAATGATCCTTGTACCACTTCAATAGAAAAAATCTTCTGCTTTCCTTAAAGTTTTTATTTTCTTACCTAATATTTCCTCTCGTTTCTCCCACTTTCTCTCATTGTCAGTTTTGGTTTGCCCAGTCAAATGGTTCGTTGCATTAAATTTATAGCGCACAATAAACTTTTGCGGTTGCTGGCAGGACTTCAACGCGGCAAAGGCCACAGGGCAATTACAACAGTGGCGGCTTGAAAAGGGGGTGGCCAAACATCTGCATGGAAATATATGTATATGTAAAGCAGCAAAAAGGGTTAAGAAAACAGGGAAGGGCTATGAATAAAGCGGAAAAGATTCGTTATAGTAGCCATGCAGCAGTTTAGGTTTTTTGGCATGTATATATACCTCGCACTCTTCCCGTGCTGCATCAATCATATGAGTTTTATGAATAATATCCTAAGGGCATTAATTTTCAAATTGAATGTTTTTTGGCCATTTTCGCCGGCGGTGCACAACTGTAAACAAGAGTAAATACTTCCAGCATGCATGGACCAACAGCGCCCCCCTCAAAAAACCAGGGGCCATATTGGGGTAACAGACCGTAAAGAGCGAAATATGTGTAATATGATTAAATTTTATCAACAAGCAACTCCCAGCGTCAGAAAACAACAAAAACAAGGGTTTCAATATAAGGAGTGGAAAAAGTTCGTAGGGTAATGGGGGCAAAAGAATGCCTGAAGAGGAAAAACAAGGAAAAACATATGCAGAAGTCGAAAATACAACAAGGTTTCAAGCACGTTTCAGCCAGCTTCGTCATCTATAAATGTATGGGTCTTGGTCATAAGTAACGATATATGCATATCCTGTGTTTTGAAATATTTAAGGGTATGTAGGTGCAAGGTAATTTTGTTAAACACTAAAATATTTATATTAATGAATATAAAATCTTAATATATACCAGACATTATTTTCATTTCTTTATAGTGCTTAATTTTTTTAATCTAAAATAAAACTATACAACATAGATGTAGGATAATATAACGCTTTATTCACAGGGTAATCGAAACACAATCTTTATTTAAATCCCAGACTGACTTTTCCGACGGCACACCCTCTGTTTGTTCTGTATGTGTTTATGACTTTGGATGGCAATGTGTTATTTATGGCTCATTTATGATTTGGACGCGTGCTATTTGTGAGATATTGTAAAACGGAGGGAACGAGGCGACATTTGGCTGTGAGCCTTTTGCATTTTGATTGCAGAAGTGTGTAATGGAAAGTGGGCTAAGGCATTGCCATATGACTGCCATCCTCCATTTATGGATTCCCCCTTCCAATTCGATTAGGGAAATATCATTCCTCTGACAATTTCAGCTTTAATCCAATAACAAACTTCACCCGCTGCCATTCACTGCTGTTTTCCACTCATTACTGGCCATGTCGCGCTGTCATGTAACTACTGCAATCGGTTTGATGTGCTCAAGAACACTTAAAAAATATTTTCCTATTTGTAAGAAACCTTACACGCATAGTAATTTTTATTTATTACAAATCATATGAATACGTGTTGTTCAAGTTAAAGTTATAGCCATTTAACGATTTAATTCCTAACTAACAGAAACCGTAATATTTGTTTTTTAATTCCATGTATATTTTGCCATGTACGCCTCTGGTGTCGCCATGTGCCACTGGCAATTGACAACTGTTGCTGCCAAGAGTGGTGGCAGCGGTGCGGTATCGCTGTCTGATTGAATTTTGATTGTTGCACTGGATTTTTCCATAAGTTGCAGCAGATAGCTGCCACACCTTTCCTCACTCCCGTTTATCATGTGCAACTTGACTAGCTGATAAATCTAATCAGTGTCGCGGCGGCACTAATCCGAAACACATCCCGCCGCCCACCTTTAAGGTTAACGTTAAGTAAAAGTTTTAGCCAACTTCTCAGCGAGTGTGAAAGAGGAGAAAAGTTTTACTTAAATTTTTTATATTATTTTCACTCGGTTTCCCCAATACACACTCTGTGCCTTAGTCTTTCTCCGTTCTTGCAACAGTGCACGTAGTAACTTTTTATTATTGTATTAGCAAAAGTTTATTTTTTCTTTCGCCACCCCCTCAGCATCTTTGACTTGGCTACATCTGCGCCTCAAGCCAGGCGAATCGATAGTTGTCTGCGAGCACAACTGTACACACTTGTGCTCCTTGGGTAGTTCAAGCCAACCGAGGCATCCGACTCCTTCAATCCAGTTGGCTGAGACGTTGCGCTTTTGTGGCCGATGGTTTAGATTTAATTTGGCAAACAGCAAAAGGGACGGGGCAACATTTTGACAAAGTGCCCATCGTCGATGTCGTCGTTTGGGACTCAGCCACTGCATAGTGGGGCATTTATATTGACCCATTTAGTTAAATTCCCATTAAATAAAATTTCCCATTTGAAAACTTGTTACTAATAAATCTTTATCTGTAATCATAACAACATATAATTAATAGCTTAATGAAACTACATTTAATGCCTTTTGCTTGAAAGACTGACAAATGTATTATGAACAGTAAACTCCATTCATATGTCACAAAGTAACCTCAAAACCCTAAATCTTTCTAAGAATTAAGCCCTTCAGCTGACACCTTCAACAGCCACTCAAGGTCACCTGTTAAACTTCTCCAGTGAGGAACTTAGCTCGATTTGTTACCACTGTCGCATTCGTGGCAAAGGCAACTTTGTTGCAGTCTCTGTGGCCCCATGCAAGTGCACTTATGTGTGGAGTTGAAGGCAGCACCGCCAAAAAAAGGGGGCGGTGGTGCAACCACTGCCACTTGACAGCCACAAAGGCGCTTGGCTTGTCACCCGCTACTTGGTCAAAGCATTGCGTCAGTCAAGTGGCACTCGGAACAGTTAAGCAGCGATGCCGACGCCATAAATGTTGCTCCTCCAACTCAGGCTCCCACATCCTGCCGCCACTTTTGGAGTTGGTGCAACTCTACCCGAGCTACGAAACTAACGAAAAAAACTGCCAGAAATGGCGAACGTTTGCCATTTTCCATTGGAAAAGAGTGAGCTTCTTGGCACAGACAATTTCGCAGCAATTTAAGTTTTAGCTTTTGTTTAAGCAACACTTCAATTACAACGCCTTCGAAAAGTATGTCAACTATCTCTCGTTCCTAAGAGGATGCAAGTACAGTGAAAGCTCATGAATAAATTTAAAGTGTGGAATATTTAAGCGAACAAATATAATACAAAATCCAGGGTGTATGGATTTAATATATATATAATATATTTATATATTTCAAAATTACGAAAAACAAATACTTTTTTAGACATTATTAAACATTAAATAACTGAAACCTAAAAGGCATATATTTTCTTTAGTGAGTTCGCCCTGTATATCCCCTTTTTCTCTTAGTTTCTTTCAACTTTCAGCAAGGTGATTAAACTCATTTGGCACACACATGAGCAGCACACTCCTCCTGCCAGGCCCTTACCAACATTTTCCCCTTGGCTTCACTTTTGTTATAAATTTTTTGGGCGAGGATAATAGTTTACAGGACGAGCACACGAGGCACGTAGCAAATTGTTGCCAGCTGCTGTTCACAGAAGACACAGACACCCGCACAGGTGTACTTTATTCCATGACTTTAAGTTTTGGTTTGCCACCGGTGTTGTCCTGAAATCGTTTCCTATGATTTATTATTTTTCAATCTGCTCCGAGGGATCAACCTTTCCGCACAATCCCTTCACTCCCTGCAACGACCATTCATTCTGTCGCATTTTTATTAACTGATGGATTAGGTGGGGGACCCAAAGAAAGAGTGTGAGGAAAATTTTCCAGACAAGAAGAAAAGTTTTGTTATGCTGAGGAATGAAAGCATACTATAAAACCTCCTTCCTCAGGTGTATATGTGATATGGTAAAGTTTTGTCTATATAATTATAATTAATTACTTTTCGGAAACTTTGACATTTAATTATTATTTTGTTAATTTATATGCCTCGCTTTAATCACAATATGAGTGTCCTAATGAGTGACCTCTGTCTGAATCAATTTCCAGAGTGGAAAAATATCCCTTACAGTTCCAAATTGAGGAAGAGTTTTGTTAAGGGATTTCAAGCAGGAAATCTTATTTTCTTTTCAGTTTATTCCCATTTAATTGTTGCCGCAAGCTTAAAGCCAAAAACTAAAGATTTTCTTAGTTTACGAAGCTTTGAGGGATTGCATCCGGATTTTCATTTCATTTTCTTTCATAAAACTTCTGTGTACTTTTGTGCACCCAAATCGAAATCCAAGTCCAATGGCAGTAGCCAAAATGCTTGGTCCGAATGCTCCGTAAATCCGTTTTTGCCAGTCCGAACTGGCAACCAAAATGAAAAGCGTTTTGCAGTTTGTGTAACTATTTAAAAACTTTTACCCCCGCCTTCTCACAGACTTAGCGCAGCCCAATTCGAACCCAAACTGAAGTTGCCCTCCTCATATACGGAGATCAAAAGGGGAGGCAGTTTCAGAAGTTCTAAAGCTTTAAGACAGATTTCAATAACTACAGCTAATGACTTTCTTAACAGAAAACATTTTCGGAGAAAAAATCTACTACCACTAAACATGAATACACACGAAAAATACTCTTTTTTTAAAGGGAGAGTTATTTTTTCTCCTTCTTATTTTTAATCCTAATTGAAGCAAATCCACCCTCGCTTATAAATATGCACTTATGCAAGAACACATTTGAAGACCCTATCCTATCCATTCCCATATCCCCCTTCTCATCTTTAAGCTCATCCCAAAACTTTACAACAAATTAAATTCAAGGCAAAACTTTCGGGTAGCAAAGAATTTCGAACATAGCGAGAGAGAGATTTGGGGTTAAGGTGCATGGACCGTACAATATCGGCGCCCGAAATCGATACAAAGTTTGCTTTGTATGGCATTAAATTCACTTGCCACATGCAAGTGGCACCGCATCACTGGCAGCTGTGGCTTATGAAATGCATTAACAAAGGGGACACCAAGTCCGCTTTTTCGTTGGGGATCTGCATTTTTAACAGCATATTTTAATGCCTGATTTTTAACGTCAACTCGACGCACTTATTGACAGCTGCGACAGCGGCAGGAACAGCCCCCAACTCCACCTTGATGCATATGTCATGCGATACAGAAATTTATTTGCACCGAAACGCCACAGGACTCTCAGCGAATCGAAGGCATAAAAAATGTTTAATTTAATTTGTGTGGCACCAAAGAAAAAAGAAAGAAATATGAGCAGACTACGCCTTAACGTTTTACCCATATATATATATTTATATATATATAAATATATATAAATTCTACATGTTTGCATATATTTTGTCATGGCAACTGCTGTGCAAACATAAAACGCTTAAAAAATGTTTATAGGTAAATATTTACGGCACATGGTTTTTCCTTTTGGAAAACTTCGGTGAATGTCTGCAAAAGTTAAACCTGCTGAACCTGGCGCTAATCGACACATGTCAAATTTTGATTGAGTTTTAATATCGGTTGTGTGGCAACTGAACGACGTAATTGATAATCATCCAATGATCGGAGAAGTCCTCCAATGGTTTATTAACTGAGAGCGAAGATAATTTAATAATTAAGTTAAAACTTGCAGAAAGATTTTATTTGTAAAATGTTTCAAGCTTTGCTGTGGTTGCTCTTAGCATATATTCATTTCAGAGTTTTAACATCGATATCATGACTATTAAATGACTATTAATATTTATAATTTTTTTTTAATATTTTCGTACATTTAAACGCATGTAGCATTTACAACATATTTAATGAAGATATTCTCTTAAAGTAAATCTTAAAGTTTTGATTTCTTCCTAGTTTCCTTTTGTGACTTTTATTCAATTTTAAGCAACTCCAGCTCACTTTTTCAATACATCTCGCACAACTGATTGTGAGTTACAACAAGAGATTCACAGGGACATGGACCCGTATGCCAAGTGAAGGAACCAGGGAGCGATGCATGCAAATTGGACATTGCACTGATGAGCGATGTCCTATGCTTTGGCGTTAGTTGGACTTTCTGCATTCCTACCCTTCTCTCTGTGCGGTGCACTGGCTTGTTTAATTGCAACTAAAAGCGGAAGCCAACAACAGAGCAGAGTGCAAAATGGCAAAAAGAAAAACACGAATATAACGCTGACTGCTCCTCTGAACTGTGTCAAAAACAAGGGCCAACAGCTGCGAAAAAAAAACAGACACATACAGAAACGAAGCGAAACTAAAGATTCACACACGAGTTTGTTGTTTAGTTCTGGTTGTTTGTTTGTTTGCTTGTCGCCCTGTTTGTTCGCTGTCCGTTGCTTCCTGCAATTTGCACACTGGCAAAGCATCCTCTATGGTCGAGCACATTACAGGTGCGTAAAATTGGTCTTTAAGGATTGTTTAATATTTTCAGTTTTCAGTTTTTATACTTACATTTTTTTTATATTGTAATTATGTTAGATCATTAAATCGTATTACCACTTTCATTTTATTGCATTTCCGTTTTTTGTCATGAATTATAGACAGCTAAGAGCTTATTTATTAATGGTACAGTTTTGAGATAAGGAACTATCTAGAATAAATATTTTATTTGTTTTTTTAATAAATTATAAATATTTGGCGGTCAGTTCCAATACCGTAAGAGATGCTCTTCCTTACGATCATTGGTTTATCCAAGACACAAACCACAGTCCTTATATGGAGACGGCGACATCTTTTCCTATCTTCCGGATGCAGGAGATCTGAGCGGTTGTGTGGGGGTCACAAGGTGAGGTGGCGGGTGTGGGCTGCCCGGGGACAAACAGAAACCGAGTCGGCTTTCCTTTCTGACGCAACATTTTGCATGTTGCATGAGCTGTCTCTTTCCTTCGCTCTCTCCCCTGTCTTCCCAGTCACCTCTTTCCACAACCCTCTCACCTGTGCCTGGCGCATATGTCACTTGTCTAAATAGCAGCGACAACGTTCACCTGAACTGGCCAAACGATGGATGGGGTCAGGGGTAAGGTGGGGTGTGTTGTTGGTGAGGCGAAGGATGTGCAAGGGGAAAAGTGAAATTTGCTGCCGACTGGCCATGCATGCAAATGCAACATTTGCAACTGTTTGAGCCGCTGTTTTCGCATTCACTAACAAGAGGTATTTCAGAATTTTAAAGCTCACATTTTTGATACTTAGGTTTTTTTTGGGTTTCAAGTACTTTTTAAACTGTGTAAGTGATGAATATGGACACCTTATTCATAGTAATCTTATTTGTCTCCTTTTTTTAAATATAATGTATGAACTTTTCTGATTTTAAAGAAAAAATTTATAATCTTTTAAAAAATAATTACCTTTATATATGTATAACCGAGGGTAGTTTACATTACGGTCTGTTAAAACTCTCCAACGTTTTCTTGTTTTTGCAGTTGCTTTCGTCAACAAGGTGGCAACACTGACACCAAGCAACGACACCAACAACCCTGCTGCAACAGCAAAAACATGTGGCCCGACTACACCAACAACCGGCAGTAATTTGGACACCTTGTCTATGTGTGTTTGCTTAGGCGGGCGGTAGAAAGTCGAGAAAGGCGGTGGAGAAGAGCGGAAGTAGAGGGCCAAATGAACATCCAGGGAAAAACAGAAAAAATGGGGAAACAGCCAAAGGCAAATGACTGATTTTTAACACTAGTTGGAGAAGGTTATTTTCTAAAAAATCAAAAGCCCCTATTGAATGTTTTTCATCATTTCTGCCTAAAATCTGCTTTAATGTTAAACATTTAGATATTTTATTACCATTTAAAGAAGTTATCAACATCTACACACTTATTTGTCTTATTGTCAAGTGAATTTTATTTATGTCAATCAACGAATCAAATGGAAACCCTTTTAGCCGTACTTAATCGAGTTTGTCAACGATTTAAGGCATATCAATTAAAGCGGCTCAAAAGATGGCAGAGTGTAATGAAGGCTTTTGTTTTCATCAATTTTCCCTGGCCAGTCATTCATTCAGTTGAGAACTGTCCTTTGGCCTCTGTTTCTTTCTTCTGAAATATAAATATATATATATATATATATATATATATATATATATCTGTTGCTGTGGGGCTTCCCTAGCAGTTCTGCTGATTTTATACATTCAAATTAGTTCGCTTTGCACGAGTGGCACTCGAATGAGAGAGCGTACTGCTGTGATATTTCCCAACCACGGCTGACTGGCCAGGCAACCAACCAACCCGTCGGCACACGGGACTACTGATCCAATCCTACTATATATATAAATATGTATACGTATATATAGTGGGAGCAGGAATGCGGGGGCTATCAAGTTGCCTGTGAAGTGCTTATCCTCAAATCAGTGACACTTGAATGTGCAGCCCAAGTGACTGACCAAGTGCGTGACTGACGGACTGACTGCTGAAGGACTGGTGTTGTCGTCTTGGCTATTTTCTCTTTAATGGTCTTATTTTAATGGTATTTTCAAAAAAATGTGCAATTTTTCATTATTACTAAGAAAATTAAAATGGAAAAATAACTAAGAGCAACAATAATTTTTTAAAAGTAAATAAAAAATAAACATTGTTTTATAGTAATATTAAGCACTAATTCTAATGAACTGATAAAGCTTTCCCAGTAAATATTTCTAACTTATTGAACTTAATAACCACAAAGTAATCTGCCTTTAAATTCCAAAATTTTAATAGAATAAGCTCTTTTATTTCTATCACTAAACATTATATTTTCCAAATAATCCAGCCACCACTGAGGTGGAGCAACCTAACAAAAGTGCGAAAACTTCGTTTCATTTATTTACTTTGCCCTTCGCCTGACGCCTGCCAACTGGAACTGAAACTGGCCAACAACTCGAGTGCTGTTTGTGTCCCTGATTGAGTAACTAAATAAACTTGGTCCTCTTCCCCTTTTTTCTCAGCTCTAAGGGATTTATGAATTCAAGGGAACAGGATATTGATGTCGCATGTCACGAGGCTTAATTGTATAAACTAAAATTCATGTCGATTGTTTTAAAGGTTGAAAAAGGATTAATCTAATAAGTTTGAATAGTTAAGATAATTGTTACATTATACGATATAATATTAATTATAAGAAATATATATTTTTTGAATATTAATAAATCTAAACCTGTAAGCTAATATAAAACCATCCAATATGATGCTTTATGAGTCAAAAAATAAACATGGAAAAAAATCTACTAGAAAGGTCGAACCCACAAAATGGCCATTGGGGTCTGGCCAATAAATTAGCGCAAGTAATTTGCGCAATTAACTAAAAACAGTTGAAACCGCTATTAGTTCGGTTAGCGAAAATTGGTCGATGCAGCGGCGCAAATGCAATGAATTGGCAATAAATTCTCGATTCGCAGCAAGTCGAGGGGAAAGAGCTTTCCATAACCCCTTACACTTTATTTTATTGAATTGCGTGGGTGTGTCGGCAGAGTCAACTAATTTATGTTTTAACACACTCGCACATGCAAATTAGCACACGCACAAAATAAATGCAAATATTGGGGTTCGATGGGGGCTGCCATAATGAGCTCAAGTTGGGAAAACGGGTGAATGGGTCTGAGGTTTCCAGGGGTTCTTTGCGGTTCATCTGGCAACAACTGTTGACAAAATGAAATCAATAAATTTTAGCGCAAATCAATTAAAACACACCAGCCAGATTGAATGAGAGTGCTGGGTGTTTTGCCTTCTTCTTGTTGGCTAAACGAAAATATTTGTCAATTTGCGGTTTTCACAAAATTAAATTTGTCACAAACTCTCACACACATACACGCACAGTGGCAAGGAGAAATGTCCGGATGAGTTTAGGAAATTTTACCTCACTTTGTGTGAAATTTATTCTAATTTATTTATACGGCTTATTAAAATTGTTGTAAGTTTCATTATTTAATTAAAATTTAGTCAAATTTGATTTGCAACCCGGTCAGCAAAGCAATCGTGGCAGTTGAAAGTTGAATGTTGAATGGAATTTCTGAAATCGAATTAAAGCATGCATGGGAAATTGAGCAGCTTACGGGCTAAGCCCCAATAAGAAGAATAAATACATTAATTTCAAATCACATTCTATTTGCAAAACTAGAGGTTTTAAAGAAATTGCATTTAAATGGAATAGCAAGTAAGCAGGGTAATCAATTTAAAAGGCATTTTACATAACAAAATAACAAATAAAGAAGTTTATTAAACTAATACATTTTGTAACAGTTGAGAAGGTTTAGATTGGTTGTAAAAAAGTCTATTCTTTGCAAATCAGATTTAATTTTGAAAATTCAAGACGTCGAAATACAGTAATCACGAAAATGAAAACAATTCTTAATCCATTTGGAAAGGAACAAAGCCGTGATAGGTCTTTAACAAAATTTTGCAAATAAAAATAGACACATCCCTAATAATTAGCCACTTAAAACCAAGTAGTTCGATAATTTCTCTATCCGGAATAAACATATGATATAGAGCACTGCGATAATTGTCATACTGAGCTTAAACAGCCCAGAAAAGCCACTCGAAAAGTTGTCCGGTCGGAAATCGGGAAACTATTAAGCGTCTTGTTGATCATGTTGAGGGACGAAGCCACCGCATCGACCAGCGGATGTTCACGGGAGGTGGGCGGTGCTCAATTGACACCAGGCATCCCACAGCCCACTTCAGGAGCCTCGCCCTCCCATCGCTTAAACCCCAACGCACCTGTATTTGTGCCGGACTTCCAGACAAGGCAAGTAGCCAAGAAGCTATTCGATGACTGTAAGTACAATTTCCATATATTCTTTAATGAATTAATCAAAATATTTTAATTAAAGTAACTATTCCAGTATCACCCTACACCCGCTGGAGCACAGCTTCGTCTGATGAAACCTCCTATGGACCCCGCTACGAGTCCATTTGGCGAGAGGTCACTTTCCAGGATCACCAGCGTCTGCCCAACCCACGCTTTGATTATAGTCTGAATCCTTCCGAGAATGAGGTCGGTGAACTGGAGTTTGATGAAGTCCAGGCCATGAATATAGGAGCCGAGTCCTATGATCCCCCAGCACGTTGCTCTGTAATAAACGATGTCTCTGGATGCCAACGATATTGTAGGTGATCTACAATCTCCAATGGAGGAATCTTTGGACGAGGGGAAAAGTAATGGCTTTCAGATCCGTCGCTCCTTCAAACCTAACAGAAGATGCTGTCTGCTCATGTAGGCACCAAGATCTAGCGGATTTCATTCATATTCCATTTATAGTTTGAAACTTTTATTCCGAATTAAAATCTTTTATTATTTTCTAAACACACCACAAAAATATGCATTCCACTTTTAAAAAACAAATAGAATATTGAACTTTATTAATTTTATATCATGCTCAAGAAAATTTTACGAAACGATTCAAAAATTTTTTACTGCAAATTAAATTCAATATTAAAAGGTATTAGTTTGATCCTTATAAGTCAATTTCTTTAAGACGTCGCCTTAAATGTTCACAATAAATTAAATTTTCAAGAAATTTTCTAAAAGCGTTGCAATTAAGACGCTTTTCAGAACTTTCTAAATACACTCCTTTCAAGCCCACTTACGGCTGACTGAGAGAAAGGAAGCTCTATGGAGAAAGGTCGACTATACCTATGACATAATTTATAGCCTACATTTTAGCGCCCTAAACGGGTTTGTTTTACTTTCGACGAAGACTCTTGCCTTGCTGCCTTCAGCTACTTTGTCCTGACTTTCTAATGATGTTGAATATGCATGAAAAGTTTCGCCGCACGCAGAATTTTGCTCCATGGATGGCAGCAGAAAACTTGATTCACCTGTCTATGGGTTGCATTGCTGCAAGACCGGCTTTCCTTTAAATCACACTGCAATCAATTTCGTTAATGTCATTTCCGGAAATATACCACTAATTTATACTCCCTTAAATTTCGAATCTAATTTTATTAGTAAGTTCTTTCCTTGCTTACTTTAAACTTACATTAAATTTTTAAAATAGATTGAATAATTTTTTTGACTGCACACTTTTGCCATTGTCTGTAAAACTAAGTGGCGACAACTTTCCATTTTTTCGCTTCTTGATTATTTTAGTTTCAGACATTTTTTGGATAAGAAAGGAAAACTCATAAGGGGGTTGAGTCTTTATGGTTGGGTGTGTGTGTCTTGTAATGAGAAAACTTTCATGTCCTTGCCATGTCTCATTTAGAGCTGTTCGGGCACTGATGTCTGATGTCCTGAGCCAAGGATAACGCAGCTGCCCACGACTTTTGAATGATTGCAGCCCCAAAAAAGACACGCAGTGCAGTCGCATCTGCAGTTGCACAAATGCTTGGCGGAAACAATTACCAACTCGTATGCAAAAGTGCCAAAATTGCCAATGGAGGAGATGGGGAAACTTTCACGCCGCTCAATGTCAGCGGGACATGTGAGCAGAAGGACCTCCTTTTTGCTGGCGTCCATACACACCTGGGTCCCCCAATTTCTGGTCCTTTGGCAAGGATTCGCTGGCAATTTTGTGCCAATTTTCTGCGCCTTCTGTTTGTTTATGAAACAAGTCACGTAAACGACGAAACCCGTTCGTTCCTTTGCCCTTTTTGGGGGGCGTTGAACCGCCAACTGGCTAAGTGGGCGTGCCATCACCTTGTTTTTGCCGCTATTACTCTACTGGTTGTTGTCTCGTCCTGGGGCGATTGTCATTGGAATCGAGAATTCAGCAATTGGCAAACGTCACGAAAGCGGCTAAAACTTTTCACGATCTTTCGCGCCCTTCTCGCCTGATTGTTGATTTGGCAATCTTTTGTTTTAGCCCTTTACGGCTGCAACTTTTTCTGTGTTTTTCTTTGATTTCGGTTGCTTTTTCTGGGTTGCTGTTTATTGCATAAAATTTATGCCCGTATATTGTGCAATTGAAAAAGTTTGTCACATTTTTGTGATTTTCCGGCCGCGCTGAGGACGGAACAGTGCGTTGCAAAAGCATACTCTCGTATGCTTTCATTAGTCAAGTTATATAATTTTTAATCATAAAGTAATCATATGAGGTACACTTATATTTTTAAATATAAACTACTTATTTACCCAAAAAAACATATAACATGTATAAATAATTACATTTTTTTAGATTTAATAAAAATTTGTATTTTTAATTTAACCTCATGAAACGTACTGTATGTGACTCTACTAAAATGTTAAAATAAGGGGAAACCAAAGCCTCTGGCATAAACCATTATTTATGCATCGATTTCAAATCACCAAAACAAAATAGAACGGCCAGAAAAAGAAAGTCGCAAATAAACACAATGGCAAAACGGAAGGCGGCAAATAAATAGACAACACAGGAATACGGGCAAACAATGACTGCAATAAATATCCACACATGTGTGCACTGCACACAGTCGGGTTGTCTTTATGCACCTATAAATAAATTCATTTTGTGATATTTATGCCACGATATGGCAACGGCTAAAATGGCAATCAGTTCAATGACCAACAAAAGTTTGTCTTGTCTTTCAGTTTTTGGTATTAGCTGAATATCCTGTGTCCGTGTTCTTGCAAGGGTATCTTAGGCGAGGTATTGGTTTTTTAAAAAAATATTAACAATAATAATAATTTCCCAAAATGTATTAATAACTATGGGGTATCATTATACACGATCAAAAGTCTGAAAATAGGGTATTAGCAAAAATGAGTCTTACTATGTAATTACAATTTCTACGGTACTATCCACGTCCTTTTAAGGACCCTTTGTCCCTACTCTCTCTTTTGCTTCTCTGCTCTTTTATTCACCTTTCTTTTTTAGTTGGCAGCACTTTTAGTTAAATTGAGCAACAAACACGTTTGGCAATAAAAATGATTCCACTTCCAGTTGCCGCTGCCACGCCCCCTATTCCACCCATAAGGACACCGCCCACCGCCTCCTTCAGACATTTTCAGCTTTGGAGTCCGTTTCGAAAAATGCAAGCCGCAATGCGCTGGCAGTGGAGTTTTGCACATTCTAACAGATTTATTTCACTCGAAATAGTTTCATTTTAGTTGCATTATTGTTATTGTTTGCTCGTTGTTGTTTTTACTGTGGTTATTGCTTTTGTTGTTGCCGCTTGCCAGAGTGACTGCGGAAAGTTTTTCTATTATTTTCAAATTTAACTTTGCCATTTGTTTGAATTTCATGGATACACGTACAGAACAGCTTCGGTTGAAGTAATAAAACTGAAAGCATATGTGTTTTTACTATTAGCTTTTTTTTGTTTTATAGAAATATATATCTTAACCCAACAGCAAAATATCTTTAATTGGTAAACACACAATATACCCAAGGAGTTATAATATAGATATTCATTTTTGAATTGCTAAAATCTTGTCCGCATCTGTATGCATGTGCTTGTGGTCTAGTTGGTGTATCTGTGTGTAAAGGGTTCGAGGCATTGAGTTTTACTATTTACCAAGTTTTTCCTATCGGGTGCGTTGCTCCTGGCTTTCCAATATGAAATATATTATCGATGTTCTCAACTTTTCTCAACTGCGCAATTTCCACTCAACTGTTCTCACTTTTCTACTTTTCACTTTGCACGCATATCTATGGACATTTTTATAAGGTTGATATATTAGAAAACTCCAAATCTAAGCAACAGGTTGAAAGGCAAATAAGTACATTGTTTTAACTGACACACATGTTTGTTTCTTGAAGTACCTAATCTTTTAAAACCGTTTATATCTTTCTCTTGGACTATCGATCAAATGGGATCCCTTCTAATCTACCTGCATTCATTCTATCGGCTTCTTTGGCCACCCGTTAAACCCTTTCCGGCTAAAATTTGATAAATCACCATTACATTTAGATGCGGAACAGGAACGCAATGCGCAGCATTTTTAAGCCGTTCGCTGATGGGGTGCACCTGTCCCTTTTTTGGCCTAAATCGGGGTCAAAAGTCCAGTCATTCCCAGCGAAACTTATTTATAGTGGCCCGTGCAATGGCGACGCAATTTATCGTCATTAGCGCGAGCCGCAAACGAAATTTTCACTTGAAAATTTCACGAGTTTAAATGAAATGCCTGCGGTCGTCAGCGGTTCGTTTGGCTCGGTTCAGTACGGTATGGTCTGTCCTGGCCCTTTTCCTTTGTTAATGATGAAACACTGAACAAAAAAATATCGTTTCCAGTTTTATTATTAAAGTAGTAATTTTTTAATAGGAATCTGTTTTTTTTTCTTATACATACATCATGAAAACTCTGCATTGGGAAGAACAATATTATTCCTTCTGTTCCTCCATTACGTATTTCCCAGTGTAGAAAAAAGGATGAGGAGACGACAACAACGACGACAACGGTAATGATGATTACTGACGGTTTTAAATCATTCGCTAATTATTGCAATTGTTGCTCTCCTTGGCTGTCCTGCCCGACGTCCTGCTCCTTCTGTATATATCCTTAAGGCTCGACACCGTTGATAACGATCTCACTTGCCCTCCAACCGAATAATTGATGATGGGCCCACGACTCAGACTGGTAATCAAATACCCAAAGAGTTGATTCGCTTTTTGAGAAATTCGAGTGGCCGCAAAACAAACAATTTCCTCAGGCGAAAAGGAGAGAGAGAAAAAAGAAAATGCGAAATTGAAAGCCAGGAGTCGAGGCGGTGTAGCCATTGCATGTGAGTGCGAAACCCCACAGCAATCAACCTAATTTATTATGACCCCCTTGTAACCCAGCGAAACTCGAACCGCAGAGTCAATGGCTGTCATGAATCTATGAATGTTAATAATTTCAATTGCCGTTTGGCGAAAAGCGAAATGCGAAATGCATCAGCCGCAGCAGAGTTGCTGCCTGTGCGTTTGTGGTGGCAACCCTGGCAGTCGCTTTGTGGTTTCAATTTCCTCGGTTACTTTGAAGCCCTTGAGTTTGCAAAAAAAAAATTATATTTTAAATTAGCCATATTTTGTACCGTTTGTGGTTCCGTAATTTGAGAGTTATTTTCTGTCATTGAAAGTTTTAAATGAAAGTGGGAATGAAAATTAGCCAACTAATGGAGGGTATTTTAAAGGGTTATATACTCGTAGTGTGGATAATAAATATCATAATTATTATTTTTCAACTGAAAGGCCAATAAAAAAGCATTTAAAAATTTAATAGCAAATCCTTATTTCAAAATAACTTAATTTTTATTGATTAGACTAATTGTTCTTCAATTAAGAGATTTTAAAAAAATAAATTCTAGACTCTTTGGAATGCAGGTCAGATTGATCAATCGGTGTTCGTGTAAGTTCTTGGCCTTTCTTCAGTGTAAAGGCCACACGTGCTGTTGATTCAGCTCTTGTCACGCCCACGACCACCTGCTACGCCCACCTTCTGGGCCTGGCTAATGCCCACACATTGACGCATACGTGAGCACACCGACGAACCGAGAGACGGACAGACAAACAACTCATTTCGCTCAGTGAACTCAACAATAAGCATAAAAACATTCATCACTGATTCACTACGTGAGCTGGTTTGTCAATTATGATGGCCTAGGTGGATCCCCCAGCAGGGATATAGGGACCGTGTGGGGTTATCTGATGGTGATGATGAATATATGAGTGCCGCTGATTGAATATCAACGCCAAGGCACAAAAGGAATTCCTCATGCTTCTGGGCTTCGCTTAACACTTTTGCGTCCTCGTTTCCGGCAGCAATTTTTCTCCCTTTCTCCCTATACGAGTATATATATATATATTTGTACACATATATCCCTGTGAGCATATTTTCTGCGCTAGTCAACTGTCAGATTTTCGTTGTGCCAGCATAAAATGTTAAAATAATGCCACACAGACATAGACAGGCCGTCTTTCGTTTCGGTTTCGGTTCAGGTCCCAGATCCCATACCAGATCCCTTACCATATCCCATCCCACATCACAAGGTCCCCACTCACCAGCTACATTATCTCCCATTTGTCGCATACAATCTGCTTTCCTTTTCTTTTATTTTTCTCCTAGTTTTTTTCTGTTTTTTTCCCTGCATCTTGTTGTTGTTGTTGCTGCCGTTACAGCCATTTCCGGTGACAGTGTAATATTGTAATATGCTTATGTCTCTGTCGTCTGCCTGTCTGTGTCACTTTTTGGTAGCAACTCGCCTGTAGATGCGGCCATAGATAGCTCTCTACACTTCCAGTTGGCCGTGTTGTTGGCTCCTGAATTTGGTGAATTTGTCCAAAAGTTGCGATTGCCCAGGAATGTCTGGGGAAGGCGCTCGAAAGTGGTCTAGGAGAGTTTACTATATTAGTAAAAGGACACAAAGCGAAAGTGGTTTTTGGTAGAAGAGTGAAATAACTTTTAGTGAAACATGAAAAATAGAAATTTTAGTTTGTAAACTGAAAAAATAGAAAATATTTCTATTCATAAAATATGATTTATTCCATTTGTTATATTAAGAAGAAATTTAAAACATTTAAAACTATTAGTTTTAAAATTTGTTAACATTTTAAGAATATTATGGCATTGAAGAATAAAAACTAAAAAGTATAAATTGTAGAGTATTTATTACTTCGTTTTAAAGAACTTTAGTTCAATTTTTGCACTTATTTTTGGGATTGACGACTTTGCATTGTCAGCAGATGAAAGTTGTGCTGCAAAGTTATTTATTGTTGCTTTTGTTTGGTTTTTGTTTTTGAGAAATCAATCAAATCAAATGCGACGACGACGACGGAGCCGGAATGCCCCTCATCTCCAACTTGTTCTCCATGTGGGTGGGTGGATTTGATCAAATTAAAAGGCAACCCGTATGTCTTACT
Organism: Drosophila eugracilis; assembly: GCF_018153835.1. Classification (NCBI taxonomy): domain Eukaryota; kingdom Metazoa; phylum Arthropoda; class Insecta; order Diptera; family Drosophilidae; genus Drosophila; species Drosophila eugracilis. Next base: position 2,480,565 of record NW_024571981.1, on the reverse strand, counting down.
CACCCACACAGACACACGCAGAGAGACACACATACAAATGCAGGGACATTGGCATTGCAATTTGCAGACAAGCAGTTGAAATGCATTTCGTGTTGCCTGTCTGTATCTGTATCTGTGTGGGTGGAGCGGTATCCTATATGCTGTATGTATATATATGTATATAGAAGCATCTTCATGGGCTATAGCCCCACCCATACACACCCAGTTACGTGCTAAGAATTTTAATTAACAGATAAATCAATAAGAAATATGGACGACGGCTGTCAGTGTAACTCTGTGAGAGAGTGGAGAAGAGGCATAGCCTCGCCAACTAAATAAACTTCTGACACTGCCAGTCGTCTATGTCTACGTTTCCATTCCGTTTGCCCTCCCGCTTTACCGCCCTTTTCCAAGCCTGGTAAGAAAAGCGCAAGTGCTAAGCCCGTACCCGGAAAATGGCCAACTGCAGAGAAATTAGAGAAAAAAGGCCGTTAAAATTGCAGCTGCAGCAGCTGCAATGGCAATGGCAACATTAGCAGTCTGCGGCTTCTTGGCCTTGGGCCCTAACATAAAGACCTGACCAACAGCATATATCCCCTGCAGAGGCCAACAAAATGGCAGTTAAAATTCTAGTTTATTTGCAGAAAATGTGAACAACTTTTTGAGATTTATTACACATGCTTACTTGTATTTATGGAGAAGATTTTGTGGTTTTATGGCTGGATTTATTCTCTTTTGTTATATTATTTTGCGTTTTTTAAAGTTTGATTACGCTTTTTGCGAATGGATTAATGTTCAGTTTAGTTTCTTCTTTTATATAAATTTATAGTATAGTTAAATTATTTTCAATATACATTTGATTATTTACTCTTTTAAACTCTTTGAAACTTCCCAGATTTCAGTTTGTTAATTTCCTGCGGACAAATCTCTGAAGAGTGTTTCCTGCCATTCGAATTCCCAAGATGCCCTGCCGAGAAGCGCATTTATTCCGGACGGAACCGCTGGGGTTTTCATATTGCTCGGCCTGTCCTGTTTTGGCCTTTCCTAGGTCCCTTTTCTTCGGAATGGGCAAGAACTGCTTGGCATGGCAAATGCAGCAATAAATAGAATTACAGTCAAGTGCTTGATAACTTGCTAAAATGCACAAGGCGAACGACCAGGCTCCAGGACACGGACTAACCAGCTCAGGTGCAGAGAAATTTATTATTAAATGAACAAAATAAATGGCAAGGAAGTGAGCCTGAGCAGGCTGTGGCCACGTATTAATGACGCTTTTAAGCGCCGGCCCGTTTTCTGAATTTAATGACGGAACGTGCCACAAGTCGCGGCCAACGAGTCCCATTAGAGTCAGACAGCCATCAAATATCTAACGTGTGCAACATTTTGTTCGTTTCGCAATAAAACAAATTTTCTCTCCTGGGGTGGCGGCAACAATTCTCCCACCCCCGCTCCTCTGGCAGACCAGCAGCGCCAAAGTTTAATTTGAATATAATAGAAAAACTTCTGCAGGTGGTCAGAGGCTGTAGAAAACCAAAAATCTAAACACTGAATAGATGTTTTTAAATGCGAATATTGAAACACCTACAAATTCACTCTACAGCTAAAAAATAAAAAATAATAATAATAAATGGATTTGGTGGTTTGGCAATTTTTAGTTGTTATGCTAGGTGAAGTGATTTTATCGACTTAATAGACCATTAATCGACACTTTAAAACACCATTTTAATATCAATCTATATCCTTTGTAATGTATTTCGTAATGCGGCCAAGGCTTTAGTTTATATCACCCTAAAGGCAGCTCCATAAGCGAGGCCAGAAAACTGAACGACCGCTGCGTTCCGTTTGGATTTCAACGGAAATAGTTTTGAAAATCCAAAATATATATGCGGATATACATATATATGCGGACGTGTGGGAGCACGAGTATGGAAAATGTTTTATGGCATTCGTGATTGTTGTGTCATTAAGTTGAAATTGTGTAGGTGGTCACAGGACACGGACTTTGAGGCGGACAACCGGAAGGGAAGGCAAACGCACTAAAACAGCAGCAACAGGGCGGCGGTGGCTGGGGGCGTGGCACAATGGCTGCCAAATTTTATTTCTATTTCCAAGCGTGGCCAAAAAAGTTGTAATCGAAAAAGTGTCTGTGTGATTCTAGTTTTATGACCACACTTGTCTTCCTGCCTTTCCTTTTTCTTTCATTTTTATAATTATTTTGTCAAAAATATATTTATGGTATGCAGGTCAACCTTTACTTCAACGCATAAAGATTTTTATTTTTAAAGCTGTTAGGGCTGTTGAAGAAAATTTAATTAAGATTCATGGGAAACTTCACAGAAACTTTACTGCAAATTGGAAGTTTAATAAAAAGTTTTAAAATTTTAAACCAAATTAAATCTTTTCTAAAGTTTTCTTATATCTACATAGTAAACTCTTCTCTATGAAATCAGATTTCTATCAAACGATTTTACAGTCTCGCAACGCACTGTACTCCCTTGTGCGTTCAATAATTTGTGTACAAATTCTTTTCGTGTATAAACCGAGGTCCCTTTATGGCCATGAAAATGCCAGCCCGGGCGAGAGGTTACGGCCATGGCTAAAAGGGACCCACGACCACCAACTGGAAGTGGAAGTTGTATTCACCTTGGTTCTCTTTGGTTTTTCCGCTTTTCCGCCGCGTTCATTCATATTTCCCCCAGGACAATCGAGTGTGGGTGTGTATGTGTGTGTCTGCTCTACAAGTTTTTGGTTGAGCATTTTCTCTTTGAAGTTTGTCGAAAAATCTAAACTAGGTTGCGGAATGCTTTTTGGTTATTTCGTTAGGGCAGTGCAAATAAAGAGAGCCTTTTCTAGAGGTCCTTAAACGTTGGCCCATTTAGGTTTTCTTTACTAAAAAAACTATTTATGAGCTAATATTTATGTTAACTAATTATTAAATTAAAGGTCTGCTCGAAATAAATATCATTAATGAAGCCTCAATTTATGAACTTCAAAGCGAATCCTTATTCTATATAGCTTACTTTATTGTTACACTCCACTTCCTGTATTGCTCTTTTGGTGCTTGCCATCTTTTATCCTTGGGCTTATTAAATATTCAAAGGCAACTTCAGAAGCTGGCGGCAATGCAACAAGCCAAAAATTAGTTTAATCTGAGATTTCTCAGCCCGCACATATTCACTCAGGTGATGCCCGCTGGCTGTGCGATATATCTGCATATATGTATATATAATATATTTTAAATTTCTTTTCAATTTTGCGCCTAGCAATTTCCTATATTGTTTACGTGGCGTATGCCTTGTGCCTTCTCTGTATATGCCAGTTATTTGCATACATTTTGCGGTGAATTTTGTTGTTGAGGGAAATTGCGCATACGCCGCGTTTTGTTTTCCGTCTTGCTGACACAGTTGCGAGTGGTAACCGCCCCCTTTTACCATCCGCCTCTTCCGCACCAAATCAATTTGGCCTGCATATTTGCATAATAAGCATAGGAGACCCAGTTTGTTTGTCACTCAGCCAGCCTGTCACTTGATCAATATGTGCATGGCGTGCTCATAAAATGATTTTTCCCCTCTTCTTCGTCCTCCTGCTATTACTTTGTTTTCTTGAGTCAGAAATTTGTGTCGCACAAATGTGGCAAGGGATGTGATCGGGTCAAGGAGCTGTGACTTTAAGTGGCAAATCGCAAATGGCAAAATAGGGAAAATGCGGCATCGATGTGCGACAGTCGACATGCGGGTTAACCTTTTGGCAACCCTGAGGGGCATAAACACCACGTGGCACAGCCGAAAAACAACGCAAGTTGCAGCCAATGTAGTGGAATAATGACTTTATTCCATCCGTAGATTTATATAGTATTTATATGTGTTATGTTTTATTTTTCTGATGTGCTCTTTTACAATGAACTGATTGGGATTTGAGTTCATTTGAAGAATGAATAAACGAAGTACAATCATTTCATTAGTTATAAATGTTAATAAACAACTTATTACCTTTCATTTTGTATTTTTTACTGATTTAAAAAAAATTGTATCCGTAAATAGAACAAACTTCGACTTAAAATAAATTTTATTAGCCTTGTTGCCATTGAACTTGTTATCTTGTTATCCCCTGATTTTTCCTTCACCAACCCAAAATCATTGGCTTAAGTGATTTTGATTATTGGCCACTTAACGCTGTGGAGCAGCAAACAAGCCAAAAAAAGAACAAAATCGATAAACAAATTGCCAAATTAGCACATAGCCGCCACAACAAAACAAAAAATAACACCCAAAACAAATCGGTTTGGTAGGTCAAAGTGGGGATTTCTATATATATATATATATATATATATATGTAAAGGAAAAGGTAAAGGGATGGGTCAGGAAAACAGACTGGGTGTGTGCCAGGCAATTCATCTATTCAAACAAAGCCATCCATTCCGACGGTGTCATTCATAGCGACGATGCTGCTGCCCAATCGTGCGATGAGCATCTCTGGTCATTCATCTTGAGCCGCCGCTGTCAATCCTCCCCAGAATCCATCCCCCACCAAAACTCAGATCCATCCCCGATGCTTGTGTTGGCAAGATAAATGGCTTACAGATTATGATCAATTTGTAGTGGAGCCAGAGACCGAGAGACCGAAACAAGGATAGCCACATAGCACATAACACATGCCCAATGGCCTTGATGGCCACGCCTACTATTTGGGGACGGAGGCATCTGCTTATGACATCTTAAGTATGATCTAAAGTTGCTCAAAAAAGCGGAGACACTTGATATATTGTGGCAAATTGACTGCAGATTGGCACTTGGCTCACGGGGCGTATGAGTAATGCAAATAAAGCTATAAAGAAAACCAAATAGTTTACGTCTTACTTAAAATTAAAGAAAATATAATTTCTGTTCAGATAAGCATTTCGAATAAATCGAAGAGATTATGATGTATTTTCTGTAAACTATGAAATAAATGCCAAGGTTTTTAATATTTTTAAATTGATTATTACTGACTAATTCGATTGTTTCAAGCTTTTATCTCTGTGTGAATGCTTTAATCCCCCGTTTGGTCATTCGTGTAATTTCTGAGCTTCTTTCTAAGACCCGAAACTACAAAGTGTTTAATCCATAGACAAATCCATTTCACTGAAGCAGCTCAATGACAGGTACACATTTGCCTGGAGAACGGAAAGGGCGTGTGAAAATAGAGGCGGGAAGGCAAATATTTATTTGAGCTTTTATTGCTGACCCCCACTGTAGGGGCTTTGGCTCGAGGCTTCGGAGCCCACGCTGCGTTGACTGCACATACACGCAATGCGGGTGACCTCGCTGCACTGATAGAAATTTATACAAAACAAAAGAAAAGTTATTAAAAATAATATTAAAAAGCAAATCAGCACATTTTAGAATACTTACCAGAGAAATATAGCGCTTTCCAAAACATGTAATAAATACTTATACAAATTGTATAGCCATGTCTTTTATATATCTTTCGATTGAAATGGCTACTTCTTTTTCCTCAGTATTCCTGCGTGCTTTTAACTGCTGCAAGCGTTGATAACGGAACAAAAGCAGTGCTGTCGATCTTGCCGCTGTGCTCTGTTGTTTTTGCTGTTGTTGTGCGTGTTAATTCCCTTTGATAAAATAATGCCGGGGATAACCTTTAAATGGTTTTCGTTGTGTGCCCGCATGCCAAATCCCGAATTTCTTTCCCTGTCGCCCCCTTTCTGCCTTCTTTGTGTACGACTCCTACGCAATTAAGCTTTATTTATTCTTGGCCACAGCAATTGATTGCTGTGTCAAGCAATAAATGTATAAATAAATGTTATTGAGCGCAAAACCAATGCGGAATAGAAGGAAATCCATCAACCTTAACGAAATCAAAGGCCGCCTTAAGTTATATCAAAATCTTTTCTGCCATTCTTGTCCAGAAACAGTATTTCGGTCAACACTAATTGGTACCTGGCCATCCAACTTCGCACGCATTCTGTAAGCCCCCTTTGAGACAGCAACAGAGGTCACGGACTTAGAGTGGGTTCAGAGAGCATTGGGCAAACATGACAAAGTGTTAATGCCAAGGCTAACACTTCAGTGCTGCCAAAGATAGATTACGGAATGTAGCTATGGACGAAATTAAAGTGTAATTTATGTTAAAATTTTATTAAAATGTTCCCTTCTCCTAACTTTTATAAGACAACCAATCTATTTATGAAAATTTAAGTTTTTAAAAGTACTTAAATTATTTTTTAAGATTCAATGGTTTTGTTTTTTAATATATGCCTTATGCTTATGCCAAGGATTGGATGTAACAAAATCAAAATTTTCAAAATCCTAGTTTCAGTTTCAAGAAAAAGTTAGCTAGAAAACACCTAAGTTCGCTACACCGATGCCAACGCGTAAGGAAAGCAACTTGCAAGTGGCAGCTCTGCCAGGAGTCAGGACAGGTGTGTGGCATGCGGCATTTGCAGTCAGGTGAAAGGGTGGCAGGTGGGCAGGTGGCATTTCGCCAGCTCAACTCGCTTAACGAGGTTAGTTGCGTGTGAGGCAACGCGAGCGCGCTTCAAACAAATTAAAAAGAAAAAATTCTCAAAGAAAAATTACGCAAAAACTAAGAGCAGTAGATGAGTGAAATAGCTACTAAAAATGTTGGCATTTATGGGGGTATGCAGGATCATAAAATATGCGTGCCGGCATGTCTGAACATTGTCAAATGTTGCACCACATTTTTTGTCTATTTACCAACTTTTATTAGTTGATGAAGATTTTAAAGGATTCAAGAAATTGCGTTAAAATTGAATATGTTAATAGAAAATTATTATTCGAGTTTCCACAAGTAAGTATTTATAGAGTTCATTTACATTGCTTTGTTCCTCAAAGTATTCACGCCATCACTTTCCTCTTTGTTTAGAATAATTGAGCTTCGTTCTAATAAAGTTCAAGTGCATCATAACTTTCCATAATCCCCAAAATCCCCACAACCCAAAATGTCAAAGTTTTCATCTCCATCTTGGACACCACAAATGCGTGACATCAAACCCAACTGATTAACCCGCAAAGTCCTTGCTCTCCTTTTGCAAGTATATGTTGTATATATAGAAAACAGGAAAATCTGCATATGCAAAAAGCTAGACAAAAACCGAGGCAAAGAAAGGAATAGAGATAAGCTACAATTGAAAAGCAGACAGACTGAGAGGGAAAACAAGCTGTGCAGCTCATAAAAAATGCTTAAATTCGAATTATTGCACTCGTTGTCTGTCTAAGCCAAAAGCGAGCTGGGAAAACCTCAAGCGTTGGGATCGCTTCTCCACGAATTTTCTTCTTTTACTTTTCTTCTGCTCTTTTGTGGATGGTTTTGGCAAGCGCCTTAATGCTAAGCAATTTGCGTTAAATGCGAAAGAGATTAAAACAATGTTGCATTTCTAATTGTTTTAAGCAACGACGATGGCGATGAGAACCATGATGACGATAAGGATGATGATGATGGTGATGATGTTTATGGTTATAAGAACGACGGCACACATGGCGTATGCGCAACGCAATCGCAGTTTAAGTATTTTGTATTTATTGCTTGGTAAAAGGGGGAAATGGGTAGCAGGGTGTAAAAAGGATTTGTTTGTCGACTAAAAGATACCCTAACTAGTGTATTTGTTACTTAAAAAGTGTTAATATTCACATGAATTTATGTATTTGTTAAATTCTTCAGTTTTAGCTGTAATATTTTTTTGTATTTATTTTTAAGCTGAAGTTAATGTATGTTTTGAAGATATAAACATTCCCTCAAATACCTCGTACTGATTACATTATTATGTCTAACGGATTCAATGGAATTTGGCGCACCCATGGAAACGTCCAAGTGCATATATGCAGACTTTAATCCAAGACTCCATATGCAAGAGCTTCAAAGTTGCAATTATGAGATTATTAAGCACATACAAGTTCCCCCATCATCCCATTATCCCGGCTTTAACATACTCGATTTAAGAGTCGAAAAGTTGCCCAAAGTGCAGCAGAAACACAAGTGTCCCCAATCAGGCGCCTCGACCAAGTTGTAGCACAAAAGTTCAGCTAATTCCCCATCGTAATTGAAACCATTTCAATGTTAATTAAATCTACTCTGGCTTTCCCTATCTTTCTCATTTTATCTCGGCACTGCTTTCTCTTTCTTTTTCTATTGCCAAAAACCTGCAACTTTTAAAGCATTTCAAGTCTAAGTGAAGAGGAGAAATATTTAAGGGCAATGCTGACTAATGAAGGGTTTTTCATGACCCCTTTGGGATATCGCGTAGTCCAGGTGGTTTGTCTGCTAAATTAACAGCATTGAAGCGCAGTTAGTAGTTGCCCAAAAAACTTGGTGAAAATGGTTAAAAAGATTTGTCCAAAATGTTTTCCTTTTAGAGCTGTTCATCTAAATATTACCGAAGTTAAATATATATATTTTCTCAAAGACATAATTTATTCACAACCTAAATTTTAAAACTTAAAAGCAAAGCAAGACTTATACCCGAACATAGAGCATCCATCCACTATAATCCCCATATTTCTAACTCAACACATTATGTTAGCACGCTGCTTTGCGAAAGCGAAATGGACCAACAGATCAGACCATAATTACTCTACCCCAAAAATCAAAATTAAATACATTTTATCAGGTATATCCATTGATATGTGGAATGCACTTAACAGTTGGTGACCGCATCATTTGAAAATTGTTCGATAATATTTCGACCACAAATTTATGAATGACTTTGGTTTTTGGGCTTTTGGTATGGGCGATGAATAATGAATAAGCCGAATTAATAGAAGCAATTTATGTTTTCATTGCATTGTCAAAGGAAATCAACATAAATGAGCTAATTACCAAGTAGGCGAACGATGTGTCCACGTGTATGTGTCCTTGTGTGTGCTTCTTTGATTGAGTCAACCATCAATGTGTGGTCGGTTGCACAGTCAGGACATTCTCAAGACGGTAAATGTTTGTCATTCCGGTCCTCCGACCAACCACCCGGCAAGCAATCAACCCTAAGCCCCACTTAGCCCACAGTCTGTCACCCTCTCGAGAACGTACTGCATTTGACAAAATGTGTATTGTTTTGACGACATTTTAATTAAGCAAACCGCCAGAGTCAAGCCAAAAGCCCCCAAATTCTCGACCAAAAACCCGAACAGCCCAAAGGAATATTGCAATCTGAATTTGAGACTTAACCCAATGGGTGTGGCCGGAGTTTGAGTGATCTACCGTAGTGTGGAATTTGACATTTAGGCTTGGCTTAAAATGAAACTGTCTCTACAACATATTTGGGTTTACACATAGGTTAATAATTGAAAATTACTAGAGGGTTATGCAATATATCTTAATAAAAGTCAGAGAGATTTATTAAATTTAAATAAACTCAACTCGTTCGTTCTCCGACCTGTACAGAAACCTGAACTGCCAATTAAAAGTATTTTTCCTTTGGAATTGCCAAGAAAAAATGTATATAACAAAAGCATGCAAACTTCATCAATTACAGAAATTTTCTTCAATTAGCAAAAACTTAATAATAGAGCAATTTGCCCAAACTGGTTTATAATTTGTTTGATGGTAAACTTCACTGGCGTTCGCCCTTCTCCCGCATGCATTCGTGTGTGATAAATGAATTTGAAATTTTCCAAGAGGGCGCTGGGAAAGTTTTGCAATTGGTCACTCGAAAGAAAAACGAGAAGAAAACAGGGCGCTGCAAGCTGAAACCAAAATAATGCGGTTTTGTGGCCAAAAATCAAAGGAATATGCCAAGTTCAAATTCAGCAGACAAACAGAATGTATTTGAGTATAATACATTGCGGCCAACAGTAAAAGCCGCAAAACTTACTCCTCTCGAAAGTGAGAAATGGGATGTCCGAGCCAGAATCTGATTCTTGGGCTATTCTGAGTATAATGGCTAATAGTCAAATGAATTTCGATTCCGCGGGAAAGAAAGGGGATTAAAAAACTAAAATAATAGTAACTTTCTTAAAAAGAATCCTTGGATTATCTTTGATTTATCGAAAGATCCTTCAACTTAAGACTGTAGTGATTATTAAAGTTCTCTAAAGGTTTTTCTTAATTACCAATTAATTCCTGTGATTGCGAATCTCAATTAAAGTCTTTTGGTTTTACTTTTCACATCGCTTTTCCATTTCTTTTGGCCTGTCACTATACTGAAGAATCCTCTCAAGGTCGCCACCAGTTGTCCGCCTATTTGCACAAGGATAATTGCCTTTAATTTTGAATACGAATCGATTGAATGAACGGGCGAATCAAGGAAGCCAATCATAATTGGTGGTTATCAGAGCGACACGAGGGGCGAAATGTGGACTTTCTCCTGTCCTTTTTCCCTATCTCCCTTTCTGCCTTTTTCCTTTTCCTTTGCCAGCCGAATGTCCTTGATGGCTGGCCTCTGTCAATTGTCCCTGTCATCGGCGACAATCCTGTCCCTGTCATCGATGATGGTGATTGTCGTGTAGGGATTTTATAATCTGAACATTTGCAATGCCTCTGTCATTCTGTTGATTTACACATTTGCTTATTGTTTGTGCTCAGTTTTTCCGATTTCAAATAACAGCGGCTGCAACGTGGATGCAATTTTAATAATTTATTTCGCGAGGCCAAGGACATTCCTCGGACAAAGGGCCAAATTAAGGGAGAAAGCAATGCCTGGATGATTCTTATGAAAAATGCACTTCAATAACTGGCATGTGTCATTGGAAATACCATGGGGAGTTTTGAATTTAACAAATTGATATCTTTAATGGGGTAAGGCTCTACATGAAGGCAGCTGGATGGGTTTCAGTTTCAGCTGAGATTTTGATTCTCGGAATTGGGGTCATGTTATGATATTTATTATTTTTTTAATTGAGCAAATGTTGGTAAATTAAATTTAAACAATTTTAAGAACTGAATGAAATATTCATATTGAGCTAAATTTTAAGTAGCTGTTTTTAGTCCAATTTTTATAACACGACAACTTGTGGATATGTAAAATATGTGAAGGGCTATGTCTGCATCCAGGACTCTATGCCCCTTTCCTGCTTTATCTCCTTAAACTCTATAAGTTCAGACATTTCAACAATGTCCGTCAGTCGATTAGGTTGTCTCACTTGGCTGACTGCGTTCCCAGTTCCATTTTTTGCCCAGAGATTCCATTCCTTTACACTGCCACAGTTCTGTGGGATGACCCGGGGATAAGTTTAACTTATTGTTACCCCTGGAAAAAAGAGAACGAAAGAGCAAAATAAACTTTTGACAGTTTTCGTTGGGCTGACACTGCTTCTGTTCCTCCTCGCAAGTTTTTTGTTCTGTTTCGGCGGTTGACTGGCTGAATTGAACCTTTGAGCCATTTTCCTTTCCCACACGCGCCAATATAAATGTTGATTCAGTGGATAAGTTAAGGGCCGCAAAACTTTGCCACATGCCACACTTGGGCACGAAAAAAAGGAAAACACAAAAGTAGGCAAACCAAAAGTTATAATTCACTTATAAGCGAAACTGACCCACAAATATGTATCCATTGCATATCGGTTATCGGAATAGTGTTAAACTTTTAAAGCACATGCCCCTAAGTTATTGCAGAAATAGTATTTGTTGATCATAACCATTAATAACAGACTATGAAATTAAATGTAGAACTTTTGATAGAAATCAACTACTAACAATAATTGTATAAATTGAAAATATTAAAGACAAAGAAGAGTAACTGACCTCAAAAGTTATCTTACATTGTATTGATGGCATATTAGCTATCAGAATAGTTTCCAAATAACTTTTAAATTGGCATCATTTTGACTTAAAGCTATTGTGTAAATTCTACTCTGTCTTCAATTTGAAGGCAATTTGGTTTAATTAAAAATTTACTATGACGCTTGGGCAGTTGGGTAATTAAAAGTTTAAAGGTCACAGGCATTGTCCTTGCTCTGTTTCGCCAGCCCTCTTCCGCCCAACTTCCGGTCTCCTCTGCCTTTGCTCTCCGCTGTTTCCGCTTCCGCTGGCTGGGTAATAAAAATAGCTCACGTGTCACGCCCATAAAAGTCACACATAAAACAGCAAAAAACAACAGGAAAGAGAAACAAATTTACATGGGTCGGTCCTGTAAATACCTTGGAATAATACTAAGTTGATGCTTACGTATTTTAAAGCCTGAATAAGCTCGATTCTTAGAGGTAAAAGGTTGTTAAGAATATTTAGGCTTTATTAATAAAAATTTCAAAGTGTTACTTGTTGAGCGTGTCATATAAAATAAATCGAGTAATCAAATAAAAAGAAATAAATAAACATAATGTGTAAAGTAAAAATGATATCCTCCTGCAAAATAGACATACCCTTTGACAAGATTACAGCTCCCAACATCAACAACAAAAACAGCAGCAGAAAATTTAATTACAAACAAGCAAACATTAAAATTTGTAATTCCATCATAAAAATTTGTTTGCTCTGAAGGAGAAGAAACAAGAAAGGGGATGAGCTAGGACAATATGAAGGGAACATAAGGCCGGGGAGAGGGTGAAGTTAAAGGAAACAGGTGCCGCCATATCCTGTGGCCAGCAAACATTAACATTCGTTTTCTACCTCGACTCGTACAATTTCCTCAATAAAAGTCCAACCAGATTGGCCTTCAGGTTTCTGGATCTCCCCTTTTACCAAATTTTCCCTCCTGTCGGTGTGGTTTTTAATTACTTTATATTATTGGCCAAGTTTTCGGGTTAAAGATTTCCTCAGTACATAAAATCTATGTGGTGTGAAATGAATGGAGCAGCCAACAATGTGTTGTACATGGCACTTGGACATGGTCAGAGGCGAGAGTTCTGGCATCCATTCATTGTTGATTGCCATACAGACATGAGAAGTCAACATACACTGTGGAAAATAATGGACAACTTGAAATTTTTTACCATGAAATTTATGGTCAACCTAAATATCTCGAGTTAGTCAAAATTTGAACTTTATCAGAAATTTACCTTATTAAACTAATGAGTAAAATTATTTTATGCAAATTATTTTTCCTGTGTATTCCTCATCACAATCGTAAACACAGAGGCAGATCCCGCTCGAGCTGTTCTTTTGTTTCCTCGCCACCAAGCGCAGTTCATTTCGCACTGCTCCATCATCATTCTCCGTCTCAACGAAACATGCGTTGGCATTCCAGCTTCCTCCTTTCGTCCTTCGTTCCAATTGTCCTTTGAGCTCGCATTTTGTCTATCAGCAACTAGAGTAGGAATAACAACAACACATGACACGTGTCACAGGATGCGCCCACAAGAAGGAAGAATGTGACAAAAGGGTTGAGCTCGGGGTTCCTGGAAAGGGAATTCTTGGGAAAAATCTATGGATGGGGCTTGAAAAGAAGTGGAGCCGAAAACTTTTTCTCTGCAGACAATGGTAATGGATTTTTGTAATGATTAAGTTATCTCGTGGATAGAGATACGCATTTGTAGATATGCTGTGTTCGTGCTTGGTTTTTCTTTAATTAACCATAAGTGGTGAAATGTTAAAGGCGTTGACTTCTTATAATTTTAAGGCTTTACAGAACCAAATAACTTTTGGTTTTAACAATCATCTTTGCAACTTTCCGTGCAACTTTAAGTATTTTGCCAAACTTCTTTGCAATTTTAAATCTTTGTTGTAGAAATTTGTAAACAGAAACTACCAATCGTTTCCAAACTCTTCTACATTTCCGTCTTCTAGAGTTCTCCATTTTTTCTAAGAACCCACTTTCTTTAATTGGCAGTTGATGGTGCTTCAAAAATATAGCATGCCCTGATGGCCATTGTAACACAGGGGTATTCTTTCTGTCCATCTACATCTATTTCCTCTGGCAGTCTCTCTTACACACTCCGAGTATTTGTCAATTAACGCTTATTGTATTCGATCCCCCTACCACTTTTTGCATATTTTTTGCAACCAGAGTTGCCAAACTTCGTGGGTGTGTTGTGGATTGTGATTGTTTTTCTCTTTTTTTATTTGTCTGCCTGTTTCAACATAATGCTTTGTTGTTGCTGGTGTTTTTGCGGCTAGCACACTGTGAAAAAAAGGTATGCAATCTATATAGTGCATTGGTACTGGTAGCGATGCATTTCAAATTTCAATTTACCGACAACTGTTTCGATTGTTTACATTGATTTATTTACGTTGTTGTTTATGCGGTTTTGCATACCTCTACCCCACTCTTTCTTCCACCACATACCAGTGCTTTTCACTCCCTCACTCCCTTTAGCCCTCTAATCCACTAATACTAGTGCTATGTCGCTTTGGTTTCGCTGAGTTTCCATATCATTCACCTCATTTTTTTTATTTTTGGCATGTATTGCAACTGCATTGAAATGGATTTATTTGTACTTGCAAAATATTTTCGGAAAAATCCTGACGCACGCAAAAATGCCCTTTCGGCGTTTTTTTTTTGTTGGAGATTGGTTTTTACATTCAATATATCCTACTACTAGTAGATTGAATAGTTACTGTTTATATTAGGTCGAAAGTAAAGGGTCAAAAAGGCAGGGAGCGGAACATGAAAATCAGCTCAAATGGCACAAAAGCCACAGGATCTGGGTCTTCATTCAGTATTTCCCTTTTATTTCGAATCTTTTTGTCTGCTGAGTAAGCTAAATTTAAACTAAAAACTACTTTGATTTTTTCCGCAATCGATAGAAATATTTTGAGTATTTTTCACTAGTTTGTGTGTGAATAAAAAGCAGGAATACTCAGGGCGCATTGTTGACACATATTTTTTATTAATCTAAAAATAAAAAAATTCCCAAATTATTAAGAAAGAAATCACCATGAAAATGTAAATTTTTCCTTTCCATATTCTCTTCTTTCTTTTTTTTCAAGAATGTGGATGGAATTCTTCTTTCACCAGTTGTAATATTAAGTGGAAACTGGTGTACATGTCCATTCTAATTATAAACTTGAGAGCTGAAAGATTATTTTACTTCTTACACACTTAGCCTAAAAACAGAGCAGGTTACCAATTACTAAGAAACCATTAAATGTTTCTCTAAAACTTCCGTCAAAGGCGAAAATAGGGAAATTTTTCACAGCCTTGATCTTTTAAGTATAAAATTAAGACATACTATCAAGTATAAAACTTGGTTTCTATTATGTGGCATCTTTTAAATTGTTATTTAATTGTCCCGGCTGCTGTCTAATTAAGATGATTATGCTCAAGCCGTTGCCCAAAATCAGATGCTATGCTAATTTCGCGAGCAGAAACACAAACAAACGTTGCCCAAAACATACACAAGCACACACGCAGAAAGGTAAACACAGGTTGCGGCTTGGCTGGACCTCATCTAATTGAAAAGCCATTAAAAAGCTTTCAGCTGCTCATTATACATTTAAATATTCGCCGTTTTTATTTCGGTGCACGAAACTCCGACGGCACTCTCATTCCCTTGTGCCTTCCGCAAACCAAGTTATTTTAGTGTTTCGCCCATTTTTAAAGTTCTTGTTCAGGTAGAACAAAAATGCACGTCTTTGGTATGCAATTTATGCATAGGTTACTACATTTTCCTTTCCCATATTCAGTGACTGTGCTCTTAATGCATTTACTTTATACATAAATGCCTATGAGTGAAATGTTGCAGGAAGAAATCAAGAAGCTAGCTTACATTTGACTTGTTTTGACAACCTATCTTGGATTTATAGTTTTCATTAGCAACTAAAACGAAATTTGGAAATAAATAAATAAGTGAAGCTGTTCAGTCAAAGTATAAAGTTTTAGATGTCTCATCTGATAAGTATGCTATGGTAATTTATTATAAAATACTAACAGGGACAAGTAAAACACGATCTTAGGTATTAGCAAAGGTTTCCGTTGGCCCACATATGCCCAATCCACCTATGCTCTGCACATCGAAATTCAATATCCCGCCCAACAAGTTCAACCTGTTTTGGGTGTGCGCTAATCGCTAATACTATAAACGCCCGAACCAGATTGCACAATTATAACGGACAGCTTCCCGAGGGCAAGTGTAGACATATACAGAGCGAGAGAGAGGTGCAATGGCAAAGCGAACGAGACAGCACCACATACTCGTGCGCAGTGAGAAAAGGCTTTAAGGCACTTAACGAGATGAAAGCGCGTCATCAGCTATGCAATGCGAATTGGAAATGGCCCACAAATAGAAGGAAAGACAACTACTGTTTGGGGAAGGTGGAAATAAAATATTAATATTTTTCCAGCGGGCAAGAAAAGACAAAACTAGAACAAAAATGCCTCGACAGGTGTCGTGCCTGGCTTATTTAACAATAAACAAAGATTCTGGTTGGTTTGAGAAATCTTGGGGATGAGGACCTCAAGCTGCGTGCCTGGGAATTGAACAACGATGACTCCTTTTCCGGGGTGGCAATCTTTGGGGAAATTAGTTTAAAAGGTCAACGAAGATATTACCTTCTCGGAGAACCAAAATTAACTGCGTAACTAACTTGTAAACGGATTATTTATGATGGCAATCGTGGACTCTAGGAAAGAGTTAGTGTGCAACATTTTATTACAAATGCCGTTCACAGAGTTGCGAATAAAATTATAAATTGCACTAAAAATTAACAACTTCACCAACAATTCCACTTAAAATGTTTATTGCGCTCATTAATTTTTCGGTTGTTTTCTGGAGAGCTGTTGTTTTCGGTTGTTTTGGCCAACACAATAAAAATTGAAATGGCAGCTGCCAGCAGTCGAAAAACGTCCGACGCTCAGGAATTGCATTAAAGTTTCAAGAGCTTTAATTTTGTGCAATACTTTTTCGATCCTTACTCCTTACTCTTTCTCCGACTGTCTGGCCGAGCTTAATGAAAATTCCGAGCAGGCAAAATATAATTTATGCCTTCTATATGGTTTATTGAGTGCGATTTATACGACAGCAGGCGACATCGGACGGAGTCAGCCAATTCATTGCCAATACAAAGAGAGATATATGTGCGGAATAATAACAGTAAACAAGGACATCATCAACGCAAAGTTATTGTGGATGCCATATATGTATAATATATAAAATAAATTTAATATTAATATTAACAATGTTGTTGCCTGGACAAGCCATAAATAAAGGCGACTTAAAGTTTTAATGAAGCGCATAAATAAAATGCGTAAATTAAGTTCATTTTATTTGACTGGCTAAGAGAGTAAGTGCCAAGGAAAACAATGGGAAAACAGCATATTGGTAAAAGATAATCGATGGATGAAAGTCAGGCAAATACAGTGAAAAAGAAAGCCGTTAATGACCTTCACTTCTGTCTTTCCATATTGTATAACTTAAATAAAAAATGGTTGGCTTACATGTAATTATAGGTACTTCGAAGATCTGCCGTCAAGAACATATGCCCTTTTCCGACTAATACAAATCAACTGAATGCACATGAAGAGTGATGTGCAGCCTCTCGAATATGAGCACATGTTTCTTGAGGGCCACTTTATGAGTATATCGCAAAGCGAAAGGCTTAAAGCCGTAAAAAAAAAGATGGCCATGACAGAGGTGGGGCAAAAGTAGATGTGCCGAAGTGAAAGGCCTAGAACACCATGCGCCATTAGGCCAGGAAATGAAACGGGAAAGGCTGGGACTAGAAACTGGAAACTAGGAAACTGGGAAACTACACGAAGATGAAGACGCATGTAAGTGTCTGTCCCTGTCCCACACAGTTCTCCTCTCATTCTGCGTGTAAATTGGTGCTAAAGTGCAGTACAGACAAGTCGAGCCAAAGGGAAATGTCGCTCGGAATCGAGTGACACATGCAGCAGATCCTTTCAAGAAGGATATACCCTTACATGCACGATGGTACAAGGGACGAACGGGATTCGAATTGAATGCTGAATGGAAAAAAGGCTTGGTCCTCGGGATGGGCACAGGTGAGAAAAGTCATCAATGGATAGTTGGATATGGCACAGAAATAACTGCCATAAAAAGTTAACAAAAAGCGGTTTAAAAAACTGTGTACAACTTTTTGCAAAGATTTGTTAAACATTCTTTAGCAGGCTTTTAACATTATTTGGTTAAGGATTTTGGACATTCAGACAACATTGAATTTTATTTATTTATTCATTTTATTTTAATGGAATATCATTTTTTATACAACAAATAATTTACGCTGCGTTAACTGATTGAAATTTAATAAAAAGGCTTTCAATTAATTGATTATTTTAACAAAAGGAACAAAAATAAGAAGTGCAAAATGAATAACGTACTTAAATTTAGAAATTAAAATAAATTTAATATTCTTTGAAATTTTGTCACAAATTGTTTAATTAGTTTTTGGTTTTCAAACTTTTATGTTTTCCTGTTTTCTTTTTTTGGCTTTTAAAATATCATCGGAGGAAAAGCGCCTTTAACTGCGAAACTTTTCCATTAGAATGCTTAATACAATAACAACAAGAACGGCGATAGCAACAACAATAATGCCAGAAAATCCCACGTACACGCCCACTGGCAAAAAGAAGGCGCTTGGCGAACTTTGGCGACCGCCGTCAAATGCACTTCAAACTCATTTCATTTGGAAAATAAAACCTGAACCCAAAAAGCGGCGAATAAAAGACACTGGAACTCAAAGCGGCCAAAGCAGCAGCAGCGGCAGCAACAACAACAAAGGCGTCGAAAGGAAAACTTAGTTTTTCCAACTGTTATTGTTGTTGTTTGCCGGGTTTTGTTGTAGTTGTTGCCGTCAAGTGCGCGTGACTTTTTCGGGAGCTTCAACAAATTTCGGTTGAATAATTTAATTGTTGCCAAAAAGAGAAAAGCGTGAGGAGGAGAGTGCGGTGCAAATGGGTGGGCAAAGCTTGAAAAAACCTTGAACGATGGTGGTATCAGTGCTGCGGAACATTAAGATTTTCCCGTCAAAATTTCCATTGCCTTTAAAGTATTTATACAATAATTAGTATAGTATTGTAATAACCATTTTTACTGTTTTTTAACTAAAAATTAATATTATGGTAATTAAAATATATAAATTTTCATAAATTTTGGCACAAGGTCCTACCCACTTTCAAGGAATATGTAATTGTAAAATTGTTAACGAAAAAATATTTGGTTTTAATTAATGTAGTTTTCCCCCAGTTTAAATCAGCTTGTTTTATAATGGCAACATCAACGGCATCATAAGCATCCGAGCAGCAATGCCAGAAAAAAGTTTTTCCTTTTTACCACCCCACCACCCCGTTTATTCGTTCGCTTTGAAAATAAGCGCAAATAAAATATGCAAAAAGGCGTAGCGAACTTTATGATATTTGACTTTGTGGGACGCTAAGAAAAAAAATCTCTAAAAAAATGAAAACCGAAAAATGCCAACCAAAAAAAATGCGAAGCAAACTTTTATTTTAAGTTCAAGTTAACTTTCTGGTTAGAATGCTGCGCGGAGGGAAGTTCTGGGAAAGGTTCTTGGTAAAATGGTAAAGGGTATGCACGGAGGAATTTAAAAATTCGTTATGTAGTTTTAGATACCCTTATTAAAGTATTATAAAAACCGTCATGATCAAGAAAGTATTTTACGAATTAAACAAATAAAAATTATATTGCTTTTCGCATTAACAATTACCATATAATGTTTTCTTTTCTATGGGATAAAATAAGTATCGTATTCTTTTTAATAAACTATAAAAAAATATAACGGTATTTTATGAGCTTAAAAAAGCGATGAAATCTTTGTCAATGAAGTCGATTAAGCAAAGGGTATGAATCTTTCAAGAAATTATTGTACGTTTAGCTAGCGGTTCTTCACGTGTTTTTGTTTCATACTTTCCATGCCTTTTGCTTCCTTCTGCTTTCTTGGCCAGGATTTTCATTTTTGGGCCATAGAGCAAAGCGAACGGAATAATTTATTTGCGAATCAAAGTTGGCAGCGGGCTGCGTATATTAGCAATGTGCACTCGCAAAGGGATGTTATATTTTCATTTTTTTGGTTTTTTTTTGTGTTTTGGTTAGGTGCCTAGTCGAAAATTTAATTTCCCAGCTTTCCCTCGCACTGTGTTTTATTTATGATCTTGATATGCTTATTCGTACCTTTCTGCAAGTTTTCACAATTCGACTTGGAGTCATATTTCATATTTCTTTTCTTTGGCTCGGCAAAAACTTCGCAAAAACGGGTGTGTGTGGGTTTATGTGTGTGTATGTGTGAGTGTGGGTTAGACTGCCTGCTGGTTTTACCTTTTGCTACCTTTTAGCCAGGACTCTTCCGCTTCTCGAATATCCTTGGCCTCCCACCAGTGCCTTAAACATATGACTTCCGTAATGTTTGCGTGCACAATGAATAACTTACTTCTATGTTATCCTTTTGTGCTACGACAGCTCCTGTGCAGCTGTGCGTATGTGTTAGTGGGTTGGTCCTTGGGCCGAAGCATACCCCATATAATATATATTTGTGTGTACTATACATCCCAGCCCCAGCTGCGCTTTAAGTCATAATTTTGCATGCAGCCAGCGACAGCTGCTTAAAAATGTAAGCTCGGTTGCTCCTAGATTAAGTTTGCCCTGTTCCCTTTTCAACTTGCTGCTTTGGATTCATCAGTGCTCCAGATCCCTTTCAGATGTTTTCGTGGCACAATCTGAAGTTGTTTCTATAAGTCGTAAGGGTAAAAAAATAGTTTAGTGAAAATATGTAAGAGCGCAGCCCTTCAGAATCCAATCAGATTCTAAGAAAACCTTAGTGCTTGTTTCAAAATAAATCTTATTTTATTGATTAATGTGAATTATATCGTACACACTCACAAAAATCAAACACACACCCACTCTGATTAAGCACACACATACACATCAAACAGTCGCTCGTTAGCCGTTGTTTTCCATTGTTTTAGCCCGAATTTTCGGTTGTAATCAGCGAGTTTGACAAAATTACATTTATCAAGGCGGCAGTAACGGCGATAAACAAATTACGTTTCTTTTTGCAACTAATCAAAAGTAATCACTTTGCAATTTTCTGACAAAAAGACAAACAGAAAGTGAGCCGAAAGGAAAATGCCTGACACAAGAGAGTTCGAAATGGGGTTCGGTGAAATGGTTTGAGGAAAAGTCTGGGGAAAAGTGGAGGCTACCATCAACAGCTGCCATTTGCTGCTGGCATTCACATCAAAAAAACAACAACAACAACAACAGCAACAGAGACACTTTCCCGCCTATCAAGGAGCCGAACATACGCGACAAAGTTCGCCAAACAAAATCATGATAAATGAACCCGACCAACAAACAAACAAAGCGACAAACAGAGCATTTGAGAACTGGCAAAACTTTTGCCTTGTGTCTCTCTTCTGTGTGTTTTTAATTTGACAAAAGATCGCAGGAAATTAGCGGGAAAAGGGCAAGAAAAACAAAACTCATGCTGATTGAAAGGGGTGAAATGTTAGACAATGTGAAAGCGAAGAAAAATCTAAAAGAGTTATATTTGGAACTTTAAATACCCTCGAATCAAAATCCTTTTTCTCACAATATTTTTTTTAGTTTATTTAAATTTTTTAACTAGAAGAACAAATACCCGATAAAAGATAATAGAATAAATTTCAAGAACACAGAGGGATGATAGATCCACTCAGCAAAAGAATATCCAAAATCTGCTGCGGGCTAACTGAAAGTTCTATTTGAGTTACAGCCCTTGCCCAAAATTGTTTTGTCTGCCTGTGCGTTTGTTCAATCGACGCAAATAATTCTGGGAGTTATTACAAAAGCTAATTACAACGGCACTTACCACTCCATTCATTTCGAAACCCCTCCGCACAGCCCACTAAGTAATTATGTTGCCAAAAACATTTTTGGCACAGGCCAGGGAAAATATATCTCATTTTTGTCTGGCCAATGCGATGCATTTTCCACACGCAATTCGCAATTCGCATAAATTTCCACAAGTTTTCAGGCCGCAATATAACGCATATAGAGAGTAGTTACAGTTTTTGTTCGGTGGCAGTAGGGGAGCTTTCATGTCGCAGACAATGAATGAACATCGATTAGAGATCCACTAAAATGTTTCGCAAATTAACGACCTCTGAAATGGGTCGTGGCTAAATAAATGCTCTGGCTGCCCAAGCCTTCCCTTTCCATTATAAAATGTACTGATTCATATTAATTTATGCAATTTAGATTCGATTCGGCGGTAGAACAAGTGATGTTTTCGAGAGTTTGGTAAAACTGGATTTGAATTGTGTAGGTTTAGGTAAACTGAAAAAAAACTGAAAAATATTATTTAAAAATTTTCAAGCCCTTACGTGCCCTTTGTCTTTAATGGAGTGTTGTAAACATTTTATTTTAAGAAAATTTATCACAATTTCGAAAAACTGTAAGAAAGTTCCACAATTATTTCGGTCTTCCTCCGTAAAGCCTACGATATTTTTGCATTGACCATCGCCCACTCCAAGGATCATAATTCAATAATTCCATGGGCATCATTAGGGCAACTTCAACGACTGTCCATCAATTAGACATGAGCAGAAAGCTGTTTCTTTTCGCCTACGGACTTTCTGAACCCACGGCAAAGTCAAATCAAATGATGTCAGGTGGGCGGGAAACGAGGCTGTCCACCTTGGCCGGGCCATTAATGATTGAAATGTATTCAATTGTCTGATTGACTGAGTGGAGGGCTGAGTGGATGGTCAGGGATTCGCAAGTACAATGCATGATTAATGATCTGCAGACATTTCGGACTCAGGTTTTTTTAGACGCCGGGTTTATGGGCGTAAGAATTAAAAAATTGTTTTGGAATGGAAGAATGGGGCCGGAGTGTAAAACGTGTGGGCATCATTCATCGTTATCGTTATCGAATTATGCGGCAATTACTTGCGGGAATCATGGGAACCCAGCACCATTCCCCCGACTGTCTGCTTAGCATTTGTCAATCATTAATCACACAATTTATGTTAATTGAATTGACGTCGATTTATGGCAATTTTTCAATCAGATTTCCGTTTTTGCTTCTTTTTTTTTGTGTTTTCCGTGTCCTGTCCTTTGCTCGAACTGTCAGTTTCATATTGATTTTGCATAAAAAATCAAAATCACCACCCTATCCTCCCACGGCAATGACGATGACGATGATGATGATGATGACGATGACGATGTGACAATAAAATGTCCGCAGTGCCCATCGTTGGCGTTGGTCATGGCCATAAAATGTATCCATGGATGCATGAGCATAAGCGCTTTAACTGCAGTTTTCCACTGCTTTTATGGACAGTGCGTTGCATAAGTATAATGCAGTTCATGATTTGAATTGTGCGGATTTAAAACCGATTAACTAAATCCCTAAAATAGCAGGGATTTCGTGTCAGCTTATTTCAATCTGATTAAGGAGCGGAGGTTATTTCAGAAATACTTTTTTCCTCTTAAAAAAGGAATTTATTAAAATCACAATTCTCAAACACTAGGCTATATACATTGAACACACATTAGCGACATTTTCAAATCTATAAACTATTTTATTCAGTTAAATTTTGTAGCTTTATGAAGAATGCAGTTACCTTTGTCTTCTGATTGTCACACGCACTGTATATTATAGCCAAAATCAGATCAAACAATTGACCCAGTTAGCCACGCACACCAGCAAACACATTTTGCATTTCCGATGGATGGTCGAAATTTAAGTTTACCCAATCGTAACGAAAGCCTAGCACAAGGGAACCTCCTCCGCAGCCAAAGCGCCCATCGCCCATCGCCCATCGCCCATATTTGTTTAGCTTGATTACAGACCAAATGTGATTTAAGGCACGTTAAATACACACAGACACGATTCCACCCACGCTTATACATATATATGTACCTATATATATGCAGGAAAATGGAGAATGGGGGTTCCTCCGGTCCACAATCAAAGCTCAGAGACAACAACAATTTAGAGCCAAACAGACGGACGGCCTGTAAGTGAAGTCGTGTCCTGTGGTCAGCTGCAGTTCCACATTGCTTCTCATCCTCGTCCTCGTCCACGTCCACGTCCATCTCCGATGAAGCCATAAAATATGCAGGCACACGCCCCTCACATTCGCCGACGGCCCACTTGTTTCCACTTGCCAACAACAAGGCGACATGTGGCAGGGAAAATTCACATTTGTTTTTTAATTTTTCCAATAACAGAATGTTTTATAGAAATTGGTTACAAAATATTTTCTACATTTAAAAAATATATTAAAATATTTTTATAAATTTATAATATGTAATTCTATATCAACTTAGAAGAAATGATTAATATATATAACATACGATTTTATTTTAAAAATTTATTGAAAGTTCATTGAAGTTTATAAAAAGAAACAGAGAAACGAACTGAAAACTTAAGCTGAGGAACTTTGGGTTGTCAGAAATGAATACTAGGCTTCATCAGTGAGGAATCTTTAGAAAAGAATCTGCAGATCGACACTAGGTTCATCTAGGTAGAGGCAGTTGGATGTTGCAGGACCTGCGGAGATGCACTATTTCTGGAATGCCATCCAGAGTGAAGACCACTCAAGGTAGTTTCTGGTGTAGTTGAAGGTGGCGATAGTGATGGTGATTCCTCTGGTTTTGGGTCTGTGCCGCTCCCTAGGTTGCCGCTGAAACCACAACCAAAACAAACCTGAGCCACACATGAGGTTGCAAGGATTGTCAGTCCTGGTCCTTGCTATTCAGCTGCACTGGGAGAAACAAGGAGAAGATAATAAGGTAACGTAATAAGAAGATTGAAAGAACACGAATTTTGTTCTATAGGTACGTATAAAGTTTTGCTCAGTGTTGCAATCTCCAGTTGACTTCATTGAGGTTGAGGGGCAGGTGATGTTGAAGCCACCTACCGGTTAACTCGTTGTTCAGCTGGCCTCACCTTGCTGAAATTGTCCGTACGTATAGTTTGTGGTCTCGTTTTGTAATTAAGTCGAAGTTGCCTCTTTTAATGCATACTTTTAGCTTAGGTTTTCCGGCCTGGCTAAATGACAAATCGTTGCGGGCGAAAAACTTTGGGGGCTGCGTGTGTTGGGGGATTCATAAAAAAAGATGGCCAAATCCTTTGATTTGTGTGCGTGCCGATGCCAAATTGCTTAATCTCCCTTCGCACGAACACTTGACCCAATTTTTAATCACTTTCCAAGCACACATGCTCTTTTTTGTTCGTCCCGGCATAAATTTGTGTCTTAAAACTTTCCACCTGACCAAGGCAAAAGTTTCCATTGCACGTTTTAAGCTGCCCCAGCAGAGCCACCATCCGAAACAAGCTTAAAAATTGTGAGTAAAGCCAAACCGACATAACTACCACTAACTCCCAACTCTTAATTCGAGATGTTATATTTTAAGGGAAAATAATCACTTGAAATCTGTTTGTCAAATAATTTCTTTAAAATAAATAAAAAAAAAGTAAGATATTGTTATAGAATATACAGGGTAGAATAATATCAAAACAGTTTTAGTATTTATTTTTCTTATTGAATGCATTTTTTATATGATCTTTATTTTTATTTAAATTTTTGTCAGACGACCATCTCTAGTTCCATTTTGCATCTGTGCAATATTTGAGGTAATTTCTGTGTTACAAAATATTCTAAAAACACATTTGCCCAGGACGAAACAAGGAGGCCAGGCCAATTGTGTGTGAGCTCTGTTCTCTGACTTTTTTGTGTGTGTGTGGGCGCAAAAGTTTCTAACAATAATAAGCAAATGCCCAAAAGTGAGCAGTGGGATCCTGTTGTTTTTGTCTCCACTGCTACAATTGCCAGCACTAAAAGTCCCCTCTGAAAATATATATATATATATCCAAACCGTTGTTGTTGGCTCAAATACGATTAAATATGGCAAAAGTTGTGCGTACACACACGTCGGCCATTTTATTTAGATTGCAAGAGGGCAAAAACAGAGGCAGTAACGGGAACAGGAACAGGAGCAACGACAACGACAACATTGAGGTCGTCGTCGTGGGGCTCTCAAAAATATTTTTGGGTACTGCAAAAAAATAAATCTGCATTAAAACCTGTATTTAGAAAAATGTATTTACTGGGAAATTAGAAAAAATATTATAATATAATAGATTTAACCTGTTTCACATTTATTTTCTGTTGTCAGAACCTAGCATATTTCCAGTTTTCATAGTGAATTTTCAACTTGATTATATTTTATGTTTAACATAAATCTACTCGGACCTTAAGCCAATATAGATTTTGTGTTAAGTCTTTAAAACCATTCTGTATTTTTCAATATTTTTTCACAGTGCAGATGTGTGTTGCTTTTGCTGCTAACAAGGCCAACACATGTTTTTGTGTGTGGCCCGGGCCACACAAAGCACAGCAATTCTGTTAACAATTTTATTATTAAAATGATGTCAGTGCCTCAGTTCGTTTTCTCGCCCTCTTCCTGTGGCCCGGCAATTGACCGCAAATGCATTAGTGGCGGACGCCTCCACTTTCACCTACTTCCCAAGGCGAATTACACAAAAATTTGCAACACTCCATGCCATGCATGGATAAATAGGCGAATGTGCGGACGCCAATCTCTGTGGTAATCCCCAGATGACCTACAAGTTGTCCGACAACGTTGCAGAAATGTTTGTAACACTTTTTTTTTTTGGCTGGGTATTGCCTAATTGATTTAAATAATGTATAGTAATTTAATTTATCTTTGCTGCCGGTGATTGCTAATGTTTTTTATTTTTAGTGCGTATCTTTTCGTTGGCGATTATTTGAAGGTTTGTATTAAGATTATGTAGTTGTTAAATCCGGAATATATATATAAAATATATAAAATGATGAGCAATGCTACATCTTTTACATTCCTGGAAAATATGTATTACTGGATATTTGTCCGTCTTCACTTAGCTGAGCTTTCTTTATATCCATTTTGATGTTACTTCCACCTACCCCGTCTGGATTTGTTCAGCTTTAGGCTAGAGAAAACGCAAGTAACTCCCCCTGTTTTTCCCCCTCGCCAAACAACCTGATTATATGGCCAACCTTTCACAGCTCCTGAGCAGTTATTACGTTTTACTTATTGCATTTTTCTGCTCTTTGCATTTTTGCCTGAGCTTGCAAAACGATACAGGAAAGGGAATGGAAATGGAAATGGTAACGAGGATTCAACAAGGAGCCCCAGCATGTAGCTCACATGACATCTGGCCAAGAGGGTGATCACTGTAGACGCGAAGGCGGGGGGTCGGTGAGTAAAAGGAAGGGAAAAGAGAACGAACTCCTGCCGAGAGCTAAGCTCACTGCACTTGGCCATTGTTTGTTTGTTTTTACAACTCTGATTGAGGTGAAATTGCATATTTCTGTGCGCTTCTTTCATTTCACTTCATTTCCCCGTCTATCCTCAGCTCCTTCTCTCTTTCACTCTCTATTTCTGTAATATTTTCAAACGTTTTATTGAATGTCGTTTACTGGCTTTTCCTTTTGCCACGTACCCATCTTCAGCTCCATCTCCATCTTCACATTTTCTCCTGGCCTGCACCTATTTCACCTGTGTTTTCCCGCCTGCCTTGGCTTTGTGTTTATTGTGCGAATAAATGTCAACAATGGAGAAATGTACATGGATTGCCAAGCGATTTAGAAGGTGGAGTAATCGGAAATATTTTTTGTCAAGCTTAAGATGGCTATTTTATAGACAACACTTTAAAGCAGTCCCACTATAAAAACCATATTTGGAATATATGAAAATATGGGAAAAAATATTTGATTTACAGACTAGTCTTGAAACTCTTAAATCATTTTAAAGTAGGCCTAGATGGATACTTTGAAACACCGTTGATCGAGTAGATCCAGTCACCCGCATATATATACAGATATTTGTCTGATACAATTATTACAAAAGCATTCAATATTCACATAAAAAAGAATAAAAAATAACAGAAAAATATTTAAGGAAATAAAAAGGACCATGCACAGCTTGACTCAGGGTTTTCACTTGAAGGAAACCCAGGTTGATAACACAGATAATTCTGGTAAGATGGCGCATTCAAGTACAGTGAAGCTAAATGTCAACGCCCAGGAATTTGTGCCGAGCTTTAAAAGGAATCATTTGAAGAGAGATGAACCTTTAGTTGGTTTTACTGATTTAATGAAAACATATGAAGATGAGGAAAAGGCAACAGCAAACTTGATGTTGCCATGGAAGGGATTTCCCAAGAAACCTGAAAAGAGTAAATCAGTTTTCCATCTTTTAGAAATTTCCTTTTGTGTAATCTTTAAATTAATCTTTTTTTCAGATGCTCGCAGTACTCAGGTAGCTTTAATAAACGATGTGGACTACATGATTCTCCCTAGTATTAAGAGATCAAAAAAGCAAACAGACGACATACTACTTGTCGACTTGATAAATAACCCGGAAACCAAAGAAACCAATGATCATCCAAGTACTTTTTCCCATGCTGAAAAACGTAACTATCCCGAGCAAAAGCGCCGTGAAAATGAAAGAAAAGTTGCTTTGGAAGCCTTGAAATTGTCCGAACAACGTCGCATGAGGGTTCCACTTATTTCTCCGACTGCAGACAATGCAAATTCTGATAACGTTCAGCCAATTATCCATCTCTCCCGATCTCCTGTAAGGTTTGCTATGGAGGAAAAATGGAAGGTGGATCGCTTGAGGGACGCCAAGAAGGAGCGAATCGAGAGGATCCTCCGTGAAATGACTAATGAGAAGCAGGAGCAACTGAAGCAACAGCAACTGCAACAGCAGAACAAGATTCGTAATGATACAGTTGAGCCCAAAAGCTCAATTTCCGATCAACAGAAATCGGAAAAGAACGATCAAGGGACCACCAAAAAGAGATATATACCAACGACCAAGGAGTGGGACGAGCAGTGTCGGGCCAAATATTTGGCTAAACTGAATGCGGATAAGCAAAACAAAGACGAACCTCAAGATAGCGCCACGTCTAAGCCACTCCCACCCAAGTCCAATGTGGTCAATATTTCGCCATCGGGTGTTATTCGTCTGGGTGATCTAAGGGCTACGACCAAACCTCTCTATTGCCCACCTAATGATCTACTGGACACAGAGAAACGTAAGGGAAACATCACTCATTTCCGACCTCTACCCAACTGGACAATCCGTCAAACCCCCCAAGAGCCGCTGAAGGTCTTAACCAATAAGATGGGAAAAATCGTGCAACGCTATAGCATCGAGCAACTTTTGGCATTTGAACCGCAACCTGGAGACCTTGAGAAACCCTATTTAGACGAGGCCCTAAATAATTTAGGATTTCTGTGCGATTGATTTGAATTAACTTCATAAATATGTCCGCAACTTGATCTTTGTTTTGTTTGTAATTTATTCTTTTTTCCAACTTTCCCATTATTAGAAATTTTCACTGATGAGTTGCTCTTTCAATTATCCAACAATAAAATCATAATTTAAAAGTGGAAAAGCATAAACTTAGACATGAGAAGATTTTCCATAACAAATTATTTGCCTTGAAAAGACCTTTTAAAAGACCTTTTTACATATTTTATTCGATTTTTTATCATTCCTCTGAAAGAGTACCTTGCCAGTATTTTAACATTGCCCGCATTTCACATATTTTTATTACTGATTAATAATACTACATAAATGCATGGAAATATTTTTGCTTTTTGTGCTTTGACCCTCGTAATTGAGCACCGTAATTTTGCAATGTTATTGGTGCTGCTGTCAACTGCAGGGGCCAGGTGCAATAATTTTAATGCCATTATTGTGCTTATTATTATTATGCCTACTGTGCGCAGTCCGCTGCCTCTGCATATATTAAATTTCACTGGAAAATTTGTTTTAATTTCATTAAACGGGACAGAGAGCAATTTACACATCAGTAAAGAGTCCGTCGCTGCACTGAAATAAATTTTACAGGACGAATCCCCTGCGGGCCCATGTAACTGAGGCCGAAGCGCAAAAATATTGACATGTGGCTATGGCAACGATTGCCGTTGGTAAAGAGGTGGTGGGACGAGACGTTGTCAGGTCATGGGAGTCCCAAAAAAGGGGACGACTGACCAGCGCTAGTATCATATAACGAACAGACATTGCCCTTGTCATTTTTGTTGTTGTTCTGGCTCGGCCAGTACTGGGCAAATAAAGCAGAAAATTGTGTTTTTTCTCTTTTTATTTTTTGCGTGTTCGGAATAAAAAACAATGAGTGAAACAAAAAGAAGTAAAACAACAAACAATCAAATGCATTTCACTGCCCTGTGTGCGTGTGTGCATGTGTTAAATGACCTTTGGCTTTTATTGTCGCCCGCTTTCTCGCTGCAGTTTGCTTTCTCCAACTCGTACCAACTCTTTGACCTTTTTGGGTCCCACCTTCTCCTCATAGAGTTTATCAGCTACCCTTGATTTCGATCCTCTGTTTAAATTACAGTGGTTGTCAATGATTTTCCTTTTAATAAATAGTACATTTTTAGAGACCACGAAGTATAGGTAGGTAGAAAAGTTTAGGAAATAAAATGACTTTGTAATTTTACGATAATACAGGAAACCTTTTGCCAATGCTCAGTCAGAACGAAACAGAACGCTGAGTTATATTTAAGAAATAAAGTATTTCATCAATAATGTTAAGCATTGTTAAGCTGAAAATACTTATAAAATAATTTCGCCAGAGAGCCCTGTCCGGAAATTTCTTCATTGCGCCAAAGCGTTTGACTCGGCTCATACTCCGATTATTTTATGGTTTTTTATTGTGTGTGTTTTTTGCAGCTTCAAGCTGTTGCGTTAATTGCATATTTAAATTTATGCTGTTAATTGTTGGCAGCCCACGAGGATCCGGATGCATTGCCTTCATTGCCAGTCGCTCCGTTGAGTTATGTGAGCCCAGCCAATGTGAATCCGTGAATTCCCTACGCTGACTGAAAGCCATCAACAGCTCGGTTTGATGTGAGTGTGTGTGTGTTTTTCCGCAGGAGTGTGTGCCTGGGAGTGGGCGTGTCTGCCGCCTCAATCGTTACATTTTATACATTTCATTCGACGGCCAAACGAGAAGAGTGGGAAAAGGCCACTCAGAGCGTATGAAAAGTTTGGCTTTCGCTTTAAACAAAATTCAATTGCTTAAAAGGCAGGAAATCCAAAAAGTTTAACAATCCTTTTAGTATTTATTTTATGAAATTAAGAAAATAATTTAAAAAAATAAAATATTTAAATTTTAATTTTTTAAATCAGATAAATTGATATAAACACTATCCACCTTCTGTAACAACGAAAAGTAGATGTTAATTGCTCTGAGCTATTTCCTAGCAACACAAGATAAACTTACAGAGTTATTAGACACCAATCGACATGGCATAAGCCCCTTTTTGCTGGACCACAAAAGGGAAAATCCGTGGAGCAAGGTTTTCAGAGACCACGTCATAAGCTGATTAAAGGCCGCAAATTTGTGCCAGCCAAAAGGTAGGATTTTCGAGGAGCAGGGCCATAGGAGCAGCTCAATTGGCAAACACTTTGTCGCACTAATTAAGCCACTTATAGGTGGTCGTGGGCCTTGGCTTCTTCTTCTTAGTGGAGCGTGTCACCCGGTCGTATGCGTAATAAATATTGAATGCAGCACCAGCGATAAGCTCTTACCGGCAAAGGGCAAAGTTTTGCATCAAGAATTCCCTTTTTGGGCGAGCGTGTGGGTCACTACGTGATCCTCGAAAGAAGACGTGACGAGCTGCAGAACCCTCACTGAATTGCCTTAATTTTCGTGTTTCCGCTGCCGTGTGCAAAACTGGAAAGTGCAAAAGGAGGCTGCGTTCTTTTCATCCTCGTAAAATGCAATGGTTACCAAAAGGATTGGACCTTTACTTTGCCCGCCATGTTAAGTTTATGGTAGTTAAAATTAGTTACAACCTTTATTTACGTACCACGAAAAAATGTGCTGTAATAAAAGTAGAAACTTTTATTTGGACAATAATATAAGGAACTTTTAGTTAAGGAAATGGTATATATCACTTTAGTTTCAATGAACTAGCTTCTCAACTGTAATCTTTAATGTTTTAGTGTTCTAATTAGCTCACACCATTTCTTCAATTTATCAGCCAACTTTGCCTTGTCAGCATGAACTCTTATTCCTCAGAATAGGTCTGGCAGAAGGGTTACAGGAAAAAAAGGTGTGCCTGTGTGCGTGTGTGTGTGTGCGGCAAAGGTGCAACATAATATTGCCGTGTTGTCACCGATTGTTGTAGTTGCCTCATGTTTCCTGTTTAGACGTGTTGTTATTGCAGCTGGCTGTTGTTATTGCTGGAAAGGCCATCCCATCATCAACATCATTGTCGGCACCATCAGCGTTGATGGCTTGTTAAATTGCCTGTTTCACCTTGTTCCTGTTGTTGTTATTGTTGCACGTGTAACCTGGATGTGTGATTGCGAGTATATGTGTGTGAGTGTGTGTGTGTGTGTTGTGAACGTGGACTGTCAGTGTGCAAGTATGCGTGACAGGTTTTTGGCTCGCATACATTATGCACATTAGCGCACATTATGAACATGTTCGCTGTGACCCTTTCACAAGAACATGAAAAATCAGGGGCCCCGAAAACTGAAACTGGACTGAGCGTCAGTTCGTGACCTGATTGGCAACTAGCCAAAGAAAGAAAATGCTCAGAAAATGATTTTCACTCTTAAATTAGTTGCCGCATCACACCGACCAGCTGCCAGTTGAGAAATTAAGTCAACCATCAGCCAAGCCAGTAGGGTGCCTACCTGACATGTTTTTGACCCACCCCAACTCCCCCATACCCTCCAATCAGGGCTGGGCTAAGTGTTTACGTGTGCACTTTAGGCATCATCAAAGCCCGGCCAGCGGATGTTGGCTCAGCGCTGAACGTTGGGAAAAGTGCGTTGGAGTGTTGGAATCACAGGGAGTTCGAAAAGTGTTGCCTGCTTTTAAGCGCAAAACTCCAATGTGCAGAAAAATAGGTTCTCCATCTTTGGAGTGCATTTAAGAGCTCAACCAAGCAAACTATCACTATTATGTATATGTTTTATATATGTCATTAAACTAACAGTGGGAACATAAAATTTAAAAAAATTCGCCCAGCTTTATATAGATAATCCACACTGAGTTGCAATTATTCCCTTATTAAGAGTCATCTGCCTGTGCGAACTGTTGCCAGTTTAAATGGTACTTAAATGCACTTAAATGTGTACCTCCCATTACAGCCCCTTTCGCTTTTCCGCGGACCTCTGAACCTTTTGTGGGCATAATTATCGCTGGAAATGGCTCAGCAACAATCGATGGTGAAAAATGCAGATACAAAAAGTCGCACATGACAATGAATGTTAATTGCAATGGGAATGCTGTCTCTTTCTCCACCTCATTACTGCTCCCTCACTCTTTCTCTGTCTGTCTCCAAATGACTCTGAAATTTACGCGCTCAAATTATGTTTAATAAATGTATTACAATAACAGAAACATTTTGCATTAAGTAAAGCCGCAATTGTTAGTGACTGTGTGAGTGTTTTTTTTAATGCGGTAAAAACAATAAAAAGATCAGCGAGTGTCAGGCCATGAGGCTTAAACTCAACTGGGAGAAGTCATCAGAAGCTAATGGAAATGAAATATATTTTTAATAAAGGATTTATATATAAATTGCACCTTTATACTGTTGTGAAAAAGGCAACATAAAGATTAAAGGATGCAAAAGTGCAAGGCTACATTTTAAATTAAAGCTGATAGATTCTTCAAAAAAGTAAGTTTTAATGTTTACCAAACGGACTTAAATAATTTTAAGGCCATTTCTGTAATTAAATATTAATTGTACGTGAATTTGATCGTTTCTCTTCATTTGTATTTATTCAAACATTTAACTCACAAAACTATGTAAATATCTTTAATGAAATTCATCGTTGAACCGTTTAACGCCCCTTAATCTAAATTAATTTTTATCCCACCATCAATGTGTCCTATTTACCAATTGTAATCAGATTTCATTAATCCTACATTGAGAGCTTTCATGCCATTGGTTAGTCAAGTATTTTTCCGCATTAACGGTATTAAAATCTATCTGAAACTACGACATTACAAAAAATGTTAATTATCCATTCACAGTGAGTATCAAATCAGTGAAAGGAGCCGGAAAAATAAGAATTAACTATGAAAAAATTGGTTGCTGTGGTGTGGTTGTGAGGTTGATTTGGTTTGTCCCGTTAGGGCCCTAATCTATATATTTGATGAGCATATATGTGACATCCGGCCAGATCTGAATTGACACTCATTAAGTTGACTTTAAGCTGCATTGCGCTTTGGCCGCATTAATCCTCTTGTTCAGCTTTCATTACATTTGCGCTTATCTGCATAATTGAAATGAATGTTTAAACTTTATTTGCCGTTTTAAATACCGATAAAAGTGTTCGTAAAAAACGGATATGTACCGGGAATGTATTTATATAAAATAAATGCACAAATGTGCAATGACATATGAAAAACATATCATTAATTTTAAATAACCAAATTAAACAATTAATTGCCAAAGACATGGCCACCACGGAAAACTCCGCGACAGCAAATTTAATTTCACATTTCAATGCACAAACACCCGGTGCCAAAGAACCGATCCCAGCTCAAAACTTGGTCGCGGCCGTTCTCACTCGACCGTTATAAGTAATTAAAAATTAAATAACTATCAACCAGATGGCAATGGAACAGCGCCAAACAAAAGAAATACAATGGCTGGCCGAAAATTGTTAATAACAAGAAATACGGAAAAAATAAAACATACACTTCAAATATATGAATACTCTTGTTGTTAGAAAGGTAAGTGTAGGTGGAATATATTTTTGTAAATTTTTAGATTGTAAATTTGACGTCCATAACTTTTTATAGCTTTCAGTGGTTTTTATTAGTTTTTAGGAAGGCAACTTAACTTATAACTTTTATTAAAGACCTAACTGCCGAATTACTACACAGAAAGAGTAGAAACATTTTTGAATTACGCATACGTATCGAAAGGAAAAGTGGACAAAACAGCAAACAAACAAACCGAACCGAAAGAGACAGGAAAAAATGCGGGCTTATGTCGACAGGCCGACAAACAAATGAAATTCATTAACAGTCTTCTAATTACACCAGACAATGACAGCCAACGGACATTCGGCGGTCGGAGGGTGTGGGCCTTTGGTTTTTGGCCTCTGCGTGTGCATTTTGCATACAAATTGCCAAATTAATGAGCCCCCGAACGAGAAACCACAGTAAATAAAGCCCAAATAAATTTATAAACACAATGAAACTGGCGGAAAGAAATTTCCTCCTTTTTTCCTCTTAAATGCTCAAATTAATAACTAATTGCGGTTGAAAATTAAAGCTTAAGTAAATATTGAAAGGCCTTGAACCCATGATAATATCCTAAAAATGTGGTAATTGGAAAAAAGTGTTATTTGATAGATAATACAAAATAAATATCTAAGTTCTATAGATTGTATTAAATCATTCTTTATAATTCTCCGATTAAAAATCTATTTACCTTCAAATTTTGGGGCCAGCCGTAATTTGTCAGAGGTGGGCCGAAATGTGTTTTTGGCCAGGGGATAAGCCAACACTACCTGGTACATATGCTTGGAAAACTCTCAACAAGCCAAAACATAGTCGGCCGTCCCGAAAGTCAGTAGTCAGAGTCAGAAGTCGGACTCCGTCTATAGAGCCAAATCCTAGTTCACTTAAAATTTCACATTTCCTTCCGCACACTCGAAATGCTTTGCGGGAAGCACAGGGATTGTCGAGGGAAGTGCGGAGAAAATCGGAGGGAAATGCAGAGGATGGCAGGAACTCACACAGCTCGACAGTAAAAGCTGCTGTAGGAGCTTAAGTTAACAACTTATGCCGGTTGTGGAGATATCATGGCCGCAGAGCTGGCGCACAGAGATCCTCGTCTGGCGGGGTGAAAGGATAGGAGATAGAGGCCGAAGGACATCTCACACAGAGAATGCATTTAGGAAGGAAATTAGTAAGTAAATGTCATAATTTTCCGAAGCCACTGGAAAAGGGCTTTGTGCATGAAAAGGGGATTACGAAGTCATTATGGACACATATGCCTGAGCTCTGGCTTTCCCTCTCACTTTCACCCGGCAGCAAATGGAAATTAATGAGATGAGATGTGGGGAACAGGGCACCTTGGACTGTCATTCAGAGCAAGCTAATCAAAATGCAAATTTCAATTTGCCAACTTAAAGGAAGAAGCCAAACTGAGGGAGAATTTAAACATAAAAACAAAAGAAAAGGAAGAGTCAATACACTTCCAAATCTTCATGTTGCTAAATAATAATAAAACAAAAACAAAATCTAATAGATATTAACTAATTTTAAAACTAAAAATTATATATTCAAAATACCTACCTAAATTATTACCTCAAAAACTAGTTTATAAAAAATATTTTAAAAGCAAAATCAAACCCTTTAGCATGTTATCCCAACGGTTTACGTGCAGTGTGTGTTGGATTAAACAGTCCTTATAATAACGAAGTCCCAATTGCAGAAAATCTTTGACTTTTTACCTTGTCCTGAGGAGGGAGAACGAAGGCGAAGACAGTGACAACCAAAGGAGCCAAGGACCCAAGGGGCTGGGACAAATGGCCCAATAGCTAGCGATGCTAACTGGTTGTTGTCAACACAGACACATATACAAACAGGGGATGGAGGAAGTCGAGTGAAGGGCGAAGAAATGGAGTTTGGGAAGCTGACTGAGAGCGAGAGTTGGTCACAAAAGACGAGTCTCTGGCACGCCGTAATCCTTTTCAATGTTAACTTCCGCTGTGCCCACATTGCCCTTGGCAAATTACTTGTATCCTTTTCTTCCTTTACTCGGTATAGTTTTTTTTTATATTTCTTTATAAATACAAATATATATATTTCCTGGCTGCTTCGCTTTATTTTTGTTATTTGTGCCGCAACTTTTGATAACGTCAACAGAATTGAACATAGCCGCAAACCAGAAGTAGCAACAATTTCTGTCCCTGCTGTGGCACATTTTCTTTGGCTTTGAATTTTCATTTGAGTCTCAGTTTTTCCTTGTTTTATCCCCAGCACACTGCTGTCTTTGCTTTACATATTTTTATACATTTTTACTGCCTTTTGTGTGGTTATTAGCCTAGGGAGCAAGTAGCAAAATCCCTTTGTGCCATCGACGGGTTTGTCAATTTGTGGCAAATGCAGTAAACATCATCTAATTGACGTTGAAACTACCGCCTGCCACAGTTCCACAAAAGGTTCGACCTGCCACACTACAGCGCTTTTTCAGAGTTTTCCACCACCCCCTGGGTAGTTTGCTTTTTCCGCTGGTGTGGCTACCCATTGATGCTGTGCTTGACATCTGTCCACGTGTCTTTCTTTTAAATCTCTTCGGTCTTTGTAACATTAAGCCTTAGAAGAACACGAGCTATATGCGATGAAATCAAAACAAGTAGTTGTTGCACCTTTTACACGCAAATTAATTGGTATATGAAACCTTAGAAGGTTCGGATTTTACTTTAAGAAACTAATATAATTCCTTGATTAATGTGTGAACTTAAATGAGCTTTGTTATAGTTTACATGAAATTGATTAAAATAGAAATAGAATGTCTCCAAATAAACATGAATTTTCTGTTCTTTCTCTCTCTACTAAATTTCCTGTACCAAAGGGATAATCAAATTACTAATTCCTACCTGGTTTCTATCCCAGAAATCCCCTTTTTACAGTTCCACCTTTAAAGGGTGTCTGTGCCTGTCAGTTCATTAATTTTGCTTTGCCTAATGTTGTTAATTAAGTGATGGATCGGTTTTGAAATGATATCAATGGGAGCTTGTTTACATAACCAAAGTAAAGTTGAGCTGCAGAAAGGTAAAATGGGGTAATGGAAGAACGATGCTGTCGCCTTTTTCAACAAGTCTATCAGTCAAAAATCAAATGCTCCGTGTGTGAGTCATAACGAAGAAAGTTTCCTGGCTTTGCAAAGTTTCTTAACTAGAAGTGCGTGAAGTAGCAAGAGGAAAACACAGAAAAAGAAAACGCCTCACCGCTAAATGTTAACTAATATTCAACTTTCGCTAACGAACTGCAAATGCACTTCAACTTTGGAAAACACCAAACAGTATAATTAATATTCATATTAAGCTTGAATTGTATTCACTTTGTAGTGCAAAACTTATAGTTTATAAAATATATTTGCGGTTAGTAGTTTATATTTGCTGGGCTTTTAATAAAGGCAATTAATATTCCCGCTTTAATAATGTCATTAAAGTAAACTGTAGGGAAAGCAGATCTTTTTGGCTATAATTAAAGCCAAAACGATATTTTTTAAGGACAAACATTTTTCTAAAAATGCAATATCTAAGCCGGTTTTTACCCATTAGACCCAGCAACTTTCTTTCCCTTTTGGTGTATTTTTTTTGGTTAAAAATCCTTTGGTTTGCCACCTTTTATTATTTTTACTTTATCCCTGTGTTGTAACTTGATTTGCTGTTATTGTTCTAGTTATTGTTGTTGCCCTCATTGCGCATTGTTTGCGCTGCTCGCGTTTTCCTCAGTTGCGGTTCAACGCGCCCCGCCTCCCGTACACCCCCTCCTCTCGTTTTTTGCTTTTCCCACTCTCTTCTTACCATTTTCATCATCATCAAAGCCAACAGCAACAACAAGCAATTTCTGAGCGCGGCGAAAACTTTCGCCCGAAAAAAAGTTTTTCTGCACATGCCAATGGAGGCGAAAAAGGGTTCCACATGCGTGCAGGTGCACTCATCTGTATGTGTGTAAGTTTGGTTTAAGTTTTTAGCATACACCAAAAGACAGAGTGGCCAAGGAGTCGGAAGGGGCGTGGCACATCAGCGGGGGCGAAGTAATGCCAACGGTAGCGGCTCGAGCAAAGGCAAATGGCAAAAACTTGCACAAAAGACCAGCAGTCAGACAGGAGTTGAATGTGTTAGTGGAGACTGAAAAGAAAAAGGAATATTAACCTATAAATTAAAAAATATTCCAATTTTATATATTTTAAATACATGTTATACATTAAATTTATTTTAAATAAAACCTTCACCGACAGGTATATTATTTAATAAAATCAAATACATTTTAAAATAATATTAGTATGATCATTAATATAATAATATACCAAAACAGCCGTAAGAAGTACCATTTAAACAATAATTGGTACGTAATTTATATTACAAAGGCTTACTTTTTCTCTATGTGTATTCGTTTAGCTGCGTGCCAGGCACACCTTGAGGAAAATTTTGCGCCTCGCCCGCAAGCAGACATTGGTTAACAAACTTTTCAACTACCTAACGCACATAGTCGCACACATGCGTGGCTTGAGAAATTATTATAACACGCCACGTTGGCAACCTTTTCATATGCCAACAACTTTGGACAGGATGGCAAAGATAGAGGGAGCTTGTGGGCTTTGGAACCCGGGTTCTTGGCAAGTCCTGTGTAGATATAAAATTATGCGCGTTTATTCGTAAATTAAGTGTGCTGGGGCTGTTGCTCTTTGAAAGTTTGAAAGCAAATCGCTGGCTAACTTGGCCAAAAAAGGAACCCATGGGGGATTTAACCATAGCGAATGCACCTTCTGTGGTTAGAGGGGGAGCCAGAGGGGTGTGACACGTGCCTGTGAGATTCCTTTCAGCCAGGGTGTTTATTAAAAATGCACAAGTCCTAAGTGGTCATGTCCATCGATAGCCGCAGCCATATTAAATTTATTTAACAAGGTTCCTAAAATTACACTGCCTGTGGGCTGAATGCCAACCATCCAGCTCACTCTTCTGGCCGTAAACCAGATGATAAGCAAGTGTCTTTAGACTTCGATATATTTCTGCTTACTTTAAAGCTATTAAAGTTTGATAACAAATTGGAGCTTAATAATATAAAAATAACGTTACAATTTTTCCTAGGTAAATAGTAGCAAAAGAGATTAATGACAAAGCATTTAGTACCATTCCAACAAGATAGAGTCTGAATAAAGTATGTCACAACTAGTTGAGTTCGAATTTATATTTTCAAGGTCCAAAAATGTAAATTTTTATCATTTCGGTCAAAAAAAGATTACATTAGAAAATTATCCAATTTAACACAGGTAATTACTCAGATATAAATAGTATTACTGTAATTCTAAAACGGAATATTATAAAATATTAATAACAAATATAATTAAAAAAAATAAAGCGACGGTAATTTAAATCAAACTGATTAACCTTACCTCTTTTGAGGTTTCTCCCACCTAAATTATACATTTTCAGCATTTAGTTTCATGTAATCGATATAATCAAAGGTTTACCCAAGTCGCTGCACTTCTTAAACGATAAGTGTGGCAATACAAGAGCTTGGTGGCAAATGGGTCTGGCGAGTGAAACTCAAGAGGAGGCAAACCCAATGGGGCAGACACCGCAAAGTGGAGATGTTGCGGAGCTACGATCCCGAAACCAGGGAAAATTCAGCTGCAGATGCCAAGCCGAGCGGAGCACACACAACATTATTGGCAGGTGGAAACAGCAGCCGTACAGGTAGCTAACTCAAGGGGGCGTGGCAGGGAGGACGCTTTGATGCGCGCTAAAAATTTTCAGATTTTCAGAACATAACATTTTACGGTTTCACGGTTCATTGCCACATGCAGGAAAAGTGAAAGATACATCGTCCCGTACAGATGCAGCTCACTTTCCATGGATATGTTGGTTTTGTGCACAGAGAGTAAAAGTTACCCTTAAACTTAAGAAGTTTTGGAAACATTAAAGCAACTGTAAGCTTTTTAAAATATAAAGTAGAGGGTCAGTCCAATGTGCATTTATTACAACTATAAAGAATCAAACTCTTAAAATGATTTAATTTAAAAACATTAACTATTATTTCGAGTGCATTTGAGCACATATGAAAACCGATACCTCTCGTTTAGATGGTTGAAAACCGTTTGAAGAGCTCGAGGGGGCTAGAGAAGATTTGGGTGAGGAGAAGAGGGTGTTGGTACGGATAACTTTTGGGTTTTCGTTGATTTTGTTTTTGTTAAGCTTCAACAAAATATTTTAAGCAGTTTAGAAACTGCTCATGTACATCACAAGAGTTCACATATCACGCACACAGGAGACAGACAGAGGTGGGGGCCGCAGAATTTCCCATATATCGATGAAACTTTTGCTTTTGTTTGGATTTCGTTTCACTTTTCCCGCACGGTTTTTGTTCGCTGTTTTTAATTTTATTTTTTCATCACCTAGTCTCGTCGTTAAGCCTTTTGATTTCAGCTCTAAGCGTATCGGATTCTCGCATATTAATTCGTTTAAAATGTGAGGACAGTTTAATGGTGCCGCGTTTTTTATATTTTTTCGCGCGAATTTTCTGCGTTTTTGCGGTTTCTTGACTGATGGATTTTACCCCAGCTCAATTTCAATTCATTTAATTTGCACCTTTAATGACTCATTAATAAAAAATCTAAATTTGATTGCAAAAATTACGAAAGCATATCGTTTTTCAAAAAATTTATTGGTTTGCGAAAATGTGGAAAATGGATTCAATAAGTTGGACAGCTTCTTTCGCTCTTTTAAAAATGTATTTAAAATTCAATAAGTATACAAGAAAAATGTACTTTAATTTGTTCAGATTTTTCTGTACCTTCCCTTTCCATATTTTCT
This sequence comes from Drosophila eugracilis, assembly GCF_018153835.1. NCBI lineage: Eukaryota > Metazoa > Arthropoda > Insecta > Diptera > Drosophilidae > Drosophila > Drosophila eugracilis. The sequence goes on along the minus strand of NW_024571981.1, from coordinate 2,439,172 downwards.
TTGTCGGTTTAATGACATATGGACGTAAATAAATGTCAGCATTCCTCAAGCTGCCCTTTGCGGTCAGTTTTCTTATGCCCCACCTTAAGTCTTGAACAGCCTCCTTCATATTGATAATTTATGTTTATTGCTTATGCAAAGCGCAAAGTCCAATAAGCGGCAAATCAAACAAATTGGAAGGAAGTGGCAGGGTCATCCCCATTTTATGGGCAGAATGGAGGCACTGAGCTAATGGCATTTGGCTCGTTGATAAGCCTCTCGATCTCGAAAATTAGCAAACAAAGTGCGTAGTCTTAAATGCCTTCGCCTTTGCCTTTGCCCTTGTCCTTTGCTCTCTTCCATCGCTTGCATTTATTGTTTTTCATTTTGGGTTTTCCGTAGAGGTGAAAATTGTGTGCGAAAAAATCGTACGTGCGTGAAAATGAATGGCGGGGGAACGAGTGTAATTGTCCAGCGTTGGGATGGGAATGAGGAAAATGCTTGCCTAGATGGTTGCGGTTCCAAAGAGATTGGCAATGTTTGCGTGGAGTTTTCACGTTGGCGTGTGGTCAGGTGTTTGCCAGAGATATGACCGAGCCCCCTCGTCCATATGATTTAATGTTAATCACATTTAATGGGGGGCGTCAGGAAGAAAATAAAAAATTGAAGGAATGAGAAAGTGAAGCGGACTGGCATATTGAAAATACAAGCTCGTAAATTAAATTTTACACCAGCAAACCGTAATGAATAGCAAACAAAATGGTAGAGAAGCATTGGTGAAGTATACTAGGAATTTAACTAGAATATTTATAAAGGAAAATATTAATAAATTTATAAATTTATTTACCGAATGATAGCTACAGCTGTAAAGTGTTGGTAAATAATCACATTTAATTTCTTAATATATTTTAAATATATAATATTTTTTTAAAGATATGGCTTTATCTACATGTAATTTTTTCAAAAACATAACAGTTTTCTTTTATAACAAGCTTAAAAACTATATTTACAATAAATTGGACCATATATTGGATTACACTTTAGGAACTTTCTTTATCATGTCTTCATCACATTTCCTTGGTATAAAAGTATACCCTTAAGAAGGGTGTAAAAAATAGGACCCCTTACAATGGCCAAATGATGCCGCTACTTGGCTGCCCCTCTGCTATTCCATCTGCCATACTAGGCCCATAAATTTTTACTAAGCACACGCAGTGCGCTCTCTGCTGGCCTGTGGCGTATTCTACGAGTATACTGTTCCCATGCTGGCCTGGTCATCTATTTTCCTGGCCTGGCCAGAGAGATGTGTCTACGTCTGTGCAGTTCGTAATTTTTTTTCTTAGCTTTTTTATCGTTTAATTAAAATTCGCAACACGTAAATCCATTTGAGCCGCTGCTGCAATCTTTACTTTAACCTTAAGGCGTTCCAATCCAAATCCCAATCCCAGTCCCAGTCCAGCTATCCTGTTTCTTTTGTGTATGGCTATGTGTGTGGTAAATCCTATTTTTCTATTTTGTTGCCCTATAAAACCACTTTACACAATTTTCGTCTTTTGTTTTTCGATTTTCTTCATGTTGTTCACGGGAACTTTCTTCTATCATTCTTCCAATGCTCTTCACTGTACTAAGATATCAGGAAAGTGCTTGTAGTTTGCTATTTAGATGGATATTAAATATAATATAAAACATTGAATACAACATTTTTGAAAGTATTTCTTTTCTCTTTTTAAAAGCTTTAAGTAGGTAAATTTATTTAAAAATATTTCTTGGCTACTTCTTAGAACTGTTTTGATATTTATATGTCATATTTTTGGAAAATATCATTAATGAAAATTAGTAATACTTCAATATTAAATTTGTAATTAAAAGAAAGAGTATTCCAAGTTCGAGTAACTGAAAACATTTCGCCGTTTTGATTTCGCTTCTTGTTTTGTAGACGCCGTTGTTGTTGGCAGTGGTGCTGTTGGCCTGCTGAAGCCCTGACTTTTACCAATTATTGCTAGTGCCGGGGCCAGCCAGCGAATTAGCCTTTGTTGGGCAACCAATCAACCGGAGGCACTCCTCCCTCTGGTATTTTTCACTGTGTACTTCCCCTTTCGATTGCCACTGGCTTTTCATTACTTTTCTATCAACGTACTTAGGCCATTGTTGTGCAGTTATTTAGCACAATCAACACCCGATGCCGCTGATGGTCTCCCCTCCTTTTCACCCCGTTTGATTTTGCCTTTTGTCTTGGGTTTAGTTGGAACTTGGGATATCCTGCTACTTGGAAGCGAGAGCTTAGTGAATTTTATCAATGGCAAACATTTCTCGGCGAGTGCCGTCTCTCGCTCAGGCATCCTGATGGGGATTTCACCTGAAGGCAAGATCCTTTGTTCATTTACGTTTCACTGGAGCTGCACACAAAATTAATGGAAATTGCTCTGTACAATGTACGAGGCAATCCAGACCAATCCAAGCCAGGGACCGGAGACAGAGGTATTAAAAAATTAACAAAAAGCCCTACTGCAAGTGGCAAACTGGAACTACAAGCTGACTTCAAGGCATTCCATGTAATTGTTGCATGTCCTGCCTCTGCCTGCGATTGCATTCAATTGGAATTATCTATGAATGGGTGGTGCGAGGACTTAGGACTAAAGACTCAGGTCCGATGACTTGGAACTGGATACGATAAAGGATAAGGCAGCTGGGAGCTGGGCACCCACTGATTGCTTAGGGATCTTGTGGGCTCTCGGACAAGTTGTTAAGCGCTTAACTTGGCCCAGAATTTGTGGGGAAGGAATTGAGAGCTTTTAAGGAATTGGATTAGATTTTAAACTACTGGTAAGATGAGCTTAGGGCAGTTTGATTGCATGTCTATATGGGAATCAAAAAAATCGTTATTAAAAGGAGTTGTCCTATATAAAATATTTAATATTAAATGAGTGTAACATATCTAAACAAGCTAATGACTAAATGAAAATTTCCGAATTTTTCAAAATATTTAATTATTAATAAGAATTTATTTATTAGGAATTTTGTAACTTGTTTTATGGTTTATTAAAAGGAATATATAATTAATTTCTTACCATGAAAATTAGTTTTTCTTTTTCCACTAATTATTTGGTTCGTCAGTTAAATTCAATTCCCATTGACTTGGTCTTCTCGTAATTTTCTTGCTACTTGTTGATTAGTTTTAAATGAGTTTTGCTAACGGCATTGCTTGACTTAACCCGCGCTGCCATCTTAAGCCTTCACAATCACCCACACCCGCGGGTCCTGATTGATATTTACGCGCTTCGGCTGATTGAAGTGTAATCAGCAGGCAGTCAGTCAGCGATTCAGTCGCTCTTTCGCTCAGTCAATCAATCGGAGAAGCTGCGGGCCATGTATTAGCAGCTGAATGAAATGTAAGTGAGCAAATCGTAATTAAAATTGCGCCCATCAGCGGCAAGAAAGGCAAAAACAACAGCAAACGAGCCAGCAAAGTACGCTCGAGGACACAAACAATATGCATTAGGACTGAACGCGATAGGAGGAGGGGCGTGGAAAAGTCGGTGGTGGAGCGGGTCAAAGCACTCGACTGATGGCAATGACGTTGACAGAGACGAGACACTAATGAAAATGCATAAGCAGTTGCAGTCGAGGGATAATAGAAGCTCAAAATAGGAGAATTACTGCCAACAGTGGGAGAAAATGTTCCCAGTTTGAAAGTTGCAAATTTGTAAATATTTCTACAGATTTTCTGCAGAGAAAGATTAGTCTTAATAGTTATCATATATTAAACGAAAAATCCATTTTCAACTAATTTAAATATAGTATAAGCATGGACTGAAACCCATTCCTATTCCTATTTATATATTGTAATTATAAATATTAAAGAGCAGAATATATTTTGGAAATGTGGAACCTCCAAAGTTGTAGAAAATGTAACCCTCAGCGATTGTTTGACGGTGAAGGGCTTGGCTTGCAAAAAGGAACAACAAATAGGACTAACAGGGTAATGAGGAATTCAGTCTGGTTGAAAGGAGTTAACGCATTGAGAATGCGACTGCGAAAAACAAATACTAAAATGGGCAGCACAAAAGATGAAAGCGGCTCACTCATAAATAGGGTGACACACGAGAGGGGAAAATTCACTGCATCTCATCGTATGAGAGAGTGTGTGTGGGCTCTGTCTGATTTCTGTTTGTCTCTGTCACTCACTCCGGCACTCAGTGACTCTGTCCCTGTCCCCTTTGTCGGGGCACCGTCGCCCCGTCTCACTCGCGCCTCCGATCCGGATTCTGAGTCTCCGTCCGGGCGTAAATCAAAGTGAAAAGCGTGCTAATTGCATTAAAAGCATATAAACAAAATGCAATGCAAGTGGCTGTGATAAATATAAAAAGCAACAGCCCAGGCCCTGAAAGGCCTCCGACTAAATGTCACTGTGTGTGCGCTATATATCTCCCAGTCTCTCTCGCTTCGCCTCGTCCCTTTCCATTGCTTTTTGTGCTGTGAAATTAAGCAAATAAGCACAAGCAAAAGCAAAAAAAAAAAGGGAGAAAAAAGCGAAAAAGTACTGGAGATCTCAGTAAATTGGTAGACCCAACGAAACCCTTTTCCAGCTTTGTAATTGAAAAATGCCCTTTAAACGGGAGGGAAAAAGTTAGCCACGAGAAGGTTTCTATAAAGCCCATGAAAATCAATGGATGACAGCTAAATCAGATAGGTCGTGGGTTGTTTTGAGTAAAGGGATCCATTTAATTAAAAAGGACAGGGTCAATAATAATATTACGATAAGGAGGAAAATAATATAATAAATCTATGAAAAATAACATATTTTCTTAGAAAAAACGTAAATTACGATTAATGTACAATATATAACAAATTTAGTTTATTTAAATTGTTTACACTTTATATAAACATTATTTTCATAATAATAAATATATGTATCAACCTAATCTCAGCCCAATGACTAATTTTCCCTCATAAATAGTCTTAAAATCCTTGGAACTTATCAAAATAAACATCCTTTACTCGTTGAACCCGCCTGGAGTATTCCCAAGTCATTAACCCGCCGTTAAGAAAGCAGTCTGGATAAGCAAGAACACAATATGAGCTGCTCACATTTATGGTTAGCGATACGAATGTTCTTAACTGCATGTACTCAGGCATCGACTGAACTGAGGTTCGTAGCCCTGAATCCGTCTCTTTATAGCACCCAATCACGACTTGAAATGGAGGGACCGCCGCATGCGTAGCGAAAATTCAATCGTACAATGTGTTGATATATGACACGTAATCAAATGTTTAAGTGCATGGCACACGCATCGCCAAGTCAAGGAGGTTTCCACCGCTCCCAATGCCGCCCATTTGGAAAATATGAACAAAATCTATAGCAGACGGTGGGGCCATTGGGGGCGGTGGTGGCCAGAGTACACATACAGCAAATCCGACAAGTAAATATAATAACAATAAAATGAAGCAACGACATGAATGCCATCGCAGCGCCAAGGCGAGATATTATGACACTGCCAGCAACAATAAAAAAGTATAACAGCGAAAAGAATGCCTGGCAAGGACAATTGCCGGCACGAATCTGTTCCCCGTTCTCAGTTTTCTGTTCCAGGTCAAGAGCGCTGACAATGAAGGCGATGACAAGGGGCAGAGGCATGGAAAATTTTCAAGAAAAAATAATCCGAATGGATTGAGTATGAAATATACCCTGTCAGCCAAAATATATAATTTAGTAACCCTTTAAATTATTTTTTTATATATTTTTATATATTAATAAACGACTAATTAAAGACAAAAATAAATATTTATATATTTATAAGATTTCATTACCCATATAATACCATATGTTAAATTCAAGTTCTTACCATTTTATACTTACTAAACGTTATATACTTCATACCCTTGACCAGTACAGGGTATTTAAGAAGATAGAGCAGAGGCCCTGAAAATATGTTGGCAGTCACTTCCTTGGGGCAGTGCCAACAACAATCATGCACTCCAATTTCTTTTTTTTTTTTGTTTTGCATTCTTTATTCCTTTAAAGACTTAATAACATTCATTATTTGCATATATTTTACACTGCTACACAGGTTTTTTGGCTTAAGTTTTCTATGGTTGGATATGATTTCGCTAGTTATGGCCTTAGTCTAGGTAACATTTAACAATTTGTTCATTTTACAAGAGAGAGTCAAAGATTTCCTCAGCAGGGATATGTTCTAAGGTGTGCGACATACATTTAAGTGCAGTAAAATCATTTCAATGTATGTGTATGAGGTGTGACTTTTTAATATTCCAATAAAAATAAATTTTACGCATTCACAAATGGGAATAGATGCGTTTATTTATTTAAAAAATAAGGATTTATAAAAGAAAATAAATAAAATAAAAAAATAATCTTACATGGTTTTTTAGTAACAAAGTAAAATGTGGATTTAACTTTTACCGATTACAATATATATTCTAGAATGTTGTTGGCTAGATTACTTCCTAAGCTTTAATTAAAATCAAGTACCTAAATCGATTTTCTATTTTTTATGTTCTCTATGTATTCAACGTTTATATTTTGTATCTTAAAATTTGAGTAGCTTAAGAGCCTTAGATTAGATCCTTAATTTTAAGTGTTTTGGCTACTTATTTCAGTTTATTTGTTTTTACAGTTATGCGTAGCATTGAAAATCTTAGATCGCTTTTGTATTTCTAAAGCAAATTCATAGCCAACAACTTTGAGCATTTTCCCTAAGACCGACAAGCAAAATAAGCCCAAAGAGGAACAACCACATTTCAATGCTTCACTAATAAATGTGTATAATTTTATATATAAATACAGTTAATATATGTACATACACTATTTAAGCGAGCCGCACACGCGGCGTATACTTGATGTGAGAAAAACTTGAAGTATTTACAAAGAACTAAATGGAATTTTAGGCCATGTCGCTGCCTATTTTGATGCCTCCACTGTTCATTTGCTTTCTGGTTAATTGTTATCTACGCTGAGAAGCCTTCTCGCAGCTTAATTGGCTCGACAGGCGGCTCCTGTTGATGTAGCTGCTGTTGCTGCTGCTGCTTATGTTGCTCCTGTTGATGTTGCTGTTGCCATTGCTTCCCTGACAGCAGCATCCCTCGACTGCCGGTCGAAAGCTACACAGAAATGCTATTAAGACTGGCAGCGCGTACAGGGAAATGCGTGCAATTGATTTGGAAGCTAATATGCGTGACCAGGGCACCGATGAGCCCCAGATCGCCCCAAATGGAGCCATAGTTGCTGTTGCTGCACTGGACGAGGCAGCTGCTGCCGCTGCGGCCGCTGAAGTTGCCGCTGCAGGGCGTCGGCTCTTCTTCAGTTGTTTGTCTAGTTTGCGGATGTGGATTCAAAACGGGTCAGGGGTCAGTCGGAGATTTTGGAAATCGAGAGGAGAGCGGATGGTTGGAAATCGTTTAGTGGAAGCAACTGTTGCTGATACACTCGGAAAAAAGATACGTAAGTTACCTCAAACCTAATTATCTTGATAATATTAATATTTATTTCAAAATAAATGTTAAATCTTTGATTTCTTGAATCACATGTGAACTCTTTTTTTTTACTCATTTTCAGATTCAGATTATTAGTTTATTAGTTTATTTTGGAATGCAATATACATTTTTCCGAGTGCTCAGCTTTGTTGACCAACTAACCGCCGGATGATTGATGATCACTTACCTTCGAGCGGGGACTGAGCCTTGTCCATGGACTGGCGGGATTTGGACATGACCGTCTCCCGCGACTCCAGCACCGGAATTCTCTGGTGCTTGTCACTCTCCACGCTTTCCTCGTTGCTCTGCCAGTAAACGGAGGAGATTTTGGCGACACACTGCAGTCGGATTATGGCCGGGAAATGCAAGAACGAGCAAGGAAAACTTTCATCAAATCTGTGTACATTGATAAATGTGTTGGGGACTGTGGGAAATGGGTACAACGGCGGATTGGCCATCCTCTTGACGGTGTAGTAAAAGTTTTATGCTTTCATTAACTCCCCCGTATGCGCCCAAATAACCCGAAAATGACCCGCATACATATCCGCAGTACCCACACAAATATGCACACCAGCACACCGGGCATCACCATATATGCAAACGGACACTGACCGAGACAGTGGTCAAAAATTCAAATAAAAATAGTTTACCTTTAAAAATTATATACTTAATAGCAAACTTTTAAATATCTTTATAACAGGAAACTTTGTTTCAAGAAACTTCATCTAATTTAAACAATATTTAAATATATTTGAACCCACTGTTCATACTGGACATGTCATAAGAGTACTTCGTCTGCCGCCCGCGTTCGCATGATATTTTGTGGCTTGTTCAACATACATTTGCACTCGCAGTAGTAGGGGTGGTGAGGTGGTTGGATGGTTTGGGGCCTCGGTGGAATGGCCGGTGGGTGAGTTGCCGGCCAACTGGGTCCGAATGGATAATAATCAACATGAGCTGCCATGTTATGTTGTCGCAAATTGAATCGGAGCAACAGTGCTCTGGCAAATATGTATGAGATGGGAAATCGGATGAGTGAATGTATCAATTTTCATGGCCTGTCCGGGTACCCATAATCAGATTATTGCAAATCCTTAAAGGGAAAAAAGTTCTCCGCTAAATGGAGTGTATTTAAAGTAAAGCACAAACTATTTTTAGCCATGATAGGCTACAACATTCTTTAACTTAAAATAATTTTAAAAAAATGTGTTTGTTCGTTTTGTTCTGAATTAAATAATGTTTATTCTATGGGCACTCACCTTTAGCTTCATGTCGCCGTGCTTGAAATGTCATCCTCGCACTCGAAACTCCAGGCCCAATCGAGCGACCTCTAGTCCTTCCCGGCCCACAATCAAGGGTTCGTAGGGTCGCAGCAGCGAGCGGTTGGCGTGCATCCCGTTAATCAGCCAGCTGAGATGGCACACCGGCCTGGAAGCCGCCGAGGTGCAGTTGACGCGCACCATGTCGCCAATTTGATACCGCGGCTGTCCCCCCGTGATTTGTGGTCCGTGCTTTGGAGTCACTGCAATTGTGAAGGTGGGAATGGTTTCAGATTAGAAAGGTAACATTGGCTTTCCGGATTAGGTGGCTGTTGCTAAATAGAGGAGCTAATTTGGTATCGGTTTATGGCAAAGCGGCTTCGTTTTACTTTTGGATTCATTAATTTCAAATCAGATGCAACACTTTTTCATCCTAGTAGACCCCAATAACATTTTATTTGCTTTGGAAAACACAGTATCATTCGCGTCTATTCAATCAAAACAAAGATGAATAAAAATATAATGATATAAAATACTGCCATTGCTAATTTCATTTGTATATAAAACCAAAAAAAAAAAGAAACATTTCAATTCTATATATTCGAAATGAAGTTGTTTTTTGCCAAACAAGATTGATGGTTAATTTGGTTTTAGTGTTCAGCCAAATTCTTTCCCCCAGCCATTAGGCAATGCCAAATAATTTTTATTAGCCATCAGATGGGCAATTAAATCGATTCCCATCCGCAACAAAGAATACATGCAAATTTTGTTTAAGCTCAACTAAAATAGAAAATAATAAATATACGAAAATGTCGAAAGCATCTCCTCGGTGCGCAATTTTTGCACGTTGTAGCATTTGATTTGTTTCTCGTTGCTGTTGTTGCATGCCTTTTGTGGGTCACTGTGTGTGTGTACTTGTGTGCGTTTTGGCCATGACGTCCAGCTGCTGGATGACGATGGAGGACCAAATCGACGGTATAGAGGGGCTGGAAAGCAGAGCCATGTCTGCCGGTTGACCTGGCTGCTTGCCAAATGGGTCAAAAACTGTGAAAATCGAACAAAACTAAAGCGAAACTTCAATTAAACATAATCGATAGTTTCGCACTGATGAAAAGTTTAGGAAAATGAAAGGAAACTTCAACGTTTATCGCACAAAAGAATATTTCTTCCACACTTTTTCATCCGCTTCTTAATAATGGTAATAATTGCACCAGGACTTTGCCAAATAGGAAGCAAAGATGAAAGAGAAAATTTTTGAATAGTGCACTGTTAGGAAATTTTTAATGATTCTTTGAAAGAGATAGTTTCGTTAAAAAAGTAAATTTTATTCAAATGACCTTTTTAATATTTTATAAACTACTAACTATCTAATAACAAATCCTTAACGATTTGTAATTTAAATTATTTCTTAATGAACTTGTTGGGTCTTTAATAAGAAGAGAAACTTTATTTTCAGGTGACGTTATTTATAAGAGTGTCAAAAATAAGGCCAGAGAAATTCATTTTCCCTTCAAGACATTTTTCTTTGTCCTTCCTTTTTTCCTCCTTTTCTTCTTTTACACTTCCTTATTGTTCGGCTTAACCGAACTGAACTGCATAAATTATTATTTCCAGTGACTATTTTTACGCTCTTCTGACATTGATTAAGCTGTTGATATTTTGTGGCACTCCTTTTACGATTTTCTGCCTTTAATATTTGCCAAAATGTTCAACATATTTTCCCTTGTTGCTTGGGGCTTAGAAACGATGGGGCTTACATTCCCTGTTGTGCTCTGCCTCAGTATCAATTGGTAATAATTGCTGGGCATTTTTATTCTTTAGCGGCCATTGTTCGGCTTTGTTTGGCTCCGAGGGCCTTCAGACAAGGGATCAACATGGATCCAGTTTGTTTTGCGTGGGCCGTGCCCTCGGTTTCTTCTTTTGTGCCGGGCTTGGGTGAACAATGGATTCAATTGAGCAACTGAAACAAATATCTAAGTAAATCGGATGCCTAAATAAACTAACAATTTTTCACCTTAATAGCTTTTTGGCCCACGCACACTCGGGCAAAAAGGGTCAAAGGAGCGCAATTGATTGAAAAGAAACGAGTTGCCAAACTTTTCTACCGTTTTTACAGCGCATAGAGTTAAGTTAATCCTAAGAATTTCTTTGTTGGAATAGGTTGCTTTAATAATTGATAAAGATTTTAGGCTTTAAAAATTAAGTAGCAGTAAATTATAATTTTGGATAACTTAAATCTTTCTGAAATAATAGTTCATTTAATTTGAATAATTCTACATTTTCAAAATAATTTTATTCCTATTGTTTATCTCAGTTTAAAGAAACATTAATCCCACATGTTCAACTTTATGCTCGCAGAGCTTACGTTTAACCAATTTGCCCAACCGGATGAGGCCATCATATGCAACTGCACCGGTAAAACAGCATTTTCCGCCCATTTTCCGCGCGCTGCCACCAGTGGAAGTCCCACATTTTCAATTTCCGCGTATACACTGTAATTATCGCATGTGTTGACTCGACAGTCTAATCTAGGGAAATGGCTCAAACACATTTGGACATAGTAGGTAAAATATTACGCTGATAGTTCTATTGTATTATGTTGGACTGAAAAACGATTCTATACCCTAATACTTTCAGTTAGGTATTTCGCCAATTAAATAAGATTTACAGCCAACAACTTAAATTCACCACATAACTAATTCTTCTATATATCTGTGTGTTTTTTGCTCATCCCTTTTCTGGCTTCCTTTTTCCGTTTGCCCTTTGATGGCACCAAGTTTTTTCATTTTTCCGGCACAGAAATTCATTAGGTTTATTGATCCGCAAATCGGCGAAGTCATTATGCCTCTGATTTAATCCGCTTACATCTAAACTGAAGACGGATTTTCCTCGCCAAACCCATCGACATCGACCCATCCTCTTCCGATTTTTCTGCATTAAAGTCTAAGCGTAATTGAGTAATTTCCAGCTGAAAACGGAAACTCTGATTGGTGGACTTATACCCCCTACCCAGCCCCTCAGTCGAGGAAATATTTAGTTAGCCTAATTATGCGATATACCAATTTTGATTGCCTCTCTCCGGAACTCTCTCAACATTTCAGTGGACGGAAATGAAGGTGAAATTTACCTGGCTCAAACAATTGTGCCGACTATTGTTGTTGATAAACATCATCATCATAATGGGGTTTACCAGCGGGATATTTGGGTCACAGATATTGAAAGCATTTTATCCTCTTTGCGTGTAGATGCTCATAGCCATCGATGTTGTTTTTGGAGAATCATGTTAAAGTACTTGAAAAAGTAACTCTCTCTTTCAGATATCCCCTTTAGGGTTATCTTAAAGTGTCTGATGAAACTGAGAATTTGTATCTTATCCTCAGTAAACTTTGAGCTCGTTTTCCACTGTTATTAAACACGTTTATTCTAAGTTTTCCTCCGCACCAGTTTTTCATATTGCGTTTGGCCATATTTTTGCGCCATGTTTTGTTGGATTGCGCAAAAATTTCAAATTAAGTTGCAGACCGACCGAAAGAGAGGGGAAATGGTGAGGAAAAGAGAGAAAGAGGATGAACGAGTCTGGTGCTGTGGAAAAATCCCGAGCTGTAAGTGAGCAACAGAATTGCATCACGTACATGGGCAATTTGCCAGTGGAATACAATACAAAGAACTCAAACACACACACATTGAAAGTCTATGTTGGCCAGGAAAAAAGGATGGCCGAAATCTTTCCCTTTCTCTTTCCCACACCATCTCTATCTGTTATGCTCTGGGCCCGCTGGCTTTTTTGGCACAGGTTTTCTCCTCGAGAATTTGTAAATCGCAGCGAGAAACAATGCCGGGCATAAACTAAATAAATGTGAAATATTTTATACATTTTCGTAGTGTGCCAAAAGGAGACAGGGTGATGGGAGAGTGAAAGAGAGGGTAACAGCATAGAAAGAGATGCACTGTAAAAGATTACTTTTCGTCGCTTAGTTCGCTTGCTGCAATTAATCTTGCCTCCTTTCTTCCGACAAGTTTTCGCTGTCTCTTTCTATTTTTCCCCCAAATAAATCCATCTATCTCTTTTCCGCCATATGGAGTCGTCTCTTTTTTACCCTGTGTGTTGGCTAGCATGTTAGACTGCATGCTTTTTGCTGGCCACTTTCACTTACCCACAACAATCATGTCCTCGTGACCGGAAACCGTCTGAAACGAAGGCGCCTCGCCGGACACTTCGCAGCGATATCGGCCAGTTGACTGAAGGCTAACTGAGCGCAGGACGACGACCACGTCCGTCGAGTTTTGTAACTGCAAGAAAAACGCAAGGAAAATCGGGTCAAAGCATAGACTAAAGTGAAAGTTTGCTAAAAGAATGCAGTCATTGTTACACATACATTTTATACGAGCTACCAAATTATCAATACATTTTGTTGAAGAGATTTTTTTAAGGTCAGATATTGCATTAATAAAAAATAAGAAAGTTAATTGCAATGGAATTTCGAGGTCAACAGACCCTTTCGAGGTTGGCCAAAATTTAATGTATTCAAATCAAATCAGTTATAAATTTAAATTATCCAATTGTAGTACATATTTTACGTTTGTTTTAAATTAAATTAAATTAATAGAATCCAAGATTGTTATCGTATATGATCTGATCATTGCCTGAACTGGCACTAGTCTTCCTATCGCCATCTTCAGCATCTTCATTATCTTCCTCGTCGTCGTCATCCTCCTCTTCATCTTCGCCCTCGTCATCGTCCTCGAGAAGAACATCGGTTAGAGCTTCCAGCATGTCACCAAGATCTTCATCCTTTACTGGCATTACTTCATCTAGGGACTCAGCAGTAGGCGATATATGAAAGTTCTTCATGGAATCCCTAAACTTAAAGGCATCCTCAAGGTGGAGAATGCTCAGATCCTGTTTATAATCCAGATTCAGTTCAATTGGACTGATCATTGGCTGACGGACCTGTTCGGCAATGAAGCGAACGACATCCTCATGATGGATAGGGGACACAGACTCCTCCAGCGATTGTACCAATTTTGACTTTCTATTACTCATCTTTAATTTTATTTAAAAAACAAAAATGAATTTATCGAAAAAATAAAATTTTTGACGTTCCAGACTTTGATCTTAACTTCAAAGGGAAATTATTCAACTTGTTAAAAATATGTTGTCCTGTGTTGAATTGAGGAACTGAATTAAAAACATTCCTATATTTAGGGTTAAAACATAAAATAAAAAGGTTTTATTGATTGTTTTAATTTTCTGAAAGGAAAACATTTTAAAAAACAAATTAACAATTCTGACGTGAGCTAATGGAATTGTTACACCAGAAATGGCATATTAAGGCATGTCAATTCAAGTCAGTTATAATTAGAGTAAAAAGGGCTTAATGAGTTCCTTATCCACTGCACTCTAGAGTTGAATTTATGCAGCCAATTAGGCTTAAATACTTAAATAGTTTATAACTATAGCAGATCTTACCTCTACATCTACCCCTGGCAGTGGAAAAATCTGACCCGGGGGCATATCCCTGGGCACATAGCGATAGAACTCGAAGCCATCCTTGTACCACTTCACTGAGTACAGTGACTCTCCGTCTAGATCGAACTTGCAGCCGAGTATGGCATCCTCATGGCGCATAATGTGCTTGGGGATTTTGATTTCGGTCATTGTCAGGCATTCCACGGATTCTGTAAGACAACAGTTGGAAGAACAAGTTAAAAACAAATAGTTATTCGCTAGAAATTCAGGCTGTCAGGATGTGTGCCACTTTAATAGGTCCTTAGTCGTGGGCTGGTTTCGCGGTTTCAATGCCAGTGGTAGGACATAAATAACTTGCAGCAAGTGCATAAAAGTCAAGGAAATCGAAGGAGCCTCGACAGTGCAGACTAGAACAATGCGCTTTTGTTTAGCCAACACAATGGTTAGCCTGCTGGAAGGGAAAGTGAACGCGACTAACTTGAGCAACGTGTCCTGGTTGGAAAATCCTTTTCTCAGGCAAAGATGCTGCCTGGGTGCCAGGCAGTGGAAAAGCTCTTGGGCCCCAGCGATATAACTCAGGACTAGAGACAATGCTACTGGCTGTGAAATGAAAAGTTGCCAACTTATTTAACAGCCCGAGACAAAGACGGAAAACTGAATGTATGTGTAAAAGTAGTAGTAGGCCCGTTTTCAACTGGGAGGGCAATTTGGGTCACGCAAATCGAGATATGAAATTAATATTGCAAAGCTGAAATGAGCAGTTGGAAAGTGGGGCAATCCGTGAGGGAGCGACAGGACTGGCAGTCTAAGCCCTCCCAGAGGATTGTATATGTGCAGTGCAGTTCTGAACCAGATTAGGAGGTCGAATTTCATGTTAAAGCTAATTTTTAAATAGATTTAATATAAAATAATGATAACATTACTAAATTGTAAACACAAAAATTAATTACATATCTTGTATGATTTGACATCCCACAAAACATTTGCCTGCCATTTAAACACACCATTAAGTAACCAACAGAGTTTCTTCTTAAACTAACCTTTAACCTTTTTGGTTAACCTATTCACAAAAGTCAGAAAGGTAAATTAAACTAAGCCCTTTATTAAGTCATCCTAACCACTAATATAATTTTCCGCCCAGCTCATACAATTACAGTCAAGTGTCAACGCCTCCTTGGCATCCAATCAAATCGAAGGCACAGGTATATATCATCGCTGTCAAATCAGAAATAGAACTCAAAGGAAATCCCACACTTGCTCATTAAGTCCGTCAACAGCTTTCTAAGTTTATTTTTGGGCAAGTTCAGTTCACAAATAACAAAGCAATAATCTTTAAAAATACAATTGTTGTCGTGCCGGAAGACAAAAACGGTCTGTGCCTAAAAATAAGTGCAGAATTTCATTACCGAAAAGGGAAGAGGTCTTTAGGGGTTTTGATATTTTTAGGGTATGACGGACTTTATATTTGAAAAAAGTAAGAAAACAAGCATTTCTTTCAATAATAAAAAGAAAATATAGCTCTGAAACCTCAAAATGAATTTATTCTTGAAGATGTTCTTTACACTAAAAATAAACTTTTGATAAGCCGAAATTTCGTATAGGGAACTAAAGGATTCGAGTCCTTGCCGGTTCCTTGACTTCCTGCTTCTTTGTGGTCGTTCAACCAGTCCGCCAACGTAGCGACAAACAAACAAATAGAGAGCACAATGCACAAAGGCAGAAAAAGAAGAACCGCCGCCATTGAAGCCCGATGACGATGTTGATGGCCGGGTTATGAGGGATGGGACAAATGGTGGGCTAGCGGGAAGTGGGCGTCGTGTGCCAGTGCCACTTCCCTCCGTGGGCTTTGCTCCTTTGAGTGCATTTCCGCTTTTGCAGCGGCGGCGGAGGCGGCGTCGTTTGAGTTTGTTTTTTTCCGGCCGGTGCGTGGCTCCGCTTTGGCGGACACTTTGTGGAATCTACAAGCATATAGTTGTATGTGTATGTGTGCGGCTTAAGTATAATTTAGCATTTTGCACTTTCCAGTAGTTTGTGTACAGCTGCCTCGTTGGCGGAAGACAAACAAAGTGCGTTGCCAAAAGGTTTCCACCGCACAAAGGACCTTTGCCAGTGGAAAACTTCTCCTCTGTGCTCCTCTTTCCTTAAGAAGCAAGAGAATTTTTAAGGAACCATTATAAAAAAAAACATCCTTGGGGTACAGGGAATTCCTAAGGAGTGGCTGCCGACCAGTGACTTTAAAGAATTTTTAATGCTTTCAGCTTATTTCTGACGTAAGACAAATTTATAAATAATATCTTTTCTTATATTATTTTGTTTATAACATAGTGTTAATTTCGACAAAGTTCAAGTGCGCAATTGAAGCTACCGGTACGTTGAGTCCCCTGTTTCCCATCAACTAATTAATAAGCCAGAAATTGGAAAGTTTTGTCATTTAACCTGGGCTTAATTAAGAAGAGCCAATGCCAGAAAGCCGAGGAAGAATTGAGCGCCTGACAGAGCCGGAAAGTTTTCCATTTGATGTCGTGTAAACGTCATAGTTATGGTCGAAAGGGGTTAACTTCGCAAGTTCCTTCGGTTCACCTTAAAACGAATTGCAGAGCTGCCTTCACAGACAAAAGTTTGCTACTTAATTATTGTTGATTTTTAAATGATTTCATTTGCCGCCCGAGGGCAACAAATGTCAACCGCAGACAAAAGTTGTCCGCCTCCATTGCCCGAAATGAGTTTCTTTTTGGGGTTTAGTTGTGCTCGAAATCTAATTCAATGTTCGAGGAGAAACGAAAGTGGCCGGGGATGAGTGTCAAGTGCAGAAGTTTACTGAGTAAAGTTTAGCTTTGCATATCATTATGGCTTTTAGATGGGGTGAGCAAAGTCCTTAGTCATCTAAATAATGCCACCCTTGGGGTGGTCTTCATAAGCAACTAATGAGCTTTACAAGGGTTCGTGAATAATCGATTTTCAAGGGAGAAGATCTTGTGAAGCCAATACTCTAGTTTGTTTAATAAATTTATAGAAAATTTAAATTGAAATCGAAAAACTGTTGAAAATATATTCAGAACAAAATTCATTTGACTTGTCATGATTTTAATATTAAAATTTATACATCAAATTCATACAACGTTAGAAATATTCAACGTAGAATGACATATCAAAAAAGTAATAAATAAAATTACAAGAAATATCACATTTAGGCTAAAACCCATTTGGAAATAAAATAACAATGCTAGCAGCTCACTCAAGCGGATTAGTTACACAATGCAAACATTGGGCAGCAATCTACGGCACTTCAATCCTCCCTTGATCATCAGGAAAAATAGGTCCGGAAAATTCTCGGCAGAACAATTGCAATTTCGAATCAAAATCTGACTGTCACATGAGCTCAACTCGGCTCAGCTTGGATACACCACCTCCCTGTTCTATAAATAGAACTCGACAGGCAAATGCAAAATGCAATTAATTTTATTAGACTCCATTGAAAACTCATTCTAAAAACGGTCCACCAAGGGGGCTTGTCATTCGAAAGGCTGCCAAGCCAAGAGTTTACGGCCCGGCCAAGGCTTCACTTACAATGCAAATTTTTCCAGACATCACAAAGGAGACAAGGAAATTATGATGCGGCTCGGTTGGAGAGCTTACTCATGGGTTTTCTGAGGTCTTGAGGCGGGGGGACCGGATGCGGAGACTTGAGCAAATAAAAATGTTTTTTCCATGTTTCGCAGACGCCAGCAGCATCAATACGCATCAGTTCCCGCCAGCGTCCTTCGCCAATCTAGTGGACCCCTTTCTCATCGTAGGCAGACGCCTAGAACGTGCTTAATCTGCAATCAGAGGCGGAAGTTGGTTACCTCCTCGGCCTCCTCCAATGCCTGTCTGTCCTTTCGGCCCTCTGTCCAGTTTAGAGGCCTGTCCCCGTCTTTATTTCAGTTGCAGTTTGAGCCCCAATATGATACTCTCAGAAGGGGTACACAGCCCTAAACTAAAAAATACTTATTTTTTCTTTAAATTTCCTCACACATTTATTTGGGATTTTCAAAAGGAAAGACGTAATAATCAAAATGACAATTTCTAATAATTTATTCTTAAAATAAACGATGGAAGTTAATATCTAATGTCAGCTCTACTCAAACCTATATAACTCCCTAACGAAGTAATATTTCTGATCCTTCTTTTCTCCAAAAATTTTTAAAGAGTACAAAAGTCTTCGTTTCTTTTTTTCACTCTTCCTTAACGACTAGTGCATCCCCGTTGTCCTGGTCGTTGTCATTGCAGTCACAAAACGGGAGCACGTCGGCCACTCCCCCAGAGCTGCACCGCCCTTCGCCCATTTGACCCCCCTGGCCACCAAAGCCAACAGCTCCCAGTTGTCAGCTCAGCTCAGTTCAGTTTTTGCTGCATTGCAGGCGCACTTTCATTTGCATATTTCGCAAAAGGAAGAAAAAATTTGAGAAGAAAACAAAAAATATGCCATAAAGTATAAGGAAAGATGAGAGATGCAAAAAAGTTGGCAACAATCGATTGGATCCCATTGAGTCTGTTTCTTGTTAGATGGTTAATCGCAGGGCACATAAAGTCAGAAGTTTCGATATCGATTTCACTTGAACAAATTTTTTAACAATATTTCTGTTTGGCATTTGTGAGAAGGGCGGAAAAGTGCACAAGTCCATGGCTATTACTTATCAAGCCGATTTCAAATTTAATCCATCAACAATTTCATTTATTTTACGCCAGAGTTATATTATTCCCTATAATTACCTGAAATAGTGTTAGGCATCAAACCGAAATGATTAATGCGTCAAATCAATGAGGACAAACTTCTTAGTTTGTCCGTCAAAGCGACATACATAATGCACATTATTTTCTTTAATTAGAAAATCAATTAAATTGCTCCACACAGTCACAGCTGTAATAATACAATTAAAATTCACTTCAAAGACGTAACTGCAGGATTCCAGGATTACTGTTCCCTTTCAACAGCGAAATTGATTAATTAAATTAGATTTTAAAGATACAACATTGCGAATGGTTAGCCAATTATCAGAAAGAAAAGGGGGAAATAAAATCAAAACTGGCTTTTTATTTAATTTATGCCTATATCCTATACTATTTTTAATCCTCAAATAAACAAAAAAATATCGTTATAAATTATCACAGAATTGTGACATATAAAAACTCTCCAGTAAATTTAACTAATAAATTCATAGGTAAATAGCATTCCCCCTTTTTACTATTCATGATGTTGGCCAATAAGCCATCACATAAGCCGACAATCTGTTGGCACCTCCCAACTTAGGACCTTTCAATGGGCCGTCAAGAACACTTTAACCCAACGTAATCGCTAGAAAGGCACTTAATAATACTTATAGGTATTTATGATGCCTGAGTAAACTGAGTGAAATCTTTAATAAACTCCACTCGAAGGAGCCTCAAGTGGCCGACGTCTTGAGGAACTTTCATTAACTGAATAGAAAGGGGGATATCGAGAAATTCGTAGAGAGTGCGTGTCGTTCAACATTAGTTTCATGTGCTGCCAATAAATGTGTGTACTTCCCTCGGACATCGGTGCTTGCTCTTTGTTAGTTACAATTTGGCCAGAAGTGTGCGCCACGTTAACTTAATTTCATTATTTGTTGCTCGCTCCGTAAGTATTTTTCCCTCAATTTTTCTTTTTGTTTTGGTTGTTTCCCCACTGTGCGGTATGCGTACGTGACCTCATAATAGGAAAATAAGATTTCTATCTATAATTCAGGCAACGCGTTCCCTCAAACCCAAGCCGGCTAAGTGCCAGCAAATAATAATCATTTCAGTTCCCCCGTTTGTCTAGACAGAAATTGTATTTGTCAGTCATTATTATTTCGGTCCGCTGTCGCAATTGAGCGTGGAAGGGAAGCTAAGTTAAATAGTAAACACAGATCTGCCACAGAAACTTTTTTGCTTTGACAACTCTGCGGCAAAAGGAAGCGGAAACGGAAATGGCAAAAAACTTGAGCATGTTTATTTATTTAATTAAATGCGGCAGCAGGAAAGTTTTCTATTTTTTTTTTTTGGTTGTTATTGTTGCTGTATTGCCTCTCGGCAATCAAGCTAATTAAGTTGAAGGTTTTCACACACACACATTCAGAATTAATATTAATAAAATATATTAATTGCGGCTGGCGCTAATGAAAGATGTGCAAATAATTAAATTGAATTTACGGTTCAGTCCACTGTAAGTTTCATTAGCTGTGAAATGTGACAGTCATCCAAAGTGGCATTGAGTTCTGATGCAAAAACTATGAATAGTTTTCTGCTTCAACAGAAGAGATTAGCTGTGGTTAGTTTTTTTCGTGGTTTTGTATTTAATAATTAGTTTTAAAAACACTGGAATAAATAACTTATGTTTGTTTCTAAATACACTTTAAATAAGTGAAGAAATCATACAATAAATCGGAGTTATCACAACTGAATTAGAATAAATATCAGTATTTACATTTAAATTTAATAATATAATATTTAAAACCTCTAGAAACTTTATTTCCCATTTCAAAAGGGTATGAAAAACCATCATCTCCTCCTAATTCGCCCTTCTCATGGTTAACCGCGACTTTCGCTTGTTTGCCAGTTAATTTTGTTTAGTTTTTGCTCAGCAGTTTGTTGAACTTAATTAAAAATAAATAACAGGCAGTGTTGGCAATGGCAAACTTGTTGTTTATTAATGCCTTGGGGAGGTCTTGAGGGCAGGAAGGATTTCCAGAAAGGATTTATCCCGCCGACCTGACAGCCTTGACTTTGCGCCTGACTTTCTCAACTTAACAGGCTTTCCAGTATCGATTATTGAATGAATTTCAAATGAGTTACCCTGAAGGGAAAACACAGGCATTTGAATGATACTTCGGGACGGGAAAAGTTTTTATTTTGGGGTTAATGAGAACTTTGTATCTTACCGTGGCATAGTTGGAACAGGAGGAGAACGAGGATGCCATAGGCGAAGAAATATCGACTGTATATTTTAGGATCCATGCTGCCGTGTCCTCTTATTTGCTATGCTTTTTCCTGTTAGTTTTCCTTTTGCTGAAACTTTAATTTTTCAATTTGTTGCGGAATTTTTGGTTATTTTTCTTGTCCATGCTCGCGCTTTTTTATGTTTGCCTTCGCTTCGTTTGCGTTTGCGTTTTCTTCTTGGCTCATTTGTGCAATGCAATAAATTTTCCTTGACCGCCAACGAGGGAAAGCGTCAACCAATTGCTTTTCTTGTTATTTTGCCTGTCGTTGTCGTTGGCTTATTTATATTTATTTTCCATGAGCTCGTTGCTATTTGCTTTTCCTATTAAGCGTTCACCCACACAGACACATCAATGACATTTACATGTTATATCCTGGCACTATTTGTATTTGCCTCCCCAGTTTCGGTTTAGTTTCCTGTTTCGTTCCTTATTTTTTGTTATGTGTCTCTTAACGCACTGAATTAAATTGAATCATCAGCAAAAGTTCCGGTAGACAGTCTGAAAATAGAAGAAAATAATAAAATATTTAATATATATCTCAGTTGAAGCTTAGTTTTGTCATCCAATTAATTTTTTCTATTATTACTTCATCAACCGCCTTAGTGTTTGATTTGCGTATTATATCTGTAACCGAAAAAGTCATTTGTCATTGTCTTTTGTTTTATTTTTGGTTTCCAATTACGGTTTCCGGTATCTATTTCAGCTTTCCTGACTGCTAGTTCTTATTCATGGCGGCCTTATGCTATTTTAGTATCAAGAATTTTGTGGACCTTCAATGACCCTTGACTTTTCTTGATCTTCGTTTTGTATTCAATTTTTATGAATGTTATAGAATGGACCATGATAAAACTCTTCAAGATGATGTTTAAATATATATTTTCGAAAAAGGTTTTAAAGACATTCATAATTGTAATGCTTTGTTACTTTTCCACTTTAATTTCCTTCAATTAACCTATAATTTACAGAACTAATTTAGCATTCCTTACTGCCATGAATTTTACATTGAATATTTGAAATAAGCATTAAGCAAACTCAGCCAAAAGTTGCAGATGTCCTGAAGCCAGCATAGACAGTCCTTAGAAATTATCAGCTTCTAGGAACGAGAAATCAAATGAATTAATCATACCATTTATGGCCAATAACTGTTAATTTGAATTAAATGCTCTCTGAACCGAAAGCCCGAAGGAAGATCCTACAGCCACTGCTGAGATTCAAAAATCATTGAGCAAAGGCATAAATTAACAATAACATTGTATGTCCTGCGATTGTGTAATTGTTCTCGGGCAAGCAGAATTAAATTTGCATAAAATCAATTAAAACCAAAAACTCCCGGATAGCAGCCGTAGCCAAGGCACTTGGGGGAAAAATCTGTGAAAGCCTTTTGGGCAGAAAGTTTTCCAAAATCATGTTTTGTAATTAGAGGCCATGAATAATTTTAGCACCTTGTTGTCATCTATTTTAAGAGCCAAGCACACACACACAAACTACAAGTCGAGTCACATGTCGAACGGTGAGTGGCTTATGCAAAATAGTCGAGTCGGACCCTGAGCACACACACGCTGCGTATACTTGATGTTGGCTCCCGAGCCGAGTCTTTTGCATAATTAATTATGTGGCAGGCATGGCACTGGCTTGTTAAATATGCAAATATTCAGAATACAAGGTCTAAGCGGTCTTAGACACCGCAGGTCACTCACATCCTGAAATCTTTTCTCCCAGATTTTTCCTTTCAAATTGAGTTTTCGTTCGTTTGGTCGTTTTAAAACTGTTTTTTTGTCAAACGCTTTAAAGAGCTTTGCCTATAAGGCCATGTCCAATGGCTTGTTGCAACACACAAAAACACGCTCACACAAACACACACTTTTTGGTGGCGCTGAAGAAAAAGGGGGATATTGGGGCTCAAGCGCCTTGCATGAGAGCTCTCTGAATGCCGAATGAAGAATTGACTGAATGGCCATACGAGAAATGCCTCAGTGACTGACTGACTGAATGACTGGCATTGCCCTCTGTGAGAAATTGTGTGTGTGTGTGTGTGTGTGTATGTTGGCCGTTGTGGGTGCTGTGCTTGTGTGTGCGTATTCTGGGGCCTTGAACGGCCCTTGATGTTACTGCCTCGGGGCAGAATTTGGCTTTAAAATTTAAGCTTAACTGGCACAGCGCTTGAGCAATAGATGGAGAGAGTGACTTCAGGATTATATTGAATATTAACTTACATTTTTAAATTGGCGAATGGTAGTCTACACTATATAAAGCCTTTCTTTATTATATATATTTTTACATAGTTATTACTCAGAATCTTCAAGCTGGTTATCTGAATATTCATAAAACCATGCACCAAAACAAACAAGGTAAACTGCCCTGTTTTTACAATAATCAAAAAATCTTTTACAATTTATCAAACACAAATATTTTAGTCTGCAAAAATCATAGAAATATCATTGGCAAACAAATATGAATGTACTCAATCAATGAAATATTTTTTAACAAGAGTTGGTAAGCAGCCGTTGCTGCCTTTTGTGAGATATAAAAAAGTACTTCCCATAGCCAAACAACCAATAAAACCTGAGCCAATAAAATAAATTTCAAAATTGCCACCCGGAAACTCTAAAATATGTTTTTCTCAATAACCGTAGCGGGAATCTTTTTATTTATCTTGATGTTTGAGTTTTAAGTGTCAATTGATAAGGCCATAAAGGTCAGCAAGCCATGGAACTGACCTCCACGACAGTTTCGGAATTTAACGATGCCTTGGCAGGACTTCACTTCGCTCTCACCGCGAATTCCCCTCCAACATCCCTCTGAACTAAATGAGACTAATGAAAGGCCATAACTCAAAGACAGGACAGAGAATGCCCCAGCTCAGCGACTCAAATTAATTGGCATTGTACGGGAATTTCATATATATATATTGAGGGAACGGCTGCGATCGCAATTATAGGGTCTATAAAGGATTTTCTTGGAAGTTACTTAATCAAAAAACCAAGAATAGCTTAAGTAATCTTCTCTATAAAAAATTTGTTCTATAATTTAGATTTATTCTTAAGCCTAAAACGACTTATAAGTATCTACAATTACTTAATGTGATATAAATTATTAGCTTATACTCGTATAATGCTATAAAGATATTATATAAATATTTTTAAGATACCATCAGATATTTTTTAATATAATAAAACCATTATTTTAGAATATATTGCCACCAAAACCTTGTTATTTATCTAGTGATTTACAATCTAACAATAACTTCTGATTAGTCGATATTATTATGTCCTTGGCTGTCCTGTACTCGTAGTATATTGCTGTTGGTCCGTATCCGGCTATAGAATTTCATAATTATAATAATTTATGTTGACACCTGAGGCGTGTGCACAAATTGAACTGGCCCCAAGGTCCGCGCCAAGTTAATAAAACTTTAAGTTACAATTTGTGTGTGTGTTGGTATGTACGAGTATGCTTGCTCTCTTTATGCCTTGGAAAATCCCTAGAGAAATATGAGGAAAATTCTATGTCGCATAATACTCACTTATTGCTGCTATTTCTGTTGCTGACGATGCCTTTTCTTCCTTTTTATTTTTGTTGTGCTCTATTTTATTTCGCAGAGAACTTTAAAGAAGGTTTCCCCAGTCACCGGCTGGAATTTCAGGGGGCGGGCTTTCCTTTTTCTGGGTGGTGGCGACGTTTTTAGCCAAGTTTAGCTTTTGCTCTCACACTGTTTTTTTGGTTTTTTTGCTAGCCCACGTGCATAATAATAACAAATGATTGGTTGTCACGCACGTAACGGTACTTTCATTCATAATTTATGCATTTTAATTTGTCAAACTAAGTCGAGAGAAAAGGGAAAACCCCTAATTCGCTGATGAGAATGGATTCGGAGATTCCAACTGGGGAGAGATT
Source organism: Drosophila eugracilis (assembly GCF_018153835.1). Classification (NCBI taxonomy): domain Eukaryota; kingdom Metazoa; phylum Arthropoda; class Insecta; order Diptera; family Drosophilidae; genus Drosophila; species Drosophila eugracilis. The sequence goes on along the minus strand of NW_024571981.1, from coordinate 2,414,099 downwards.
AGTTTTCTTTTTTGCACAAGTGCAGTGCGTTGTGTTTTGTTTGTTTGTTTGTTTCTCTTTACTTCTCGGTTACATTTTATTCATAATTTGCCTTTTCACTGCAGCTGCTAAGGACATAGACACACCGAAACACACTCTCGCAAATAATACACTAACACAGTCGAGCGTACGCACGAATGTCCTCGGTTTTATCGCGATATTCAGACTCGGGGACTGGAGCAAATTGGAGTGGAGAACGGAGAAACAGAGAATCGAGAATTTTGCCGCACTAGCCGGACTTGTGTCGCCTTCGCCAACCACACAGCACCAATAACCGACCAAGACTAAAAGCTTTGCTCTCCTTATTACCTGGTTTTTACTTGGCGCCCAACACGCACACCCCCGCACACCCAAAACACACACACGAGCCAATTCACGAACACGAATCCGACGACCGGATATCAGGATAAAAAACGACCAAAACGCACAAACTGGTTCGCATTGTCTAAGGTTGCGAAATCACGAGAGAGAGAGAGAGAGAGCGAAAGTCAGCTCTCCAGAGAGAAAGCAGAGGAGAGAGCTCGGTTTTTTGTTCGTAATTTGTTTGTTTCAATTCCACATTCCTTGAGATGCAGCTTAACAGTCATGCTAGCCAAGTTAACAAGATGTTATAGTATGGAAATAAATAATAGTGGGAAAATTTCTTGTGCTCGCAGACTTAACAGCATTCTAACAGAATTGAAATTGGAGGAAAGTTGGGACTCAAGCTATCTTAATATTACCTTTAAATTATAAATAAATAAAAATGTATTATTAATGCTTATATGTTTTTTAATATTCTAAAACAGAATGCAAATTAATTCACATTTCCCATTTTAATTCAATAATAATATTAAAAACCAAATTCTCAGAAAAGTATAAAATGATGATGATGATGATCACCCCGTATCAGAAGTTTTACAAATTTGTAAAACTTCAACCATCCAACTGCCCCATCACTTGCTACTCTTAATAAATCAGGAGATGTTGTTCGTCAAATGCCTAGTTAAGTCCTCGCAGAGCCTGCATCAACAGCATTTTCTTTGATACGCACACAACATTGGTAAACAACGAAAACAATGGAAACAAGTGGAAGAACAAGGAGCAGCATAAGAAGAAGTTGGAGCAGTAGAAAGTAGGAACACAGATCCTTGCCCAGTGAGGCATCAATAGAAAATACCAATAACATCGACATCATCCTCCGCATCATTAGCCCAAACAAAAACTGCTGACTGGGGCACAATGCCAGCAAGCAAATCGGATGAGGAGTGAGTTCTTCTTCCCAGCCCTTGTGTCCCAAAACCCCTATCCCGAATAGTCTACCCAAATTCCTCCCCGTTCACATCGTTTCTAGACCATCGTAACCCTAGCTCAAGGGGCTCTAAGTTTTTTTTGTGCTGCACATGCCCCGCCGGCAATTGAAGTTGAGCCAACAGCTAGAAGTTCTCCCTCTATACTTGGATTTGAGTCGCCCCTTTTCTTTTTTACACGGAGAAAAAATTCATATCTTAATCTTAAGTCAAGTATTATATTTCCCATATTAAGATATTCAAGGCTTTTACAGTCAAATCATATCCTGACTCATACTTTTACATTTTCTAAGATATAATTTAACATTTGGATACAAATTTTTATCAGTGCACCTGCTGGCATCGGCTCATTGACAGTCATAACGCTGAAATGCGCCTCAACTTGAACTAATTTGTGCGCAATTTGCGCGAAGAAAGGCGTCGGAAACACCAAAGGCAAAGCCAAGAGAGAGGAACATACAGATATGGCCAATGAATGGTGAAAGAGATGGGGAGACCCTAGGCGAAAGGGACGGCAGATGGGCAGCAAAAAGAATGGCAAGCATTTGCACTTTTACTTAAGCGTAAAACTTTTCTTTTGCAGGTTGCAGCCAACTAATTTTGCTTCCTTTTCCCTCGAATGGATGGAAAAAAGTGATGGTAGCATAGAGACATTCAGAGATAAGAACAGATAGAAATACTGTTACTGATTGCGTCAACTTTTTCTGCAACTTGCTTTGTTTCAAGTTGTTTTTATACTCTGGACTTCTTCGAAAAGCAAGCATATAAGGCATAGGGAGAAACTGGAGTTTCTAGACATACCCACAACTTTATAGAACATTTTGTTGTATTAACTAATTTTATGTACCTTCAGAAGGAACTTCTTTCTTTAAAAGCTCTTGGGTTCTGCTTACCTTTTTCTGGGATTTCTACAAAATAATCTAAACAATTTTTTGAAAATAGTTATTATATAATATATTACAGAGCTTCTACAACTTTTTAATGAGTGTCTATTAGTCTTTATATATCTGTAAACACTTTTATTTGTTTTATTCTATCATGTTTCCTCTTTTATTGTTTTTGCGTGTCTCTGCAAATTGCATAAATTTGATTACTTAAAATTCAGTGTAGGTGAGAAAGACCTATCCACTGCGGTCTGCTCCTGTATATTTCCTCATCCTTTAGATCCTGTTAAGTTCGCTCCTTTGAGAAGCAAATCCAGTCTCTAATTGTCTTCGTCATGGACTGATTGAATCTCTTACACTCCACAGGCGGCTTTATTATTTAACGTTTCAATTACACGGCGACGAGTCTCAGTCGTAGTCCGATTCAAAATCGGGGAATGGCATATGGGTAGGGGAGGGTTAGGAGATTGAGAGTCCTTTTGCCAAGGACGAGGCAAAGGCTATTTAGCATGTAAATGCGAGTCAGTGCCAAATAGTTGAGTCTCCCAGTTTTAGTCGGAGGCAGTATCTAGTTTGCATACAAATGGCTTTTCTTTATGTTTATGGTGCAAGTGCGAGGTAGACTGGAAAATAATTGTTTCATTTGATTACGGAATGAATCTTTTCTTGGATCTTTCAATCTCTAATTGTCTTTTATGTCGAATGCAAATGAAGCCTTTTGGCCTTGATGGCGGTAACCTAAATGTTGGGCTGAAAAAAATAAAAAAATAACCTAAAAACTATTTTTTATACTTTGTTAGACAGAAATTTGGTTAAAACATTTAAACTACAAAAGAATAATTACAGTTATTTATTTCACACACTAAATATTCTGTTATTTTTTATTTATTTTTTACCCTTTGAATGAATATCACACAATAATTATATACAACAAAATTGCTTACATATTTTCATTACAACCTAAAAAATGCACACTTTCATTCACCAGCTATGTGCAATTAAGCGCATTTCATAATTTATACTTCACTTTATGGCCAGAGTAATTAAGAACCGGCCGAATGAAGAAAAACTCAAGCCTGTGAGGAAAAAATTTCACTTTCCGCGAACTATTTGCCGCAGGAAAAACACAATTTAAGCAAGAGAAAACCCTCGTTTTCACATACAGCAACAACGACTTCAGGCTCATTGTCGAGGATTTTTAGTGTTGAAAACAATTGAAAGTGTTGGCAGCTGTGCTGTGTGTGTTGATAAGGCAGTGGGGGTGTTGCGAACACGACATGCAAACTCATAAATGCGGCCGCAAAAACACAGTCACACATGAATACAATGCATTTACAACCACCAGCAAAGGCAGCAAAATCAGAAGTAGTAACTATAACAAAGAACTCGGTCATTTGGTGCACAAAACGCAGCCAAAAGCACGCCCCATGCTGCTAAATGCTGAACGAAAAAAAAAGTAGACAGAAAAATAAAAACTGGAAAAAAGGAAATGTGGCAAAAGGACGAGAAAGCACGCACAGAAGGCACCCACAATTGCATGCATGCATGTGTGTTTGATGTGTTTGAAATGTTTGCCAAACAGGCTTCGAATTTCAGAATCGCTTCGGAAATACTAAGAAAATAGAAAACTTCAAAAATATTTTTTAAGAAAATGTTTTCGAATTTCTTTGTTAAGTTGTTTGTAAGAAGGAACGACTTTATTTCTGAGAGTACCTAAAACAAATCTATCATGAGAAATTATTTTTATTTCTAATTTTATGGGGTGAAAACGATTTTGTTGACTTAAGTTATGACACTAGACCCGCGTGAATTGAGAGAGGAAAAAACCCAAGAGAACGTGCTGGAATATTTATTTGAATCAATTTGGCTGCGACCGTAAACTGATTAATGTTGAGTGAGGTGGCCACAGAATTGTGAGGTTCCGCTGTTCGCATGCTATTTATAAGCCTGCGGCTTTCGGCATTCCAATGCATTGGCTTCAATGAATAATTAAGCGGTTGGCGCTGCCAGGATTAAGAAGCAGCTCCAGCCGACCGCAACCACTCACTCGCACTTGCGAAGCTCCTTTGCCACGCCCCTCACTCACACATATACACGCTAACACACAGTAGCACACATGTTGGGCTAAGAAGTGGCAAGGATATGCGTGTGTGGGACATTTTTCACTTGTCAGGACATGGCGCATACGCCTCGTTAGCCAGGCAACCCAAAAACCTGAAAGCGAGAAACGCCATCTAATTTATAGAACGTGGCGGTTATTTCTTTTAAGTGCTCGACAAATAGAAACAACAAACACAAAAACACATTTCGTCACGTCCTCCGACAGCCAGCAGCACCATCAATATTTTTATTTGAATTCTGTCTCCCTTTTTGTTTATAATTTATTTGCATTTGCTCATTGAAATGCTGCACAAACCAAACGGGCCCAAGAGCCACGAGCCACAAATAAATGGCAATCGTGGGAAAAGATGGGGATTGATGGCACGGGAGTGATATCATTTAGCTGGTTAGGGGTATTGTAAAAGGATGCGGTTGTTGCCTCGGTTAATACCAAAAATGGTGAGTAAATTTAACATGCGGAATTTGTAGCATACTTGTTAGGGCTGAAAAAGTCAATTAAATTGTTTTTTGATTTTTCTGAACAGACATTCTAAATAATACTGTGAAGTAATATGAATTTTTATTTTAAATTATTTTTTAGTTTATTTTTTTAGTTTATTTTTTTAGTTTCAGTTTATGAAATTCTGCGGTAAAAACCGAGTAAACCTCACCAATTAACGAATTTTCCCTTAACAATCCTATATATGCTGAAACATATTCAAATAGGCCTCATTTTCATCATCCAACACAGCAACAAGAAAAAAAATAAAATGGTGCTAAACGAATTCGAAACATGCAATTTTTGCTGTTTCTGCTGGTCATGTAGATATTTGGTACCTTGCGAGGGTCCGCATCCATGAAGCGTCCGTCATAAATTCTCGTTATACAATTTAAAAACATTTGCTAAACACGCATTTCCTGCATGGCAATGGCCTGTCGAAATGACCAAGGGTTTGGGTGCGAGAATCGCTCTGGGCTCAAAAAAAAGAAAACATAACATAAATTTACTTTTTGGCTGGCCAACGGCCGTCGCTTAGAAAGAGAAAAAAGAAAAACACCGAAAAATAAAGGACAGTCGAACGCCCATGGAGATAAAATTGTCAAAATGTTTGATGAATGCGAAACGAAATGAAAATTTATTTATATATATTTCCGTGTGTTTGTGTGGACATGTTTGAATTCCCGCTCCATTTGGTATTATTTGGTTTGTGTTTTTTAAGGTATTTCCATGGCATAAATAGATCAGGGAAATGTTTGCAACTCGCCACTCCCACTCATCGTGTTTATTTGCGTATGCAAAAAACGTTTTAAGTTAATTTGCCATGAAGTTTTTGGGCGATAGCAATAAACCACGAATTCGTTTTACATATATATTTTTTTATATTTTTGTTGGTTTTAGCCTTTTTGACACGTTACGACGAGAATTGAGCTATTGACATTTGACTTGAATTATTTATGTTATTGATATAAAAGATATCCTGTCAACGCATCAAACGTAGGAGTCCTTTTTCATTCACCGCATCTCTCGCTTCACTTCTTGAAGAATACTTTTGCTCACCGAAGCACAAAATTAGTGTTCGGCTAATTTACAGAACTTCGGGAAGAAGGGAAACCCATAGATGATGGATTCCAAAACACGTGTCAGTTCTCACACATACACACATCCCTGGGGGAGTTGGAAAAAATATGGAGTGGGCTCTACAAAGGCACATGGACAACGTGACGTGCCACTCATCGCCATGAGCCTTGAAAATTTATTAACACATGCCAATCATAAAAAGCGCAAATCGCATTTTCATTCGAACAAAAGCCGCCCAACCAGAAATCGAAACTGAAAGAAGATCCTCTCATAGAAAAAAAGGACATTCTGAAAATGAGTAAAAATATGGAGTTTTACTGGGAGTATTTTTGTTTTTAGTAATTTTCGATTAAGATTAGAAATTTTTTTATCATAGGTTTATGCAGTTCACTTTTGATACTACTTTTTTTTTTTTTAATTTTTGTAAGCCAGATTTTAAAGTAGTTTTTAAAACAAGAAAAAATGTAGTCTTCTTTTCAAAAAAGTACTGATTCACACTTTTATTCATTTTTACCATTATTATTATCAGATTTTTGCTATATTAGATATTTTAAATGAAAACAAAATACAGAACGCCATTCAAATGGCAACTTGGCTAGGCAGCTCAAAAATTACAGTCACGTTTTCGATTATGAAAAATTTTATTTCCAATTTTTTCCCGCTCCGGCTTTTTTCATGTTCTGCCACCCTCCGTTGTGGTTTTTTCTGTTGATTGTAGGTGCATTCAAACATTTATTTATTATTTATAACCCGTAGACAAAGGACATTGGCCAGGACAACGAAAAATTGTAGTAAACCTCACCGTTGCAACGCGTTGCAACAAGAAAATAGCGAGGGGTGATTGGCAAATCGCGGAATAAGGATGGGAAAAACTTTAAAGACCGCCTGCGGTTAGGCGAAAACTGTTAATTGATTTTGTCTCTGGCTCCGACGGAGTTGCCAAGTCGCCTGGCGATCCTTTATCCTTTGTAATCGTACATACCTTCAGCCCTGCCCGCCTGCCCATCGGATTATTGTGGCTTTTGTGCAGTGGGGCGCGGCATTAGCTCTCTTGGACACCGAACTGAACTGCTTAACTTTCATGCAATTTGCAGGCGGCCAGGAAAATAAAAATAGAGCGAGAGAAGTCAACTACTGTTTGGCCCGCATAAATCTCAGCCGCAGCTGAGAGAGGGAGATAGCCAGAGAGAAGTCCTTTTGAACGACAAACAATTTTATTGTGCTGGCCACAGGCAGCACACTCGCACACATCGCCTGGACATTGGTATATGAGTGAGGTTAGTGGCCAACAGCGACGAAAATTGCAAAAGGATATGACTTACAAACACTACAATGGAGGCATGGAGGCACACAGACACGAAACGCAGGCAGCAGGACACTTATCGGGCACTTTATAATATCCACTATTTTAAAGAATTTTATAAGTTCACTAACTGTATTAAAATCTAATTTTATTTCAAACAAAATCGTATTTAAAATTGAAACTTACAAAAGAATAAAGGATAACCTAAAATATCTAGGAAGGAGCTATAATTTTTTGTGAACTTAAAAACTGTATTAAAATTTACTGAAGTAAGTAATTTTGAGGAATGGTATATTTTAGGGTAAAGATGATTTAAATAATAAGAGTGGATTTAGGTTAAACAAAAAACTTTTATAATTTTAAGAATTAAGAAGTATCTAAGAGAGCACACTCTTAAATATGATAACCCCTCGCATCAGCTTATACATATATACACACATGAATATATATAATACAGCCTCACATGCGGTTGCAGTTTTGTGCGTCGGCATGACTGCCGGCCACGCCCACTGTCACAAGGGGCGGTGCAGCCCCCACATAAGAGTATTTCCCAGCACAGCTTGATCCTTTTTTATCTTCTATTTGATTTTCATTTTTAATACGAAAATAAGTTTAGCTTAAAATTGAATTATTTGATTTATTTTTAGAGAGAGAATGCCGAGCGAAAGGGAGCGAATAGAGATGGAGTGTGCCGAAAAGTTTTCTTATTTGATGCAACCACTCCCCGGATCCCCCAATCCTCCCAGCCCAATCCCAACTTGGCCGAAAGTGGTTTGTGCCGGCCAGTGTTTGTTGGCCAGTTTTGTCTGCGCTTTTGACTTTGAGCATAATTTAATCGGATATTTGTTGCTGTTCCAGCTTCCGTTTGCCAGTTTCATATTATTTAAGTTTTTCTCTACGCTCTCTACCTTTCTTTCTCTCCCTCTTTGCCCAAGTTTTTCATATAGGTTTTTACAGATTCCATTTGACAGGCCAAACTAAATGGAAAATTTTTGCAAATCAAATTTACGTTGCTTTTTGTGGCCAACATATACGTATAGCTTCCTTTTATTTTACTTTTGCTGGTCATGGCATGCAGAGAAAAACAAAAGATTTTAATCATCTTAATTAGTTTACGGTTCTGATTTCACCATAAAAAAGAAAACAAAGAAAAACCAAGAAATGCAACAAAAACACGAAGAGAGAGTCACGAACGGGTATAAAGATCGGCAATGTTAATACCTTTCGTTAATAAAAATGAGATTTGGTGTAATAAAATCAAAAATTATTTATATAATTAATATTTTGTAAAAATGTATATTCTGTATGAGGTCAGAGATCCCTTCCCAAAGTCTTTTTAACCCCTTGCAGGGTATCAAGACGAGGAAAAGTAAGACTAACATCTCCAGCAACCATTTGCTGGGATGAAAAATGGTGCTGGCAAACAACTTCGCACATGTTGCAGCCAACTTGCAGCTGTCTTTGTGTGAGTGCAACGTGTTTGTTAGCCAAATTGAATTTATGACCTGTGGCGCTACACTTACACCGAGATACTCGTACACATACCGAGGCTCACCTGCAATAGGGCCCCCCCGGTGCATGGAGGTGTCAAGGGGTGCCACAGGGGGACTTCGGTTTGGTTGCCCCGGCGACATTGTTAAATTTTGCGTTCTAATAGCCAAAGTGTTGCACCTGACAGGTGAGACAGCCGGCAACGAGCCAGAATCAGAATGTGCCATGTCACACTTGACCCCAAGCCGAGCTCGTTGACTCTGTTTTTCAGTTGTTTTTTTTTCAGTTGTTTTTCCCCTGCTCCCATGCATTTTGACTGTTTTAATATGCCGGCTTATTTGATGGAGCTCCTTCATCTGTTGTCCGATATGAACTCAAAAACTGAAAAAGCTACAAATGGTAGGTCAGAGGAAATTTATTGCTTGTTTTGGGGAACAAACTAAATGGGGATTTCTAAAGCTTAAATAATGCTTGAAACAGCCATTCTCGTTGAACTATTTTTAAATCAAAAACTAATGTTTGTTTTTAGTTGCATTGACTAAATCTTCTTCTTCGACTTAGAAAGCATTGATCTTTTCTGGTAAGTAATAAGAAAATAGAATTTTTTACATTCTGTAGATTTAAATCTTTCAACTGTTTTGAGCAGCTATCGACATCACTTTCTGATCTATAGCACTGTCTGGCTGATTTCGGAAGTTTTATATTTTTATACATTTTTTATGACATTCTTCATTCTAACTTGTTAAATATGGTAAAAAATTTGCATTTCAAAATATCAGGGTGGACCAAATTTTTCATTTTCGGAATTTGCGAAAAAAAGGCAAAAATGTAAATTTTAAACGGTGAATGTAGTTTTATTGGAAATTGATTTACCACTCTCCATATTCCGTTCATTTTTAGCTTGCCGAAAAATACTTAGTTTAGGTTGTAAAAATCATGGTGGACCAAATTTGGAATTTTTTGAAATTTATATATATTATATATATATATATAACATCAATTTTTGCTAAAAATGGTCAGTCTTGGATATTTAAATACGAGCTCAACGACGCATGGCATTCTTCATTCCGACTATATCTGGCTTTGTTATGATAAAAATACTGTATTTTTGGAACATTTTACCCACCTGCAAACACACATTCTTTGGGCAGCTTCAATTAATTGGAGCTAACTTACTGCCAAATTGCAATCGACAATTTGCTGAAATCCCACGAGAGCCACCTTTAAGTGACTTCTGCACTTGGTGTCCCTCCTCATGATCCCCGAACAATTTCACCGAGTCAATGTTTGGGGTGTGGATTGGGTGTCAACTACTAAGTTGGGTTTGCTGGGCATCATCAATATGTTGTCCACACCCAAAAAGTATCTATGACCAGGGTTACACATAGGCACTCCTCACACCATATTTTCCAAGTGCATAATTTCCACAGGTCGTTGGGAAATTGTGGGTGGCAATGCAGAGTTTTGGAAAGTGGTGTTAGTGGCAGGTTAGAAGGAAAACTTATGCGCGAACCTAAGGCAGATGGAGATGCCATTTGTATGCATTTGCCTAACTGAGCCTGGCTCAGAGCACGTTTCCAGCTCTGTAAACGGATGCACGGCTCAAAAAAATCTAAGAGAATTGTAAAATGATATCCTTTATATACCTTCCATCAACATCCAAATGATTTTTAAATTAGAAAGCAACCTTTAAGGATATTTTCAGTTATTATAAACATTTTTCCATAAAACTCACGATATATGCATACAATTTTTTTTCAGTGTTCGTGGGTGGGTATCTTTGTCTTGGCTACCATCAGCATCCTGGGAGTCCTTGTCCTGACCCGACCCATTCAGGACCTTGCCTCGTGTAGCAGCACTGTTTCGGGCTCATTGTTGATATCAACACAATTTAGTGTCTTATACATGTGACCTGAGTTGCTGCTGTGCAGTTTTGCCTGCAACTAGGCAGAGCTTTACCTAAATACCTGCCATTGGAGCCATCCTTCTCCAACCTTCTATTTCTAACTATCCACCCAGCATTGGATGCCTAAGCAAACAAGCCACATGGAACCACCCCACCCACTCACATGGTCACATAGTCCATGCACCTGCATGGAAAACAAAATGAGTTGCATGTTGATTAAGTCACCTGTACACACTTTCGCACAAGCAAACAGCACAGGCTGCTGCTCCCACGCGGGGAATGGAATTGGAAATGGGAATGAGAATGAGGAGATGTTCGGAGTGGCAGAGGGTAGCACATGTTGAGAGCTTTCTGGCTTTAGCTAGAAATTGTTGCTTTTTATGCAGCATCTGCAGCAGGTTCTTCTGCTCATGCTCCTTCAGCCTGCTAAAAATTGCTTCATTAAGTGTTTCTTGTTGGCCTCTCCGTAGCCGTGTATTAGTAACGCTTTTATGCTAATGTCCTTCGAGCCAGGGAAGGCCGCAAAAGAAAACAAACTGAAAGGTTCACAACGCACTAATGCAGACGGAAAAAAGCTTAGGAAACTGCTAAATTAGTAGTAAAATTAACATGTATTAACTATTTTTATTTTGCTGTTATTATTATTTATATATTAACTAAAATATTTTTGTATAATAATAGCCCTTCTTAATAAATAAGAAATTCTATAGTATTTTTTAATCCAACTTATTTCTAAAACATTAAGTTTTAAAGCCACTTTTTTGTCTGTGCAGTCAAAAGTTTACCATAAAATTTGATATTCTAGAAGACTCTTTGGCATGCACGCGTGACTTAGAAAATCTTTTGTTTAGATGACCCAACTATTTTTGGTAGCTTGGAATACGAATTCGATTGCATTTAGATTCAAGCTACAAAACAGCGCTTGAACTGGCAGTGTGTTTAAATGTCAATAAGATTTCCTGTGAAAATGATTTTACATTCCTTAAACTAATTTCGATTGCAATTTCTTTATGCTTAAAATTAGCATACACAAAAACTAAGCAGTCTTAAACTAAAAACCTAATTTACTACTGTTATTTCGTTTTGGCCTACCATTTTTGCCAGCTTTATCTTTAGGCCTTCTGACAGTTATCCTAAGATTTACAACGCTCTAAATCTCAGCTTCCCTTTCTTTCCCCTCACATCATCCACTATGCTTCTTTGTCTTTTCTTCAGCCTGACGTGTAATTTATTTTTGCACTATTTTTCAATTATTTAATTTCCTTTGCAAACACACTCACAGCAGTAAATGAAATGTAAATTGAAAATTCTGCATTTGCCTGGCAATCAAGATGAAGATGAAAGAACAACGAACACTTTGTACTTGTCTTAAATTTTTTTTTTATTTTTTGGAACTACAAACTATATTTTACACTTCAGTAGTTGAATAATTTTCTATAAATATTTGATTATCAGGATTTGTAAGGTATATAAAGATGGTAGAGTAATATGTGAATTCGGATAGTACTTCTTATTCTTCTGCTGTTTCTAATTGTCTCAATTTGAGCTGCCATATAGTTTCAATTAGGCTTTTCCTTGACGATTACCAGCAGCCTTCTTCCAAAGCCTGACTTTTACCACCACCCTTACTGCCGGAATTAATTTCGCAGCCAATCACACACCCGGTCGAACCCGAACCCGTACCCCAACCCAAACCCAAACAAAAACACAAACCCAAACTCTCGAACCCTCGCACATATTTGCGCATGCAAATTTTTCAAGCTATTTGCTGTGAAATTATGCCAGTGGCTGTCGACGCGCATACGCGGCTAATAAAATACGCAACAAACTACGCGATGCCTGAGTGATGAGGCAGCCAGGCGATTGCCATAATTTATGTTGCGGTAAACCAACGCCCCATCCTCTTACCCGGCATACCCGCCGCTTTACCTTTTCAGCACCGGGGAACTGCGAATCCGGATCCGGGCTGTTTATATTGCTTATTTAATATGTGCACGGTTGCCTGGATCATCAGCAGGAGCAGCAACGACAACAACAATGGCCTTTCATTGAGTTATGCCGCTCATTTGAAGCGTCAGCAGTCGGCTATAGTCGCAGTCGCAGCCATAACAATGAGCTCATTGCTGCTCCTCCACCAGCTTTTCCGCCCTCTTTCCACAGACCCCTCGCACTCTCTCCTTTCAGGCTTTCCCTCCCGTCGTCCATGTGCAGAAACCTTAAATAGTGGCGCGTGTCAATTTATCGCTTGGATATGACATTCCGACATCCATCAGCAGCTGCCGGGCCCAAGCTAATATTAGTTTTCGCGGTATTAGCGGAATTATTTCATTTAACTGGTACTGCTGTACGGAGAAAAAATTAAGAAACTACTTGGTAACTAACTCACTTGGCTAATAATATATATTATTTCTAATGAATTTTCACCTTTCTTTCCATCTTTTTTCTAATATATACTGAAATTTAATAAATTTATTTCAAACATATAAATTGATCATAGAATAACAGACCTCGATTAAATACACCATTAAATAATGAAGTCTTAAACTGGCTCACGGTCAGAAAACAATGTTTGTGTGTCCGCCAGTCTGATCCCATAAATAAATATCCACATTCTCCCATAAATATCTATATCACTTCATATTTCTCCACCATATCGTTTGCATGCGAGTAAATCTGAATGGAGGCGAGTTCATTGAAATTATTGACAAAATGCAGCGCCAACCATTGAATACTTGAACGAACACCTTGCATACCAAAGACCCTTCCTGTTTTTTATGCCAGTCTCTGTGTGTATTTTCTCGCTAAAGTATCGCAACAACTTTTGTCCGGTTGCATCAATGGATGCTCCTTATCAAACATTCACAGCCAGTTGCCAAGTTTCTATGGCAGTCAAAGATTTTGTAAAAGAATTTTCACATTGCGTAAGTTTTTTCCCTGCACAGAGATAAATATTTATTTTTATTTAGAATGTTTAAATATAAATTATTTGATGTCTTCAAATGGCCAATGATGATATCGTTTTATGTGTAATTATTTTTAAACACAGAGTTGTTGTATATTATTATCTTAAAATAAAAATCTCAAAACGAAGTTGAATTTGTTACATTTTCTTTTTTCTGCATTGGCTATGAGTGACTCATTTCTTCCCCATTTCGTGCTCAACCCTTTCACTATGACGTGGCGAAACGCGCCTAACTGGCTGGTAAGCGACACTTTCCTTAAGTTGGGTTCACTAAGTTCGGCTGGAGTTCAGTTTCAGTTCATTTTTCATTCATACTTACAAAGCAACAGACGCAGTGAGCGGCAATGCAGCTGATGTTGTTAATTTTATCCTTCAGTATTTCGATACTCTTCTAGATGGAAATTAGAGGCAACAAATTCTGAATATTTTTATTGTAAGATTTAATTGTAAGATTTTAAAAAAACGGTCTCTTAATCTAAAATTTGCTTTTAACCATTTTTTTATATTTGTTTACTTAGTTTCACATAAACGATGACTAGGGTATTTGAAGGTCCTACCGGACCTAGGACTTTCGCTCCATCTTATATCGTTGCATTCTATTCTTCTTACTCTTCGTGCTCCTTTGTGCCTGGTCTGCTTTTCATATAACAACAATATTTTATGCTCAGCTGTCTGGCTTTTTATGCATTTGCCCGGCTGCCTATGTGAAAAATTACAAAAAGCCAGCAAGTAGTGGCCAAAGCGGTGGGCAGGAGGATCAGAGTGCATCGGGAACGGGGGCAAAAAGTGGCCACAGCCGCAGAGACGGCGTCTAGGGCCAAGTGTTTGCCATGCACTTGACTGTGTTATTTTTGCCTCCTGTCCGGGCTCGACGCATAAATCAACCTGCTCCAAGCATTCCCACACAGGCACACGCCCAAGGAGCAGTTATATATAAGATATATATAAGAGGGAACCTCGTGACAGGAGATCGGGATAACTATTAAAGCGAGTGGTGGACCCTTAAAGATGAGCCCGCAATCGGATGCGACAAATTTTATTGAGCATCTGTTCAATGATGCAGCACAAAGTGGCAAGGAAACAATAGCAAAGTGTATAAGATGAAAAGGATACAGTAGAACCTCAAGTAAAATGGTAAACGCATATTTTAGTTACAATTGAGAAGACATTTTGAGTTAATTCGTTCAAATTTTTAAAAAAAAAAGTAAATTAGAGGGAAAACCATTATGAAAAAATAAAATTATCCTAAGGGAAAGTCAAGATTAACTCCCTCCTCACCGTTACTCCACATTTATAGCTCATACCAGAAACTTTCGGCCATTAAAAAAGAGAAGTTTTTCTGTTTCGTTTGCTTGTAGAACAACGTTTATCTTGTCGAGATGAAAACATGAAATGGGTTTGCTTTAATTAGTCCACAAAAGCGAAACAAAACAAATGCTCGCCGGATAACTCAAGGCGACTTGTGCACTATCTATCTCCATTACCTTTACCAACAACCCACTAGGATGTGTGTTGATTTCGTCTATGTGTGTTTTTGTTGGCATTTTAATTGGGGACAAATCCAAAACTTAAGTGCTGATAAAACTATAATCAAGCGCAGGTTTCCGCTTCCAGGCGAAATTCAATGGGAGTCGCCAAGGCCAGGATACAGGACTCCAGCCTCCCCACTTTTTCGCTGCGAACGCGTTGTTTGCTTAATGTGGTCATTATATGAAGTCTTCTATTCCAGGGACTCGCACTGAAAGTCTGTCTCACATGACAGTTGCCACCAACTGTAGCGACCGAGAATTTCCTTGGTTAATGATTATCTGAGTATCACCATGAACATGAACACCACCAACATCGTTTTTTTTTTATATTTTGCATTATTTTTTCCAGCAGTTTTCGCTCTTTTATGACACTTTTAATGACAGTCGAAATTTGATGTGCATGGATTTAGGGTAATATTTAGAGATGTCCTCGAGCTAAATGAGGTTTAGCGTGTAAAAATGGCTTCCTAAAAATACAGAGATAAAACAAGGAATATGGCAAAAATACCATGATTTAGTAGTTACTTTTTAAGATGCAGTGAAAAGATGTCTTGTTTTTTATTTTATGGGATTATTCTTTTTCAAGATAATGTTGTAAAAATGTTTCCTGCAAGATTTGTATATTTCTTTCCAGTTATGTTCTTTTACCCACTTTGTCGGGACTGCCGATTCCGCTGAAACGTTTTTGGCCACTTGTTTAATTTTGTGCTGAGCATTACGCTTAATGCTTTTACACAATAACCATGCGTTCTCACTGCCCTCCTCTAGCCCCCAAAATCCTGTTCCGACGCCCTGCTAATGGCCTTATAATTACTGTCCACGTCCGATGAAAGCCAGCAGCGACGAAAGGCAGAAAAGAATTGGCCCGAAGACCAAAGTTAACAAGAAACAGAGGAAAAATAAAATGAAATTTAGCTACATAGAAATGCAGCGGGTTTCATTAAATGCTCGAATTATGTACTTGTACTAGTAGTGGTATGTCCTTTTCTCTAGTTTTCCTTCCTTTCATTTTTCTTCACTTTTGGCCACCCGTTTTCTTTTTTTTTTTTGTGAGTTTTCCCAAGGCGAGGCCAAAGTGTTGGCAAGCTTCAAAAAGTTGCCTGCCACGGACAGCCTTGACTTGAACTTAAGTACGGAAGTGCGTTTCTTTGAGGGATGCGCCACCATAAATGGTTGGTTCTTATACCCATTATATACACCCTATAAATTCGAGATAAAACTATTCGTTCAACAAGATATTTTTTATATTTTGAAATAAAATATATGGGTTTAGAAACATGCAAGGTTTCTGCTTTGACTTAATAGTAACGATTTTAAGATCAGTTGGTTATAGTAAAATATTTATTTTAATAAAATATAAATAAAAATGTTTTGTGTCCCCAAATGAAAAAACTAGAACCATTACGGAAAAATCTCTTCAGGAAAAATATGAATAAAGCCTTCCAAGAGGCATCACCATTGGCGAATCCTTGGAGTGGCTCATAAACTATGCACGAGCGTAACGCTCCCTGTTTATAAGGCAGCTGGAGAAGGGGGCGTGACGCCCGCCCCATTGAGCTGCCCACAACTTTCAAATAAGAAAAATGACTTTTGCATGCATGTGGCTCTAGTGGATAGATAAATGCAGATGCGGGTTCGGATACGTCGACGTCAACGGATGCGGATGCGGATGCAGATGTGAAAGCAGGTTTGGATGAAAAATGCATCTGGAAATTTTCACGCATGCAAATCGTAAAAACAGAAAAAAAGTGAAGACAAGTAACGAAATAAACAGTAAACTACAGTGGAGATTTAAATTTAAAGGTTTATTCATTCGGCAAATAATTCTCTTCAAAGAAAAATATGAAAGTATGAATTAATGCATAATTTATTAATAATATAAAACTCGAACTAAGATTACATAATAAACTATTTTCTAATGTTTTTAAAGAACTGCCATAAAACTTAGTCCCTAAGCTTTCAAAGTTGAGGTTGTACAAATGTCTATATACGACCGAATCGCACTGTCTTGGCGAAACGCATTTTGTCGTTTGTCGTGCAGATTGTGGCTTAAAGCGGTTGGTGCTCTTAAAGAGCCAAGTAGAGGCAAGCTAATGCAGATGACTCCACTATGTTCACTAGCAGGGTTATCGTATTTTTCGGTGGCACCGAGAAGAGGCAAGGGTGATTGTGGGTAAAAAAGGAAGGGGTTCGGATGGTTACTGGCGCCTCAAGTTGCGACCAAGTTGACTGCACGGTTAGTTGGATCCGTGTGGAGCGGAGCGTCTCCATTGTCATTTTGAATTTGTAACAACATGCGCACACGACAATTTGCATTTCCGCTTGCCAATGGGATAGTTTTTCAACCATCCGGACTCTCTCCGCTACCCTAAAAACCCTTATCCCAATCCCTTCTGGGCCCAAACATTTGCTCGGGTTCTTTGGGGAGAATTTCATTTCACTTTGTCTGCATATTCCAGCCCGGCACGGACCTTTAAAGATGCAACGGAGTTTGCCAAAAATGGCAGTAGCACCAGCAGGAAAACAACAACAAAAAAACAAAGAAACCAAGCAAATTGACAAACAAAGATGCACTGAAGCCGAAAAGGAAAAACAACATGCAAACAAACAGCGAAACCAAGCCAGGAGACCAAGCTCAGCTCAACTTAGATTTCACTGGGAGAAAGTTTACAAATAATTTGGAAATACCCAAAATAATACTGCGCATAAAAAGATCAAGAATGGTTATATTCAAAAAGTGGTTTGAGTAAACAAAAAAGAAATTTCTGATTCTATTCACTGATCTTGTCAAGTTCATTTCCAACTTTCATACCGATGAATTTTCTCTCAGTGCCCTTTGTGCAGCTTATAATTGAACTGTGGTCCAGTCGAGCGAATCGAATGGCCAAACGGCTGCCTGGATATACGAAAATAATGAAAATGCAACTTAATTTCTTGTCCAAAATGCAGAACACATGCCCACAAAAAGACACATTCAGACGCACATTACCAACACCAGCAACAACAACAACGGCAATGTGGGCCTGGGGGTAAAACCCTGGCCGTTGTGACAATTTTTGGTGTAGATGGATATATTCTGTCTGGCCTTTTTCGACCTTCCACCCCACACACCCATTCTCTTTGTGGTTCGGTGTGCATCAATAAAATGTTGGCATAAAAGCTTTGAACTGGCCCATAAACTGGGCGCACGTTGCGTATGCTTAATACGTATGCAACGGAGTTGGACGCCAATTGTGATTCGTGATCCCAGAGTTTAACAAAGCTGTGACTTAATTAAATAAGGGATTGAGTATTAACTCAATTTAATGTAAAAAACTTTTGTACATTTTCATTCATTAAATAGCTTTTTGATTATACTTCTCTCTATTTATTTTAAAATTTAACATTTTTCGATTTGTTTTCAAAATATTTTTCCTCGGCTGTTTTTGATCATAAATGTATGATATACACATTTTTTTGTTTAATATCAACTCAAAACTAAATTAATTTTGTAACGACTGGAGAACCAACTCCATTGAACAATCATCAACGTTCATTAAACACACCCTCCCAACGCTACTGAAAAATTCCACTCATCGGTAGCTTTTTAAGAGTTGAGAGTACGGGATGGTCACCAGTAACCCTGGCATTGGACACAATGGACACTAACTAACTGGTATGTCTGATTTGAATGTAATGGGTCTATGCTTCTTTTTTCCCTCCCTTTGCCTTTGAACATGGTACCCCCTTTGTGCTCCTCTCCCTTAGATCCTAAAATCAAATGCAACCACATCCTAAGCCCGAAAAAACTGCAACAATTTGCGGCTTTTTGGGAGAGGCAGGTCACTACGCATAGTTTTTCATTCCCAATTTGAAGGCCTCAATCAGTTTTTGTGCCTTTTGAGTTTGAATTTGATTTTGGCCCGGTGTGTGTGTAGGGGGTGTGTGTGTAGGTATGAATGTATGCTTGGGTGTGTGTCCTTTATGGCTGCTTATTGGTTTCATGTGCCAGGTGGGCCAAAACCGAACAAACAAAAAACATTTTATGAGCTTGTTATTGTCGTCGTCGGCCACGCCTTTTGTGTAGTCCATAAAGTTGGCTTTTATTGCTTTGTCGTTGCCGCCGTTTTTGGTCAACTCCTAATTGGAAGTTCTAAATTTCATTGTTTGGCTTTTAAGCTTCAATTGTTTGCGGTTCGAATGGTCATAAATATTGAGTGCTGTCGGGCTCTAAAGTTCTCGTCTATTCATTGCGAACTTGCATGACCTATGCGGCGTGGTCAATCAGTCGATCGGAGCAATGGGTTAATAAAGGGTGTCCATATAAAGGGACAGAAAAGGATGGATATTTACGTTGTTTATATAGCTTTTTATATAGCTTATTATGTGTTCTTATTCTTGTATTTTGAATAAGAAAGACAAAAAAAAAATTAAAACATATTATATATTTGGTTAACCTTCTTATGTAACCCTTGAAAAACTTTTAAAGTACTAGGACTTCTGTGGCATCATTTTCAATAGCATTTAATCCAAAGGAAACCAATTTTATCCTCCTTTTTGGTTTCCCACTTTCAGAAGGAACATTTACCAATTTGGCTGGCTAATGTAAATCAATGACCTCTTATTAAAAACTTTGAGACCCACAAATTGTCTGGCACGCTAAACTTTTGAACTTCCCGCTGGCCAAAGTCCTCTGAGTGGCAGAACGCAGAGATTCAGGGCAAAACCTCTTCGCCGCACAATGGAACGCTTCTTGCTATTAGCGCACAAAAGTCAACAAACATACAGGGAGCCAAAGACGTCGAAGCCAGCGCCCACTTGAAAATAAGTAGAAAATCCAGAAGAAGAAAATCGAGTGTAATACTATATTCGACTTCTAAATATCCTTTGTAAAACATTTATTAAATATAATTATTAAATAAACAATTGAAAACATTTGTAAGGAATGTAAACAAAATATAACAATATTTTACCTTATGAAAATCGTCATCTTAAATCTATAAAATATTTATAAGATACATTTAAACCAAAATACCAATACTACTTTCTAATCAGAAAGAAATATAAATGAAAAAAGATTCATAAATAGTCCTAATTTGAATATACCCATAGTCAACAAAAGAATCCTGGATGCAAGAAGGCAAATCCTGGCGAGTAATGCCAAGAAAACTTTTCAATTTGTAGGCAGCTGGTTCAGCAAGGGGAAATCGAGAAAATTCTAGGGAAAAAAAGTGAAGAAAATGGGATCGGAGGTCGGTTGAAAAATGTGCACAGCCACTTGGAGTCGGACTTCCGACTCAGGATTTGTGGCCACGCAAATTCTGTTTGCCCGAGTGTAATTTCTTAAGTTAAAGGTAAACACTTGGCGAGCTGTAACTGTAAGTGTGGTTACAGCAGCGCTCGATGCAAATGACAGGCGGTGGAGTGCGTTAAGAGAGTGGGTGAAAAATGGACCACCTACTCCGCCACCCATCCTGCAAAGAGGCGACGTCAAGCACATTCCATTCTGGGCAACAGACTAGATTTTTTCAGTTTGTCTATCACTTTATTTAAACTGAACACCAAATGTGTTTATGATTTATTACAAATAAAATTTAACCACCCTTTTAGTGAGCAATTAAATTTTAAATGTCGGTCCTTTACAGGATTTTCCCCCGCAAAAATACAATTTAAGCCCAATAATGACGCACTAAATGACTTTATTGTGTCATATTTATTTGGTCCCAAATGCCCTTTGCAATTTGTGTTGCATTTTCTGCTATTTATGCATTGATCAGAAATTTGTTTACCTTGTAAGCTCAACTGCAAACACTTTCGTACCACAATAACAACGACCGAACATGATTACAGCATCGAATCCAGATGAGATAAGCACACAGACACAGAGAGACACCCAAACAACACAAATACAGTCACAGGCAGACACACTCATTTTACATAGATTTATGTTGTATGCCTCACTTAAATATACAAGATTCAATGAATTTTCAATTAACTTTGATTGGCACTTTTCCTTATACATAGAGCACACTCCTCCGCAGGAAGCATGATGTTGGATGTTTGTGGTTGTCCTGGCAGACCGAGGAAGGTATATGTTTGGGAGAGAAGGAATGAAGCAGGACCAAACCAAGACTAGACGTCTCTGCAGACGAGGGAATTAAAGTGTATGCATGTCCAAATGATGGACTGACTGCCTACCCTTGTGCATTTTATGCAAAAATCCAGCCCGAAATCTGTCAAATATGAAGCAGAAGGCACTGAAGGAAATAGTTACGGTTCACTGAGAAAATGATTTATATTGAAGAAAAAAACACATTAAAGTGGTTAATTATACAAAAGTAACAACATCAATAAGATTAAGATATCTTAGAGGCAAAATCTTTAAATCAATAATACAAATTGTTAATTTCAAAACTTTCCCCTAAGTGCATTTCCAAGCAACAACCAGCTGTAACAATCATGGCATTTGGTTTGGCTATTTGCTTCGGTAAGTCCGCATCAGAAAGCCATGTCAAACTGGAAAACAAACATTTACAAACAAACAAAAACAACCGGAAAAACAAACATGTAAGGGATAACAAAAACATTGGCATCACAAAAATTTTACAAATATACAAATAAAATAATGCAACGCACAAAAAGGGAAAGCGTTACAATAACAAAATCCGATATCAAATAATGACTTTGAAAGTAAAGACTGTTTTTGTGGTAAATTGATAAAATTTCACATATTTCGATTTTCATAAATGCCAGGCCCTTTGACAAAATACAAATTCAAATTTTTACAGCCTGCGGGTAAGCGAAAAGTTAAAACCAAACAATTAAGTAAAATGTTAAGGTTGTCAAACACATTTGTGCGAAGGCCTTAAGCCTTAATTGCACACGTAAAGGTGAGAATTTCTTAATTTTTAACACATTACTCAAAAATTTCTTCAAATCATAGTCATTAAATTAAAATATAATTAATTAAAATATAAACTTCATTAAGAAACTCTTAAAGCAATAAATTTATTTGCATTTGCGTTTTTGATGAACGGAAATTTGATTTCTTTATTGAGTTTAATTTTTTTCCTTCACCATTCATGAATTATGGTTTCTCTCACTATTTATACAAGGAAAACTACTAAAAATGCTTTAAATCCAAATTAACCATACCCATGTTGTCCCAGTTTCGTAAAGAATGTATTTCTCACATTTTTATCTCTATTTTTTTCACTTGTCGCATAGGCATTGTGAAAACCCAAAGTTCTAATTAATACCCAGCTGCTCACACACTCTGTCATCAAGGACCAAAAACAAAAGAGCCAAAACATATAAAAAAACAACATAAAAATGGCCTGCGTTGCTACTCAACTTTGTACGCTTCAAGTTCAGCTTAAAAAAAATAAAAAACACGAGAAAAAATCAGCTGCTGCAGCAAATATTAGGCGCACAAATGCCAGCAATCAAAATGCAAAGCTGTAAATAGAAAAAAGAAATCGGGACTGGGGGAGGTCGCTAACAAACAAACTACGACACGCTTGGCAAAAGGCTTATTAAAAACGCATAAAAGAAAACGGCACGTTTACAAAGCTGGCTCACACGCATACACACACACACACTGCATGTGTGTGGGCTTGCAACAAACACAGACACACACATATGCAGAGGCACTCGGGCGCATAAATCCGCGCTAAATGAGTTTAACACTTGGCTTAATAGTTTGGTTTTATGAAAAGCAAAAAAAAAACAAGAAAACCCAGAGGGAAAAGGAGCAAAAAGAACACGACCATGGAAGCAAAATAAAAAAATGGTAAAAAATAGGCAAGCAAGCAGTGGAAAAAATAGGTTCCATAGCATACTTTTATGCGCAATAGAAAACTTGCAAATCGCTTTTTGTTTTCATTGCAGGCTAAAACAGCGGGCTTGACGTGGGTGGGCGACTCTGAGCCAGTCGCCTTTGAGCTTTTAGCCCGGCTTAGTTGTGTGCAGTTTTTGTTTTTATTTCTATTAGCAGACTGGCTTGGTCCACTGACTAAATGAAAAGTGGAAAGTGGGCGGGATTGTGCACCCTCGTTGCTACAAAAATATACGACTTTTTTCAATAAACGAGTGCACAAAGAGCAAAATCACAGTTTGTTTTCCTGGAGACTTGGCTTAAATATCAACAATTGCTACATGAAAGAGGCAGGACAAGGAACTTTTTCTCCTTAGGCGAAAGTTGCATATTCAAAGTGCCAGGTCTCTTGGAAATGAAATGATTTTCTAAGTTGATTTTTCGAAAATATCAAATTATTCAATCATTTAGTCCAGGGTAAATAATTTTCTAGCAGTCAAATATAAAGTAGTCGAGAAATTGCAGTCGTTTTAAATATTTAAATTATAGTAGTGCAGCATGTGGCAAGGCAAGGTAAGTCAGTAGTTAATATTTTACAAGCTTTTTACTTTCAACATAATTACAGTTGCGGTGTCTGGCGGCACGCGTTTCAAGCACTTTGAAAAACTATTTGCACACAGGTCCTGGGAAGAAGGACGAAGGACGAGGTGCTGGGTCCCGGGTCTGTTTCAACAGCTCTGGAAGAACATACAGACACACATGCTGGGCACATACATAATTTAGCACGGCACTTGGACAACATTAACGTGTGTAGCCTAGCGCTGAGTGCTGCTACTTCGGCTGCTCCTGGCTGGAACCCCTAAACGGATACGCCTTACAGACACACTGAGAAGCGGACAAGGACACACCCACACAGACACAGAGAGAGACAGAGAGTGCACCTGGTGTGCCTACATATATATAAGCATTAGCTGATGTGCACCGTAAATACTTTCAAGGACTTCCTCTTGCATCAGATTGATGGGACTACTCTCTGATTTATTTCCCTTTTGATAAAAAAAATTAACATCATAGATTTATAAATGTTTCCCATTCTTATCTTTAAGAGATTTAATGTAAAAAAAGAGATTACCCTTTTTATATTCTTTTTCACAGTGCATAATATATTTATCCCCGTAATACATATATAATTTTGCGCAGTTTTTTGTCGTTTCTCTTGTATTTTATTGGTAGCACATCCTCTGCCAACACAGGCTGCACTTTAATGTCTCCCCTCTCCTTTTTTTTTGGCTTGCGCTTCCTTTTTCGTGGGCTCTGTTTTTTTAATATTGTGTTTACCTTTGCTACTTTATGTTTAAGTGCAGCTGCACAAAATATTCTTCGGAAAAAAGCACATCACAGGACGGCGAGAGAAGAAGAGCCCAACCTTAACAAGCAAACAAGCGTTGACAAGCTTTTCGTTGCCATCTGTGGGTGGTACTTTGTTTTGGTTAATACTTTCTGCTTTTTGTGGTAACTGTACAAATATTATTCATTCAGAAAAGCTTAAAAATGTGCAACGCTTCTTCTTTAGCTGATGATCGCTCTATTTAGAGATGTACATTTGAGGGATCTCAGTTATGGGTTAAAAAAAAATGTTATTCTTAACATTCCAACTAACTTTAAATTAACAATATAAATATTGAATCAAAATACAGATCTAAATTCATTTATTAATTGATATCTATATTTCTTAAAATCTGAAATCTTTCCTAGTCAAAACGCAGCAAAACTTCTTCCGCAAAAGTTGTGCATTAAAAATTTATCATAAACAAACATGTGTGGATAGAATCTCCCTCCCCAATTTGTATTCCTCTGCAAACCAAAAACACAAGGAAAACCTTTGTGATGGTAAATCTTTACAGCTAACAATTAAGTCGCATAACGAACAATTCTGGGTAGTTATGGATGGCTGGGAGAGAAGACAGAGGCGAAAACTTTTTATTACCACACACTTGCGGGCTTTTGGGGAACTTTTCTGCTGCTTCCGATAAGCAGTTCTGACAAACTTTGCGCCATATAAAATCCCACACAGCTTACAGCGGGAAAACAGTGACTGCAAGTACAACTGTTCCAACAGTAAGCAAAACTAACTAGCCGTAGTGAAAGACAAGCCGAGAAGGCCGAATCTGAAACCAAATACCCCCCAAACCGAAGCCAAACTACAGCGGCAATTAATTTTGGTCCCCTTACCAAAAACGAAACAGGAAGCCAATGAAACGTGCCGGTTCTGGAGTGTTATCATTATGGAGCATCTTGTACCATTTAAATAATTACGAACTAACTAAGCGAGAACCCAACAACAGCAAAAAGAAAAAAGTAAACGCATTGCGTGCCAAACGACTTAAATTTCGGTTTGTTGTTTTCCCTTCGATGTTGGGGTGGTACTAAAAATTACCCGAAATTAAAATATTTTTATTACCCCTCAGTATTTGTTTATAAATAGTTTGCTCAATTACTGTTTTAGTTGTAGTAGCGTTGTCACTGATAAGCCAGCAAGCTAATTAGCGTTAGATACAGCAGGTATTTAATCTGAACTATGCCCTTTGGTCATAATAAACTAGGGAAAGGAAAAACATTTATTATTGTTCTTATCTTGAAAATAATTCATTTGTAAGCTAACCGTTTTGTATATTAAGTAAGATTGTTCGTGTGAGAATTTTTATAACTATTTGTAAAACTCTTAAACTTATCATTGTGGGAAACTAAAGGAATCGGTTATTTGCATAACTTTCCAAATGAATTATTTAAAGAATACGCAGGATATCATCGAAAGGCAGTGTCCCTGAATGCTTCGAATATTCCTGTTGCCTTTTGAGCCCGCGGATCAACTGTCTGGTTTAATAAAGCTCTGTGCGATATTTTAATACCAAATTGACAGTGTCAGAGTAAAGTGTTGCACTGCTGGCCTCAAAACCTCGATTCTTTGCCGTTGTCTCTGCTGATGCATTTTTCACTCTATATTTTTAATGTTTATTTTTTTACTATGTATTTTTTTACCCCACTCGTTTTACGTTGTCAAACGAACGATGCTCTGTGCTGGCTGAGACCAATTTATCACACAGCTTGCCCCAATAGATTTAAATTGTCACATCGTTTGTCATGAGAAGAGCAGCAACAACAACAGCATCAGCAGCTCTGGCTAACTGGGCGGTTTAAAAGGAGGAGTGGCTTGGAAGAGCAACTGACACAGAACAGGGTTAGTCAATTTTTATGACAATTATTAATAATATGCGTGTGTGCATATATTTATTAATTAATTTTTACAAACACAAAAAACGGTAGAAAAAGGCGGTCAAAAGAATTAATTATAATTAGGCAGATGCATTGTTGCCTAACTAATTATGAGCATCATATTGTTAATACCATTGACAGCAATTTGTCAATAATCCGCTTTCAAGGGAAAAGAAGAGTTTGTCTTTAAAATGCGATGTGGAAAATGCCCTATAAAGTGTTATTAATAAGTGTGTTATAAATACCAAATAATAGTTATCAAATATAAGCAAAATCAATTTGAAATGACAGTAAAGATTTTTGCTTCTATATAAATCAACTTTGACCGTTTCACTATGAAAATATATTCATAATATATTAGCTATGCCCACTAAAAAGTGCGGCAAACGCAATTAATAAGCTGAGTACCACTCATTATTCACTTCTTTTCTCTTTCCCGACACCGACGCCAACTCTAATCAGACAAATTCAATTGGCATTAATGCGACAGCTAAATAATAAAATAATTTATGCGGCTCACCGAAGTGCAAACGTAGTCGATGGAAAGTGGTTGTGGGAAGTGGAAACAAGCAGAAGATGGGGTTGGAAAATCAAAAAAGCTGGAAAGGAGCTAAAGTAGAACAGAGAGAAACAGAGCATTTGGAAAATCCCCCGACAAACAATTGAAAACTAAAACGTAGCAAGTGTCTCTAAGCTATCCAGCTGGGATTTCAATGTATATATCTAACTCTGGCTGAGTGTGCTGAAAATGTGCTAGAAATTAAAAGATAAAATACCAATTAGTGGCTCTCCTAGGCAGCTTTCGACTAGAGCTGAAGCTGAAGCGAAGGGGGATGGAATGGAATGGAAGTGTTTGCTAATTGAAAAACAAACTACATTTGCAACAAATTAAGCCACAGACACGTACTCCAACAGCAACAGATCATGAGCAGTAGGTAGCGATGGGCGGGCGGCCTACAGAAATGTATCCCTATATCTACATTCAAAAGCGAACACACAGAAATATTCGCAAATTATGAAATATTCAAATACAGTTCCGGGCTGGGCAAACATCTAGATATGAGTGTGTTTGCAAACAAGGAAAAGCAATTGCAATCAGCCGAGCTGAGTGTTGAGCAAGCATTGTGTTTGACACTATTCGGGATGCACTGCATCCATTCCTACTTCCCATCTTCCCACGTCCTATATTCCCCATTTCATCTTGTGAGCAAACGGAAACGGAAGTTGCATTTGTGCCTTTGATGATGCGTTTGTGGAACATCCCGTTGAATGCATTTTGCCTCTTCTTGTTTGCTGTTTGTTGATTTCCAGCTGCCTCGTAACACACTTAACCCGCATCCCAATACTAAGCAATTTCCATTCGTATCTCAATTCTTGAATTTTTCTCCTATTTTTATAAATACGCATCGCTGATGTATTTTCTATATTTGCTCGATTGGGGGATCCGTTCAAACCAAGGTTTGACGACGTATGCAACCGAAATAAATGAAATTTTTTCAATTTCTACATTTTACAATGGAAAATAAAAAAAAAAGGATAAGCTTGTGTTTAATGCTGTACCACATTGCAATGCAGAATCTTGTGAAATGTAATAACCATTGAAACTTCATTGCGACTCCACTTAACCAAGCTGTTGGCCCAAGTCAAATGAGTGTGTCATACATGACGTATGCGCAATTAATTTACGGCCATAAATTCATAGCGACCATACAAGAAAATGTCACGCAGAGCAGATATATGCGCCGATATGCATATATAAGGTCCATCATTTTAAGAGCCCATATTGCAGCATGATTACTACTTAAGCAATTGTGGGAGGAGAAAGGGGTTGAATGGAGAATGGAGAAAGCAAGTTGAGGAGGCGAGAGTTATTGAAATGAAATGCTCGCAATATGGCCAATAAAAAAATATGCGGGAAATAAACGAAACGCTTAACTCGAGCCGAGCAGCGAGCACTTGGCGAAAAATGTTTGCCAACCAATATCAATGTGTATGTGGCATGGCCATGTATGCATATGTACCAGTTAAATGCAGGCCGCGCACACTGGCGAAGTTCATCTGGCGCTGCAGGCTCTCAAAGTATGATAAATGAGCGTAAGAGTTAAATGCCGGCAAAAGGAGCGGACCAGGCTCAAACCAAACGACCGTCATTAAAGCTGTTTTATGGTCAGCTTGTGAGGCGAACTGAACGGAATCGAACGAAAAATATCCTGCTTTTACAAAAAATTGTTATCCTTATAAACTTAAAAAAGAAAATGATTTGAAAATTATTGTAAAAAGTAATGAGAGAAGAATTTAGTTTATTTTAACGCAGAAACTTGACAAGACTTCTAATATCAATATAAGTAACATGTAAATAGAAATATTTTAAACTCATTGAGTAAGCAAACATGAAAAAAAGCATTCCCTGATTTTTGGAAACATTATCATTACCCCCACAATGATGTAAGGGAGAGACAAAGGTAAAGGCCAAGTCCTTTTTGGCTATGTTAACTTGACCCACGAACCGAATGGGGGGCGACCACTTCATCCGCGTTCCATTGTCCGCGTTCCGATGTAATTGCCATTTTAAATACTTGTTCTCCCTTCTCGGTGATTGATCGAAATGGTGTATGAAAAGAGGCCAGGGTAGTCACGGCCATATGCCATATGGTATATGCCATGTTCTTTAAGCCGTATGCTAAGCAGCTTACTGGAATGCCAAGACACGCATAAGGAGCTAAAATTAAATTTTTCTGCTTCGCTCCGCTTTTGTTTTCGTCTGGCCAAAAGGAAAACTTTGCTTGCTTATGAGAAATGGCTTGAGCTGCAGCAAAACATGAAAATGAATTTTTCAACATGTTCCTCTTAAGCTGTCTTAAACAGCCAGACTAACACACAGTTACAGTGACACCCATGTGTGTATGGCCATGTGAGAAGCTAATAAATAATTGTCTGGTTAGCGTGGAGACAAAAGGCGGCGCCTACAAGTGGATGTGTTGCAAAAGTCCCAACACCATCGCAGCGCAAATAAGTACAAATAAATCATGTGTCCTTTCAAGTATTTTCCCCTTTTTTCTCGACAAATAACAACAGTCTGTGGAAGAAATTAACGTCTTAGGGAGAGAAATTAAGTTGTGAAATAAATAGGAAATTGACTGCAACTACGACTTTAATGTAAAGCTGCTTAATAATAATCATATACATATTATTTACACCCAATATTAATTATGTAGGAAATGCTTTTTGTGTGAAATTTACCACAATTAACTGCAATTGTTGCCCATCAACTGAGATAGCGTTGAACAAAAGGTTAATTAAGCAGTTAAGTTTTGATTGTTCGTGTCAAAAGCAAATCCATTCGCATTTACGAGGATATCGGTCGGCGTCTAAAGTTTCATATGCAAACAATCGCGTTAATTTATAATCCTCTTAGCTGGCCAAATTTAATTTGGCATCGAGAGCTAGCCACTTGGATGAAGTAAATTTGATTGTGAGCACCAAATTAAATTACTCTCTGAAATCATAAGCATTATTGAATTTATTTCGATATTCAAATTCATTTTAGTCAAGCTAAAAGTATTTAAAATTAAAATTCAGCTTACACTTATCCTAATTTCTGTAGGTTTAAATCCAGCTTCAAATCTAGATTAATACTCTTTTTCGTCTAACTTCCTAAAACAAAATACTTAGAGGATTACTATTTTAGCAAGTCCTGTGGATTCCATCAACTTTCATTGTATAATTCAGAGACTACTGGTCGAATGTGCAACTACACACATTACCAGAACAGTGCTTAGTCCACAAGCGATTTATAACAGGCCGGGCAGTGGCAACCATACTTAATGAGATATTTTATCTAAGCATTAGCCATAACACCTATCAGAGCACCTACAGACCAACTGCCGCTTCGAGAGTCCGTTGAGGAAGCTAAGAAGTTATAGCATCGGAACACTTGCAAAAATTTTGTTTTTATATATAAAAAATTACATAAAATATAAGTAAATAATTTAGTGGTTGTCAATCTGGTTAGCTTAGAAATCATCTCATGTTCTAGAATGTGTTTAATATAATAGATATTTGTTCAAGTGCAAAAGGAGTCTTAGGACTTCTGGAAGCACCCACTAAAGCAACAAACATTGTCCATATATATATGCGTGGGTGTTTTTAGCAAATTAGGTTAACAAACTAATAGATACACGGGCATCCAGATGTGTGTGTGCATTGTGTGTGTATTTGTGCGGGGGCAATTGGGAGGCACCAACAACAACAACTTCATTAGCTAATTCAATGCAGGAGGGATCGGGACAGTATCGAATGTGAGAGGGGGTGATGTGGTCCCAGTCGTATGCCAATAAACACAATTTTACGCTAATTGGGTAACAAATATAATTGCCAAGAGCAGCGTAATAAACCACAGGCAAACACAAGCACACACACTCGCTCTTGAAGCGGTACATATATGCCTAAATAACGCAATCGGAGGAGCATTCGGTACTACAACTGTTGATACACGGAACATCTACATATACAGGTATCTACGGGAGGGGGGCAAGTGGAGAATGCCAGGCAGTCATCCATTCCATTGGCATCCATTGATTCTGGCCTGTCGGGTGCCTGCGTTCTCGACCTCAACAGGTTCATTAACTAAGTAGCTGCGTTGTCCCAGCAACTCGACAACTCTCATCTCGTCCTCCTGAATCCAGAGTACGGAATCCTGGTCCTGCATCCCTATCCCAGCAGGAAACACTAAGTGGAGAGCTATGAAGTCAAATGAGGAGGCGGCAGTTCCACCCTTTGTAATTAGCGTCAAGCGGGACAAAACGCTTATTCAGCTATGGGAAACATCAGCGGAGGTTGAACGATTGATTATGGCTAATCAATATTTAGATATTTAGTAAAGGATTTGTCTTTGTTTTGGTTTGTGTCTCATAATAGTGTTTATTACACAACAAGAAATAACGAAAATATTATAAATAAACCTATGTATAAAATCTACAAATTAACAAAACCACCCTCGCACCTGCCTTGTTACGTTTGTTTGCCGCGACGTAATGAGTTTCTCAATTCATTATTAATTAAAGCCTAAATAAACTCCGGCTAAATTATTATCAATCCAACCCAGAGCCATTTGCAAAGTGAAAAATTCTCCTCACTTTCCACGGCGATTTTCCCAACCTATCCGAAAAATCAACCACACCCTGAACGGAAAAACCCAAGGCAATGGTAAAAAGCAAAGGCACAGAGCGTAAATGTTTGTTTGCGTAACGCGGTTCGATTTATTTGCATTTGGTTAATTGAAATAATTGTCCTTAATTTGTTTGTGCCTCAGAGCAATGACAAGCTCCTTCCACTCCCCCGATGATGAGTCCTTCTTCGGGGCACTCCGCAATTGATTGTCTGCGATTCGCGTCGCTAATGGCGGGGAAATCAATTACTTCTAAGCCCTCATTGGGGAAGAAGATGGGGGCCCAGCACAAAAAATTGATTAAAATTGATTTACGACCGACAACCACCGACAAGAGTCAAATGGCAAGCCAGACATGGAGGCCATCTTTTTCTGTCACTTCGAAAACCTGCATTCTTAGCCTTGAATACAAAAGTTATATCTATATAGTTTGAAGAAAGGTAGGACCCATGTTGTTTAAAGAAATTGCTGATGTTGTAAAATGTTTTATTTTCCAGCAAATAACTATCAGTAACATTAAATTAAGGGAGAATTATTGCCTAGTAATTGGATTAATATCTGCCCAAACGTTCTCGTTTCATTCACACTAACAAAATTTTAATATTTGTGCAATTAAATCGTCTAGTTAGAGGTCATAGACTAGTAGGTACCTTCTAATTATAAACTTTTTGTTGACACATGCAATAACAGTTGACTAATTTATAAATAACAATTCCTAAAATACAATCAATTTATTACATTAACTTAGCTTTAAATGTTTTTATCTTAAAGCCAAAAATCATATAAATGCAGCCAACTTACGGATATTCAAAGGATACTTATGAAGCACTCATCCCAACCAATTACCCCGAAAACATTTCATTTAATTTTTCGCTGACCTAGCGTCGCCCAGCGATGTGTGCAAAATACTTTTCGTTGACTGGTAATTTTGTGAAATTTTCATAAGCGCGCATTATGAAAATATTTGCGGTTATTAACGAACGAGCGGGCGAATGGAATAAAATGGAAATGAATTGAATTGAATGCATTGCATGTGGTCAGGGAAATAGAGAAAACATGGAAAATTGTGCTATCTAATGCATTTGCGCAACAACTCCAAATCAATATCAATATCGATAATAATATTCTTCATGCAGTAACAGCGTGCATTTGTGGGTTCTATCCTCCTATTTGTATATGTGTCGTTTTGGCCAGGCAATTAAAATGCGACAGCCACAAAGTGTCGAGATCCCTCTTATAGCTGCGCACCCTGCTGAATCGAATGCAGTGCGAGGAATATAATTGATGCATTAGCCACGGGGTCCTGCGGGAGGACCTGGCACTAAGCCATATCCCACTCTAAATGTCAACTGTCGCGCGTTCTATTCATAAATCAAATGAACGAAAATGCATTTTCAATGTTTTTTTGCTTAATGTTGATTATTACTATTTGATATTTGCTCCAATTGAGTGCAACCATTGGCCAAAAGGGAGCAAGAATGGGAAGAGCTGGGATCACCATTTACAACCGCTCGCCATGGCTAACAAAATATTCATAATGCGGCTTACATGTCGTATGCGTGATGTGTTATTCTTTTTGCGGCTTTCAAACGAAATCCCGGCGCTGGATTTCGATGAGGTGGAACTGGGTGCTTAGTGGTTTTCGGTTAGCTGCATGTTTTTACTATCTCCCATATCCGTCGCCCTATTAGCACCATCTGACTCCATTTTTCCTGCCCTGGCTTTCATTCGTATCTCGATTTCCCAGTCGAGGACTTTTCAAATTGATATAAATTGAAATGCGTTTCCTGTGCTTGTGTCATATTTAGCGTGGATGATGACTTGGAGGTGAGTCAATGTGGAACGGAATGGAATTTATGGTAGGTGCATTAAATTAATATTGGCAGTGATATATTAAACTAACTTAATAAACTAGCTACCTAGATTGCAGAATATTATTAAGAAGCAAATATTATTTGGATTTAATCTTTAATTTTTTACGTTCATTGGATTTTACAACCCGTGAGTGGTTTATTTTAATGCTTAGTACCCCTTTGTGTGAACATTCTTATTCCAACTTCTGTTTATTACACTTTGAACTGCTTGTGATTGTGGCCACTTTTACTTAAATTTGAATTCGGATATGCCTGTAACGGCTGCTTTTTATCGACTTCAATGCAAATTTGTGTATGTCGTGCCAAGTGAGCTGCATAATGGAGTTGCCACCGCCATATCAATGCTCAGCCATCGTTCCAGTGGTGGAAAAAAAGGGGCAGAAGTAGCAGCTGTCCAGCCTGCTGCGCCGGCATGTGGGAAGAAAGAAATTAAAACATAGCATACTTTTAAGCGTACCAGGGGTTAAGAATATTTTCACGTATTAAACTGAAATAAAAAGATATTTAAATTAAGGATATAACTGATATAAGAAACGAATTTCAAAGATTAAAACGTAGGATATAAGGATACAAACGTACATATTGCTTCAATAAATAGTAAGCTTATTGTAACTACACGTTTATGTCTTGTTTTTAACTTACTTTTTACAGCAATAATTCATTAGTAATATAAAAACTATTCATTTTTAAAATTTTATTTCTTTGTTACTGTATTTTTTTTAATAAAATACACTCCTTACAGTGTATGCTGCCCATATTTATTTGTTCGCTTGTTACTTTACATTCTGTTTCGCATTTTGTTTTGCCCATATGTACTAGTTCAATGTTCGTTGCTATTTCGAAATATTTTTGTTTTAAGTATTTTTTGCACTGCCAACTTTCCACTCACAATAGACGAAGGGAAAGGTAGCTGCGGCAATCATGGACATACAGGTGTACCGCAACGGTAGCAAATAAAAAATTCTATAAAAAGTAATAATAACAAGTTCGCCCGCGAAACGAAGGTAACAATGCTTAAAAACAAAACAAAAATCGGATATGAACCGAATATTTATATATGGGGAAAAGTGCAAATGGAAAACCGGAAACCGAATTGTTTATTGTCTCGCTTTTATTTCTTTTTTAACAGTTCAAGTGCACGTTGCATAAATCGATTCATTTGGCAGATTAAACCAATGGGAAAGAAAATTTTAACCGATGATGAAGGAAGCCAACCAAACGTTAAACATTTTTACTACATCAAAGTTTCAATTTTATAATTGGGTTTGTTTTTTCAACAACAAAGTTGTTTTTCTTTCTTATAATCAACGCTTAAAATGAAATTTAAGGTATTCATCTACTTTTAATGCTTTCAACCAAAAGCAATGCAGGGATTATTAGGCTCCGTTTCTCATAAATCTGGTCCAAAAATTCAAATAAAAATGAACCGAATAAGCAATTATTTCATTTATGCCAGTCAATTCATTCATTTCCATTGTTCCGTAGCTAAGGCGTACACATGCCGTATGCTTGATTTGGTGGCCCAGTTGGTTGAGAGCAAACAAAAAAGCTGCTTGAAAATTAATTAACAGCTAAGGGAACCTGCTTTCCTCGTCCAAGAGAAAATAGTTTTTAAGCCACAGAGGGGATCAAATTAAAAAAAAAAAAAAAAAAAAAAAAAATACGAACCGAATCGAAAACAAAATCAAGTTGTACCTTCAAGTAGGAGCCAAAGCAAAGACCCAAAAATTTCATTCAAATGCTGCAGATTGGATTGGATTAACCAAACCTAAGGTACGAGCAAAGCACTCGCACACACACAAACACAGTCACACACACTCCTCTGGCTGGGGTAGTAAATCAGTTTTAATTGATATTTACCAAAGTGCTCGTGTAAGCAAACACTTTACGATTTGCGTTTCTCTCTCGAGCAAAATTTCGACGCTTTTTCCCCCTTCTCCCCGGTACTTTTTTTGGCCAAAGGCAGCTGAACAGTTCGTTCTCAAAAAATTCTAAAATAAAACAAAAAATAATTATACCTTTGTACACGGCTTGACGTTGGTATTGAGCTAGGTAGCGTTTTGTTTTATTACTTCTGTTTTTATATCCTGTAAATTTGATTATGCTGGTTATGCTCGTTTTTGGTGAAGGTTGACCGAACATATATTTTGATTTCTTTTTAAAAATTTTGAACAAGAGAATACACATTCGAAACCTAATTAACTATTTAATAAGTTTAAAATAATGCTTAATGCATAGGGATGTATTTTAGTATTGTAAGAATTTTTAACCTACTCCTCCCCGTTGATGACTACAAGAGGTATCCTTTGATCCCATTCCCTGGAATCATGAGCTTTTCCAATCGTTGTCATTGTTGGCAATTGGTAAACCAAAGCTGGACGCACTTCGCCAGCTTCTGTTGACAAACTGTTGAAAAGTGGTCGGTGGGAAATTAACGTTTCACCGCAAAAATGTTCGCCAGTCGGTCGAAGGGTGGGACGGAACTCTGGGCGCGGACCAGGACCCGGACACGACGGAGGTCCGGACCCGAATCCGGATACGGGCGGGCAGGAGAGTACGGTTTTGGTTTTTGGGTACCAGTTGCAATTTCAACTGCAATTGCACTGCACTTCACGCAGACACACAAAATTGTTAACCGAAAAAGTGCAGGCAGTTTGAGTGGTTGTCAGTGGTTGTCACCAAGTGTGTGTGTGTGCGCATCCCATCGGTGTGAGTGTGGCTTTTGCGGTATTGCCTTTGCACACACACATCCAACGTTAATTGATCCAGCAGCAAGCGGCAATAAAGGATTTGATTTTCAGCCCCACAAAAGACAGTAACTCGAAGCTCGGACTCTATCATTTTCTAGCTCACACTGCCAAATACCATACCCCCGACTCTATCGCCCATATTCTACCAAATCAGTGCCAACACTGGGAATAATAATCTTACAAACTCCTTGAACTTTCCTCTTTCTCTTTCTTTCCTTTTGAAACTTAAGAATTTCTTGCATTATCCAATAGGTTTTTAATATGTGCACATTGTAAAACAAAAGATTTTGAACTTTTAGTTTTATTTCAATTTAAAAACGTCGATCAAAGATTTTTCCAGTTCATTTCCCATCCAACAATCAACTTGTGCGCAATTGCCTAGTAATTGAATTTTAATCTTTATTTACTGTGTGCGGCCTTTATCCCATTCCAAAACTGCAAGACACAGTCACGCTTATCGCCAAGAGGGGCGTGGCAATCCAGAAAAAAATTGCCAAAGAAGTAGCGAAATCCTAGAAGCAAATGTACTTACAGTTCAATCACCCAAGCAAGAAAAACCAGCATGCAAAAGTTCTGCCACCTCCATACCACTTTACACCCCGCCCTAACATTCCTCGATGGTTAGAAAATACAAAACTCGGCAATTTTCAGCGATTTCGCGCTGTTCAACCTGTCAATCAGAGGAGCGCACAAGCCAGACAACAGACGAAGGCTCAACAGAAGATTTTCAAGGGTTGGATTTTGCCAATGGGAGTTTCCCGGCAGGGATACTTCAGGGGAACTGCCAGCGGAGACAGTTGGCAGCTGGCTGGCGTGAGTGAATTATGGCCAAGTACTGATAGGGTGAATGGATGGGCAAAAATCGGAGAGACTTCAGTTGACAGTTACTTAATTCTAAAACAAAAAAGAATAAGAATTAAGAGGAAAAAGCACAGTGGCAGTGAAAGGTAATCAATTTTAATTTACAATTTTTAATACTATTTCCTCTCATAACTTTCCACTTAGGACTTCTTTAAGTAATAAAGTTATCTGTTTTATATTTTTCATTGGTTTTAAAAAAAAAAAAACTAAAATTTAGATTCAAAATCTAATGAACTCAACTAATATGAGACCTTTTAGGCTAAAGCTGTTGATCGCAAACATAATGCTTAAGAAATCCCATATTTTCTTATCCTGACAACTAAATTTTGGATAATTTAAGGTACTGTCAAATCTTTTTTTTGAGAGCTAACTGCTGTATACAAATTTCAGCCACAGTAAGCTCTTTTTGACATTCTGCCAAAAATGAGAAATGCAGATGGAGTAGAGGAACGGGGGCAGCTGCTCATAAATGTTTGGCCCTCTTTTGACAACGAATGAACACAATAATTTTGTGCTGACTTCTTGTTGAAATTTGTAAATTTACGCTGAGCCAGGCCAAGCTCTGAACATGTATCAGCCAATCAGACGGAATCGAAATCGGAATCACAATCGAAATCAGACAGCTTGTAGATAATCACGCCAAGCCATTGACAGCTTTTGGGCCCAGATTCGGATGCGAACAATGCAGCCGGCAATAATAACAATAATGAAAATCATAATGGGGGAAATCCAAATGGAAACGAGCAGACATAGCCAAAAATAGCAAAATGTTGGATATGTTTAAATGTTTGTCAGCCAGAGCCCGATTACAGGTCCAAAATAACGTCAAAGGGAGCGGGTTCGTCTGGTTTCGGTGGCTGAAAATGTTTAGCCAAGCAGAGTCAGCAGAAAAAAAATGCATTATTAATAAGTTGTTAAATTTGCCGAGTAAACAGAACATGGCAAATAAATAATTCACAAGGACAGGGAAATGGAGGGAATGGCAATAAGAGCAGCAGGACCAATGCACAGAGGGAAAGGTTTGATTGCAAAACATTCATATTTTATGTTATGTAATTCAATAATCCGTTAATATGCGGAATTACAATAATTTAGTTGCAGTTCCTATACTGAAGTTGCATTCAACTTAGTTTTCATTTTATTTATTCACCATTTACATAGATTTTTCTCTCAGTAGCCGAGTGCAATGCAACGAACTGCATCCAACTGAACCAAACTGAACTGGAAATTATGCACATCGACTGTCGGAACGATGAAAAGCAGCTACTCCTGCTTTTCCGCTTTCCCTCGCCTTGGGTTCGCATTCTGCGATTACAATATTTTGAATATTTTATGCCCGCGGCGGGAGGTGGATGGGGAAAAGGAAAACCGAATGTTCGATGACTGTGGCGCTGCTTCCTTCCATTTTTCCTGTTTTTCCTACTGTCATATCGCCGTGGATGAATATGTGAATGTGCAGGCGGCTGACTCTAATGCAATTTTCCTCGGCGCACGATGTGTTGCTTGATGTCAACGTGTTGTCCGCCTTCGATGGCTGTCTTTTTTTTATTCAAGAAAAAGGAGAAGCATCTGCAGGGGGTGGAGGAGCCGCATCAGGATTCGATGTGCACAGCTGGCGATAGTATAATATCAAACTGTGTTTATGCATTTGCAATGCAGCATAAGGAGGAGCTGGTGCAAGTCCTTGATATATGCAACTGCATCCCCGAAACTCCACCCAAACCCTGATCTATTTTTGCCAATAACCGAAACCTGCTTATGTCTTACAGCTATTTGAACTTCTAATATCCAACTGTGGGACAATATTGTTTTCAGCAGAAGGTGACAATATATCTAGAAACTCGTCAAAGGAATTTTATTATAATGAATTTGATACTGTTTCTTAAACTAGCTCATCTCATTTGGAAATCTCTTATGCAACTAATACGACCTAATGATGGCCAAAAAAAGAATTATCAAAAGCGATTC
Organism: Drosophila eugracilis; assembly: GCF_018153835.1. Classification (NCBI taxonomy): domain Eukaryota; kingdom Metazoa; phylum Arthropoda; class Insecta; order Diptera; family Drosophilidae; genus Drosophila; species Drosophila eugracilis. The sequence continues at coordinate 2,375,329 of NW_024571981.1, read as the reverse complement.
GACTCGCTGGAACTTCCTGCTATAAACTGTTCATTTTGTGAGCAAGTTAAAACCGCAAGGGGATGGAAGAGACAAGTTGCGGAGCCAGTGTCAATTACGCCTTAATGGCCAAAGGATGACCAAAAAGGCCGCAGCAAAGTGGACAAGTGGTCAAACTGGAGCTGCTGTTTCGCTACTACTACTCCTCCATTTTTGCAGCTGTCACTGCAGGCATCCGCAGCAGGACGAGAGCGAAAGTGCAAGAGAAAGTGGCGAAAGGCGGGCGACAATCAACGCTTTTGGCCAGACAAGGATATTACCGAGCTTTGAAGTGGCCACACCATCGCATCGAGGATGATGAGGACCACGATGATGACAATGGTTTGACTGGCGTTGGTTTGGTTTCGTTTCGTTTCGTTTGCTCTTCAAGGGGCTATAGCAACATCAGAAACGGCAACAATCAGAGAAGCAGCAACAGCACCAATACAAGCGTCAGCAAGTGCGAAGCGGAAGCCAACAAAAAGCCGGAAACAGGAAATGTTGCAAACACTAAATCAGTGAAGTGCATTAGGACATGGCCAAATACACAATAAGTCAAGATAATAGTGAGTCAGTTAAGTGATGTATTGCTCTTGATTTTATTAATTTATCATATTATATAATAAGATCTATATACAGAGTTATATATTTGATCAATACTATGTTAGATAAACTTTTGAAATAAACATTGAGTTCTACAAATTTAACCTCAGGTGTAGGTTTAGTGCCAATATATTGTGTGTTTCTGAGTGTGTATTTGATATTGGACAGGAAGTGCCTTTGGCTTGGCTTTATGGTGTCTCCAACTGATGTTGGCAAATATTGATGCCATTATAGAAATGAATTGAAAAGATCTCGAACGCTTGTCTGGCAATTGACATATTATGGCGACAAGCGATGGTCATAAATCACAGGGGAGATGTTTAAACCTCAACTCTGGCTTATTTCCATTAACTCGAAAATTCTCTTTGAAGTCGAAATTAGCTGTGAAGAAGGAAATACCATCCCGTTGCTTCAAGAGAATACTAGTATGCAAAATATGTGACTACGTGCGGCAAGCAACCCATTCGTGCAGCAGTGGCGAATTCTAGGATGTGCCACATATTGGCTTGATTTCTAGCTGACATAGCGACATTGTCTCAGAGATCCCCCATCATCTCCGTCCAATGTGAAATTACCCACACGCGACTTGCAATTGTCGACAATTTTATGTGAAAGCCGCTTCTGGTTATTTTTTTGTTGTCCTTGAAATGTGTAGGAGTTTTCCAAAAGCTTCTTGGGGCTCATTGTTATCCCAAGTTTACAACAAAGAGTAGAAAAATCAGATAAAGTAAATATAAATTAAATAAAGTATAATTAATTAAGGACACTTAGATTGCTGCAGTCATTCTATTAAATCACCTGCTAATTTCGTACTTCGGCGGTTTGTTTGCCAAAAATAAAAAGTGTCAGAAGAAAAACCTGTAATTGAGACACAGACAAGTCAAGAAGGAAAGACAAAGTAAAAAGCAAAATAAAACCTTTAACGATAGCTGCATTAAAGGAGAGAGCATGAATAGAAAATCCTCGTATATACTATGAGTAAAGAAGAAAAAATACAAAATTACATTTTTTTAAAAATTTAATATGATTAAAAAGATTCCTAAAACATTAAAGCAGACTTTCATTATTTTCTTAGAAAAATCATTGTGTAAATTCGTTGAATTTCTTTTTTCGCTGTGACCACCGTGATAATGGATTCTTAAAAATACGTAGACGTGGAAAAAAAGGTGCAACTTGACTCCCTTTTGTTGTGTTAGCTCCGCTTTGAGTTCAGCTGCTGCATCGAATCCCCTGGGTTCCGTGTCTTTTGACACGTTTAATGGACTGCGCCTGCTTGGTTGGTCCTACTCCCATTTTTGACTTCAGTTCCTTCTCACGAAAAAAAATCCTTCTCCTTTACTTGAATCCCGTTTTCCTCTTGTTGCGGCCGCATTGCGGCTCCAAGCTGACGGCTCAGTGGCAGCTCCTCGTGCATCTCCATCTGGCCCGAATTGCCAGGTAGCCCAACTCCATCACACTTTGATTTGGCATTCCCTTTTGTCAGCCCAGTATGCCAGCCCTTTTTTGTCCACTTGGATTTTTAATGGCATTCTCTGCATTCGTCCGGAAGCCAGCTAACAAAAAATTCCTAGCTGTCTCCACTTTCGGGCTTATACTTTACCTCAATTTCGCTGGACTCTCTGCGAAGCAAGTGATTACTTAGCGGTTTCTGACGAGGTCATCATGCGGCATACACAGAATGGGAAACTAGTTGGTAAAATGCAGGACAAAGGCTTACCAAAGATATTATTAAACTAAGCCTCGGTGAAGGTAATTTCACTTTTCCATATGTAATACATATTTATTTTACCTTTAAGTAGTTTTCCAATACTAAATGCAAAGAATCTTCTAGTTAGTTCCGCCTCCTCTAGACGCATTTAAGGTATCACATTTTTACCTCTTAACCGAAATGAGAGAAAAGAAATCCATGTGAACCCAACTAATAATGGCAAACTAGCCTGCAAATGGCAAATGGTCGGGCACATAAAAGGCAAGTATGTGTTTCTTTTTCTGCCCATTTTTGCGATTTCCCATTGTATTTCGAGTACACCGGCAAATGGGTTACACATAAAATCAAATAAATGAGGCAATTCGGTGAAGGACTCCCATTTTTATTTTGAACTCTTCCAAAGCTCTCTTGCATAATTGAGTGTTGTTATTGTTTGTTGATTTTTATTGTTATTTTAACATTGATTGCCACATAAGGGGGGGTTTTGAAGGCGTGGCGACATCAACTTTATTGAATTACAAAGCAGAAGCGATAGAGATGGAAATGACAGCAAAAAAAAGATGAGTTCATGTGTGTCATTGTGAAAACAAAAGGCATAACGAGTGCATGTAATGAGCGCAAAGAAATCACTATTGTATCTATTATATAGCTAACTAAAAAGCGGATTCGACATTTTGATATCTATTAGTTTCAGCTTACAATATATTTTAATAAGAAATACATTTTTATGCTGACTACATTAATAAGAGTTACTCTGGAAATATAAATCTTAAATACCAAAGCCATTCTTGGCATACTTTTGTATATGTTGCATCCTTTACGCAAAGTACAAACATCCGTTCACGTTTACTCAAAACCAACTGCAATTTCAACAAAATAGCAGAACACTATGTAGGACAAGTGCATAACTAAGATTTCCTATTTCAGTTAACAATTTGATAACGGCAACTGGTTTTTGTGTCAGCAGAGCGACAAACGAGCGTTTCTCTAGATTTTTGCATTGTTTCTTTGTTTTCAAGCACTCATGTGGCTAAATGTGTTTTATTTACTCTCAGCACTGAAAATTAAGTATACGACCTGATGATATAAAGGTAGTTACATTTATTTATATGTTTTTCTTGGAATTAATTCAGTCTCATTAGTTCATAGATAAACAATGTCCCCTTTGGTTTTAAGTAATCGGTTGGAAAATGAGTATTACAAAATTAAATATATATAAAAAGTCGAGTATTGGGAAAAAACAGATATTTTTCCCAGTGTATTTTTCATCTTCTGCCACCCAATATAATGCATTCAGGCATAACAAACAATGGCCCAACAGCAATATGCCGTAAAAAGGCATGAGACAGACTGAACTGAACTCCGCCATTGCTCGACTTCATCCGAACTGTAATTTCTTTGTGTTTTGGCTTGTTTTATTTCCTTTTACTTGCATTTCTGGGCTTTAGTTCCGTTCTGTTCAGTCGTCTGGCAAACGATGACAAAAATCAAAGCAGTGAAACGTATTCATTTGGGAAATGGATATTAACAAGCAATTAGTAACGTTTTCTTCTGCTTTAGAAACTTTCTGATCACAAATAAGAGAAATGCAATCAATGCTGGAATATTGAGGTAGTGAGGAAAATATGAATGAAGAAAATTTAATATACTCGTACATTGACATAAGAACTTTCAAGAACTTCAATAGTGTCACTACTCTTTCGTAGAGTATTAAATAGGACAGCAGGATAAAGGGGTGGCGATCCTGAACTCGTTAAGTTTTAAATTCGCTCCCTTACACGCACTTTGCTTCTCTCGGCTATCCCGAGTTTTTCTTACTTCCACTTTCTCTTTTGCTTAATTTTTCTTTACTTCTTTTTTTTGGTTCGGCATACACGCAATTGTCATTTATCACTTTTTATTGATTGCCGTGAATTTATCAATATCCGCTTTTCCAGAGAACAACGACAGGAGCCGCCCGCGGTGAGTGGATGTAAGGTTTCGTCATTTCCCTCTCATTGCCATATACGCGCGTAACAATTTTTAATGCCTTTCATTGGGGTTTTCCTTGCTTTTTTTCGGCTGCTCTCCTCTTATTCAAGGCATGAAATTGATGCGCTCTACATGGGTATCGTGAGGAGGGGTGGGTGGTTACAATATTTAATGTGATTATTTTGAACATTTTTATTGGTTAAGCGTAAGCCGGATATCGGTCATGATATGAAGGAAAGCGGAGTGACGTGAACAGGTGCATTTATTATCCGTGAGTGGGGCAAGAAAACTCACCTCGGTTATTTATAGCCATGTTCGTGAAAGAAAAGGAAACGCCAATGTCAGCGGAAAGTGCTAAAAAATGTTAGCCCACAATGAATTGGCCATGAATGATAGCCAAAATTAAATGTACATTAAGAGCTCCTTAAATTATGTACGGCTTCTTTCTGTGAAATTTTCAGGAAAATGCTGTTCTTGAATAATTTAGTTGCGTTATTATTTCTATTTATAAAAGCATATTCCATTAGGAGATTTTTCTAGCAAGGTTCTTCTCTAATTATTTTAATAAATTTTTCTATTTTTTCCATAAGAACTCAAGATTTTTTACTTCAACTTACTTACATTACCCGAATCAACGATCGGGTTTTTCAACGGATTTCGTTGGTCGAGAGCATTATCGTAATGCCGATTAGCATTATGTGCTGGCACATAAGCTTTCTCCCACTTGACGGGAGTGCCATAAAAAACCTCAACCTCATATCAAGGATACTCGTTACCCTTCAACCCAATTGGAATATCCCAAGCCAAACCCTTTGTCCACAATGGCAGCTTAAGTCAGCCGAAATCCCAAGGACTTTGCGCTAAGACCCAAACTCGCATGCAATTTGGGCAAATGTATTACATTCAATTTGAATACTAAGCCGCTTACCAACACTAAAAGTTTGATGTGCGCACAATAAACAGGATTTTTGGTTACAATTAGCATGTAAGCTTGGCTAAAACGGGTGGCAAAATGGCTGGGGAAAAGGTCAACTCGAGGTTGACTCGGGCACTGACTTTGCCCAACCAGCGCAATTAACACAAAGGGAACTTCGAATGTACATTTGACTGTATATATAAGTATATATATATATATATATATATATTTACATTTGCGGGTAGATCCTTTGAGTGCAAGAAGGCGGAAAGAGCGGCGAAAAGAAACGGATACTTATTTAAAATTTATGTAGCGTAATTACAAGCGATTTAACCCGTTGCCAAAGGGCCACAGAAACGAAACCTTTTCTCCATTTTTTCCCCTTTTTTTATCGCCGAGTTGTTGTTGCCTCGCATCAAATTAAAAAAGTGTAAATAAAATAGAAAAACCGCTTTTGGGTGGCAGAGGTAATGGAGTTAGTTGTAGGGGACAATTGCGGTCGGTGAGTGGAAAAACTTGTGCATAATCATTATCGAAAACAATCTCATACGCTCGAGTGGCATAACCTCTTGGTGGACACATTTAATTAGTGGAATGGACTTCCCGTGGCCAGGATAATGATGCGGATAGACCAGCTGAATTTTTGTTTTGGTTTAGTGGGAGAGGAATACGTGTATTGTGGTTATCTAGACTGACAATAAGTTCTTTGTTTCGTTTTTCTACAAATTTTCATACCATAATATTAAGTAAATTACACATAGAACTTATTAAGTGGATTTTTTACGAAATCTCTATCAAAAGACTTCATTCATTTCTACCGCTCTGCGATCCATTTTAGTTACAAATACAGCGGAGCAGTGTAGATTTATGGCACTAGAAGCTCTTTAATTACACCTGCGGTGGGTGTTAAACCAAATCTGGAACGCTCACCCACCTTCGTCCAGTGATTTTGCTCCTGCCGTTGGATCTGCCTGTTATGTATATAATTTAATTAGTGACACCCACGCAGAGAGACCTAGTGAAGCCGCAGTTGGAGCGGTTTGTCTTTGGCCTAATGATTTTCATGTCTCGGCATACTAATTTCCTTCAGGTAGCTCGACTCCACCTCTTTCTCGACCACCCAACCTTACCATCCTTATCGTCCTGGTCTTTCTAGTCGCCCTGGTCTAAGTTATGGCGGCCCATTAGACCGATGGCATAAAGAAATTACTCACCATTTGATGCTCAAATTTATTGCGTGAGGTTGTCAAGGGAGTGGCCTCCAGAAAAAGGGGCCAAGGAGAAAATAACGAGATTCAAATCGAATGCTGATTAATGCGTCATGTAAATTGAAACTGAAGTGGCATCGTCTTTCACGGCCAAAGAGGCTTGTTAATGCGTCCTGTCAAATGGTTGACAATTTGCCACATTTCCCTCTTGTACGACTTGAGAATATATTGAAAGTAAATGGGTGAATAGATCCCCTACCAAACTATGTGATTCTCCATCTTCGCATTTAACAATGGTGTATCTAATTTTGTGTTAAGTAAGTGAACGACCAAAGTAAAAGATCATTAGATAATATAACCCAGAGATCCATAAAATTAATTTCAAATTAAAGTATAAATATATAGAAAGTATATCTTAAATAGCTAGATAAACCACCCAGTTAAACCAATTTAAAAAAAAAAAACTTTCTTTTTTTTCTTTCCTACTGCTCCTTTTAATCAGCCCCTTAAGTATGCCATGAAACTCTTAAATGTTGATTAGCGCCTTTACTTGGGTCACTCAATTCATGATAAGACGGACGGACGGGGCATTAATACTTTTGATTTAATAATTACGTAGCGCATAAATTAATCTGCAAGAGGTCGCGCCCGGACATAAACAACCCGGTAAGCCGAAGGATCCGAAAGGATGCTATCCTTGGACCCAAGCCATGAATAAATTCCTGCGGCCGCGCACTGTTCGCCTTCGGTTATCAGTCAAGTCGAGTCGTAAAAGCAGCGCACCACAGCCTCAGACTCCCGAAACCAGAAAGCTTGTAATCTTAATTATATATTACAAAGTGTTGGGGTTTTCCAAGGAGGCGGGGGCAGGGACACATTGCCAAGGCGGCTCAGTCTCGCCAGTTTTGTCCTGAAAAATAAGCAGGAAATGAATGAATTTTTCAGTGGCATAATCCCAAAATGTGCCAATGTGTTCCCACACCCACAGACCATCGCCCTTCTCCTTTTGCAACCGCAATCCACCAAACCATCTTAGAAGCTAAAGACGCACCCCCACCACCCCTTCTCAACCATCTTTGGCAAACTCAACCCCTCCCTGGCACTTGTCATAAAATATTGTCTGGTTGGGAAAAGAAAACTTTTCAATGCCCTGCCTCAAGACGACAAAACGTAACCACACTGTAAAAACCAAATTATGAATCTTTTTTGTTATTAGAAAATGCATTCTAAGAGTTATAAAAAGTATTCCGAAATATATGAAAATGTAGAAAATGCTGGATCTATTGTAAAAAAAAGTTAACAATAATAATTTTATCTCAGTGCACTCTCATCTCATACCCACCCGTTGCGTAGCCTCCCCACCCCTACAACACCCCTCTTCTAGCGCCAGACATTGAAGTGTATAAGAATAAGTGTTGGGATTAGGCGCTTGACTTGAAAATTTTATAAAACAAAATTTTTGCATAAGCTCTGCTGGGGCTCCAAAAAAAAAAAATAAAATAGGGAAAGAGAGGTTTTGTTGGTTAGCAGAGTTAAGCGCGTTAGCTGTTCAAGGATTTAATGGAAAATCGCGTTGGCGTTCGCCCGCTGAGGAAAACGCAGAGAGCAGCCACTTGGGATGGAGTGGAAAAGTCGGAGAAGCGGGAAAAACGAGCAGGAAAAGCGGATAGCAATGGGAAACGGCAACGGGGTAAATCACGCATTTAATTCCAAAACATTTAACAGTTTATTTTTTGCTGGCTCTTATCTAATATTTTACAAACCATTTATATGATGATTAGCGCTAAGTGTTTTTTGGTAGAGGGAATCAAGTTGGGCAAATTAGCAACGAAAAATGGGAAACTCTTGAAAACAATACTGGGAAAGCAGTCAACTGCGGAAGATTTTTGAAGTCATTAAATGACTTACATTCAAACCAAAAATGTATATTTTATAGAATGTAACAAATATTCAGCGGATTTATGATAATATTAAACTATAGTAAATGCATAACTTATCGGGTTTTCTTTCGCTGAGGAGCATTAAAACTAATTGCATACTTTTCGCCGGCAGAAAACGGATGTCACGCCCCGGACCATGGAAATTAAGTGAAAAATTACAAGGCAACAAATAATTATACACTTTGCCCCTGCACTTGAGGTTGCCATACACTGCGGATGGTGGGCGGTATGGGAGTGGATGGGGAGGTCACACAATGGCATTTCTGCTTGCATAATTATGAAATTACTCTGCCACAGTCGAGTGGCGAAATTCTTGTGTGTGCACTTCCTCAGCCAGTTCCTCTTCTCTAGAGCTTTCTCTTTGCTTTCTTTTATGCAATTTAATAACGTGAAGATATTTCAAGGCATTATATATTCAAATAGAGAAATGATCTACTATAATTCGTTGGTAATAGTTGATCTTTTTTCTTTTAGTGCTTACTGTAATAATTCAAAATTCCTTTATTTTATACATCTGGAAATTTACGTAAATGGATCAGTTTTCCCAAAACCTATTTCGACACAAAAGGAACCCCCATCCTCTTTTTTAAGATTCTTTGCTAACTTTTCCTTTTCCCCGTTAATGCTCACTTTTAATTCCCCACTCCGCCTGGTGCCGCTCATTAGTCTTACAAACTATGCACATGCGAACCTTTGCCATTGTCCTGACACTCCGCGCACTTCGTCCTGCTTGAAAATGGGCCCCTTCTACTTCAACTCCCTTCGTGATCTTCGTGAATGGCCAGCACATCCTGTTGCCAGGACCCAGACGACGGCATTCAAGGACTGCTACGCTATGGAAAAATCCCTTTTTATGAATGAGTCGCGGTGCCATTTGCATATTAACGGCTTGTAGCCCTAATATGTGCATACTCCTGACCCTTGGCCCCGACTCGCCGCTCCTCCCCTCTCCGCTGTATTTGCATAATAATTTTATGGTTGGCTGCAGTGGAATAGGAATAGGAAAGGCCAACACCAGGGCAAAAGCCATTGTTGCCGGCCAAGTAGCAGGCCATTAATGGAAGTAAAAGCCTTCAGAAAAACCAGTGCGAAACGTATCTACCATTTTATGTTTCTCGTGGCCTTCTTGTTGTTCGAAATGTTTTGAAAATATTTTAGAGGTTTATTTGAGAATCTAATGATTAATTTAAAAATATTTTTTAAAAATATTTATATATTAAGGACAAAAATGTGAAGTACCACAAATACCATTGGCTTAGTTAGTCCACAAAGTTATTCTCAATCCAGTTCCTAAACGGCGATACACGTAATATTGGCAATAATTCTATTTCCGAAGTAGGATATGAAATGACTGTTATTAATATTCCAATAAGGTAGAAGTTCGTTGGTTTTTCGTCAACCACTTCGACTCCCATTATAGGGGATCCGTTAAACAGAAGGTTACGCTTGTCTCTCAAAGCACACAAATTATTCTCGTTCATCAAGATGGGAATTAACATCTTCGAATTGCAGAACTGCAAACTTGCCGTGTGCACCTTCATCTTCTGTCGATAATAGTCGTCCTCCTCCCAAGTCTTCTCTGACGTGTACACTTTTTTGAATCCAGTTATCTCCAGACTCTGGAAGATATAATTGTCCTTATCTTTCGCTAAAGGTGGCATACAGATGGGCTGCACGAAATTTGATAGCTCTACGCTTCGAACCAGTTTGGCCAGTGCAAGGTTATAGTTAAACGATAATGATATTGTATGCCCCGGATGTACAATCAGGTCCTCGATTTCTACCACCTGTGAGGCCGGAGTGCACTGTCTAGTGCCATTCCCCTCCCGACAATCGCCCAGTTGAAAGAAGTCGTCAGTGGCTCGCCAGTCGCCAAACAGAATGAACGTGGGTGTGGTCACTGCCTTGCCTATTACACACTCGGCAGGAAGGATCACATAACGTGGTTTTATCAGCACCGAAACGCATTTAAACTCAGCAGTGTAATTTTCCGGATTTCCATATCCAACGCGACCAACCCAGGGGTATTCATCTGGTCCAGTGATCTCTTTTCGATTATAGAGCTCGCTTTCCCGCAGATTTCCACACTGTAGTTGTCCGCGAATTGCTACAAAGAATCAACTTGATTTATATAAAACTTAGCTATGTGCGCTTATAATTTATTCATCCACTCAAAGTCACTTAATGTACTCAGTACTTCGTAATGTTATCATAATTGTCTGTTCCCAAATAGCTTTTAACAAAAAAATCACAAGATCTTGGAAGTATTTAAATATTGTTATTAATAAGTCTTAGAAATTACAACTTACATGTTAAAAATAATGATAATAATATATAAAACTCTTGACTACCGCGAAACATCTTGTAGCTAGCTTTAATGAAAACTGATTCTCGATCAGTAGAATGAACAGGTTTATGAGGGTTATATGTTAAAGCTTTCACTCATTACAAACATTGAGAAGCTGCATACTGAGACTAAGTTGAGAATACTTAAAGCTTTGATTTTATATTCTATTAGTCGTTATGCCTGCGTGCACCAATCTGAGACAACAAATGATATTAAAACACTAAACAAAAACTTAAAATCAGTATGAAAATCTTTGTTTATTTAATCCTCAATGTTATTTAAGATCCAGTTTCGGAATGGATATATTCGCAATATTACGAATGAATCGATTTCCGATGAGGGATAAGTAATCATCGCGTTTAATATTCCAATTAGGTAGAAGTTCTTCGGTTGCTCGTCCACAACTTCGATTCCCATCAGTGGAGACCCATGAAAAAGTAATTTTCGCTTATCTCTTACGGCGCACAAATTATTTTCAGTTAGCCGGACAGGCACCAACATTTTCGAGTTGCAGAACTGCAGACTCGTCGTGGTCACCTTGAACTTCTGCCGATAATATTCGTCCTCCTGCCAAACCTTTTCTTTCAAAAACGATTTCTTAAATCCAGCGATCTCCAAAGTTTGAGCTATGTGGTTGCCTTTTTCTTTCTCTGCTGGTGGTAAGCAGATTGGCTGCACAAAGTCGGAGAACTCTACGCTTCGCACCAGTTTGGCCAGTGCGAGGTTATATTGTAGCTCTGAACTAATGTACCCTGGATGCACCACCAGGTCCTCAATATCCACCAATTGAGGGGGCGGGGTGCACTGCCTAATGCGCTTATCCGAACGACAATGGCCAAGTAGAAAGAATTTATCAGAGGCTCGCCAGTCGCCAAACAAAATGAACGTGGGTGCGGTCACATTCTCGCCTATTACATATGATGCGGGAATGATCGCATAACGTGGTTTTATTAACACCGAAAGGCTTATGAATTCGGCACTGTTATTATTCCAGTCCCCGTAACCAGCGCGACCAATCCAGGTGTACTCATTTGGTTCCGTGATCTCCTTTCGATTATACAGTTGACTTTCTCGTAGTTTTCCACATTCAACTTGTGCGTGAATTGCTATAAAGGTTAATCTTGGTGAAGGAACACATTTTGCTTTGTTTCTAATCATCTAATCATTCCGTTGGCTATCTATTTAGTTAGACCTTTCAACTTACACGAACAAAATAAAGACAATGTACAGAATAATAAAAAGAATACTCGCAAGCGGACAACCATCTTAAAGCTAGAGTTAATCGAAACTGATTCTTATCGTCTGACTGAACGGGTTTATGAGGGTTATATTAAAGCTTTTGCTCAGTATAAGCTGATACTTGAAATACATATTGAGATCAATGTTCTGATAATTAATGTTGAAACTGAAAAACTTTTAAAACCTTTTAGACGATTGGAAAGGAGTAAGTATTTATTCATTGGCAATTTACACAAATAATAAACCCTATACCAACTTTGATTGATCATTTTTAAATAGACACACACGCAACAAATCCAAAACAAATTTAGCTTTTGAATAGAATTTGTTATTTAAAATTTATTGCAATTTAATCTACTCGACACTCATTCCCTTACAAAATTCCCAATTGGACGGGCCGCGGAACATCATTAAATTTGACACTGGTCCTGTTCCGCCCACAGGCTTTTATTTTCATTTTATTTTCCCATGGACTGGGCATAATTGTCCTAAGAGGAATTGCTGCCAGGACAATGGTTGGGGAGTGGCCGCGAAGGAAACTGAGGAAACTGGCCACAAAAGTGCCGCATCAAGTGACGCACATTTACATAATTATTAGAAACAGTTAAATAAGTCCACAAATTGTACACTGGCCAGCACACGGGGGACTCATTACTAACATTACTTACTGGCGAAGAGTAGGGCGAATCGGCCCGAGGATGCGGATGTAGATGCCGCCGCTATCTGGCAGCCAAATATCTTGGCTGTAATTTAGAGACTCGACTCCCAGGACGAGCCTTAGACTGCTTCAGTTGACGTGCGTGCCTTCGACTATTTAAAATTGTTTGCCTCTTGACAGGACCAAGGGCATGGAATCGGATGGAGGGTGGGAAATAAAATAAAATGTAATTTTTATTAGGCTTGGTGGTTTTTATTGTCTGCTTTATCGTTCTTACAAGTCCTTGTCTGATATTTGTCTATGGCATGTCCTGGTTGGTCATGCCACAAGTCGCACACAAGCTCACACAAACATACACGCACACACTGATAAATAGACTTGGCCACAGGACACGGCCTCACCGACCGCCTCCTTTGGCCCTTTGAGATATTTTCGGTTTTGTTCTTGTTCTTGTCTTCTATTTTTTTATGACTTTTTTATTGACTTGATTATTATGTTGTTTGTTGTTTTCGGCCAGCCAAAAGTTTTCTTAGGCCCCCACCATAGGAAATTAAAAAATAATTTAGAGCCTGGGTTCAAGGGTTGTGCTGCATAAATTGTGTAGCACAGCCTGTGCTTGATTGCCTTCGACTGGTCTAATAAATAACACTGGGGAGTAAGGTTCACGGGAAGGGAATTGGATACCCTGAGATACCCTGTAAGTTGGTTGAATTGTATTTGCACTTTATCATTTTAAATTTCTTATGATCGAATCATTAACAAATCACAAATCAATACCAAACTAAATAGTAATATTGCTTAAAAAGATATATAAATAAGCCACATTGATGCATACATCCATCCATACCCTTTTGCCTCCTTTTTAACCATTGTTCATGCTCAATAGAAAACATAGACATAGACTTATATAAGTATCTGCCCATATATGAGACTGTTATTATGGCTTCACTCATATTTCACAGGACCCCAACACGAATGCCAACTAAATCAGGTTTAGTACAAAATATGCGACGAGTGTTATTTAAACCTGTGCGCACTCAATAAATTGCGAAATAGAAAATAAACAAAGAAAATAAAGAAAAAAGTGAAATTTGAAGTTTCGCCAATTAATGGAAAAAAGTGTCCAAGACACCTTGACAACATGCTTTGACAATTTATTGGTCAGATGCCAAATGAAATGCTAGATGAAAATTCCTTGAGTAACTTTCCGCAAGCGTTTTCGAAGGAAAACTAATAACGAAATGGGTATCGAATGACCTAAGGAGGGTCCAGATTAGAAAAGTTCAATTGATCTGAAGAATTATAGCTTATGTACTGATGCTCTTAAAGTTACTGTGGCTTAAAATCCCATCTGCGATGGCTATTAAGCTGGTGGCGTTTTAAATTAAGTGCCACCAAAACGTCAAGGGCGACGTGTATCCACAAAAAATGCAAAGGCAATCAAAACAAGATGAACCCAAACAAAAAGAGCCAAACTGGGAGCTAAGAAAAGGAACCACAAAAGAAGGGCAAGTCTCATAATTAAAAATTAAGCCATTCGCCTATTAGTTTTAACCCTCATTAACTTTAGATAAACTAATCTCCAAAGTAAACCACTCGCATTCAAAGCCCAAGTTAAACTGACACGAGACCCTTGCTAAAGGGGAAATCCCCGACCCCTCACCCACCGACCACCATTCTCCCACTCCATCAGAACCGCCTCAGTTTTTCTTTCTTTTTTCTTATTCCGCGCGCGCCTACAATGCGTGAAAAGCTCATCAACTCGGAGCAACTGCTTCACAGAGGCAGCAAAATGATGTAGAAACTGAAGCAAAAAAAAAAAAAAAAACCCGAACCTAATATGCTAAAAAAAAGAAGAAGGAACCCATCACATCGAGAGCAGCCAGAGAAAGGAAAGATAATTAAAAACGCAACCTTGATGGAAAATGAAATGTTTACAAAGACACAGCCTTAGAGTCCCCTCAGTCTCCTGCTGAGGAAAAAGTAAGACCCAGTGACAGGCGAAAGAAAACGATGAAAGGCGCCAAGAAAGTTGAGGAAAACATTTGCACTGCTCAGCCAGCGGGACAAAACGAAAATATAAACGGATACGCGCTGCGGATGAAAAGTTTACTTGGAAAAAATTACAAAAAGGCAAGTGGAAGGCCTAGAAAAGTCAAAGGGACTCCAGCCAAGGCCAAAAGGGGGCAGAGGAACAACAACAAAGTCAGGACGAAATTATCCGGAACATGTTCTTATTCAGTCAGGAGAAAAATAAAGGAAAACGAAAAGGATAAAAAATATTAAATTAATACAATCTGTATTACCCAGATTGTCATCTGAAAGGTAAGGGAATAGCAACCAAGTTACTAGCTTTGTAAAGTAAAAAATTAAATTCGGTTCAGAGAAATGGTTAAACACAAAAATGCTTATAACACATTCAGTTTTGGTAGATTTAATTTTTTAATACGCATTTTCGAAAGTTTATTCACTTTACTTATTGATAGACTTACACGTTTTTTTTATTGTATATAATTATGTATATTCAATTAGAGCTACTTATAGTTTAAACACAATTGCTCTGCTCATTGTTGCATAGTAAATTCTAGAATAACAAAACCATGTAATGATAGTTACAAAGCGCCAAAATTGAGCAAATTACACGAAGCACTTGACTTTACATCTATAAAAAAATATACAGTTACGCTTAAAAAGTAGGGGAACGAGAGCAAACCATTTACATTATATAAGAAGCTGCCTTATTGGCCAAATAATACCGCGAGTTTCAATTTAAAGCATGCTAGGTCAACCAGGGTAATAAATAAAAAAAACTTTACACGGGTGAAAAATCTATACACCACTACTTAAACTAAATCGAAGGACTTTGGGTAATTGTCAGTTGTCATAGATGAGTTTCTGCCATGGCTAATTCGTTGGTGGTCGATGGTTCTGCTGTTGTTGCTTGCCACCGACACTAGCTCCAACATCTCGCTCCACTTTGTTTTCGCGAACCATCAGCAGTAGTTGCAGCATCATCAGGGCCTGCACCTTGTCCAGCGGATCCATAAATCCGCGTTGCAGCCACTTGGGTATTGTTGTACGAGCGTGGCTGAAGCCCAGTTTATTTAGGATGTAATCAACGCCATAGGGCTCAATAGACTTGCCCGCCCAGGAGAGAAGGCGTACTGTAGGCTCCAAATGCCACGTTTGACACTCAAAGTGCCTCCAGTCGCGCACAAACGATTCGAGATCAAAGGTTGGCATGGAGCCCCCCTGTTGCGGCTGCTTGCCATCATCGTTTGAGGCGCTTGTCGATGGTCCACCAGCTGCCGCTTCAGGCGATAAGGTTGTGGATGTTGATGTGGCGGTCGTCGTGTTCGTCGACGCTGCTCCCGACATATTGGCAGTAGCGTTCGATAGGCTTATGTGGCTGCCTTGCAGCGGATCCAGACTGTTCATCTGCTTTCCCTGGGCAGTCAGGTTCGTGCTGGATGCGGCTTTCTTTTCCTTTAGTATCTCGTCGGTCAGATATGGCTTCAGATTGGCCTTCTGCGAGAGATTCGGCGAGGCTGCCCTTGCCGATTGAGCTCCAATCTGGTGGTAAATATAGAAATATTACTTTCAAATATTCAATAATGTTTGGGGAGTACTTACCACCTTCTCTTTTTCAGTCACATAGGAGGTGATGAGATCGTGAAGGAAGAAGAAAGCATCCGCATCGACTGTCACAAAGATGTGGTCGTCGAACTCGGTGATGAAGCTGCACAAAACTTCTGGCTTATTTTCTGCAATAAAAATTCTTCTGTGAGCAACATTTTTTTATAATCATAAAATTATTAGTACATACCACTTGGCTCTGGTGTGGTTGGTCCCTGTTTGTGCTCAGTCTTGAAATGCAGTTGCAGGCTGGGCAGAGCAAAGATGACCTCCCGATTGTGGTTGTGCTCCTGCGCCTTTGCCGCGCTGCTGCTGCCGGAGGCCCTTGTTCGCTCTATAGAATTGGAGGCAATCTCCCGTTCGCATTCCAGCATAGGAAAGCGGTCCACAGCTGTGTAAAGAAAAAATATGTCTTAATTCCAATTATCAAAAAATAACAGGTATAATCTTACCATCAATCTCGCTGTTGGCAAAAGCGTAGTGGAACCACTCATTAAGCGTCTTGAACTGAGGTGGGAAAATGATGTTCCTGGTGATGCGACTTACGATCGCCATAGAGTGGTTTTGTTGCTGTTGCACCTCTGTCGACTGTCCCAAGGAAGAGGTGAGTGTCTGGGTGACCAGAACTTCGTCCTCGCTCTGCCGAGCCTCCGTGGCAAAGTTAATAGATGGGGATCTCAGACTGAACAGAGCCCACGACTTTGACTTAAAGTTAATGCCGTGGAAGCAGGCTAACGAAATGTTCTGCCCTCGAAGCTCGACGGTACCACCTAAAACATTGCCGTGACGTGGCAAACGGGTGACAAGTGAAGGCACTACGAGACCCACGGCCTGCGCCAATGGCTTCTGCCAGTGACGATGATGACGTGCATCTGTATTTTCGCCAATCAAACCCTGAATTTGAACAGGAGCAACAAGCTCTCCGTTTGCAGGCTTCTTCTTGAGCTGCTGCCGCCTCTTGATGCTAGCAGTTCGATCTTGCAAGCGTGGCTCCAAACTGGAGAACACTCTCTTGGAGGATTTAAACTGCTGCGTGAAGAACTCCTCTAGCTTAAAGTACATCTTCAGTAGATCTGCTGTTGTCGACTTGCTAATCATTATCTGGAGTTGGTCCCAGCTAAGATCGCCATGGATAAATATCAGAGCTCTGGGTTGATCTTTGCCATGTGTCGGAGCTGCTGCCGCCTGTGATGCAGTTCGCCACTCATCCTTCATGGCGGCAGAGAAGCTACTTATTCTGGTCATCAACACTGAAGTTCCCATGTAGTCTAGCCTTAGTTCCAGGGCCATAAAACTCAAACCCAAGGTGTGGTATGGGTCCACCCCTGCCTCCTCCTTGATGTGGAAACGTTTGTTAATCTTATTAACCTCGAAACTGCCACCTACGATACCACCCTTGGCATCTAGGGCTGATCCTCCTAGATAGATCCCGGCATACATGTTTTTGTAGCCTGTGCTCCCGATGGAGAGACGACCATCCGATTGAAAATCTTTGGTGAGCCACACAACATTACCGCACACATTGCCAATGTTCATTTGAACATTTAGTTTGGTGAAATTAACTGCAAATATAACTAGAGTTTCCCAGGCAGTGATTTGGTTCTTTTCGGAAGGTGGAGTTCCTGACGAATCTGCGCTAGAAGACTTGCCTAGGCTCTTCAGTTGTCTTACAGCTCCAAAGTGTCCCAGTTGCTGCTGTTGCGACGGCTGAGGATCAAAATCTAGACGCATTTTCTCCTTCGCCCTGGCAGCGTCTTCACTGGGAGTTGGTGTAGCAGGTGGGCAGCCAGTGGGGGTTTCTGCTCCATTGCCCTGCTGCTGTTGTTGCTGTTGCACACTAAGATCGCCCAGGAAGAGCCTTCTTACTATCCTCCTGCGATACCAAGCCTTGGGAAAAGCTAAGATTTCAGTTAACCTCCTCATATCATACTTAAAACTGGCGCTACCAATATCCACGATGGTAGAGAACCGTATCACGGCTCGCGATTGGTCCAGAGATCTCTTAGAACTGGGCAATGGTTCGATGTACACCTTTCTGCAGCGAGTAATGTGGAACTTGACAAACTCAACGTTGATGCTTAACGAATCCTTTCTTTCACTATCACTTAATGGTGAAAACTGTGTCTCTTTGGAAGTCTTTTTGCCACCATACGGATGGAAGATGAACACATTAAAGTCGGCCAGGCAACCGGTGACACTCAGTCCACCCGTGGGTAGTTGCTGCTCCGGATGGGCATGAACTCCTGGCTGTGCTGAGTTCTCCTCGTCGCTGCTTCTCTTCGAACTGAATACAATGTCCAAACTGGGCAACTGGAGCATGCATTCCACTCTAGAAACTGGCAGACAACTAAATCTGAAGGTAGACGGTTGCATGTGGAAGTAAACTATAACATCTACTGGAAATGAAGCATAAGTCACATAGTTGGCAGGCAGTATGTCCAGATTAACGGCTGTATTATGGGAGGGAGTCGGCGGGACACTACTGGATTGTCGAGCGGGAATGGGTTCCAGAGTCTGCTCTAGAAATTCCAAAATA
Organism: Drosophila eugracilis; assembly: GCF_018153835.1. Taxonomy (NCBI): domain Eukaryota; kingdom Metazoa; phylum Arthropoda; class Insecta; order Diptera; family Drosophilidae; genus Drosophila; species Drosophila eugracilis. The sequence goes on along the minus strand of NW_024571981.1, from coordinate 2,356,549 downwards.
TGTGGTGATATGATAGTTTCTTCTGGGATACTTTGTAGAGTCATCCAGGCGCACAAAGTAGCACGCTTGCTACCCATTCTGCGACCATGTGGCAGCTGGTCTCCAGTTATTTGCTCCGCCAATGTTTTCGATTGGTAGTGAAGTTTAACATCCAGACCTGGGATATGGAAGATAGTGAGATCCGCAAGCAAGGCGTTGGCGTTATAACGTAGCTTGCTCTTATCCCTTTGCCTCCTCGAGGGCGTCGGACTACCCCAATCGTTACCAATGCTTCTTTCCCGCTTGTGGGATTTTACACTCGAGGCAGGTACTCCGCTTGAAGCTGTTCCCGATCCACCAGTGTAGCCTTGGGCTCGTTCATCTCCGGTATCTTTTGTATGCAACACGCACTTTCCAGAATTCACCAGTACCTTTATGTCAAGTTCAAAATCGATGTTGGGTTCCGGTTGCTTCTGACTATGGCCATGCTTACGTCGCATTTCGACGGAGGTGCCATCAACATCTATTTCGCTGGGCGTAATGTCACCTCTCCAATCAAGCTCATTGTCGGCCGTCTCCGTATCCGTGTCGGCATTGGGTAATGAAGTCTGACGCATAGCCTCCGTGAAGGTCACTCTTCCAAGAGCGTTGATTCCTCCTCCGACTACCCCTCCTCCTCCAGTATGTTTTAAGGAAGCACTGCGAGAGTGGCAAGAGGCAGGGGTGCTCTGCAAGCTAGATATCTCATCATTGGAGGCAATAGTATCCAGTCTCCTGCCCGCATAACTCCCGTTGTCCAAGGTCTGGGGAACACATACACCAGCTACTGAAGACCCAGCTCCAATGTATGAATGTGAGCGGCCATAGTTCTTCAGAGATCTTCTTAGCGAAGGTCTCTTCCATTTTTGGATCATATCTCTGCGGAAATACTTGTAGCAGATGGCTTGGAGCTCTTGCAATCGTCGCTCCTCATGAGCCACCGTATTATGGGATGCTCCCAAAGTACGCAGATCATTGATAATCTTTAACTGTTCGGCCATTTCCTTCTCCATCATAAATGAACGCTTCTTAGAATCAATTGTTGGATCGAAAACAAAAGAAGGCAAGTTGTCAAAGTCTCCTCTTTTTCGCACAAAAGTATCTCTGCAGCTTTGATCGCCTTCATCGCTATCGGGTGATTCCATTTGCGTCTCATCCTCCTCGAAACCCGTAAGCATGGTTAAAGTGTGACCAAGGGAACTCAGCTGCTTGCCAATATTCACATCTAAATGAATATCCACACCCTCCATTTGCCATTTAACATTCAGCAGCCATTTGGCGTTCTCACCTTTCTTGGCTGCTGTTGTGCGAGAACAAACTTCGAAGGTTCCTTCAGACACAACGCATACATTCATGATGGGCTCTGCACTATTCGGTTTCCAGTCATCCAAGTTGGTTTCAAAGTCATCGGCAAACCGAAGACACAGGCCCTGAAACTTCCCCTTCGAGACCAAAGCACCCGAATTGCAGGCCGAAATTATCGTGTTCTCTAATGTTATCACAACAGCGCCCTTGGCATCAAAATCTTGATATGAACGGGAGCCAAACGTCTGCAAAAAAAATGTATTTGTTTAGAAACCGAGTTTATCGTAAAACCAAATTGATAACATACCGTGGTGTTGACCTGTTTGAGTGGCAAGCAAATTCCCATGTCCTCCACAGTGAGTTGAAGGAAGAGCGTGGATAAATTAGAGCTGGCTATCTGGCCAAAAGCCACTCGATCGAACACCTGGGGATTCTGCAGATTCTGGTTCTGATGCTGCCCCGAATATTGAGCGAACTGGCTGTGCTGGGCGTGTTCATGACACAGATTGGCCCGCTTTTCCGCCCAATACTCGTAGGCATTCTTGTAATTGAGCCACACGAGAATGGCCTTGTCCACGGCAATTGGCTGTACATAGACCAGAGGTCTCTTGAGAGTGAGCAGTATCAACTCCTTGTCCTCGTTGAGGAGCTCATCTTGGAAGGCATTTCTCAAATTAATGGTAGTGTGGAAGAAAGCGTACTGCTGGAATTCCGGCTCAGCCTCGTCGAAGATTACGTTACGGATAATCTGACCCAGGGATAAATTAAAATCGATGTGGGCCTTGAAAAAGAGCTTGCGGTTGCTCATATCCCCGAGGTTTTTCACACGATTTGACAGCTGCAGCTCCAAAATTCCGGTTTCAAAGCGAACCGCCGAGGAGCAAGGCGTGGTAGCCGTCAATTGTATGCGTTTCATCGAAATGTTTATGGAAAAAAGGATACGCTTGAGCGAAGATTCCTGCACTGTCCCGGAATTATCACCACTCTCCTCCGTCCACAAAGGCACGGGTTTCTCGCCTCCGTAAACCTTCTGCAGCACTTCGTTTATTTCACGCATAAATACCTTCTGCACAAAGACCAGGTGGTTCAGGAGATCTGTGGTTAGGCATCGCTCGAATTCTCCTATTTCAGCACTGGCATTCACGTAGCCACCTTGCCGCAAGACAATGCCCTCGACATTTTCAGTGTGATCCTGTCGATGATCTGGAATATATTCCGCCAGAACGTGAATAGGTGGCAGGCCAATGCATGCCTCCGATGGCAGGTTCATCTCATTCTACAAGGGGAACAAGAAAAATTTGATTTGTTTTTATATTATTTTGCATTAAATATTTTTAGCTTAAAATATTTTTAATGCTTTTAGATAGAAACCAAAAAAGGTCATTAACATTCATCTGATATGATTTTGAATTTCGCGCGTATGTTTAAAAATTCGCAGCTGACAGTGTTACCTTTTTTGTAAAAGTGCAAAAAAAAAAAATACTAAACGCAAAAAAGCGATATGGTATAATAACGTATTGTGTGCAGCATTTTTGCACTGTGATAAATTACAGAATTGAATGTGTCATTGCAAACCGAACAAAAAAAAGGCACCGGTTATAAAATAAATTGCACCCTGTCATTTAAACAATAGTTTGACAATCACTGTGTGAGTGGCACTTATATGCTCCCGATTATTTATGTATTTATGGGATAAAGAATGCGATTACTTTTGATTATCTTATCATCTTAAGCTGATTAGATTTTGTGTTTTCAAAGTTATTTTGCAGTCATTCGGAAACTACGATGAAGAGGAACACCACCCAGATTCTGGCCAAGCTGAGGGAGCTGATGCTGCGGGCCCAAGTGGGCGATTCCAGCGGCATATCGGCATACATAGTGCCATCGGACGACGCCCACCAGTCGGAGTACCAATGTCAGCATGACGAGCGGCGCTCCTTTGTCAGCGGATTCGATGGATCCGCTGGCACGGCGGTTGTAACCACCAAATAATGCCCTGCTCTGGACTGACGGTCGATACTATCAGCAGGCGGAGAAGCAACTGGACTCCAATTGGGTGCTGATGAGGGATGGTCTCACCACCACGCCGTCGATAGGAGCCTGGCTGGCCAAGAATCTGCCCAAAGGCAGCTTCGTGGGCGTTGATCCCCGTCTGCTATCGTTCCGCGTATGGAAACCCATCGAAACGGAGCTCAACTCTGCGGAATGCCAACTCGTGCCCATTGAAAACAATCTCATCGATGAGGTCTGGGGTAAGGATCAGCCATCACAGACATCCAACAAGATTATCACCCTGAAACTAGAATACTCCGGCGTAACAATCGCCAAGAAATGGGAAGTGGTACGCAAGCAATTGAAAGATAAGAATGTTGATGCCTTAGTCGTTAGTGCTCTCGATGAAATCGCTTGGTTCTTAAATCTTCGCGGGTCGGATATTGATTTTAACCCTGTCTTCTTCTCATACTTGCTTGTGACCACTGACGATCTACTACTCTTTGTGGACTCTGCAAAATTACCTACTGATTTTGCCCAGCATCAGACCGAGAACAACGTTAGGATCAGTGTTTTGCCTTACGCTTCAATTGGTGTGGAAATCAGTAAGATTGTGTCCAGCAAGGATTCAAAAATCTGGATTGCACCCACCAGCAGTTACTATCTAACTGCCTTGATACCCAAATCGCGTAGGGTTCAAGAGGTCACACCCATCTGTGTTCTAAAGTCGATTAAAAACGATGTCGAAATCGCAGGATTTGTTAACAGCCACATTCGCGACGGTGTCGCTCTGTGCCAGTATTTCGCCTGGCTTGAAGATCAAGTGAAAAATGGCGCGGAAGTTGATGAAATATCTGGTGCCGATAAGCTGGAGTCATTCCGATCATCGAAGGATAAGTACATGGGCCTTAGCTTCACCACAATCAGTGCTTCTGGGCCCAATGGTTCTGTTATACACTATCACCCAAAGGAGGAAACCAACAGGAAGATAACCGATAAAGAAGTTTATCTGTGCGATTCTGGAGCTCAATATCTGGATGGTACTACGGATGTGACGAGGACTCTTCATTTTGGTGAACCCACCGAATTCCAGAAGGAAGCCTACACTCGCGTTTTAAAGGGCCAACTGAGCTTTGGCTCTACTGTTTTTCCGGCTAAGGTTAAAGGACAGGTTCTGGACACTTTGGCAAGAAAGGCTTTGTGGGACGTTGGCTTGGATTACGGTCACGGTACCGGCCATGGAGTGGGTCACTTCTTAAATGTGCATGAGGGACCCATGGGTGTGGGAATTCGACTGATGCCAGATGATCCTGGTCTCCAGGCAAACATGTTTATTTCCAATGAACCTGGGTTCTACCAGGATGGAGAATTCGGCATCCGTGTCGAGGACATTGTTCAGATTGTGCCCGGACAAGTGGCGCACAATTTTGCCAACCGAGGAGCCTTAACTTTCAAAACAATCACCATGTGCCCAAAGCAAACTAAAATGATCAAAAAGGAGCTTTTATCCGATGTAGAAGTAAAGCTGCTCAATAGCTATCATCAGCAAGTTTGGGAAACTCTTTCGCCAATCTTGTCTCGCGAAGGGGACGAATTCACTTTGACCTGGCTTAAGAAGGAAGTTAAGCCAATTTAATTGCATTTTAACCTGTTAACTTTACGTCATTCATATCTATTATTCTGTAATACTCGGATTTTATATATCTTTGAAACTGCACTTTGATTAAATGATTTTTTTGAAAAAAAGCAGTTTAACAAATTTACTTTCTAAAAATCTGAAACTAATTAAGAAATACTTTTAGCTTACCTGAATTTTGGTATTGAAGCTGAGAGTGTGCGTGGGCAGATCGATGACAAACTTTGCCCTTTGGCCGGTCACACCCATTGAGCTAACGTGATTCATTCGATATTGAGCCTGTAGCGAAGGAAGTAGAGCTGCATTTATAGACAAACTCTGCAGCAGTACATTGAATTGCATCACTAGAGGCTGGAGCAATCCGTTCTGGTGCTGTGCCGTCCCCGTTTTCGATTGCGCCATTTGGGCTGCACGACGAGCCGCCTGCTGCGGTTGCTGTTGGGCTCCTGTTCCACCGGAAACAGTACGCTCCCGCATTTCGCTGGCTACTCCTGTTCCACTGCTGGCTCCTCCAGAGTTGCGAGCATGGAACGGAGACTCTGGCTCCTCGGCTGTATGCGAACGGATAGTGGACCGACCGGAATTACGCTTTACTCGCAGCTCTTGTAGAGTTGACGATAATTGCTTAGAGCTTCGAGTCATCATTCCATGCAAAGCCACTGGATGTTGTGGTATGTCTATGTTAACAGCCCCAATCGATAGCAGACCACTGTTCTTATCCTTTCCCCTCTTCGAAAGGCTCGAATACAGAGTCTGGCTTTTGCCCACGGTTACTTTGACCACGGTTCTGAAATGAGTAAATAAATATATAAGATATATATATTTCTATAACTAGAAAAGTTAATACTTACTGTTGACTGGGAGCAACACCTTCAAGCAGCACAATCATCGCTCGCCCCACTTGACCAGTAAGAGAGCACTCCAAGGAGACAGGACGAGCCTTTTTTCTCCATGTGGCTGTGCTATTGAGGGTTGTTATCTCCGACTCAAGCTTAAGACCGGAAAGCGTAGCTAGCAAACGAGTTTTATGGATCTTGGCCACCCCGAAGACAATCAGACGCGTTCGCTCCTGGGATGGTGCATCTACCGGTAGCATTTCGCGGTGCTGGGGTAGAGGTGTTGGAGCACTAGCCAAGTCATCTTCATCGTGGGCGAAGCCCGCTGGCTTGCTTTTGTGTTCGTTTAACGAACTTCTTTGAACCACAGTTTTGGTCTCCGGCATCGTTCCATACAGTTCCAAAAGGTGGTATATGGTCTTCCAGCAGTTAGGTGTCTCTAGCATCGGAGCCATCGTTGGCATTCCTGCCTTGGTCAGCGTGTTCTGGTAATCTCCACTAACACTGGTGGCACAAGCTCCATTAAGTGAAGCTTTCGACTCCGTGGACATCTTGAGGATATTCTGTTCATGGAGCGACGTTGTTGGACTATCCCTCAGAGGTGATGAACTGGACTCATTTAAATTCGTGTAGCCCAACTTGCCCTTTACGGATTTTCCGGTTGATCGAAGCTTCTGGGCGAAGCTCTGAGGCCTATTTTTGGCATTTGGAGAGGGTGTAAGTTGAATAATGGGAGCCAAGCCTCCAGGACGCGGTCTCGTTAACGTCGTGGGCATGGTTTCATTAAACTTGTCATAGCGTTCATCTGAATAATTCTCCCCATGACCAAAGCGTTCCGATACCGAGTTAAATGGTAGGAGGTCTGTTGGTTCAGAAGCTAAAAGGCAAAAAAGTTATTTTTGGTTTATGATGTAATATTTAAGGTCCTTTTACCCAAGCTACATTCATCTTTGGTCTGGCTCTTTTTGCTTAGTTCGGGCTGGTCGTGGAACTCGTTTTGGGCATCCTTTACATTTTGGTACATATTGCAAATCTGATGTAGCAGCCTCAGCAGCGGCATATTCACCTAAGTAACAAAAAGTTCAGTTTAATTTAGCTTATATGTACTTTAGAAACTTACCTGCTGCGAGATGAATCGGACATTGAGACTAAAATTAATCACAGTGCTGGTGTGCTTCTTCAGTTGGCGACGCGACATATATATGACATTCTGACGTGCCTGATCCACCATGCCATCTGACATTTTTAATACCTCCAACTCCACACCGACTCTCTCACATAAGAATAAAGGAGTGTCCATCATAATGGAGGCCCTACCGCCATTTGATTTCTTATTCAGTTTGGCTGGTTTCTGGGCAGAGTTTTTCTTATCGCCCGCCTCGCTGACCACAATGTCCACCCGAATTGAATCGAAAGTGCCGATCAGCGAAAGATTGGTTCCAAAGTTTTCCAAGGAAGATATGTCAGCATTCGAAAACTTATTGATCATCTGCTGTGGCATCACTCCTAAACAGGTAAGCAGCGGTTCAAATATCAAATGTGCATCCAGCAACTTTATGGAATCCTGCATTACGCCACTGCGAGATTGACCCGTATGACCATGCATTTTCGGGGGAGCTGGCCGAGCATTTTCCTTTTCGGTAAAGTGTTTCTTCTTGTTATCTTGCTGCTTAGCCATCCAGAAGTATAAGTCCTCCTTGTGGTTATCGGCCCCCAACCAGAATTTGTTCACAGAGTTGGTAGAGCTTAAGGACCCCTCTTGCAAAGCACCGTACTCTGCAGACAAGAAATACATTACATTATGAAATATTTCAATAATTTTAAAGCATTATACTCATACCGAATTCCGGAACCTGTTTTTCTACCAGCCCAGAAATAATGGGCAGCATTTGAATGCTAGAACGAGATGAATTGCCATGTGAATAATTCGAGGCTTTGCTATGCACTTTATTTAAGCTGAGGGCCACGGACGTATATTAAAAAGAAGAACAGATCACAATTATAACATTAATGAAATGTAGTGGAGAAGATAATAAGAACTTACCCTCGACGAGGATGGTGTATATTTGGCGAAGTCGATGTTGATCGCTGGGAGGCGGTTCCATGGTTACCAGCTTCATGCCCATATGAAACACCTCCATACTGATTATTTTCTATATTAGTAAGAATTTTAAATAAAGAAGTGTTATGAATATTGGTCAAGCACTCTTCAAGACAGCACTCTTCTTGGGAAGTTGTACACTGAACGAAATCGTATAAAATTGGAATTGAAAATAAGCTCTAAGGAAACGGAGATAAAAGAAAGATTATAGGCTCCTTACAAACTTTTCGCTTAATGTACAACACACTTAAGTTTAGATTTAGTTCCATAGATATAGATATAGAAATAGCCAGAAAGGATAGAAGAGTTGTATTGTTCTGTAGTACAAGTATAATGCAAACGCTAAGCATCAAACAGAATGAAGTGGTGAACACTCAAAGCGGTGGATAACATTTGTGTGGTTGGAGTATTTACAGAGAGAAGAGGAAAAGAAAGGAAATAGAGGGTAGATCAAAGCAACATACACACGCACACACAATATTTTGACTTGGTTAACAAACAATCAACAAGTGCATCAACCAGGAAAGAGGAAATATAGAAAGTCTATAACTATACATATAACTAGGTTAAAAGGAGATAACCACCCGCCACAGACGGCGGGCAGGAGAGCGTTAATCAAAAAAATACCAATGTGAGTTCGATGATGCTGTGTTTGCCCAAGTAATAATGCATTCTCACTCTCTTCCGGATTCTCGCCGACGCCCGCAAAGGCGCCCATTTCAACATCACCTTCGCACTCATCATTCTCGACCTCCTCATCGTTCTGCGGAAACGAAAAGGTAACATTGATCGGCCGGGCCAACTTGTTCTTGTACTGGTGCTCAAACAGAATTGGATTATAAAGAGTATTTTTCCACTGCCGACTTAGCACAATGATGCCCTATAAAATAATTTAAAAATAATCAATTATAGAAAATTTAACGTCGGTGTTTTACTCACCTGTCGCAAAGTGTTCAGATGCGGAACATCGTGTTGCTTAAAGATCGGCTCAATTCTATGAACACCCTCATCGAGAACCAATTTCTGCATGATGTAACACAGCTGGCAACTGGGATCCTCCTGCAGTGTCTTCGAAAGCAGCGTGTAGTTGTTGCCATAGCGACTCTGCAAAGAATTTCAATAATACATATTAATAAAAAAAAAACTTTAAAAAAAACTAGGCATTTACAAAGTGAAAGATAAGTATAAAAACAATTATACCTCCTTTGTTACCTTCTTGATCTTGGGGTTTCTTTGTATTTTCTCGTTATCCATGGCCTCTGCCATAAGGCAAGCAGCCACTGCTGTCTGCCTCGTATGTAGAGCCTTCATTAAGGATACGATCTTGATAGCCAGTCGATTGCTGGGATTCATCCATGCCGTGATTGCCGGTGACGCAGTGCTCAAAAGGTTCCAATCCAATCGTGTCAGATCGATCTTGCGGGTAATAGGCACGCAAGGTGGAGCTGCAAAATTGAACCAAACCGCTTTCAGTTCAATTACACAAGAGGAAGTCTTATCCGTTTCCTTGACGTTGGACAAAACATTGTCATAGTTATCCTTAGAATTGGTCCCTGTCCCTGCATTAGGTTTCTGAGCTCCTGATTGAGCGTTTGCTGTACTGGTTCCCTTTTCCACATCTTCATCAGGAGGTTTGGGTGTGGATTTTCTTTGTTCAGCTGCAGAAGAGCTGTCTCCCACATTGTTTTCAGAGGCAGGTAGAAACTTCTCCTTCGGAGTTTTGGGAGTGGGAGGCTTTTTCGTTATTAACCTCCAAGCAGCCTCAGCCTTCGAAGTGGCCCCGCCATCTCCGGAAGCTGTTGCTCCATCACCTTGACCCACCAATTCATTAATATTAAAGCCTCCGGCGGAAGTGCCAGCCACTGCTCCAGTGGCCGCCATTTCGGCCAGCTCTTCCTTGCTGTTTTCTGACTTTTCAAAGTGCGAACGCTTCACTATCTTTACACCCACGCCCTCTAAGCCACACTCGAACATAATATAGCCAATGCTTTCAATGCCCGTGCTTTCCGGCATTTTCAGGCATTCAAACAGCACTTTGCTCTTGTGTTCTGGAATGGCGGTGACGATAATAGGTGAGTCTTGGGCGCAAGATTGGCCTTCGGTCTTCAGACGACGCAGTTGAGCATGGGCCCTTCCAATATCAAGTGTTATGACAAGCTCCTCCAATTGCTTTTCCGATGTCTCGATAAGGATGGGCTCTCCCTGGACATTGTCGGGCCGCGTTTGCGATGAGAGATGTGCTAAGAGAGCACGGGTGCCCTTCATAATGCCACCCTTTTTGTTACTACTGCCCGACTGGACCGTTTGCTGAATGTATACGTTGTGCATGGAGGCACGCGTCGTCTTACCCAGATGGAACTTCGTGGAGATGCCCTCCATGTAGAAGGTGAGTAATGAGACGCAGCTCAGATCCTTCAAAGAAGATAGATTTGTATGTTAATTTCTTTCACTTAAAAGAACTTCCGTCTAATGTATGTACTTACTTGTACATTATCCAACGCTGCCACTGAGATAATCTCCTCAACAATAGACGACTGCAACATGGTGATGCTGACCTTGGGCAGCACAATTAATCCTTGAGTCTTGGTAGAAATACTCTCCTCATAGACATCACTAAGGAAGGAATCGCCAGGACCCTGGAGGTGTCTTTCGGTTGTGGACCGCTTGGAGTTGGAATGCACCTGCGACCAGTAGCTCAGGCTCTGGTCCCGCTTCAGGATGTTATCGTTGTTCACCTTAGCGATGCAGGAAGTGTGGATGAAAGTTAACTACTGAGAGCAGGTGCATCGATTGAATTGTTGGGATGGCCGCCTCAACCATTCTTCAAATAAACAAAAAAAATATAGAAAAATAAGCCATTATTTATAAGATCATTTTTGATTTTTAAAAATTTTAAAAAATAAACTACAGAACATTTTTTAAGAAACAAATAAAATATATATATAATTTATGTGGTAATTTAAATTTTAAAAGCACAATAACGATATTTTTGGTATATTTCATTTATTTCATATTATAGTATATTTTTCCATGTGATGCGATGTTATAAATTATCGGGCTCTTCACGGTCACACTATTAGGCCACACGTGTGTGGGAAAAACATCGATTGATATAAGGTGGCATTAATTGTTTAAAAATGAAAACACCAAAACCAAAAGAACTAAAAAAAGATGAATTAAAGCCGACCAAAAAAGAGACCGGTCTTGCCGAGGATGGTAAGGTAACTAAAAAAGCGAAAACAAAGCCCAAAAAGAAGTTGGGCAAAGAAGTAAAGCAGGAGGTAAAGGCCGCTGTCCAGGAGAGTCCCAAGAAACTGTCGTCGAAAGATCTGGCGAAAATCGAAAAGAAAAAAGCCAAAAAGCAGGCTCAGAAACTGAAAAAGCAACAAAATAAATTGGTCCCTAAGGAGGTCACGAAAGAACCGGAAACGGTTATTATTAAGGAGAAAATCAAGGACCAAGCTGTGGAAAAACAAAAAGGAAAAGTTACCAAGAAGGCAAAGGCCAATAACAAGAAAGACGGTAATGTTAAGCCCTAACCATATTTCATAATCATTCTAAGAATTTATTTCCCTTTAACAGAAGGTGTTAAACGGGAACGCAATCCTGAGGACGAAGCAGCCACCGTATTTGTGGGCAATCTGCCAATTAACACCAAGCGCGTTCAGCTAGTGAAGCTCTTCCAGCAGTACGGTTCCGTGCAATCCATCCGATTGCGCACAGCCGGTGGTAAGCAGCTCTTTAAGCACAAACAGCGCAAGGGGGCCGGCTCCCTAAACGCCTATGTGGTGCTTCAGAATCCAGAAACTGCCAAGCAGGCCCTGGCCCTTAATGGATCACAATTCAAAGACAACCATCTGCGAGTGACTCCCGCTGCTAAAGCCGAAACCTATAGACAGGGAAAAGATGAACAACCAAATGACAATGATGCCAAACGGACGATTTTCGTGGGCAGCCTTAAATACTGTAAGTTTAAACAGAGATTAGTATTACCTCGACGTTAATTTTGAATATACCTTCGCAGCGGCAAACGAGGAGAAACTGCGCGAGATCTTCTCCAGCTGCGGCGAGATTGACTACGTTCGGTGCCTTCAGGATGGCGACAAGGGCTGCAAGGGCGTGGCCTACGTTTGTTTCCAGAAACCTGACGCTGTGGGCCTAGCTCTAGAACTAAATCAAACCCTTTTAGATGACAGGCCAATCAACGTGGAGCGCTATCAAGTTAAGAAACTAGGTGCCAAACAAGTACGCGACGCTGCTGCCGCATCCGCTGCATCAAGCACGTCTTCAAAAACCAAAGCCAAGAAACAAAACTCTGTAGGCGCCAAAAAACGATTGGACAAGAAAAAGGTCAAGGAGAACGGTACTGCGGCAAAGGAAACTAACGGAGCAGCAACTGGGGGTCAAAAGAAAAAATCCGAATACCGAGGAGTGAAAGTAGATGGCATTAAGAAGGCGAAAAAGCCCAAAAAGAAGAGCAATGACCAACAGACGGCTTTGGCCAAAAAGATAGCCCCCAAACAGAAGAGTTAATTTACATATAGCTTACGTCTAAAGTCTTAATTAGGTTGCAATTCAATCGAAAGAATTTGGTTTCTATTTCTGTTACGAAGTTGACCATCGAATGTTCAGTTCAAGTAAAGATACACATTTTTAGTTTAACTTCTTAAGGATCCAAATAAATTGTGTATACAGTAACTTTATTGATTAACGTTATTTTAATTCGGAAACGAACCTTACTCTCAGACTGTCTTTTAAAGAAGGCTTTGCAAATATGCTCAACTTAATTACCGGCAAACCTTTTTAATTCTTATGGATATAAAATGTTACTGCTTGGAATCTGCTTTCTTTGGAGTGTTAGCCCTTTACTGCTTAGAGCGTATCCTGTGGTAAGTATATGGTACATGGCGTTTTCATGGGAATTAAGAGGTAAACCTACAGGAATCCGAGATTAACTCCAAGGAACCTAATGTCCTTACTGCACAGTTGTCCGATCCAGCTGACTATCCCGATCTAACAAATGGCCTTACTGATGCTGAAGTTCAAGAAAGCCTTCAAGATCTAACCCTAGAAGACCTAAATTCCTTAAACAAGCTGCTCGATGAGCACATGAGTCGAGACGAGGATGCAGACTCAGACGGTAAGTAATTCACGCAAATGATTTTCCCTTTTGACCGAATGAACATTTTCAAAGCCAGCTAGTTTAAAAGCACAGAGTAGACATGCGAAGGCCGCTAAGAGCAAGCAAAAGCCCCAACCCTTAAATGTAGCTCTAGATGATGGTTGCCGGGATGAGGAGGATTCCGACGATACCAAGCCAAGTCAATGTAGCAAACGACCCACATGCCCGACAACCACCAAGCGCTGTCCAAAGAAAACAACTTGCTCGCCTAAAACCACACGAATTTGCACCAATAGACCTATTGATAACTGCAAGCCTAAATCTGGTGGCTATATGGACGATGACCTGATCATTGCTACTACTAAATGTCCTAAGCCAAAAAACAAGAAGTGCAAGAAAGCGAAAAATGACTTCGAATGCGAGGATGATGATTTCCTGTGCCATGCCAGCAGGGGTTCTAGAGGTAAGGAGGGAATGAGCAATCTTCAGGAAGAGGAAGTGAACCCTCCAGCTGAATATGTTCCAGGAAGGGAGCTAGCTGGGATAGAACAGCTGGGTGACGAGATCATACCCGAATTCAATGATAAAGGGGAACTATTGGATGAATCCTTAAATTTTGAGGAGATCAATGTGGATCAGCCCGCACAATTGGATAAAGAAAACTCCAATATTGAAAATAAGGTTAACATAGGGTTAGTAAATCAGGACAATATGGAGCAAGCACTTCAGTCTGACTTAGTAAAAAATAGTAAGGTTAGTTTAGAACAGACACAATCGAATTTCAAGAAGGATTTTCGGGCTGATATAAAGGATATGGAACATGAAGGTCAGAAAAATTTAAAGCAGGAAGATCAAGTAAGCTTTAAGCAAGAAGCTAAGACTAACTCTGATCTTAATAATAACGAAATGATGAAACAAGATCAAGTATCTAAATTAAAAGAGGAGAACCAAGCCAATTTCGATCTGGACTACCAGGCTGATTTTGAGCAAGAACACAACGCTAATCTTGAGATAAGAAATCAGGGCAATTTTAATCGAGAACACCAGTTAAATTTAGATCAGGAAGAAAAACCTTACATCAAGTTAGCAAGCCCAAGTAATTATCAGGAGGAACATTCAGCCAATGGTGATTTGCAAAATCAATATACTTATAGGCATTTAAACTCAGAAAAGGGACATCAGCTAAATTTTGATGATGAATATCAAACTAATATGTATCAAGGTGAACAAAAGATATGTCAGGAACAGAAAAAATCAAATATAGAAAGGTTTCAGCAGCCTGGTAACGAACCAGTGGTAGAAGAAGCAGATTCACCTTATCCCTACGAGCGCCATGAGCTCTCCAGTATTTCCCATCGAAAGAGAGAACAAGCTGAAGCGGAAAAACTATTGGAAAAGCAAATGCAAGGCATAGATAATAGAAAGCAAACAATAACCAGGGATGAGCTACTGCCCCTAGACGCTGATCCAGCCAAACCGGAAACCTTTTTCGATACTGACAGGTAATATAGTTTTGGTCGCTCTATTCCAAAAATATTTGTGTTCTTATTTTCCAATATAGTTTCATTGCCAATAGTGCTCGTGATCCCCCTCGCTATTTAATTCAAATGCAAAATGACTTTATTCAAAGTACAAACGATCATGGCGAACGACGATTGCGTGAGGATCGGAGCCAAAGCGAGAAATTGAACCTGGACAAACTCACTGAAGGGAATAACAGCCCCATGGAGGATTTAAATTTGGAATCCAAGTACAGAAGGAACAAGCGAGATAACAAAGAAACTGACGATGCCCCCGAGGTGAGTGGGTAATAACACTATTTTTCGAATATATATTTCAAAACAATTAGAACTCCAAAGAAACTTATATAAAAAAGCTGATGGATTCATTTCCCCGTGATCAGGGCGGTCAGATCAATGCCAATGCGGCGCTGAGAGGCTTTAATCTCGGCCATTTGCGCATTAAGAGAAGTTGAGTTACATTTTGTTTTTGTCACAATGCCTGATTAACTTCGTTGTATATTTTATAAGCGCAATATATTGATAACAAAAATAAATGCGAAGAATGAAATTTTGTTATTACCATTGTTTCTCCCGTTCATTCATATTTTGAAGCTCTTAATAGTATTGTATTGGGTTCGAATTATTTACTCTCCAATTGAAACATAATTACAAATATGTACAAATTTTCATCACTTACCTTTGCAATCCCTCCAATAATAGCGGCGTCAAGAAGACATTCAATTGCCCTTTTAGCCTAGCCACCACCGAAGTACAGGCCGCTCCTCCCTCCGCCTGCAGGCTCATGAATTCGCCATCGTCAAAACCATTGGTGGTCTTGTCCGATTCCTCTTCTTTCAGTAACACACTGGGATCCCACGGATGTGACTTTGGTCCACCCATAAACGTAGCCGAGC
Organism: Drosophila eugracilis; assembly: GCF_018153835.1. Lineage (NCBI taxonomy): Eukaryota > Metazoa > Arthropoda > Insecta > Diptera > Drosophilidae > Drosophila > Drosophila eugracilis. The sequence goes on along the minus strand of NW_024571981.1, from coordinate 2,341,123 downwards.
TGTTGCTACCAGTGGCATTCTCATATCGAGGAACCACCTTAATCTCACGCCAACAAGAATATAGATCAAAGTGGGGTAACATCTTGCTTCCAATATAGGTTAAGCCACCATCTTCATTTTCAGAAAAAAGAGGAGTAGAAAATACATCTGGACCCAGGGGAAAGGAGCATCCATTCCAGTTAAAGCACTTCACTTGCGACAGATGATTTAGGTAGCTGGCCATCAGTAAAGGTGAGTCGATGATGGGTCGGTTGACTTGCTGATGCAGATTGACCAAAGCCACATCCTCCTGTGAGGACATGGCAGATATGAAAGAGTTTGAAGACAGTGAAGGTGTACCAGACGATGAGCCACGGGAATCAGCCTGTTGAGTGAATAGGAAAAACATACATTAGAATGATACTGTACATGAATTGTACACTTTTCTGCTTCTACAACTAAAATAGCAATATCCAAGGGCACAAGCAGAAAATCGTGAACTTTCATGTTGAAGTGCAGGAAAGATTTAGATCTGCTTTATGAATTTGAAAATTTAAAAATAAATTAAATAATATTTATCAAATTTTCGTCATCATCTAAACTTAAAATATTTTTAGACTTAGCTAACAGAATTTAGATGACATAATTAAAAAAGCGGTTGAAATAGTGCTTAATTTTGAAAACTAACAAATTTATTAAAACATAAGCATCGAAAAGTTAAATATATCTAAAGATCAAAAAACCCTTGTAGTTCTAACCTCATAGTTAATATTACATTTATCTTTTAGAAAAAATAACCTTCTCATGCACTAAAATTAAACATTCATGCAATTTTCGATCGTTGAGGTTTCTAAACTTTCGGTAAATTAAGAGTGATCTACAGATACACAGAGATTTTTCAGCATTCAAATTTCGGTTTAGTTGCGCTACTTGTTAGTTAAAAGAGGTTGGTTGGTTGTTCGTTGTTGGTACTAAGAACTACTCACATCATGAACAAAATGTCGGTACTCGGGTCGTGATGAGATATTTGTTATTTTTCTTATTGGTGTGGCAAGACCGTGAATGCGTCTCGCGTCTTCGTTCTGGATGAGTTTTGATTTAGGTTTTGGTTTTTATATCGATTTGGTTAGTTCATTGATTGATTTTGGTTTTCGATTTAAGATGAGTCGAGGTTTGAGGAAAGGAATAGATTTTAGGAGTGGTTTAAAGTTTTACAAAATTAGTAACGGTCTCTCAATATCATTTTTGGCTTAAGTTACTTGATATTGAAAAATCGTTGCTAAGGAATTATTTAAGTTTATAATTGTATATAGATAAACTTATTTTTAAAGATCGAAGCATGCACTGAAAGGGACTCGAATCGAATAAATTTTCGGAATGAGTTTTTATTGCCGCCTTGATTAATGGGTGATATTGGTTTTAGTGAGAAATAGAGTGAAATATAAACTTGGCTTCAAAGCAGCAAAGCTAAACGCGATTGGTGTGTATAAATCACTGAGTAAATCGACTTAACATGGTAGTATACATAATCTAAGTGTTTGCATATTGGATTCTTTAGCATTACCAGTTCGGTGGTGCTCTGCGGGCGTTTTGGAAGAGTTTTGTTGCCATCGGGAGCATGGATCTCCAGATCGCTGCGATACGTAGGCAATGTGTGGCTTCCGTTATCGTTTTGGGCTCCAATGCTAGGTAGGAATTCATGGTTGTTGAAATAAATTTGGAACCAGAATAATTCTAATTCTAATCACCTTAAATCCGATGAGAATCTCTTCTTTCCAGACAGCACCACTGATCCACTATTCCCACTATTCCGCTGCTTCATGGATCCTCTTTGCGACATCACATTAGATATGTCTTCTTCGGCGGAGAAGAACATCTCTGAGGGATTCTCTGATGTTAGTGATATGGTCCGCTGCACCTCACGAGGCAACTGATCTCCTCCTAATCCTTGAACGTGAAGCGCAATATCTGCAATCTCAAACTCCAAGGGATGTGAATGAGGTGCCGAGTGTGACATCTCGTCTGGTATCTGAAAACGAAAAATCTTTGAAAAATCTTAAATTTCAGTTAACACAGCTGCACCTCACCTCATGTTCATCGTCCACAACATCCCCTGTTAGTCTTGAGTCGGATATGCTCGTCTTGGGTGGCGACACGCGCAGCCTGTTTGAGTCCGAGCCGCGCCGATGTATGCTTCCGATGTCGCCTGCCGATGCCTCGTGTTGCATCTGTAGCTTCTTAGAGGGACTATCCAACAAACGGGCGTAGGGTACCTCCACGGACGTTTGCCTTGTGCAAGGATACCGCTTGCTCCTTCTCTCAAGAGTATTCGGTGAACCGATGCTCTCTCGTGATTTGTTTCGACAACTGGGTTCCGGCTTCTCGACTCCGGCTGTTCCGCTTGCCCCAATCTTAAACTTAGTGCCATCTGGTAGAGAGCAGAGATCCGTCTTCTTCAGACTTCCGTTACGCAGATCACCAGCCGGCCTGTAAAGCCGACCTTTGCCATTAAAGTCCGCTGTGTCGTAGAGAGAAACACAATGTAAACTGTAGGGCGGGGTGTGGAAGACAAGTTGACCCTGGTGGAGGATGCTTTCGCCGAAACCAAAGTCCTTATTGTTGTTGATTATGCTGTATTTAGAATTCGAGTTAATAAATTAAAGTTATATTATAAAAACAAATTATTCTTAAAAGTTTTTCTTAACAAATCATTTCTTTGATAAAAAATAATAAGGTTTTTCGGTAATCTTAATTTAAATTCGATCGGTGTTTTCGCTAATCACAATTGTGAAGCAAAACTGATATCACTCCGTTCTGACATATCAATTACTGCAATTATAAACGATTTGAATTCAAAACGCTATCGCTGTTGATAATAGGAACAGCACACGGCAATACTATTTATAAAAATGAGAGTATTGGTGAACCAAAAAAAAGAAAAGTAACTATTATAATTTGAAATTTTACTTACAAGTATCGAGCAATATTGTAGTTATCGTGGACATCCTGTGCCGTTGGTTTGAAGAATTTCTGGCCATTTCTATTGCTTCCAAAAAAGACACATCCACCGATACAGCCACAACGGGAGATCTCACTGCCAGAGGACAGGGCACTGCCATTATGAGACCACAGGAACCAAAGGCGCTTGAATTTGGCATCATGCTCACGCAGGAAACTAACAAAAAGAATATAAATTTGAAAATCCATATAACAAGAGGTTACTTATGGTCTTACTTATGCTGCACAAGATGTAATTCGTGATCTGGAATGGGCAGGGCGGAAGCTCCTTCTAGCAAAATGGGTCCCAATGAAGTACAGCCCACCTCTACCCAATTCTCAGAAAGCTCTGAGGTGTCCGGTGCACGCTTGGTTTGTGGTTCCGAGAAACTATCCCTCAGCTTCCGTGTAGTCTCTTCTCGGGAATCACGCCGTGAAAAGGAGTTTGAGCTGCGCTTCCCAGATCTTCCATGCGTCGCGTAATGTGATCCTCCAGCATCCTGAGACTTTAAGGAGTCTTGATCCGCTCGCCTTAGTTTTCCTGACCGATTACTGCCTGTGGTGTTGGTGTTGAATGATGAATTTGTCGTATGCAGCATGAATAGGCGCAGTAATATGGAAGGCAGCAGCCCAGAGATCCCCCGACTTGACGCGCTGGCCGTGAAGATTACAATTAGCTAGGCGAATGGGCGAGATCCAGGCATGCAAGGCAGTCCCACTTTCTATCAGATAGACATCAACTGCATCTACCGAAACGCGAGTCATTTTGTACTTTATATCCTCGGATGACGGACACTTGTACTTCTTCTCCTCCTTAGTTTGTGGGCACAAATTGCTCGGCACACCGTGGTGGCAGTTCCTTACTGTCTTGGGTGACTTTAAACAGTTCTCGGGGTCAATGGCCAGAAGGATGAGTGTCTCCAAACCTGTGACCACGTTCACCAGCTGAGGCAGAGTTAGTTTACCGGTAAGTTTACCCAGTTGTACTTCAACAAGCCAGGAGTATTCTAAAGTATCTTCGTCCAGAGCACAGCCCTCATTACTGAACATGGCATGTCCTCTAACTTGGACTGCTGACAGCATCAGGTGGCCCTGGTTTATATGCTGCTCCCGCTGCGAACGCTGCAAGCAATCCGAGGCTAGCAAATACGACGGACTCACTAATACCTGCAATGTGGTTTCATGATATTTCTTATTCATTTCGAAGCCAAATCTCTCAATTAAAACAACTGGACACGGCGGATCATCGTCATTGCAATTTTTCATAACATGAGCTTGAATATCATGCACAATTACAGAAACCATCACCTCCAGGGGACGATATAGCCGAGGATCAAATGGTTTCCGCTTTTCTTCGGGCGCTTGATTTTCCGAAATTGATTTATTGGCCAGCTCTTTTTCTTTGGCCAAGAGTTGATCCTTGGGATTTAGCTGTGCAGCTCCCGGCTCCTTCATATTTACATTCGACTGTTCCATGTCCGTGAAATTCTGGTCCTCACCGAAAATATTCTCCTTAAGGTTGATAAAGTTGCGCAGAACATTTCCATAGGCCATTAGCACTGAACTACCAATCTCCAGTTCCACAGTAACATGATCCGCAGCTAATGTTCCTGGATCAAACTTACTATACTGCTCCGGTGGCTGCTGCCAGCTACTCACAGGTGATTTTCTAACTTTTGGTATTCGCATAGGACTAAGTAGAATCTCCTCTTTTTCCGGAGTCGTTATATCCGCCTGGGGATCCGGTCCTAACGGCGGAACCGGATGATAAACATACTGAATAGACAGCGCCAAAATTGGCACTGCCCAACAGTCGATCCAACCGGCAGAACGCTGGCAAATCTTACGCCACTTCTTCGTGTACAACTCTGGGCGCCGAATCAGTTTGCCTTCCCTGGTTAGCAGTCGTGCATTCTCGTCTATGGCTAAAACTATAGGACGCACCGAGGACACTTCCGGTACGTACAAGCTTAAGTCCAAGCCCTCGCCGTGGATCCAAAATTTCAGAGTAACCGTCTTCGGCAGAAAATCATCGAATGGCAAGGCGAAACTCATCTCAAAGACATCTCCACAGAAGGCCAAATGGTTGTTCTCCTGGTTGGCACTACTGCAATCGATCCAATTATACTCGTTGCACAGCATCAGGATTTCAAACTCGTGCAGTCGGATGCTGAAGTTGCATGTGTACGGAACAAAACTGAGTATATCCGGCCTAGCTTTATTCGCCCAATCTTCGATGAGGTCTTGGAAGAAGCACTTGTGTTTGTACACAATGAAAGCACTAGTTTTGCAGCCGGAAAGAGAGATACTCCAATCTTGTGGTGCGTTCCATTTGGTCGGATAGTGTATTCGCACCTTGTACTCTAAGGATTCAAATTCGGCCAAGCTGCGATATTGTAACGATGTGGTTGCCTCAACGTGAAAGAGCTGTCCCTGGATTTTGGACGTATAACCATCAGGTTGGGTGACCCATGGAATTGTAACCTCTACATATGAAGCCGGTCCCACGGTTATGTGCATAGCATTCGTTTCCTTCTCTTTTGAAAAGAGAATGTCAATGGTGGCTTCATTAAGCACGCACAAGGTAACATCGAAGGATTGATAGCTACGAAGTTCCCCAGGCTGAGGAGTGGGTGTCACTTCCGCCTCCTTCCAATCAGAAGGATAGAAATACTTGTACAGGTGATCTCTTTGCCGATCTGCCCAAGGTCCATAACTGAAATCGGTTCCTTTAAGGCACCTAGCATTTATGCCCCAGACTGGAGGTGAAGGCTCCACCACATCGCCGTTGGGGAGGACAATCTGTACGGGTTGCTCCGGCACGACGCCTGGCTCATCCATGTAGAAATACAAATCCATTTGATTGGACATCATCACCACAAAGCCTTCGCCCATATATCGAGGTGGTTCATCAATCAAACCAGTATATTTGGGACTCGGACAAAAGAGCACTTTGGCATTCTCGACTTTGGCCTTAACAAAATGCATAAAGTGATCCAATCTACAGACAGCTGGCTTGGTACTATATGTGCAATGGGCCTCCTCCACGGAAATGGAAAGAGTGGTAGGAGTTAATCGGTTTCCAAAAACAAAACGTCCGGAGCAGACGTCAATCTTGATTACTGGGATCAAATCTCGCCAAGTAGTAGCCTGCATTGCCTCCGAATTTTTTACATTCTGAATCCTTTGGCTTTGCCGTGCATTTTCCAAATTCATGTGGTGCTCCTTCAGCTTGTTTCTCTCCTCATTGCTCACCACATCCGTCGGTATGAGCAGTGATGGTTCTAGCCCAAAGGCTTTCTCCAACGTATCGTACAAGTCAGATCTGTTATATATGTGCAGCTCATAACCATTTAGCTGAACCGATAGTCTCGTGTCCGAATGGGAAAGATCTACAAATGTGTAATATTAATTAAAAGCTATATTAGTTTATAGTTCCAACTCACCCTCTGAGACATCCTTAGGCACATAAGAGCGCCACCAGCGGAATATGAAGTATCCATCTTGCGCTCGCACTGTGTAGTCATAGGTAATATACACAAAATCCCGAAACATAATCTTTCCAGCCAGTGGATTTAAGGCTACCGAACCAATCTTAAAATACGCGCCCTTGATAAACCATCGGTTGGCTATCTTTGTGATCAACATGCCAATCACGCGAGAATTGTAGAAGGTGATGTACGTCACCCAGGTGATTGTGGTCAGCAGCGAAGCTAGAAGCCATATCTGAAAAGAAAATTATATATTTTTTATATAAAGAAAATTTTTATACTCTTTTGACGATCATTAGTAAATATTTGTTTGCCAACTATTACAATATAAGCTTATTGCTGCCTAAGTCATCCCATTATTTTAAGCAATAAAATCAACATTTCTATATTTATTTTGTCATTTTATGATAAAGTTTTTTATATACAGTAAATAAAGACATCTGAATAGCCAGGAGAATATATTTTCTAAAATTATAAAACAATATGCAAATGCTCAACATGTCCGGCTCCATTTATCATCGCCTTTTTAAGAGAGGTGGTAAACCCGATTTAACAGCCACTTGTTCATTTACAAAAGACATCATCAAATTGTAAAATTTCAAAATTTGGATATACAGGTAATGTAAAGGGACTGCCCCTATCGGCTTTATCGAAATGAAAATGATCAAAATGCACTACGTAAAATTTGCGGAAATAGTCCTCGTCGTTGGGAGACATGATTTCTTAACTCGATTTTAATGCGTACACAATCACAGACATGGAAATGAGCAGTTGTGCGGCGATCTCATGATCCTCTAAGAGCACCACGACTCGAGGACCTTGCAGGGTGTGTCCGTGAAGATGCAGCCGGTGAACTGGTCGCTTTTTTCTTCCTTGATAATGGTGCAGCCATTGTTATTGGTTAAGGACAACCCACGGCCAAAGAACTGGGCCTCGCGACATAGTTTCCGGTTGGAGTGGGCAGCCCGGAAGTGGGCGCGACCAGTAAGCGGATTGATAAAGTCCGCCCAGTAGCCGTTATGCATTATTTCGCGCGCAGTGTGGTTAGCGAAAAGTATAAAGGACCGAAGAGCAAAGTCAATATCCGCTTGTTTGAATCGCAGCCGAATAATGCTGAAGTTCATCGAGCTGCCAAAACCGGCGTACGGATGATAGAACAGACGACGCATAGAGGCTACCAAGAGCTTGGGGCACGCCACGACACACATGTCGGTAGGTGCGACTACAGACCCAAGGACACTATTGCTTCCCTCGACCAACAACTGCCCATCCGCAGCATAGTAGGAAGTTTCATATGGCTGATCAACTGAAGAGATGAGGCCCTGGTACGCCGGACCCACGCAGTGCGGCATGTAGAAGAGATCGGTGTGACGGCCGTGAAGGATCGGATACTGAGGATCCATCAATTCTTGTTCATCTTCCGGTTCGATGTCCTGGTCGTCGGGAAAGACCACCTCCGGATAGCTGCTGCCACCACTGGACCGACGTATTTGGGTAATCATCTGTACCTGCTTAGTAGCCAGGCAGTGGATCAGCATTCTCAACGGCTGCATATCTCGCATACGTCCAGAAATTCTGGCCGAAATTAGGAAGTTTACGATGCGGCACGGTTCGTAAAGTTTTTAACTCCTCTTGGGGGCTTTCCTTTGAGTTCACGAAAACTAACGCTGCCAGAATATCTTAGCGAAATATAAAAATTTTGATGATTTGTTTGATGATTGTGTGCTAAAAACGAGGTATAGACTGCTACTGATTTGGAGCTCTAAAGGATTGACAGCTTTCTTATGAGTGCTTTGTGTTTTATAAACTTGTGAACTTTGTTTCAATTTTGGTTACCTTTAAGCAGCTTTGTTTGGCAGTTTGCAAAATTACAATGAATTTCAAACATCGGAGATTTAATGAAAAAGAGTCGTTTATATTGAAAGAAAAGCTGAATTAAGATGTTTATTAAAGAGCCTAAACAAATCAGAATAATTTGGAGTAATAATCCTACACTTGCTATTTTTTACTTGAAAGGAACATAGGTACGCATAGAAAAGGATGGTGAATTTTTATGAAGTCTAAGTACTTTTTCTATATAATTTTAATTGACAGGAGTTCAATTTTTCTATATAGTACATAATATGAACTACCTATACTCGTATGAGTACTCCAATTCAGGAAAAATGAGTAAACAAGCTTTTCTCAGTAAAATTTGTAAGCTGTTCATAAAGATTGAAAGATTTAAACAATAGGCTTGAAAAATGAAAAATATTTAAACTTTTATAATTCTCAAATGAAACGTAGAACTTTATTATGTTTTTGTTATTAAGAAAACAGCATTTAATTTGAAAAATGATCTGAAAATTCTTATCAGTTAAAAGCAAAATTCTTTGCGTTGAGCATTTTGTTTTTATGAGTTCTCATAATAGGGCGCACACCTAATTACTAAATAAAAAATTTATTGGGTCTTGTTGTAATGCACTTAACTTTATTATTATTATTATTTTTTCAAAAAATTAATTTCGAAGTTAACCCCCTAAGGTTATAAACCATAAAGTAGAGTATAAATGGGATTATGGGAATGACTTATGAAATGGATGTAAACCCAATATTGTTAGATAAGATTTGAACTTTGAGATGCAATACTGATCGTTTTTATCGCCTATTTCGGAAGTACCTAAGGATTATAAATAAAGATGATCGGCAAAGAATGTAGGGAATAAGAATTATATAGAATCATCCTAGACTCCAGTTATCTTATCAGAAAGAAGGGGCAGTGTGTGTCAATGACCAAACCCCACTGATTGATAAGCTTCCCGCTTCTCTCTTCGGCCATTAAAGCATTAAACGTGGAGATAAAGCCATTTGTCGGTTGATTCACTGGCATACCAGACGTATTAATCAAATTATATATGCCCTCATATGTACATACGAGGCGTATTTAGTTTCGCATTGTAAATTAATGAATATCAAAGCGTATTCTCACCATACGCGCATCCAGATTCATGTCGTTCAAGGAGACATTGTGAGTGCTGTTCCAGGTGCCCACTTCTGGGAATCCCATGGGCAGACTGTCGTCGCTGGTGTCCTCCACTTCCAGTGCCTCCATCTCTGCCAGCGTGTGTGTGTGTATGTGGGCGGGGAGGATTAGCTGTGCCTGCTGTTTTTGTTAATGTGTTGTTGTTATTGCTGCTGATACTCAGGTTTCGCAGTTGAGATTATCGATTACTCATTGTCGCACTCATTATCACCGATCGCAGGCTATATATATGGGTATCTTACGATTATGGATTACACACATTACGAATGGCTTTTTAATTTTAAATTAAATTTACTATTCTACACACACACTATACGATGCAACACACTCTCTCACACACACACACAGGTTCGATTTTTCCCACTTTGTATCAGAGGTCGCGGGTGTCTCAATTTTCGCTTCGTATTTTCACGCTTTTTCATCGAGACAGCGAGCTGCCCTTTTATCACAGCAAGAGTTGTAACTAATCGGTAATGATTAAAAGTCGATTTACTCGTTAACCGCTTGCTATTTAGCGCGAAAATAATAAAAATAATTTCGCTTCGAACGAAAACACTCCCATCGTTTCTTCTTCTTCGTATACAGCTGACCGACTAGGGCTGCGCAGCCAGCAGTTTTCGGCGGTCTGGTAGCGTTTGGCTACGTGCGATAGTTGTACATCGTACAATTTAGCGGTTAGCATTTGAAAATGAAGTGAAATGAAAAACTGAAATTTAGGATTAAAATCGTACTCTAATTACTTTCGCTGCTTTTTGTTTGAGATATACATTACTGCTTATCCACTTAAGGCGAGTAAGTTTTACTCTAGCCGATGTATTTAATGTTGTATTTATTAATGGTTTAAATATCGATTGACATTAGAAATAATCGTTGGTATTTGTTTTAAATAATTTTTTAATTTTTCATAAAACATTTCAAATTATTTCATGAGTCACGAATAAACTAATTTCTCTAACCATTCGTGGCTCCCACCAAAAGGTGGTTCACGTTGCCATCACTAGCGGAGAGTTCGTAACGCGTTAGTCCCTTTACCAGTCGTCTGATTCACTTCGCTTGAAATAAATTAATCGAAAGCTGAATAAAGCTGCAACAAATTTAGTTGATAACTTGCATTTAACAAACAAACAAATTCCGCTGACCACTGGTGATGTCACAGCTGCGCTCGAAAGTCATTACCCTCTACAAGCACGTAAGTTCTGCATCTTCCGGGTGGCACGTGCACCACCACCCCACCCACCTGAAATGAACCCACAAAAATTGACATTGCGTAAACACTTGCAGTTGCAGTATTTGGGCCGTGAATATCCCGGCCTGAACGGGCCGCAAAAGTTCAGGAAGCAGATCCACGATGCTTTCATGAACCACAAGGATGAGCAGGATCCCAAGAAGATCGTGGCTCTTTTGGCTCAAGGCCGCTACTTGGCCAAGGAGGTGGAGGCCCTCTACTCCCTAAAGAAATACCGGAGTGTGAAGCAGCGCTACAGCTACAATGACTAAGCGGGCGGAACGGAATGCAGAAGGCGTGCCAGCGATGCGGAAATCGTGGCGAAAATTCAAGGACTGACACTTATGATCCGCGGGGAAGAGCACGAATGTGGAGGAATCGTGAGAATATGATACGTTTGCCTTGCTTGTCGCGCACACAAAAAATACAACACATATATCTATAAGCATATTGTTCGGCCAAAGCAAACGCAACCCAAAACACACACAAAAAAAACAATAATAATTTCGAATGTCTTGTCAATGTCTAACTTAAAGTTTGTTATTGAGACAGCCAAAAAAAAGCGAAAAACAGACGTAGCGAATAAACGAAGCAGTCATTGAATAAACCAAAATAACGAAAACGGAAGTTAATTGAAGGCACTGCAACAAATATATAAAATATGGTTGATATTTTTTATCAAAATATTGTAGTATTTTTACAGTAATGTGTAATATCATAATTCTACAATTGTTTTAATTTATTTTTAAATAACACCAACGATTTAGAAACAAGTGGATCTAGTTCTTCAAATGGATCGTAACTTTCTTAACCTGCGGTGCCCTTGAACCGATTTCGCCGGAAGGGGCCTGGCAGGTGTATGTTTATCTTGGTTTATTTCGGAACCATCACGGTGATAAAAGTATCTATCAGATATTTGCCACGTTTGCCAAGATTCCCCGAATGCGTTGGGCGCCGTCTCGCCTTCGCTTATTGGCAATATTGCGTATTTAAATTCATCTGACCGCTGATCATGGGTCGCCTCTATATACCTATATATGTATGTATATATAGCACACGCTTACCACTAATTGTCCATGTCTTGGTGATAAACAACCTACGACGCCGTCGAGTTGATTGAGCTTTTTATTTCGCTCTGACGAAAACATGAAAGCTTCCTTCCAATGCAATCAAAGGGAGATTTTTAAAGAAAAACTATTTTCTATTCAATGTTATCAGCGAGCTTTCAACTGATAACAAAGTTCACGAACGCCATTGAGAAAGCAATAAACTGACGTAGATTTGATAGGTTGATTCTGTCTTTAGACTACGTTATACCTTCTAATTTGATCTGGATTATAACAAACGAAAATATTAATTTATAAATATTTAAAAAAACAATAGCTTTTGCTTTAATAATTTGATTTCTTTTTGTCGAGGATACTTTTAAAAAGTATTACCCATTCAATGATTTTTCTAAGTTCTATCGAGATTCAGCTTTCATTACACTATCAATTAAAAAACATTTATCAATTATGACACAATCACATTCATAATTGATACAATCAAAAGTCCAAAAATCAATTATTTCAGTTTGATTTTTAAGCTGGCACAAACAGCCAAATAAAAGGAAGATATACTTTATAGGGTTAAATGTTCCAAAAATGTGCAAGTTTAAGTTCAATAACATATATTCTCAATAATATGTTGACTACAGCAGGTGTATTTAAATTTGTAGAATGAAAGTTGTTTAGCCTTGGCAACTTTGGGAAAACGGAATTGTACAATGTTACAGGAATGAGTAATCTTATCGAATTGGCAGTTACAATTAATACGTTTAAACTATATTTGACCCATATTTTATAAACTAAACACTAACAGATGACGCCTATTGGATGTTTCATCACCATTATACAATGAATTCACACATTAAGTTTCTTAAAAATAATTAAATCATGGAAAAACAAACATTATTTATAAAGTCCTACTATCAACACCCTTGGATACATTTGTGCACGGAGAGGTAAACAGAACTAAAATAATATTCGCAATGGAGTTCACTTAATCCTATGAGTCCTAGTCTAAGATCACAATATTTTCCAGGGGAAAGCGTTATCGTGGTGACTTGAAAATATATATATAAAGAGAGAGCATGTAGAGAGAGTCAGCCAAACTCAAAGCCAAGGACTTCATCCAATGCATAGTCAAAGAGCCGGAAGTCTTCTTCATAGATATCGTACAACTTTCGTATGGCACCGATGGGCAAGGGATCAAAGTAATTGCGCAGATTGGCCCGAGTGCTTGATGGTTTGTGGCCAGTGGGGAATGTTAGATTGTTAGCTCCAGCCAAATAGAGAGCTAGCGCGGAATCGTCCAGAAGAGTATCGTATTTGCCTAAGGTGATAAGCGTATGTTAATCAATGCTTTCTTGGTAACATGAAATTTAAACTCACCCACTACATTGTATTTCATTACGCAGGGATTGCATAGCTTAGATATAACCTCCCAGTGTTCATTGTAATCTGATTGATTGGCTCGACTCAGCTCCGGAGTTACTAGATATTGGATAAATTCCCCGAAGCTGACATCGTCACCATGCTCCAACGAATCGTTGGTAGCTCCCGGTCGCAATTCTTTAACGATTTGACGACCAACACGCGACTGGAAGTACCGAGCACTGGGGGAATCCCCCTCCAATTTATTCCTATATGCCGATAGTAGACGCTCGAAAGGATGTCGCACCAGGATAAATCGAGTATACTCCTCGCTGAGAACTTTATGCTGTTCCTCTTCAGATAAATCGTATAGCTTGGTGAACATTCCAACTGAGTGCGCCAAAGATCCCGGAATCTGCAGAGGATCAGTTCCGTTGTTCCACTTATGCATAAGCATCATCAGCACCCGTTTCCAGTTCGTGCAGGCAACCTGGAAAATAGAGAAATATACTTGTGTTTAGTTGAACACTATTCATCAGCCGTAATTAAACAAAATAAACAATAGAAATACTTTCATTTCGTTTACATTATGAAATATTTCAGTCCGAAGGTTAGCTTTTCTCAAAGAATACTACTGATTTCGGGGCTATTGGGTGATTCACCCATTGCTTGCGCATTTTCCAAGTAAACGTACATAATTATATGGAATCACCGGTAAGCAGGAACACATCAGCCCTTCTTCCATAAAAGTCTAAATGAGCTGTTAATATAGATAATAGACTGATAATTCTACGTTCCGGTGTCACCCTGTACACTCATTTTAAAACTATTCATTGATTTTTAAGTCATTAAAATGGGTTATGAATTGGGTATTTTTTTAATTGCTAGCAATGATACTGTAATTAAATATTAATGATAAGTAAATAGAGCGCTCATGATCAATAACCAACTGGACATGTAATAAAATGAAGTTAAGTAGGTGTTGAGGCGTATATGTTATCGCTAATTATAAGATTATTTTCAGATTCACAAATACGAAATCATTCAGTGGAAAAGAGGCCACCGAGCCAATTAAATTCGTTCCTATATAAAAGCGAAAGCGGCTGGCAATCAAATTTCCAAAGAAATTCAAGATGTTTTTGTAACATTATACATTGTTTAAGAAACAAGAGACAAGTGCCCTACCTTTTAGCAGCTTTCTGAGGGTTAATCGTTAAATGAAATCTCCTCAAATACAATGAGTTGAATTACTTTGGCTTTAATTGCCTAGCGCAATAAATTATAATTTTCGCCAAGAGAAATGGCCGGATGGGTTTCCCTTACATTTGGACGCATTGGGCAATAAGTCAAGCTGTTGAAGTCAACTTACGAGAACTAGGAAAAACAACAACATGGACGTAAACTATGCACGTAAATACGTGCCCGAGTATATACAAACATTTGGTGGGGCGGGCAATGTCGAGCACAATTAAACACCGCAAAAACATTTCACATTACAAAAACAAACAAATCCATATACAGCAGATCTACGTTTAGGAGTGGATGAGGTAAAAATGTGAGGCAATATTCAAAAAACCCAAAAAGATCAGCGACGAGGTTAAGATATGTCAAAATGTCCGTCTAAAGTGAAAGGCATAAATGTTTTCTAAACAAAAGGTTGAGATTTCCCTCAGTCAAATCCTACATTGTCAATCACTAATCAATAATGATCGTCCGTTTATATACAAACTTTCTATCAGTTTCAGTTTTTTTTCTAAAATGTTAAAAAAAAAAAATTTAAACACTTCAGAAAAGTCAGCAGTACTTTGTTTTATTTTGTAGTTTAAAATGAGATCGATTTACATAGCTTCCTATAAATTATATTTCATCTTAGGAAGTCACAAAAACTTTATTAAGAAATTATAATAATATTTCAAACTATTGAGATATATTTCAGACTGCTAATACCTTTTTAATACAGATTACATGATCATTTTAAAGGTCAGCAATAATATATGAAAACCTCCCAATACGTAAGCAGCGATAAACGCAACATTTTGACTCTAACGCAATTTCTTTATGGGCACTAAAGCAACACGCGATGGTAACATAAAGTTTCCGTCCAGAGTGGCGAGCCCCCATTTTTTGGGGGGCTGAGGGAAAGAGATGGTGGAGAGGCTATTGGCCAAGGGTAAACATAAACAATTTACGGCTTCATGGAAGAATGGACCGGGAAAATGTAAAGCCAGCTAGCCACTCAACAAGTGGCGAATGAGAATGCGAAACCAGTAATTGAGAATTGTAAACGCTCCACTGACCCCTCCTGCGTGGTGAAATAGAAACCAGTCGCGCTTATGTCCGATGATAGTCATTGAAGAAATGCCAAGATAACAGGGAACGTGAGTCGAGGCATTCAGGTGGCATGTTCCACAGACACGCCCCCAAGCAAGGGGAACACTTCAATAGCATTGTGTGTATAACAATCTCTATAAAATGAACTTGGGGACTGGCTTTAACTAAGTGCTTTCTACGAGATCAGATAGTTTCAGCTAAAACCGAGTATAGTAAACAGAGTGATTATTTTTCAGAGAAATAAGTTTAAAAGTCGCCTTTAATTCTTGAATATATGTAAAATGTTTGTCGCTTTTTTTTTAAAGCAAAAAAATTAGAGGGCTATAAATTATCCTCACACAGGAAATTTTTCTTTAATCTTTAAATCCACTGAAACCTTAGTGCGTATCGAGCCCATACTAACCCATACATACCCATTTATGAAAGTCTGATAACGGTAACATAAACACTGGCAGTTACTTAATCGTGCGAGTTACCATAATGAATAGGCAGATATTAAGGTTCAAAGGGCAACGGCAAAATATTAAACACTGGGCTATTTCGGTAACTCACTTGTCACACTTCACTTAGCTTCAAACACCTAAGAAAAAAACCGGTACCTTGCAATCTAATCTTATAGTTTCGATGTTTTCTAATATCTTATTGGTTGATAAGAAAAGACCTTAAAGCCATTTCCCACAGCTGATTTCCAAAAATTTAATTTCCTAATCCTATTAGGCAAATTAAAAAGAGGCACTTGCGGGGAACTCAATTTTAATTTAATAGATAGATTATCGCTATCTGTGGCTTGAACGTCGTAGGATGAAACCAAAGGGTCTCAATAAAAAATCTTATTCTGTTTATAAAAATATTTAAATTAGGCTTATCAATTGAAGTCAAATAGTAAGACAGAAACAATACGCAGACGTTTTAAGACATTGGCCTTTGACTTGAACTTAGGAGATTAGCAATTCGAGATGACTGGAAAATGCTAATGAAATGGCAACGACTTACACAGAAAAACTTTAATATAATTGCCGCCAATTTGACAGAGATTGTTATTGCTGCTTGCAGTGGAATTCTTGCCGCTGTAATTGATCGTTAAATCGCGTGGAATCAGCACTATATTGTATGCACATATATTCGTATATATATAAAGCTGACACGAGAATTGACTCCCCTTTTCGATAAGCCAGAAGTGGCGCGAGCTTAGCAATCAAATGCACTCGTAATAAAAACCCTCTATAAATCTACTCATAATAGTCGCACTGTAAGGAGCTAAACGTTTGAAATCTGATTGTTTGAAGGACTGTCTGTGATGTTATATCAAAAAGATTAAATCAACTTGTGGGTTAAATCAACATTCGATTGAAATCATTCATGCCGTTGCCACAAGCCGCAAGATCACCAGAAGCTCAACATGTGCTTCTAAATTGAAAATGAAAAAAAAACGAGTTTCTATAAACAAAGCAGAGGCAGAAACTGAAAACTGAGACACAGCTGCTGATTTTTGACTTCTTGGAGATTTCAATGGGCGACATGGCAACCGCAAACTTTGTTTAGTGATTTCTGATGTTTGATGTGCGATCAAGTTAAAGTGGTTAATAGAGAGATTCAAGATTTGATACAAAAGAAACTTGTTTAAAGAAAAAAGCAACTGATATACATTTAGGA
Source organism: Drosophila eugracilis (assembly GCF_018153835.1). Lineage (NCBI taxonomy): Eukaryota > Metazoa > Arthropoda > Insecta > Diptera > Drosophilidae > Drosophila > Drosophila eugracilis. The sequence continues at coordinate 2,324,011 of NW_024571981.1, read as the reverse complement.
AAAAGAATAATGTTAATGGGTCGTTGACTGAGCATTTTGCAAAGAAATTGAATTTGAATACACACACAAGATTTAAGCAAAATCTTTTTAAATTCAAAGAAAATAAATTCAACGAACCACTACTAATCAAAATTAGGTTCAAAATTTTAATTAGTAAAAAAAACGATAAAACCCTTCCTCGGACCCTAATTTGCCAAGCCAGCGTTTTTATAGGAAGGGAAGTAAGACGATTCAACCATACCTTTGGCACATAGCAGTAAAGCAGCTTATGTTCTCTGTCCACGATCATGTGATCCATCTGCAGCTCGGAGAGATCCTCTAGCGATTGTGTGTGGTCCCCTAGAAGTTCGCATTGACGCTGCATGTACTCCTGACGCTGGATATTAATGGTTTGGGTCAGCTCTAGACTCCGGCGTGTTATCTTTACGTTGTTGTTGTTGCCATCCTCAAACGGCAGACCAGCAGAGAAACTTCCAAGGAGCGCAAATCCAAGTGAAATGCAAAACGAAAGCCAAACCAGTTGATCCATATTGACCGCGATTTGCTGCCCGACTTTCGAAGACGGTTGACAATCGTATGTATCATTAGCTTTGGCTACCTTTAACTCTGTCGCTGACGACCGAAATATTTGACACGATGGACAAACTTTAGGGTGGCGGCGTTCTTAATTCCCAGCTCCTTTAATGTGGCCCGGCCACTGGAGCTTCGGTCGTCAATCGGCTGATTCGTGTCCACGTTTAACAGTCCAAAACAGCGCCATAAAAATCGCCACGAGACGAACGCGCGATGATCATGCCCGTTGCGCTGAGCGGAGTGAACTAACTCGCCGGTGGAACTTGCCACCACAACAGGTTGTCTCTGCCGTCGATCGTTGGAGTCGTCGGCGATTCCCCGACGCCGAAGACGCTCTTCGTTCCGTTCGCGCTGATTGCGCTTGTGCTGTGCGCGCGAGATCAAAGCAATTGCCCTCTTTAGCTGTGCGATAGTCGGCTCGCGCTGGTGGAGCTGCAAGCCAGAGAAAGATTGTTTAAGAAGAGATGCTCATTTACGCTTTTAAGAGAGTAGGTTCCTTAGAGCCTAAGCTTAATACAGCCATTATGCGAAACAACTTTTTATAGTCGAAACTTAAGAGTTTAAGTATTGATCGCTTATTACCATTTCGAAGAACAAATATCTCATAAAGAATTTGTGGACTAACTTTTTTTAATGGCAAAATAATGTTGATTTGTAATCTTAATCAATTTGCACTTACATTAACTAATGCAACTTTTCATTAATACATTTTGTAGCTTATAAGAAATGATAATATAAATTTAGTTTAGAATTACAGGAAACTACATTGAGGACTTTCAATAAAAAACTTATTGAACTTTTTTTGCAGAATAATTCTGACCCACTTTCCCTGCCACTATATCGAATGACTTTCGGTCGGAGTCAAACCTTGTTAGGGGCCAATTGACGATCATTCTAAAAGCAAGTGCAAGCAGCTGCGATTTAAGTAAATTCAAGGTAATACTGACCACCACAGTAAGGGTGCTGAGACCATCCCGCCGCACTCGGATCGTTGTGGCCTGTCCCTCGGCGATGGCTATCTAGAATTATGAAATTTATGGTAGTATAATACGCCCGGTATGCAATTATACCGCGTAACGGGAACCGGGTTCTTCATAATCAAAGTCCATTAATTAGCACGTTGAGTGTTCGGCAGTAGGTCAGTAGTCAATTACCAATCTCAGTGACGAAAGCACTGCAAGAACGAACACCTCAAAGTGCTAATTGCAACCGGTAAGAGTGGATTGGAGGCGTATCTGGTTATTTGGATTTATGTACATGACGCTAATGATGTTTGATATTCGTTGAAAATTGTAGGCGATCTACTTTTGTCAATCAAAATTAGCAGTTTCTTCTCCTGGACTTTAACAATGTGAGGAAATTATGCGGTCTGGCATTTAATATGCCGATTAAGGCTATACGTGGAAAAACTTGTAATTTGTTATGGGAATGCTGTTGGAAACGATCAATAACATCTTATGAAGAGACTTACAAGAGAGACAGATAAGATTTAATGAAAAAACGTTTTGATAAAAAACTTATGTAAAAAGTGATTTTGTAACATTTGCTATAGCCAAATGGCACAATCAGTTTAATTTCCGACAGAGCTAGAAAAATATAAAAACATTTGACATATCGATTAATATATACTTTGATGGGAAATTGGAAATAATACAGTTTTTGGCGATTCTGTTTCTTAAAGGATCTTCTTACCTCGCCCCTTAGTTCAATCGGTGTGATATCGTGGGGAATGTCCGATAGAGTCTCAAAATCCTGCAAAATTTGACGTAGTTCCTGCGAAGTACTGGCCAGCATGGCATTGTGTTCGGATCGATCGAAGTTATTTTGTAGACGGCGGGTAGGGGTGGGAACATCTTGGCGAGCTTTCTTCCACTTCTTTCGATTTCCCCGGATTTTCTCATTGCGATTACGGGCTTCTCGAACTGCCTTTTTTCGTAGATTTAATGGCATTTTCTGCAGTTGTTTGTATGTCAGCACTTGTTGCCTTTCTCTCCTTTTTTCCCTGTACGGTGAGTGTTCTCTCCTTCTTGCTCTATATGGAGAGCGTTCCCTTCTCCTTTCCCTGTGAGGTGAACGTTCCCTTCTATGGCGATCCATTATAACTTCTTTGTTTTTTGTTGAAATATTTTCAATTCGGTTTGCTTGTCAATTTTTTTTATTATTTCACAGCTGATTCTGTTAGGGTGACCATAGTTTTAAAATTAAGTTATCGCGGTTTTCGTTGTTATCGATAGTCCGCTATTCACCTATAACAGCGCGCATTTTAAAATTATTTTTAATTTTAAAGCTAACCATATTAAAATATTAATTAATACCGTAGAAAAGTCTTTGAAAACATTAATCTTAGTTCCCTCAGCCTTGCAACTCACACTTAGGTTTATTAAATTTCCAAATTTTTCTTATGGTTTAGAATTTTTTTTTATTTTTCGAGAATGTCTAAAGGTACAGGACCTTTGTCGAAATTATACAATGCAACCATAAGTGCTGTAGATAAGGTTGTTCCCGTCGCGGCTCAGCCACTTTGGAATTCCCCAGCTGGTAAGTTATTCCACAAAAAATGTTTATGAACGATCCTCTCCTTTTTAATTAGGTCCCCGTACTGTGTTCTTTTGGGCGCCGGCGTTTAAATGGGTAAAATGCTGTTTAACTGACTGTAGATTCCTAGGCTTTAATCAAATGTAATTTTATTTATATTCTATGTAGACCTTGGTGCTGGCTGGACTGAGTGATACCTTGAATCGTCCTGCTTCAAACATTTCGCTGAACCAGAGCGCCACCCTGGCGGTCACGGGTTTAATATGGTCGCGTTACTCAGTGGTTATAAAGCCCAAAAACTACAGTCTTTTGGCCGTTAATATAGCCGTCTTTTTCATTCAAGCTTTTCTGGTGGTCAAGCATTTGAAATGGCGCAGCGATCAGAATACCCGTAATACGGTTTATAAACATTCTAACTTTCCGTTCACCTCGGAGGATGATTGGTAAAAAGTCAAGGCATTTGATGAATTCCGAAGTCTTGTAATAAAGAAGCATTTCTTTCAAAGATATAAAATAATAGATTACCGGTCGTTTCTCAATAGTATCATAAATAAAAAATAAATAAATAAATAAAAATTACATTTTTTCAAGATTTTATGTCGTTATTAGGTTTGCTTTGCAATTAAGTCTATAGTTTCCTTGGTAATCTGTATATGAAAAATTAATTCGGTACTAAAATAAGACAAGTAAGACAAGACGAATTAAAACAACCATCAGATTTGTTGTGCCGCTCTGAAGCTTTACAGTTTTTATTCTTTTTCTCTTATGCATTCTTGAATCTTCCTCGTTTAGCTTCTGCTTGAAACTAATAACTCTATCGATAAACTAATGTTTCACGCCCCCCGATGTTCTGGGGCGTTGGCTTGGGCATGTGCTTAAATCTATAGAACTAAAATATAGGAGACTGTTGGCATATAATCTAAGAATTTGGCAATCGGCCTAAGGTCTCCGGCCGAGGTCCTGGATGCCGTGCTTCTTGTTTTTCGTACGGCCGGGATAGTGCGCACAAGCCCCGATTTGATTGGTGTTTGGTCGTCCTGTCGCCGGTCGTTCTGCAGCCAATACGCTGCTTGCAAAGGACTCGTCGTTGGCCTCCTGGCTGGGAGGAGTGCGGTGGTGTCCTCGGGTCGGGGGTTGTAGTTGTATCCTGGCAGCCCGACAATGCAGTTGGCAACACTGCTTTTGCCCATTCGCACACACTCACAAGCCGACTGCCCGGCTAACAGGCGTATACTTGATATATTACGTATACCACTCGATGCGCATGTGAGCGGGGCAGAGTATCTTTGTTGTGAGTGTGTGTGAGGGGCCGCTTGACACGTTGCCAAAAGAAATGCATTGCAGGGCTGTTGGCTTTCCCCCCGTTTCCCTTGGATTTCGCCCCATTGGCCGGGCTTCGTTGCCGCTGAGCGTTGCCATTGGTTGGTCAGGCCTTCGGCGGTTGCAGCGGAAAATCGGCTCGACTTTCTGGGTCTCCTCCTCAATTGGCTAACGAGGCTTCCTTTGGGCCGTTAACTGCTGCAATAAGGGATACAAAAAGATATCGCATTAGTTGGTGCTGCCAAAAGAAAGATATATAATAAAAGTTTTGTGTAGAAAGAGATTTAGATATAATCAGGATACATTTTTGTGAATTTAATATTCAGCTAGATGGGCAATGGGCTTTTTTAAGCATAATTTTTAATTATATATAATTAAGGCTTAAAATAATAATTTTAACTCATTTTATTAATCATTGACCATTCATTAACAAAGAGATATTTTGGCAAAACTCATTAGGAGTCGGCTTCCTCAAACTTGATTCATACCGCCTATCTATTCTTATCTTGAATTTTTATAGACCTGGGCCACTGTGCCACGGTGGTGATGTTCAGCGGAGGAATGGGTAATGGGCCTCTGCCAAGATGGTAGCTTGCCAAAATCTTGCCTAGAATTTTTCTCACGCTCGCTTCCAAAAAAAAAAAAAGAAAATTGTAGGAAAAATGATGGGAAAGAAAGAAAGCATCTGAAAGACGGGCGGTATGGCAATGAATCTTGGCAAGCGGCTCGATGAGATTCTGCCGGGAATCCACCATGCCGATGCTGTCATGTAATTAAAGCGCCACCTGCCGGCCGATGCGTAAACAAATGAAGCCGACATAATTTATGATCATGGAGTTTTGCCAATAAGTTTCCCAAGACGCGCGGCAGACATGCCGTCTGCTCTGATCGTTTGGTGGAATGAGCCTCTATCCTCGGCACCCCCTCTTCATTTTTCTCCGGCTGAATGACTTCGAAAGAGTTTTTCCCATTGAGTTAGGTCAGGAACTGTGTTATTGAACAGCTGCCAATTGCGGCCAGCACCAAAAATTATTCATTCCAGACAATTTACCATCTTGCACACCCCTTTTTTTGCCTCTAATTTCACACGCACGTGTTAAATTTACGTAAATTATGGCCAAGGGAAGTGGTCCAAAAATATATCCCAGAGAGATTCCTATCGATGTTAAGGGACAACACTTGCTTTTAATTGCCTGCGACACAGCTGCCTAATAAATTTATGAGCTAAGTCCGACAATCATTGGCAAATTATGATAAATAACCTTTTAGGCTATTTTCGCCAATGTCCCCATCTTTCTTCCCCATCAATTATTCTTTCACTCTTGGACATGGTCGAAAAGTCTGAAAGTGTCAAATGAGTGATGGCTTTGAAGTGGTCTTATGTAAGTTCAGAAAATCAGGAAATCTAGTCCTGATCATTTCCCGTTTTAAATCCGTTAATAAAAACTTATAAAATAGTTTTTCTTTAAATTTCTAAGAAATTTAAATAAAATTATTTAAGTATAATTATCAACTTTAGCTCTAAATGCAGAAATAATTTGTTTTAATGATCTTATAACTCATGATCTTCCTTAGTCTGCTCATCTCTTTTATATTATATTTCGTATATATTGTACTTTAGTTAATATTTTTTATTCAAACGCTTACAAGTCTGACCGAAAGAATGATGATAAAATGATGCCTACAAAAACAATATATTTTTTAATGCCCCTTGAGGAAATCTTTATTATAGAAAACAGGCGGAACGAATTTATAAAGAAAAAAATCTATGTAGATTATAGGATCATATACCCTATAGATGTACAGAAGTCTTTGACGTTTTAAGCAAATCTCCCTGCTTTTATTTTTCTTATTTCTGTGTGCTGTTGTTGATTTTCATCTATATACGTTCTTGCCGTTTTCAATGGTTTTCAGAGGGAGAAATCGCATTTATTTATTTTTTCTAGAAGCCGAAATTCGAAATTCGGCATTTTCCTTGCCTAAAAGTTGATGCTATTTCTTTTTTGTTGTTTAAATTTTCTCTGATGGTGGCTGGTGGCTGAATTTTCTTCGCTTTGACGTGTTGAATTTTTCATTTACCTTGCTATTTTCGGACACACTTGACGGGCGGCCCGCCGAAGATCGAAGCCGAAGGCGAAAGTCGCAGAAAAGCGATAAAAACGTCAAGACCGAAAAAGCGAAAAGCCCAAGAAAACTGCGCAGAACTGTCGCCTGCCCTTATGTACCTCAAAAAGGAATATATATATATAAAGATATATATATGGGACGGATGGGGGGTCCATCACTTGCATTATATACAACATATAAATAGTATTCAGACTCTGGCTCTCTATGTGTTCTTGGATCTTTGAGTTGCGATGACGCGCAATTGACGCGGGCAAAGACGCGTTGAAAGCGTCGCCGCTGTTTCTATTTTCGTGGACACAACTAATACTTTCGCACTGGCTGAGATACAGATTCAGATTCGGCCACGGATACAGATGCATCTGGTTGTATATTTCGTTTTAATCTATTTCAGTTGCTTCATCGAAAATGTATTTAATGTGTGGTACGTTTTCTTTTTATTTTTCTTTTTCTGATTTTTTTTTTGTTTTTTTTTTTGGTTCCATCTGTCTGTGTTTCTGCCTCTGTCTATAGGGCGACGGCACAAATTGTAATTAGTGTTAGTTTTTCTTAGCTTTAATTAGAATTTCTCGTAATTTGCACGTCGGCGTGTGTGTTTTATGGTAAACAAATGAACCTTGAGATGCAGTTAGCCTGCAGTTTATTTATCGTATGTGCAAGCTTTTAATTGGGTTAAACTGGGGGTAAGGAAGGAAGGAATGTTGTTGTGCAATCATCATTATTGTTCAAAGTAGAACCCTTTATCTGTTACATCACTTGATATTATTTTCAAAGCTACTTGAATATTCTTTTTCTTAACAAATGAAGGCTTTTAAAATGGATTTCTCTTGCATAACTATTTCTGATTTACATGTTCGAAGATTTTGAGGTAAAGTTGTGCTAATAATTACATTTTAGTTCATCATCTGTATATATCAACGTATTATATTTTTCCCACTTCTAAGAGGAACATTATCCAAGACCGTCAAATTCGAGCAATATTTTATTTATTTAGGTTTGATAAATCGAAAAATCGGGAACAAAGTTTCGTTTTGTGTATATATTTTGTTTATCTCTGTTAAAAATGCAGTGAAAAACTGCATATACTTTTAAAGAAGCGTTGTCATCGCTCTGAAATCTGATGAAAACTGAAAGTCAATCAAAACAGCAGCAAAAATAAAATGCAAACACCCGAGAATTCGAAAAAATAAATAGAAAATGGTAATCGGGAAATTGGCAGGCTGCAAATATTAACTGCTGCCAAAAACCAAAAAAAAATTGAAGAACTCAAAATACAAAAAAAAATTGCTTGAATATTGGCCAATAAATTTTACAAGACGTTGACATTTGGCCAACGACAAACGGCCTTGCCGAAGGCCAATCAAACGTCATTATTTTGTTTCATTCGTGTGTTGGTGGGTGATAAACACAATCATAATGATAATTGGACACCTGTTGGCAACTGTTGGCTGGTGTCTGGCCAAGAATTCTTTGGCCAATTCAACAACAATCGGTGACGTAGCGACGAACTGGGCAACTCGTCAAAAATGTGCGTCAGCAATTAAAATCATAATGAGAGTGCCAAGTTAGAGGCGCCACCCCGCCAAAGGAAAAGAGCTGCCAACGCCTCAATCCCAATCCCAATACACGCGCCAGACACGCGATTCGCATTCCACAGGATGCGTTGCCAACGATGATGCCAAAAATCTTGGCAGAAGACGTCGACTGCTGGCTGTGTTTGTTTATGTTTATGCTCGTGGCGCTTGGCTTCCAGGGAACGTTGAAAAGGTCCGCAGGAAAAGTCGGAAGTGAAAGGAAAAAAGGGGTGAAAAAGAGGGAAAAGTGTTGGAAAGCCTGTGGTAAAGAAGATTGAACACTCTAACACTGATGGGAAACATGGATGGCAAATATAAATTCATTTCTTATTATATTAAGAGTAGCTTTTTTGTTTCTTTGGATTTAAAATGAAAAGAAAATATTAAAGAAACGTATGTTGAACGAACTCTCCGAGAAAACCATACAATTTTTCAGATAGGGAAAGAAAATCATAAAAAACGCCTTGTAAGATGGAAAATTTGTTGAGTGTTAGCCACTGCAGTAGCGCAGAAAAATTACTAACGACTTGTAGGCGCTGCCAATTGCAGACTGCGACAATGTGGCGTATACGTAATGCAGAAGGAGTCGCCACCCCAACCAGCACACATAACGTATACACAGTGCAGGACAAAGTTGCGGGCCAAATGCATAACAAATAAATAACCAAGGCCTGACCATCCTGACCATCATTATAAAAAAAGAGGCAAAGGAAAGCCAAAGTTTTCAGAAAAAATAGAAGCGGACAGTTCAAAGGATGGCGGGCCGCACTAATAAGTTTTAAGAAAAATGAAAATGAAAAATCGTTTGTGCATTTTTACAAGTGCAAAAATATGCAAATAAAGTAAATCATTACTGGACTGGACCAAAGGCAGACAAAGTTCTTCTTCTGCATTTTTTTTATTTTTTATTTCGCTGCTGATGACTGCAGAAGGAGCAAAGGGAAACGTTGGCCAAAATCATAATTTGGCGATTTATTTGTTTGTTTGTTTTATTTGCCCCCGTCTAGGCCATTGAGAATTATGGTTTGTCTGATTCCGACACACAAAGCAGCCGGGGGTAGGAATTAATGTTCAACTTAAATATCGCCGTCGATATGCATTTAAAGTTCCTTTGACAATTTCTCACTGGCAATTCAATTAGTTTTAATTGCTCGACTTGGCGGACGTTTAAAAATTCGAACCGTCATCAATAAAATCAATGCAGGCCATAAATCTTCAAGCCTTTCGCTGCACAGAATCGGAATTTGAATACCGGAATCGAATATCTGGCGGAAACAAAGATAAAGCGAAGTGACCAGCGGCGGAATGGGAGGACCTTTTGTTGGACATATGCACCCAGTCAAGGGGAAAGGACACAATGCCTTGGACTTGGCTTGGCTTAGTTGCCAATTTCCTGGCGAAAAAAAAATAGAAGAGAATTATTTGCCAGGATGTCCGAAACATTGTTGGTGTCAACAAATTCCTTTTCAACAGATGCAAAAAAATGTTCGACCATTGCCAGCAAAAAATGCAAAAGAAAAAATAAACTGAAGCGAAGACAAAATTAATGTGAAGACATTAGGGAATGCTCTGCCTGAATGTCCTGCTCTAAGTCCTTGGCAATTAAATGTCGTGTTAATTTTTTGGCTCCCCTGCTTGCTTTCCACTTTCTGGCCAATTAACTACTTAGAGAGCAATGGGTAGATTTTTAATTGTTTTAATGGATCGTAAATCTCTTTGTACAACTTTTTGATTGCTGCTGCCTGTTGTTGTTCTTCTCCAGTGCAGACGCTCATAAATTTTGGGCATTTAAAATTTCGAAAATCCAACATAAAACTAGGCAATTTTATGGTTCCAATCGAGAACTACAAAAGTCGAAGGCATAATACTACTTATTTACTTAAAACTTAATTGTATAGAGTACAATGTACTCTGGTGTTTTTTTTTTGTAAGAACGCGTGTTTGTTTGAGTTCAGTCATAAAAGAATAAATCTGTCTATGAGATTAATTTCTGATATATGAATTTCGTTTCATCTTCCTTGATTGTGGAATGAGAATGGGTGGGATTTTGGTCTGGCTAAAGGTCTGGTTGGGAATCTTCGTCTAACCCAGACAACTCATCCTTGATGGCTGTTCATTGAACCATAAGCAGTCAGTGACAGGAATCTAAGGAGGAGGTTTAGGGATTTCTACTTGTGGGAGAGCTCTTTAACATTTTTGGCCAGGCCTATAAATTCGTTGTGGAACCCTGACTAAATGTTGGATGGTCCTTTCACCGGGCACGCCCTCCTGCGGCGCATTTAGCATTCCCGTTGTCATTTCTGTGTTGCATTTGGGTTTATTTATGTGGCGCCAGGCTGTTCCCAGGCTGTGCGTTCATCCTCTGTATTACGATTTAAGGGGTTATTTGACTCTTAGTAAGTTATTGAGTTTAATCATAACCGCTATCTAAACAAATCAAATTTTTTTATTGTCTTTATTCTTTATGTTATAAGAGAGTGTTTTGTCTATAATATAACCGTTATTTAGTTTACCCGTTTTAAGATAAATATGCTTAAGTTCTTCGTAATTAGTGAAATATTGTTCTATCTCATGTCTTGTACTTGTTTGAACAAAAAATTAAAACAAAATTGATAATTTTAACTTACCATTTTCCAGCACTTTTCCGCGCTCAGATGTTTTCCACTCCTTTCTCATCCTTCAAATAACTACTTTCCTTCCATTTTAGCTGTGTTTTACATCTTATGCTTTCACCACGCCGAAGACATCCTGCGCTGATTTAATTATATTATAAATGTTTGAAAGTGCTTATTATAAAACAATTTTCATTGCGTTATAAAACTTTTGACGTTGGATTATAGACGTATTGGACTGCAATATTATGTTTTTTGTTTTGCTTGGTTTTATTTATTAATAACTTCATATTTGCTGGAGGTTATATAATAATTGCTCAATTTATTGCTTCTTGAGTAATTCTTGGTTATTTTATATGCGATTATTGTTCATATTTGGGTTAAGCACTATTTGAACTATTTTTATAATAGTTATAGGTTAAGTATCTTTTTTTTTGTGGTTTTATGTTTTTCGTTGTCTACTATTTTGTAATTATTATTACAATTGTTTATTGTTATGTTTTCGTGTCATTCAGAATTGAAGTTGTATTATTATTTATTGAACATATTATTATATTTTTCGGGAGCTGTTGTTAGGGCCCCCGTAACGGATCATAGTCCTTTGAGCAATATTTAGTTTATTTTTCATGGTTGAATATTGTTATAAACTTTATTGAGAGGAGCATCATCCGATGTTCTGGCGATGCTTATCCGTTGGGGCTCTGATGGCATTTGCCCGGCTGCGTTTGACATGCGGCTGTGGCCAGGTCTTGGACGAGTCCTTTCATTAAGCCTGGCCAGATGAAACAATCAGCTCCTGCCAAATCGCAGTTGTTCTTGTTGCTTGGGTCCGAGCCAGATGGCCCACCTCCTCCCTTCATTTTTGGCACGTTGGTCAGTTCAGTTCACAAGGCACACACTGTTACACACTCACTTTTTAGCACCACAGAGCAACTGGTTGTTGACGGTTGTTGTTGGCAGTTGCGGAGCAATACTCCTTCTTTTTAATTGTTTATTTATTGTTTCTTATTTGCTGTATAATTGAGACGGACGCGAGTATCATGGCGGGCAGCGTCAGATGTTTAATACTGCCCAGAGTCCACTGTGGTCCATCCATAGTGACCATAGACCACTGTATGCCATTGTGACATTGCCAAACAGAAAGAGAAAGAGATGCAGAGCAAAGCTGTCAATTGCCCTGATCTTGGCCCTGATGTTTGAGTTGGCTAATCAAACGCGGACCGTGGCCAAAAAAAAAGTGCGCTGCGTTTCCTCCTCCTTCTCTTGCCTGGTCCTCCTTCTTACTTTTCTGTTGGCCACATCCTGCGTCACCTGTTTTTGTTGTTGGCCGGCCACTCTTCTTGGCTGGCTACGCGTCAAATTGAGACCCAAACTCCGCTCAATTGGCAGCCGTGCAGCCGTAGATGTTGCGGATCCAACCCGGACCCGGGTTTTAGATTCGGGCCGGGTCCGGTGTTGGCCGCCCTGCCAGCCTTTGTTGGCTCGCCACACCAGACGCTACCAGTTTGTTGGCCAACTGACTGACGACTGGCCGCGCTGCCTGCCAAAAAGCGAGCCAGAGGCCCTCGAACGATTGCAACGTTCACGTTCCGTTCCGGCGTTCTCTTTGTCGCAATCGTCTCTGCTTTTTGTGTCGTCATCGTCGTCGGGGGCTTCTCCTTGCAGTCTCTCTCGTCCCCCTTATGCACTCAGAGAAAATTTCGAAGTTTTCTTTTTAAATAAAAAATATCTCCAAAAATTTGAAATTCATTTATTTATTTATTTTAAAGAGAGCTTGAGCTTTACCTTAATTTAAGAAAATTTATAAAAATTTTAATTTCCACAAAAATTTTTGTAATAAAAAACGAAAAAAAAACAATTTGTTTTTTAAATACTATTTATTTAACAACATAACAAAACAAATCCCTGAAAAAGAATAAACGAAATTATTTTTTCAAGTGTGAAAGGGCTACGCCTCCCTTACATTGGCAGAGGCTACCACAGCCACTGCTCTCCCGCCCCCTGACCTCCGCCCTACTGGCGCTGCTCCAAGCGAACGATCCCCCATTCCCCGTTCTTTCAAATCGTGACACTTCGTGTGCTCCTCGGAAAATCTTCGTCTCTGCGACAGAGCTCGTTTGCCTCTGCTGCTGCGGGCTCTCTGCTCTTATTCATAGATTTTGAGTAGTTTTGAATATTTTTGAGATATATAGTAAATATTTGAATATTCCAGTGTTCCGGTATTGAGCACGAAAAACAACACAATTAGATAATTTATGACTAGCACGTGGTTTTTGGCGGGGCATAAAACATGGAAAGGGGAATACAAGATCTTTCTTTAAGATCACTTTATTTAATAAAGAAAGATATTTGAAAATTAAGAATTGTAAATATTTTAAATCTGTTAAATCATAAAATAATAATATACTATATTATAGTGTAGGAAATAATACAAAATTGTCTAGATTTTATTTTAATTTTATGATCCTCTTATCTTCTTTAATTTATCACGATTTCCTTCTATTAAAAAGCAAATTCAAAATTGAATGTCAGGAATATGTAATCTTGAATCAATTGCTTAACATGACTAATCAAGTGGTTATTTTGGCAAACTGTCTTATTGAATGAAAACCAAATTGAGAAAGGTAAACTTCAAGACAACAATCAATTTGCTCACCCCAATTATGAATGCAGTTGAGATTCGTTTGCCGAGCAAGCAGATCTACCAAAGATATATATGTAAATATATATCTGCTTTTCGACAAAAGCATAAACGCTGCCATAAAATCAGAATTTAAACGAGGCACTAAAAAGTGCAAAAACTACAAAGGAAGAAAGAAACCAAGTCGAAGACTGAAGGGCCACAAGGAAAGGCCCTACGAGAACTCCTTGAGCTAAATGAATGCAAATGGTCAACAGGTTTTAGCACATGCAAGGACACAGCGTCATAGGGCATCGATGCCAATCAGAATAAGTGGACTTAGGGATATCTCCTGCCCTCAGCCATACGCTCTCATTCTGAGTGGATACTTTGTCTGAGTTATGAAACGAGTGGCGCCAGTGTAAAAATTTTATGCAAGCGGAAAGCAAAAATCTCGATGTAAAATTTTAACCAGTGCTAATAAATTTCTAATAAATGCATGTTAAATAAAGGCCACAATGTTGTAACGACACTGAAAGAAATTAAATTCAGACTGGAAGAAGTCATTAACATTAAATAAGCAGGATTAAGTGAAAGAAAAGTTTACTACGTTTTACTCCCAACTTATTTGTTGTTAAGAAGGATAATATTTTATTTGGAAATTTGGAAATAATTTTCATTCGCTTTTTTATCGTAGTGCATTTCTAGGGGGCCGACACTCGTATGTGTTAATTGAGCACCGATTACGCGGCCATTAATGGGCACCACCCGGCAAAGGACGAAAGTCGAAGGACAATGGATGGGAGTCAGTTAACCACCGGCAGCAAAAAGTGTGACAACAATGCGAGCCACACGTTGACCGCAGCAGCACGTGCTGCCAGAGGCCAAAACAAGTTCGCTCCTCTCGGACTCCTCATGCCGGAGCCCCACCTACCTTCCATCTAATGCCATCCCCATTCGAATCGTTGGAACTGCTGTTGCTGTCGCCCTGTTTCCGCTACCAACTAAACGTTTATTTATTGCCCAAACAGCGCCAAAGGACAACAGCGCCAGCTTCGATCCTCAAACCATTTTTCCTTCAAATTCCAGCACCACTTCAGCGAGACAAAAGCCAGCCCAAAGATAAACATACGAGTTCAAGGTAGGGTGTAGCTCTTACATATTTTTTTACCCTCTTAAAGTTTTCAAGTATTTTTTACATTTATGTAATACTTTTTGTTTATTTTAAAAATTATCTTATTAATTTCGTTTAAAATGATTATTATCAAATCTTATTTTAAAATTCAAGTCTACCCTAGCGTTCACATATTCCCCTTTCATAAGCATCTCTTTACTGTTGCCAACAGTTCTTCTAACTGGGCAGTAAAAGCCCATGAAAAACTGGGCTGGGGAATCTGGCTGAGAGGAAAAAGCGAGAGGACGCCACACATCTTGATTTTTGCCAAACAAAACATTTTTCGAGCACTTGCTCACCGAGTCGGCGATGGCTATAACTGTATTTGGTTATGTTAGTCACGTGGCCTCCCCTTGGTTTTTGCCAAATTGCTGGACATCGGAGGAGGAGAAAAATGGAAAGGGTTGACTCGCCTTGACTTGAAAAACCGCAGCATTTTTTTAGTGGTAGCCGAAGGACTTTGTAAGTGAATGGACAAAGGGAAAGTTACGGATGTTTGGGTATAGTAATCGATTCAGTATAAACATTTTTAAATATTTTTTATTTTAAATAATATAATTTATATTACAAAGTACCCATGAACAACTGACCAGAGTTAAGGCTTTAGGACCTTAATCCTTCACCCAGGCATTTCAAACATTTTCAGACTTAGCCTAATATGTTAGTCTGTTAGCCTTATCTTTAACTCCTTTTTGTAAGGCTTTTAAACCCGAAAACCAATGGGATTTTCCCTTTTTTTGTTTCCTTTTACCGACAGGAATTTCTAATCGTTTTCCTGGAAATTACCTTCCATCCGTTTTTCGGTTTTTGCTAAAGGCGTTGAGTTGATAATTTCCTAAGCCCGCACAAACTGCCGAGCGGAGACAATGAAGAGTCACCCACATTATCGAAATGTTTTCAGGTCATTAAGTTTGTCCACAGATGAGCAGAGGAGGAACATCCCGAACAGAACGGCCATGGAAGGTGCAAGTTAAGCGAATAGAAAAACAATTGAAAATTGAAGTGGCAATTAAAGTATGCTTTTGTTTTTAAGGGGGAAGACTTTAGCCGATCTGGGATGGCAATTTAATGCACATATGCCGAGATTTATGTGTTTTGTACGAAGGGCAAGACAAAAGCGACATTTCGCTTTAGACAATATTTTTCTTTTGGGGAAAAAGCACTACGAGTATGAGGACGCCATAAAGAAGGAATCATCCCGTTCCGTTTCATGTGCTGGCATTTAAATGTACGAAATTGTTTTTGCCGCTCGCTGGCATCCTCTGACAGGATGCGAAAACGTTTGAATATTCCATCCTTCCAGCTTAGAACATTGTATCCTTTCTCAGTCCACATATATATATACACATATATTTATTTTGTTTTGTCGCTGTCGGCGATTTTTTTTCTTGGCCGCGTATTTGGCATCGCGATAGCGCCAGGAATTGTCTGCCCAGCACCAGAAAATGCAGTTCAAATATCGGCCATCGAGTCGGCAGGGGGGCCATAGTGAAGTATCCCCTTCCCGAAGATTGGAGAACCTCAGCTTAGACGAACACCATCCGCATTTTAATTTAATTCGCCTTGTTGACTCTGTCGGTCAGCCGTCTCGTCTGCATTCAAAATACGTTCTTATGCAGTGCAGAAAGGCAGTGGAAAATCACTGAAATACGCGAAAACATTTGTCATTTGCATTCAGCTGGGCCTTCATGGGCTTTTCTTTGATTTTCATCGTGGCCTGATCAAAGTTGACTACTTCTGGTTCTGTAAAACCAGGGCAAAAATGCTGTCTTGTCACTGTGAAAGTTTCACCGTTGTCAATGCTGTGATTTGTGCCCCACCTGGCAAACAGCATTAAAAAAGAACTTGATTGATGCAAATCCTGTTCGCATGGAGGAGGTTAACGTAACAATTACATGAAGTATTCGTGTTAACAATTATTTAAACTTCAGGCCTACACCTGGGCCACCATATGCTAGCATTTAATTATTATCATATTAAGCCAAAAAGAATTTAAAGTACTTGCAATAGAACCGCACTTTTTCGTACAACTTAATAATGACTGACTGCGCCGACATATTCCCAACAGGTGTAGACGCCACATCCAATTGCAAAGCTATTTTCGGTCATGGGAACGATGACACCACTTGTATTCCTCTTCGTTTTCAGTCCTGGCTATAAATATATATATGTATATGCTCACATTTGTAGCAATGTGCAGCTGAAAAAGCAACTAAATGCATCTGCAGAACTCCGGAGATCAACTTTAACCCGCAAGAATCAGAACTCAATGGTTATGGCCACCCGCAACATTGCGACACAAAACACTTGAACGAGCAACATCCGCACAGATTTTTCCACCCACTTTTTTGTTTGAGTTATTTTACGAGTTTTATTGGCTTTTATTGGCAACGAGATTTGAATTTTTCAAAACGACACTTGCTGCCTTGCCCTAACGGATCCGTGTTTTCCTTTTTGGCTTAATCGTTAGTCATTTTTTATGGCCAGTATTTCGCCTGCAGGTGCCGACCCGGACATATGAACTTCCCACATCCTGGACATAACTTAACCACTGATTGCACTTTTATGGCCAAAAGTTGCTCCTTCCGAAAAACAAAGCAACATTTTTTGCGATAACCACCAACTGCTAATTAACTGTTGACTATATAAAACCGTTTAATCCTTTAGCCTTAAATGGCTAACCATCAAAAATACAAAAAAAAAAAACAACAGGGGAAATTTGTCGAAGAACCATTCAAAGTGTGCCGCATAATGGCAGGCGACAGACAGCTTGCTAATTTTCATGCGCCATTTAAGGGGCGAATTTTTTCGTTGAGATAAAAGGGAAATCTCTCCTCCATTTAGCCTGTCACGAATTCACTTGACAACTCTTTTTTTGTGCAGCCGTTCTTGTTTTTTTCAACGATGCGACAAGCCAAACCTCCTTTGGAGCTACTTAAAATTCAGTGCCTGACATAAACATCCTTAAGCATCCTGCTAGTCAACAGTGCCAGCAATGCGCTTTAACGGTATGTCAGAGATTAGAGAGCGTTGCAAATGATTGCCGGGGCAATTAATTGCGGGAAATAAAGACAAAATTGTAGTCCAGAATGATGATGATCTTTTTGTATAGATAAGGTCTGTTTTCGGCAAATTTTATACCTGCTCATCGTACGGTGAAAATATATAAATGATTTTTGGTTTTGTTGGAGTTTTTAATAATAAACTTACTTACGAGTTTATTATATTGTATTGTAATAAATTCTAGTGCATAGACATTACCATTACTTCTGTTGGTCTTAGCATTCAGAGAGAGAGTTCTTTAAGCAACAAAACTTTTGCTTCCCACACTCTTGGCCAAAATAAACGCAATAATAACCACAATAAAAATCTGTAAAAATGAGCATTACATGAGCTGGTCTCATAGTCATATGAATAAAAATAGAATAACCGCCAGCGGCAAACGCGAAACAAAGCAAACAATAATTTCCCTCATATATAAAAAGGAGTCGAGGACTCGAGGAGTGGGCGAAGGACCAGCAGTGTTTCGGGCCAAGTCAAAACGGATGTACAAATTGCAAGGCATAATTCAAATTGTTTGACTTTTTGACAATGACTGCGCCAGTTTGGCCTCCCACTCCAATCTTCGGATAGCCTCTTATCTTGGCATATGTGCTATGAACTGAAAACTGGCGCCATTCGCTTGCATTATTTTTGGTAATGCCAAGCCATATATTTAAGCCCTCCGCTGCAAACTTAAGGTTCCCAATTTAATAGTAACAATGCGTATGAGTCACATTAATTAGCTTAACTGCCAGAAAGTGCGCTTAAAAAGCAATTAAATGTGATTAGCATAAGTTGGCCCCTCACTCGCTGCAGCAACATACCATATAAATTCTGAAAATTGGTGGCACAAAAATCGCTGCATACTTTCAGGCTGCCATTAGATTCGAACGAGTTCTGGCGGTTTTCTGGCCTGGCCTTAAAACCATTCGACTTAATTAGTTGGCCGACGCCAACAGTCGACGCCCCCAACTTGACTTTTTCCTTTTTTTGGACCGAAAAACTATGAATTTATTTGACACTTGAATAAATGCGGTTTTTGCGGCAGCCAAAAACGAGGAAAAATGGTTGGAAATATATATTTTTCAAAATGGATTTGCTAGCAGCCAAAAAGCTCATCCCTTTTCCCGGGTGTCGACACACATGGTTGATATATAACCCATGTCGTGCTCTTGTTCCGCAGTTCGATTCACAGCGTTTCCTGATATCCTTCACCGTAAGTCAGCACTTGGATCGGTGAATATCATGGGACACCAAGGGGATTCCCCGGCTGGTTCGGGGGGCGTTAGTGAACTTAGCGTTTTGTAAAATGCCATTTCTGTGCCCTCCCTAATTTATGAATGCTGCTTAAAGGCGGTAATTGTGATGTGCGAGTGTGGTGTCGAGTATAGAGTGCATTTTTGGTGAACAAAGGACAAGGACCAACAGTCCATGATGTCATCTGCGGATGGAGTCGAGGATTAGAAGGTGACTGACTCTTTAGATGCCTGATGGTGAAATAAATATCTAAAATCTTTTTTAAATTATCTTTAGCTTTGAAGAGAAGAATCATTCCTGAGAAAGAATTATGGAAAAATATAAAAGTACTCAACAAACAATAATAACAGCAATACGTTAGGCACTAAAAAATACACTTTGGTTATATAGTAAATTAGATTGTTTAGTATTAACTAAAAAGTTCGCAATGTTTACAGATGATTTAAGTACAAATATAAATTGCCGTGTCTAATTTTATCTTTTTGAGTACATTAAATTTGCTAATTTATAAGTGACTTTCACCTGTTCTATTAGGCTAGCTGATCTTTGAGCCCAAAAGCACGACCCTGCACTCAATTTTCCAGTGTAATGCTCCCATATAAGCGGTTGGGCCTTTTTAATTTGGCCATTCCCAGGCAAACAGTCAGTCAAACCATTTGGCAAACCATAATTGATCAAACCAAACACTTGCGATTATGATTAAAATATAATCTTTCGGCATTTTTAACAGCAAGTCGAACACCTTTTGATAGCGCTGACTTCTATTAATTCATGCCATTTAAATTCATCGCCCCGTCCGGCGAAAAGTGTGCAAATTGCTCCGTGACCACAGTCCGTTTGAGGGAGTCGACCGGATCGCAACACACGTATTCTCTGCTCTAGCAATCGGATTAAAAATAGAGAAATTGTAAAAATGTTTTGTACCTTATCAACTTTCCTAGTATCAATTGGATTCTACGCCCTAGCCTCTTATCTTTACGAACAGTTAAGAACGCCGTACAAGTTAATAAAAATTCGATACTTTAGTGATAATAGACCCACTCTCAAGGAACGTTACGGAGATTGGGCTGCTGTCACAGGAGCCAGCGATGGCATTGGTAAGGAGTATGCCAAGGAGCTGGCCCGCCAGAAGATCAATGTTGTGCTGATTGCCAGAAGCGAGGAAAAACTCCAAGCGGTAGCCAAGGAAATTGGTAAGTCAAGTGGTGAATAGATTAGAGTCCGGTTAACGGTGTTGAATGACAAGTAAATTTGTGTCTTTTTTAACAAAAAATGATAGTGAGAAAGGTAAAAATGTGAAGGTAATAGAATAAATTTACGTAATCATTTTATAACAAAATTTTCGCTTTATATTACAAGCTTATCACTATACAAATCAAGAGTAAAATCAAGAGATTTTAAGTCAAATTAGAAGTACGATGAAGTTGTTATACAAATATTTGTTGGACTTCATGTTTGGCTTAGAATTTTGGCTTACTGCTCCCGTTATATCGATAATTATAACATGTTTGACCAAACAACATGACACTTTTGAAGAACACGCAAAGCAGTTATCGGCAGTTATGATTTAAAGCCATGCAATGGATTTTTAGTAGGAAGGCTAGCACTTCGTGCAGTGAAATCTATTATTCTATTTAAAGATTGTTATATAACAATTGATTTTTATTATCAAACATTTTTATTTCAGCTGAAATCGGAACCGGTACACAGACAAAGATTGTGATTGCTGATTTCACAAAGGGCTCGCAGGTGTATGAGCATATAGAAAAGGAAACTGCCGATATACCCATATCTATACTGGGTAAGTGAAGTCAAAAAATTGTTCCACATTCTGTATAACTTAATCTCTATTCTACACAGTTAACAATGTTGGATCCGGCACACCTTCTCCCATACTGAAATGGACCCAGGAAGCAACCCAGAATATAATCGACACCAATGTGGTGGCCGTTTCCCAACTCTCACGCTTGTTTTTCCAGCGCATGAAGGCGTCCAAGATCAAGGGAGCTATTGTGAACGTTAGTTCAGGAACGGAAATGCAGCCTCTGCCATATGGGGCTTATTATGCCGCCTCGAAGGCATACACCCGTAGTCTTACCTTGGCCTTGTGTCACGAGGCCAAGCCTTTTGGCATCCATGTCCAGCTACTGTCCCCGAATTTCGTAGTGACTAAAATCAATTCGTATTCAAGGCAGATCATGAAGGGCGGTCTATTTATCCCTTCGGCCTCGACATATGCCAAAAGTGCGGTTGATCAGCTGAGAGATGGAGTGGATGAAACTCCGGGCTACTTTTGGCACCACATTCAAAATGCAGTGGGAACTGCTTTCACGTGGCGAGTGCGAACCCTTGCTGCCTATAAAATTTTCAGCAAAATATCAGATAAACCAAAGAAAAATTAAAATTTTCAAAGACATTAAAATACAGATAGCTGAGACAAAATCATTATTTTAACAGTGAACTTTGAATTGATTAATTTTGTCAAATTTGACTTTGTAAATAAAACATAGCATACTTCCTGGAGGGTTCAAGACTCAGAGCTTGGGTTCGTAACTTTGCTAAACATAATGCGAAATTTCGAACTAGAGCATTTTTCGAGCTCTTATAATTTTTGAATGCTTAAATAGTTTGGTAATATATGTCAATAATATTTTAAATAATATATAAATAAAGTGATTAGACTTGTAATTTTGTATATATTGAGGATTATTTTCTTAACAATAAACACATTTAGCCTTAAAAATGCTGAAATGACGGTACTACTTACATTTAGAACTTTTGGGGAAAGCTCTGGGACTTCCTCGAAGAGCTTCAACCGCCATATTCCTCAGTCTGGAATCAATATTCGGCTGGATAGGCGGTAACTCAGCCGGCCGGCAGCCCTTTCCTCATAAAGTATTGATTTTATTTATAGCGTTTAAAAACTCAAACAGTTTGGTTCGTTGACTGCAGGTAAGTTTAGACTTACATAAAGTAACATATGTTTTAATATTTGGGATTGTGGAACGTTGAGTGTTTTTAAATTAACGAGCTTTTTATACACCATTGGAAAACTGTTTCGGCATAAATAGAGAAAACCATAGAAAGCAACAAGTGGAAAATTATATTTTGTAACTAATGACCAGAATGACCATTTATATTGTGCGATAATAAATTTTATATTTTATCAAGTCAAAAATATAATCTTTACGATTTAAATGTCATTTATTACCTTCTATAAAAATTGTGAGAGATATTTACACCACAACAGTTTGAGGGACATTTCCGATATCCATTAGTCTCGATGACTTTTTTTATTCATTTCGACTTACCTAATGGCTCAATACATTTGCTTTACCACTGCTCAAAGTACAAACGAAATTACTTTTTCGACTCTCATTCACTAAAAAGAGAAAAAGTATTTAATACTCTGAAACTAAGTAAATCTTTTGTTGTGTCACAGAAATGCACTGATCCGTTTGTTTCGCCCGCTTGTTCGGAAATGCATTTTTTCTGGCTGATAAGGAAAACTTATGGTATTGAAATTACAAAAGATAATGAGGCGAAGCCGTATTAAAACTGTTTCAAATCTGTCAGTAAAAAGCACATATATATATATATATATATATATAAATATATATACTGGCAACTACAAAATCAGTATTTTAACTTTAAACAATATACAACCATTGACTGAGCAGTAACTCTGTATTACATTTATTGAGAATGGTTTAAATTCACACATGAATATTAATTAAAATTTTATGTAGAATATTAAAAATAAAAATAATTATAATATCTTAAATTTAACTAAGTACCCTATGTGACTTAAATATAGTAATTATTTGTTGAAAACTATATCACTTCCAAAGCATTTAGCGACATGCAAAAAAAGGGGTAAAGCAAAATCGGTACAAATAAACTGTCTCAGGTGACAAGGGTCATTGCATGACAAAAGACAATTCGCCACATCTTTCGCTTAATTGTTTGCAATTAGTTCTACGCCAACCAACTTACTAGCAAGCTTATTATGCATTTAGTAAATAAACCATCATTACGACTGATGAACGCGGGTGAAAAAGCCAAGACTGGGAGAAAGGGTCATTTCTTTCACAACAATTAAATGTCAAATAATTCACCCGGTCCAGACACGTAGTCTTTCAACATCTTTAGACCGCTGTAAAAGGCAACAAAAATTAAATTTATAATTTTATGAAATAATAAACCGACAAATGCTGAGTAAAACCACGGAAAAGAGCCCCAACTGCAGTAGTCTTTCCGCTTTAAGTCTCTGTTTTTTATTTACAACTGTTGCTTGTTGAAGACCAGATCCGAAACTGAAAATCCGAAAACCGAAGCCCCGAAAAAAACGAAGCCGCAGTGGCCAAGCATTCAGTGCGTGATCGGTGCTCAAACTTGCAACTTGTGCCTCCGGTAAAAGAGGCAGACAGACAGTGGCCGATAGTGCAAACGTCGGGCGATTATAAATTGGTATATAGTGCTATAGTGGTATAGTAGTAATTCTCAACGAAACAATAAATAATCAGCACGGGCGTGTAGTGATAAGCATACGTTCCACAATCCCTTGAATTTGCTCTTATCACCAACCGAAAGTTGGCTTTTTCGACTATATAAAGAGAACTCTCTTAACCATGCAGCCAGTTCTGGAATTAAGCATTTACACTTTGCTAAGGATGGCGTTCATTTGGCAGCTAATCTCCGCGGCAATCTATATAGTGGGTTCGCTTAGTATCCTAGCGTTCCTTTACGACAATTTAAAGTCCTTGATCAGTATCATCAAGGCTGTCCTGGAACCCTTCTTCCAGCCGCAGTTACCAAAGACTTTGGTGGAAAAGTTTGGACAATGGGCAGGTGAGTTTTTAGATCGAGTAACACTTTATACCCCTGAATTTCATACTGTAGTAGTGTAAACTATATGTTTTCCATGTTATTCAATCTGTGATTTGCATACTTTAACCCTTGGGGTCTGTCAATATTTGAGGTTTGCGTTTTTGGTTACCTCACTGTCACAAATGCAAATTGTTTACCTTTTTCTTCAGGTTGTGTTTTGCTGAACGGAGAAGCACTTAGGAGCTTTTAGAATTGGCAGTCACTAGCTCATTTCACAATATATTTCATTTCCTAATATTACTAAATATTATATCAAATTAGTTATTAACTCCATAAATAGTAGTAAGTAGAGAAAGCGTTAAGTTTTAATAAAAATATCGTGTGCTTCTTTACATTATTACCCTTATCGATTCGTTCAGTTATTTACAACATTAAAATTAATTTTTTCTGATAATTTAATATGCAGACTGGGACAGTAGTAAAATTAATCTTTACCAATGTATTAATATTTCCCACACCACTTATTGCTTAGTCCAAGCTAGAGGATTACAAAAGCCAAAAGATTAGATTACAAATATCAGTAAACACTATGAGTTTCCATAATGATTTATATTATCTGCCCAAATGGCCTAGTAATTCTTATCAGAATGTTCGATTATATCGCAGCTTTTCGTATTAAAATGTTCAGTTTATTTTAAAATTTTTGAGACAAAGTCCATTTAAAAATAAACATTCGTCGATCATGATTTTTATTAATAAATAATTAGGTCAGCATGATTCGGTGGCATTTTAAAATAATAATTATAGAAAATTTGTTTAAATAGGTGCAATTGTTTAATGTTTTCTAAGGACAATTTAACATTTTTCAAAATTTCCGGAATATAGTCCTGTAAATTCATAAAATTTAACAATTATAATTACTCATTGTGATTTTCATATTAATTTAAGTTGTCACCATGAGTAGTTATCTTGGCATTAACTTATCATTAGGTACTTACGGGTCTCTTACTATCAATGAAAACTCACAATCATCATGATTATTTAGAAATTTGTATGATATAAGAAAGTATTTCAAAAGTTTTCTTTAAAAACTCTCTAAAAATGATGTAACTTAAAATGCCCTTAAAAATATATTCAATCTTTTGATTTTTACATAAACCGCTATTCATAAGGATTTACCAAAACAATATTTAAATTATTCAAACAACTTGATTTGTTTATATTTTCGTTTATGGACCACACAAAGTCATTCAACTCGTAAACCGGCTTGCGATTTTCTCGTTTTTTCGCATTTTGCATTCGTTTTGTTATTGTTATACTATATTATTTAGTTATTTCGCTTTCATTGGCTCAAGTCTCGTGCTGCTCTTCGCGGTCTAATGATTATGAATTTTACTATCGCCTCTGCCGTTTATTGCTTAATTAATGGATGACCTTCAGCAAGTGATCGACTTCTGCATGGTTTTCCAAATTGAATTATGAACCCTATCAAACGATTTTGATTATTCACCAATTGAAGTGCCAAAACCAAGCAAAAATATACGTCATTCGTAATTATCGGGCAGCACGCAAGCGCAACAATCGATTGGTGTTGCCGTTGTACTCTTAACTGTTGCTATTGCCGGTGTTGATATTGCTGCCGTGTTTTTCGCGTTTCCGTTGCACAAATATTTGGCAACCAATAACCAGCTGCCAGTGGCAACATTGCTGCAATTGCCACGATAGCCGGTTTGCTTCTGAGTACTTCTTTGCGGCCAAATCCAAATCCATTCATGATATTTGCCGAGGTTTCGGCAACCAACAAAAACTAACAACTGACGATGTGATTAAAACAGACCCAGTCGAATGCAGCGGGTTAATTAGCAGGCAAATGCTATTTTCGAAAAGCTCTTTCAAGGAGGTTTTAGCTTCATTCAGTTGCTAAAAGTTTAGGTAAACGAAAGAAAGTGACGAAATTGGTCTTGAAAAAAAAATAAGTATAGTTAAAAGTTGTTTAAACCATAAACCTCATTGAATTACCATCTTATTTCCGAATATTTATTTTGTTTTTTAGAACATTTTAAATATTTTTATACATTATAAAACCTTGAATCCTTAAGTTTTACATCCTTCTATAAGATTTGAAAATAATTAAAATAAAAAACATTTTCGAGTAGACTTTTTCATGTATTTAAGTCCTTTTAAAGAATAGCAAAAATGTGGCATCCACTTCTTTTTGGCAACCTTCACCTGTACTCATCAAGTTTTCATTCGTTTCCTTTCACTTTAGTGGTGACTGGTGCCACCGATGGCATTGGAAAGGAATATGCCAGGGAGCTGGCTCGACAGGGTCTCAATCTGGTGCTCATCTCGCGGACGAAGGAGAAGTTGATTGCCGTCACCAATGAGATTGGTAAGTACTGCTTACTTACTAAAATGTAAACAATTTTACCTTAATTTTGGAATCAATTTACAGAAAGCCAGTACAAAGTAAAGACCAAGTGGATTGCTGTGGACTTTGCCAAGGGACGTGAGATCTATGATCAGATTGAAAAGGAACTGGCCGGAATTGATGTTGGCATTTTGGGTGAGTAATGATCAAGTCGATATCATACATTTTTAAAATATAATAGTATTTTAAATATTATGTTATTATATTTAGATTTAATTTAAGAAAGAGACTATTATTGCCAAAACACAGCTCCAGTTCTCAAACGCATTTATTATCCGGTATCTACTGTACTAATTCATACATAAATCATTGTCAACAACACACAGCAATCAACAGTAGCAGCTTTTTATTTACGTTTTACTTTATTTTTCTGACTATTTCTTGTGCGGCTGCCAATGTCAAACAATAATAATTGCGTGCAATTATAATGACTCTTTTTTTGGTCTATTGGCGAGGCGAAGAGTGGCTTAGGCGATGTTCAAGTACATAGGCGATGCGCTGTTGTTGGGGTTTTATTCGGCCGACCAGACTCATAAACGCTTCAGCAATTTACATTTCGGCAACCTTGCGAACGCCTCAAGGCGTTTTTAATAAAATTTTGGCTGATAAGAGTTGACATTGATCTTGGCCAGCGGCATTAATTTGCCACTGAAATGTTGATATGAGTTTTTATAAGTAATATTTTATCGTTATGAGTAATGATCATTGTTTGCTTGCTTATTATTATTTAAGCATTTACCTAGGCATTACTTATATAACAAATAGTTTAAGTTTTTCTAAATTTCGAATTCTACAAATTATAAAAACCTTTCTTTTTAACAGTCAACAATGTGGGCATGATGTACGAGCACCCGGAGACCTTTGACCTGGTTTCGGAGGACCTGCTTTGGGATCTTCTCACCGTCAACATGGGATCGGTTACCATGCTAACCCGCAAGATCGTGCCCCAGATGATTGGCCGCAAGAAGGGAGCCATTGTCAACCTGGGATCCACCTCGGAACTCCAGCCCCTGCCCAATATGACCGTCTATGCAGCAAGCAAGAAGTTCATAACCTACTTTTCCAAGGCCCTGGAATTGGAGCTGGCCGAGCATAATATCCATGTGCAACTAGTTTTACCCGGTTTTGTGACAACTAAAATGAACGCCTACTCCGATCGGGTGATGGAGGGTGGTCTGTTCTTCCCCAATGCTTATACTTTTGCCCGTTCCGCCGTTTTTACTCTGGGAAAAACGAACGAGACGAATGGTTTCTGGACTCATGGAATTCAGGTATGTTCAATATATCAATTTAAATTAATTTTAAACAATTAATAAACTTAAAAATCTTTTTAAATTTTCAGTATGCCTTCATGAAGCTAGCTCCCCTTCCTATTCGCTCCTACTTGGGGTACCAACTATTCAAGCGATTGAGAATCGAGGCTCTCGAGCAAAAACAAAAGAAACTGAAGATTTGTTAAGCCTTTCAGCTAAGTTAGGAGTCATGTAAATATATGGTTCTTAGTCATAAGACTTTAAACATTTAACTATAAAAAAAAAAACAATTTTGTACAAAGCCATGAAGAAATAAAAAAATATAAAAACAAAAGATAAAGGCACGACCAAAAACCGGCTGGCAAAATCAATTGCCAAAATGCACTAAACTCTGCCGCATTGCATAACCATTGCAATTTTGGCGAAGTTGATGCGGAGAGGGGGCTTTGGACGGTTTTAGCCATGAAACCGGTTGGCCTGCGCGCGAAACTGCTGACCGACAAAATGGCAAAGTGGCCAACTGCAGTCGGAAGCCGTCAAAAGACCGACGACGACGATGTCTCCGCTTCATTGCCTGCACTTCTCGCTTATTTTGGGCATTGTATGTTTTTATGATTTTCGTTTGGCAAGTAGTTAAAGGCCTTGTTTTGCATGCCAACATGCAAATTAAGTTCGAGTACTTGAATGATTTATTAAGGAACTGCCTACCATTACACAAAATTACATTATAATCCGAAACGGAGAATAGGCAAGTGACTGGCATCTTTCTCATGACAGAATTCTTTATGATGTCTAGTAAAACAAATTGCTTTTCATTTGTTATTTACTAATTGAAATCCTCGCAATAACAGTTTTAAAAAAAATTATGTTTAAAGAATTTATACCATTTTAATATTATCATTCGTTAAATTTTTTGAAATTTTGGTTTTTATCTGTTTTAAATTTGATTGAGATGGCTCAATCCTAGAATAAATATTTTTCAGTTTCTTGCTAAGCAAATAAAAATCAATAAACCGGTAATAAACTGCTTTTACCGTTTCGTTATCCGACGTAGCCTAAAAGTATGCTGATAAAATTGAATATACCTATGCTCATTCAAACCCTCAACAGCATATTATGATTGATTATTCTTTCTTTTAGTTTATACCTTTTATAATAAGAATAAACTTCTTTTAATACTTCAAAAAAGGAAAAATCGATAATCCCAACATAATATAAAAATAAAATTAAAAGCAATAACTAGTTTTTTGTTGGTTTTATTCCTGCAGTTTAATGTTGTTCTTTTTTGCGGTTGTTATTCACAAATGATTTAAGAAAAGTCGAGTAAAATGCAGTTATACATTATGTATGTCTTAATAACTACGAATGCGAAATAAATGTGTTGTTTAACAATGAAATAACCAATTTCTGATCGTTCACATTGATTGCTGATGTTGTTCTCAATTTGCATATACTGTACATCATGGTCTATGAATTTAATTGCAAACTAAGTAGATTCCATTGCCGAACAAAAATATAGAAAGATCACAAAATAATATTTATGATTAGAACAGATGACGCCAAGGCCGGCAGCAATGTTGTATCCGAATGGATCGATATTGTAACGCCTCAAAGATTGTTCAAATGTGGCAGAGCACTGCGAAAAAACAAACGGAGAAAGATTAAGGGAACTAGTTTATTGGAGCGCATCCCAGGGGATCGAAATTAATGGTACTTACCACATAGCAGGGGCTGGCCATAGATCAGCTAAATGATCATCCTGATTGCCGAGCCTCCGTTTTTGGCAGCTGGTGGCTTTGACGTCATCTGCAAGAAATTATTTTCTAAATTTAATTTGTACAAACCAGCAATTATTTGTTAGTAAAGGAAAAATAAGTTTTCCTCTGACGTAAAGTTTTGGCAATTGATAAATATATTTGTACATATTTTATTTTTCTATTTTGTTTGTTCAAATGACCACTCTGGCATAAACAATGGTCAGCATGGCTTTGTTTGTTTCAAAGACCATAAGCTTCTTTTGAGATTTATTTTTGGTTCTTCAAAATAACTCACGGAGGCAGCAGATTTGAATTTCTCGAATAAAAATAGCGATTTATAGTCGAAATACTATTTCAAGTTTTTTTGAAATATTCGAAAACATTTAATGAAAATTAATTATAATATCCACCTTAGCCAATCATAAATTCTGGCCATAAAAAATGGTCTCTTTGAACATTTTTATGTTTTTGCACTAGGGGGGATATTTTCAATCCCAAAAAAAAAATAATGTTGAATCACAAAGTTGCGACATTCGAAAAATGTCGTGTGAAAATGATTTTTAATGTTTCCAAATGAAGGGGGGCCGTGACGACAGGAAGGTGTTTAGTGGGCCATGTCGAAATCTTGTCGTTAAAAAATAGAAACGGAAATTCTATTTATTATCGAGCTGCCAAGTGGTGCCAAAAAATTTAGTCAAGGTTTATTTTCATCAGTGATTTGAGAATATTTTGGTGATTTGTTTGATGTGTGTGACTGATAATTGAATTAATTGGCAGGGGTTGGAAAATGCTTACCTGGCTTAGGTTACTAGTAGAAATCCATTAAATGCTAAACATCTTAAACGCGTAGGGTCCTAGAAGCTCCACCGGACCTCAAGATGATGGGATGGCCGGCGGCTTGGAATTGAAATTCAACATGTAAGCTATACTTGATGGGTGATGGTTGGTGGTGGTGGTCATGGTGACTGGGATGGGCCTAGAAGGCGGCTTCGTAGAAGGCATAGAGCAGGAACAGAAGGAAGGCCAGGATGAGGAAGGTGGTGAACAAACTCTTGGCCTCATTCATTTTGATTTTAATTTTTTTGGTTGCTGGCTGCTATATTGATTACAAGGAATAATATGGAATTAGGTAAGCGACCGATCGATCGAAAAACACAAATCACACACTTGTGGGGGGTTTCTTGACTGTTCGGAGATATTTCCAACCGTTCGTAGCTAAAGGCGCGCAATAACTGAATTTTCCGATCTGAATTCCACTTCTCCACAAAAAGTTGGCCAGCGTTTGGAATTATGGCTATTGCCTGGGCGCACGCACGCACCCACATAGAACCGATTATATAGAGGATATATAAAAAAATTAATTTATATACATATACATATCACCGGTTATTTGGTTGTATGTGAGTCCAGTTGTTGCTCATATTTTTTGACGCGGCACAAATATTTTCTAGATCTGTATATATGTACATAGTTCAGTCTGTATATTTGGATTATATATATATATATATATATTCGGATTCCATACGATTCTAGCCAATTATTTCTCTGTTCTTCGAGCATTATTTATTTGCTGGACTGCACCTAGACAAATTGCTTTTTTCCGACTGGACCTTGTCATTTGAAAAATGTTTTCTTTTTTCTGGTTTTTGGTTTGGTGAAGGTGTTTTTTTTCTCCAGCTGTTGGTTTGATTAACATATTTATTTACTTTGAATCGAAAAACATGTCGATTTGGTTAATTTGTTGCCTAAAACGATTCTGAATATTGAAAGAATCTTGAAAAATTGGGAACATCACGTAGCCCCTATTGACTTTATTGCTTATTTTGGATTTGATGAACATTTCAAGGTTTGTAATTGATGGGGATTTATCTCGAATAAATTCAATGGGAAAATAGGCTAATTGTAGTTTTAAAAGGCCACAATACTTATCAAATTATTTGACTATTTGATTTAAAAATAAGATTTAGTTTTTGATTGTTTACTTTTAATTGATTTTAAAATTGAACTTTAAATGTTTACTATTCAGTTCTTTCTTTTTGGATTTTTAGCTACTACGGTTGGTCACCTTTTACAAACAAAGTTTACCCATTTTCTCACCTTCGACCCTGCTCTAAGAACCTTCTTCTAGTCGCTAACATTTTACAAGACGGCGTAGATAAGGTAAAGGAAGAAAAGGAGGATGGCCAGGATGCCGAAGGTGGTGAACAGGTTACGGGCTTCGCTCATGTTGATTGAATTTGCTGCAGAAAAAATCGTTAGAAAATAAATAGTTTAGTTTGGAATGGAGCCAGACAAAGGTTGAAATATTTATAAAATATTTTCACATTTCATATACACGAAATATATTTTTATTTGGCGCGTGATAAGTTTAATAAAATAGAAACATAAAAAAGGCGGCAATAAATTTCAACGAACACATATGATTTTGTTTTAAAATAAGCTAATCAAATAAAATCCAAACGTATAAGTATATATCTTTATATAAAGTCAACAGATATTTAAGCCATATGGCAAATACATAATATTTTTGATTTTGATTACGTATGACCATATCTATTTGATGGTTTTGTGCTCTTTGTGTTTCTGATAGAGCAATCAAAGAACCATATGTCTATATAGATTGAAATAATTCCAGTTTTATAGATTGGACCGGTTCCAACAGAAGAAATTGAAAAGAACACGACTGAGAAAATATTTACGGGCACGGCACACTTGAATTCGATTATTAAATTCCGAAAATTTTCTATCATTCGACTGGGATCTTCAGGTCACATCACTTGTCGCCTGGTTTTACCTTTTGGTTTTTTCGTCCGCTGGGGAAAGACACAATTTCGTGCTATTAACTGGTGAAAGCCTTTGGCTCAACTAAAATCGTTGGCCCGTCCACGAATTGAGATATAGATGAAATACTTAGCGTTCTGCAAGCATCCATACAGACGCAGTTATGGCAGATCTGACAAGTGGATACAGATTCATGTTGCTGTATGGGTGATTTTCTTTGGATATACATATAGAAAAAATATTTTGTCCCATTGGCCAAAATGAGACGCCACTACCAGGGCGGAAAGTGCAGATTTTTTGGAAAGTCGCGTAGAAATAACATCGAAAATAAATAAAATAAATCTGCGCCGCGCATTTTGACAGTTTTCGAGCAGCCGTTGGCCGGATCTGAAGCCAAACCACCAACAATAACAATACGCTCATTAAAAACAATTCAGTCGTCTAGTATATAGTTTGTTCCATTTTACGAAACACTTGCCTTGAAAATATTGACAGCATTTTGGAATTTCCGCAAGTGCAAACGAACTAGAAATGTTTTTGGTTGAATAGGATCTAGAGATGCTTGTACTTATAATCTTCATATAATCTTTCTTTCATCTCTTTAAGTAAAATTAAATCCCAGAAAAGTAAAATAGATATTTCACTTTTTAGATATTTATTACAAGACATTCTCTACATCGTCATAAATTAATCAAACTGATAGCATATACAATATCATCATAAAAATACCACCCAAAATTTTCGTAAACAACTGTCACACACTTCGGGTCCTTGACTTCTCTAAAAAACATACACTTTCCCTTAGCTGACACTTGTCATTAAGTCATTTTGAAAATGCAATGCGCAAATGGCGCAAAAACAAAACTGCCTGACACAAAAATAAATATAAATAATGAACAAGATAATTATTCGAATTCGATACAATTTGGTTAAGATGAACTCAAATATTGATGAAATCGTTTCAGTACTTTTGAAATGCCTGGACAAAGTTCAGATGAAAAAGCATACAAAAATGACATGAATTTTTAAAATAAATGTATGTTTCAAAAACAAGAATAAAGCCTAATGGAATAGTATTTTGTTTTGATGTTTGAGCTAATGCAGCTGTGACCACATTGCGTATGCGTAATATATGTTAGACTTCTATAAGCTTATATAAATTTATGATGTTTAAAAATGTTTCTGTGATAAACATGCAAGCATTTTCGTATATTTAAAGTCTACCACCCTGATATTTATGCAACCTATATTAGATTTTCCTATTGATAATCTGTATATACCAGTAAATATTTTGCCAAATGAAATTTTAAATACTATTTAAGAACACGCGAATCTTTTTGAAGCCATATTTATAAACAAATCCATAAACAAATATTATTCGGAATTATATTCATCAATAGGCGATGTAAAGGCGGAAAAAGGCAAAGCGGAATGCCAAAGATCTTTAAGGTCAAGGCGAGCTCTATAAAGAGAGCAAAGAGATCTGGGGAACTTAGATAGAATCGAGAATATATAGCTCAATTCACAGCTTCCGTGGCTTATCAACTCATTAGAGAGTAAGTCGGAGCCAATTTTTGCGCAGTTTTCGCGTAACAAAACAAACGAGCGGATCACAATAAAATTGAATTAATATGTGCTGGAAGCTTCAGTTTGTTTTGCTTGCTTTTGTCATCCAAAATGTAAGTTCTCAGAATGATCGGAATACGGATGCGGAAATGGAAACAGATACGGATGTAGAATCTGGCCAGTTTTTTAGCCACCTGTATAAACGAAATTTGTACCAAATGGTGAGGATAAAGAATGACTCATTGGATCCATGTGATGATTTCTACTCGCATGCTTGTGGGAATTTCGATCAACATCTTCAGGAAGACCCTGATGAAATCCTGCCACCTTATCTATATAACAAACAGGACAGAATGAACTTTTTTTTCGACACAGGTTCACAATTTCGAAACCATACCAGGAAAATTAATTTCACAACTATATGCGGAGTGTCGAAATAGGGAAGCAAAGAAAATGTCAAATCAAAGTGCCTCTGCTACGCATTGGGAACATCTACTTGAGGAAATTCCCTTTCTTGCCGGACATAAAGAAGTGCTCTTTTCTTGGCCTTTTCTCAAACATCAATGGGAGCAAAAACATCTTAATGGACAACTGAATTGGATAGTTCTATCAGCTCAATTGGCAGCTCATGGTTTACCCACTCTACTCCATATCTACTTTGCATTGGATACCATTTATGTGAGCCCCATAGAGGATCTACCTTGCCCAAGTATAGACGATTTCCATTCGAGCCTATCTGATGTTTTACAGAATCGTCATCGTCATGTTTCTCACATAATAGGTTATGAAATGAGGGTTCTATGTCGCAGAATGAGAGGAGAACTTCCGCTTGTGAGGAGCTTAATGAGAAATGGAGAGAGCACAACTACTAAGCCTAGTCAAGAACAGCTCCTCCTGGATGAGAACACGATGGACTACTTTCAGCACTTTTTTGCCGCTCTTAACTTTTCAACGGAACAGTTGGAAATAGCCCGTAAGTTTCCGCTAGATGTGGAGAAGATCACACAAGCTTGGGAAGTCCTAAGGCAAACGGAACCCCGAATAGTGTACAACTATGTGATGTGGCAGGCCAAGGAACAACTACGTTATCCAGATTGCTATAAAATATCTGAGGAATTCGAGAGATTGCTTCATTCGGAGTACTGGCAATGGCATATTCTTAGTCCTCATTTAACCAGGGAAGTCGCCTTAGCGTCCTATCAACTCCATACAACTCGCTTCCAGAAACTACGGAGATCCAGCCTGTCTAGAAGGGATTGGTATGGTCATCTGTGGCCAGCTTCTGTCGAGAAAAAGGAACTCCAGGTGGCACGCATTCTCCAAGTTCATGCTCAAAGCTATCTGAATATAACTGAACTTAATGAAGTCTACACAGGTTTGGGGTTCGTTAATGGCTCCTTTCATGGAAATCTCCTGCTCCTCAGGCGGGCTCAGTTACGTCATAGTTTTGTATCGCCCTATATCGACGAGGACGATGTAAATCAGCCAGCATATTTCCTAAGACATTTTATACATTTTGTCCTGCTTTCCTTGCATCGTCCTACTTATCACTATTATGCCACACAGGGTTTGGAGCTTTGGAGACAATCCCGACTTCTTTTAGATACCGATGGCCGCTATACTGCCATGGATTGCCTCGAAAGGCAATCCTTGCAACACTATGATGCAGCATTGGCGCCTATTTACAGGCCACTTGGTTCGGACGAGATCGAAGATATCTTTCACTTTTATCGGTCATTTCAAGCTGCTCGCAGGGATTACGACTTCTGGCTTCAGGGTGAAAGATTCGCCTTTGCAGAGACTTTTGTGCTGCAATTCTTCGGATTGGATATTCAAAGAGTACTCTTCTATGCAGTGGCCCAACAATTATGTAATCGCCATACGGACATATTTGCAGCTCAACTTAATAGAGGGTACATGAATATGCCAGAGTTCCAGGAGGCCTTCAAATGCAAAGCTGATAAAGCCATGAATCCCTCATCCAGATGCATGATTAACATGTGCGAGTAATTAAACTTGGAAATTAAAAGTGCTGTGTTATATTAGCTTAAGAAGTTTTACAAATAAAAACTAAAAAATTAAGTAACTATACAACCTATACCAAAAAATCTTACAAAAACATGTTTTTTTTAATTTTAGACATCTTAATTCACATAAAGATTTTATAGTTTTTACATATGAAGATCAGCTATTAATATTTTAATGGATTGGACAATATTGCCAATTCAAAGCACACATGTCGCTCGTTTAAAGACCCAGGCGGGAAATGTCTGTCCATCTAACCATTTATTCGCATTTTGTTTGACATTCCATAGAGCAGCATATTGACATGCACATATATATGGATATATATATCATATATTATATATACATAGTTTAAATGCGAGTGGATTTCGAGAAGAAAAATCGTGGGCGTTCTAGACACACGTACCGGTAATAAATTGGAAAAGCATCAAAAACAATTCCAGAGAATTTTTCTAGCAGATACTGAAAAATTTTTTGTTGCAAACATGCTTGCACGTATTTAAAGTGTTTGTTATTCGCAGGTTTAACCACATTATAGCCATAAACAATGCTCCACTTAGTGAAGATAAACATTGTTTGTATATTCCTTTTCCCCACTTGAATGAAATTGCAAATCTTAATCAAGTTTGTTTTCATTGACCCGGGTCGGGAATCATCCCATCATCCAAGTTATCTATGTGGGTCATCGAAACGAGAGTGAGTCAATAATGGTAAAAGATTCTTCGAAAGATCCGATTCCTATAAATGCAAAAAAGCAGTGAGCATTCGCCTTTGTACGTGAGTTAAGATCGCCCGCGATAACAACAAAAGTTTTCATTCAGTAAACGTTTGTTAATTGAAACCGCAATCACGTAGGTGAGTGTATATATTGTCTATGAGTGCATATTGTTGAGTGAGTTAGTGTTATGAGAATGCATTTATAAGTTAATCGCCGAAAATTATAAACAAATCATAAATTTTTCTAAATCTTATAAGAGACTTTCTAGTGTT
The DNA here is from genome assembly GCF_018153835.1 of Drosophila eugracilis. Taxonomy (NCBI): domain Eukaryota; kingdom Metazoa; phylum Arthropoda; class Insecta; order Diptera; family Drosophilidae; genus Drosophila; species Drosophila eugracilis. Next base: position 2,287,547 of record NW_024571981.1, on the reverse strand, counting down.
TTGAAAACAAATTTAGATTGGTGTATCCGAATACTCATAAAATCAGAAAATAATCATTTTCCAGCGCATTCAATAGACTCTTTCTGGAATAGTTTTCCTATGACACTTTTTGTACCTTCAATTCTCATTTCGGTTTCACTTTTCCACCCGCAACTCTCACTTTGTAACCACACTCGATCACACACATTTCAAAAGTACTCACTCATTTGCATATCTCATTACAATTTGGCCAAAATCGTATTGACTCGGCCAGCCGGCTCTTAGTTTCTCCAACGATTTCAGCTCGAACGCTTCATGAACCTGGCACCGAAATTTGTTTTCAATTATTATTTTAAATCAATTGGAACTGCAGGTGGATATATACAGTGGACCGTGTCATCATAGATCTAAAAGCTATGCACTTGCAATGTGTTATTAGTTGGCTGCTTCTAGGTGGGTAAATCTGATAATTTTTAAGCTGTTTAAATAATGGCCTGGTTATTTTTTTAGCAAGTTTTAGCCAGGGGGCACTTGGAAGGGGATTTCTTAACCTAAAACCCATACCGATTGAAGATATTGAAAGCACCACAGAGGCTTCTAATAATCCCACACCCTCTCCAACATCACCACCTACTAATAGGGACATCACTATCGGTCCTTGTAAATGGGCCATAGGTCGCAGTTGCCCCGATCCGGATGTTAAGTATTATATCTATACACGGCACAATCCGATGGATAGACAGTGTCTCCACATAGATGAGTCCCTAGAGAAGTCCAATCTGACAGATTCCTACTTCAATCCCCGATATCCCACCAAGATCATTATCCATGGCTATAACTCAGATATGTTTCTGCATCCACTGCAACAAATGCGGGATGGTAAGTTTTAGCCGGGTGATACAGTTCAGACTAAAAATTTTTATTGGTTTTTAGTAAGGTTGCATGCATCCCTAGTTTATTATCAATAAGATTATTTTATATATATAAAATATAAAGCCATACCTTATGTTCTAGAGTACCTGGCCAAGGCGGATTATAATATAATCTATGTTGATTGGAGCGTCTTGTCGCCAGGTCCCTGTTATATAAGTGCCGTCCATAACACCAAACATGCTGGCACCTGTACCGCACAGCTAGTTGAGAGATTGGTGGAGACGGGCAATATGGATATCCATGTGATAGGTTTCTCATTAGGAGCTCAAGTGCCCAACTATATAGCCCGAAATCTAACCTCATTCACGCTGCCCAGAATAACGGGGTTGGATCCAGCAATGCCTCTATTTATTACCTCCGGTAGTGCGGATAAATTGGATCCTAGCGATGCCAGCTATGTAGATGTGATTCACACGAATGCCTTGGTCCAAGGAAAAATGGAGAGATGTGGTCATGCGGATTTTTACATGAACGGAGGAATCATGCAACCTGGCTGTAATGGACAGAAAATTAGTGAGTTAATAAATTGCTATTTCATAAAAAAAAGTTCAAGGAATTGTTTCCCACTTTTAGATTCCTTTGCTTGCAGTCATCAACGGGCACCCGCCTACTTTCTGGAGTCCATTCGCTCACCTAAAGGCTTTTGGGGATGGGCCTGCAGTGGATACATATCATACCTCCTGGGAATGTGTCCTCCAACAAACTTCCTGCTAGAGGCTGGAGATAATATACGGCCGACTACAAGAGGAATGTTTATGATAGACACCAATGATACTTCACCATTTGCTTTAGGGAAGTGGACGGACTTGCCCACTTTGGGAGCAAAGCAATCAAATTGGCGAGCTCCGCCGCAAAGACTTAAGGCACCTCCAAATCAGGGTGTAGATCCCCTCCTGCATCACATCGACCAGTTTGGTAAACTAGCATCCAACTTTAACAACTTACAGATGTATCCCAGTGAACAAGATCCTTATGAGCACTGGACGAGCTTCAGTCCGGAGCAGAAGGAAAGCGATGACGATGATAACTCTGTGGAGGAGCAAGACCTCGTTGAATTTGCCGAACCAAATGATCGCCATGACACGCAAGCTCCTGCACTAAGCTGGTGGGATTATAGAAGGAATCTTACTTATGGATTTATGGAGAATAACATATTTTCTGTGCCAACAGTGGATTAGCCCTAATCCATGGTTTAAGCTATTAAATACCCTTCCTTGCCCCCATTCCTTACTATCTTAAGCCGCCCAAGCTGATGTCAGCAAATACATTCGTTTAAAACAACACTACGTTTTTTTTTTTTATCAAAATCGTTGCCTAAACCTAGAGTGGTGAAAAACTGCAGTTTTGCTATTATTGATAGTGCGATTATTATTGTGCGATTTATTAGGTATAGGTTGAAGTAAATGACAAGCAGACAATCAATCAGAGTAATGCAAAATACATAAATCTTTGTGATTTAAAAATTATACAATACTAATATCTGTGCACCCTTATGCCAAACCTTTTCGGTTTAATATCGGACAACATCCATTGAGATGATCGTTTTTGGAATATTAATTTCGAACCATTTCATTTTAATCCATACATTTATATAAATTAATATTCGTTGACAGCAAGCAATCGATGGCTAAAAACTAGATATAAACTTGGAAATACAGTAAAAAAAACTGTAATTCTGGCATCGTATAATTATATAAACAACTTCAAATACTATAGCTCTCTTGTATAATTTTTTAGATTGTAATAAAATGGTTGCCAAAATAATTATAAATGACGGCAGCCGGGTCGGTTTGTGAGTGTGTAATTGGTTTGTCCTATGTTATATATTCTGGTATTGAAATCCATTGAGAATATCCGTGGTGGGTACATATATTGATTTGTAAAGTATACATCTGTATGTATAGAGGGGTTTTGCCTCTTAATTAATACGACCCGACTACTGTGTTTGCTGTATTGCTGACTTAGTCGAATGCCAGCTGCCATCCCCTGTCCCAAGTTATGAGCTTACATGTAAAATGCTAATCCGTTAATTGTAATATTAATGAGCCCCAGCTCTACACCTTCCTTTTAACGACCCGCCTTGGCCTAGGTGTACCAGGATCAACCTTAACGGATGGTGGGGATACTACGGCGACGGGAGCTGCTTTGACTGCCGCTTTGGTTGACGGTTTGACTACCTTTTTTTCAATTTCTTCTACATCTTCCTTATCCACGAGTTCGACTTTAATATCCACATCCATTTCTGGCTGTTCAGAATCACTAGTCGCCGACATGGGAGATGGAGGTGGACGCTGTTGATCGGGATCATCGTCCTCTTGTTCATTTGAAGTACTACTTGTGCTTGCTTCCTCCTCCTCTACTACCGAAAGGTGGTACATCTTCATCTCCTCTTCAGAAATGGGAACAGGAGCGTTCGACAACGGATCACGCCCATTAAGTGACTTGGGGAACGCTATCACATCGCGTATTGATCTGGCACGGCATAAGATGGCCATCAGGCGATCCAAGCCCAAAGCAATCCCGCCGTGAGGCGGACAGCCGGACTCCAATGCACTCAGTAAGTGCGATAAATGATCATGTGGGATCTTAAGAATCTGTTCTAGAATAAAGTGCTGCATGTCACGATCATGGATGCGAATGGAACCACCACCAACTTCCTGACCGTTTAGCACCAAATCATACGCCTGGGAGCGTATGTTCTCTAGGTTTTCGCAGCTGGTGGTGAAATTATCCAGATCATCGCTATGTGGCAGAGTAAATGGATGATGGACGCTCTCTAACTGGTTGGTCTCTCGATTACGCTCAAACAACGGAAAGTCGACAACCCACAGGAAGCGGAAATCATTAGGCTTCTTTACTTTAGCATTCTCTACCAGAAACTCATGGTAGTCCAGTCGGATGCGACCCAACATAGCGCGCTGTAATCATAAAAATATAAAACCAATGATTAATTTACCAAGAAAATTAATATACAATTGTAGTTGCTTACAGTTTCCTCTTTTGGTCCAATACCCAAGAAAAACAGGTCGTTCTCTTCAAGATCGAACTTCTCCGCAACCTCGTTAGCCACTTCCTCGCCCAGGAGCTTGCCCAGCTTCTCCTGCACATCTTTCGTAGGACCGAACTTGCGCACGAACAAAGTGCCCTTAAACTCCTTTCCCAAACTTTCGTAATGTTTTCGGGCTGCTCCATTCCAAAAGGCCTCACTGGCCCGTACCACGATGGCATATGCGCCCAAATCCTCGTATTTTTCTTTAAAATCCCCACTCTTCTCAACAATATCGGAGACGTTGTTCAGCAAGAAACCAAAACGAGTATCTGGCTTATCATTACCGTACTTCTCCATTGCCTCCTCGTAAGTGATACGACGGAATGGGGTTTGCAAACGAGCAAAATCTTTAGGCCACGAATAACGGAGCGTCTCCTCAATCAGTTGCATAATATCATCCCTGCTGGTAAAAGACAGCTCGACATCCAGCTGGGTGAACTCTGGTTGACGATCCGGACGCGTTGCTTCATCTCTGTAGCAACGAGCCACCTGGAAGTATCTGTCTATCCCCGCCAGACATCAGCATCTGCTTAAATTGCTGTGGGCTCTGAACGAGCGAATAAAAATGTCCCGCTTTTCGCGTGGGTACCACAAATTCTTGGGCTCCTCCAGGAGTCCTTCTGAAGAGAGTCGGTGTCTCAACCTCAACGAAACCCAAATAGTTTATTAGATACTCTCGCATTTTCATTATAACAGCCGATCGGAGGCGAAGATTATGCTGCATATCGTTAAAACGCAAATCCAGATAGCGATGAGTTAACCTCAAGCGTTCACCAGCTCGATTAAACTTCCGTATCTCAAATGGAAGATTTTTCTTAGCCGGATTGAGCACGACTACTAGGTCGGCCTCTACCTCAACATGTCCAGTTTGCATTTTTGGGTTTATGGTGGCTGCAGGACGAGGTATTACTGTTCCCTCAACTCGAACAATTGACTCAATGGGGACTCCTGCTTCTGCATATTCCTCTAGTCCCCGTGTTTTAGGCGATAAGAGAACCTGAGTTTGTCCATAAGCATCCCGAAGAATAAAGAATTTGTTCATACGCTGGAACTCCAACCATCCGCAGATTGTGACCTTTTCGTTGATATCATTGGAGCTGAGTTCACCGCAGTTGTGTGTGCGATCAGCGAACTTATTGGTATCCGCCACTTTTAATCGTTGTTCGGCAGTCACAGGGCCTGCATCCGCTCCATCTTCCTTGGACACTCCGTTATTGCTGTTGAGATTACCAGAGGCTTCAACAGCAGCCTCCTCAGCTTCTAGATCTTCAATGGATAGCTTTTGCTGCTTCTCCTTGGCCTTAATGGGCCCATCGTAGGGATCGTCTGGGTTCAAGATTTTCACCTGTGTTACACTGACCTCCACTTCACCAGTATCGTATTTCTTTAAAGGTATTTTTTTTTTTTTGATAATTTCTATCTATTAATATAATTTTATAATACTTACCAAATTAACGTTTGCCTTAGGCCTGCCCAGAACTTTGCCGACTATTTGAATGACAGTCTGCTCTGGAGTAGACAAGAATGTGTCGCTAAGCTGAATATAGAATAATATAAGTTTAAATCAGATCTAATCAACACAAAATAACTGTTTAAAGAGTTTCTTTACTCACCGACTGATCCTCAATCATGAGTTGAGTCTGGCCATAACCATCCTTGAGCTGAAGAAATTTGTTGTTTTTGGTAGAGGGTACCCAACCCACTAGGGTCACCGTCTTGCCCACATCTTCGCGCCTTAGATCGTTACAAGTAATATCACGGTTCTCAAAGTACTTCAATATGTTTTCGTTCTCTGTAAATAACAATTCATTTACACAAAATACAAAGATCTGAAATATTTTGCATCTTACTTGCTATCTTGTACTCGGTGCTGGTTATACCGAGATTACTCTGCTGCTGCACCATGGTGCTGTATGTGCGCTTGTCACCAGCTCGCTTGGTTCCGCTGGCCGGAAAATGAATATTAAGGATGTCCTGCACCTCTACTTCAATTTCGCCTGTCGGCATCGTCTGATTGCACGAATTATGTGGTCGACGCATAACCAATCCCACAATTGTCAGTGTGGTGTTCTCGGGCATGTTGTTCATGCGTCGCGCTACCCGCGGATGTTTGTCTTCCAATACAACAAGCTGACAGGCCCCGCCATTACGATCGCGAAGTTCCGCGAAGCGATTCACTCGCTTCTTGATCAGTCTGCCGGAAATCTCGACAAATAATCCACAATGGTGATTGCGCAATTCGCCGCAACTCTGTCGCATAGGCTGTGGTGGTTGGGAGTTCATGTTGAAGTTACTGGCCATGGCACTCATCAGCTGCATAAGTTCATTTCCGGAAATGTTTGGGGGTCCCACTAAAAAAAACAAAACAGTTTTGCATGGTGAATTATTTTAATAAACGACTAGACGCGCCGGCTTACAATAATTATTGACAATGCAGTTTGATTAAGGTGCATATTCACTTTTAATTTAAAATTTTATTAATTATATTTTAAAAGAATTTGGAAAAAAGGGTTATTTTATTTAATGGAGCTTTTTACAAAAATTTCTCCATGCTGGTTAGTTTCATAAGATTTTATACTCTGATTTAGGATATTTTGGTCCGTCACCTAGCGTTGTCGGCTGTTAAATGAATTGGGGAATATATTTTAACTGTTTGTAGATTTTTCGTCGCCTATTTTCATAATTTCTTTATTTATTTATTAAATATGATATTCTGATTAAATACAGATTCTGATTTTTACAGATGTATGGATCTACTTACTGTTGAAGGGATTTGGTCCAGGACCTGGTCCGAAGTTGTCATTAAAACCGGGACCTACTCCACCACCTCCACCACCGCCACCACGATAGTTGTCAAAGTCATTGTAGCCACCACCATCTCCATAGCCGTTGCCGCCGCCACTACGGCCACCGAATCTACCGCCACCACCACCGCGATATCTGCCACTCATGATCTGTAAAGCGAAACGGATTCAGGATCGAACACGGATAGTTCTCATGGTAAAGACGTGAATCACAGGCACTTACGTGACCACAATCAGCCGGTGCGTGCGCTGAAACTAACGAAACCGGGGTGCTCCGATGCAGAGTGTGCTTTTCCGCCACTGAACCACCACTAGATGCACTGAACACCAGTTGTTGTTGTAGAAGGAGGCGGTGATGACTTCTCCAAATGGTTCTGGAAATTAGTAACATTTTTTCTTTTAGAAGTTTTTACCTTCACATCTAACTTTTGCCTCATGCGACGGCCGATATTAAAAATGTTTTTTCAGACGCAGGCACGAGCTACCCGCACACAGACACAGACTAATCAGGCAGCGGTACATACACACATACACACTGTTCAAAATGCGAATGTGTATACGCCGGGCGTCGCGAAAACGCCGACGAAAAAAAAGTTGCGAATCATTCGAAGCCATACCGTAATAACCAGATCGATTCCGTGGCCACACTTTTGCCGTATATGAGAAGCGAAATCTATTTGAAAAATCACTTAAAGTAAATTCACAATCGAAAACCGATTTTTTTGAATTTAATGAATAAGTTGTCGCTGTTTTGACTTTACTGATATAAAGTGTGACCGTCTAGCAACATAATAAATAGGTTTCCCTAAAGGGATGGAACTATCGTTGAGTTACCTTTCTATTTTCATCGTTGAGTTAAATTTTATAATGCAAACAAAATGTTTATAATAATTTTTAAATTCGTTTTATTTACATGACACTTAAATTCAGTAACAAATGCATTCAATAACAATCTATTTGTGTTCATCAGTACTATATGCATGTGCAAGTCATACAAAATAAGCTTTGTATAGTGGCAATCACAAGTTTACTTCTTAACTTGCATTCTGGCTTATAAATTACAAAAAGTACACGAACCCGACCAGTGCAGATATTCCAGTGGTATACCATCCCCTATGAGTGGTTTCTGAAATCTAACTGCCATAGTCGGTGCCGTTGAGTGAGTTCTTAAAATGCTGGACCACATAGTCGTGGTAGTATGCCATAATGCACAGAGGTTGACCAAGAATTATGGATGCCCATACGATTATGTTGCCCATTCGGGGACCCATCTTTTTCTCAATGGATTTCGAAATAGCCGAGAGGGGAATCTGGCCCATCATACCCATAAAGGCCCAGATCTTGTAGGTTTGCAGAGGAACAGAAACCTGTAAGATAAAAATTATTTCAAATACTTAAACAAATATATATATTATTTATTGTTTTTACCAAATATTCATGGAAGAAGGCACTGAACAGAAAGACAATGGTAGATGCTTGCCGTGAGGAGTAGCCCATTTGGACCACTGGGATGTAGAGATGACGCACACACCATCTGTGAACTGGCATGTTCCAGGTCCTCCAGAAAGTATCAATATTATTTGCATTCCACCAATCACAGTAAAAGTTGCGATCCGCAAAGTTAAGGAGTTCACCGACCGCATTTAGGAAAGAGTGGAACATCAGGTAAAAAAAGCACAGCCAGCACAAGTGATTAGGTAACTAAGAAGTAAAAATCAAGTTTAATTAAATTAAATAATGTAATTTATAAAAGTATCCATTTACTAACCGCCAGTTTGAGGAGGCGCTCAGTAGCCAAGGCTACGTCCATGTTGGAGAACGGAATTAGAGAGTTTCGAACCGAGGGAATAATCCATTGCTGAAACAAAGCCATCACCACATTCACTCCAATCACAACCTCCAACAAACGCTTTAGTAAAAAGCGTTTGCGCACGCGCGAAGTTCGTGGGAAATTTAACTCATAACAGAGAGTTGGAGCGCACAAGAAGTATAGGAGATCCCTATAAGTAAGATTATCTGGATATTGCACCAACTTGGAAATAGCCTCGTCTTCATCGCCGCCATCTAGAACCCCATTTTCTATATATCAAATAAAGAAAATATTAAATTAACAATAATGGTTAAGATATCTTAGCTTACTCAATTCTGCTAACGTTATGCTGGGTCGGCGCTCTCGGGGATTCTTTTGGTAGTAAGTCTGACGGCACCACATATTCGTCTGCACATAGGACCAGAGTTTCAGGAATAACACAGAATAAAAGAAGCACACGGTTGAGGCGCCCACTTTAAAAGTAAAGGAAAAAAAATAAGCTTTTTTTTTTAGATATATTGGTTTCTTACTTAAACTGAAAGCGTGCCCTTTGAGGTGAATGGTTACCACTGGCAGGCAAACCAGTACAACAATATTCACTATCTGGATGAAGATGCCTAAGCTCTCTGCAATGATTTCCTGCAAAATGTCATAAAATTGTGGGTTACTTTTATTTTTAATTTATGTTTTAAATAAGGTTAACGAATTTTTTAATTTCTATGTTTATATTTAAATTTTGCAAATATCGATAACAAGTAACAGAAATTACACTCATCTCTAAGCAAATTCCCAGTATTCTCGATAACGATAGCCGGTTAAGTTCCATCTTCAGATCTGCGAGCATTGTGTGCGAAAAAGCCATTTGCGATTTCATTTCATATTGCAAGATTGCGGAGGAGACCACATCTTTGATATTGTTTGAAGCAAATAGGATCCCCGAAAAAGCATAGAAAAATGGAAGTCACTGAAGCGAATTTACAGTTGCTGGCCGGTTATTTGCAGCAGACTCTGAGCGCCGATCCAAATGTCCGCCGGCCGGGTAAGTGTATGGGAATGCGTGTGCACACGGCACACACACAGCTGCACATGCGTGCTGGATTTTTGTTGTGTGCGTGCGCGGGAAGAGATTTTTGGCGACGCTTAAGGAAAATACGGTTTTTAAAACCTTTTCGAAGATCCTACAAGTTTGCCATTCTTATGCAATGTTGTGAAATAAAATCGCCCCCTAATCAATAAAGCTGAGATTGGCTGATCTTCAAATGATAATTTTAGGACATAGTCTAGGCTAGGGCCTTTTATTACTTCTGTAAAAAATAATTGTCTACCATTATAGCTGAAAATACAACCAATAGGCATTATTTCTAACACACTCTTTATATTCTGCCTTCATTTTACAGCTGAAAAACTTTTGGAGTCCACGGAACTGCAGCAGAATTACCCGATTCTACTGCTTAACCTGATAGACAAAGCTCAAATGGACATGACCACACGGGTGGCGGGCGCCATTGCATTTAAGAACTATGTGAAGCGAAATTGGGCAGCCCACCTGGACAGCGATGGGCCGGATCGCATCCATGAAAGTGATAGAAACACAATCAAGACGCTAATCGTTACGCTGATGCTCCACTCTCCGGTGGCGTTGCAAAAGCAATTGAGCGACGCGGTCAGTATTATTGGCAAACATGATTTTCCGAAAAAATGGCCGCAACTTATAGACGAGATGGTGGAAAGATTTGCCTCTGGAGATTTCAATGTCATCAATGGCGTGTTGCAAACCGCACATTCGCTTTTCAAGCGCTATCGGTATGAATTTAAGTCACAGGATCTATGGGAGGAGATAAAATTCGTTCTGGACCGAATGGCTAAGCCATTGACAGACTTGCTTCAGGCCACAATGCAGCTGACTAAGGTGCACGAGAATAATCCCGAGGCTCTGAAGGTCATTTACGGATCTCTGGTGCTGGTTAATAAGGTGTTTTTCTCGCTGAACTCCCAGGACTTGCCTGAGTTCTTTGAGGATAACATGAACACCTGGATGGGAGCATTTATCCAGCAATTGGCCGTGGATGTGCCGTCACTGCGAACCGGGGACGATGAGGACGCGGGAGTTCTGGAGCATCTGCGCACACAGGTCTGCGAAAATATTTGCCTGTACGCAAAGAAATACGATGAGGAGTTCAAGCCTTTTATGGAACAGTTTGTGACGGCAGTCTGGGAGTTGCTGGTCAAAACCAGCCTGCAAACCAAATACGATGCGGTGAGTAATAAACTTTGGATAGTTGCCATTAAGTATCAACGAATAAAACTAAACTTCTAATTTCTCCCTTAGTTGGTTTCTCATGCCCTCCAATTCCTGTCTGTGGTAGCCGAGCGAAAGCATTATCAGACCATTTTTGAGAATCCAGAGATACTTGCCCAGATCTGCGATAAAGTAGTCATTCCAAATTTGGACATACGTCCATCTGATGAAGAAATTTTCGAGGACAGTCCAGAGGAGTATATTCGGAGGGATATTGAAGGATCAGACATTGATACTCGACGTCGTGCTGCTTGTGATCTGGTAAAGACGTTATCCGTTAACTTTGAGCAAAAGATCTTTGGCATCTTTGGCCAATATCTGGAAATATTGTTGACCAAATACAAAGAGAATCCGTCGGTTAATTGGAGGTCAAAGGATACAGCAATTTATCTGGTCACTTCGTGGGCGTCTCGAGGTGGAACTCAAAAGCATGGAATCACGCAGACTTCGGAGTTGGTCCCACTCCCGGAATTTTGTGCGCAACAGATTATTCCAGAGCTGGAGAGACCCAACAGTATGTTTAAATAATTTTTTTTTTGAATTCATCAATTTAAACACAATTTTTCTTTAAATTCACTGTGCAGTCAACGAAATACCCGTTCTTAAGGCAGCAGCTATTAAGTATGTAATGGTGTTTCGCAGTATTTTGGGGCCGCAGGTCCTGGCCAACTGCCTGCCACACCTTATCAGACATCTTCCCGCCGAAAGCCCTGTGGTTCATAGCTATGCTGCCTGTTCCGTAGAGAAGATCTTAACCATGCGCGATGCCAGTAATGCAGTTGTGTTTGGTCCTCAAGTCCTGGGACCTCATGCGACTGAACTCATCAGCGGATTGTTTGCTACTCTCTCACTGCCAGGATCAGGAGAGAATGAGTATGTAATGAAGGGTAAGTTTTCTAGGCGAATTTTTCAAAGCTATTTTTTAATAAAATAAATTAAACCCTTTTAGCTATTATGCGAAGTTTCGCAGTTTTACAATCAGCTTCTATGCCCTTCATGGGAGTTGCCCTTCCCCGGCTCACCGAGATTCTAACTCAAGTGGCCAAGAATCCTTCGCGTCCTCATTTTAATCACTATCTTTTTGAAACTCTGGCACTGTCTATCAAGTGAGTATAATGCATTTCGCTGAAAGGGCCTATTGCTAAATCATTTATTTCCAGGATTGTTTGTCAAGCAGACGCTTCTGCTGTGAGCTCCTTTGAGGAGGCCTTGTTCCCTGTTTTCCAAGGCATTTTGCAACAGGATATTATCGAATTTATGCCCTACGTATTCCAGATGCTTTCCGTGCTGCTGGAAGTGCGTGAAAGCTCTGGTGCTATACCGGAACCATATTGGGCATTGTTTCCCTGCTTGTTATCTCCAGCTCTGTGGGATCGAACGGGCAATGTCACACCATTGATTCGGCTTATCTCAGCTTTCATTAAGCAGGGTTCAGCTCAGATTCAAGCTTTGGGAAAATTGGTAAGCTACCTTATAAAGTGACTTCATTCTATTAACTGACTCAAATTTAATTACAGAGTGGAATCCTCGGAATTTTCCAAAAGATGATTGCATCCAAGGCCAACGATCATGAAGGCTTTTATCTTCTAAAGAACCTTCTTTCCTACTACCCAGCCGCTGAAATACAGCCCAATCTTCGTCAGATCTTTGGATTGCTTTTCCAGCGATTGTCTCTCTCGAAAACGCCCAAGTATATAAGCGGGATCATAGTGTTCTTCAGCTTCTATGTGATCAAGTATAGTGGCGGTCAGCTGGCTCAATTGATAGATGAAATACAGCCAGGTATGTTTGGTATGTTGCTGGATCGCGTGCTTATCCCTGAAATGGGCAAGGTTCCGAAGGAACAGGACCGAAAAATGGTTGCTGTAGGTGTCACTAAACTCCTCACCGAAACGCCCGAAATGTTGCAGCAACAGTATGGTGCTTTCTGGCCACGTCTGCTGCACTCTCTAATCGATCTTTTCGAGCGACCACCTGAGAAACTGAAGGGGCTCGAAATAGGAGAGGCAGCAGGAGTAGCTGAGGATCCCGATGCTGGCTATCAAGTGGCTTTCGCTCAGCTCACTCATGCTCAACCCAACCAGCAAGATCATCTGGCCGAGATATCTGATGCTCGCCAGTTTTTGGCCACCTCGCTCTCCAAGTTCGGTCAGTCGAGGACAGGAGAGTTGCCCACGTTGCTTTCGCCTTTGGAGCCGGAATACAAGCAAGTGCTGCAGAAATATTGTGATCAAGCTGGTGTACGCATTGCCTAAAGGAAACAAATTACTTGGAGCTCTTATATCGCAATCAAACCTCGCCATACATTCACAACACTTATCTTTATATACGCATTCTATCAATCATCGCATGCCCAGTTTATTGTCATTGAAAAATTGTATCTATCTTTTGTATGTACCTATGAATAAGTTGTGTAAACAATAAATAGTTATGTTTTTAAAATTTGGTTGGTTTTGGCTTTTGATACGGAATACTTCCAAGTAACCAATCGATTTTTGTCAAGAACTTTCACATTAACTTACAAAATTGTTATTTTAGCAATAACACGATATTTTAAAATTTAGCATATACAAATATAAGCCATGTTCAAGATAATCTCGTATTTCAAGTCGCGACCGAAAAAATTTGGCGTAAGATGCTATCAAAGTGAGTACTTACCATGGCAAGGCCCTTTTCCACAGCCAAACACAGGGAAATGTGAACCAAAGAGTCTGGGAAGGATAAAAATGGCTATGAGTGTGGGCTGGACTAACTTTAAAATTATGAGACTTACAAATACTCAGAATTAGGGCATTGTGACCTTCTCCTTCATTGTGACCACTAATAAAAAAGAACCAGTCTAGGGGATTGATGCGAATTCCATATCTAAGAAGTACCGAAACATATATTAAATCATTCCTTAAAATTAATTTTCCATAATTAGCCTTACTTTAGCAGATTCTCCAAACCTAAACGAAGACCTCCAATGCAAAGGAGTAGAAATCCCCAGTTTACCAGACCTGTAAAGTTAGTAAATCCCGAACTCCAAGAAAACTAGAGAATCTCGTGGTCGATGGATTCTGAAAGACTTAAAACCTCAATTTTGCTGTTTAAAAAATTTCAATTTCCTTTACTCACGGTCTGCCGGGTTGAGCCCTCCTCTGTTTCTCCTCTTTGTTGGAAATTTCCTCAGCGCGAGTTACACTTTGGGTTCTTCTATATCTCAGCTTCTTTTCAGATCCATTCGTGCCATTGCCATTTTCATCCTTGTCCAAAACTTTCCGATACTGTCGAAGATCAATGGGATTGCCATGCTGATCGAACAGATTTTGGGTTGACTTGCGGTTACGCAGGCTGCTTAAATTGTGTTCTGTGGCCGAAGCTGATCTTCTCAGACGCTTCATGATGCCCACACCACCGGAACCGCCATTTTTGGACGGTTCTGCTTTTTCAGCACCCTTATCTTGGGGGTCCTTATTGGTGGTCATTATGGGTATAACAGAACTTGACCCTCCCTATAAAAATTTCAATTTATGATGATTAGCTTTTGCTTATCAAAAATTCTTTTTGCAATTGAAAGATAAGATTTGTTTTGGTATCGCCTATAAAAAGTTCAAGTAGTTTTGTTTTGACACAGAAATAATTCAGATTGGAACTGGATGAGGTTAGCAGAGATAAACAGTAATGGTTTTACTGGAGCTGGTAATCCATTGAATAAATTCACAACTCTGATAAGAACTAATGAGGGTAATTAAGTAATATGGTGTATTTATCAAATACAACTTCTTGGTTTATATTAATGAAAACGGTTCATTGTTTATCGAAGCGAATCGTAAAAAAGTCGGAAATATAAATACTGTTTTGTAGAGCTTATTGTATTAGCGAATAATTGGGTCCAGATTTCGCGATTTCGCAGTTAATGCGGTCAAAGTTCATCTGCGTATGCGATTGCTGATTAAGTAATCAGATACCGATTTGCATAGACATTGAACCCGACAATGATAATGTGGTTAGGCTGTCTGGTTTATAAGCCAACAGTTTCTCACTGAAATCGTGTAAAACCAATTGTAAAGCTGCTATGATCGTACTTGACATTAGCTACTTTAGTCAAGAGATCGCATGTCAACTGGATGATCACCAAATGGTAGGGCTTTAGCATTGTCATTAAACCTTAAGAGACCCCACCCAACCCTTAATTGACTTTCTCTTACCCTGCAATATACTTTACTATCACTATATCTTAAAGTTCTTTTTTTTTAATATATTTAAGATTCTCGATTGAGATTTGAGTCACGTAACTTGTTTGTGTCAAACAACTGGTGGCAAGATACGATTAGGAAATTGTTGTCTCAGCAATTATTAAATATTTATAGATTAGATTTTATATATGCAAAAACTTCTATGACGAAACTAGAGGGTTATCTGTTGAAAATGAATTCTTGAGTAACTACACCTAGGTCACTTTATGGAGGCAAGTTGTTGCCTGAGTTAATTGTTTTATTTGACTAGTTTATTTGATACCTTGTTAATTTGGCATCAAAGTTCGTTTACTATCGCTGCTTATCGCATATGCGCATAAAAATCAATTTAAAGTGAGCGTAAATTGCGTTTCAATGTCATTTATAAAAATACTAGTGACAGGAATGCAATACTTAATATTATAGAAAAGTGAGAACTTTGGAATTTTATAAATTCCAACTTACTTCTTAGTGCTTTGAACTGAAGTTTAAGAAATACATGTGAAATGCAGAATTATTTAAGTCGAGTCACCGTGACGAAACGTCATTCGGAACTCGAAGTCGAAGCTCGTCATGGCTCATCAACAGAATGATGAGTAATTGTCAGGCTTTGAGGACCAGGGTAGTACCAGATTGTATATGCAAGCACTCCAAGAGATACTGCATTTCATGCATATACCTATATATATTACAGATCCGTGTGAGAAACCACACAATGAAGGGTAAATAAGACGTAAGTCACAAAGAAAAAAAAAAAAATTAAATACATTTGTAAGATATTTTCCAAAAAAAACGTGATGCAAGCACCAAATACGATACATACTAGCAAAATAGTTTTAAAAAATATGTAACCTATTTATCTGTTATCCTAAGTGTTTGAGAATTCTTTTCAGAATTTTATAATTCTATTATTTTGGCCGCTGCTGTTGTGAACATATATAAAACCCGCATGTGGCAAAGAGAACCGAACCTGAATTGAAATGCTTCTGCGGTTTGACGATTAGTTTGTTGAACTTTCGGTTTATATTTAAACAGTTTAAGGTGGGGGTGGTGCATTGGTAATTACAGCACTTATCGGGCCTGAACAGATATTAGGTTCGTCAACCCAGTGTCCACTGTTTATTTTATTTAATGGTGTAATAAGGTTATAAACGAGTACATAAGTACATAAACGCCTAGGGCGACCTTAACATCTTGGAAATATTCCAGACACTTAAGTTGTAGGCTACTTGTATGGATAATTACTTCCAGAACCGGTTGCCGCCATATAAGGAAGAACTTCTCATAGCAGCGATAAAAGTAGGTCAGTAATTCAAGTGAATCCATCAACTTGAGTACTGAGCTTCTCCCGATCGAACGGCGATTGATAAAGGTTATCAATGGTCCGGCTCATAAATGGTGGAGATTGCATAAGCCCAGCGTTATCATGTTGCCAGGGCAGACATGTCTGGCTGGGCCACCCTAATCACAATTTCATTGCTCCTTACAATGTAAAACGGATGCTGACGAACTACAGTCAACTATTTATAACTTGAATTAGCGGAGAATTGCGAGAATTGAAGTCACTCTGGAAACGATAAATATTTATAGAAATATTTATTTAAAACCTTTTCCGAGCTTTTAACAATAAAAGAGAAAAACCACGCATTTCATTTAATATTTTCAGTTTTTTATTTAAAAAAGTACGCCATAGGGAATTTTCACTGTAGTAGCACAAATATCGAGAGGAAAAAGACACGAAAATTCGCCGGCTGCTCTCTAATCAGAAGGAAACAAACAATCTTCTTATCAGCCAGAGTCTGACATTTGCCGTGCGACTGATAATTTCTAATTGGAATGGAATTTGTTTTTCCAACCAGAGACACACACTCTCTTTCTCTGCACTTGGTTTCGTTTTATCTCTGATCAGAAGTACTCTCTGTTTGGGTTTTCAGTGTGAACCGGTTTTTTGGCATAGAAGTTTGTTTGGTTTTTACTGTTTGGCTTTTTCTGTTTGATGGCAACGATGCCACATTTTGGAAATGTATTTTGTTTCGTACCGCGACGCAATGCCCGGATCAAGGTTATATAGCCATTGGGCAAATATATGCACAGAAATTTTCACATTTAGCTATATAGGCATTATCACTGCTCATTCAATTCAAGGGAAGACGGAGATAGTTTCACTAATTTATGACAGCTATAAAGTATGCATAAAAATAGGTACTCCATACTTTTATATACTACATAGGATTTGTTGTTAGTTTTTGTTTATCAACTTGGCTGCTGTTATCATAAAAATTAAGCCAACATAATGGGTTTTGAGTCAGCAAACCACTCTGCACGTGTTTGTTCACTTGTTTCTTTTGACTAAACACATTTTCGTTTTCAACATCTGCATTCGCGAATCTTCTTCTTATTCTTATTCAAGTTCATTACTCCGCCTTTATTAACTTCAAACAAAAGCGAAAGTAAGAGAGAGAACGATGATCGTTTATGGTAAACAAAAACACACAAAAAACTCTCACTTGAACTTTTTAGCACTTGAGTTCGTTTTGAACTTGAAGTTTTGAAGTTTTTGTTGTTTTGGTTTAATAAAATATTATTTTGTTACTCAGTTTAGCACACCTTGCTCACAATTTAATCCAATTGGCGAGTGGTTGTTTCTTCTTATTGTCACGCACTGGAAGCGGTCTCTTTTTACCGTAAACCGCACACCTCGACAGCGAGTTCTCAACTGGCGCTTGGAAAATCCAATTGGAAATAAACAAAGCAAAGCGATAGGTCGAACATCAGTGATGCCGGAATATTAGTGGAAATAGCTGCCTTGGTAGGGAAAATCGGAGTTTGGCTCAACAATTTATGCAAAATACATAATATTTAATTTTTGTACTAGTGCTAGCAAGCGTATTACCTATATGTGTTCTTTTAATTAATCATTTTTGACTTGTTGATATTATGCCAACACTGTCAGACACATTATCTTGTGTTATCGGTATCGAGCAGTGAACGATCGCTATTTACTGGAAAGTAAATTTGGCGGAATGTTTGAATTTGTGCCCTCGGGTTGTAGAAGATTTGGCGAGAATAATAATTATTAAAATCAACATTATTAACATTAATTCATTAATTATCAAACACTTATTCACTTACCTTTGCTTATTAATATTAAATAAATTTAAAAATGTGTTTTTGTATTATATTTCTACATTGTAAAAACCATTATAGCTTACCAATGTAGAAATCAGTTTCCCGAACACTAGGTGGCGCTCTCAGCTGATCGAAAAAGAAATGATTTTGATATTCATAAATATTTTTCAATTATCGAATTTTTATTATATTATGCAAAGTTATTATTTAAATTAACTTACACACTAAAAAACGTAAGAAAAATTTCAATAATTTAATGCTTAATTACACAACGAAAACTCTTTGCTCGAATTATATTGGGTATAGAACGCAGTCACATTGTGACGTCAGCAGGACCTAACAACTAACAACAAGTAAATACAGATTCAATTAAAGCTGACTTATGTACAAGAACGTATTAGGCGTGAGAAAAAGTTTCTGATAGATTTGGTATAGAGCGCAGTTTAAGAAAAATGCTTATCTTGGGCTAATGCTGCTGTCGCCTCTCATCGATCTCGTCCTCGTCTAGACCCTCGATTAGATCCTCCAAATCGTCATCGCCATCGTCTACATCATCCACAAATTGATCGATTCGTTTGAGTAGATTGTGGGACTCATCTCCCTCCTGATCATCTTCTTCATTTTCCAGTTGACCATCGGTGGCCGTTTCATCGTCTTCCTCCAGCTCCTCATCATCATCATCATCATTGTATTCTATAATATCGCTGGTGGTGACCCCGTCTTTAAGCCGTGACTCTGGTAATTGATCATAGTCAAAGACCTGACGCGTTGCTCGAGGTGGTGTCTCAGTGGAAATCGGTGACCTTAGATCTTCGCCAGCTTTATCATCTTCATGGGTGTCATCTTCGAGAAGACTCTCTATGCTCCCTGCTTTACTGGAAATCCTTGGTTCCGGTTGCTGGGGCAACAACTTGGTACTAACTGGCTTTAGCACGGTGCTAGCGGTGGAAGTGGCTACTGGAGGTGACCTTGTGGAGGCGATCTCATGGGCATCGGCAAACATATTGTCCAGTAGACTCAGCAAATCATTAACACCACTTGGAGGTTCAGGATTTGGTCGAGGTGGAACTAAGGGGGTGGTACTGCTAATGGGCACTTTGGTTGTACTGGCCGCACTGGTTTTTGGGGTTTTTGTCGTGGTGACGGTGGTAGTGATGGCGGTAGTGGTTACAGTAGACTTAGTGGTACTGCTAACCGGAGCCTTAGTAGTGCTGTAAACTGGAGCTTTTTGAGGAGCTCTTGTGGTTGAGGGCTTCATGGTAGTGGGTTTACTAGTCGTAGTCGTCGTTGTCATGGGCGTGGTTTTGGTGTGCAAATGCTTGACCTGGTAGGACTCCACCGTCCCTCTCTTCTGATTCGGATCTGCTATCCTAACCACAGGCTCCCTTTTGGAGATAACCGGCACTATCTTTGGACTGTGTGGATCCAATTCGTTTTGGCCATAGGTCTTAACCTTCGAGTGACCCTCGATGATGAGGTACATGGGTCCTAGTAGGGGCTTTGGTGGTTGCTTGTAGTGGGAGAAAAGAGAGTCGGTGGTGGCTTCACTCGGAGCAGGAGCCACTGTGGGTCTCTGCGCCACATTGCTTGTCTGGGGGATCAGCAAACGATTACTGGCTGTTGTGCTGGTTCGCTGATAAATGGGCAAAGTTGTCGGTGTGGTCGAAGGAGTGGTTCCCACGGTGGTTGTGCTGGTCACTAACATTGGTCTAAAGCCAGAGCTGCTCGTTTGAGGAGTCGGTGTGATGTAAATCTCAGGCTGTGGCTCTGGCCTGGTGGCCACAGTGGGCACTGCTATGGTGGGTGGACCAGGCACAAAGGTCACTGGTGCGTAGGTAAACGGTGGGCGGGTGGAACTCAAGCCAAAACCAACAGGTGGGAGTGGATGATGTGGTTTGCTCGTACCCATCAGATACTTAGTGGCTGGCATTGTGGGTTTAACCTTGGGTTTCGATGTCACCACCACCTCCTTTTGGAGCAACTCATGTAGCCAAGGCTTCCTTATCCCATTCTTCGATCCACTTTGATGTCCTGGTAGGGAGTTGGGCGAGTAGCTCATCGATTGCTGGGGATGGGGCCTCGAGAAGCTGTAGGTGTGCATGGTCTCCTGGTGATGTGGGTCCGCGTAACTTATCCGATGTGGTGGCATACTGGTCATCCATGGAGTTGATGATGAGTACGAGCTGTGGTGACCCATCGGTGGCTGATGGTAAATCACAGAAGAAGTCATTGTCTGTTTGGGCGCCGGCGAACTCATGTGGTTGAGGCTCATATAAGAGGTGGGTGCTCCGGTGGCCATGATACTGTGTCTGTATTCCAAATGGGGAGCAGAAGAAGCACTTGACTTCATCATCATCATGGGAGGTGGCATCAAATGGGTATGGGGCATGTGCTGCTGGCCATGCATATGCAGTGGCATATGCTGAGCTGGTTGTGGCATTTGTAGGTTGTGTTGCTGCTGTTGGGTGGGAGCGTAGTAGCTCCTCCGGATAGCTGCATATTTAGCCTGTTGCTGTTGCTGCTGGTTATGGCTTAAGCCAAATGGTGGATAGGAATGGGAGTGAGGTACTCTAACCCTTTCACTTGCCACACCAAGAAGCAACACCTCGCTCTTTGTTTTGTTGCGAAGGACCTCTGGTGGCAGTTCTTTCTTCCTGGCCTCCGGATTACTTTGACCGGTGCTGTTATTCTCCGCCCAATAGCGAACTCGATCCAAGGCCGGTGGGCTGTAGTCGTAGGTGGGATCCTTTTGAAGGGGATCCCCGTGCCCAAGGGGACGCCACTCGTTGTTGTTGTTCGGATCCAGCCGGGGAGCTGTGGAAGACAAGACGCCGGGGAAGATGATTGAGTACCGTATCAATTTACTTTTACATGTGCAACTTTAATTGCCCCCCAAATGGCCGTGAGGCATCTAAGCTGGAGATTCAGCGAGGAGCTAGGAGCTATGTGGCTTGGCCACAGCCAGAGTCGGGCCAAATCATAACTCGTTAAAGTGTTAACAAATGTTTTTGTCCCGTCACTTGGCCAAAGCGGCATCCTGGTTGCTCAAAGCGAGGGAAGTTATAGAATTTTTATTTGATTTGCTCAATTTGCTCAGCAATCAAGGCTCGTATTAAAAATAGTTTAAAAATTTCTTCCCTTACGTAATTTGTAAAAAAACCTAAGAAAATATAAAACAGTTACAATGAAGATCTTATCGAACTCCTCTCGCGTCTATCCAACTTCAATCGCTTTTGAGCATTTTTTGCATAAATTGATTTTAATGCCTGCGGACAGAGAGCGAGATTGGAGCTCCACTCGATTGAACCCCAAGTCAGAGCCTCTTGCCGGGATTCGTTGAGTCGTTTAGCTCCCCGCCATGAGGCTCCTAATTAAGCCAAAGTCAGAGGCCAAGCCGCCAAACACTGTGATTCCTAACGCCCACCTGGCAGCCAACACTTGGTGGCTTCTCCGTCAACGGGCGTTGATCAGTGGGGGCCACGACCAAGGCAATCAACACGGCAAACAGACAGACAGTCAGCCAGACACAAAGTCGCATTGGGTCGACTTGGTTTTGGCTTTTCTTGGCTTGGCTTTGCTTGATTGACTGATCAACCGACTGGCAGAGGCGGCGAAGGCGAAGGCGACGACTGCGAATGCGGAGGCCTGATAAATTATTAGCTAAAACCAGACAAATCGCTTTCCATTTGAGCGGTTGTAAAGGCATGCGGAGCTATAAGCTCCCAGCTCTTAGACGTGAGGACATGCACTTGGCACAAGCGGAAATGGCCACTCATGCATCTTGATCTCCTTCTAGCAATTGCCGTTTAATACACTTACTAAAAAGGCCATCGATTTGCAAGTAAGGGAGGAGTTTATATTATAAATTTAACTAAATATTTAAAAGCTACTATATACACTACTACTGTATATTAACGTAGTTAACCTAAGCTAAATCATTAAAAAAAAATTTGTTAAAATAAATTTGGTTTAATAGGACTAACTACCAAATACCATGCAAGGGTATTTAATCTGTCTACTTGCCCTTCCATAACAATATCCAAATGGGTGGGCGCTGCTCTGCCTACACCGGGGTGGCTCACCTTACCCGGAGCCACTCCAATCCCACCCAATCGAGCACATGCATCTGTATCCCATTTATCCTTGCATAATTGCCTGTGACCACGAAACAATGTTGCCAGACGATTTTCACTTTCATTCGCATTAAAATGCCTCGCATGATTGCGTTCAAAATTGTTTGATCTCCTAATGCTGGCCATTAAAATAGTGCCCACTCTCCGCACCCAGGCATCCAGGCACCCAATTATGTTGGCGAAACAAAATCAAAGTGCAAATCTTTCATATTTTTCATTTCGCTGCGGTTGTTGTTCGCTCACCTGTTGTCGCACCGGGTGTCAGACCAGCCTCATCCTGACTGCCATTCGTCTTCGTCTCCAAAGTCTGCGTCTGCGATGTGGATGCGGTTGTTGATTGAGCCAAGACCTCGACCACATGACCAGAGGCTAGTCCGAGGAGCAGGAGGTGGACCAGGCCAAGTATCGTAACCAAATCGCGGCTCTTGTGGCGTTCACTAATCATCGTGTGGCTGGTTCGGTTCGGTTCGTTGATCGGTCTGTCTCTCTCTCTCGTGGTTTGTTTGTCTTTTTGCCCGTCTTATCTGGAATTTTGTTAAATTGTTCAGTTTCGGTTATGACTCGCTGATGATTTAATAGCCAACATCGATTGTGTCCGCCGAACTTGATCTGTGCAATTTCAGCCACCGCAATTGATTCTTAACTCTATTGGATAACGGACGTGAATGAGGAAGTTTTTGGCGGTTGTTGCATTCGACTCACTTAACAGGTTGTTATCCAGATTGTTGGCCAGTTAATTTTTGAGCTGCTATCAAATTCAGGTAGTCATTTAGTTGTGATCATAAAACGGAATGTCCGTTTAATATAAAATAAAAAGAGTAAAGAAAATTAACCTTTCACTTAGGCAGGTTTATTAATGAAAACGTATTAAATTGTAAATTGATTTAACAAATCGGATTTTAACGAGGCGTTTTAAGGGTATAATATAATATGCAGGATATATGAAACGATCAGATAGAAACGACTTTCATTAAAAAACTTGGAACCGCTGAAGAGGGAAAATGTACGGAAACGAAAGACTTAGGACACAAACTTGTTTTCGAATGGGGAATATTTTAAAAAAAAACCGCTTGTATAAGCCAAGACAAATTTACAGAATATAAATATATCAAAAGGTTCTAAATTTTTAAAAGTTAAAACCAAGTTTAATTCTAAAAATCAGCAACAAAATTTTCAACATAAGGGTCATAATATTATCTTCCAATAATCCCAATGCCAGTCAGCCTTCACTCCCACCATTTATGCGTTTAACAAAGCTTCGGTACGATAAAAGGCGCATCTTTTGGTCAGCGACAACTTGCCGCATCGAAGAGATTGATACGATTAATTCATAATTTATGGCATTATGCGGCAGAGGGCAACAGGCAGCCAACGTGACTGACCAGAAAACTCCCCGGAGACAGGAGACTGGGAACTGAATACTGGACACTGGAGACCTGCGATCTCCTGGGTGGGCGGTGGCTTTTCTCCTTTTGGCTTTCTTTCTTTTGCATTTCCTCTCGAAGATATGTCCTAAGGGCTTCTTATCATCATCTCCCTCCTCAATTGCATGTCATCTTTGTCTCTTTTAATTTTTTTTTCGAATATTTCGTTTTGGGCTGGCCGGCAAGCCGGCGCGGATTCGTTCCCATCGAAAGTGAAACTTGTGCTTTTTGATCATAAAAGAAAATTTGCATTTATTTCACAGCAGCTCTACGGGTTTCTTGTTGTTGCCGGCGTGCTGTTACGGTCGTTGTGGTTGTTGTTGTTGTTATTGTTGTTATATGCTGCAACGCGCTCGGCGGCAATCGTAAAAATTAACTTGATTACTACACGCATAAATAAAGCCATTAAATGGCAAACATCTTGCTATGGCAGCAATTAAAATCAAATAAAATTTGCCGATGGCCAAGAAAAAGTGGGCGGGGTGATGATGGTCAATGCAATTGAATATAATTTGGTCCGGCCAAAAAACAAAAATTTTTCAAATAAATATTTTCCAAGTATTGCCTCTAATGATGGATACAATTTCCCCTTAATTTTCCACCGACCGACGGTTTCCTCCATTGGAATTATTGCACTTTTATGCTGTAGGCCTAACTTGTTTCTGACGCTCTCGTTTCGAGTGTAAGTTATTTAATTGTCTTTATTATCTTACATCGCATTTGCATAATGCGTTTAATTACGCATAATTTCAGTGTTATTTAATTTTATTGGCTTTACATGACAAGAGAAATGTGTGCTGGTCGCTAAGTGAGTGTTAAACCTAATATCTGCATATCAGATTGAAGACAGTTTATAAAATGATCGGTATAATTTATAGTTTAGCTTGTTAAGTAATACTCCTAACTTTGAAACTACTGAAGACTATCAACTTTTAAGACTTTATAAAAATGTAAGTTGCCTTTTATTTTTATAGGTTTCTTAACAACTACAACTTAAAAGTTGCCTCATAAAGTGCCAAGCGTGTGTATCAAGCATTTAGATTTAGCAAGTTTATGGATATATTATCAAATCCTTTTAGGCGCTAAGTCTTTAAAACTGCTGCAATAAAACTAGGCCGATTTACCCAACGACTTTCCAGACTTTCATACACAGGACTTCGACCCCTTTGATAGCAGCCCACGCCGTGTCAAAACTATATGAACGCATCAAAATGGATGGACCTCTATCGAAAACGCATTCCAAGCACTTTCGATCTTAAAAGCCAGCACTCAGTCACTCAAACGCTGCCCACAACATCAAAGCCCAAAAGGCTCCACTGGAGCTGTGAGGCATTGGAATTGAAAACAAACACTGGGACATGGACATGGAGATGGAGTGAGAGATGCACTCAAAGCGACAGCTGTTAAGCGGACAGCTAAGCCAATGTTTTCGTTTTAAAAAAAGGCACCTATAAAAAGTCGATGAGCAAGCAAACAGACCAATAAATAGACAAACAACCGAAGCAGAGACCAAATATACATTCAAGTGCGCGACACTTTTTATGCCAAGAGCAGCAGTAGCAACAGCATCAGCAACCTGCAACCTGCAGCAACAGCAGCAGCAACACAAGCAACAAGAAACTGGCGCTCAGAGATGCATACCAACATGGCAGCGTATTAGCCAAAGACAAATACTAATTGCAGCCAAAGCAGCTGCCAACAGAAGCAACTGCCACAGCAGCAACATTAGCAGCAACCTCAGCAACATCAACAGATGCATCACCACAACAGCAGCCCAAGTTGCAGTTGCAATTGCAAGTGCAGCTTCAGCTTTTTGTTGCCGGCAGTTAATTTCATTTAAAGAATGTCATCTTCACTTTAAGTGAAAGATAAATGCACCTGGAGTGCCTGGAAAATCATGTGGCTATGCCCTTTCTCTCTCTCCTTGCCTTCAATGGTCTCTTTTATTCTGTACACACGGCGTATGAGTGATGTCAGTTTTGTTTGTCTACTTTTCGTCGGCATTAGCGCCGGCTTTAAATCCATTCAGCGTCTTAATTCTTTCAGCAAAGTTGCAAGTTCGTAAAAGAGACAAAACATTCGATTTCGCTGGCGAAGAAAGGTGGAATTTATGTGCTGCATCCGCAGTCATGGATTATACCATTGAAAACCGAGAGTTGATTGATGGAAAATGCGTGAAAACGGTCATGGACAATCGATTGTGACCAAGTGCTTGCAAGTGAAATGTTACTTTAGTTATTCTTTGTTTTATAAACAAATCCCTATTATTATTTCATGTTTTTTTATATTCACATCTACTTTATTATCCTCTCTGATCACACACGTTTTTGTCAAAGTGAAATTAACACAAATAGCAATAAATACTGATGATGATTTGCTTTGATCACACGTAGGTTTACAAGACGTTTAACTTTTCCGACAGACAGATATGAGGCTAAATTATACATTAATAGCTTGATTTAAAAAAACTTTTGGTAATTTCATTTAAGTCCTTACTATTATTTTGACAAATTGTAGCTTTTAAAGATCACAGAAATATTAAATCCTTTTACAATAACTAGTAGTAACGATCGGTAAACTTCTTCATTTAATCGTTAAACTTATCTTTGCGATTTATTCTTTCACTTTCACAAGCTTACACAATCTAAGCAGGATCTTACATCACCTCATTTTTCCGGCTTATCGTCTTACCATTCAATGTCACTAGAACAGGAACAAATATTTCCACTAATCCGCAAGTAGTTCCTTTTATAAACTAAATATTTGTTTTTAATCCCTTCTTGCAACTAATTTTCAGTCATTTCCTTGCCGACAATTGTCACAAATCAATAATCAAATACAAAGCCACTCGGCCAGACAGCGGGGCTGGCCAGAAGACATTTCATTTCATTCACTAAATTTCACTTTTAAACGACCAGCGCGACCGATGAAGATAGCAGCTCTTCGAGCTTCTGCCTTCGAAGCCGACAGACATTCGCACGGCCTCGGGTTTTTGGGACAAAACCTGGGATCTTTACGGAGGAGCTTCAGGTTTTCTTTGGTTCGCCAGTGCATCTAACCAACGGTGCATCCGTTTCAAAACGCGTCCGTTTGTTAACTGATTTCGCGTGGTCTTGGCCAAAACTCAAATTCGAAACTGTTAAAAGTGGCAGCGTCGTCGACGCTGGCAGCGACTACAACTGAGATTTTCAGGTACAACGAACCAGCTAAAAAGCAAAGCCTGCACTTGTCTTCGTGGTGTTGCTGCCGTCGCAACGCTTTTGACCAACGCTTTTGGCCAAAGCCAATCCATAAACACACACGTCGCGCAGCCGCAGTCACGTCGCAGTCTCAGTTGGCTTCGTCACCAAAGTTGTCGTCTTTTCGCTTTTGTTGCTGCCTGTTTAGCGATGGTTGTTGCCGTTGCCGTTGTCGTTGTCCAAAGCCAGACTCACTTTTCACTACCTGCAACATGTTGCCGCTGCTTGTATAGAATTCTTATTTGTTTTGTTTTTTTCTTTGATTTCTTTACAGAATATAAATCTTAAGTTAAGATTTCGCACATAACATTTGATAATTCTTCCAAGTTATTGATTTGGGTTTATCCACAATCATTTCCTATTATTTTTTAGTTTCTTAGCATAGAATAGCTGGCACATCAGCTTTCGCTTTTCACCTTCACCTGTTGCATAAAAACCGAAAATCTTTTGGCCAAATAAATTTCTACTTGCGGCCAACAAATTGTAAAATATGTTAAAAGCTTTCGGCAGCAAAAACAATTGGCAATAGTCATGACATGACTGGCTGTCAATTGACGTTGCTGTTGCTGCTGGGCGTGTGCGTAGTTGAGGGGCAGATGAGAGTGAGCCGACAGACATGCATACAAAGTTCGTCAGCTCGATAAAATAGAAAAAGAAATAAAAATCATAGAAAATAACAAAGGCAACGGAAAGATTATGCTGTCTTTTGGCCACAGAGCCTGCCTTTGTCCCCTTTCCCTCAACATGTTGAAGGTGTCAATTAAGGCGCAATGTTGCCAAAGTCGCGAACAAAAAACGTATGGCAAATCAAGAGACTCTGTCAACGAACTTGACACATGACTTTCACAACCTAGAATGCTGAAACATGCAAATATCTATGCGCACTCTTGAAAATATCTATAGTTACAGAATTGTAAATGTTTTGCTAATTATTTCACTTTCTTTTTTCCTTGGAAGGTTTTTGATAATTCGCTCTAAACTGTAGAAACAAAACTAATAAACCTTTTAAATTGGTAATAAATCAGAGCAAGTAAAATACTTTTTAATTAATCGACTGCCATTACATTTATTTCGAAATTTTATTTGCAAATAAATCAATGAAAAGTAAAGATCAGTAAAATGTTCCTCAGTTAATTCCCCCAAAGTAATTTGTTTTCCTCCTTTCGGCCCCCTTAAATCACCAATTGAGTTTCCTCCTGTCAGTTGGTCATTTGGCCGGGCTCGTTAACTTGTTTCTGTGGCCACTTGTGCAAGGCCATCATCTCGGCATCTCAAGTGCAGCATTGGCCAATAGCACTCCCCCGCCAGCAGCTTGGGGACCCCCTTAATTAGCGCATGTGTTGTGTTGCATGCGACCGTGTTGCATGTGGCCAGGCTATCTGGCAGCCCACTCAGCCGTGTAAATTGTATCAATAAATTTATTGATTTCAACTGTTGCTGCTGACTTGTTTAATATTTTGCGACGATTTATGTTGCAGGCATGCAAATTTTAGTATTTATTTGCTTTGTCGGTGCACCAGAGGAGCCGGCAATGGGGAGGATGGGGGACCAAAATGACGCGGCTCTGGCTTTAATGAACATGTCGTCTCCGCCGTGTCGTCGCTCTCGGGAAAGAGTCATCAAAAAACACACGCATGGCAAATTTGTGTGCTCCGGCTGTCAGCTCTTGTCGCGTCTCCCCCCACTACTCTGCACCAAAATCTACTCTGCATTACACTAAAAATAATAATTTTAGTTTAGAATTGGATTGAATCTTCTTTGTAATGTTTCTAAGAAGAAAAAGAAAAAAAACACAAAAACTTTATTAATATATATTTTTGTATATCTAAAAGATTTTCTACGCAATTTTCTGCAAGTGCACCTTTAAGTCCTGCTCGTGCCTGTGTAGCTTAATGACAGAAATTAGGCAACCTTTCACTGGCACATAATTTCACCCGCACACACACACTCGCAATGACTTATACAGAGTCTCTTCCGGCACTGGGCGAGAGTTGGTTTGTTTTCTCATTTTCAGTTTACGGATTTCGGTTTTTATTTTGGGCCGTCTACATACTCTTACACCCATAGAACACTTTCGTTCATTGGCCAACAGAAAACGCGCCTCGCACATATTTTTATCGCTTTGCATTTTGGGTTAGGGCAATTTCTACGACCAACGACCATCGACCACTGCCACTTGCACCACCTGCCATGCATGCAAAATCAGGTGAAAAGCGCTGCCCGCGTATACGTCGCCCGGTGCATTGCTAATTAGATAAACAAATTTTTTGGTTTTCTGTTGGGACGCGCCATCGACACTCGCACACAGAAGCGGACACAGGCCACTCGGACATTGTTGCACGCACTCGAGTTATTGAAAAGTGAAATAAGCCGCGGAAGGTGGCAGCTAGAGATGAAACAAATTTCGAATGCCAAATGCTCTTACTATAAAATAATATGATTACTAAACAAATGATTATGTTTTAGTTAATAACCTAATATCAATACAGATTGAAACTTCACGGATTGAGATCTTCATAAATGGTTTAACATAATTTTGTGTACATATTTCTTTATTATTATTCGTACTTATAGAAACTCATTGATTTCCCCCAACTGATAAAGTACAACCACTTGTCAAAATCAAGCTACCCATTCAGCGGGAACTTGGGCGATAAATACACAAACAGTCCGATGCTTAGTTTCTAAAAAAGAAAGTGAAATTCGAATGCGGACAGAACGAAGCGCAAAGTGCGCGGCCCAGGCAGCTCCCAACTTGGCCAACTTGGCCAGGACCAGGCCAATACAACAACAAAAACTAAAAAGAAAAAACTAAAACAAAACCAAAACCTGACTTAGCTGCAACAAACCGCAGCAGCGAGTCATTCACAAGTTGTGATGCTAAACAAATATGACTAATTATGGAGGAACTGACGCACTAAACAGCGCCACATAATGCGCCCGTCGTCTCGGTTTCGACGTAGATGGTCCACGTCCATGTCCACGGATGGCACCGAGTCCGGACCGGTTGCCGGCGGCCAAATCCAACACCCGCAATTTCGCCAGTTCGTGGAAAAGCGTTCGATTGTATGAATGAAATGTGTTTTACGCGACAAAGTCGACACCGATCGTCACCGGCGGTTGTACACTGCAAAAAATATATTGATGTGTGCTAGAAAAAAATACTCAATCCTCATTTTATTAAAAATATTTCGTATATGCAAGATTTTGATATCATTGAGTTATTGAAATAAATCAGAAAAGCCCAAATTAGTCATGAATCTTTTTAAGTGCAGTTTTCTCTGCACGATGTGAGTAATACAATCCTCCTCAATCCGCAGATCGCCTGCCCACATGTTCGCCATCCAAGGCGGACGCCAGGCGGAGCAGCTTTGGATTCGTTGGCGGTGATATTGGCGACCAAAACATGTGGCAATCGCGCCCGCGCCAGTTGCATGTCAATCCGTTTACCTTCCCCACGACCCACTCAAAGGCGGAACCAGCGACACACGGAAAGGGCGAGTGGGTGGCGGACGAAGGGCCAACGCTCCGCTGGGGCATCGCACCTGTCAGCCTGATGGCAGATGACTTTGCAGCTGCTTTAAGTGTCCTCCCAGAGAAGCACCACCGCATCGTGTCCTGTGTGGCCGCCTACCAATCTCACGCTCTCGCCTTCTCCGATCGCCATAAGGTGGATAAACGTGTACACCAGCTTCGAGGATCTGGCCAAGTGCCCGAATGTAGGTGAGTTTCTATATCTCTGGTCGAGGAAACCCATATTTGGAGGACATAATTAAGCCATAACAAAACACTAACTTATAACTTTGTTGAAGTTCAGATGTTGTGTACATCTCACCGCTGAATCCTCAGCACTCGGAGCTCTGCCACCTGATGTTGAATCATGACAAGCACGTTCTATGTGAAAAACCGCTTTGCATGACGGAGGACCAGGTGACCAAGTTGCTGGAGAAGGCGCGGGCGAGAGGTCTCTTCCTTATGGAGGGAATGTGGCCAAGATGCGTCCCAGCTTATCACTACCTGCGGCATCAGATTCTGCGTAATCGTCTTGGAGAACTGCAGACTGTTCATTGCTCTCTGGGTCTGCCTGTCTCCCAAGGGTAAGAATACTTTAGTTGGTGACATAGAAATCTCTTCTAGACAAATATATTTATATAAATTAAACTGGTAACGATTTCCTTAGGAGACTGGGACTTTACGGCGGAGTTACCAACGATTTTGGCGTCTATGGAATGCAGTTGGCTCTGTGGGTGTTTCGGGAGATACCACGTTGCCTCAAGGTAAGCGGCAGGGTCAATTCCCAGAACGTGGACGTTGCTGCTGATATAGAACTTTGCTTCACCCGCGGCAAGAAGGCCTTCATCGAGGTCAGTTCGGAAAAAAAACTCGACAACTTGGCTATTGTGAAAGGCACAAATGGGTCCATTAAAGTGAGTTTTATTGCAATAACATCTAGAACTTAATATCAGTCCTCTTTAAGATGAACAACTACTGGTGTCCCACCCGTCTGATCACCGATGAGGTGGATTACGAATTCCCTTTGCCGGGTAGCGACGAAATGCCACCCACCCACTACCACAATCGATTGGGCATGTGCTATGAGGCCGAGGAGGTGAGAAACTGCATCATGAAGGGCAGCTACGAGAGCGATGACTTCAGTCACAACGAGAGTTTGCTGCTGGCCAACCTAATGGATACCATCCATGCAGAACTCGGAGTCGGTGAATTCGCAAATCGGACAAAAGTTCCCGATCTACAGCGGCATATCGAGAATGTGCAGGATATAGTCGAAGATCCGGAAGAGCTGGCCAGCGAGACATGTCGAGTAGTCCAGGATGTTAGCTCCTCTGAGGCCCTGCAAGGCAATCAGCAAGAGGAGGAGGCCCAGTCCAGGTCCAAGGCTATAGACGCCCCCTAGTAATAAAAAGTGTGGCAGGTGTTGTACATTTTATAAGCTCGAATCATATATGATTTCAGATCAAATAAATAGATACTACAATTAAGAATATGCAAAACACAGATCAGCTATAAAAAGTATATAGGAGTGCCAGAAAAGCGTTTTAAATCTATCTAAAATCTGTACATTTATCTTCCGAAAAGCTCTTGAAAAATGGTTTTAGCCCAAGCTAGATACTTACGGTCAGAGTTACAAACCTAAAAAAACTCACCACGAATCTTCGATATGGTGGATACTCAGCTGAACGAGCTTTGGTGGAATTTAATTTTAAAATCGCATTTTAAATATCGCAATTGTTGTATTTGTATTATTTAAAAAGTTGAACATTTTTTCTGAAAACAAAGGTTTTAATATAGGAAGTAATGAAGATCAAACAACTAATTAAGCAAACAAATATCGTAATTACGAATAAATTATGGAAATATATGCAGTCGTCACCGAAATAGACAGAGCGTCAGAGAGAACACGGAAATATCTGTAGATAATGACTCTCAGAGTGTACGTCTCCCAGTGGAAGTCTCCCACACCAATCAACAAAACAAATGTTTTCTACTTCTGTTAATTGTTGACAATGTTATTAACATTGAGTTTCGGCACTCAAACAAAGTGATAAAAGGGCAATGCAGATAAAGATAGTTCAATGATAAGATACTCGGAAGTTTATAATGATTATAGGCTGGTTACTGATAACATAATGCCGCAAACATATTAATTATAACCAAGGCACTCTTACCCTAGTTTCATAATGAAACTATTTACATTTTAAAATTTTTTGAAAATATTTAATGGCTTTTAGTTATTTTATACAAGTTTTTTGGTCGTTTCACAGTATATTTTTTTAAATTTGTCTCTATGTATAAAATTCGTATAATCCTATCTACTGCTTCTTCACCTTCTTCTTCTGAGAAGCTTTGTTCGAATTGCCAAATAATTTGCGCCAAATAAACTTCCACACTATCTTGTTAATAACGAAGAGGATGTAAAGCACCAAGGCGGCGACGATATAGATGTCCAGATTATTGCTGGCAATGAAGTTCATGTGAACCAAAGGACTCTGCATGTGAGCAGCACCATGATGACGGATCACGTACTCCGTCCAGTAGACCACCGACTCCTGGGCACTCAAAGGACGATCGCGATAGAGTTTGGAGAAGCTCTTTAGCTTCTGAGAGAACTTGGGATTCTCGATCACCTCTTTGATGGCCGCTTTGAACTCTTCCACATCTAGGGTGAGCAACGGCAGTTGTAAACCATATCCACTGTCCGTCAGTTTGTCGGCATTTCCCGGTTGATCAGCGAAAACAGGTAGTGCCAGCATGGGAACTCCATGGTATTGAGCTTCCGCAACACCTCCCTTGCCAGCATGTGTGATGAAAAGATTGATCTTAGGATGGGCTAGAATATCATCCTGAGGAAGCCATTTCTTATACAAGATATTCGCTGACTTTCCAGGCAAGTTCTTGGGGTCGTCCCACTTCCAGATCACCTGCTGCTTCACGCTGCTCAGGCCCTTGAAAATAGTTTCCACCACTTCGGGTTTGATATGTTCGCCCTTCAGATTAGAACCCAAACTGAAGAGTATGGCTCCGTGCTTTCCCTTCTCCAAAAACTCTTTGATGTCTTCTGGCAGAGGATCGGCCTTGGTCTTAACCTGAATGCCTCCAATTTCAATAATACCAGGCACGTTAGGACGGATGGGACCTTCGCTGATAGCATGACCATTGCAGAAGGCTAGCGAAACATTTCTTTTGGCCGTCTCGAAACTAGGCATGGACTTGTCATTGCCCCAAAGTCGGCTAAAGGGAAAGATAATTATTTTAGTTTTTTAATCTTTAAGTAAATCCAGCGATAAGTACTCACTCATAGAACGTATTGTATTTGTGGTTCAGGTAAATATTAAGAGCATTGAAACCAATAGTGCTGGCAAAGTTGTGTAGCCGCTGTTGGAAAGTCATGGGCTGACCAGGTGGTGCCGATATATGCATTTGGGGGACACTGGAAAGCTCAGGATTGCCGAGAACCTCGTTAACCATCATCATTGGCGGGCCCGACCAGGAAACAATTACGGGGCAATTGAACCGGGCACCCAAGGCCACCTGATAGGTATTAAAGAAGAATCCGACGAAGACAACGTCGAACTTGTTGCCCTTGTTCAGATAGAGCTCCTGGAAGCGCGGATCTTCGAGTACGTCCACCTGCTTATCAATAAGCAAGCCCAGTGAAGTAAAAATCGATTTGAAGGTGTTCCAAATCGATGGCTTCTCCTTGACCATAGTGGACATGCCTTCGTTAAGGATCTTTTCATCCTCGGCATTCATTGGGACCACAATGTGCTTGATGCTCTTATGGGTCACCTTGGGTGGCACGGCAGAAACGACTGTTATGTTGTGACCCTTCTCGGCCAGCGTCTTCATGATGGACATGTGCACGATAAATGCGATGGACTGTGACTGGTGAAGACGCCCAGGATGTTGGCTCCTTCGCTGCCCTTGGGGCATCGATTGCAGGGCCAAAAGGGCAACCAGAAGGCCACCCAAACTGCAGCCGATCCAACTGCTCCGGTTATGTGTCATGACTAGCTCTGTCCAAGTCCAAGTACAAACGTAAACTGATTGGGGTGGAAGCAGCCGGTGGCTATCTTATACTCGGTTGGTTTGGCCGATAACGGACTGATAAGATTCCTTCAATCGCTTAATCTGCAATTTTATATATTTTTATATTCAGTAGCATGAATTTCATAAAGAGTTTGTTAACTAGTTATTACGTGTTCTTTGATTTAAGTACACGTTATATTTTGGCTAGGGAAACCAAAAAAACTATTTTCAAAAATGGTTTGTTTAATTGATTATCTTAATTATTGATTAGAAAAATATTTCGAAGTTGTTGTAGGGTAAAGTGCAATCTTTCGCAAATATATTTATAACATGAATATACGCTTCTTGGCAACAAGTGTTTCCTTAGTGCAAATCTTTGTTTTTGTTAATGTCTAACAAGTTATTACAAGTATTTTAGGAACACTATAAAAAAATATCGTTGAATATTTTAAATAAAGTAAACTAGTATTACGTCAAATTAACTAACGAAAAAGACCATAGCCAATATTTTCAAATAATTTAAACTGTAAATCCACAGGTTAAAGTGCAACCTTGTCACATTGTCAATGTCAACTTGTAGGTTAACTATTATTTCATTGAATTGGCACTCTCCCTTGATGACTCCAACACAACAATTATAGATATTCTAAATACCTCGTCTATATAGGGACACCAATGTGAGCCCCATTAAATAATATAAAACAAATTTGGAAAACAATACGCGTTCGGCACGCGCTGCCTCGATAGCTCTCGAATCACTGAGAATTGAATCCGAACCCGAATCGGAATGACACGATGAGATAGTTCTCGAGAGGAGAGAACAGCACACAGTGGGAGGCCTCTAAAAATGGGAGAATGTGGGAGCAACCTGTTAAGCGACTGTGTTGTTCTAGGTCTGGGAATCTCTGTTGCTGTTTTATTAATTGCCGGGTTGTGTAAGGTGCATGACATCAGTATCAGTAAATTAAACAGTGCAGGTCATTGGCTGCACTTGTGTTTTATGTAAACAGAAAGGGTTTTTCATAATTAAAACTTTTGTTAATAAAGTTTTCAGATTATTATTATTATTATACTATAGCTTATCTTGGGGAAAAAGTTTTAAATTTTATTCAAGTAATTTAATTATTTTCAATTTCGCACAAATCCACTACTGTGAAAAACTGACTTAAGATTGAGCACAGAGCGACACCAAAAACTGCAATGATTAATTTGGCCTTTGTGTTTCTCTAAC
Organism: Drosophila eugracilis; assembly: GCF_018153835.1. Taxonomy (NCBI): domain Eukaryota; kingdom Metazoa; phylum Arthropoda; class Insecta; order Diptera; family Drosophilidae; genus Drosophila; species Drosophila eugracilis. The sequence goes on along the minus strand of NW_024571981.1, from coordinate 2,251,752 downwards.
CATACATATGCATTTTTTGTGAGCAATCATTTTCAACAGATGTCGTTTTTATACAGAGTCATGCTTTCCGGCACAGCTTTTATCTCTCGAGTACTTCTCGTTTATACCAACCTATAATCAGCTTTTTATACATTAAAAGTAAAACGAAAAAGAAATTTCAACTTTTTTTTTTATTTAATTTAATAATATGTAAACCTAAGAACCACAAACACTTAGAACACTTGATCACTAACATCGCGAGTAGCAATCCATGCAATTTTGTATTTCACAAGGCCAACTTATATTACGTATACGCATTGATAAGATGGTTGAACGATTAATTGCTTTTAAGCTTGTCGGGGACCGATTTGCTTTGACCACTCACAACTTTTAAAATGTTGCGAAATGCAAATTTAAATATGTATATCAGTAAAATAAAAAGAACTAGACTGACAGTGATAACTACTCCATAGACATCGAGATTGTTGCGGGCCACGAAATCCATGTGAATGAGGGGACTCTGCAGGTGATAGGCTCCTTGGTGACGCAGAACATACTCGGTCCAGTAGATAACCGATTGACGGGCTGTTAAGGGACGATCCCTGTAGAGGCTAGAGAACTTCCCGATAGCCTGTCTGTACTTTGGATTATCCAAGACTTCGTGGATACTCTCCTCCAGTTCTTCCTCCGTCAGCGTGAGTATGTCTAACCATTGACCAAAGCCAGATTTTTTCATCATTTCAGCATTTCCCTGTTGATCTCCAAAGATGGGCAATGCCACCATGGGAACTCCATGATATTGGGCCTCTGCAACTCCACCCTTGCCTGCGTGGGTTATGAAGAGCTTTGTCTTGGGATGAGCCAGGATATCATCCTGGGGAAGCCAGTTGTTGAAGTATATGTTGGATGCATTTCCTGGCTTGTTCTTTAGATCCTCCCACTTCCACACAACTCTCTGGGGAAGTTTTGAAAGCACTTTGTATATGACATCTATGATGTCACGTCGAAAGGTATTGGTATTCACATTGGTTCCCAAGCTGAAAAAGATTGCACCCTCGTCGGCATTGTCTAGGAACTCGGCTAGCTCCTTTGGCAGTGGGCTGGCCTGGTCCTTCACTTGTATTCCACCAATTTCAATCGATTGAGGTACTGTTGGTCTAATAGGTCCTTCGCTTGGAGAATGATAGTTATAGAACAGCAGGGAAATGCGACGCTTCATTTCGTAGTAGTTAGGAAAGTCCGGATCAGTCTCATTTCCAAATAATCGTCTGAAAAGGAAATGAACTCTATTACACATTCTTTTTTTTAATTTTTAAGGAATGTACATACACGTAAAACTGGTTCATCTTGATGTCCAATAATTTGTTAACAGTAATCAGGAAAGAATGCTTAAAAAAGTTGCCGAACCTTTGGCTAAATTTCATGGTGTTATGGTCCTCTTCAAGGGCTACATTCATGGAGGGCACGTAGGATGGATCGTTGACATTACCAACAAAACTATCCATAAAAGGCATGGGCACGCCCACCCAAGTCGCTATGACTGGACAGTGCAGCTTGGCGGCGATTCCTAATTGGTAGTCATTGCCCATGGGACCCAGAAACATCAAATCGAATTTGGTCTGCGGGTTTTCGTAGATCTCTTTTAAATTAGGATGAACCGTAAATTCATACTGTCCCTCAAATTGTTCTGCTGAGTTGATAATGGTTTTCATGATGGTCTCAAAAAAAGAAGGTTTCTCATTAGACACCTCTGCCATAAATTCCTTTATATATCGTTCTCGCTCTGGAGTTGGTGGTGCCAAGATAACTGTGATATTTTCATGTGGGGGCAATTTTGGTTTCATCTGGGTCACCACCGTGATGTTGTGACCCCGATCCGCCAATGTTTTCATCATTGCCATATGTATAATCACATGGGAAGGACTGTGAGTACCAAAAATACCCAAAATATTAGCTCCATCACTGCTTGGGGTTTTCGCGCCGAAAAGTAGTATTAGCAAGCACGCGATCGTACTATATTTCAGCATTTTAAATGAACTTTTCAATGGAACCGGCACTACACGACTAAGTTTCAATTTGACTTCGTTGCTTGATTATAAAGTATTGCCTGACATCAAGTCAACACAATTGACCATTTTAAACAATATTAACTGATATAGGTTGTTTTGTTTTTGCTGCGACGCAATGACTGGACATATTAGAAAGATCTAGCTAGGGTCTGTCCCAACGGGCTGAACTTCGTCTACTGCCGCTATCAATAGGGTTTCTGTCTGCGTCCTGAGTCATGATTAAATGCTCTAAACTTAAAAAAACGTGGACTTATCAACAAACTTAATTCTAATCGTACATTATCATGTTTATGACCTTGTTTGAAGGCGAACACATTTTGGCGGTCTAACTAAATGTAGACGATGAATGACATTCGGTTTGTGATAGCAGAATTTGATATATTAAACTACACATTTATGATAATTGCAAAAAAGATTAATTGCGTAATTGATAAAACTTAAGGGTTTGTTTATATAACACAAGTGTGTATTAGCCTATAAATGTAATGCCTAAAAAATACTCAGTCATTTTGGCGTAGTATCGACATCACATATACAGTATTAAGGTATATAGGTATCAAGATAAGGTAATTGAAAATACATAAGCATTGGCATAATTTGTTAGTTGCTGCTTGAAAGAACCAAGTTTATGGTGAAATAATTTTTTGGTATCATTTCAAAGTTTTTTTTATTTAATTTATTTACAATTTGTTCTATTACAATACATATTATATTAATACAATTTTTTTTATAATTTAAACTAAATTTTAAAAACATTTTTTATTCTTTCTTTTTCTTTTCTGGAATTTTTGCCTTTCCTCTACATTTTTTTATTATCGATTTCGCAACAAATCGAGCTAGTAGCAAAAAGATAACCAGGATCGTTGAAATTAGAGCGTAGATATCCAGGTTGTGGAGCTCAATAAAGTTCATATGCACCGCTGGACTCTGTAGGTGAGGGGCTCCATGATGTCTCAGGATGTACTCCGTCCAATAAACCGCTGTTTGTTTTGCGGTAAGGGGTCGATCTCTGTACAGGGAGGAGAATTTGCCAATAGCTTGACTGTACTTCTTGTTAGTCAAGACCTCATGCAGTGCCTCTCTAAGACTATCCTCTGTTATAGTCAGCAAATCGAGAGCCAGTCCATACCCTGATTTTTCCATAGCATCAGCGTTTCCTAGTTGATCTCCAAAAATTGGTAAAGCCACCATGGGCACACCATGGTACTGTGATTCGGTTATGCCACCTTTTCCGGCATGAGTGATGAAGAGTTTGGTGTTTGGATGGGCCAGGATATCATCCTGGGGAAGCCAATTCTTATAAAGAATATTGGATGAGTTACCGGGAGTGATTTGCAGATCCTCCCATTTCCAGATCACATTTTGTTTCAGTCCTGATAGGACTTTAAAAATGGTGTCGACAATTTCCGGCTTCACCGCGGAACTCTTGATGTTGGATCCGAGAGAAAAGAAGACAGCTCCCTGCTTGGACTTATTTAAAAACTGATCTATATCCTTGGGTAGTGAATCAGGCTTATCCTTCACTTGAATACCTCCGATTTCAACAATGCCAGGAACTAAGGGTCTAATGGGACCCTCGCTATTTAGATGGGAGCCGACAAAAGTCAAGGAGATGTTCTTCCTCAACTCATTAAGGGTTGGCTGATCCTTTCCAGAGAAGATTTCATTATAAATTCGAGTCAACTTGAAATAAGATATTGTCGTAAAATATTGGAAAAACAATTTTTTAGCGAAGTTTTCAATTCTAGCCAGAAAACCCATGGGTTGAATAAAAGTAGAGCCTGTAGTGGGTACATATGATATCTCCGAGGGATTGCCCATAAACATGTCAACCACTGGATTGGGAGCCGACATCCAGTCGATTATTACAGGAACCTTCAACTTATGTGCAACTCCCAATTGAAAGTCGTTAATAAAGTAACCCAATATCATCAAATCAAATTTGGTCTCGTAAATCCTCTGGAACCTCGGGTCATGGAGAAGTTCTGCTTGTGCATTGATCATCACTTCCATGCCAGTTAGAAGACGATTCATGGTGCTAATAAGTGAATTTTTTTGCCCGGCCATTTCGGCCATTTGGTTTTCCATAATAAGCTCCTGTTCCTCGTTCATCGGAATCACAATCAGTGTAATATCCTTGTGCATTATTTTGGGCTTCAGCATAGAAACCACGGTGACATTGTGTCCAGCTTCGACGAGGGCCTTGGCCACCGACATATGGATGATCAGGTGAGAGGGGCTATGACTGCTGAAGAGCCCCAAAATGTTAGCTCCCTGAGTGGAGGCCAATACACCGAGTAGCAACAAAAGTACAGAGCGAGCCGCGAACATTTTTTAAAAAATTTTTTTGTGACCCCTCCGGTCAATGTGAAAATAAGAACTGAAGAGAACTGGGCTTGCGGCTATCTATTTATGGATACTGCCTGTATTTTGATTCGCTTATCTGCTCCCTTCGATTCCTGAAGATACTCTTATCTTAAGCTCTTAATAGCCTGACTGGACTCTTTACTGTTATTTGAGTTGGTTACCAGTCACTAATGGTTTAAGTACCTTGATAAACGCTTTTGTATTAAACATTTTTGGACAATGAAAAAGTAATGCTATTTTATTTCACAACTCCAATTATTTTTTCAAAGCGCGATATATGATATAAAGTAATAAAATGGGGTATTCAAAGTAAACTTTAAGAGTTTAAGAGTTTAAGAGTTTTGCCTCTCTTTGTTTCTAACAGTACTCTTATCCAGCAGCTCTTAATGTTCTAGAAGAGTAGATTCTATTTTCAAGGTGTTTTCAAAGAAAATTTTAAAAATACAATTTTAATATATCTCTTTGCCTCTACCTTTTAAATGTTTATATTTATATTTTCCAAAATATAAATAACAATCGGATCTACTAACAATGCAAACATATATTAAAATAATATAAAAGTTATGATTTTCAGTATAATCAGTATATAATAGTAAAACGATAAGAAAATTTTATAGTTTTATCGACGATTTTTTACCGAAATGAGATAAGGTTACAAGCCGTAAATAAAATTTTCAAATAATAACGATGATAGGGCAATTATTTTTTTTTAAATAACGCTTTTATTAATAAAGATTTAAAATAACCTAGTTAAAATTTCTATATAAACTTCGCCTTTTATTTATTTTTTTGATTTTTTTTTGGTTATTTTTTGACTTTGAGATTTTTGCATTGACAAAAACTTTGCGCCACAGGAATTTCCCAATTAGTCTGGTGAGGAGCACGAATAATGCCAGGATTATTAAAATCAAAGCGTAAATATCCAGATTGTTCAGTTCAATGAAATTCATATGCAACGATGGACTCTGCAGATGGGGTGCTCCATGATGTCTCAGGACGTACTCCGTCCAATAGACAACTGATTGCTTGGCAGTGAGGGGTCGATCTCTGTACAGGGCGGAAAATTTACCAACCGCTTGAGAATATTTCTTATTTTCCAGCACTTCGCTGATGGTGTTTCTAAGGCTGTCTTCCGTAATAGAGAGCAATTCTAAAGACAATCCATACCCTGATTTTTCCATTGCAGCAGCATTTCCGGGTTGATCGGCAAAAATGGGCAAAGCCACCATGGGAACCCCATGATATTGGGATTCGGTTATGCCACCCTTTCCGGCATGTGTAATGAAGAGTTTGGTGTTCGGGTGGGCCAGGATATCATCTTGGGGCAGCCAGTTTTTATAAAGAATGTTGGAGACATTGCCTGGCGTATTCTCTAAGTCCTCCCATTTCCAAATCACGTTCTGCTCAAGGCTGGACAGGACTTTAAAGATGATCTGAACTATTTCTGGCTTCACCGTGGAGCTCTTAACGTTGGAGCCAAGAGAAAAAAACACAGCTCCCTGGGTGGACTTATTTAAAAACTGATCGATATCCTTGGGCAGAGGATCAGGCTTATCCTTCACTTGAATGCCTCCAATTTCAACAATGGCAGGAACCAGAGGTCGAATTGGACCTTCGCTGATTAAATGGGAACCGACAAATGCCATGGAAATATTTTTTCTCAACTCATTCAGAGTTGGCAGATTTTTATCTTCACCGTAGATATCCTTATATATCTGTGTTAGCTTAGATTCAAGCAGTGTACTCATGTACTTGAGAAACAGGTGCATGGCCAGATTCTCCGCTCTCTTTAAGAAGCCCATAGGATGCGTTGCAGACGTGGCTATGTTGGGAACATATGAAACTTCCGAGGGATTTCCCGTAAACTCATCAATTATGGGATTGGGCGCTGTCATCCAGTCAATAATAACTGGAACCTTCAGCTTAGCTGCAACACCCAATTGGAAATCGTTGAGGAAGTAACCCAGTATCATCAAATCGAATTTGGTCTCCAAAATGGGTTGGAACCTCGGGTCCGAGAGCAGATCAGCCTGCGCATCTATCATCACATCCATGTCGTTTAGAAGGCGATTCATAGTGGTCAGAATGGAGTTTTTTTGCCCTGCCATGGTGGTCATTTGGTTCTCCAGAGTGCGCTCTTGTTCCTTAGTCACCGGTATGACTATTAGGTTGATGTCCTTGTGCATTACCTTGGGCCTTAGCATCGAAACCACGGTTACGTTATGTCCAGCCTCCGCCAGTGCCTTAGCCGTTGACATGTGAATTATTAGATGGGAAGGACTATGACTGCTGTAGAGTCCCAAAATGTTTGCTCCTTGTGTGGAAGAAACTACTGCCAGGAGCCATAAAACAACGAAGCGTACTGCGAACATTTCTAAAACTATTCAATTGACTTCTCCGGCCAATACTAAAATAAAACTAATGAAAATTAGGTGAGCGGCAAGCTATATATTGGTGAACGTAACCAACTATCTGGCACCCTAATCGCTTATCAGCTCCATAACAGCGAACGGTAACCTTAATCTACGTTCGTATAAGCGTGTAATGCGACCTATTACTATCCTGTATAATGGTTTGGAAACTTAAAAAAATTGTTACTGAAATTTCGTTAAGTACTTAAGATCTAAAAAAGATATCTTAAATATATTTAATGTTAAACACGTTTTTTATTTGTTAAATTTATATAGTTTTTAAAAATCTTTTCTATGTTACATTTAATCTTTTGGTACAATTGGTGTATCCACCAATTGCATTATCACGATGACTCAGCGAAAATGCCTTTCCATTTTTCCATATGACAGTGTTTAGTGCTTATGTAGGTCTCAAAGGAAATTATTAAGTTTATTTAACACTCGCTAAACTCTCACCTTAAATATGTTGTAAAAATGTTTGTGAAATGCTTCACCACCTAATATAATTAAGCCTAAACAGTTTTTTTAATGATACCTCACAAACACCATAAAAAAGCGGAAACGACCCAAAAGCTTTTAACCGTCGTTAAAAAAAAATAAAGAGACTTTAAATAAGCTTTTTAACTTAAGAGCACAAATAGCTAGTACTGTAAAAAAAATCAGTTTATAAGAGAAAATCAAAAAAGAATAATCTATGATTAATTTAACAAGTCTGTTTGTCTAATCCCTATCCCCTATTCCATCACATTATTTACTTATTTTGCTACAATTTATAGTAAAATAAAGAAGCCTCAGCCCAACTCTATTTTAATTTCTTACTACCCGGTGGCAGAGGATTCTTTTTGATCCTTAGCAATTGCTCATTCTGCCCTTTAATGTGACCCCAGTGATTGATCTCCCTCAGTTCCACGTCGAACTCTTTCATTGTTTTCTTTAGCTCAGGGTAGAGCTGCTTGAGTACTCCATGATCCAGTGTGGGAAATAGATGATGCAGGGCATGCTCACCAAAGTGGGTGAGCACCAAGAGATCAGACCACTTAATGTCTCCGCGATCTATGATCGTATCCATCTGATAAAGACCCCAATCAATGTCCTGACGTTGAGTATCTCCATCGTGAAGAATACGAGGATCATGATGAGCTGCTGTGAGACCAATAAAACCAAAAATAAAACTGCCCACGGCTAGGATTATTTGCCAGCTAACAAGAGTTGCAAACAGGCCAACGCCGGTGGAGAAATATAGAAAAACCGGTAGGCTCAAACCGATAAGATCGTCCCAGTACAAACGGTATGTTTGGGTCAATGACAGAACCAAGCTATAGAGATATAAATTTCGTTAATATAGTATATGAAAAGCTATTTCAGTTACTCACCGCAGGAGAAGCTGTCCCTGAAACAGGACTACATATACCACAGGAGAGATAATCACAGAGATCCATCGCTGAGTCTTACTGGCATAATGACGATCAGGAATCCAGCATAAAAACGGCTCAAACATTGACATCTCCAGATCGTGCAGCGAATTAGCATAAACATGATGTGATAGGGCATGAGATATTCTCCAGTTCCGGTAGTTCATCAAAGTTAGATTAAAGGTGTACATCCGCCAACTATCGCGCTGATGAAAGTAATTGTGGGTGGATGTGGCTACCCAGCAAAGGGACAAGCCAGCTAGACTCTGGAGGATCAATGAGTCCAGAAGTGTACCTGCCCAGCTAAAGAGGAAGACGGACACCAGGATACCCAAATGAAGGAACTGAAAAGTTCAAATAGTTATACACCGATACAACATTTAAATTTAATAATACTAACTTTACCTCTGTTTTCTTGGTGGGAGAGTAATCTATTTTCCTCAGCTTTTCTCGCACTCTCCGTTTTAGGGTCATGTAGAAACCAGTCTCTTTGAGAGTGAATTTGTAGTTTCTCGGTTTAGCAGCCTTACGAACTTCGAATTTGCTCAGCATTCCGCGAGCTCGTTCCTCGATATGATGCGACTCGAAGGGCTCGGTGATATCCGTGCCCCTGGTGCATTCTATCCAAGAAGCACCACCCGGATGCCGAGCGGCAAAGTCGCTCAAGTCGTAAAGCTTATCGTTAATGCGCCAAAGACCTTCGGCCTCGTCATCAGCATTTTTGCCCTCCAGCCAGCTAAGCAAGGGAAAATTATAATTTTCCTGCATTTTTCATTATTATTTTAGATTTATACCTTTCACTTGTAATAGGTCGATGCTGGCGATAGCTCGGATAAGTTCTCGTTATTCCAGATACTTTCCAATCGTCATCCTCTTTTATATTGGGCGTCATTATCAGTGCAACTCTCGCAAATCAATCTACACGAATAAAATTAGTTAATTTTAACCAAAATAAGTACTTTGAATGGCTGTGCTTAATCTTGGCTGATAGCTAGCTGATTGATTCCCAAGTTCAACTTAATACCCACCGATAGAACCGGTCGCTCTGTGCACCTCCAGTGAAGACAACCCGCAGAGTTTGTTTACGTAGCGCCTACTAAACTTTTATTTGGAGCGTCGCTCGGCTTTTGTTTTCGTATCACACTCGACCGATCAATTAGTAAAGCTCTGATCCGAGAGTATCGCTGTTGGAGAGCTTTCCTCTCACTGCTACTCACTTCTTCTTATCATGGGCCGACTGAAAATGGAATAATATGTCAATGGTATTCGGTGCATACTTTTCTTTAATGTCAGGGCACATGATTTTCATCTTCCTTAAGTAGTTTATGGTGCCCATAAGGTTCGTCATTTCATGCTCCCTATCCGCCTCATGTACCAGACATTCGATAAGCGCATATATCATTTAACACAACAGATTTGGGAAGTATGTACATATGTCCATGTTTTTGATCAGACAAAATAAAACACATTCTTTAAATTGATTTACATTTATTTTGTTCCTTTTTTGTATACTTTTCATTTATTTTCGAGTGATGATCTTATCTCTTTATCATTGCTTGATTAGAGTCAAAATTAAACATAAACATAAGCGCAGTGTATAGCTCGTGTCGTCCGTAAGTCTTGTCTGGTCTGCATGACAATTAATTGAGGATACATTATAGAGCAAAATATTCGAACAGCGGGCGACATTTACCGACGAACACCACCGCTGGGCCTTCACTTTGACGGGGCTCTCTCATTTCGCGATTATATTCTCATGTTGTTCGTTTGAGAATCGATGGTTCTTTGATAGTTTGTTGGTTGAATGCATTTCGAAAGTTGTATAAAAATATATAAATACAAATACAAATACAGGTCCAGCGAGCAGTGTCCCCATGGCAAATGTCGCGCTTACACAAAAGCCTGATACTGTTCACTTATGTACGTATGCTAATCGATAATTATCGATTGTTGTTATTTGGTTTCCATTTCTTTTTGCCTAAGTGCATATGGCGTTGTTGGTAGTATGCCTCCCGTCGTTTTCGATATATATTTTGTTATAGTTTTATTATTTTGTTTTTAAATTAAGAAATTAAATTAAAATCATAAACATAATCATTATGAAATATCATTTAAAATAAATTAAAAAATGAAATGGCATTTAGAATTCGTTTTCAGGAGCAAGGTCGAATCTTGGTGGGAAGGCCAATCCGTCGAATTGTGGCCTAACGGACGTCGCACGGGGCTGTAGAAAAGAATAAAAAAAATATATCAAGATTAGTTCAAGAAAACAAACATAATTCAAACATGCTTGGGGATGGGACGAGTCGCCAAGTTGGATCGACTGCTCAGGATAGAACGAAAACGAGAACATCCTGCACTCTCTGATCACGTTATGTAGTGCTAGCGAGTGCATGGATGAAATAACGAGAACCATGGTACGAAGTGAGCTAACGTAAATGCTCTTCGAGAGAAAGAGAGTGTCTTACTGGGGAGACGAGTGTGTAAGATGAGATTGGAACGAAATCGCTTGACGAGTACGATAACGAGACGACAAAACGTAACGAATGAGTTTGAGCTACGACAACGAACGAGTGAGAACGAGACAACGAGATGAGCTGCGGTTGACTGATTGACTGTGTGTGTTTGTAAGGGGGTGGGAGGGAAGAGTTCCGACACAACAAGAACAGGTCAAGACGTGCACGAACACGTCCACTTACAAATGTTTCAGAAAAGTTTCTACTGCTCCAGCAGCGCGCTCTTGCGGCCCTTTGACGCTGTCGGCTGCAGTACACATGTACAAATACAGTTTATAATAATATAGTGGAAGAATAGTATTTTTTTTAAATGGTGGTAGAGAAAGCAATTCGATTGTTTTAGCCTGTTGCTGCTGTTGGTTGCTTGCTAGTATATTTGTATTTCTTTTTTTTTTTTGTTGCTTTTCGTTTGGTTTTCTGTCAAAATGAACGCATTCTTGGTTGGTATTATTCGATGAATTGATCCTTTGATTTCTGATTTGGGTGGCCTCTAATTTTTACATTTTTGTCTGCTAGCGAATGTCGTATGATGCATCTATATTATTGTTATTAGTATTTATTTTATAATAATTCTTATAAGCTATAATTCTCTTTGCATGGTTTTTTTTTTTCTCATTATCGTAAATGAACCATAATTGGATCGCTATATAGATTTTTTTTTCACTTGGTGGTGGTGCCTCAGATTTAGATCTGTTTTCGTGAGAAGAAGCAGAGCATACGCGCGCAATATGAAAGGGAAGAATATACAGATTATTCAAGAGCTGATCCAAACAGAACATGATTGATATGGTGTGCTATTGCAGCAAAATGAAGGCTCAGTAGTGTTCGATTTCGAGAAGTTCAAATGGTTTTTCATATTTTCTTTTATCGCTGAAGGGGTATCAAGGTAATAGGGGCTAAAGGGGTATGATGATGAGGGGCACTTGGGATTTTAAGTGAAACTTACCGCTGGGCTGGCACCACGACCGACAGAACCGGCACGTCCCTTGGCGCGGAATTTGCTGATAGCCTGCTCGGCCAGATCGGCACGCTCCTCGGCCTCCTCCAGCTCCTGCTGAGCCTTGCGGAATTTGGCCAAGTTGAGGGCGGCGATTTCCTCGGCCTCCTCGATCTGCCTCTTGTATGTCTTGATCTTCTGTTGCAGCTTGTCGACCAGATCCTGCATGCGCTCGTGGTTCTTGCGGTCCTCCTCAGACTGGAAGCTCAACTCCTTGACGCGACGCTCGGACTTGCGCAGGTTCTTCTGGGCATCGGCGTGCCTCCTCTGCTCACCATCAAGCTCGTTCTCGAGCTCGCGGACGCGCTGCTCCAGCTTCTGGATGGCCTTCTTGCCTCCCTTGAGGGCGTTGGCCTCGGCCTCGTCAAGACGGACCTGCAGCTCCTTGATCTGCTGCTCGAGGGCCTTCCTCAATTTCTCCTGGGTCTGGGCATGATCCTGCTCAGCACGGAGTTCATCGGCCAGGCGGGCGGCATCGACCATAGCCTTCTTGGCCTTCTCCTCGGAGTTCTTGGCTTCGTTGAGGAGCTCATCCAGGTCGGAGTGCAGGGTCTGCAGCTCGGACTCCAGCTTCCTCTTGGCAGCGGAGATGGAGGCGTTCTGGGCGGAAACCTCGTTCAACTGCTCGTGGGCATCGGCCAGCTCCTGCTCGGCCTGGCGACGGCCGCGGTCGGCCTGCTCCAGCAGAGTGCGAGACTCCTCCAATTCGTTCTGGAGGGCGTTGGCACGACGCTCGGAGATACCCAGCTGTTCGCGGGCATCGTCGCGGGCGCGCTGCTCCTCCTCGAGGGCAGTCTGGATGTCCTTCAGCTGCTGCTGGTAACGCTTGATGTTCTTCTGGGCCTCGGCGTTAGCCTGGATTATAGAAAAAAGCAATTAGTTTTAGGGATTGCGGAGGACTAGTTGATGAACCTACCTTGTTGGCGTGATCCAGAGCAATCTCAAGCTCGTTGATGTCAGCCTCCAGCTTCTTCTTCATGCGCAGGGCCTCAGCCTTGCCCTTGGCCTCAGCTTCAAGGGAAGCCTGCATGGAGTCGAGGGCGCGCTGGTGGTTCTTGCGGGTGTTCTCGAACTCCTCCTCCTTCTCCTGGATGCGGCGGTCGATCTCCTGGCGCACCTGGGACAGCTCAAGCTGGGCACGGAGCACCTTGTTCTCCTCCTGCTCAAGAGCAGCCTCAGCCTCCTCGAGGGCGGCCTGGAGCTCGTCCTTCTCGGCTTCCAGGCGCTTGCGGGCCTTCTCGATCTCGTGGATGTTGCGGCCACCCTCACCGATCTGGTCGAGCAGATCCTTGACCTCATCAGCCAAGTTCTTGTTCTCACGACGCACAGCCTCCAGCTGCTCCTGGCCCTCTTCGTAGGCGCCCTTAAGACGGAACAACTCGGTGGAGTAGTTGCGGCACTCCTTCTGGGAGGCATCGAGCTCAGCGGCCAAATCGTCGACCTTGAGCTTCCATTCGCCGATGATCTTGTCGAAGGCCTTCTGCTTCTTCTCGGCAGCGTTGGCAATGGCGTTGGCACGGTCGACCTCCAGCTGCAGATCCTCCACTTCGGTGGACAGACGCTGCTTGGTCTTCTCCAGGCCAATGCACTTCTGGTTGAGGGACTCGATGGTCTCCTCAGCCTCAGCCAAACGGGCCTGCAGCTTCCTCTTGGCCTCCTCCAGCTCCTCAGAGCGGGCAACGCCATCGGACTCGTACTTGCTGCGCCAGACCTGGGCCTCGCCGTTAGCCTTGCTCAACTGGCGCTGCAGATCGGCCTTGCCCTCAGCCTCCTCCTCAACCTGCTCGCGCAGATTGTCCAGGTCGTGCTCCAAGTTGCGGAACTTGCCCAAAAGTGTGGCACGCTCGCGCGACTCCTCGTCGGCCAGACGCTTGGTGTCCTCCAACTGGGTGGTCAGAGAGATCTTGATCTTGGACAGCTGAGACACCTGGGACTCGGCCTCCTCCAACTGGCGGAGCAGATCGGAGTTCTCAATGGACAGCTTCTTCTTGCTGGCATCGAAGTCGTTCAGAGTCCTGTTGGTCTCATCCAGTTTCGACTGCACCTCGTTGAGGGTGTGCTGCAGCTGCTTGGCGATCTTCTCCTGGGCAGCCTGTTTAGGATTTCAAAAAGTTAAACCATTAGTTTCGGAACGGGAATGAGTTTTTGTTTTTGGTATTGGTATTGTGAGTGTGGCATTTCGGTTTTCGTGTCAGGTGCTGTACAAGGCATTGAGATTTAGTAGATCAAGCTTGGAGATTATTTTAGTTGTGGGTCGTTTTAGTTTTTACATAATATTTTGGAGGATTTTCGGTGTGGTTGCGAGGTGGCAACTACGTTGATACTATACACAGATGTAAACGTGGCAAAACTAGAAATTTCAGCATTTTAATTTACAGCATCGCGTTGATAGCAATAACGCATATATAGAGATCAATTTCAATACCTTCTCGTTGGTAATGTGGTCGACACCGGCGCGCAGATCGTTCAACTGGCCGTAGTACTCGTTCTTCTCCTTCTCAGCCCTAGTTTAGACAGATAGATAGAGACACAGAGAGGTTCGTATTTCACGGGTTAGTTCATGTTTTGTGGGGGATAAAGACAGATACAGAGGCGAGAAGCGAGCGATTTGCTATCCTTTCGTTGAACATTTCCAAAAACCTTTCTTTTTCATTAGACAGAGAGAGAGAGAGAGATGGTGATTTAACGAGGGGCACACAGACGTAGTTCGTTTGTACGTAGTTGTGTGGTTGCTTTTATTTGGTTGGAACATGCGTGTTCTGTGTAATTCTGTATATGTATGGATCGCTGGGCGTCCCTGATGGGGCGCCAGTTATCACGACATATTACCTTATCACGACCCAACTGATCGCAGGCGGTACGAGTCTGATTAAGCTCGTTGTGGCAAGTCTGGCGATCGTGCTCGGCCCTGAATTAGCAAATAGGTAAAAGAGCAAATATCTATTAGATTGGGTTCTGTAACCAAATCACTCCCAGATCATTCAAGATCTCTCTGTCTCCATAGCGATGGCACCTGAAATAGCTAGCTAGATATCTAATAATATTTATGGTACTTACTTAGCCTTCAGCTTGTTGAGCTGGTCAACCTGCTCAGCCATCTCGGCGACGGCATCGTTGTGCTTCTTGCGCAGGTTAGCCAGGGTGGACTCGTGCTGGATGTTGGCCTCCTCAAGATCGCGACGCAGTTTGCTCAACTCAGCCTCACGCTTCTTGTTGAGCTCAATTTGGGCAGAGGTGGCACCGCCAGCCTCCTCCAGACGCTCGCCCAACTCCTCGAGTTCACGGGCCAGATCGGCACGCTGCTTCTCAGCCTTGGCGCGGGCCTGGCGCTCAGCCTCGACCTCCTCCTCCAACTCTTCGATGCGGGCCTGCAGTTCCTTGACCTGGCGCTGGCTCTTCAGTACAACGACCTGCTCGTCCTCGAGCTTGGCGGTGATGGAAGACAGCTCCTTGTCCTTGCGCTGGATGGTCTGCTCGAGTTCCTTCTTGTTGCGCTCCAGATCGGCAACAGCCTCCTGGGTGAGCTTGAGGTCGCCCTCAACCTTGCGCTTGGACTTCTCAACATCGCCGCGCACCTTCTTCTCGCGCTCAAGGGAATCCTCCAGTTCATCGAGGGTCTGCTCGAGCTTGGCCTTAACCTTGTTCAAGTGGTTGATCTTGTCCTCAGCGGCCTGGAGTTCCTCACCAGTCTTCTGGTTGGTCTCGCCCTGCATCTTCTTCTCCTTGTTCAACTTGTTGATGAGCTCATCCTGGTGGGCGATCTCGTCGTTCAAGTTTCGGATCTGGTGATCCTTGGTGGCCTTGTCCTGCTCGGCCTTCTGGACGTTCAATTCCAGATCCTCGATGTCCTTCTTCAGGCCAGAGATCTCCTGGTCGGCCTTCTTCTTCTGCTGGAACAGCTGGTTGCGGGCATCTTCCTCCTGAGTCAGGCGCTCTTGGATATCCTAAACCAATTGAAGAAATTGTGGGGGCGTGTTAAGTGGCTGAGTAAGTACGTGATCGGTCACTCCTAAATTTAGCCAACTGCGCCAATGTTCAGAAATAGCCGAGCAACTTTCATGCTCGATTGCCTCTGATCAATTTCGCGTTTTCCGCTTTCGTGGCACTTGGATTAATGCCATCGTATAAATGGATGTATGGGATTAATGGGATACTTACGCGCAGCTGGTTCTCGAGGTCGTTCTTCTGGGCGGTCAACTTAGCGTTGCGCTCCTGGTAATCCTGGAGGGCACCCTTCTCACCGGACAGGGAGTCCAACAGAGCGGTCTTCTCAGCCAACAGCTTGGCGTTGAGGGCCTCCAACTCCTTGCGTACTTTCACTTCAGCGGCATGCAGTTCCTCAGCCTTCTTGGCCTTCTCCTCCAGACGCTGTAAGTCATTAGAGGCATTCGATGGGTTAGAAATTGTGCTACCGGAGCTGATCTCCTCAGCTGCCTTGGATTTTGGTGGTTCGACTGGGGTTGGTTCGGATTGAGGAGCAGCTTCTACAGTTTCTGCTGCTGCTGGTGGAGCAGCTTCAGCTGGAGCTGCTTCCTCAGTGGCACTGGGTGTGGTTGCTTCGGTGGATTTTTTCGTTTTCTTGGCTTTCTTTTCATCGGCCATTGTGATAAATCACTTTCTTTAACTCCTAATTATTGGAAAATTCTCTCTCTTAAGAAGGGCTATACACTGGTATCAACTAGGAGTTCTATTCCCACTAGTCAACTCTGTTCTTAATTCGTTATCTTTATGCTAGCTTTATTGATTAATGCCAGCTAAAATGATCTTTTGCTCAGTTCGATTGGTTCTTCGTTAGGGGTTCGATTTTTTGTGGTACGCGTTACCGCGACGGCGACTGGTCAAATACAACTGGAATGGCTGCTGCAAATGCACTGGGCCACTTTGGCTATAAAATTAGCAAAAACGCCCCGATGCGAGCAGAGCGGCACCAGAGCAGAGCAGCAATATGGCAGCTGCTGCCACTTGGCATGTGTGTAATCGCCTTGGTTAGGAGGTAGCCATCATAATTCACGAATTGCTGGCATTGCTATGGTTCTATACTGCTTTGGTATGGGGCCTATCAAGTCGCACTTGTGCGGCGGGACCAGCAGGTGTACCATCTTATATATATATAGATCATCCAACCATACACATTATTGTGCGTATTGGTGTGTATAAATGTTAAATTACTCATCGGGGATCGGAACTATACGTGGGCATCTTCAGGCATTTTTTATTATTTAATTAGCAAGCTAATTGGCAAACTAATTGTGGCTCTTTAAAAAATCTCGAGCTATGTGGCAGGGCCAAGAATAGACCCAGTACCAATCATGATTTTTGCAAAAAAATATACAAGTGTAAGAACATACATTGTACAAATGGGAAATGTGAGAGGTGAAGAGTTGTTGAATTCCAGCGAAAAGTTTTTTGCCTTGGCCAAACTGAGGCCACATTTGGCCCGAAAGTGCGAGTAGTTTATGACAGCATCTATTTTTGGTAGCACAACACGATTGGAATTAGATCGTATCGATATGTTCGGGCAGCTGCTGGTGGGTGGGTGGCTATTTGGGCTGCATGCCCCTGCTGCAGGTATTAAGATGTGTGCTTAATTAAGCGAAAGAATTTCGCATCGAAACAATGTTTATGGCCATTGGCTAAAATAAGATTGAGTTGAGTTCGGGGATTCGATTGCTAGTGCAGCTGCTCCGACTCATCCAATTACCCCAGACAATGACTAAATGGAATAGACACACCAGGGCTACATCAACCCGGTGAACGGATGATTGTCACCAGCAACTGTACTGTCCAAGTTCACCATTGTCGAAACCAAACCATAAAAACCCAAGACGAAGGCTGGTGATCTCATATGTTGGGTTATACTCACGGCAATCTCATCCTCGATACGGCTGACGTTGAGGAGGGGCTTGACCTTCTGCCACAGTTTGTACCATGGCCAGGTACGGAGCTGCAGGTACTTGCGCAGGTTGCGCTGGACAACCTTGAGGGCGACGCGCTGTTCCTGGAGCTTCTTGAAGCCCTTACGGGACAGGTAACCACGAGCCCAGGCTTGCATCCAGGACATGATCTTGCCGAGACGCTCATCACGGAACTCCTCCATCTGACCCAGGACACCGGCACGGAAGAACACCTATTTTTTTTTCGTTTAAGGATTTTTTTTGGGGTGGGGAAAAGAAAATAGGTTAGTTTTCTGTTGGCTTCGTCTCCTGAAGAGCGCGTGCACTAAGCGAAACCAACACTGTTCTGGGAGTTTCTTAAGAAACTCTTTCAGACGGTATAGGTTTTTTATATTTTTTGTTGCTTTTGCTTAAGCGGTTCTTCAAAAACACTTTTGGACAGGTTTAACTGGGATAGATAGAGGATGGATGGTACAAACAAGAACACAGAAAGGTACATAAAATCACAGATCAAAAACAGTAACACATATAGTTTGATTAACGGGATGCAAATGGGGTTAAAATACAGGCAGATGATAACACTCAAATGGGTCTTAGAGAGGCAAGATAAAGTCTCCCAAATCAAACATTCCATAATCAAATCCATGACAAAAGCCGTGTACTAACAGCTGGAAATGTTGTCATAATTGGGTTAGGGAAAACAGATCTGGAAAATGTATCTTTTGGAAGTGTGCAGAAGATATTGTGTGAGAAATTTGAAAGAGGTGTGTGAGGTCTTGATAATACCTACAGCTGGCCAAAACATCAATCAAACCCAAACAAAACTAAAAAGTTCGTTAGAGTTTGATTTAAGTTAGGAAGCCTATAAAACATTATCCAGACTCAAGCAGCAGAAGTGCAGATGATTTAATTCGTGAATGAATGTTTAAGATATATTGTCGGTCATATACCTTTGTGTTACCCAAACGGTACTGATCTTCGGGCAAATCGATAAACTTAATGATAATTTCAGTGGCCTTTTTGTCTTTCTCAACGCCCTGCAATTGCTTGGGGCACATGATTTTGTAGCTGTATGGGGGTTTTGTAGTTTGAAGGTATTGTATTAATTTGTTTCAAACGATTTGGTTAGTAAAAGGTTGCATACGTACTAACTAATTTTGTATTGGTTTTGATGGTGGTTAGATTAATTAACTACTGACTAGGGAATAGTAGAGTTACGTCTAGGTAAGTTACTACTAATTCGAAGTGTTGATACCAATAAAGGGGATTGGTTTGGTTGGGTGGGATAGTGGTTTCCTTTTTGTAAAGGTTTTTTTTGGAAAGGATCTGGTTATGTATGTATGGTATGTCCTTCTAAAAACAGGCCAACTTATACAGATAAAGAGATAGAGAAAAAGGACATGCGAACAGAGTGTTCCCGGCTCAAGACTCTAAGCTTTTTGCTTAGTTTGCATCTCGATAAGGTCCGACTCCATGAGTGTGTATTCTGTTTTCTTGCAGTGCAAAAGTGTAAAAGTGAGTCTGGACATCAGTTTCGGAGCCATAGACAAAAGGAGTTTTTGAAGTAATCAAGTGTAGAAAAAATGGTTGGTTGTGCGTGCCTTTGTGTTACCCAAACGGTACTGATCATCGTTCAGTTCGGTGGACTCGATCAGAATTTTCGTGCATTTCTTGGGATCCTCAATACCCTTGATACCCTTGGGGTTCAGGATTTGGTAGCTATATGTTTACATATAGATGATGTGATAATCAACATTAAATGATACTACAGTATTCCAAGTATCTAACTATGGTTTAGTATATCTAGCTTATATCTAGTATTAGTTACATATGATCTTAACAAGAAAATCTCAATAAATTCAAAAAGGAACTTCTACGATAATACTTTCGAACCCATGCTTGGGGGCTTTTACGATTGTGTTTAAGTGTTCGTGTATACGTGTGTGTGTGTGTCTATGTGTGTATGTTGGAGTGGGATTTCATATCATATCATTTCCGGGAATGGGGAGAGAAGTGCTGAACTTAAACGGAGCGCCCCCAGTAGGGTTATGTTGCTGTTTACCTAAAGGGCGCCTGAAATCTATATCATACTGTATTGGTTTCGTATTTCTTTGTGGATGTTTTGGCTCGTACAGCCTCTGGCTGGCATTTGAGATACGAGTGAATTTAATTCAGGTTTGTATTGAGAGAATTTGATAGGATTCGAATACGAGCTGTGTGGTATTCGTGAAGTGTGAAAGGGAAATATTTCAAAAACTACTAATTGTGGGGAAGAGCAGAAAGAAAGAAATAAAAGTTCAAAATGCATGAAACTTCGAAACAGATCGGAACGTTTATCTGCCTTGGTGTGTCCAATGCGGTACATATCGGGATCCAATGAGGTGGATTCCAAAATGATGGAGCCACACTTTTTGGGATCATCGACGCCAACAATGCCAGCTGGGTTCAGGATTTGATAGCTGCAATATGGAAATATTTTTACCATCGTACCCACTCGGTACAGTTGTCACTTGCCAACTTGGTTTATGTCTTTTAAGTGTGTAAAGTGTGAAATATGTTATGAATTTTTTGTTTATATTCGGAGAGCTCTCTCGTTGAGGTTTTCTCGAGCACCGTATATCAAATATTATTGACTACACAAAATACTACTGTTGAGCCATCCACTCATAAGTGTCTGTTTTTACACAATTTTGAAGTTGTTTTGCCAGATTAAGCTAAATAATGGTAAATAAAGATCTTATTCATGCCTTGGTGTGACCCAGACGGTACAGGTCTTCGTTCAGCTCGGTGGACTCGATCAGAACCTTGGAGGCTTTCTTGGGACAATCAAGGTCCTTAATGCCACGGGGGTTCAGGATCTGGTACCTGTCAGGATGTAGAGTTCGTTTTTGATTCCATACTCGAAACAAATCGTGATACACACAGCAAGTCTTAAGACGGATATACACCTAACACAGCACTGGAACTGGAATTGATTTCTGGTACATGGTACATACAACGGAGGAGAAACAAGTGGGGATTCAATTGAAAGATACACTAGTCATACAATTGGAATAAGGACATTTGCTTGCATATACAAGTAGGATTTATAAAAAAAAGGAAGTGCGTTCGTGCCTTGGTGTGACCAATGCGGTACATATCGGGATCCAGTCCGACGGCTTCCAAGCACTTGGCGGCAGCATTCTTGGCCACCTTTTCGGCCGCCATGATGGCTGGGGCCAGAATCATGTAACTATAGTTGAGTATTACAAGTTCACAAGTTAATAATTGATAATAATTAATTGCTTACTCCTAGTGCGCGTAACTGGTGTATGTACAAGAAAACCAAAGTGCTGATATAACTGAATTTTAACTAACTCTAAGTGCTAGTGTATTAACTAAGTATAAAGTATAAAGAATAAAGACCAAAGACCTAAGACCCCTAAGGTCCCAATACTTACCGCATCTTGAAGTCAGGGTACACCATCCTGTTGGGGAAGCCCTTACGGCAAATACGGATACCTTCAAGCACACCGTTACAAGTCAGCTGGTGCATGACCAAGTGGGCATCAACCACGCCAGGCTGCTTCATTTCGTTGGGAATGATGCAACGGACGAAGTGAGGCTGGGTCGAACGCAGAGTGGTCATCAAGCTGTTCAACTGCTCCTTGTAGGCCGACGAGACGGTAGCGAAGCCACCGCCCTTCTTGCCACGACCTCCCTTGGCCTGTTCACCGCCACCCGACTGTCCGGCGTGATCGGCGAAGATTTCGATCAGCAGCTTGTTCTGCGACTTCTTGAACTGGTCGACAACAGTGTCGTTCAGAGGATCCTTGTTCTTCTCCAACCAACCGGTGATGTTGTAGGACACACAACCAGCATAATGGCCGATGGCGAAGTGGGCAGCCTGCTGACCGGGCTTTGGAGGCTTGGGCTTCTGGAATGGAGCCGACTTGCCCAAATGGGTGTTGGTCAGCTTCTCCGAGAAGGTCTGATCGGTGGCCTTGGGGAACATAGACTCTTCTTCCAGGATGGACAAGATACCCATAGGCTATTGGTGAGAGAAATCGAAGTTCCTTTCATTAGTTTTTTGTCGATCATTTTGTGGGGCTACTGAAATTGGTTCTAGTAAAAGCACGCAATTAAACTAAAGTAGTTTTTTTTGTCAACAATACTTATAGGCGGCATATCGCTTTACTAAGACGACTTACAGAACACATTAGTACATAGAACTTACCCCTTACAATTTTAGTGGTGAGTCGTAAAGTTGCATATGCATTAACTTGTTGGTGCTTGTTTAGCTTTAGGCGATCTTATAACTAAGTTAATGGAAATTAATATCGATTAGATTGCATTATAATTAGATCATTCTTCAAGGTGCACTTTAATCGCAATTGTGTATTATTGTTTAATGGTCAGCTTGGGCTATCTGCTCTTTCTAGATAGTTATGGCCGTGTCTGTACCTTTTCGATCAGATCAATACACAATTGCAGATCCATGCCGAAATCAATGAAGGTCCATTCGATGCCCTCGCGTTGGTATTCTTCTTGTTCCAAAACGAACATGTGATGATTGAAGAATTGTTGCAGTTTTTCGTTAGTGAAATTGATGCACAATTGTTCGAAACCGTTGTACTAGATTTGTGGAACGGAACAATATGTAACGTAATAATAAAGCGGTGTTAATTTGGATGTTGTTTTCAATGTTCGATTTTCGTTTGGTTAGTTACTTTCTCTTTTCCCTCGAACTCTTTCTGGGGGGTTCTTCATTCTGGACAAAAATGATTTGGATGTGGATATGGGTGCTTAAAATATATATATAGTATTTGGAGTTAGAAAACGCTTATGGGCGCACTTCTCCGCATGACTGAAACAATAAATATGTATAAGGTATATGCAAAACCTTCCTGGGATCATCAGTTCTAGATGATTTGCCATTCAGGGTGCGAAAAACATTTTTATATTATATAAACTTATGTAGATAGAACAACGAGCGATGGCGGATAATTTTGGAGAGTTGGTTACGAGGAAACGAACCTTTTCAATCAGATCGATACAGGCCAACAAGTCCATACCGAAATCGATGAAGGCCCAGTCAATGCCTTCCCTCTTGTATTCTTCTTGCTCCAAAACGAACATGTGATGGTTGAAGAATTGTTGCAACTTCTCGTTGGTGAAGTTAATACACAGTTGCTCGAAACCGTTGTACTAGATATCATATTTGGGGAAATGGTGTGGATTGATGGGATGAGTACATATTCAACATATAAATAAACCAGTGCTTGGATGGGACATGCCGACAAGATTCCCTGACATTCAGAACACACTCATTTTACAGTTTACCTGAGATCACTCTGGCGGAAACCCATCCGCAGACACGATTCATATCTAAAAGATCGATTGAAAGTGCTATAACATGACATAACAAACGTAAAAAATACTTCGGTGCATTTTTCAAGTATTCATAATACAAAGATCACAAAGAGTAGAAAAACATGGATTGAGTTGAATCTATTAAGCACCTTTTCAATAAGATCGATACAGGCCAGCAAGTCCATACCGAAATCGATAAAGTCCCAGTTAATACCCTCCTTCTTGTATTC
Source organism: Drosophila eugracilis (assembly GCF_018153835.1). Taxonomy (NCBI): domain Eukaryota; kingdom Metazoa; phylum Arthropoda; class Insecta; order Diptera; family Drosophilidae; genus Drosophila; species Drosophila eugracilis. The sequence goes on along the minus strand of NW_024571981.1, from coordinate 2,228,525 downwards.
CTCTTGCTCCATGACGAACATGATATGGTTAAAGAACTGCTGCAGTTTCTCATTGGTGAAGTTAATACACAATTGCTCGAAGCCGTTGTACTACATTGGAGTTGGGAATATTTACATAATAAAATAGTGATCGTTTAAGGATATCTACGGATAGTGCTACAGTGTAACTTTGTGTAGTTTTAGGTGGGCGTTTATGTGCGAAGACAGGTTGCACCTATGTGGTTCCCCGAGTGATTCTGAATCTGAATCCCTAGCTAAACTGTTAAAAAGACGTGTTAGAAGGTCAGCTGGGAATGAGACATCCAAATCATAGAAATGATCTTGGACAAGATCATCCACCAGCTACAGCCAACTTAAATCTCTAAGGGCAAGCACAAGTGGTCGCCTTCACAGATTAAAAGTCAGCACAAGTCCCCCGATCCGTCCGATACTCACCTCGAAGATCTCAAAACCAGCAATATCCAGTACACCAATGAAGTGCTGACGCTTCTGCTGGGTATCCAGGGTCTCGTTACACTTCTTGACCAGCCACTTGAACAGACGATCGAACACACCCTTGCAGAGGGCACCGATCGAGTTGGTGACCTGCTGGACGTTACGGCCCTGGGTGACGAACTCGTTACCGACCTTGATGCGGGGCTTGAGCAAGTTCTTGTACAGCTCAGCGGTATCGCAACCGAACAGCTTCGACACACGGCCACCCTCCTCCTCACCGTCCTGCTCAGCCTGCTCCTCGCGACCACGTTGCTTGAACTTCATGCCACCCATGTGCATGACAGCGGCGGTGATCCTGTACACATCCTCCTTCTCCTGCTTGGTGAAGCCCAAGATGTCGAAGGCTTGCTGTTGGTTGTATGGTTTTTTTGGGGTAAAAAATTAGGACTTTAGTAAGGGAAACTTCGCTTTTCACATCTTTTGGTTAATGGCATTTATAGGCGTTATTTTTTTGGGTTTGTTTTTTGAGCATATTTTCTGTGGTTGAGTGTAGCTTACGTCTAGTAGATCATGCAAAACATGCTTAAAAACAATTTCACTACAAGTTATCGAAAGATTTTTCGAGCAGCGTTATGGTTAGTAGACCTACGGGTGCTACAGATCTTTTTATAGCTAGGTTTACCAGGTGACTTAAATATTCCGGAATCATTGGGAAACACGTGATTTGCCGGGTTGCTTAAAAACTAACAAGACACATGAAATAAAGGAAATTTCTTTGGGGCATTCTATTCGATCTTTTTATGCAGTTTACGTGCTAAACTTTTAACCAGTTTGGTGAGGACGGCTTTCGGGTCAGTCCGTTTGGCCGTTACACACAAAGGTTTAAGAGACACAAAGGATCCAAACTTGAATTTGTACATAGTGTCATTTTCAGGTACAAATCACGAGGATATTCACACACACTTTTGGTTTTTCTTATCTATAAATATGAATATCTTAGAATAACATGATGCATTTTACATTCCAGGCATAAATTCAAAGTCGAGGACAACGGTGTCGTTGTTGTCGGGGCATTCGTATTAGGTACAGGTACAGATAAAGAAATTGACAGAGCATCGGCTTAGAGACCGATCCCTAGGATGCTTTTTTCGGGCAGGGGTTGCGACATTCGTCATTCCATCATTCTTACTCTCTATACGTTCCATTATCGGAACCGGAACTTGGAACGGAACTTGGGTAACGAAAAAAAAAAGTTGAAAGAAAAGATAATCACAAAACACACAAAATATATCTGTTTGGTTTTGGTGTGGTGGTGGTATAGCTCATCGGTTTTGTGGGTTCAATGTCGTTCAGACGTCAACCGATATTGGATGCATATATTTGCGGGAAGTGTCTATATGTCTGCGCATGTGTGCTTGTGTGTGAGTGTGTGTGGGTGAGGTGCAGTTTGATAGTGTGGGCTTTCGTGTTTGTGTCTGGTTTGGCGACCACTTACATCTGCAAGCTGGAATTCCTCACCGTCATCCATGTTGGGTACAGTTACTTTACCCTGGGATACGTTATAGTAGTCGTAAATGTTATCGGAGAGGAAGCACATGTCTACATACACATAGTCGGAAAAGAGGTTTTTTTTGGTTTAGCAAGAACAGAACTTATGCTCTAAGCCTAGGGTATCACATATATATGTCACATGTGCTTTATGCTGAGTGTGTCTGTGTGTGTGTGAGATTGGAGTGTTTGGAGTGTATGTATCAACGATGTGGACATTATCCATGTGCATTTTTTCTCAGCCAGGAGCAGGCTTTCATCTCTTTTTTTTCAATGGCAATCTAATAAAACCCGGTGTCAAGTGAGAATTTGAATATAAATCAACTTTATAGATGCGGTGTGAGGTCAACAGAGAGATCATTCCTGCTCCCAGCTGAGGGATCTTGGGTCTTGTGTATGGTACAAGCGGAATTTTTTGGAATGTGGTGCAAGACTACGTGGGATATAAAAATAGAAAGAGATAGAGAGCACAGTAACTCAAGATAATTCCGGAATAACATTTGAAAGTTAACCATATGTACACAGATATAATAGCCGGCACTACATAGAGCGAGAGATCAATAAGATCGTGCTCGGATCATTATCAAACATCATCAGTGGAGTTTATAAAAGAAAAAAAGTATATGTAATACGTAATACTGATAGAGAAGATATCTTTTTACAATAGTTCCGAGTTGGAGTTGGGTTTGCTTGGGAATCACTGAAGGACCTGCACCACAACTTACGTCAGTTAACTCAAATTCTTCCCCATCGTTGACACCGGGTATCCGCGTTTTGCCCTGGCAAATGCCGGGATAATCGCCAATATGCTGACCCAGAAATACCATCTCTAATTGGCGCGAACAAAAAGTTTCGATCATATAGAGTTTAACATAAATGTGTGTTTTTTGGGACTTTCCTATTAAACCCTACCTACTATCATGAATACTTTCTAAGAAATTATTGGTTTTAAGTTCATTAGGTATTAAAGTTTAGAGTTTTATACGCTTTTGGCATTGGCTAGCTTGTTAAGCATTATGAATTTTGAATAAGACCAGGACATGAAGTTTAAGACATGGAGAAACGTACATATATATATGTACATGTTGGACAACATTGAGGAGACAACACAGAAGGTGAGTTAGGCTTGGGGTTATGAATTGTTTGGGTTATGTTTTTGAGGGTAGTACGATTATGCAGACAAGTAACCATGTTCTGTATGGCCTTACATCCACGGCTACCCATTCCTCGCCATCGTTGACGCTCGGTATGGTCGTTTTGCCTTGCGAGACAATGCGATAATCGTAAATGTTGTTCGAGAGCAGGCAGTATTCTTTATAGATATATATACGATATATATGCGAACAACATTTTACGATAGTTATGAGATTTGTGGTTGTGTGTTGGAGGTAGAAGGTATGTGAAAGAGGTAGAAAAATATATTTTCAATAATGATCCTATTGAAGGATTTCGATTGTTAGTTGAATGTAAAATGAGTTAGGAATTCTGTTGGTAAGGGGCAGGGGCAGGGTAGGGCAGGGGGGCTCTGAGTGAAAGCTTTCTACTATGGATTCCAATTATCCGTTCCTTGGGATGTTTCTTGGCATAGTATTGGGCTACAGCTAAGCGGATAGGGTGTAGCCTAATCCATTTACGATACGATAGCAGTACGCAATAAAATAGTTAGCCAACTATAGCTATAAATATTGCTCTAAGATAGATTACGATAGTTCGAGCAGTAGTTTAGCCAAATAGTAAATATCTAAGTGTCAATCAACAATATAAAAACGAAATTTAGAATCAAATAAGGAAGGGGCAATTACATCGGTGAGGGAGAACTCCTCAGCATCATCGATACTGGCTACAGTGACCTTGCCCTGGGAGACAATGTGGTAATCGTAGATGTTATCGGTCAACAGACAAATGTCTAGACAGATAATGTGTATATAGAAAGTACATCGATTAATCTATGATATCAATTTGTGTGGATATGTATGTGTGTATGTGTCTGTTGTGTTTGGTATTTGTGTGTGTGTGTGTGTATTGAACCTAAACAACAACTAGAAGAGATTTGAAAAGAACTAAAAAGTTCGATGATACTCTGAATGAGAGATGTCTGGACGAGTAAATGAGGCGATTGTATACCTTTAACACCGGGAACGGAGCCAGACATAATCTGGTAGAAGATGTGGTAGGAACGCTCCAGGGACTGCTGGGAGATGACACGGGCCTTCTCCAGCAGATCTGAAATTATAAGATAATCAAGTGTTAGCACTCTGATCTGTGTATAGTCCATTGGAAAAATGAAAACTTACAGGTCTCAATATCAGCACCAGCCAGTTTACCAGTGGGGCCAAAGTGGATACGGATGAATTTACCCTGGAAGCCATAGAAAGTTACAATTTAATTCAATTTCTTAAAAGTTTAACAAGTTTGAGAGTACTTACGAAACGAGAGGAGTTATCGTTACGCACGGTCTTGGCGTTACCGAAAGCCTCAAGCACAGGGTTAGTCTGCACAACCTGATCTTCCAGGGAGCCCTTGCTCTTAGCGGCCTCATCGGTCTTCTTGGAGGCACCAACGGTGGCGAAGTACGCAATTACCTTCTTGGTGTTCTCAGTCTTTCCGGCACCAGACTCACCGGTGATCAACATAGATTGATTCACGTGGTTGGTCAACATGTCGACGTAGGCACCGTCAGAGATGGCGAAAATATGGGGTGGCACCTCATTACGGCGCTTGCCACGGTACATCTTAGCGCAACGGTTGGTATACACGGGGTAGCGCTTGTAAGGATTGATGGCAACGCAGAAAAGACCGGAGTAGGTCTGTTTTTCGCCAAGAGATAGATTGGATAGAAATTTATGGTTAACATGGTGAAGATTTCGTTTTACATTCATCTTTGTTAGCGTTTTTTGGAAAGTTAGTTTTGGAATAAGAGGATTCAGAGCATCTCCATAAGTCTTTAATAGATTTTAACAGCTGTTTCAGTTTTTAGTTTTCAGTTTTTTGGAGAGTTCTTTATCCTTCCATAAACAGAGAAAGTTAGGAATAGTTTTTTTTTAAAATTACAAAATTTTAGTAACAGTTTCGGTTGTCTTTTGGTCTACCAGTTTCTTGGTGTTCGGTTTTTTGTGTTATAAGTAGAAAAACTAACTACGATGTTTGGCAGGAATACTTGTTTAAAGTTTTTTCTGTTTGGATTGGGGTAATGATTGGTGATCTTTTTGGGGAGTTTTCAGCTCGGCTTTCATTGTGTATGTTGAGAACCAATTCTTGTGGCTTTGTTTGTGTGGTTTGTGTGTGCTGTATATAGAACCGTTTAATTTCCAGTTGTGCGGTTCATCCGACTGGACGGCCAAGATTCATTTTAATAGAAGCTGGATTAGTGCATACGTCACAGGAAATGAGGATTTAGCTGGGATTAGGGTTTTTATAGGGCTATTTAAAATGATTTTCATGAATGTGGTAATTTTTAAAAAAGGTTGGCAATGATAATGTTAGCAGTCTACTCAATGGCATTAGATCATTTTAAGCTTTGATTAGAGACTAGTTGCTGTAGAGCTCTAATAGGGTTTTGAATAATTTGGAGATGTTTCGTTTTTGATAAATGTGAGTGTGGTAAGCGGCTGGGTAAAAACATAGAACGCATATTGGTGTGCCACCCTTCTTTGGCAATTACTTACGTAGATCAGCTTGTTGTAGTATCTCTGTCTCAAGTTATGGAGCACAGAGGCATCGTTAAGGTATGTCAAGTTGGACATATCCTCGGCTTTTTCGTATTTCGGGGGGTTCACTTGCTGGAGCAGATCTTTCTTTAAGTCTCGTGTCTATATCGTTTTCGTTCGATCGGTCGGTTTCAGTTCGATTGGTTATGTTTAGTTTTTGTACAATTTTTTTTGGTTGGTTAGACGTTGGGTTAGCAGTTCGTTTTTTTTTTTTTTTGAGATTGAGAGAGAGAGAAGAGAGATACCCATACATTAGTGAGTTTCTGGCAGTACAACACTTACATAGATGAGCTTAGCATAGTAACGCTGACGCAGATTGTGCAACACGCAAGGTGTGTTAAGCACGGTCATGTCGGCCATATCTTCGATTTTTTCGAATTTTGGTGGATTCACTTTTTCCACCTTCTCGGATTTTAAATCTCGTACCTAATCGTATATGTAGGTGAAATCTATAGTTTCTTTTCTTTTTTTTTTTTTGCTACGTTGTAAGGGCATTGAAGTTTCTTAGGTAATTAAAAATTCCTGCCTCTTGGTACCCTTCGAAATAATCTTTCCGTAGTACCAAAAAGAGTTTTTCCAGGGGTAGCATGCAGCGAGAACTTTATAAAATCCTTTAATTAAGCCACTTCAATAACCGATTTGTAATATTTTGATGAATTTCTTATCGATGATTTCTCCTATCGACGATGATATTACCTCTCCACCCTGCAAGCCGACGGAGACGATATCGCCCTTGGTGGCCTTGATCTCACCAAGGAGATAACCCTCCTTCTCGTCGGGAATCCAGCAACTCTTCTTCGAGTCATAGGGTTTCGATTGATCGATACGCCTTTGCTCCAAAGACACGAACAAGTATGGGGTGGGATCCTCATCCTCCTGACTTGCGACTGGCTTCGGCATCTTGATTAAATTTCGTTTAGAAACTTAAAACTCGAGAAAATAATATTGGGACTTTTCAAAATTTCTTAGTTAATCGCGTCGTGAGCCCAAAACTTCCCTGTAAAGATAAACAAAATGAAATTGTTAATTATTATATGGTTTGTTCTCAGTCAAGCGAATTATTTTCGTATTTTTTTTCGAACTCGAATTTTTTTGGTTTTTAATGATTTTGACCCATTTTGACAGCAGCAGCAATAGCAGACAGAAAACATTTTTTTTACGCGTTTGTGTGTGTGTGTGGAAGAGGTTTCGAAATTTTATTTCGATTTCCAAATATGAGCATTTTTCCCGTTTCGCGCTTTTCGAAATTCCCGTTACCGTAACCGGATATTTATGTATGTGTGGATTCTCAAATGCTTTGATTTTATCTCACACCTCAAAGTTAATTAGGCCTTGTCGGTGTAGGCGTTGTTGTTTTTGTTATAAACAGACAACAAGTGAATTGTGTGGGGTTGTCGCCTAAATATAGATCACGGATCCGATACGGATATATGTAAATATATACATATATCACGTATATGTGCTATATATGTACGAATATTCTGGGCGTCGGTATTTGTTACGTAACGTTGATTTTCAATAAAAATTTTTCTGCGTATTTTCCTAAAGTTGTTTTTTTGCTAGGTAATAATCTAAACGGTTAAAGAACCGGTAAGTTATTACAATTAGGTTTATATTATCTATAATATTTCTCGAAACTTAAAACGGTCACTGTCACTCACTCACTCTAGAAAGAAAATGATAATTACCGTTTCGAAACGCGAGTTTGGATTAATTAAATGTCTATTTCGATAAGGTGGCGTGTTCTAATACGACCGATTTGCGAGACCGCAATGATTTCTTATGGTAAAGCTCGGATGCTCAACGGTTTTCGACAATCCACTCGAAATCGACAATCCGATTCGATTCGATACGATTCGACGCGAACTTTCAACGAATGCGTTATTTTTAAAATTCTCGAAATTATTTCGAAACTAAACACACATATATTTTTTCGCCTATATGTATTTGGTTGATTCGAGAAGCTTTTCGGCTCATGCTACCGCATGGCTCACACATACATAGATATAGATTATGTATATGTATTGGCGATCTCTTTCTAATGTCTTTGGTTATTTTTAAAACATATTCGAAATATTTTCGCCCATGTATATGAGTCGACAACGAATTCGAATATTCTAATTCTATTTTCTATTTAATGGCATGCCACGCATATGTCTCGGCCACACAGGTATCTATGTATGAAATCATTTGGCCAGTAATTCGAAATGGCTATTACAGCATTTCGAACCCACAACGAAAAACAAATTTTCACTTTTGATGAAGTAACAGGCTAGCTGTCTCTTTCTGACATTTGAGTGATATATGCTTTTAGAATTAAAATTTTTTTTAAAATAATCGACATATGATATGATGAAGGACATTTTTGAAAATCGTTATTCTTTGTTAGAATAGAAATGTAAACGTTAGCTAAATACAATTTATTGCTTAGAAGTATTAACTTCCATTTTCCAAAGTTAATTGAAATTTCTCAATCAAATTCTTGTTACTTCACTTTCAGATCGATTGATATGATACTTTTCAGTGATCTGTTACACAAGATGTTGAAGTCAGAGTTACGTGCTTTTCACGAAAGTATCTTCTGCTTGGAAATTAGAACCTATAGGTTAGGTTAAGTAACTGAAGTAGTTCCTAAAGGTAAGATCGTTAATAGTAATCCATTTCGATTCGATAATCCGAGTTAATCCGGGTCACTGTTCTTATTGTCACAGAGTTTTCATAGATCCTTTTTGCCAGGATCATAGTTATCGCACACACACATACACTTTTCTTATATTTCTCAATATTTATATATATATATATATATATGTATAGATATATATTTAGTAATAATTCTTTTAGGTTTATGGTTTTTGACAAAAAGGTCAAATTGATGCTGCCGCTGGTGTTGCTGCCACTGCTACTGCTACTGCTGGGTGGTAATATCCAAAAAATCAGAGATCGCACATCAAAGGTGTTGCACTTACGCGCTCGAAAGCCGTTCTGAACCGTGCAACCGGTAAACTTGCCTTTTATACGGGGCAACTTGATACCCATGGATCCCGTAAGACCCCGAAAGCTTTTCGATTCGACGATCGGTGTGCGTGGCGCTGTTTCTGCTTCGGTTTTTTCTTGCTCCCTTTTTCGGTCTAGCACTTGGCTGCTCTGGTTCCTCCTCTTCAGCAAGTGGGCATTTCTAATTGGGGGGGAGGGATGGAGGGTCGATATTGGGGTATACGTATGAGCATATGATGCAATCAGGACCGTTTCGGAATCGAGAGCGGAAAAGCTTCTTCTCCGACTATTGCGTGAGCTCTCTCGTATTTCTCCCATCACACCAAATAGTAAAATTCATTTCAATGACAACTTTTCCGTCGTGAAGAAATTTTCTTCTCCGCCAGAATATCTCTCTCCATTTTTTTTTTCTTTCAGGGAGCTTTTCTTTTTACTTATTTCACATATCATTTCTAGACGCACACATGTGCACGGATGGGGGGATCTTTATTTGTTTTTCTCGGTGATCATTTTTCGCTTTTTGTTCTGGTTTTGGTTTTTGGTCACCTCAATGCCAATTTGATCTGGCACCAATGTGGGTGGAAAAAAGGGGGCGATCACTTTACGATCAGTTGCTAAACAGCTGTTCGAGAAGATCGATCGCTCTATCGATCGATAGACAGTAATCAATGATAAAACAGATGGATCAGGATCATGGTTCATTGGCATAGCTCATAACCCAGATCCTTCTCCTCAATGATTAATAATCTAGCCTAACGAGGCTGGCATAGAAAATTCTTGTCTGCCAAAAATAAAGATGTGAACTTCACAAACACATCGATGGGCTACAAAATGCGAGAAGGCAAAAAAGAACAAAATAAAAAGCATAGTTGAAGAGATACTTTAGACATAGATACATAGCCAGAGAAATGCCACATCAAATCAACGAAGTCGGCGTCCTTCAGAGCAATGCAATGCGAAAATCTTTAGCTTTCAATGCTAAAACCCAATGTGTGCGATACAGATACATTTACAGATTGGCAAATTCCGAGTGCATTATGAAACCCATGTTCTACCGATTTGTTGGGAATTTATCAAATTCATATCGCTGACAAAGAGAATTATGATAAATGCCAACAGAATTGAAATTCTCCCACCCCTCCACAGCTATGTCAAATTCCGACACAAAAATTATTCATAATTCTCAACGAAATTACAAAATTACAGATGCAATATTTTTGGCAGAAAAATATATAAAATAAAAATTTAAAAAAAAAAACCTATATACACCCACTGCAAGGGATCTGAGAAATACTTTTCATAATGATTTGAAGCGCTTTGAATATTTGAAATTTAACAAACAACAAAATATATCGGAAAACGAATACGCAAAAAGCAACAACGCATAAAATCTAACACAAAAAAACTTTCAAACATTTTTTGGGAATATTTATAGTTTGAAAAAGTTTCAATTCTCATTCGAGTGTGAGTGCTTTCTTTGCCTTTATTCTATGGGCTTGGGGATGGTGCTCTCAATTCTTTTGCCACATATAAAATTATCATAATTTCTGTTGGGCTTCTGAAACAAAATCTGTGATATTGTCGACAAGAATTGTGGGCAAAATAGCAGCAAAACATAAACTAGACATTTAAAACACTTTTCGAAGAACCAAAAAAAAGTAAAACAACAACAATTTAGCAACAGAGCCAAAATTATTTTAGGATTTATTTTTCATTTCTGCAAGGCAATCAGTTAAGTTGGTGTATAATCTATAGAATAGCTAGAAATCCCATACATACATATGTTTAATATTTTTAAAGAATAAACATTTAGTGATCATAAATTTCTCAGGGGGTGGTTTCAACTTATTCTAGATGCTTCCCTTCCATCCTTGCAATATTCAAGCAAATCCATTCCAATTTTTATGAAAAAAACAAGAAAAATACAAAAAAAAACACATATTCGTTTTGAGTCATTGACGCAAAGCAATTTTTGCATTTTAGTGTCAAGATGCTGAGCGGCTTCTTCTTGTGTATTTTGGCACTGGCGGTCTCCCTCGATTTTTTCAGCATGGTGCAGGGGGTGTTCAGGAGGTGCCCGTCTACACGAGGCAGCAACAATTATTGCTTGCAATGGGCTATTTCAAAGCTGCCGCCACACTGCGATGTGCTGGGTCCTCCTCCGCACTTGCCCCACCGGCACCACCAAAATCAGCACCATCCCATATTCGCTGCCAAATAGAAGACACTTTGAATGGCACTTTTTTCTTTGGGAGGGGTATTTACGAGGTGCACATCTCAGGGAAGACATAAAGACTCAGCCACATGCGTTGAGTAGTGGGTATACCTGAACCCCCAAGTCGGTTAGTGGATCACTAGCAAATGGCTTTTCTATAAGGCTCTGCTATTTTGCCCGACAGATCATAAATCATCATCCTCGATAGCAAACTCATATGAATTAGCAACATGAGTTGACCCATATTTGACAAAGCCTCTGAGAAAAGTATTATATATCAATAATTTACAGGTAAAAATAACATTCTAACTCAATAAAGAATATGGCACAAAAATATAGGACTTCACCTTAGCGATGACCAACTTCGCTTGACATTATTCTTTAAAAAATATGCTACGATGATATGATTTATATGTCTTATCTAAGCAAATTAAATTAAAATAAAATAAATAATCAAGCTGGTCAAATATGATTCAATATTTCTAATACGTACTGTCTTGTACGACTAAAAAGCTTTTGGCTGAGATATGAATGCAACTGCATCCTATTTGCATCCAATTGTTTTCCCCTTAATCCCTTTCCTTTCGAGATATCAGTAACCCTGCCCGATTTTTGTTGTCAAATGGTATTCCCTAAAAATTCTGCACAACCAATTGGTTCACATAGAATGAAAATATTTTAAAAACGCCAACCGTGACCAAAATACATACATAGTCTATAGATAACTCTCGTCTAAATGCATTGGAACCCATCCAAATTGTCGATATAAAAATATCCATCGTCGGCCAGTTGCTTCGCAGGCCCCCATGTTCCAACCCCCAAACCGCAATCCCTAATCCTCGAGCGCCGATCGTCGGTCAACGTCGTGTACTCGATGGCATCTGCATCGTATCTCTAGTGCACCGATCCCATGCCCACATCTACATCCAATATACCCGAGAGATCTTTCTCTTAATTTCGCAAAAGATTTAGCAAGCTGGGGAGGATGCAGGAGGAGGAGAAGGAGGTACATGCCAGGTAGCACATGGCATGACAAATGAATGAATACTTCCTGCATTACGTGTGGGTTATGCAATCGTAGCTCTGACCATCCTACGAAATATCTGGTAATTGAGCGACTCGCTTGCAACTGTCAATCCTTGAGTTAATATACTAATATAATCTTATGAATATGGATCGGCAATGGGCTTCTTTGTTCTATGATTGATCACTAACGGGTATTTCCATTATAACAAAAAAAAAAAATTCTAATATTTCATTGGGATGACAAAAACACTATTTTTCCATTATGAACTCAATTTTAAAAGACAAAAATCAAATGGGTTTCGTAATATTTATTATCAAAATAAGCAATTTTAAAACAATTCAAATTTTTATTTATTAGAAAATTTATTTAAAAATTGTAAACGGGCTTAAAAGGAAAGATTACTTTCACTTTAAAAGGAATACCCTTACTAAAAATGGGTTTTCCTTTAAACTATTACAGATTTATTAAATCTAAAAAGTAAGAAATACAATGTTTTAATTCTAATATTCTGTTATATTTAACAAATTTTTCAAAACAATATTTCCTTAGAGCTATGATATCATTTTGGTAGCCTATTTCCACCATGGTTGTTGTGGCTTTTGCCCAATACCAATCGCCTTCATGTTTATTTTCCCAAATACAAAATGTTGTTTAGATATTTATGCAATCTATAAATCGGAAAACGTTTTCCAGCCCTCAGCTGGGTGTTGATTTGTGGACCCGTGTGGTCCGAATGATTAATTGCCTTGGCTCAATTGAAAATCGCACACGCATAATGCAAAACCAATCCGTTGAAGATTTTTGTACTTGCAAATGAACTCATAGTTGCATTTAGATGCCATCTATTGCTAATTAATTAGGCAATCCAATCGAATCATTAAGTATTAGTCACTGATGTGTGGAGCATTAAAAATTATTTCTGTAAGCATTTGTCACCCAATTAAACCGAATGCAGCCAAGTACCCAGGCAGCCAACCAAGGAATCGACTATATAGCCACCCATATACTATAGAACTCAAGTGCAGCGAATTGCAATAATCGAAGTCTATATAGCGTCGAGACTTTTATTAATGATGAGTGAAAATGGGTAATGAAAATATTTTCCATTTCGGGCGGGGGGCCAGGCAGGCAAGCAGCAATAGCCCTCTTCGCACGCCTCTGCGCGTAATGTGTGTATGCGGTCTGATTAATCATGTACAGGCCATATAGGCAGCATGGAAATGAGTCAGTACAGCGGGCCGAATTTAAAAGTATTTTTTGATTTTGTTTTTAGAAATTTATGAACGACAAGCAAAGTGTATTTTTAAAACATATTTCATACTCCACAAGATCCAAAGAAAGACCATATGTATGTGGGCCGGATCGAGCATATCTATATATGTATTAAAAGTTTGAAAGTTTTAGGAACGACAGATAATATAAAATACGGCCAGGTAGAGTTCTTTATATACAAATATTTATCGGGTATAGGACCTCGTACTAGTTGGATATATATAATATATATATATATGTATATTTGGTGAATTCTCTATATACCTTGCTAGCATACCTACTGAATCTAAAAAACATTTCATATGCGTTTAATATAGCCGCCGCTGTGTTCTAAATTTAAAGCAAAAGCTATTTAGTTGCGAAGAAGTTCAACACAAGCGAACGTTCGTTCTACTCGCTCTACTCTGCAGCTCTCTATGTATACGAGAGTATCTAAAATTTGAAATTTACTATGTAGATACACACACGCACACAGGGACCGCGTCCTGGGCACTAACTGAACGGATCCACGGCCGCAGAACGCATACGCCGTGTGGTACGCGGACCGACAAGTCCGTCAACATATCTCACAGATACAGCAGATACACAGATCTAATGGGATCGTATCTGTATCTGGATCTGTAAATGTTAATGTATATGTATTTGTGACCGAACAGTAAAGAAACACTCTTTTTTTATTTTTTTGCCGTGCTCGTCAGCACGTCCATGTCCACGTTGTGTTGGTGTTTTCATCTCATGAAATGTTTCAATTTGTCTATTTTTAGTAGCAAGTTTCTTTTTGTTTATTAGTTCTTCTTTTTTGTTGTTGTTGTTTTCTTTCTTTTTTGACTTTCCCAGCATGTACATACATAACAATGTACATAGGAGCTTGGATATATAGCAGTGGGTCGGTTTGGGGCGATGTTTCTGCTGCTCTGATTTAACGTCACATCTGAGGAATGTCTCGCAATGTTCATCTCCTCGATCTCACTGGATCCACCACGCATTGTTTGTTTGCGCCCCGAAAGCTTCGCCTATATATCCCGTTCTGTTTATATAGTTTCCATATACATAGCTCACTAATGGCTAGGTGTTTGGATTTAGATTTGGCTGTCTATAAGGTCAAACCCGCGCCCGTGCGAGGTGTTTTGATGATAGGCTAAGGTATCGCCAATGGATTTGATTTACATAAGGATATCTTTGGGAATATGATTTGTTTTTAAAATGTTTAAATACTAAGAAGATGCTTGTATGGCATCATATAATTATTTGCAAAGCAGTTATCATTGATTTTATTTGATTTTTTATTAATAAGATGTCAAAATATTAGGGATCATTTGCACATCATTTTTAAAAAAAATAACATTGTATCTATTCTTAGCTTAGTATAATTTATATAAAATTCATAAAAAAAACTTTTTTATTAGACTCTTTATCTTAGTATTTGGTACTTTTCCGTTTCAGTTTTCCAACTTTAATTTATTTTGCAAATCTTCAAGTATAATGTGTCTCTTATTTTAATAATAACCATCTAGCACCTCATTAAAAAGCATTACCCATAAGGTAGAACCTTATAAAGAATAGCTTAAGATTGCCTCTGCTCATGCAGCCGTCGTAAATAGTTATAAAACCATAAATTGGTTACCATGGCGCTGATTTCAGCTGAAAATATAGATACTATAGATATGGCGTAGCTATCTGCACCAGGCATAGACAATTATAAACAACATGTTTTGGTAATGTTACGCTTAGATTCGCGATACTACTAGTGTATGGCAAACAAAGGGCATAAACAAGACCATGCACACCATACACATGTCCTGCTAAATAGTCCCCATCGATGGGTTTGATGGAGCTTTATCGCTAACACGGCCCCTAAATCAATATTAGTCTTATCTTGACCAACTGTGAGAATTCGCACAGACTGCTGCTGGCCCAAAGATATTGGCCCTCAGCCATGACAGAAACTGCTATCCATAACCAGCGACCGCACTCGAGTTTCACTTTCCGCACGACATGGGTTACTGGTCGGAGACTCGAGCCTGGATCTTCCGTGATCCGGCCAAGCTCATCCGCTATCTTGTACTTTTCGCTTGCTGCATTGTGGTCATTGTCCAGTTGTACGAGTGTTTTTCCAAGCTCTATGATCCACCCATCTCCACGCATTCCTACTACAATCTGAACGAAACCATAGAAATGCCTGCGGTCACCATATGTCGGGAACCGCCTTACAAAGAGGATGTGCTAACGGTTAGTGGATATCTACAAATTCTGAGCTTAAAAAAAATATATATACACATATATCCTTTAGCACCTTTCTGGAGGTGCCTGTCCTCATCCCAAATATGCTACCTGTTGGATGAACTATCCCTTTGGAGAAGTATCCTTGGAAGAGTTCTTTGAAAATAGCACACATAACATGGGAGATACTTTTGTATTTTACGGACTAAATGAAGATATGAATAGTAAGTAAAGAGGATTTTAATTATATATATCTAACCTATATTGATATACTGCAGATGTGGTTATGGATAGTAGTCTACATTTTTATATGGGCCGGTGCTATACCCTTCGACCCAAGGAGCCCGCCAAAAGAGTATCCAAAGACGTAGGTTACTCCATAATGCTAGAGCATTCCATACTGACTACATCCACCAGCGATGTGGATACAGGTGGAGTCGGCTGGCATGTGTTTATACACGATAAGAAGGAAAACTTTACAGGTAAGTTAACAATACATTAAGCCCTAAAGACATAACACCTAATACTTATTCCTTTCAAGAAATCAACATGAAGGGTTCTGGTCGAGTCGAGTATGTTTTTGTGAGTGTAAATGAGGAAATTGAGATCAAGCTTCAAACCCAATACTTTTCCAATGTCCAGACCAGAGAAGAAGCCTGTTCCTACGATGAGAATTACAGTGACTTGAAGGTAGAGCAAGAATTTATATAATTTGTGAGTTTAATCTTAGAAATCACTTCAGTGTGGGGAACAATGCATTTGGCAGGATTTGGCTGATAATATGCAGTGCTCAGGGCCTTGGATGCACGAAATTGCCAGTGAACCCTGCAACGACTCTGTTTCAATGAGAAAACTAATATCGGATTATAAAGAGTAAGTCTGCATATATATGGTGGCATTTTAAGCTTAACCACTTCTCTTAGTGTTTATGAAAATGAGGATGATTTTGACTGCGACTGTATTCAGCCCTGCCAATCGAGAATCTATACAACATTCATACAAAACCGCAAGACCTTCAACCAACCAGAGCCCCGCACTCAAATCTATATATACTACACAACCAAACTGATATCGGTAGGGGTCTAATGATTTCATGATGCATCGAATTGTGAATGAACCTGTTAACTGTTAACATTTGCAGATGATTGAAGAGCGTCCCAGCTATGACACCACACAATTTATAGCCGATGTGGGTGGATCCCTTGGATTTCTGCTGGGTCTGTCTGTCTTGGGATTGATTGGAATACTAGAACATGTATGACAAAGTACTATCTAACATTAAGTTCTTTCTATATATGAGTTCTATACTTTTAGTTGACTCTCTTTTTCTGTGGCGGATTCATTAAGAGGATGCAACAGAAAAGAGCAGGCTAAGTTGGCTGAAAATTCCGAGGATGGTCAGTCTCAAACCAGTGATGAGACCATCGATATAGCCATCGCTTATAAGAAGAAGGATAAAAAGCAAACAAAATATTGAGTCAAGAATCAAGCTGGCTTGGTTTTGCATTAAAACTAGGAAGTTATATGAAAACTAATCAAATACACTTCTTACATTTAATCAACATCACGAACAACGTTACAGTTTTCTTAGCCTAAAACTTAACATAATACAGATGCACTCAAATAAAAAAATATTTCGTATGTTTAAGAAATCCAAAAGATCTGTTTCTTTCTAAAATTCCGAAAATATTTCTTTTAAGTGTGCAAGATACTTTTGTACAGCTCTGGGGATCTAGATCCTAAAACTTGTCAGCAAACACAAGCCAACAATTAGCAAAGAAGTCAGTTTCTCCAAGGAAGCAGCTGAGCTTGTCTTTACCTTAATATTCGTATTAAGTATATCCCCAAGCTTATTGATTACATCCGGCAGAGGGGAAGTTCTTATTTCGCAGGCTGTGTTCTCAATAGCCTCCTTAACACTGGCAGTTAAAATGCGGAAATTAATGGAACCTGCGTATAGTTCATCGTAAATGAAGACGGGTAGCTGATTTGATAGCACCCATAGACGCTTCTGTTCATCAACTTTGATATCACTGGGGAAAACCAATGTATCATTGCTCATGAAGATGCGACTCTGAGAACTGTGACTAAACTCCGTGGCAGTGCGCCAGCAGGCAACTTCATTAAGGTTGGGCAGAGCGTAAAAGAGGACACCAGTATCCGGATCCAAGAACTCAGCTCCAGCCTGAGTGTTCGGTCCTCTGGAGCCCAAAACCACGAACTCTCGATAAATCATTGGCGAAGTGGCTAGAGTTTTGTTTCGCAGTATTGCTGTATCCACAGAGAACTCCATGGTGGAGCACAATGGATGGAAGTACAATGTGGAATAGCCAGTTTCCAAAGGTTTCGACAAAGCCAGACCATAAAGTCCATCATCCCACTGGAATTCAATGCCATTTATGCTGAAGTTACCGGCCATCGGATCTGGGTGGAAGAAGTGATGCTGCACTCGCCATGATTCTTGATCTTTCCATGAGTAAACCACCAAGCCGGGACTGCCCAAGTCAGCTGCATAGGCATAGGTGTTCTCACAATCAGAATCCTCTACTGCCAGATTGGCCAATAAAGATCCCTGCTTCAACTGAGCAGCAGGAAGAACGTGACGTCTTAACAGATCATCATTGTGCAGATCGTAGACTAGAAGCTGAGCTGCTCCGAATATCTTGGTCTGCTCTAGTACTCCAGAAATCCGAGAGTCCAAAACCCAAAGGCGTCCACACCGATCGGCTCGCACTCGGAATGGAGAAACCAACTCTGGGTCAGATTCTTGCAGATTGTGAGCCTCCCAGCTGGGGTAGGGCTTCAGGACGGGACTCTTGGTGGAAGTATCTGTAAATAAACAATTAGAAATATAATTTTATTTGTTTTTCAAGATCTGTATTATTTTTGATCGCTATTTGAAGGTTTATTGATCTCTCCCGTCAACAGTCATTTCATTTTTTGTGTGTTATTTAAATTTGGTCATTTGCATTGCTTTTTGTTTTGGTTGCCGCTAATTGGCTTGCTAACAAAATTCGGTGTGTATATGTAATGGTTAAATGTTGGTGAGTAATTCACACTGTGACTGTTTATTTAAACATGTCTAAGCTGATTAACTGGCTAATAAGCTGAGATTGAGCTGTGGCTAAGGCAACTGCCCACTTGCCTTGTTGTGAGGCGGTAAAAGGTAAAGTAACTTTATTTATAGGCTTGGAATGGAAAACGATTTATACTTGTATTCTAATTAGCACACACATTGTAATAACAAAATTACTGATATATGTACTAAAGTTAAAGAAAGATTTTAACTCAAAATATGTAAAACTCAGTAAAAATCTTGAATTTTCAAAAATAGAAAGAATGTTTGCCAACAAAATTGCCTTCTTTTGAGAGTATCCTGAAGTTAAAGTGCTCTTACTTTGACCAAATCGGAATATTTATTGTACGCTTAGCTGCCCCCACACGGAATCTCATATGATCCAGTATATATAGATATAAGCTCATATCCAGTATGCACCGATTTGTGGGATGCAGTTGTTGTCAGATAGTTAATGACGCTAGTGAGCGGAATTATCATACTAATTGCCGCAAGTGCGAAAGGAAACGGAATTGTTTGGATGGTCAAGTTGATTAGACAGCGCCGTCAGACGCGACCAAAACAATTGCTGAGCTGTGAGATCTGAGATTTGAGATCTCAGATCAGTTCTTGGCACACATAGTGCAATTGCATGGGGCAATTATATTCAAATACAAATGCTGCTGTGGCAGCTGCAACAATGCAACTCATGCGCTTACCATTAAGATCAAGGTAGGCCAACGAGGCCGGCACTCCGGCCCGCCATCTGGGCAAAGTGACAAAGAGCCGATGCCCAGCGACCTCCAGGCCAAAGGGTATCACATTGGCCGGCTTGAACTCGCCCCGCTCGATGGCTGACCATCTCTGATCCGGATTGGCGTACTTGAAGTCCATTTCCCGCCATTCATAGGCCACTCGAAGATTGTCGTTTCCCATGGCAGCAACCGCCCACAGAAGGAGTAGTCCTAAAGTGAAACGCAGCATGGCTTAAATAAATTCACTGCAAATACAAAAATCAATTAATATTAGCTGGTCTACTCATTTAAGCTTCCGTTAAGCCGGAATGGCCTTGTCCAAGCCATAAACCTAACCAGATCAGACACTCAGAAAAAATCAATTCAACAATAACTTGATTTGAATTTGCAACAAGCTTTTGTGAATTTCTTTCACATTTTTAACTTTTTCTCTGACTAATGTACCCCAGTTTTTTCCAATGTTTCTCTCTGTACATTTGCTTGTTGTAATGTTAATAATCGCTCAATTTTGTCACTCCGTCCAGCCTCCGCCGCCTTCTTGGCCTTCTTATTCTCCGTGTGAGTCACACTTTGTTATGTCTTTGGTTCACTTGGTTATTTGAAAGTTGCCTTTTGGTCTGTTTTCAGCAGAGCCAAATTCTGACTAAGTTGTCAAACCACAAAGGTTTTTTTCTGGTTAAAAGCGAGTCTTGACGTACATTATCTAACCAAAAAGATCGGAATGTGTTCAAGAAACTTTGGATACCCTTTTAAAGGAAACACTTTGGGACATAATTTTTCCCAAATCATATAAAAAAGATCTTCTTAAATAAAGTATATTAAAAGAAAAGCTCTTTATAATAAACCCATTGAACCATTCTCCATCTGCAGCACTTCTCAATCTGTCTGGCACATCATTCAAACTTTATTTTTAGAGTATCTCAACCATCTCTGTAACTCCTAAGTCTCAAACACTCGACCTCATCATCAAAAATTCAAGTTGAGACCCGCAATTCAGCCATTAGCATTTCAATGAGCGCACTCCGACTGACCGCCATTCTCCTCGATTGTTTAAACTATAAAAATTTATTGTGAATTTTGGGCATTTTTTCGATGATGAATGATTTGTGCACGCATTTTTCAAGTTTCTTACATGAGTCAGCTTTAAAAAAAGTACTTTCTGAACTCTTTTCCTTTCGAAATTTTGCTTGTGGGCGTTTCTGAACAGTGTGTAATTAAAACTTTGTTTCATTATTAAAGACTTTTAATCAGATTTTACTGCATTTTATATACTGTTGATTTTAGTTTGGGGTTTTCCGCATTGTCCATGTTTTTTCGTCATTACTTAACACGTTATTAATGTTTATCTTGATTTTTGTTACAACCAAATAGATGACAATTGTCAATGGCGGAGGCACACTTTTTGGCCAACTCCAGTCATGCAAACCTTTTTATCTACCTAATTCAAAGTTTGTATCTTGAATCTCTCGTTTGGCCCTGGTTTCGGTTTTATGACCACCGAGTTTATTTGATTTGCTGGACAAATCTTTACCAAATGTCAACAGTTCGGGTCAGTACTTAACACACCTTTTTTCGAATCACAAAACAGCAGCGGGAATACAACCGCCAGCGTCGATGGTTGAAACGAAACTAAAAGTCAAGTGAGCCGCCAGTCAAGTCAACTTTTTAGAGACCGGTCTGCGTGAGTGGTTCCCGCTCCATGTGGCTCTCTTGGAATTCGACTGAACTTGAATTAGTCAGCCGTTAAGACGGTTTAACACGTTGGAAATGAATTAAAGTAATTTTTGGCACGCTCCCTGGGCTATCCCACAAATAATATACATAACTCCCACGCCATATATATATATTTTAATATATCCATTAAAATCTCCAGCTGTGGCCCTGCGATTGACAAGCCCCTGAGAAGGCTCCCACACTTTTTATAGCCATCACAGGCCTACTGTCTATTATGACTGACCCATAAATTTGACATGGTATTAGACAAGCCCAAGTCCGAGTAATTTTCCCGGGTTGCTTGTTTTAATCAATATTTTAATTTATTTCATTATTAATCATCATAGAGAGTATCTGGTTTCTTGATGTCTCATTGACAGGGATAGCCCTATGAGTCATCAATAGTTGAATGGAATTCCCAACCAAGATATGATAATAAAATATCATTTACATATTAATATTAAAATAATTTATAATCTAATACCCAAGAAAACTCAAGGTTCTTAATTTTTATTCGATTTATTTAAATGTCAATAAATTAATTTCAAAAGAATAGAGAACAATTGAAACATTAAACTAGAAATATTATCATTATGCATTGTGTTTTCCTAATTGTATTTCTTGCTTCGTATTTAGTTTAAAAGAATTTAAACAATTGCTCATATAACTTGCTGTTGGTATACTTTCTTTGTTTTTTTGCGTAAAAAACAGTTTACATACAAGAATGCTAATTATATATATATTTATTTTGTGTTTTTCTTCCTGACTTTTTTGCATCTTTTCATTTAAATTACAACATTAAAAATGATTTAACATAGGCAAATTTGTTGATTTTTGATTTTATGCATTTGCACTAATTATATTATAGGCATTAGCTAAGTATTTGTGTGATTATTTGTTGAACGAACATAAATGGATTAAGGAAAATCGATTTGTTAATTCCGTAAGCTTTATTTAAAAGTAAATGCAACAAAAATTGTGTTGTAAAGCTTATGAAAAATATAAACACGTATTTATATATATTTACTCAAAGATTAATTAATTAATAAACACTTTGGTCGAAAGCTTCGAAGATCTTTGGCAAAACAAATTCTTAATCATTAATTAGTTTAAAAAATTGATCGATCTTGAATACTTTCCCAAAAAAAGTAGTTGCAACTATCAAAGCATTATTGATTAAAATTGATATATATCGATAAATGAGTAAATCAACACGAAACAAAATGTGTAAACAAACATTATTGTAAATCTCTTTCGGTTCCACCATCATAAAGATGGCTTTGAGACATGGTGTGATCGATGTAGTTTTTGGTGATCTTGCCGCCGGATTTAGTGGATTGAACAAGACGCGCGAAGTATGCTAATGCGGGTCGTCTGATTCAATATAGTTATAGTAAGATAGTAGTTGTGTTATGAGTGTGGATATAACGATTGAGTGGTTGGTTGCAAGACAAGGACCGAAAAGTCCAACAGTTAGTTCGATAACTGTGATGTGCCCTCGCCTCAGAGTTACAATATATCATGGACCAGGCCATGTATATCGGCTGACTTAGCTCCGGCACATCGCCTGCGTCCGATTCGAACTTGTACTTCTGGGTCGGAAGGCATACTCGTCTGGGCATGCAAAACATAATCCAAAGATAGACATATACCACTTATTTAAAGATATAGACAGAATCGGGGGAAGGAGGTCGGACGCAGGGGACTTTTCGCTCAGCAAAATTAATGTGACACGCTTTCGACTGAACGCGACAGACATTTACGGCTCTTGGATCGGTTGTGTGGGGTTTAGTATTACAGTGACTGCCATTTGTTCAGCTACTCGCGTGTCGCCCAGCGCAAAGACAGACAGATATTGGTGGTGTAAATTTTTAATTTTTAAATCTTAGATCAAAGTTTCTTTTTCTTTTCGCAAAAACACCTAAAGCCCATTAAATGTTAACAAAACTTGTAGCCTTTTAGCTGTACTCTTTTTAAATGAAGGCGTGCATTGCATGGATAGTATTTTACGTTTAAAGAATTAATCTTTGTAATATAAAATCATATAAACAAATATTGTTAAATTTTTTGAAAAGACCACCACCAAAACTAATAATATAATTGGACTACGGACGGGAAATGCAACCAAAACTAAAGCTTAAAGAAAAGTTAATTCAATTTCATTGACCCTACTCATAAATCTCGATTAACTTAAATAACACAACCTCAAACTAGCAATAGGAAAAATATTACCAAACAAAATTATACAAAATATAGATTTTTCAAAATATCAATAATTATAACAATTTTATATTGAATACACTAAAGATTTATCTAAACAAAAACGTTCAATTTTTTATTGCATTCCCGAAAATAATAAAGCAAAAGTGTTAAGTAAAAGCAACACTACAAAATAATATGCGTCCATAAAATATTTACAAAGTCTTCGCAATACTTTTACCAGAGAGAGAGAGAGAATATATATTCTACGAGTACGATTATATAACGACTGTGTACAGATGCGAGTTTAGTCGGGAAGTGTGTGATTCGTATACGAGTATTGCCACCAAATCTTCGATATTGTCTGTCTTGCATTGAGGTACTCTCGTCTGAAGCACGCCGTTCTAACACCGCAGGACTATCGAACCGGGCCAACGAAATTGATATGGCCGGCCGGCGATATCCTGTTTGCGGTGCGGCAAATTTGCCAGACCCAAAAGTCCAACATCAATTTTGCGCTAAACTGGCCCGATTGAGGGGTAATATATATTCGGGTTCAATCGTTTCTTCTTGGGCAGTTTTTCACTTGTCATTGCTTATGAATTAAATTACACGATATAGATACATTAATACATGTATTTATACATAGAAATATAGTATAAATGATTGGGTTACAAATGTGTACTCTAGGTATACTCAAACAAAGGTGAGTGTTGTTAGTTGGTGTTTGCATGGTGCTCTCTTTAAGGTTCTCAGTGCTAAGTTTAACTACCCTATAGGCTATACTGGGTTAGGAGTATTCGAAGATCTCAAGGGAGAACAATCTGACTCATGCTGCGTCCCATAAACATCATAACAAAACAATAAGGATACGACTAGTACTCATTAACTGACAATCGACTACTTATGCTAGCTACAATTTACGATCGGATTAACAAAAGCCTGAGCGTCTCTATGTAGGGTGTTTCCTGGAGTATTATTATTTAATTAATTCAAACACTAGTTGAAGTTTTGGAAAGGAAGCTAGATAACTGGGAACTTTTGGAAGAACACTACGGTAACAACAAAACTAAAACCATTAAGATAAATCCCGGAGTGTACTTAGTAACACGTGAGAAATTCCTATCTAATTAGATGCCTCCTGCTGGCAACTCTGTATAAGCTATATAGCGTTTTTAATTTTCGGGATGGGAATATTGTTTTATTGTAAATGTTGTTGTTTTTGTTTAGTACCAACCATACCATAACCAAATGACTTAGGATAAATAGTATTTTATATGCATATATATAAGTATTATAAAAGGAAATCAAATTGAATGTAGATACCTGCTCTGATCTGTTGTCTCGCGATGACACACACCAAATGTATTTATGTATATTACATACCAAAAGAACAAAAACGATACAAAGAAATATTGAATATTTTTATATAAATATGTTTTGTATATAGTTAAATATACTATGTAAAGAAAGATAGAACTTACTTTTTGTCAGCCGCAACTGAACGAATGAACGAAGGTCTAGAGTCTAGACAACATGGGGCCTGAACAAAAGTTGTATGAATTGTATAACATTTAAATAGATTGCAGAGCATTTCACATGGACAGAAAGAATTGAAAGTATAAATTACGCACGAATAACACAAAAACAACACAAAAATTCTGCTTATGGCAATTGTCAACATACCCAGAGCTTTGAGCGTTCAGGTTTTGTTTTTGTTTTTTGGTTTTGGTTTTTGTGTGATTTCGAAGATTTTCTTTTCGTAATTCATTTGTTTTGGAGGAGATATAATTAAACAACTTGAGTGTGTGTTTGTAGGTGGATGTGTTTAAAATATATGCACACTAAATGAAACTAAAAAAAAGAAAGAGAATGTTAAAAAAAACAACAAGTTGTATAGATTAAGTGTCAACGATTAATTTGTTGATTATACAGATATAGATACAAATAAAACATAGAGATCTACAGCACAGCAAAGTAGCTTCAGATGGATAGTGTTAGTATGTGTTTTTAGCAATGTGGTGTATTGTATTATACTAAAATCAGGAATAATATATATAAAAGATGTACTTTTATGCACACATGTCGATAAGATTAAATTAGTTAAATTAAAAATTAGAGAGATTGGTTTGGTTTCGATCTAATGCCACTTTACCGATGGTGCATACAAAAACACAAGTTTCAGATATATTACTCCCAATATTTGTACAACCCAAACGCTGATTAGTGGGTAGCGTGTGTTAAATAAGTGTGTGTTTGGGTGATGATGTTGTGTCTCAAAAACTGTTATACATTGAAAAAAAAAAACTGACTTTGGTTTGAGTTTTCAAAACAACTTGCTTGCTGTGTGCGCGCTGTTTGCTGTTTGCAATTAAAAGCTTGATCCTTGCCTCACTCGTGGAAAAGCAGTGGCAGTGGCAGGCTCAACAGCGGCGGCTGAGCCTGCAGAGTGGCCGTGGTCCTCGAGAACGGCCGCCCAGGCTGCACGTGCTGGGGATGTGGCTGTGGTTGCAGGTGCGTCGGTGGCGGGGCTGCTGGTGCCTGCAACAGACCCGGCGCTGCGGGCAAACATCATCTGAAGCGGGGCTGCATCATCTGCAGCATATTGGGATGTCCTTGCAGCATCACGCCCATTCCCGGCATAGCCATTGCTCCAGCTGGTAAGGCACCCGGCATTCCTGGTAACCCTATGGCCTGCATGGGCAGTAAACCTAAAAATTGAGACCAAATTTTATTACAAGTTATACTAAACTCAACTGAGCTACTTGCCTGCAGGCATGCCGTGTATTGTGGGGGCACCGGCCGCTCTTAGCATATTCCCGCCGATGAGCGCTCCGTGAGGTCCGATGGCCATGGCCGGTCTCAGCATCGGTTGCATCAGCTGCATGTGGCCAGGTATCGGCATCTTGAGATGACGGATCGTATGAGGAGAGAAAGATATAGAAGAGCATGGAAACGAAAGCACGGATTAATACTCTTGAAGACACTTTAGCTAGGTCTATATTGAAGCCATTGTACACAAAATTAGCTAAGTTGTTATTAATTATGATTGTTTTTTGTTTTTTTTTTCATTTAAAATATTAATAAGTTTGTTTTGCGTACTTATTCAATAAATGGGTAAGAGGTGTGTGTATGTGTGTTTGGTTTTTTTTGTGGGTGGAAAACATTTTTGCATCGCATTACAAATGTATGATAGAGCAGAGACAAGATATATAGAGTAGAATATTGAGTAGATCAGAGAGAAGAAGCGAAACTTCTCTTCTCACCATGACAAAAATAATATATATTTTTTAAATTAAATAGTTTGTTGATTTAAAAAGAAAAGTACTTACAATTCGGAAACTGAACTGACGACGACGATGGTGTGGAAGAAGGTGTGAGGGGATAACATTGCAAACCATATATGGTTTTATTTATCATAATATTTGAGTTGCACTTTTATTGGAGCAACAATAAAAACTAATCGTATTCGCACTTAAGAGAAAGAAATAGTAATTCGATTTACTAACCGGAGACATGAGGTCAAGTTCAAGTTCCAATAACGTTTAGTTAGAAGTTAGTTTTCAACTTAGCTAATAAAAGATCAATGAGGATGAAAGTGAGTTAGGAGGAGGTCTATGGCAAGCTTATGTGTAAGAAATTACATGGAAAGAAGAATTTCCAACCGATAGTCCTCCACCGTGAATAAGCACTTGTTTTGCGCATAAAACCAGATGAATGGAAGAGTGTTAGTGTAAATGGAACTGAAAACGGGCAATAATCGGACGGGGTTTGAATGTAGGAAGATTATATAGACAGAGATGCATGATCTTAAGAACGTAAAACATTGATTTGGTAGTACAATTTACAGATCAAAGAACATTTAGATATTATGCTTATGAGGTATTTCAGATTTGTTTATATTGGTGGGTGAAGTTATCGAGGTAATAGAGATAGAGAGACATATCAATGCGGTGTGTAGTCTTAATACTTAATTCATGTATATTTTGTGGATATGAATTAATCAATCAACCAGTCAATCAATCATCAATCAATTAAACCAACCAACGCAGCAACCATTACGACAAATTCAAAGTAATTGTTTTTTTTTTTTTTTTGGTAATAGTAATTATTGAAATGTACTTACATGGCTTGCAAAAAAGTTTAATTATAACTCACGACTCTTTTCTCATTCATTATTATATAGAAATTGTAAATTCATTGTTTTCTGTTTTACTTGCAAGGCAGTACGTACTAGAAACTTTCTTGGGGTCAGGATTAAGATCTTGTGGATTATATACGCATAGGTGTGAGCGATTGAGAGAGATAGAGGAGAGTAGGTACTTGCTTAGACTACATAATTACTTGCATAAGTACGACTAATTAAGATTATAATGGAGTTGTTGGCTTTTACTTATCTTGTTGCATTGCGCACTATGCATTTCACATATCATTTTGCGGGTTGTGAGTTTTTTATTGGGAGGGAGTGATTAGGTTGGACTCGGTGGAGACGGGAGTGGGAGTGGGGGGAAGATAAACTTGTTGTACAAAAACAATACATACTGTAACACTGTTTGGACCCTGCGCAACACTTTTGCAACTCTTTATCGTTTTTCAACTCTGAACTTCTGCTTTGTACTGCAATTGTAACGGTTACTTTAACACATTTTTCGAGTTTACAAACTTAATACTGTTTAGAATTTATAAGGCTTAAGACTTATTAGTGGAGTAAGTTGAAATCCCTTGTTTATAATCTGAATAAAAGTGATGTGTTTGAAAAGTAAAGGAAAATCTCAAGCGGTACGGTTGGCAAGCGATTGTAGTTAGCCAAATGAATATTTTTTACAAGTGATCGAAAAGTTATTTGATTTAAGTGGAAGAATATTATTATTGGCTGATGAGCTCTCAAATCGTTTTAGAGATTTTAAGAAGCTCTAGGCATGTTAAAGTTTCTAATATTATTAAAACATTTACATTAACTGTTCCAAATACTTTTAAACACATCCATCGTCTTTCTTAACAAGATCGTTTAATGAATTTAACAAATGATTTCAACGGCAGAAATTAGAAGTTAGTCTTGTGAGTGTAGGGATTGGTTAACCTTTGATTATATATCTTGAAGATTTCAATTTCAATTTCAGAACCCCATTTAAATCTGGATAAACATCGGCTAGTAAGTGAATTAGCATGATGATGGGGGCGAAGCTCTAAACTAAATCGGGTTAACCCACTCAAAAATGCTGTCGTTGGTTTATTTATACCACCCCGGGACTCAAGATCGGTATTTGTTTCACACATTGTTTTTTGTGGTCTATTAAAGATTGAGATTCTCAGCACTTGGAATTCGATTTTGTTAGGTCAAGTTCATTCTTTCGTTTGGTTGTTCGCGTTGCATACGCAGTACCGCAAGATTAGAGACTTACCATTCCGACGGCTGCTGCCGCCGCAGCCGCTGCTGCAGCGCCAGGATTCGCTGGCTGCCGGGCAGCCTGAAGACGCTGGAGCATCACAGCCCGATTGAGTTCCTCCAGTTGCTTGACCTGCTGCTGCTGGGCCGCCTGTTGCTGCTGCACCACCTGCTGTTGCACTGCGGCTTGCTGTTGCTGCTGTGCCGCCTGCTGCTGGGCTGCCACAGCGTGTGCCACATGTGCTGCCTGGACCTGTGCTTGGACCACGGCCTGGGCCTGAGCTTGTGCCTGAGCCTGCGCCTGTGCCACGGCAACTAAAGCGGCGGTCTGTAAGAAAATGTTGGGAATCGATTGAATTTATCTCACACATGCCACACAGAGGGGTATATATCTGGGGTAACCCAAGTAACGCATTCACTGACTTAGAGACGATTTCTTTATATTTAAATATCCTGTCGTTAAGGGAGTAATTCAAGAAAAGAAATGCTCAAAACTATACAAAAATAGGATATTGAGGTAAACCATTTTGTTATGGAACTAAAAAAAACTAAATAAATTAAACGTTTTAATCGTTTTAAAAGTTCTATAATTTTGAAAAGTATTAAAATTGTTTTAAATGCAGAAAAAGTACAGCAAGCTTTCAATTGTTTGAAAGTTGACAAATTTATTTTCTAAAATTTCCCTGAAAATAGGTTAATATAAAATCTGCCCCTAAAATCCATTAAAATAGGGTCTTCCTAATAATAATTTTGTCGCTTTCATTGATTAGGCTCCCCTTAAAAATATGTTATATTCTTTTTTGAATTGCATTTCCGATTCTTCCGTTTAGTCTTCGAAATGCGAGACAGGAGAAACTATCTGTTTCGATGGCATCTCAGGTTTCGGTTTGGGGACATAAAAAACTTATATTTCCCTTTTATAAAGTACTCTAGGTTTCGCAGAAAGATGCTTATGTCAGAGGATCTTAACTGGTTAAATTGAAAACCGCCGTTTCGTTTGTTTTGTTGCCATTAATTTCTTTGTTTAATTAAAAAATTGTACAGACATATATCATACTATATGCTAAAAAAAGTAATTCTTTTTTAATAATGTTTTGTTTCATGTGAATCTTGTAATCCGTTTGCTTTCGTAAACTGTGGTTATGTAGACGTTATATCCGCGATCGCTTTTTTACAAAATTTGTAAACAAAACGTAATTTTAACGAAAGTTCGTATCAGTTATGTATAAAAAAGTGTTCCAGTTTGGAAAAATGGAATTCTTTCTGAACGCAAAATGCAGTCAAAATTTAAATGTAAGTCAGGTTTTGTATGTGCATTAATTTTTTTGAGGAAGTTGTCTTTTTTACACGTCCGCATTTCAGTCCGTTATGTTTATTAATTCCTGTTTATCAATGTCTCGTATGTAAGTCGTTTCTGTCGCTGTATGTTCATTTATATTGACTATGGTTTCTATAACTATGATAAGAACTCACTTCCTGGGCCTTCGACATGGCTGTGGAGACAGCAATCGCATTAGCCATGCCACTGCTGCTGTTGCTGCCAGTGGGCGAGATGCCAGCAAGCGACGGGGGCGGCGGGGTAGTGGGTATCAACGCTGATGTGCCACCATTATTGCTGGGACTTTTGCGGCTTTGTGGATTCGCCTGGGCAGCTTTAGCGGCAGCCAGACGCGCCTGAATCTTCGGTTGGCGGGCGCGAAGTTCCTCAAGGCTAAGATCTTCTTGCGGATGCATGATCTTGGTAGTTACAGCGGCAGCACTTCCTGCTGCTGGTGGAACCGGCGGTCGCTGCTGCTGTTGCTGAGCATCTGGCGGACCACTTGGTGGTGCACTGGTTGCGCCACCAGCATGGTTAGTGGTGGGCGGAGCACTTATGGTAGCATTACTTTATCGGAATGGCAAAAATAATGGTTAACTTTAGTAAAAAGATACTTAGATTATGGCCAAGAAAAAAGTCGATCGACTTGCTTCAGAGGCTCAGCTGTAAAAGGGAAAACCACGTTGAAATTAATTTCAATTTTAGATTCCAATAATTAAAAGTAAAATCGTACCAAAATAATTGACAAGAATAGACTTAAAAACTTTGATCCTTAGTATTTTAGGATAAATCCTGCATAGAAATTATGTTTTTACATTTGTATTAAGACCTAAAACATTAACTTTAACAAAACAAAAATCTAGAAAGCTCTGAACCTACGATTTCTATAAAAGACTAGATTTCAACGTGGTTTCCCCCTATCGATGCCCACCTGTACGCTGGAAATGTTGGCTTCTGTTGGGCCATTGCGGCAGCATGGTGATGGTGTGCCGCCGCCGCCGCAGCTGCTGCCGCCGAGGTAGTGGCCATAGCGGCCGGAAACAGAGGTCGCGGAGGCATCATGTGCGGCATCATAGGCACTGGATACGGAGGCAACGGCGGCATGTGCTGCATCATGCCCATGCCATATTGACCTAGCATGTGCGGTGGCATCATGTTCGGGGGCATCATCATGGGTGGCGGTACACTCATGGCATCTGCAAATGAAAATGCTTAAATATTTATTGAGATTTCAGGTCGGGTACCACTTACATTCCACTTTTTTCTTGGCCACGGGTTCATCATCGTCCGAATCCGACTTACCGCCATTCTTCTGGCGTTCGTGATCTCTAAGATCCTCGGCCGGAATGCCGTCCATACCGAAAATTTCGATTTCAATGTTTGAGCGATTAGGAAGCGAGTTGGGCACTTTATCAACGGTCTCCTTGTGCACCTGCATACAATGGATAGAAAGCCCCGGTCCTGTGTACAGCTTTTTGTGGCATATGTGGCACTTAAAGTGCTTGGCCTTCTGGTGCTGGACCAGGATCTTCTCGTCGTCGAATTCACGGTTGCAGTACCTAGTTTTAGCTAAGAGTTAAGGAAAATTTATGGAGGATGTGGATATGTGGCCCCCCCGGCCCAATACCATTATATAAATTTGTGTGTATGTGGAGATACAGCCAACGACACATGCCGTTGAAAAATAGTTGTTGTTTGTTTTGCGAAAAGGATACCAGCACCATGGTTTTGAGGCCTTCTTCTTCTTGCGTCCCATGGTCTAATAATTGCTTTAAAACACTTAAATTTACAAAAACTCTCGGGTAATTAGTATAAAAATGCAATTTGATGTAGCAAAAAAGGTTTTGCCGTGGAAAACAAAATGGAGAGCCAGTCAGAGTGACCAGATGGTCTCGAGGTTAGCGCTAGTATTATCGATACTTTCGATATTTCAAATCTGGCCAGCAGAAGTTGCAATCGGATGAAACATGATAACTATTGCTGGGATTTTTCAGACAACAAGCAACGGTCTCTTAAACCAGCCGGCATTTACCAAGGAATATAATAATGGCAGATAAAAAGGTAGATATAATAAAATAAAAAACATTCAACGTCTAATCACTATTTTCATGACATTTAAGGTGGGAGGCAACAATGACGGCAAGGAGAAACGGCGTAAGGAGTCGATTCTAGATCTCTCCAAATATCTGGAAAAACAGATCCGCGTGAAATTCGCGGGCGGCCGGGAGGCATCCGGAATTCTTAAGGGATACGATGCTCTTCTAAACTTGGTTCTGGACAACACGGTAGAATACCTGCGGGATTCAGATGAGCCTTATAAACTGACCGAGGACTCCACAAGAAGTCTGGGGTTGGTCGTCTGTCGCGGTACAGCTTTGGTACTCATTTGTCCACAGGATGGAGTCGAGAGCATCGCCAATCCATTTATAACGCAATAATCGTAGAGCCAGTCGTTGGTATCCTGGATTTAAACTAAGTACAAAACTTTTATGGAATTCGGTTTAAATATATTTAGCGGAGACATACGTATAAATTATATCTTAAATCTAAAATTAGGCCACAAAATACAACTTTTGTCAGCCCGTGAAAGTTTTTTACTTCTTTAATATACATACTTCTGTTGTTCTGAATCTGAGTTTAGAAATTTTCCAATAGTTCAGACAAGTTCTGAATTTAGTATTTGATTCCTATACCGTATCAAATTTATCTTTTTTATCTCTAATTAATAAATATTAATTTGTCTAGAAACATATATAGATATTGCACTTCTCATATTGTTATAATCAAAATTTTGTATAATGGGTCTTAAATCAATAAGATTTTTAAAAAACTTTTATCAAAAAGTGATAACTGCAAAGAAGTTTCTTCTAAAAGGAAAATCTAAGACTTCAGTACAACCCAGTGAATATGCAGAAGGAAAACCCTTTCCGGGCAGCTACTTATTGTTAAGCGGGCTATCACCTTAGTCCAAGCCGAACTCGTTGCGAATCCAGGGATACTGAGCAGGACATTCCGTGCACGTGTAGAAGAATCGATCCTCCTGCAACACCCGACTCCGCACCTTGCATACATTTGGCAAGTTGCAGACCCGCTCGTGGGGGTCCAAATCCTTCGGCTGGCAGTGCCAAGACTCAAATTGATGCAGCTGATTGCTCGGCGTGGGATGCCGCATCCATTGAATCGCCTGCTGGCTGGTCACAAAGTAAACATCCGGCAGCTTTTGCAGATCATCGAGGAATTTCTAAACGGCCAGTGTGGGATTAAAATCAAATATTGATTTATTGTAAAACTTACCAGGAATGCATTTAGATAGTCGATTTTCTTAAACCAAGTGGAATGGAAATACAGGCCAAATGGAGCCCTATTGCTTAGGTAGTGCCTCTTAAAGTTGTGGGTCAGCATTCTGTAAACATCTTCGCCGCTCAAATGAGGCGGACAACTGTCCACCATGCCGCACATGTATTCACCCGCTTCCAGTTGATTCATAACCATTTCCCAAATTCCTGGATAACTCCTAGATGGACAATTCTGATTTACGCCCGTGCAGCTGTGTGGCATCTTGTAATCCAAGGTATACGGCCAGAGGGGAGGATTAGAATGCGGTGCCACCATGGAGGAATCGTATACGAAGCCAAACTCCTTCATCATGAGGAACTGCCTGTTCCAGCCGACACGGAGAAAAGGAACACGCATTCCCCGGATCTCCTCCATTCGCACGGATGCAAACTTATTGATAATGTTCGCCTGTCCAACCATCTCGTCAAACCAATCCTCTATTGTAGCATTCTTTGACCACCACATTTCCGGGCCCCGATGACTAAGTATAATTGTATATTTTAAGCCTAATTAAATAGGAATCCCATGAGATTCACATGCTGATCAACTTACGTGACTGAGTGCACTGCGATCTCGTGACCATCATTCCATAGCTTCTGCACATACTGATAGTTAGTGAACGGGTGGGAAATGTAAAAGGTGCCCTTTATTGGACAGCCATTGGGATTCCTCCTATTTTGCGTGAACAAAACCTTGGAGAACAGCTCCCAATTATCATGATTGATGGCATCATCGAAGGTCAGCAGAATCATCTGTGGCACATTTTGTGCTGGTATATTGCCGGGTATCTGTGTGCCGTCTTTTGAGCAGAAACACTGAGGCAGTTGGCAGTTTCGAGGATCACAAACGCCAGCCGCATTTGGATCGTGCTCCACATCACACCAACCTTCATCGGATCCATCGGGACAATCCACCGATCCATCGCAAAAGTACTCCTGCGGCAGACATGTGCCATCAGCGCATCCCAATTGGTACTCATCGGCACAGTCGGCCATCTCCAACAGTGGCTTTGGCGCCGGAGTCTCTGCGCTCACATCACAATTATCCACATTCGCCTTGAAGTCACAGATCTGACGCACTACATCAAAGAGCAATCCCTCGGAGCACTTGAACTCGAACACCTCGCCATCGAGGCAGAGGAAATACTTGGCGCACTCACTGTTCGTCCAGATCTTGTGGACCGGCCTGTTTGGATTCCGGTAAAAACGTGCATCTTGCATGCAACTGGCTGGAGTTCCAGCCGATGACGATGTACCGGTGGTCGAGCGACGATGCCGAGTGTGGTTACTGATTATACCGATTCCATCATTGTCTGCAAAGCAGGCACACATAAACTGGGTGTGAGAGAGCCGTGTGTAATTAACAAGGAGACTAATTAATGCGTTGACCCAAAAACGAAACCGCTCACGTCAACCCAAAATTAGCCATTGACTGCCGGTTGCAGCAATATTTCTTCTGATTTTTTTTTTTTTTTTTTTTTGATTTAGCTGGATACCTCAAATCACGCACTGGAATGGGCGATACGTACATACATAGTTGCAAATAGTCAACTATCAAAGAGAAACACGACACAAGCCCACGTTCGCCACTTAAAAAATTTGGACAAATTTCAAGGAAATAGACGAGTATATATGTACATATGTATTTCACTTACTAATTTAGAAGTGCCTAAGATAATGATTCGGATTTCGATGACCTTTTTGATATGCTAAGACCTCGATTAACATTGCCATTTTAATAAATTTTAGTTGAACTTTTTTAAGCAAACAGCGAAAGATAATTTATATTGCAAGTAGTCACGATATACTACATGCTTAGCAGTCAAAATTATAATGACTTGACATTTGAATACGTATTCTATGGAATAACATTCTATGAAAAACTTAGAACACTGCGAATTGTGGAATGTTATAGATTATAGAAATCATTAAACCTTTTGTCTCTCGAATAAATTTCTGCAATTCGCTCGATCAAAAAATTTAAGCCAATGTTCATTTTGAAAACATGTATCTTTGGAAATAAGTGTTAAAAAAAGGTTTATCGATCCAACATATTTGTTATGGAAAACTACCATAAACTCTTAAATACCTTCGGGAAATGGGTTTCTTCTCCA
Organism: Drosophila eugracilis; assembly: GCF_018153835.1. Lineage (NCBI taxonomy): Eukaryota > Metazoa > Arthropoda > Insecta > Diptera > Drosophilidae > Drosophila > Drosophila eugracilis. Next base: position 2,193,232 of record NW_024571981.1, on the reverse strand, counting down.
CCCACTTGAAAGTACGCCCCTGAGTGCCGTGTGCCACATTGCGGCGGATAGATTGAAATGCGTTTGCATCATGGATTGGCAGCAATGGCCCGTAGCCGTGCCGCACCAGATCGTAACTCAGACAATTGGGCAAGAGACGCGTGTTGGCCAAATGCAAGATGCGATCTCGAGACTCAAGATATGGCTATAACAGATAGTCTGACTAACTGGCAGTCCGTGTATGTATCTCAATCTCAATCTCTGGCTCTATAGCTCTACCTCTAGCTGGAGCAGCTGGGCAGTTGCAGCATTTAGAAAGTAAATTTATCATCTTTGTTAGCCAAAGAGAGGCCAAGGCAGCGGGTCAGGAAAATTTCAGCAACTGTCATGGGGTTCAATGCACACACGCTTTTTCGGGGCGCGGTACGGGGACAACCCGACTTGGCCCCACTTGGCTCCCACTTGGTTTGTTATATAACTCCTTCGAACCGATCGACAACTTTCACACCCAATGCGCGCGCGCATGCGCATGCCAAAATATAAGCAAGACACGCACCCAAACCCAATCAAAATCCGAACAAAAGGGGAGAAATTACCAATGACCAGGGCATCCAGCGAAGACGACATAATAATCATAATCACCACCATCAAGATGGACAAACTGGGTAACAGTTGGGCGTTGGAGTTTCGCGGTGATAACAGCTTAAGGCGTCGCTGGGCGGAAGCTACGACCTTGACTGTGAAACCCGTTTGGCAATTTACATTTTCATTTTCCCCCGGGCAGAGCATTTTTCAGCCTGCTTTCCACTTTGCGTGACGTCGGCCGAGTGTCCAATATTTATATCTGTTTCGGGCGCTTTTATTTTCCGTTTAGTGTGTTTTTGCTGCAGAGTGGAAAAACTTCGGAAAATCGCGAGTGGAACCGCACTGAGCCAAAGACGAATGGTGACTGAAGTCAGGCCAGATGCAGTCATGGCATTATATATTTGGGCATTTCTATTACAAGAGGGTAGTCGAGACCCCACCACAGAGAAAGCTCATCGCAGTGGTTAGAGAGTGCAGATGTTAGAGAGAAGCGGAGAGCATCTTTAAATATTTTTTCACTGAATTATTCATTTTATCAGTTGTATATTCATTGCCTGTTTTCGTCCTTAAAAATATTTATAAATAATTTGTTAGATTTCGTATTTGGATTCGAATTGTTTTAAAAAAATCTTTCTCAAAATTAAGTTATGTTAATAATAGTGCAACTTTATAACTGAATTCGAAGATAATAAATTGAAACTTTAAAATGCTTGCCTCTTAGAGTGGGTAAATCCTATTATCTGTAAATCCTATTTGAAAAGCATATTATATGGCTAAAAATAATAATCTGGTTTATAAACTTCATGAATAATTTTACTAGTCCGTTATTGAAAGCAGGCTTACCGACATTTTTAAACTTAAATAGTAGAACTGCCAACTTGCTTGCTATCCTTCTTTACTAAGCAGCTTCGAGGTGTTTGGAGAGAAAAAGACAACGGTCACACCGCAAGTAGCGTCCTAATTCCATTAAATTGGCGCTCGAAGAAGTATTTGTAATTGAAGGACTTTAATGCGTACTGGTTTTTTTCTGAAAAGGGCTTAAGATGCAGAAGGCGCGTCCCAGCAAGGGCTCGCCCAAGGCAATTGGCGGTGGGCGCCAAAGTGGCCATTTCCGGGTGCCGCAGCTAACTGCCCAGCAGCAATTGCGGGCACAACAACAACAGGAAGAGGAAGACGCCGCTATGGATGCTTTGGACGATGCCTTAATCTTTGATGACGAGGAGGGCGGAACACGGATCGGAGATATATACATACCGCCCCCAGTGCCGCCACATTGCTCCATGGAGAGCACCGGACCTCGCTTAATCATTTCAAAGATTGTGAATCGGAATTTTAAGAGCTACGCAGGCGAAGTTGAACTTGGTCCTTTTCACCAGAGCTTTACGGCTATCATTGGACCGAATGGTAGCGGAAAGAGCAATGTCATCGACTCTATGATGTTTGTCTTCGGTTGCCGCGCCAATCGCATTCGTTGCAAGCGAGTATCCACATTGATCCACTCTTCGTCAAGTTTCCCAAATCTAAAGAGTTGCTCGGTAGCCGTGCATTTCAAGCAAATCGTGGACAAGGGTGACGGAAGCTGCGAAGATGTTCCAAATTCCAGCATTGTCATCGAACGCACAGCCATGTCGGACAACTCCTCGTACTACCAGGTCAACGATAAGAGAGCCCAACTCAAGGATGTGGCTAAACTATTGAAAAAACACCATGTAGATCTGGAGCACAACCGTTTCCTTATCCTCCAGGGTGAAGTTGAGTCCATTGCCATGATGAAGCCAAAGGGACAGACTGAAAATGAAACTGGAATGTTAGAGTATCTTGAAGATATTGTCGGAACCCAACGCTATATTCGCCCACTGCAGCAGATAAACCAGAGGGTAGATCAACTCACAGACGATCGAACCGAGAAGCACAACCGCTGCAAGCTGGCCGAGCGCGAGATGAAGGATCTGGAGCAGCCCTTCAACGAGGCCGTTGACTATCTGAAGAAGGAGAATGAGTTAGTGCGCACCAAATCCTTCCATGTCCAGAAGATCATAAGTATCAAAAAGAGCAAGCTGGAGCAGTATACAAAGGAGCACGAAGCCTGTGTAGATGAGCTGAAGACCCACGACGAGGGTACTGCTGCTCTGAAACAAGAGCGAGCCGAGAAGGAAACGATCATTCGAAAGGAAATTGAGTAAGCGCCAATCTATAGTGTTTTAATACCTTAAATTAAATTACATTACCACTTTGCAGAGCCTATGAATCTCTAGTGAAAAAGCGCGAGCAGATCAAGAAAAGGCTGGTGACTGTCGAGAGTGCATACACGGAGATTCAAAGCACTATGGAGAACACAAACAAGCAACGCAAAAAGGACAAGGCCCAGATAGATAAGAACGAGAAAGAGCTGGAGGATTTGCACAAGTTGCCAGAGAAAAATCAGCGCGAGATCGAGGACTGCAACAAAAAATTGGAGAGCCTAGAAAAAAACAAGGTGACACTAAATGAAGAACTTGAAAATCAGCAGGCTGCGCTAACGGAAACCACGGCTCCTCTAACGGAGAAGCGCCTGAAGCTAAGTGACGAGTTGGTGGGGCTCAAAGAGAAGGTCAACACGGCCAAGGGAGAACTGCAGGTATTCGAGTCGCAACTAAAGATTCTTAAGCAAGCAGAGACCACAGAGTCCAGAAAGTATGAGACTTTGAAAAGCTCCTATGAGCAATCGCAAAATAGTCTTGAAGAAAAGGTAACCAGGATGGACGAGTTAAAAGATAGCATTCCACGTATGAAATCCGATATAGCCAACAAGACAGGAGAACTGGATAAAATGGTCAAAGAGGAACGAAACCTATCAATGCAGTGCAACAAACTAAGAACAGAGGTACATTTGCACTTACAAAACGAACTTTATAGTATAATTTAGTATAACATTTAATTTTGTTCTCGACATAATTCAACTTTTAGATCAACGAAAGATCGACTGTCATGCAGGCTCAACGCTCCAATAACAAGGTTCTAGACTTCCTCATGCGCCTCAAAATGGAGGGGAAACTCCCAGGTGTTATGGGACGCCTAGGAGATTTGGGTGGCATAGATGCCAAGTATGATGTGGCAATATCGACCGCCTGTGGTCGCTTGGACAATATAGTCACTGACAACTATGATACTGCATCAGCTGCCATTGCTGCCTTGAAGCAATACAACGTGGGTAGGGCCACCTTTATCACGCTGGAAAAAATCGAACACCTTCGTCGTGACGCCAATTCCAGAATAAATACGTAAGTAATGGGAATCGTAAATTAATTTGTTTGGTATAATCCTGCTTCTATATATTTATGGCAGACCGGAGAACGTTCCCAGATTGTACGATCTGGTTAATGTTGAGGACGACCGTGTAAGAACCGCATTTTATTTCGCCTTGCGGAATACACTAGTGGGCGACGATCTCGAGCAGGGCACCCGCATCGCCTATGGTAGGGAACGCTTCCGAGTGGTGACTTTAAAAGGTGAAATGATCGAGATGACTGGAACCATGTCTGGTGGCGGCAATCGCCCCATACGCGGTAAAATGGGCACTCAGGTGCGAACGAAGACTGTAGAATCGGCTGACAGCTCGCAAGTGTCACAGAAGGCTCTAGAAGATATGCAGATTCAGGCGGAGGAGCTGCAATCCCGTATCAACTACTGTCAGGAGCAACAGGGCAGCCTTGAGCGCGAGATTCAAACCCTGAAAAATGGCGTACAGCGCGACGAGGCAGAGTACAAACGGCTGGGGGTAAGCATTACATCATTGGAGCAGCAAATGGCCAGCAACTTAAAGCAGTGTGAGGCTCAGCGCCAGCGAATGCTCAAAAAAACAACGGACGAAGGGGCCGTCAAGGAGAGGGAGGAGCAAATAGATGGAGCCAAACAAGAGCTCGAGCAAGCTCAATTTGCCGAACAGGCTGTATCTAGCCAAATCGACGAGATCCAAGCCCAGTATGATAAACTGAGAAACGAAAACGTGAAGCCTGTAGAGGCAAAAATTAAAAAGGTGGGCAACCAGATCGAAAAACTGGCTGCCAATGTGCGCTCCTTAAATGTGGCTTTGGCTTCCGCTGATCGTAATATTCAGAAAATCACCGGAAACAATAACAATCTCCGTGAGAACATAAAAGCTGCAGAGGAAAAATTGAAAGCTTTGAACGAGGATCGTCAGAAGTGTCAAGAAAAAAAGGATGAGCTGGAAAAGGAAGCCGAGGAATCAGAAAAAGCTATAGACGGGGCTAAGTCCCAGTCCTCTGATATCAAAAAACAAATAGATGAGATCACCAAGCAGGAGAATAAAAGGAACATCGAACGTATTGAAATAGATACAAAGTTACAAGCAGCAGCGGGTAAAATGAACAAGGTCAAGACTGACATTCCTGGATGGCAGGCCCAATTAGCACCTTTAAACCTCAACGAGATCCCAGGAGAAACTGAACCGCAAGCGCCACTTAAAGAACTCAATGAAGAAGAGTTGGAAGCAGAAACATTGGAAGCGTTGCAATATAAGCAAACCATGTTGGAAGAGGATCTGAAAACAAAGAAGCCAAATCTGGGATGCATCAAGGAGTTCAATGAGAAGCGCATTGTTTACCTAGATCGCGTTCGAGTCCTGGAAGACATAACCTCCAAGCGAAATGAAATGCGTGACAAGTACGAAGAGGTGCGAAAGCGTCGCTACAAGGAATTCATGGATGGGTTCAGCATTATAACTAGAAAACTTAAGGAAATGTACCAGATGATTACGCTAGGGGGTGATGCTGAGCTGGAGCTGGTGGACTCCATGGACCCGTTCACTGAGGGCGTTAACTTCACGGTGCGACCGCCCAAGAAAAGCTGGAAATACATCTCAAATCTCTCAGGCGGTGAGAAAACACTGTCCTCGCTGGCCCTAGTATTTGCCCTTCATTACTATAAACCTTCTCCACTCTACTTCATGGATGAAATTGATGCGGCGCTAGATTTCAAGAATGTGTCTATTGTGGGGCACTATATTAAGGTTAGTTTACCAAAGATTTCGAACTCATAATTCGTTTATAAATTCTTTTTTTTTCAGGAGCGTACAAAGAACGCACAGTTTATAATTGTTTCACTGCGTGTGAACATGTTCGAGTTGGCCAACTTTTTGGTTGGTATATACAAGGTCAGCGATTGCACAGACTCCATCACCATGCTAAACTACCCTCCGTCGCTGCCGACTCAGCGGCCCATGGTCGCTAACAGTCAGTATGTGGGTGAAACAACCGTTCAAGATAATACTCTGGTACCCGTTGAGAATCATACGCAAGATTCTCAGGTCAGGCAGTCGGAAAAAATATCCCGCTTTATAAATCAGTTAGGGAGGGAAACTACCTTTGCTCCGACCTTGGAAAGTACAGGAAGAGATACTACATTTGCGCAACATGTGGAGGGCACCGTTATTGCAGATGACATTCAATTGGTGAATGCCACGGGACGAATAACCACGGATGTGTCTTTAGATAGTCCGCCCTGCTCCCCAACCCTTGTTAATGTTTAACTTTAAAGCGAAGGCAAATCTGCACTGTATTATTTTATTTGTAGTTTATTATAGTTTTCTAAAGACCGGTTTTGCCATCTAGTAAAGCTGCATGTTGTAAACAAGTCTAAATTCCACATCCACTGAATTGGTTTAGCATTTAATTTCTTTTAAATTTTAAATGTTCATGAAGAAAAATCTTTGAAAAATACTTGGTTCTTAAGGAAAGAAAATAAAGCTGACAAGATTTAAAAATAAATGTTACATAAAAGAACTTGTTTATTTAAAAAGTTTATGGTTTAACATTTATATTCTTATCTAAAACTAGCCATAATCTTTGAACATATCCCATCAAGCGCCTGAGTTGTGCTATTCTTAATCTCCGTTATGTCGACGCCAGAATCGCAAGCTTTGGCTACCTCTGGATCTAGAGGCAGTGAGCCCAACATCGGAATTCCCATCTCGGCGCACATGGCAGCAGCTCCTCCGGTTTTAGCTGGAAAAATTTCTGAGCTATTTCCACAATTTCCACAACGAAAACTGCTCATATTTTCGATCACGCCCACAATGGGAATGTTTTGCTTTTTGCAAAAGTTGATCTCCTTACGCACATCTAGTAGGGCGACCTCCTGAGGAGTGGTCACTACGACTGCACGCAAGGAGTCTGGTTTATTGTCATCCTTTAGGTAGGTAACGACGGATAAGTGTTCGTCGGAAGTACCAGGCGGTGTGTCAAGCAATAGGAGATCCAGATTACCCCAGTCGACTTCACTTAGGAACTGCCGAATCATGCCATTCTTCTTGGGGCCGCGCCAAATGATGGCGTCATCCACGGAGCCGAGAAGAAACCCGATCGACATTAGGCACACATTGTCATCGATTCCCACGGGTGACCAGCCGTAACCAGACTGATGAACATTCTCACCTAAGGCACCCATTAAACGAGGTTGGGATGGACCGCAAATATCAATGTCCAGAACGCCAAAGTTGCTGTCCGGACAACTTCTAGCTAGGTAGCGAGTCAGTAAACTCGTCACCGTACTCTTGCCAACTCCTCCTTTTCCGGATAATATCAGCAGTTTGTTCCGCACATCTTTTAGAGACTCGGCCACCAAAGCCTTGCCGGGATCCTCAAGTTTCTTGTTGGGGTCACTGCAGATGCTTTGGTTAGGACAGCCGGCACAAGCGTTCCCTTTACCCGCCTGCTCGCTGTCCACACCAGGACAGTGTTCTGGAGGGGGCGCCTGCATTGCTTTATGCTTTAATAGTAGTTATTCCGAAAATTAATTGTGAAATTAAATGATAACACTAAGCTAGTGTGGCCAAATGAAATTTTTTTATCAATTCAAAAAAAGATTTAAAAATAAAAAAATATATTCTTTATACGAGAAATAATAAAAAAAAATAATAATAAAACTGACTTTATAGTAAATGTAACTATTATGAAAATTTATACTATTAAAGCAAAGTACTTTCCTCTACTTATATTAATAAAATGTAAATCAAATTTTGCTTAAGAGTATTTAGTTCTTACTAGTATCTTTTAAGGCTGGGTATTTTTCTCTGCCACGCACACGGCCACACTGCACTTAACTATTGCTTGTCATTGCATTTCGGCAACTCACAAACAAGTTTAAAATATACCCAAAAACCCCGAAAGTATAAAAATAATTTAGAGATGGAGACACTACTGGGTATCAAGGGCCCCGACTTCGTAATGCTTGCGGCCGATACCACCCACGCTCGCTCTATAATCGTAATGAAGGAGGGTAAGACGGAAGGTCTGCATTTTCTTGGCGGCTTGTGTCTCAATTGGTTCCGTTTTACTTAAAACACTTGCAGATCAGAACAAAATCCATAAGGTATCCGATAATCTGCTTATATCTACCGTCGGCGAATCAGGTGACACGGAGCAATTTACCGAGTTTATTTCAAAGAACATAGCCCTGTACAAAATGCGCAATGGGTACGATTTGAGTCCACATGCGTCGGCGCATTTCACTCGCAAGAATCTGGCCGAATATCTTCGTAGTCGTACGCCCTATCAGGTTTTCATGTTTGTGGCAGGGTAAGTATTTAAGGACCAGTTAATCATTTAAATTGCCGAATCTTATTTTATTTCTACTATTCAGCTATGATGCCAAAGATGGTCCTGAGCTCAATTTCATTGACTACCTGGCCAATGCATTGCCTGTGAATTATGCCGGTCACGGCTATGGCGCAATCTTTGCATCCAGCATATACGATCGCTACTGGCACCCAAACATCACCCAGGATGAAGCCTACGATGTTTTTAAGAAGTGCATTGCCGAGATCCAGAAGCGATTGGTCGTCAACCTTAAAAACTTCACTGTCGCCGTGGTGGACAAGGATGGTGTACGGAATTTGGAGCCCATCAGCGCCGCAAGCCTGGCCGCTTAGTTAGATTTTGATTCAAGCATTATAAATGCACAGTTTTGTAATAAAATGCGTCTGGATTTTGGTACGAACAAAAGATGTTTCACCGATTATTTGCTGTATAGGCATTGTATTTTTTTTTATCATTGTAAAAAAAATCGAATTAGAAATCAAGCAAAAAAATGAATCAATTTGCTGTTCGTACTCAAATTTTTTTCCTAATAATTGCGGACCAGAGAGGATCAATAAAAATGAAGTTTTATGTACAATTATAATAAATAAAAACAACTAAATATGTCTAATTTAAAAATTCGAATATCTTTTTTAATTACTTTTAAAAAACTAAAATACAAATTTTGAGTATTTTTGTGGTATTTTTTTATGCAAAGTATTTTCTTTTTTAGCCTTATCAGTCACACTAAAAGTTGTTACACAAAATAAATAGTATATTTAACACAATATGAGCCTTGAACAACAAACACCCGTAGATCCTCACAATCCCCACGGACTTGGTGAGACTAATCTCTTAATCTAAAAGGATCGTAAACTGATATTCCTTCTGCTAGGCGACCCCAACGATACCAGGTTGCGCAAGGTGGAGCGAGAAGTACTGATACCCAAGATAATGCGCGATCGTGCCAAAACGGAATTCTGTTCGAAGGAAGTGGCCGATTTCCAAGAATGTTGCAAGGCCAGCAGTATATTAATGGTGGCCACTTGTCGGAAACAAAATTCTGCCTTGAAGGAATGCCTAACACAGTGGTATCAAAACGAGGCCTTCAAAGAGGAATGCAAGCAGATATATCTACAAGAACGAGCCGATTATCGCAGCACCGGCATACCCAAAAAACATCGCCTTGAGAAGTTGTAGAATCCTCAAATAGTTCCTTATTGTTGTTTGCTTTGTACAAAAGTTAAGTAATTAAAACGACGCACGATTGTCTCTGTTACTGTGGTTTCCTGAATGTCTTCAGGATTGGATATAATAGTCTCTCGTTGGACAGTTAGCAGCAGCACATCCTTATCAGAAGTTTCCGCCACACGTTGAACACCTTTTAAGTTCTTTGATTGAAAGTAATCCAGATCAGTGGGAGCTTGAACTATTACTAAGAAGCTGGCATGAAACAAGCGAGGGCTTTGCTTGTAGATAACTAAAATTGGCTTATTATTATTTATCTTAGGGTTCTGGATTACAGTACTTACGAAAGTCACCTCCAAACTTAATGCCACTCTTGATCACCCAATTTTTGGACTTTAAATACAAATAGCAGGCTAAGTTCTCTAAAAATCTATCATTCATCTGTTTTGCTTCCTTCAAAAACATCTGAAAGTCCATTAGACTGCCAGCTGGGTTGCTAATCTCTAAAATTTTTAAGTAGTAGGCCAAGAAACAGGACTCCTCTATTCCCAGGAGCAGAGTTTCGTTATCGTCCCCAGATGCCGGTCCACCACGAGATTTGCTTCCCTTGCCAAAGCAACCACTTTCATACAGCGATTTACCCTGAACGTGGTCTGTGATTTCAACGGACAGTCCAGTAAATCTTCCTCGATAAAGTTTTCCATTTTGGCAATTCGGTAATAAAGTAAAATTGAAATTTCTGTTATGGCAGCGCTTTTTTTTGCACGGAAATGTGAACTGCATTTTTCGAACGATTTCAGTTTATAATTTGGCCATACTGCGCGGCATAGAAATACCAGAAAATCCTTAAGGCACTCTTAAACTTAAGTAGCTGAATATATAAAAAATATTTCTTACTTTTAGTATGGGTGTTTGAAACAATGTTAAATTTCAAATTGAAAAGCCAAATTGAATTAATAAAAAAAAATACTTTAAAAAATCTTTTAATGTATAATCGGAATGAAAATAACGTTGGCAGTTCCAAGCTATCGATATTTTCCAGGTACATTGATTTCCGATTAAACATCGGTATCAATCGACTATTCGATTAAAGACTGCAGAAAAGTCACAAGACCAGTCAGCTGAATTTCGGTGCTGTGTCGCAGTAGTGTGAAAAACACTCGGTAATATTTGATAGATTTTCATAAATTCTGTGCTTGAATTTGTGTGTGCCGAGCGTCGTCGCAAGAAAGCCCTCAAAATGACTTCCGCCTTGTATTTACCCGAGGAGAACATTGGTGAGTTTTCCTTTTCCGCCGCACCGCACCTCATAGTCGACCTCTGGCGAAAAATCGAAGTGTGAGTGTGTGGGTGCATGGGGTGGTTGGCTGCCCAGTGAAGCACCCCATATGTAACTCCCATAGTAACCTGGTTTTATGGCTAACCCCACAGATATGATTGCTGCCACCTCAGTGCTGCAGCAGCAGGCGGCGGACATCCGCACCAGGACGATCAACTGGGCATCGTACATGCAGTCGCAAATGATCAGTGAAGAGGATTACAAAGCGATCAGTGCTCTGGACAAGTCACGTGCCAGCTACTTGGCCGAGAACTCCAGCCAGGTGGTCAAGACCCTGCTGAATTTGGTCTCGCATTTGTCCAAAGACTCGACCATTCAGTACATACTCGTGCTGCTCGATGATCTGCTGCAGGAAGACCGCTCCCGGGTGGATCTGTTCCATGAGACGGCCGGCAAGCTGAAGCAGTGTATCTGGGGTCCGTTCCTGAACCTGCTGAACCGCCAGGATGGCTTCATCGTCAACATGTCGTCGCGTATTCTGGCCAAGTTTGCATGCTGGGGACGCGAGACCATGCCCAAGTCGGATCTGAACTTTTATCTACAGTTTCTGAAGGATCAGCTGGCCAGCAATGTGAGTTGCATGTGTGTGGTAGAGAATTAAAAGTCTGAAAGCATGTTAATGTTGCCTATGATATGTTTATGAAATCAGGAGAGCATGTGGAGTCTGTTTAAGCATATATTTCCTTTTTTTTAGGCAAATATTGTCTATAATTTTTGTATATAGCCGAAATGTTCTAATTCATCAAGCAATTGCACTGTATTTTTATAAAAGGAGCTTTGTTGAGTCCCAGAAATTAAGGCAGTGCAATAAAAGCAAAATTTTTTTATATGTCACTAGTTTCCTGAATTGTTTATAGGTTTTCCAATAAGTCACTGAGATTACCGCATGAAAGTTATATGTAAATAGTAGTAGCATGTTAAAGTTGTTTAGTAATATATTCCAATTGCAAAATCTCTAAAGTATTTCGAACTAATCTCTTTAAGTTATTCACCCGATAGGAACCGAAAATAATTAACTTTATTCAAAGCTAACAAATCTAATAACCTGCTAAGTGCATGTCTTGCCCGTATTGATTACTATACATTATTATACATTTCTAAATACTTTCTAATTAAATCAAAACGAAACAGATTTCGTATTAATCTGTAACCCAAAACGAAACTGACGTCGTCTTGGCGAAATACTCGTTAAACCTCTGCAAATGAGGAGTGTAAACATAAAGTTTGTAACTACATTATGACATACATCAGCACTCAGAATCTTGTCACTTCATATCCGAACCGTATTTTATCCTGGAAATTTATTTCGCAAAACTCACCCTTCCCGATCATCACGTGCAATCGTGTGTCATGTGTCACAAATAGCACCAGAATATAATTTTGTTATTTACCTTGTGTTCTTGTCCAACAAACGTATTTATCTGTTCCGCTGCACTTGAACCCTGTGAACAATTTTAATTTATATGCAATTTACCATCTATGAATCGATTGAATCGATGTCTGTGGACGATCCACCCCCACAACCTACGACCCACGACCTCTGTTCCCACCCTAGGGCTTAGCCTATCTGCAAGAGATGGCCCAGCTGGCCAAGCGGACACAAACGATCATTGTGCACACGCATGGACAGCATGGCAAAGACAAAGATCACCATGGCCACCAGTACAGTCCCACTTTGGCCCAGCTCCAGCAGCAGCACGAGCTGGCCGAGAGGGCCAACGAGAGCTATCGGGAGGTGGGCAGTAGCAGTGATCACCAGCAGCAGGACGGGAAATGCGTGATACCGGTATTCCAAAAAACTAAACCCAACAAATCCAAACTCGCAGCAAATCCACTCGCCGAAAAAAACCAAAACATCCACTTACCCACCCACAAAAACACGAATAAACTATCCAACAAGGGAGGGAGCACAGTCGATAAGCTCAAATCATAAAACAAATGCAAAAATAATTATAACTTACGTGATTTATGGAGGGGTCTCTTTTTTAAAATGTAGAATTTCTCAGTCTTTAAAGAACTCCCGTCAAAATGAATACATAAACTAAAGTTTTTTAAAACCCGTTTTTATACCATCAATAATTTTGAATGATGTTTCATTTAATTTTTAATTTTAAGATGTTTTTTTTCGTGAACCTTTTTGTGTAAGGTATTACTCTAAAAAATCGACTATGATCCCTGTGTTTGTGTGATATTTCTTAGTCTTTTCGTAACTGTTTACTAACCCGACTAATAGCGTGTGAGAAGGCTGCAGAAGAATCCGGCTCGAAGGCCATAACAACCAGTGTTGTCAAGCAGTGTATGAAAGTATCTCAGTGCGGTGTAACGGTAATTCAAGGTCCAGGTGAAGGTTAAAAACTACACGATAATCAACCAAAATTACACAAAGATAAACCAATGGCATAAGGTGAATTGTTCGAATACCCATTGATGTTGCATCTTCAGCTCTCTTTAAATGTTGTCCACTCTCTTCTTCACTCTTTTTCTTCTATTGTACGTAGCTTTTAGTAATTATCGTTGTTGTAGCTAGAGAAAAAATAGATTCCAGCTGATATCGTCATAACTAACAAACCTAACCAAAGAAAATTAATGTTAAATTCCAGAATAAACTAATGTGAATTTTTTGTCATTAATAGAACAACGAATACATCCAATCGGTGGCTCGGTGCCTGCAGATGATGCTCCGCGTAGATGAATACCGTTTCGCATTTGTAGGTGTCGATGGAATCAGCACTCTGATCCGCATCCTCTCGACCCGTGTCAACTTCCAGGTGAGTTTGAAATTGAAATATGTAAATTGTTTGGTACAATTTAAATTCGATTTCTTATTCATAGGTGCAATACCAGTTGATCTTCTGTCTTTGGGTGCTGACCTTCAATCCCCTGCTGGCCGCCAAGATGAACAAGTTCAGCGTGATCCCCATCCTGGCTGATATCCTCAGCGATTGTGCCAAGGAGAAGGTGACCCGCATCATCCTCGCGGTCTTCCGCAATCTGATTGAGAAGCCGGAGGATTCATCGGTGGCCAAGGACCATTGCATCGCCATGGTCCAGTGCAAGGTGCTGAAGCAGCTCTCCATTCTTGAGCAGCGTCGCTTTGATGACGAGGACATTACCGCCGATGTGGAGTACCTCAGCGAGAAGCTGCAGAACTCGGTGCAGGATCTGAGCTCCTTCGATGAGTACGCCACTGAGGTGCGCAGCGGTCGCTTGGAATGGTCACCTGTCCACAAGTCGGCCAAGTTCTGGCGCGAGAATGCCCAGCGTTTGAACGAAAAGAACTATGAACTGCTGCGTATCCTCGTCCATCTGCTGGAGACCTCCAAGGACGCCATCATCCTCTCTGTCGCCTGCTTCGACATCGGAGAGTATGTCCGTCACTATCCCCGCGGCAAGCAGTAAGTATATAGTACTCGTACTCTCGATGCTTAAATGTGCTGAGCCAGCGAGAACCCATTTATCTAAGCTACAACACCACATTAATCATACTCTTTTCCTTAGTGTGCTGGAACAGCTTGGTGGAAAGCAGATCGTGATGCAGCATCTGGGTCACGAGGATCCCAATGTGCGATATGAAGCCCTGCTGGCCGTGCAAAAGCTGATGGTACACAACTGGTTAGTATGGATTTTGAATGCTAATCCTCTAATGCCTTTCCCATATTCGCATGCAGGTTCTGTGATCCTCATTTCATTCTGTTTCAATCCTTGACCAAGATTATTTTCAAAATTCTATGTGAACTTAACATAAGTCTGTTTTGCTCTCTATGTTTTTATCAGGGAATACCTGGGCAAGCAGCTGGAGAAGGAAAACGAGAACCAGAAACAAGGTGCCGCCCCTATCACTGGCAAAGCCTAAGCGGTCCAACCAATCAGTCATCCATGCACAGGCACACAACAAATATTTTAGCCAGGCCGCCAGCCTGTGACCTTAATTAACAATAAGAGGCGTAGGAGGATCTACATACATCTCTAACCTGATTCTCCGCTTCTCCATCACACTTACTATGATGTTTGTTCTTGCTACCTTTAAGCGCATGTTTGCTCCCCGTTTAAACTAAGTTCTTGTTTAGCCCATACCCTCCGTCTACGCCCATTTACGCCCTCAGTCCATAGAACCGTATTGAAAGAACAATTCGATTTTTTGTTGGCATTCCAAAAAAGCAATTCACTGTAATGGCAGAGCAAATACAAACAGCTATCCTCTACGATTGTTCCATTCAATTCGATTGTTTATATTTTGTTGTTATTATTATTTGTGTTCTTAATTTTATATGTGCGCCGCTGTACAGAGTTTTTCTAAACCAGATGATATGCACTTCTTATGTATTATAACCGCGTCAGCGCATCCACAACTAAACAAATTTAAAGAAAACAAAAATATATTGTATAAACCTATCAAGTATTTCTTTCATTAAAAACTAAATCAAATAAGCATAATTGAAAAGAAAAATATGTATTGCATAATAAAGTTGTTATCAAGTGTACGATAAAGTTTTGCGACTGTAAAAAAATATAAATTAGCCAAAATTATTTAAAACTGTTGAATTTTATAAGCGTATCAAATGGTATGTGATATAAGAGAGGCGGTGTTCTACTCTCTTTCAATGTTCCTATCTTACTGTGACGTAATATTTGATCAGGTGCTCTTTTTGGGCAGTTTGATAGTTTAGTTACGAGTTAGTTGTTATCCAGGGCACGAGACCAATGGAACCTCTTAAAGGCCTCCTCTCTTTGTTCTATTGTTCAGTCGAGACACGTGATATAGTATAGTAGTAATATCTCTTTGTATTACGGCTGGACTGAAGTCCAGAGTTCTCTTTTCTGATAATGGAATACTTTTGCATGACTAAGAGATGGGGAGTTCCCTTAAATTTAAGCCTCTTGAATGGCAGCAGAGCTTTAAAGCTTGGGACTTAAAGCATTCGATCACAGGTTTCCCCAATTTAACAATGTATACTTTAAAATTAATTTTATTCCATACTTTTCTGCAAAGTTCTTCAATACAAAAACATTTTAGTTATAACTTTTAATTGTTTTTTTTATTATTTAACTTTTTCTTGTTGTTGTCACAATTCTCATCGGGTTTAAATTAAATATTCCACTTTTTATTTAAATTAAATAATAAATTGTCCTATTTAAACTTTATAATTAACATAATTGTAGTTTTTAGGTCTGTACTTTGTTGATTTGTAGTTGTTTGCTGCTGTTGCGGTTTTTTGCCGGACTGTGACTGAACACAATAATACAGTTAGACATCCTGCAGTGGTTTTGGGCGAGTTGATGGACAGCACCTTTACTTGGTGGCCGACTTCAGGTAAGCGATCAGATCGCCACGCTCGTTGGGCTTCTTCAGACCGGCGAAGATCATCTTGGTGCCGGGGATGTACTTCTTGGGGTTCTCCAGGTACTCGAACAGGGTATCCTCGTTCCAGGTGATGCCCTTGGCCTTGTTGGCGTCCGTGTACGCAAATCCGGCAGCCTGTCCGGTCTTGCGACCGATCAGTCCATGCAGATTGGGTCCAACCTTGTGCTTGCCACCAGCCTCAACGGTGTGGCACTGAGCGCAGCGCTGCACGAACAGCTTCTTGCCCTTCTCAACATCACCAGCAGGTACACCCATTATGGATTGATTTATGTGTTAACACGGACTCGACTATGGAATAGAAGACAATTGGATAATTAATAACTTATTTAAGAAACAAGCCCGCTACATAGCCTGAATTCTGTGAATTGTCACCTAAGTTTTTTCCAAAGTTCAACTAGCGGTTTTTGGAATCAATATTTGCTGTATTATCAGGTATTTTGCACGAATTTATCATTAACTGTATCATATATTTCTTATCATTTGTGGTTGGCACACAAAAGTAAAAAATAATTGAATAAATTGAATTGTATGGTTAATATACCAAAAAACAAAATTGTTTTCAAGTAATTTTTCTGTGTGTAGGGACCGTGAAAAAAATTTGTCCCCTTGGCCCCATTATGTAAACAATTGATAAGCTCGCTGCGGAAACGGAATTATTAAAATTACTAATGCTGTATGAATTAGTTGGCTCCTGTTCCTGATAAGGCTCTAGTATACCACTTTATTGTTATCTAACTGATTCTGCATTCTTAATGTTCCCCCTTTTTAGCCCACATATATTTTTTATCTTCTTTTACGCGCGGGTAAGCCAACGTCATCAACAACACACACATACAATTAAAAAAAAAGCTTTAGACGCTGGTCACATGTTGTTGCCCCCACACTCCCTATCTCTTTTCCACTCGCACATTCATTCGCCAATCGTCGAATAATTGCGTCAGAACCACTCAGCAACAGGCTAAAACTTCTCCAGGAAGCATCATAAGAAAAAACGTTAGCTGTTTATATAACTAATACTACCAGGGTCTGTGTTACGGTCAACTTGTTAATTGCCGGATAATAAGTTGCATGCAGCTATGTGAACTTGAGAGTGCAAAGTGCCGTTGCAATGAGTAAGTCACCTACACATACAAGCAAATACACTGGGAGAAAAGAGATCGGATCGGCAATATAAATCGATAGATGGGTAGAGCGCTGAATTTGTATCCAAGTTTTATTAAAGGCATTGCTTGGTAACCATATACTATTACTCTTATAATATATCCTATTAAATTCTAGCTATATTATATCACATCCTTTTTCTTTTTGTGTACAATAATCTAGAGAGTGAAAAAGCAACAACAATGTCAACATCTGATTTGGCCTTGATGAGAACTTTTCAGTTAGCTCTCGTGCGTATACATACGTATGTGTGCGAGAGGAAAAGAAAGTGCAATTGGAAAATTGGAAACTGGCCAAAGGCAGCTGTATCTGCCTTTGTGTGGGTGATAATGGGAGAGTGAGAAAAAAAGATGTGCGAAAACGGGGCCAACATCCAAATTTCCTTCTAAAGAGCGAATGTTACATAAGCCGCCTCCTTGCAAAGGTGAAACCTCTTCTTTTTTTCCTGATATAGAAATTGGCACATTGCGGAAAGCAAAACCAGCTTAGCAACCACGTGGCGCGCTTTTGAGCTCCAAAGCAAGCAGAAAAGATTCCAAGAATTGATATATTTTTTTTTTGCCAGACAGTGTGAGCGAGACAGCTGATGATCGGGTTTGCCACTCTCTTTGCTCATGTAATCAACGCTCTCTGGGTCTTTTTCAATGGCAATGTGACTTTGGAATGTTATTTTTTCTATTAATATTTCGCTGCTGATCTTTTCATTTGGAAAATTTATAAAAATAAACTTAATAAACAATTCGGAAAATCACACTATTATACACACACACAAGGACACGTTTATGTAATCTGAATCATCCCCCAAAAAATTATTAATTTGCATGCGAATAATTTTCACACCTAAAAATTATGCAATCCTAACTACGCGGAAGTTTTGTTTTCCATTATTATCAGGCTGAGAACGTGATAATCAATAACTTTTCAAGGTAGTATTTACGTCACTTAAAAATTCGAAAAAGTCCACCCACTACTTACATTGAACACAAACGTCGAGCGTCGCCGATTTTTCACGAATGACGAACGCGGGCTATGTCGATAAGTAAGCAGTGTGACCAGAGTGACCTGCGCCCACACATTAGAAAACGCTAACGGTTTTAATAGTATTTATGCTCATGAAAGAAAGGGCTGTGATTATAAACAGTGAAATAAATCTTGTTTACAAATTTTAATTTCTTTTGACATTTCTCATTTGGTTTTCTTAAAAATCACCTAAACTTATATTATAAAAACTACATCGCTGCATCTGTC
This sequence comes from Drosophila eugracilis, assembly GCF_018153835.1. NCBI lineage: Eukaryota > Metazoa > Arthropoda > Insecta > Diptera > Drosophilidae > Drosophila > Drosophila eugracilis. The sequence goes on along the minus strand of NW_024571981.1, from coordinate 2,174,796 downwards.
AAAAGCTGACTGCTTTATAACACCCTGCTTGGCGCAAAGTTCAAATTCAAACGCAATACAATAGTTTTTTCAACTTTAATTGGTTTTTAACGAAGCAAACCTTTTTAAATGTTATTCGTTATTTACGGTTTCAATTAAAGTTGAATAAAATAGCATTGATTTGCTTGGGTGATGTCATAATTGCCGATCTTGCTGTTTTGCAGTCATTTTTTCTCTACTTGTTTGTCTTGAGGAAGGCGATCAAATCGGCCCGTTCCTCAGCCTTTTTGAGACCGGCGAAGACCATTTTGGTGCCAGGAATATACTTCTTAGGATCCTTGAGGTACTCGTCCAGATTGCCCTCCGTCCAAGTGACGCCTTTCTTCATATTGGCTTCGGTATACTTGTATCCCGGAGCAGTGCCACTCTTCCGACCTACGATTCCGCCCAGATTTGGACCCACCTTGTGTTTGCCTCCAACTTCGTAGGTGTGGCACTGGGCGCACTTCTGCACGAAGATCTTTTTGCCGTTCTCAGCATCAGCACCCATCGTGAAAGTCTATAAGATTATAAGAAGAAGAAAGTAATTTAAAGGGAGTCGTAATAATTTTTATATTAAGAATTTCATTATAGTTTTGGTATTTATAGTTTTGTTATTTCTAAAAATGTGTTTCTAATCCAATGGAACTAACTATATGTATAAAGAGGTAATATAATATTTTGAGTAAATCAGTTTACTTAGTAAAAAGTAAAAAGAATTTCAGTGTCCCGTTTGAAAAGTGCAAGTCCTTGTCCACCTGCGAGAGAGCGAGAGCAACTTTCTTGGCCCCTCTCTTTGGCTGCACAAAGTTAGACGGAGACAGCTGTAAATGCACGAAAGCAAAACGAAATTGGGTCAGAAAAATAAGAAAAACAAAAATTGAATCAAAATGGCTATTAAATGAAAAGCAAACAAGCAGCAGCTCGAGAACTTGGCGGCACTTCTAATAGGAAAAGCAACCGAAAGGTAATTCAATTAGCAGACACAGGCGGTTGTGCCACCCCCTTTTCCCCGCCTCACCTTTCTCGTTGACTAGCAGATGCACATGTGCTTTGAACATTTCCTTTCAATTAAAACGCATTTTACGCACTCTTCTCTTCCGCCCCTTTTTGCTCCCCTCTGCCATGACTTTCCTGTGGCAAAAACAGATGCCACCGCACAACAAAACCAGAAAAACAGAAATAGGGAATAAAGAAAAAGACGCAGGCACCCAGAGGGATATAACGGTCAAACGGGGATGATGATTACTAGAAGGTGTGTCCAGTCTAAGTGATAAAAGTATTGGAATAATATATAACAAATAGAAACATATTATATATGTACATACGTATAAAATAAACTAGAAACACGTTATGCCTTGTACAGTTTAAATCATAAATAGTGTAAAAGTAATTTTTCGCGGAACAATTACATTTTCCAGGTGACTCTCTGTAGGTATCACGTGTACCACCTCTACGTACGTATGTACAAATATCCACATCGGGACATCCTGGCACTGTGACCTAACCTAATTTGCTCTAGAGCCATAATTTACCCGCAGGCAAAACTATCCTGGCTGTTGGCTCGAGTTGCCTCTGCCTGACCGCTATAAATAAATGGCGCAAGAAATTAAATTACGCTTGAACGGGCCAAGCAGAATGTGGCAGTGCGACAGGGATGGCTTTAAGGAAGCCAGTAGAGTGGGGGCATTATTGTTTACTAGATCTATTGCTGCGGAAGTCCATAAAAAGGTAAGAGGTGGCTCTGCAAATGGGGTTTACAAAGAGTGTTTTGAACAGGATACGAAAAAAAGAGTCTGGGAATGAAAGGGGATATGACAACGATAGTCGGATATTGAATTGGTTAGTAGGTGCAGAGGAAAAGAGGTCCTAGGGAAATGCAGATGTTTTTTTGCAAACATAAAAGGAGACAGTTTGCTTATTTTAAGGATACTTTTAAGTGCTCCTTTAATGATAAACTGCTCTGAAAACTGCATATATATTTTGATTTTATTTATTTATCAATTTTGTACAACCCCTTCAGTTCAAACTTTTGTTTATTTTCTTAATAACAAAATAGTTACATATGTACTCAGAAATATTAAGATTAGCTTGAGGTTTCTAATTTATGACTGGCATGACTACTATATAATACTTAATATAAATTTCTTGGAGTACTTCTAACTTGACCAGTGGAATTTGAGTTTAGCTTTATACCTAACTACTCCCCCTTATTTCTAAATCCTCGGCCACCGGGTTACCAAGAACAACGCTTTGGCTGTTGCGCAATTTGGCATGACTTTGATATTCCCGCCAAGCCACACCCCCCACCAGCTCATACTCATAAAAAACCACCTCCACAGCCCCAACCCAAAAAGCAGACATTTCTGGTTTGCCTGGCGCTGCATGGCAAAAACCCTACATTTCTTTCTCGTTCCCCTTTCATTTTGATTGCACAGTAGAAGTTCTCTAGCATCAATTATGTAATAAAACATTGTCAAAATATATAGATTTCTAGAATTTCTAAGAATAATAATGATACCCCAATTTCTAATCAGATATAGCACTAACTAATATTTGTCACATATGCTGTAAATGTTTAAGGAAGAACTACTGTAAATGTTACAGCATGTTTATACTACGCGCTTTTCACTGCTCTAGCTTCTTCTTCTTCTTCGGGGCTTTCTTTTGAGGGGATGGGGGTGAGAACTTGGAGAGATGGCTTCTTTTCTAGAACGAGGTCGCTGACTGCCCTTCAACGCTTTCTGCGGATGCCCGAAAGTTACATAAGCCCCAATAACAACAACACCGCTTGTTGGCTTTGCATTTTATGCTGAGAGAGACCGAGTGGGCCAGTGAGAGCGAATAGAATAGGGAGAACAGTCCCAGCATAAACGACACAGAGAGCTAAAGAGTAAGCTGCAGCGCTGCGCGTGAGAGCAACTATGGGAAATGTGTGAATGAAAAATTGCACAAAATCCTTCAGTTTAGGCAATTTATAACTGTTCTTCGCTGCGACTGCACTGCTGACGTCGCTGCACCAATATGTCAACGGGGGAGAAAAAGAGAGAGATTGCATCATGAAAGAGGTTGCTGTTTTAGGGGCTTTTTAAATATATATTTTTTCTTTCTTCTTTTTCTTATTTTTGGGGGGTTAAATATTAAATTATTTGGTCAACATTTTTATAGAAAATGTGGTCAGTTAACTCATGTTTTCATTTAAAATTGCTTTTTTTAATATATTAAATATTAAATTAATAAAAAATGTCTAAAAAATAAAATATGTGATTTGAGTTACAACAAAGTTGTAAAGTAAAATATGTAGAAGAAAACAATTGTTTAGCAATATTAATCTAAATCATTTTCATTAAGACACCTCTATACATTTTTCTGTATAGGGGGCAGCAACAATGCAATGCAACAAGCTTACCTGCTAGATGCGCCTCTCTCGCTCTCTCCCTTTCGCTACTCCGCTGCTTGTTGCTCTGCCTCTGCCTCCCACAATTTGGAGCTCTCTTGCTTTATGCCTCTCTCTCTTGTTTGAAAAGCACTGCTTAGGGCAACTGCGGCCGCTGCTCCGCTTGGCGTTTTCATTCAATCAGCTGAGTTCGCGGCGTTCGGTTCTCCTGTTCTTGGTTCTTTTCACCGTTGCACCGATCGAATACTACGCGCCTACCGTTGGAGGAAACTGAAAATCGTGCTGTAAATAATTCCTTTAAAACAACAAGACTCGGCGAGAACGGAAAATTTGTTCAGATTGTCACCTTCGAAAAATATCTGTGTTCTGCCACTGACACTGATTTTTTGGACAGCACTTCGGCCGAGGCTTACTTAGCTCAATTAAAAAAAAAACAACATAAAAAAGGTAGCCACCGCAAAGGAGCTGCCAACTTGCATATTACGGTAAGTCAGTTTAGGGGAACATTATTTCCTTTGACTCCCAGTGTTGTGTAACGTGCTACTCTTTTATGCTTCTTGTGTCCTTGCAAAGGCTGCACGTGTCCTTGAAATGCGTCAAGTGGTTCCTACGCTTCTCTCTCTTTCTCATCACCATCTCTCTTTCTCTTTCTTTCTATTCGATTTTACGCATTTTACGTAATCACGCCTAAAAGTTTTTTGTTTTTCTTTTTGCGTATTGCGTTTTCCTTTCGAGCGTAAATCTCGACTCGTTTTTCATTTGGTTTTATGGCCTCTACCCCATTCCCATTTCCACCCCGAGTTCCTTCGCATTTCCCTTATAAATTCTGATATGAACGAGAGCTTTGCGACTTATGTGCTTCCTGCCTAAAAACCAGATTATCCCATAAGGGTCTCGCCTTTTTATCGGTGAAGGACATCTGCATATGAAGTGGATGGAACCACAACTTGAAAGGAAAATCTATTTCTTTATTTATTTTATGGGAAATTGATTTACTTGGGTCTTTGTAAAACATTCAAAATCATTATTATCAAAATGGGTAAAAAATCTATATTCATGATTATGTTCAACATACAGCCTTACATATTTGAAATATATAAATACATTTGCTAAATAGGTTGTCAGTCAACATAAAATACGTAATTTTCATGTTAGCCATAAAATGTTTTTTGTAATTAAGCAATATTTGTTGAGACTTTTTGTATGTCATCTTAATTTATGAATTTGTTTGGTGTCGACATATACATTTTTGTGTCATTTCACAAAGTTTATTCTAATTATTTTTTAACACTATAATATTTTTATTGAAAAAGTAAGGTTAATGTTAAACAAATGTGTTTGTATTTATGTAATTGCATATTTTTAGACTATGAGCTCATTATTTTCCATGTGTTTCATATGTAAAACTTCATTTATTTTTCTTGAGAATCTATCTTGCCGAGTGAACTTCATAAATACTTAGCAAATTCTTTTAAAGTAAAAGTTGGCCCGGAGTTTTCCATCCCGTTGATTTAACATAACCATTCTTGGGAACTTTGAAAGTGGCTCTCATGCGAACTGAGGCACATAATCTTTATTTTTTCAGTTTGGTTGTCATAAAAAATTGGCTCATTCCTTTCTCTGGTGGCAGTTGATTACTTTTGGTCCAATGTACAAGAGTACTCGACGGATAAGTTCACACAAAAGTTCTCAAAGGCTTTTTCGGTCCCACCTCCTGGCTTTCAATTATGTCACTTCATCTGTATTCCACACACCAGCTGAGCTGATGTACCGCCCCCTTTTTGGCTTCAGTTTATTAATCATTTGTGCCTTTTGTTTATGCCTTGGCATGGCACTGGCATTTTTATATAGGCCAATGAGCCGCACTGTATGTGCCATGTGCGGCATGGCCTTTTGTTATGAGCCGCAGAGCTAGTTCACATGGCGGTGCCCCAACATCAATTACAGCATAAATGTTGAGAAATGGCTATAATTTAATTAATTTGCTTTGTCCTGCTGGCAGCGACATAAAACTTAATGATTAATATTCATCGTGCGAAGCTCACGAAGTCAATGAGCCAACTATAATGCCACCAATTGAACACTTGGCCATTTAATTGAGCGTTCACTGTATATAAAACATAACGACTACACTCATCTATACCATATCAGCTATCCGATTCTGTATGTAGGTCAGCTCGTTTGGACGTTCATTCCTTATCATATTATAAAGTGCACTTGGTGTCCCTCAATCGTGACTATAACCAACATATGGGACATGACGCCGCCACAGAAACCCCAAAAAAACTTATCAAACTTTGGGTCGTTTGTGTTTCATTTATATCACTCGGAAACTCTGGGAAGCCAGACACACACAAAGAAAGGAAATCAATATTTGCGCTTAAAATAATAAACCGAATGGTGGAAAACCAAAGCAACAAAGATGATAAGTTTTCCCTTGGGGATCAGTGAAATGGGGCGGACGTAAAGTGCTTGCCAGATAAGTAAAGCAAGCTCTACCTAACTACTCCCCCCACTTTCCACTAAGTGCATTATCATTATTGGAAAATATTCAAATGTCATTAATGACATTAACAATTTTTAGACAGCTGGCTGAAAAGATAATAAATAGATATTGAAATTGAGATATTTAAAAATTAATTGCCATAGTTTAAATGAAATGCAACTGTATTCTTCGTTTGTTTTTAAAATAATTCGAGAAGTTTTTTTACAGTATTGATGAACGATTTCTATGATTAAAAGAATTTCTTTTCGCAACTGAATATTTGTTGTTCTTATTAAGCAAATTAATAATAGTTCCTTTCACCCAATACATTTTCAAAAGATACGTCTTTATCAGAAAACCTAACTAGAATCAACTTGTTATTTATTACATCTATTTTCCGGATATGATAAACTCAAGTTAGAAAGCTTTCGCCAAACCAATTAAACAGTTTTATTGTTAATTTCCTAATTTTATCTACGAAATTTCAATTACCCAAAAGCGGAAATGGCCCAAAAAACCGAAATGAGCCTTGTCACTCAAATTTCGATAAAAGTTCACAGCTGGGTTATAGATGGGAGATGACTAGAATGGTTTGAACCCAAGTGAATTTTCCCCGTTGCGTTTGACTGATTGAGATTAGCTGGAAATTAATGACAAGGCATCAGTCTGGGGCTTACAATGAGCCCCCAAAACAATTTTGCCAACCAAAAAAACAAAAAAACAGACAACGATGAAGGGCATAAATTATGTACAACAATTTACACAGAGAACCAGGCGAAAACAAGGGCAGGACTTGCTGAAAATTCCAAAGCGTGCCAAATGGAAATTGAAAATGGTCAGTGGAAATGGGCAGCCAAAAGGGAGGAACTCAAGCTTGACAGAAGAGGCGGGCAGACAGCGGATGGACGGAAGTGGGCGTGGTCTGTCATGTCAATTAGATTTAATCGAAAATCGATTCGCTGATGCTTGAGCTTGCAGCGAAAAGGTCACAAAAAGGTTGATCTCATATGCAAAAAACGTGGGGTCAAAACCTGATGACCCCTTCCCTATCAGTGTGAGTGTGTGAGGTCTTCAATATTTTCCCAGCGTCATCTTTGTTTATTTTATGGCCCCTTTGAATAAGTGTTTTGAATTATGCATTGGCCACGATTGAAAGTACTTGAGAGGTTTTCCCTCCCCACGTTAAGCTGGAAAACTCATTGGAAAACTGAATCGCTTTGGTCAGCACAGAAAGTTTTAAAGTCATCAGAAAGTGGGGCAATGTGGGTTTGGGCAGAAGATTGTGTGTGGTCTTTGACTTAATTGGAAATTCTTGGCAGAACAAACTTTGATGTCCGAAAATTTGGAGTTTTTAAGAAAAAACTTTTTTTTTTAAATTAAAAATCTTGTTTTATGTTTCCAAAAGGATAAATATTTAAGACAACGTAGTCTTAAATTTTTCTTCAAGTAAATCTTTCACTCCTTCCATAAATTAGTGTTATTTTCGGTTTCATGAAATTGTTTGTATTATAAAACCTATTTAAGGCGCAAGCTGTAGTTGTGTAAAAGCTTATAATGATCTAAATTTGTTAGTCAATTAGTCCTATTTTAATTGCTTTAAAGATTAAACACTACAATTGCCCTTGAAGAAGTTTTTAATTGAAATTTAGTTTGTTATTTTCATCATTCAGTTTTAATTTGATTTTTATTTATTCCGTTTTCATTGCCTTCATTTGCATTTCATTGGGACATTTTCCGTTGTTTTATTCGTAAGTTCATTAATTTATTTAAAACCATTTAACGAGCCATAAAATGATGCCTCCCATCGTTGTAGCGATCTTCGTCTCGCTTTGCCTATCTGCATTTTCCACCATCCATTTGGGTTTGTTTCAATGCTGAGCCGCATTTGTTATCAGGCGCAGGCATAAAGATTTTCCCATCATTATGTAAGAGGTTAGCTCGGTCATAAAACCATGCTTCAGATCCACTCCCCCTTTTTCTGTAGACCCAATTCCCCCCTTCTACACCCAGGCAAGTTAACGAGCTGGCCACAATGGGACTTTGGTTTTTAGCTAATGAGCGACTGGCTGAAGCTGACCGCGCAATTTCTTTTGGCCAACTTTGAACTTCGGTTATATAGTTTCTTTATTTTTTTTCCTTTCTTTAACTTTATTTTTGGGTGTCCGCATTTGGTTTATTGTTTATTGGCTTTTCCTTCGCCTTCGTCTTGGTGTTTATTATTGTTTACGTTGGCATTTCATGCGCAATAATGGTATAATATTTGCATTTGTATTGTCTACGTGGCGTATGCGTAATAGTCGTGCCAAAAGAACAGGAAATGGACATTGGCCATAGTGGCCGCTTTGGCTAGATTGGCCATCGGGTATATTGCACATTGGCACCCCTTGGTTCTTCTCACTCCGGCTAATGGTTTTGTTTGAAAATATATTTATCTGTCTGGGGAATGTTTTTGCTATGCTCGAATGGCTATATACAAAAATATTAAAGGTGCGATTTCGCAATGGGTCAGTGGCTGGTTTATTAATTACTCTTGATGGCAAGGTGCGTTCCTGCGCTGTAAGGCTTGAAGTAAGCACAGTGGATTCTCCCAAAAATTTGTGTTAATCGGCTTAATTTTTAAGCTAGCTAAAAATATTCTTTTAGTCTTATTTTTAATCAAAGTTGTAAATTAGAATCTGTTCATGAATGTTTTGAATTTAAAGCTTGTTATTTGAAAAATGCATTGTTTGGTTAAGTATATAGCTAAATCTGTCTAATGTACTACAAGTATACGTATTCCCTTAGTAAGTTTCCTCTAAATACATATCTTCGAGACTTTCTAGCAAGTTAAGCAATTTAAATAATTCACAGAAGAAAATTGACTTGGGGCCAACCTAATTGTTTGGCATTTTAAAGGATTTTCTGCGGATCAGCGTAAAGTTTTCCCCGAACAGCTGACAACTGGTCTTCTGGCCGTTTAGGTTGTTTCTTCTGCTGGCCTGTGACGTCTAACAATTTTCCATTTAAACGGCATTGTCTGTGATGTTTGCATCTCATCCCAGCTGTTGTCCATTGTCAATTATATTTGTCTTTCTCAGGCCGAGGCGGCTACCTCGCTGGCCCAGTCTCCCACTACTCTCGTTTCCCTGTGTGTTTGTTCTGTGTATCTGAAAGATACTTGAAGCATAGCTGCATGTAGCTCGTATTCCCCAACTAGCCCGCAACATGGCAGTTTTTCTTTTTTTCTTCTTTATTTTTTTTTTTTTTTGGTTAATTTACATGACAACACGTTTCGAAAGTCAGTCAACACAGGACAGGAGGTGAAAAGAGATGAGGGACAGTTGTGGAATAACCAACAGAGATGGGGGCATTGTAAAGTAACTTGTAGATAGATACATTTGCTTGTAAGTTGCAAGTTAACTAGACTGTTACAATGTCGCAGTTGCAGTTGCAGGGAGTGGATACTCAGAAAGGGGGGGCAAAAACCTAGGGCACTTGCCGCCTTTTTTGCGGTTTTCCCTGTCTTCCAAAAAAAAAAAAAAGGGAAAACATAGCCCTACTCTTGCTGCTTGACTGCGGTTCTGGGCCAAAAGACAATGCATCTGCTGGCTACAATTTTCTCCTCAGCTTCGTTTTTTACTCATCTTACGGTTGCTGCAGCCACTGCAATCGGGAAATTAGCATTCTTATAAATATTTATTCAGGTTTTTCCCATCTTCTCTAGTGTGTATCTTTGCCTCTTTGAACTCCCATTATCGTGTGTGTTCAGTATGTGTGTGTGTGCGTTGTTAATATTTATGATTTATACGTATATCTCTTGAATATTGCCTTCTAATTGCCGACTCAAGTTGAACGGGTCCCCAACTCGACTTACGACCATGTGATGTCATTTGTTTGTTGTTTGGTGAGATCACGGCGCACCCCAAAAGAAGAGATGCTTACGCAGATCTGTCCACGATTTTGTCATGTAATGCTGTTTGAAAACTAAGTGGGGGGATCTCAAGGTCTCTCAATCTATTATTTAAGCTTCATTGAATCAATCAAACGGTTTACAATCAAGTGTAATGTGCGTATTAAAGTACAGCCTGACCCAATTAGACATCGTTATCTGTTTACAAAGATCTGCCGCTCTAAAGCTAGAGTCTAGACCTCTCTCTATCGGTGTCTCATTTTCGCTTTGTTTTCATATTACACTAGCAGCTTCCATAACAATCAACTACACATTGAGAAAAGAAAGTAAATTACAAAATAAAATAAATTTAAACCTAAAATATATTAAATGGTAACTATTTAAATATTTGATTACGATTCTAAGTTTGTTTCTTAAAATAATTTATTTAATAATAATTTTTATACGTCTTACACTTTTTATTATTTTCTGTGCAGCTTGTATGGCAATTTGCAAGTGATATTGAAGCCTCATTAAGACGGATGTCAAAGTGGGCTGGATGGGTGGCAGTGGGTCTAGGTGGGCGGGGCAGTGGGTCGCTGTTTGTTGTGGCTTCTGCGGTCGCCATTGTGGCTGTGGTTGTGGCTGTGGTTGTGGCTGTGTCAGTCAGCGAAGCGCTGAAGTGGCACGCGCTTGATAACAACACCAAGTCTCGAGCTCTCCCAGTTGCCATGTTTCCCGGCACCATTTCTGGTCTCCACGGGGAGACGACGCACTGCAAGTCGAGATGCGCTCATTTGAAATGCAATTGAAACCGCCAGAGACAGCCAGTGACATGACAGCAGATAGCGGTAAGCGGCAGTGGCTGCAATAATAATAACGATAGTACAACAATAACACTAGTGAGGAAAAGTAGGGGCAGTCACTTATCTATCAGGCAGGCAGTTTCCATTCGCAGGAAGTAACTAGAAGTTAACAGGTAAATACTAAATGGAAAGATAAGTGAAGGCAAAATGGGTCATAAATAGTTTCTTCTTTTGTATTGTTACAAGTTGGAAAATATTACAAAAAATGTTATTTTAGAAGGATTTAAAATTTATTTTAACTAACTTTTAACCTGCTTATCAGAGCAGATTTCAAACTATATTGCCTGCTTAGATATTGCCTTTCCAAACAAAAGGATTTAATCTAAAAACCCTTTGCTCACCAGTCCGTATAGATGTCAATAACATTTCTGTTTACCCAATTTACGGAATTAGGTTAACTAGTGTTATCAACGGCATTTCAGACGTTGCCGTCATGTCCCTCGAAATGCCAAATGGCAAATGCCAACTCCACCCAACACTCCCTCCTTTCCTGCCTTTCCCAACTGCCACTTTTTGCAACGAGTGATGGAGGGAATAACGAGTTGAAATGGAAAATGCATGAAAAGCACAAATTGATAATTGAATTTGGCACAGGCTCAAACTGCAGTTGTTGTTTAGCTGCTACTATTGCACAGCTTGCGCCAAGTGGGTCAATGTGAGCCGGGGTGACAGGCAAGAAATATATAAAAAGTACAGCGACAACAACAAATCACACATACATCAATGGTGACATAAAACTGTAGCCAATTAGAAGGAAAATGGAAAATATTTGTCACTCAGCTGGAAACAAAATGCCAGTGTAGGTGTAGGTACAAAAAAGAGAGGGAAATCCTAGCAAATCTATCAAAATTCTCGACCGATTATTATTAGCTGTTATTTGGCCATTACAGGCCCTAAAATATGTCAAGCTGTCTGCGTGGGTGATAAAACTTCAATGGAACACAGTGATGGGCCACAAATTACCCAAAAGACAGCGTCGTCATCAAAGATATTCGATTTCCAACACTCGGCACTCATAAATTTCACAAGAGCTGGCGCCCAGGATATTGAAATACATGACCCGAGGGGCAGGCACGAATCCCACAAATATTGTTGCTGGATATACCCAACAAATCTAAAGTATTGCATGTTCGCACCCATTTCTCCACTTTCCCTCTCCCTCTCTTATGAATACGGCTGGGCATTCGGTTAATTTAACGGCAATAAAAACATCACGCATACGCCCTGCGGTGCCAGTCGATGGTAGATGGTCGGTGTAGATGGTGGTTTTCCTACACCGAGGGGGAATCCAATAAAACAACTGCCTTGAAATTGTCATCGAAGAGAAAGAGAGATGGAGAAATGCCCAGTGAGCGATGGTCGGGTGGAAAAAGTTCAATCATTAGGTGGCACATGACACAATGCAGCAAGGCAAACAGAAAATGAACAAGGGGCACTAGCTAGTTGTGGGGAGTAAAACTTAAATTACCCTATAAATTCTAATTTAATTTTTTTTTTCGTTATATTATCTGTTGAATTCAAAAGGTTATTTTGATTTTTTACAGTAACTAAAATTATTTTTAATAATTTTAAAAGTTTTTAAAAACCGAAATACTTTTCCAAAATATCCAAGCACTCTTTTCCAAGGTGAAAAAGTGTCGGACGAATTGTGAAATAGAAAATGGAATTGAACGAGTGTGGGGAGGTGGAGAGGGAGGTGTATTATACACATACATATATCTATGTGTGGGCGAGTATCGTGTTGGCCCGTTAGCTTTAAAACGCCCACACCAGCACGATCTCTCGCCCCGTCCCTGTCTAACTGACACCACAGCAGCTGCATTCGTAGTATTCCAAAGATTAAAATGAAAACACAAAATATTTCTCATTCCCGAAATGTTTATGTCAAAGCTAAAAAGAAGAAAACGAAAATCCATTGCAGAGGCGGAGGTGGAAATGGAGTCAGAGGGAGGCGACACCGGGTGAAATATTTGTAAATTTCAGGCGAACTGAGATAAGCAGAAATGTGTAACCAAACCGAATCCGAAATAATCTTGGATGCCTTTCTATTAATCAGAGTGTGGAATTTTTCAAAAGTTAATTTGGGGCATAATTGCTTTTTACTTAAAATTTATTGATCAGTGGGTTTTATTTATAAGATCTGGATTTTCGATTGATACATAAGACATAATGATAGAAAAACTAAGTTGCATATTTGTAGTGGGTGACAGTTTTAATATAGACTTAATGGTTGGTAATAAGTATAAATATATACAAATATGTATTTGTAGAATAAAAAACAGATCACCATTCTAAAGTTTTCTTATATAACTTCGAAAAGAGTACACTAATTTCCAACATATGAAATTTAGGTAAAATTTTCTTAACAATATCCATCGTACTCCTAAATGTTCGGTGGCCTGGCTATCTGTATGATCTCAGCATTATAATGAGCCAAGCGAATGCGCAGGCGTATTTTGAGCGGCGACAAGATTGCTTACAAAACATACAAAGTGGAAAAATATTTAGCAAGAACCTAGAAGTAAAAGCGGTCCCCCCTCCAAAAAAAATCAAACGGGAAAAACAAAACAATATTTTTATGTGTCGCGTGGACGGGACAAGCTGCTGTCGTAGCTTTTTTTATTGTTGTCCGCTTGATATACGGAAATGTTTTATGAGCGGACTGCACTTTTTTGACTGTCGCCATAGATATATGGTATAGATATGGACACACAGACAAAAAAGCGTCGGGATTGTAGAACTTGACTGGGAATTGAAATTAATTTGCTGCCAGAAGAACCGGTGGGAGGGGATTTGTATTGCACATTGCATAATTACCAATGACAAAAACACACACAATCTTTCTCTTTGAATTGTATGTAATTTTTTTCCAGCGAGAGAAAAACAGGATTTTGTCCAATTAAGGCAAACATAAATTCTCAGTTCTTGAATGATAGTATGTGGTGTGGCGTATGTTTACAAAGTTTCACTTACAAAGCCGATTTGTATGTTTTTCCTTTATAATCCGTAACGAAGCGTCGAGCTTTGTCAATGAAACGCTCTCTGATGTCTGCCTTTAGTCAGATATGGAAAAACTGGAGCATGCAACGTTTCGATTTGGGCTTCTTTTTGGTCATACCACTCGTGTGTATACTTCAGTGCACATGGGCAAGGTCATCAGCATTGGATGGGTGGGTTGTACATATGTAACTCATTGGTTATGGGTGTGTGTGGAGCCAATGGAGCATTACGGTTAGAGCTGAGCAGCGGCGTTAGTTATAAAAACTAGTTTGGCCTACGCTGTAGGGTACCGTTTAAATAAATTATTGTTTTGGATAACAAAAAGTGGGGGCAGTGAAAGTCGTATTTATGGTGATAGAGCCTAAATAAATTTAGTTTGATTACAATCAAAAAGAAACCAAGTCTTTAGGTGAATGCCTTACGTTTTAGGGATTTTTAATTATTTTAGAAACAATTTTAAAAAAAACAATATATTATTTATTCAAGAGTCCTTCTATTTACGTAATGAAATTGAATAGATTTCGTAAAAGAACCCTTGAAAATATACATCTTATTCACATCAACTGTCCCGCCCTTCAGTATCATCATTCAATACACCATCAGTCAGCTTTTCGCTTGGGCTTTTTGGGGATTTGCTGACTGGCGCTCAAATGTCACGGCAGCCACTCGACAGAGAGTGATGCTTGAGTAGGGCTTTGAACCATTGACTTGCCACTTTGAATAGCAATCGACTAATCCCCCCACTCGATATTTGTCTTCTCCTTGCAGCCTGTGCGTTTCGTTTGTTCCACGCTTGTGACCCGTAGCCCACGTCCACTTTTGTGGCGTGTGCAATCCAAAAGCCGCCAAGACGACTTACTCGATAATGAAGATGAGCTCGCCCAGGATCATGCAGCAGAAGCGGACAAGCAAGTCCTCCAATTCGTCGCGGGTCTCGATGACCACCTCGACGGCGGAGGAGAATCTCCTGGAGTCGAAGCTCTTCAGCTGGATGCGTCTATTCCGCTTCGCCTCGCTGCTCTGCCGCGCCGAGTAACGGAGCTAGTTTATAAGATCGAGATCCTCCACATGAGATCTTCAGTACCCTCTCCACCCCCAAACAAAATGTTAAGAGAAATCCATATAACAGATACTCGAACTAGTTGCCGCTTTTCAGTCAAATTTTCCTATATATAATGAGAGACACCAACAGAAACACCAAGCTAATGTCACCTTAACTTTTCCAGCAATGTAGAGAATAAGTATTACACAATGAGTAAACAAGAATACACCTCCTATCAGAAATACCATGTTAAGTTTAAGCTGAAAAGCAAAGTACATATATCAAATCCAAGGAATACAATGTTTAATTTAAGCTCCTTATTGGGAAATCGAAAACAAGTTTCGTTCAGTTAGCTCTTCACAATTAAGTCAATTTTTAGTGTAAATTCCGTAGCAACGGAATTTCTCGCGCCTTTCGTACCTTTTGTATTGTAATAAGTGAAAATAAAAACAAATGAGACACTTACAAATTGCAAACTACAAGCAAATAAATATTTAATCATAATCCACTTATTGCGTTTATTCGGGTTTATTAGTGCTTAAGTTTTGAGAACAGCCGACTACAACACGAGGTATATATATTTTTGTAATTACAACACTGTTTTGCGTGTCACAAACAAATAAAACATGAAAGCAAACATCCAGCTATTAAATAGATAAATATATTAACTAAAGATGCGAACAAATGCAGTACTAAACAATACCAATACAATGTATACATGTAGAGGAATATATTTACACATCAACTTCAAATCAGAGTCTATGCAAATGCGCTTATCCAACAAATATTTAACACTGATTCACAATAGTTATCCAAGCCCAGCAATATGAGAAGTGCATTTAACCCAAAGAAGTTGCCAAACGACAGCAATTGTTGTTAACACATTAGCAAAACTTGCAAAAACACAATAGTATCTTAATTTCTGTACAACCTCAGAATGTAATAAACATATAACGATAAATAAAACTACGACAACAAAGAACAAATACAGTTATCAGAGATTTTCGAAATTCAAAAATACTTATTAATTAGTTAGTAAGCCAGAATGCAACCCTGCAACATGAAAATTACAGTAATAACGGTAAATGCCAAATCAATGAGAAAACTGTACTAGAACATAGCAATATCACTGCAGCAGATAATTGTTGATAAAAATGCAATAAATCGATATCGATCAATAAATAAAGTCTTTAAGCTGTTGAGTGTTCATTTAGTTTGCGTTTTGGTTTTAACTTGGTTTGGGGAAAAAATACACAAAATGCTGTTATCAAAGCTAAAATATAAAATTTTCATGTAAAACTTTTGAATAAAATTATTTTTATTTCATGAAAAATGTTTTTGTTCTAACGTTGTTGTCATTTGAATTGTACTAAATGTTCGCGGTCTAAAGTTTAAATTATCGAGTAGTCGATAAATTTCGGTGGAGCTACATATGATTTTGCGCTTAACAGCACCATTACATATCACAGGGTGACTAGAGTAATTACATTATGGATAATGGATAAAATTAAAGACATGCAGACGAAGAATCTACAAGAAAGTTAAAAACGAATTGTCTTGATATTGCGAATATATTTAACCACCAATTTATTAAGAATCCTATGGATGATGCCACGTATCGTCAGAAATTTCATAGGAAGTATCTTCAATGCGTTGAAATAATTCCGCATTATCTACAAGTGGGAGGGTGACCTCCGCAAAGAAACCTCATACGTAAGGGCTTCTTAATTATTCGTCATGACCACGTAAGAACGTGCATTTCATTACTTGTTAAGGTTGCCCAAAGTTAATTTTTGATTTTAGAGCAATGAAAGATGTATGTCGAGTTTGTCTGGAAAACTACGAGAGCATGATCAATATATTCGAAGGAACAGAAGGATGCGGGCTATCCATTCCAGAGATGATTGCCCAGTGGTCTGGTCATCAAGTTGAGAAAGGTGATTTGCTTCCGGAAAACATTTGCCTTACTTGCCTAGAAGACGCTCTTATTTCCTTCCAAATTAAAAAGCCTAACGAAATTGACCACCAGATCGTATGCAAAATTCAAAAATTTCAGAGTATCCAGGAGGATAAAATATCGGACTTTGAAAGTCAGAAATCAAGCGACAGCAGAGAATTGAAGTATGAAATTGAAGATGTGACATTTGGAGAACCTGTACAGTTCTACATATTCGAGGATGAGATATCAGTCAGTGATTCTGACCAATCAAACTGCCATATTAAAAAGAAAAATAATGGAGACATGCCAGTCGATCAAATAGACCGAATCCATAGCAATAATCAAAACGAAGAAATGGGAGAGATATTATCCAGTGATAGTGCACAATCCATATCCAATACTGAAAATTTTGACAATGCTTATTACGACCGTAATAACGATGAGAATCTGAGTAACAATCAACTTGCTCTGATATGTTCTTATTGTCCGACGTCTTTTTCCCAAAGTGGGAGTCTTCAAGCTCATATGCTAAATAATCACCCAGAGCACATTGAAACATTGCCGGCAAAACGGATTTATAAGTGTTCCTACTGTCCAAAGATATGTTTAAAACCATCTTCTCTACGGTCTCACGTACTAATTCATACAAATGAGAAACTTTATAAATGTAAGCTTTGCAACAATTCATTTTTTTCCAAGTCCCGTTTAAAAGTGCACGAAAAGATTCACACTGGAGAACGACCGTATAAGTGTCCCCATTGTCCAAAGTATTTTCCATGTAATTCTGCACTCAACCGACATGTCCAAATACATAACGAAAACCGACCGTATAAATGCAATCAATGCCCAAAGTGTTTTAAGTACATACATCTTCTTAATGTCCACCTCAAAACTCACATGATAGGGGCGACGTACAAGTGCTCTTTTTGCCCTAAAACTTTTAGCCAACTTTCGGATACTAAGCGGCACATGGAAAGCGCCCATAAAGAGTTACAGACTTTTCAGTGCCTGCATTGCGAAAAGATATATACAAAAAAGAAACAATTAACCAGACACATCCAAACTCACATAGGGGAAAAATTGTTTAAATGTGACGTTTGTTCAAAATCTTTTAAGTGTAAATCTTATGTATGGAAACATATGAGTGTTCACATGGAGAAGAGGCCTTATAAATGCGATATTTGCAATAAGTCTTTTAAGCGATCAAGTCATCTCAAACGACACCACCAGCTTCACAACGAAGAAAGACCATTTAAATGTGATTATTGTCCAAAGACATTTAAACATAAAGATAATGCTACGGTTCACATCCGTATTCACACGGGAGAACTTCCTTATACGTGTTCCTATTGCCAAAAGGGCTTTAAGCAACGCACCCAACTTGAACGACACATTCGGACTCACACAGGAGAGAAATTTAAGTGCGATTATTGCCCAAAGACCTATATAGATCACTCATCGATTACATCGCACTTACGGACTCATACAGGGGAACGACCATATCAATGCACCCACTGCTCCAAGTCTTTTTCGCGAACATCCTCTCTACAAGCACACATCCGTAGTCATACAAGAAAATTGGAAACTGAAGCTATTGTGTAAAACACAAACCAAAGTTATTATACTATAAAAGACCTATTAGTTTATGACTGTCACTAGTTTACGAATTATGTTTTTTAAATGAGTTGAAACATTCCATATATCTAAAATAAAATGTAAGAATTTGGTTATTAATATTGTGAATAGCTAAATAATAAATAAATTAATGATCTATCAAAAAATCCCATCGAAAAAATATAAATACTTCAATTTTGATATGTACTAATATAAATCTATTTAAAATAGTTATGTTTTATATAGATAGATTAACAATTAACAATTCTGCTAACTTGATCAGTTAATTAATTTCAAATTATTTCGATAACAGTTCGATAGCACGTATGTTAATGGTGTTTACAGTGAATACCTTGACACAGGGTGATCAATGTACTTACTGAAAAAAAAACAATAGAAACATTATTTTGTGTTAAGCGGAAAGATAATTTAATAATACTTAAGCGGTATAGTGTTTATTTGATTATTAGTTGGTGCTTATTAAAGCGGGACCTTCTCGTTTGCAGGGCAATGGAAGATGTATGCCGGGTTTGCCTGGAACTCCACGATGACATGGTCAATATATTTGAAGAGACGGAAGAATTGGGGCCTTCCATTCCGGATATGATTGCCGAGTGGTCTGGTCATAAAGTTGAGAAAGGCGACTCTCTTCCGGAAAACATTTGTCCATCATGCCTAGAAGACGCAAAAAACGTATTCGAATTGCAGGAGGTATCCGAGATTGGCTACAAATACTTATGCCAAGTGAAAGAGGAAAGCATCGAGGAGGATTTACTAAACGATGAATTCGGCATTATATCGAGCAGTGCGAGTGAAGGATCAAGGTCGTTTCAAGAGTTTAATTGCCAAGAGAAACTGGATTCAAATGAAGAAAACTTTCATAACCAAATTGGTTACCCGTTCGAGGATAAGATAACACTCAGTGAGACCGATCAATCCGATTCCCACATCAAAGACGATAAAGAGAATGAGTTATTTGTCAGGGAAACTAATAAAATCGATTCTCATATTTCAGAAGAAAAGGTCAGTTATATGTCAGTGGGTGAAATTAAGCCCGATTGTCAAAATCAAGAAATTAAAGACGTTGTGTCCAATATTAAGGAGGATGATGATAAGGATCATTGTAGACCGAAATCCTTTCTATCGCATGTTACTTCTACTCAAAATGTTGATCGACCTCACAAGTGTTCGATCTGTATGAAATCTTTTGCACGATATTGTAGTTTTAAAAATCACCTTACGACTCACGAGAACAATCAAAAAAATGAGTGCGACTCTACTTCAGATTTTACAATTAAAGCACCAACATACAAAGGAAAGCGATCCCTCAAATCGGAATTTATTGGGAATAATGCTTTCCCTAAGGTAGAAGAGACCATTCCGATAATGCCTCTTCTAGACCAATATAGCGCGGATAAAGCAGTATTTCAGTGTAGTTACTGCCTGAAGAATTTTTTATCTAGCAGTTCTTTAAGGATGCACATCCGTGTTCATACTGGTGAACGGCCGTATAAATGTGACCAATGTCCGAATGCTTTTAAGCAACACATCGACCTTAGGCGACACATTTTGACTCACACAAAGGAAAAACCAGTAAAGTGCAAGTTTTGTGAAAAGTCTTTTACACATCATAGTTCACTTAAGTTCCACATGCGTCATCACCCGGAAAAAAAAAACCAATGTCATTTTTGTCAAAAATTCTTTCTGCACTCCACTTCATTAAAAATACACTTACGTGTTCATACTGGTGAACGGCCGTATAAATGCGATCGATGCCCCAATGCTTTTAAGCAAAATATCGATCTTAAGCGACACATTATGACACACACAAACGAGCTTCCAATGAAATGTACAAATTGCGACTTAACCTTTCGACATCATAGTTCCTTAAAATTCCACATGCGAAAACATGACGGAGAAAAATTTAAATGCCTTCTTTGCCCAAAAACTTTTAGGAGATTTGTCGATCTTAAGCACCACAGATCGACTCACCTTAAAAATCGATCGGGAAAGAAAAAACCTAGGCGAACGTATACAATGTGATCATTGCTTAAGTTCTTTTACAGACCCTAATAGTCTTAGGGGTCATATGCGTATTCACACGGGAGAACGTCCTTATAAATGTACCCACTGTGAGATGGCTTTTATCTGCTCGGCCGACCTTAGGCGACATACTTCCAAGCACACGGGAGAAAA
Organism: Drosophila eugracilis; assembly: GCF_018153835.1. NCBI lineage: Eukaryota > Metazoa > Arthropoda > Insecta > Diptera > Drosophilidae > Drosophila > Drosophila eugracilis. The sequence goes on along the minus strand of NW_024571981.1, from coordinate 2,154,371 downwards.
ACCGTATAAATGTGATAAGTGCCCAAAGGCATTTGTGGATTCTAGAACTCTTAAGGCGCATACCCGAATTCACACGAGTACATGACATTACACAATTGTAAATCAACGGCAAAGATTTCATTTCCGGGCTTACACTACTCATACTTTTACTTAAAAAGAGATTTTATAATATGTTTTATGTACAGAACCTTCTGAGCTGTCCGGTGTATAGATAAGACTATATATATTTATTAGTTTTGTTATATGAATTAGGATACCACATATGAACCCCAGCACAAATATCCAATTATTTTAAAGAACAATTTTTAAAATGTTACCTACAACTCTTGTTTATGTGGTTAAATGAATTCTTTTCGTTTTTAATGTCGTCGGAAAATTATATTGCCATTTTTGTAGGGTGTAGCATAGAGTGACGTATATCTCTAAAAAACCCTAAATAGTTTTTAATAAAACTTTTTATAACTTGTATACTTTCGAAAATAAAACCTTACGTTTAACAATAAAGACAAACTCAAACTTTTATTCAAAATCTTCTTAGATTTATTTTTCAATAAAGCTTTCAATACTCAACTTTCGTTTTAAAATTCAACAAAATAAAATCGTAGGAGAGCCCGCTTAACAAAATTAAAAATAAGTTAGCACATGGAGAAGTTTAGTTAAATATAATTAAAGGTGATGCATGAGTTAAACAAAAATAACTCTAACAATAGTTAAGAGAGTTCTAAAGGTCAAAAAACTTATATAAGCTAAGGCACCGAATTGGTTGCAATCGCAATGGGCCATGTGGTGGGTCCCTTAAGCACAATATCCTCCAGAGCATTCTTGATCTTGATGAAGCGTCGCTTGAATTCTAAACCGCAGCCCTTTGACAGCCGGAAGTCCACAAGAATCTTTCCATCCATTTCGATGATGTGGGCTTTGAAAACCAATCGCAGCTTATTCCGATCAACGGTGGAAACGGTTACCACTCCATCTTCACCGACTTTGCACGTATAGCCACCCAGTCTTTCGATGGTTCCCACCAAACGCTTGATAGTGTCGTCCCATCGCGTGGTTACAAAGAATCTGGTCATTCTCCTCACTAACCTCTGGAAATAGTTCTGCGAGGCGTTCTGCGTTTGGTTCATTTGCGTAGCCAACAGGAGATCGTCGAGCAGTGCTGGCTGGGAGAAGGAGTAACTGAGCCGTGCCTCCTGAGCCAAAGCCTGTCGATCACCGTTATCATCTTTGGACCTTCCGCTGCCTAGTCTCATATTAAAGTCATCATCACTACGCATGGTTGGCATAGGCTGAGAGCAATAGTTTCGGGAGATGGAGTCATCCAGGCCATTGCTCAAATGGGCACTCGACTGCAGACGCTGACGCTTAGCCTTTGGCGAGCAAATCTCCAGGGCAGCTGCTGAGTCTACCAGGTCATAGGAACGTTCTGTGGAAATAAAAAAAATATCATTAGAACTTGAATTTAAGATTAATTATTAAAAGTTATTACATTTTATATATTTATGTTATTAATAAAATACAAAAATCATAAACACAAAGAGCAACTCAAGAATAACGCAAAAACCATTTGGTTTTTGGTAATAAAGCTCTATGGAAATTAAAAACAACCATACAGCTAAAATCACCAAAGAACAAATAATATGCAAACAAAAAGGCAACTTAAAAGTAAATTAATAACTTTTTTTAATAAGCAGCACTTCAGTTATTTTTGATGATTGATCTACCAAAGCCAATGCTTTGGTAATCTAGCTTTATGAAGTAGTTTAAATCTATCATACAGCTAAAGCGCCAAAGCAACGGCAGAGCAGTTTCTCTTTTAATCACTTGTTGATATGTAAATTCACTTTATTTGTAGAAGATTGCCTCACTAGCAGCACAGGCACAGAGCGACTCCCAAATTGTCAAAATCATTGAGAGTCACTAAGTACCTGAGCCATTAAGTGGACTTGAAAAATAGTCACTTGCACATTGATCCATTTGTACTTTATATACATATATACATATATTCTTACCATTATCTGCAAATTGCATGTTGCACCATTTGTGATCCAGGGTTTTCTCCAGAGTCAAACGTGTGCCAGGACTTGTGGCCAACAGTTTGCGAAGCAGTGATATAGCCAATGTGTCCAGTTTGCTCCAAGGAGTCTGCAATTGCCAGTGATCATTGTCCTTCCAGTTGATAAACTCTGTGCAATTGATGGAAGGCTGATCCCAGGGCAATTCTAAAAACGAAAAAAATATATTTATTAATAAATATAAAACAAAGGTAAAAATAATAAAAACACATGAACAAATTGACTTGGCAAGCAGATGAAATTTGAATATCATTCCTGTATTTGTGGCTGTTGTTGTTTCTGGTGCGTTGCTTAAGCTATTTAAGCTGGAGCTTTGGTATAAAAGCTTTAGATGATATACAATGTGCGTGAAACAATCTACAGCTAGAATACCAAAGAAACAGCAAAAATGATAAATAGTGCAAGAGGAGAAATGTGAGCGCATAAAACCGAAAAAATGGGCTGAAAGATAATGCATGTGACTGATATTAATTCCGTTAAATCGATGTTGTTTTTAACATTAATTCACTTTTTTTTTTAATCGTTTGTCATGAAAGTGCACAAAAATCACGCAAAATAACAAAAAATTAATTAGCTTAAAAGGTTGCATTTGAATAGAGCACAAGTAAAGACAAGTTTTTTTCCGGGAATTTCACTTACCGCCAGCCAACATAGTAACCAGTATAACGCCACATGACCAGAGATCAGCAGGCTGGGCATGATATGCCTTTAGGAGAACCTCCGGTGCTACATACGGCAAGGTGCCGCAACGTTTGTCCAGCAGTCGCTCCTTGCCCTTGCACCTGCTCCATGGTAATGCAGAAATCACAAACAGATGGCAGATAAACGAAAAGTGCAGATGAAAAGGGGAAATAGAAGATAAGGAAGAGAGAATTAGAATTAGTTCGGACTTTAGTCCGATATTACACATGAAAAAATGTGAAGTACTATTATAAACAAAGATAAAAAAATAACTAAAATGAAAAGTACTCTGTTGACAATTTGATTCTTGAAAGAAACTTATTATTTTTTTAAAATCACCCCTTTGTGATACCAAACTGTTTATAAAAAAATCGCTGCACTAAGCTAAAGCCAAAAAATCGAATGACCAGCCAATATAAAAGACATAAGCTCAGGTTGCGCAGTGTAAACAAATAAGCTTTACAGCGCTGAATTGATCATTATATAGATGAAACTTATAATTGCTGACTATTTTTTTGCTCAACTATTTTAAACTCACTAATGCTGGCTAACTATTTAAATGAGTTTTCGCTTAGTTGCAAACTAAAACCACCAGGGGCATGTTTAGTTTGGCTGTTTGTGCCGTCAGCGCTTTCAATTAACTATTCTCCTTGTTGGTCAGTTTTGTGCTATGAAAAAAACTTTCGCCCACCGGTTAGCCAGCGTTAATGGATTTTATAAATTTTCGCGTAGTTTCGATTTAATTTCAAGTATTCGTATGAGTTCTAAATTGCCTGCAGTTATCTTCTACAGCAGATGGTAAGCAAGGGTACACATTTGCTAATTTAATAAACTGAAATCAATACTTTTACCGGATCTAAAGATATTAAATAATGCTGTACCTAATACCTGAACATGGTGGCCATTCCAAAGTCCGATATTTTCACATTGTCGTGCTCATCGAGTAGGAGATTTTCCGGCTTCAGATCCCGATGGGCAATCCCACGCTGATGCAGATAGTTGAGTCCGGACAAGAGCTGTGTGAAATATCTTTGTGCCTCATGCTGTGGCATTCCCACATCGGGCTCTGCAAAACAATAAATAAACAAACGAAAATAAAGTTTAAAAACTCGCTTATTGCATATGAAGGCAGTTAGCGGATGTCAATGGGCAGATCCAAATAAAAAAACATTTCACGGAAATTGAATTAAAATTTTCAACAATTTTTGCAATGCAATGCAATTCATATTCCGAATATAACCGAACTCTTTCTGTAGTTATGTGTTTGTATTTTCATTATGGATATTTTCCAGCGAAATTGAACGCCTGGAAAATGGGGAAAATGTGCAGCGGAGCAATACCTCACACAGGGCAGGTGGAAAAACAAATGTAATGCATTCTGATGTGCGTGTGTGTAAAGGATTTATGGGCTTAGCCGGCTGCAGGACCTTCCATGGAACAACAAAAAACAGGATAAGACAGCCACAATGCAATCAACAGTTTTATGAAATTTTAATCAAGGCCCGGATGCAAACAATGCCAAAATGCTTGTTTAGTTTTAATGTTTACCTGTTGGTTTTTGAAGTAAAACTATCACAGGCAACTTAGCTTTTAGTTTTCTGTCTTCAAGGCTTACTCTCTAATAGTAATAAAATCCTCTAGACGTTGGTATAGCTATACATTAGCTAATAGCCTTTTACTTTGAAAACATTAAATGTTACATTTTAGATTTAAACCTCAAAGTTTTGCCAACTTGTTAGCCACTTTTGAGTAAAAGGGGCACTCGGAAGTGCACTGAAATAATCGGAGGGGAGATGCAAACGGAAGGAGAAACAAAGGACTATACAAAGGGTAGGAGGTTATCACCTGGGGTTACCAATGCTAGACAGATTGTATTTCCCTTGCCTTTCACCTGATTGACTGTCAAAGGCAGCCGCATCCTGCAGTTGAGATCAAACATCATCATCTCATTTCCCCCATCCATCCGCCTCTTTTCGATTTTACTTTTGACCCTCCTTGTTTCTCCTCTTGACTCTTTCATTTTGTTGGAGGAGCGACTGGTGAAAGCGACTGGGAAATGGCTGAATTATGTTTAGAAATTTGCATCGACTTGATGAAATATTGTATATCGCTTGAATGGATTTTGTAGTTCATGAGTAAAACGTTTATGCTTAAATATTGTATTTTAAGACTACAAAAACACAAATCATTTGAATGAATAGCACAATTGCAATCGAGTGAAAATCCCTAGAGAATCCTTGAAAAGAATTACCCCCAAGAATGCTCATGAAATCCCTTCCAATTTTAATTGCTTTTTCTTTCTAACCAATTTAAAATGAAAGTGCAAACAATAGGCGAGTAAAATCTATTAAGTAATCATTTTTCAACCAAAAGAAAATCAATTTCTATCGAATTTTCACGTAGTTCTCTTTTTATCAATTTTTCCTTTTCTTTGGGTCTTACTCTGGCTTCTTGTCACTCTCAATTTGTAATACCTTAAATGTTGATTGTGCAGGAGATAAAGTTGGATGTAGGTATGCCACGCCCACCTCTCCATAAGCCCAGCCCCCATCTGTCGGTCCTCATTCCGTGTGCCACATTGTTTGCCATTCATTTATCATGTGGCATGTTGCTGGTTGGCGCCATTTGCACAACTCTTTTGCAATGGGTAAAATGAAATGGAAGCGAGAGCTTCATGCACCAAGGAAAAAGGTATTTTGAGTTTAATATTATATTAAAATTATTAAACAAATACATTTCGTACAATGATAAACCTGAAGCAGAATAGTGAAATGTAATAATCCCTTTAAAGGGAGTCAAATTTCACATCTCTGATGTTTTTCTCTCAGTATCTACCTGCGAAATGATATCTGTTTAAGTATGAAACAAAATATTGACTGACTTTAAGCTTGAGTACCGCAAATAAAAAACGGTGAGATGGAAAAGTATACATTTGCATAAATGGAGCCGAGAAAATAAGATGGAAGCAATAAAATTGGCGAATGTCAGTAACATTTTAGCATAATTAATTGCATTTCACGAAGTGGGAGAAAAGTATTCCCGGCCCAACCAATGAGGAATTATGCAGCAAAGCAATGGAAATGAGGGAAATTACTCGAAAATTTCATTTGTAATTGAAGCATAATTTATATCGAATCCCCTTCTCAGATTGAGTGAATGGCCAAATAGGTTGGGAATCTATGTATATGCCGCCCCCTCTGATATTCCACCTACTTTTCAACCCGCCATTGTGCGTATAAGCTTAATGAATGCATTTCTGTGCAAACAGACAATTAAACTCACACAGACGCTGGCAGTCGAGGACATCTGGTTGCGTGTGTGAATCTCCATTATGTTTCATTTGCATATTGAACCTATTTATGGAAAGCCATTCATTGCACTCTGCTGTGTCTCTCTCGCTCTGCCCATGAGTTTCTCCTTCTTTTCCCAAACCAATTTTGTATACCAGCTGGGAAAAAGGATGTTTTGTTGCCTACCCATCAGGCGCTAGTCCACTAAATCCGAAAGCAGAGATGCTACCCTGATATCTGATGGTTGTGTGATTTTCTGTGTGTGCGTTGGAACATATTGGCCGTGTCAAAATTTAACTATCAAAGAAAGTTAGCATAAAGATTTTTTATCTACATTTCGTGTCATAATGTTAAAACGTTTGGAAATGTCTTTGTTACATCAGAGTGAACCACTAGTTATTACAAATTACTCCGAAATAAGAAAGGTAATAATTTTATATTGCTCTTAATTTATAGTTAATATATAACTCTCTGTTTACTATATCGACCTTTACTGCTGTCATAATAATATAGTAAATCAAAAACCATTTATAAACTGCAAATAAACTGACAGCGTTTTATCTATGCAGGAAACTTAAATTTATGGCTGAAAATAAATTTGACAGCAAGGTGTTAATTAAAATGAATGATAACTTCAAAATAAATATACTTAATAGACTTTATATACTTTATGCAATGAAAACTAATATATTTATAACAAATTGTAAAATAAAAACTTCACATAATAATTAGAATGCCCATCACTCAGAATTAGCAACATCTCTAGATATCATTAAAAATGGCTTAGCAACCGGGGACTAAATATGGCTGCCACATTGATTATTACACTAGCTCCCCATGTAACATCACCCCTGCTGAGAGAGGGCAAAGCAAAATGATGATGATGATGGTGATTGGGAATAGGCGAAATCGAGGGAGGACCAGGATGAGGTGGCAATCAATGCGAGGACGCCACTTCCATTAGGGGCAATCTTGCTCTCTCTCAGTTTCCATACTTGCTCTTCTGCTGACCTTTTGCCAAGCTGTTAATATTTATGAAAATGCCACGAGCTTGGCACCTACTGTCCATCTCTCCCCGTTTTTCCATTTCCCCGCCCGCGTACATTTGGCAAATTGTCATTGCAAAAGGGACAGAAAGCTGGCGTAATCAAGATCTGTATCTTGTCAGTCTGATTTGTCGCTCCTGCTGCTGTTGCTGTTGGTGATGGGATATGTGGGTGTGTTTCATTTCGAATCACTGGATGTGGCAGTGTGGCAGGACGAACTTCAAGTTGCACCCACAAAAAGTACAACAAAACTATCGTCACACACAGACACAACCGCTGTCAGTCGGTTTGTTTGCCCAGTCTGCCTGTGCTCGCGTCGCATATTGGCATATTTGCGCCGTCTACCCGACGTCTATATGACTATGTGGCATCTGTGCCAAACCTCCGACTCTTCCAATATTATTTCCAACTTGGTTGAGTGTCGGATATGGCATGCCAGGACGGAGGCAGGAATAATAATGAACCATAAACAAGAGCAATCTTATCAAATCATATTGAGAATAAAAAGTTGATAAACGAAGTGATTTCTCAAGAATTTTCTATCTACACCTGCACAAGTTTTTTATTAAGATATCGTTATTGTTCTTCAAGTATAAAGTACTTTTCTCTTACTGCTTGCCTATATCATTATTCTAACTATTTCAAAACACACTTTGAGGGATAATTTCATTTATTGGATTCTTGTGGTCATAGTGGCCAAGTTTCATCCCAGATTCTGGATTATGGCAAGTTGAGTGGCCACAAAACTTTAAGTAGCTCCTTCAAGAGGCTTTTGCTTTGATAAAAAGCTCGGTTGGTGGTGACTCGGAATGCAATTGATGCTGCTGGCAAATTGTTTGCGATGAGGGACAGCTTAGTTCAGTTGGCCATAGGGTGAAGTAATATTTAGTATTATTATTTACTGAAGAAAAACCCCTAAGATGTTAATTAATAAAATGCTCCTATTTTTAACAGTAAATAGTTGAATGAGGCCCGTTTTAGTAAGTACAAAAAAAGTATTGAAAAGTATAACCGAGTAGAAATAGTTTTAAAACTTATTTGCTTAAAATATTTTATATTAGATATTATTTGCAAAAATTCATTTACTTCCTAAAATATATGGCAAACATAAATTAAACCCAAACTTACCGATTCGATCAAACAACTCTCCGCCGGCGGCATATTCCAGGAAAATGTACTCCACGGTGCCTTGCGAACGCTTGCCAAAAAAACGTAGGATATGGGTATCCTGGAGCATCTTTTGTATGCAAACCTCTTTTCGCACCGAGTTCGCAGCATCCGGATGCTTCTTTAGATCAACCATTTTCATGGCCACTGCCTCTCCAGTCTGTCGGTTGATTAGCAGCTTTACCCTGCATTAACATAACGGATATAGTCGGTGGGATTAGTAAGTGATATATGACGGCTAGAGGACGAACTGCAGTTGCAACGTTGGTGTCTGTGTATCGACTGCTCTCCGTCCGGGTGCATTGAGTGCGCCGTATGACGTCCGTCTGTCGTTAGTGGTACTCCCGTATTCCTCGAACTTCCCGGACCCGGACACCGGGGACATGCGCACTAAGGATCCCCTTAAAAAGCGAGGGGGACGCACAGCGGGTGCTTTCGGGATGAATGTATACAGCGAATACGCCGGAAAAGTGCGTTCAGCTAGTATTTTTTGCTCTGCAGCATTTCCGGTTTATTGACTTCAACACACACAGATGCAAAACCAAGCTCATGGACTTGCAAATTTTGTCTTAAAACAAGGATCAAGTACCTCGCAGTATGATATAGACTTTAATTAAGCTTAATTGGATATCACCGAATGTAATTGATTATGGTGCCAAATATCTACTTTAATAAATTTAACCAAAATAGATACCTACAGTTAAGTCTGTTCGGTACCTGCGATTCTAATAAAAGCTATTCAAATATTAACTATTTTTCACAAATATGATGGAATTTGTAATCAATTTGAACTCACTCGCCGTAGGCACCTTCGCCCAGAGTTTGGGCCAAAGTCCAACCCTCGACAAATTCCCTCGTGGCCGCAGGGCCTGTTCCCGATTCCGTTATCGTTGCCGCCATTGTGTCCTGTTTTATTTTTCTTCCTCCCAACAGAGAAACCACGCTAATAGTTATAGCTCAGTTTTGTTTTGCTGCGGTGGCTAGTGTTGATAGTTTAATTTCCGGTTGGCAGTATCCTGTATCCTTGTTGTATCCTTGCCGCCATGTGCGTGGCGTTGTCCTTGTCATCTGGTGTCGAATTCTCGCTTCGCTTTCGCCACCTCGTGCATATCTAAAAATAAAAAAAAGCGGAAAATTAAATATAGGGATTACTGGAAGGTTAACAAATATTAAGCAAATGGGGAAGAGGGGGGAATTTACAGACAACAATAACAAAGAAATGGCTGAAACTTTTCTAATTTGTGTTTCACAATTCCACAACGTTCCGCGGTGTCATTCACAGTTAGCGCGCATACAAATGCCAAACGAAAAGCACATGGAGTTGCTGAATTTTGAAGTTTAGCGGTGTAGAGAAGCCAGAGAGAAGTAAAGAGAGAAGCAGAGCGGCAATCGTCAACTACTTCTTCTTGCCTCTTCGCAGTGACGCCGTTAATATTTCATCCTTTGGCATGGTCATGGTTCGTTCGTTCGAAACTTCGGTTATCCTTTCGGCTGTTTAATGGCGAATTTGTTGTTTTGCGCAGCCGCTTTGTCGCTCTTGCGGTGAAGAAAAAAATAACAAACACGACTAGAGCAATTGAAGCGAAGAACGTGAAGTTGAGTGAAGAACGGTGAATAGTACTCGTTTTCGAGTCGAAAAGGAAGCACAGTGGGTGCAGAAGGTCATCAACGCTAATATCGTCTTGTTAAAAAAAGGGAATGGGAATGCTATGCTTTATGATGAAGGTAATAAATATCAGAATTCTAAATTTTTTTAATTTGAATCATGTCAAGGGAATGGAAAATATACATAAATAAGAAATGTGTTTAAGTACCAGTCAATTTAAAGGAATTGCAAAATTTTTTAATAAAGTCTCATTTTTCCCACTGTACTGTTTTTAGTTGTTGTACATTTTGCGTAGGTATGTACCCTATGCTTGCAATTACACTGTGTGGGTGGATATGGTATTTCACAAGAGAAGTAGAGCGGGGAAAAGAGATGAGAGAGCGTCCTTCCGTAGAATCTTTCCTCTTTCTACTTGCCTCCCGTAAATTTGCGAATTTTTGTTGTCTCTTTTCTTCTCTCTCTAAAAAGCTCACCCATTGGAAAACCCACTCTAGCTCTGTTAGCCCCCTCACAAACTCCATCTCTTGCGAAAATATGACGTAGTCGTTATGCTTGACTAGTCCTAATTTAATGACCTCTGCTGTTGCTCTCTGAGCTTGCGCTTCACAGAAAGAGAGTGAGAGAGAGAGAGCCGAAAACATAAAGAGGATGCTGTTGCTTTTTCTTGTTCAACAGGCCACTATTAACATTTTTATGCGTATGTATTGTGTTTGTACATTCAACAGAGTGGAATATTTTCCTTCTCATTCGCATGGGTGTGTGTATTTGAGGCCTTCCTTTCGCTTACTTTTTTTCCTTTTGTCTATTTTTAGGTGTTCGCCATCCGAGGAGTTTCCTGGTGATACTTTTTTACCCCGTAAAAATGTTTAAATAATTGAAAAGTTTCAAGAAAAGTTTTTTCCTTTGCAATGAGCTTCGATTGTCATGCAAATTGAATTGCGGGATTATGATAAGATAGGGGATGGATAACTGGTGTTAGCTTTTCTGCTCATGGTTTCCTAAATTATTATCCCTTTTTATACCTTTTTACACAGAAAATAAAAATGCAAGTCAAATTCTTTTAACGATTGAATGCAAGTATACTGGATATTTTTTGTGAAATGAATAATTTCTTTAAAAATTTGTACTTTTTCTTACAGTTACACTTCGTGTTATCACCTGCCCTTTAGACCTTTGATAATTTTTAAGAAGAAACAGAAAATACCTTCTCTTAATTATTCACACAAATTTAAACCCTTTTCGCCTTTTTGTGACATAATAAAAGATAAAGGTAGATGGGTGAGGACTGGGAGATAAAGAATAACATGTGTTACACTGCTTAAGCTTCTACTAGAAAACTTGTTTAAAAATAATGGCGGAAGGGTGGTAGCACGGAAAAGGGGGCGTGTCAAAGCACGTGTTGACAGCCCAAGGATAAAACCTCAAAAGTGACGGGCAGCCTAAAGGGAAGAGAAGGAAAAAGGCAAATGGAGGACAGATGATACCGGATGAGTAATGAAACTCCACTAAAAACTTTGACAAGTTTTCACAAAACTTTCCACAGAGGCATCAGAAAAAAGTTCAGCCAGAGATATCAAAGTTGGAAAAGTATGTTATGGACAATTTTCAAGAATATGGCCAAGTAGAAAGAGGGAACTGGACCCAAATTAGTTTCGAGAACCTTCTTAAGTTAAAGTTTAGTCAGTGGAAATCTTAAGGAAATACTTTAAGAAATGTGCAAAAAGTTTTGGTTCATTTTTATTCAACCAACCGTGTTTGCTTAATAAATTCCTAAAAAAAATATATATTACGTTTTTTCTAGAAGTTTTCTAAGAGCATTAATAACAGCAAACCTTAATATAATTTAATTTGTGAATATTAAAAACACATATTTTTAAAGTTAAAATCTAGGTCTATGTCAAAGGTTTAAGACATATCCCCAAGGGTTTAACCGGAATCATTAAAAAATTGTCACCTGTCAGGCAATGCTTTAAAAATGATGTGAACTTGCTAAGCAAAGAACCATAAATTTGTCTTGCCTTTCTTGGCGGTTTTTAGGTACCTTTTTTATCAGGAAAATAAATGACTAACGAAAACGAAATGAAAATCTTTTCTATTTTAAGCCAGTGCAGTCCGATCAGATAACTGCTTGTCCTATGAACACTTTTGATTAGCTTTCTGTAACGAAATCTGTGTAAATTTCTATGACTAAACAATTTGGTGAGAACAAAGTTCACAGGAGCGCAGGAAAGCAGAAAATTAAGAGTTGGGGGAATGGGCAACAGACAGCTGGCAAAGGATCTAAAAAACAGTATCCTAAACAAACAAGATCCAGAGTTAAAATCAAATAAAATTAAAGAGTCAAACGTAGCGCAGACACTGCAGACTTGAAAAGCTGTATAGATGGGGTTAAAGAGTGACGAGTGGGTGGCAAAGGGCAGTGGATGGAGATTGGAGCGTGTCTTTGTTGCCACACCAACACAATCTCACATTTAGTTACACTCCACCATTTTCATGGCTTGGTTGTGAAGGCTAAAAAGCGAGTCAAGTTGAAAAAATGCAACGAAAAAGAAAAAAAAAAGTGTGAGAAGCAAGTTTCGAGACTACACAGTGATTAAATCGATGCAAAATGTTAACTATCATACAAACATTTACTTACACAACATCAAAAATATAACGTTTTTAAACTGTTTTCAAAATTTTTAGTGAAGTTGTTAATAGAAGTTTTCTATAGAAGTCATCAACGAAATTATCAGTGTATTCCTGGACAAGTGGCTTTTTCGAATGAAAGAAGGGGACGAACTAAAAACTAGTCGCCTACTGAGTGGGCAAAGGAGTAGACTAAAAACCAGCAACGAGTAAAATTAATGACATTGTGGGTAAGTCACATCCAGTCTAGAGCATGGAGTTCAAGTCCGGCAAAAGAGTAAGTCAGACTATCTACGACCATGGTCAAGCCAGCTGGCTTTATTGGCTGATGCCACAAAACCCTGTAATGACGTTGGTTAATGGTTAGCCCAAGCCATTAGCTGCGATTTCTAACTGGGGATTCGGTTTCCTCTACTAAGCTAAGTTTTAAAATGCCTAGGAGTTTGGATGCCGAAAAAGGCAAGCCTGGATTAGAGGAAATGGACTGTAGTAAAAAAATTTATGAATGTTCTTTTATGATTTGAACGGAGAGTTCAGCTGCACGAGTTCGTTGTCTTTAGAATTTATGACACTTATGTGAGTTTTAACTAATTATTTTTGTTTTACAATTAAAATCATAATTTGTTTTTTTTTATATTATAGTTTTTATACTTTTAATGGGATAATCGAACATTTTGGTTAGCTTTTATCTAAATATGCGTGATTGGAGGTACCTAAGCTAGTTATAAAATCAAATATATCACATCCTAGCTTATTAAATTGTCTATATATTATAATTACCAATTATCTTGTATCCTTTCCAACAAATCTAAGTAAATGGCGTAATTCAATCATCATTATAGAGCATTATGATCTGTGTCGTTTACGATGAATGATTTAGTTCACTAATTGCAGCAAAGAATTCCCCGCTTTATTGATCACATGGGGATTATGCAGATGCCACAGGAGACTGACTTATTTTTTTTTTGTTCATTTTGCATTTTATCTACCGGTTACAGCCGCTGAAAAGACCATGGACCGAGACAAGACCGAAAGACTTGAAGACTCTCGGAGGCTCTTGGCAACAGCGGGGAAAATATAACTTCGTTACCAGGACAGAAAGCCGCTGAGGTGACTGTGTGTGCGTGCGTTCGTCGTATCTGTGCGGGGCCGATAAGGCTAAGCAAATACGAGTTTTGTAAAGTATTTCAATTTGAACATTCGCTTTTTTCCCTATCTTATTTTATGCGCCCTGTACATGAAGCACAAGCTGCAGGAGAAGAAGAAGCAGCAGCAGCTGAAGAAGAAGGAGGCTGCGAACAGGAAAGCCAGAAATGAAAAAAGATATTGCATGGCCATAAAAAAGAGCTACACAGATACACACTAATACACGGATACAGTGAGAGAAAAGGACGGGCCTAACAGGCTGGCAGACAGACGGACAAGTGGCCAGACCAGCGCTGCCAGTTTTTTCTTGCGATTTTTTTTATATTTATATATTTTTTGTTTGTTGCTTTTCTCCCTGCTCCGATGGTAACCTCGGGTTTTTCCTTTTTTTCGCGGGCGTTGCAAAAAAAAAATGAAGAGGGAAAAAAGACGCACAAGCCAAAGAGCGGCTGAAAAAATATAAATTAATTGCCGCATGTGCAATTTGTTGTGGTTTTTAAGTGCTTGATAGCTTGTTGATACACATAAGGTTGCAATTTTTAAATTTAAAAAGTTAATTTTGTTTTATTTTTGTTTAATTCAGTAAGCCGTTCTAATAAAAAAAAAACAAATAAGGAAACGAATTCAACAGTATTTATATAATAAATATTGTTTTTGGTTCTTTTGTTTTAATTTTTAATTAATCCCTATTATATTTTAAATGTGATCTTAAATCTCCATATGACTTAATAGCTTCTTCTAAATATTTAATTAATCGAGAAACTTTAGGTATAAGACTTCGTAAATTTCGTTGTATAAATAAGCTCTTTTTTATTTAAAGTTTAAGATAAAATGAATACCCTAATCTAGAATAATAGTTGTTGGGGACCTATTAATAATTCATTTGTTTACGATTTAAAGATTTTCTAAAATGTTTTAGATTTCTTACGTTTTTGTGGTGTTCCTTATTATTTGGCGATTAAGAGCGAAAGAACGCGGGATATTTGACTTGTTCTTAAATTTCATCATCTTGTTCTGGTACTGGGAGTTTGAGGAACTACCCTGAAATCGAAAGCCGAGAAACCGAAAAAAGAACCGAACCGTTTTGTCCTTTTTAGGATTTTGTCGAGAAAGTCACCACTGAAAAATGTCTTCCGTCCCTTTTCTTTGTAGTCTCCTGAATGGATGCGGTACACATACGCACACAGCCGTATCCGGTGTCCTGCGACCCGCGTTTTGTCTGTATCCCAATTTTAATGAAACAGCCTCGTGGTCCTTGCACTCCTCCCCCTGCCTCATTCGTCTCTCTCGATGTCCCGCTATTATCCTCATTTTCAATGCGATTGAAAAGCGCCGCCTACTACAGCAGTAGTAGTTGTACTACTATAAATTTACTATTACGAAGCGGCGTGGTTTTCCACTTAGATTATTTTTCTGTATCCTGTGAGCAGGCGTTTCGTCCTGTCTGAAAGTTGAAATCAAACTGCCGCCTGGGCTCGACTGAAAGCCTCGATAGACACTCAAAACTTCCAGAGAGGCCAGGAGAGACCGGGAGAGCCAGAGAGAGCTTACGCTTGCGCGCGCCAAAACCAAAAGGCAGGAAAGGGAAGGAGGGATTGGATGTCATGGGCTGTGGTACTAGACTCCTCTCGCTCTTCCTCTTTCTCGCAGAATCTGGCAAGTTGAACTTGCTCTCTCACTCAAGTTCAGCAACGCACAGTGGGGCAAAGCACCTATGCTCGATTTATTTAAAAAAAAAAGGCAGAAAGGTATTTCATTTGCAGATAATACAAATAATAAAAGTAACAATATATTCATCCAAAGCCTAACTACCTTACATCTTAATTTATATATTATATAAAAAAAACTTTCAAAGCGTTCACCCCACTGTGCTTGAAAAACTCATCCTTCTGTAGAAGCTTAAAGCCGGCTACCGGCGAGGGCTGTTGCTTCTTGTTGGTATTTCCCTCTCTGTTCACCACTGCACTGTGGGACAGGTCAAATCGTTTTGAATTATCAAAAAATTTAAAATTATGGAAAGGTTTATGCTTTATTTAAAAAAAAATGTTTAAAAATTTTGGGGTTTATTTTTTAAAGTATTAATAATAAAGGTTTATATCACCACTGTGCGCTGCTCACCTTTCGCCAGCTTCAGCTGACGTCGCTTTAGAAACTCACGCCGCAACTCGTGTGCGTAGGAATTGGAGTGGACCTTGTGAAAAAAGCTTTAGGCTCACTTCCAAACAAAGCGAAATTTGATATTTTGAGAGTAATTGGATTATGGTTAGGTAACAAAATTTAAGACGGATGATCGCGTTTGATACGAAAACAAAGTTAAAGTTTTGTGGTTGACCCATAATATTCCTCAAAATTCGCTTGGAACACAAGCATTCAGGTAAAACACAAAACTATAATGTTCAAGATTGTTACCCTATATAAAACAATAGATTTTTTATTTACAAGTGGCCCCAAAAAGAGAGCTACAAAATATTTACTTTTGATTTAGTTCGATTTATCTAATTTTTGACTTAAGCATATGGGTCCACCCCAAAAAAGTGCTTGCACATATTTATTTTAATAGCTTGCGCCATTTGTCGAACTGCTTCTTTATTTTTGATTTAACTTCGCCTTACGCTCATCGAATGCGTTCGCGACTCCAGACTCGTTTACATATAGGGGACTCATAGCTATATATGTATGTATGCATTTATGTACAAATAGCGTGTGGATGTTCTTCACCTATCCCATTTCCGACCCCTTATGGAGTCTCTCCATTTCGCTAACTACATCAATATTTATTTATGTATGTCCCTGTATGCATATTTACATATGTATGTATGTATATCTGCGTAACAACAACCAAAGCAGCAATCCTATGCATAAAACACAACAGCTACAGCATCCATTTCACCACTAATAACAACAAAAACTTCTGCTTGACAACCCCGCAATATAAAGAAAGAGAATAAAATAAAGAAAATTGTAAGAGAAGAAAAAGGAAACAAAAGACGCACGCGGTTGCCAAGGAAACTAAAGACATTCGGTTATGTGTGTGTGAGTTCACACTCTCAGGCGAGAAGAGAAGCTGCCAGCAAAAAGGAGATGAGAGAGCAACAGTCGCCACCAAGAACAGACAGATAACTCCCAGCGCCAAAAATACAGAACAACTACACTAGCACAAAGAAACTAAAGAAGTTAAAGTGGTATATATTTTACCTGTCTTACCTTTTTTAAAGATTTTATTAGTTTTTATATTTGGTTAAAAACTTTTAAAGAAAATAATTGTCTTTGTAATATAAATATATGAATATTTTAATCCTAATGTGGTAAAAACCAATTTACACATATTCGAATAAATGATTGATGGATCTAAATTTATTGTGCTTGTCTGGAACATATACTGTTATCATTTTCCCTCCTTGACTTCCCTTTAATATATGTATTACGTGCTTTGAGCAAATTTCTCAATGCTAATCCATAGTCTCAGAGACAAATGATTACGCTTAATTGATTGCCGCGTCGATTTTGCCAAATTAATAATAGTTCCGAACACAAGAACAATAACTTTCAATGAAAGGGGGTTTATTGAACAACGATATACATATATATACTCACTTTCCTTTTGATATGTTTTAGAAATATGAATATAAATATGATATGATCAATTGGCTTCCCCGATAACCATACCCAAATACAAACATCATTAGGTTAGAATACCATGATGTAAAGGATAATAATACAAAAGGTCAACTTTTGTAGAAAATAGAAAAACCTTACAAATATATGAGATATATTCCACTTTTTCATAAGATAATAAATATGCCCAAAAAGGTTTAAAAATGTAGTAGTAATAACAATCGTACTAATATTGAGTTATTAATGTAATAAAGCAAGTAACATTTTAGTCTTATTTTGAAGAGTCTGATTATTATGTATCCAATTTCATAAAAAGATATATTAGACAAAAAATTGGTTTCAAACTTCTTGACAAAGTAACGCATAAATTAAATTTCATTTCATATAATTCTTATTTTTGATTTTCGTTTCGGTTATACAAATACGAGGTGTGTTCAAAAAGTAAGGTGACTTTTCAAATTTCGCGGGCAACATATTTTCGATTATCGTTTTTTTTGTTTTGTTATATTGGTACACTCTTCCCTAACATCTGTACCAAGTTTCAATGGAACATCCTCTTTTGTTTGGTTGTGAGAGGCGTAAAGGTACAAGTTGTTTTGCGAGCTCGGCGATTTTTTGCTATCGAAAAATATGGATCAAAGGATTTGCATCAAATTTTGTGTAAAAAATAAAATTAAGTGCTCTGAAACACTTGAAATGTTGACAGTGGCATACGGGAAACTGTTCTGAGTAAAAAAGTGTACAAGTGGTACAAACTCTTCCAAGATGGCCGGGAAGATGCCAATGACCAGCCTCGCTCTGACGCCCAAGCACGTCAACAACTGATGAAAACGTTCAAGCAGTGACGAAAATTGTTTTGGAAAATCGTCGAATCACTATCAGAGAAGTTGCTGAAGATGTCGGTATATCGCTTGGCTCGTGCCACGAAATTTTTCAAACGTTTTGGGTATGAGTCGTGTGCAGCGAAGTTTGTTCCGAAATTGCTGAATTTTGAGCAAAAGAACCGTCGCATGAGCATCGCTCAAGAGCTGTTGAATGACGTCAACGACGACCCAGATTTACTCAAAAGGTCATAACTGGTGACGAATCATGGGTATATGGTTATGATATCGAAACCAAAGCCCAATCGTCCCAATGGAAGAGCCCAGACGAGCCAAGACCGAAAAAAGCAAAAAATCGCCGAGCTCGCAAAACAACTTGTACCATTACGCCTCTCACAACCAAACAAAAGAGGATGTTCCATTGAAACTTGGTACAGATGTTAGGGAAGAGTGTACCAATATAACAAAACAAAAAAAACGATAATCGAAAATATGTTGCCCGCGAAATTTGAAAAGTCACCTTACTTTTTGAACACACCTCGTATTCCATCTTCTATTCCACGTATTTATTGCCTCTTTGATTAATAGGCATTTTTTGTGGGTTTGATTGCTTAAGGCTCGTAGTTTTGTATTCCTGGCAACGTATTAATCATTAACTAGTCCGCTGATTCCTCATTTTCGGTCGGTGTGATCGCCTTTTTGGGGAAAGTATTCTGCTCTTCATATGGCATTTCTAGATGCTTAACCTGTTTCGGCTCGTTGATTTTTTTATCTGGGTAGGTGTTAAAATGGGAATTGACAGAGCCATAAAGGATAATGCTTAAACTTTTGTCTTTGTGTAAGGAAACACTGTTGGCCTCCTCAGAACTGGGATTCCTCTGTCGACGAGTCTTGACGGGTCTGAAAAATTCGGGGTCTGTAATTAGGGGAAACCGCTGGCAGCCGTTCCTATTGATTTGGATGGATTTCTGTGCAATCTCGGGCAGGACGGGAATCTTGTCCTCCGCCATAGACATCATTCCAAAGTGCCGCATCATTGCCACAGCCTCCAGTTCCGCGGTGCTGGTATCATCCGAGTCGACGGTTCTTGCGCACTCGTCCAGCGGCCTTGTACCAGCAATTTTTTTGATTTTTTTCATTATCTGCAGGATTTTACATATTTCCTGACCTTTTCCGCCTGTACTTCCATAGACTTTTTCGAGTTCGGAATTTTGCTTTTCTTGAGCTCCGGAAAATTCGTAGGCGCTTTTCGTACTCGGGCAAAACTCCATTGATTTATTGGCCTTGTTGTCCGCCAAATCGTCCTCGAACCGAGAATTGGGAACCCAAGCCATTATCGTGCTTCCTCTTTAAGTGAATTTTTTTTGTTAATTTATCTGTATCAGCCCTAACCTAAAACTCACCTTAAGACTCTCTAGCTTTTAAATACAAATAGGTAAACAAACTATATACTAGGTACCAGGAAAATTTAATTATTCTGAGAATTTTTTAAAAGACTTGTCTCAGCGTGACCATATGACGGAAAACGAAAATCACAAGTGGTTTTTACGGTCGAGCTCGTGCTGAGGTGGGTTTGGAGGCCGGTGTGTGGTGAATAATATTGCGCCAAAAAGTCAAACAAAAGGAGAAAGGGGAGAGAACGATAAAACGGGAAGCGGGGCCAGACAGCAAGTCATTAAATAAACAAAGTCTAAAGCAACACGGATCAAGATATACATATATTTGTTATGTTATATGTTTGTTATAGCCTTATATTAGGGACCGAATCTTAACTCACCAGCGGCGTCTTTTCCGGCTGCGCGTTTTGCTTTTGTAGCAAAGTCTTCAGAAATACGGACTTCCTGTCTTGAGTCTATAATGTTGCCGGTTCACTGGGATACAAAACAGTTATTTACAGCGATCATCCTTTCATTTGCAGCCAAGAAGCAATTAAAATGCAAAAAATTCTGCAAACGCTTCCGAAATTTACTCCGTGATCAGTGTGACCTCGCCTTTTACAATGAAAAATACCAACCTAAGCATTAATACCATTATATACCATTTCAGTTCCAAAAAATACTATTTACATACCACCAATTTTAAAATTAAGGGTTAGGTAAAATAAGGAAAAATGTTCATTAAGTACATTTAAAATTTAAATATATAGAAGAAACATATTATTTGTTTTAACATTGTATTGATTGTAAAAAGTTACTAAATAATTTTCGTAAATATTGAAATTGATTTGAAGTGTATATTTAATACTTAAAAAGAAATATAAATAAACTTACGGTCTAAGTTAAGTTTCTGAATTTGCCTATAGTTAATTTTTGTTGGGATTGTAGTGGCGTTTGAAATTTTTTAAATAAACGTAGCACCCCAACTCATTTAGCTTTATTAAATGAAAAAATGTTACTACTTATGATTCGAAATATTTAAACAGAACCATTTGTTTTGATATTTATTACCTACTCTTATGTTATCAAAACGATTTTTAAATATTAAACTTATACTTCATTTTTGTGCTTAATATACAAAGATAATATTGAATGCTTAAATAGTTGCATATCCTTCTATTTCCCAGCTGATGATACAGGATTTGTCGGCAATGTACAAACTAATTCAAAAAGTATACTTTCGAAATAAATTTTATATACTTTGATTTTATGTGCCCTGCTTAGAGTACATGTCCTTGATTATCTGCATCCGAGTCATCCGAGTGGCGCACAGCCAGGAGTCTTTGATTTGGAACGCCTCGAACTGCTTGCGATCTTCCTTAAAAGGTTTGTAATAAACATCGTAAATTATACGCAAAATGCGCTGCACATTTGCATGCGAGGGCTTATTTGGTTGATCCCGAAATATTTGGTTCTTCTGCATTTTTGTGTATTTGCCATCATCCCACCAATCGGGAAAATCCGCATCCACATATTCATGTTGCTCTATGTCTTCAATGTTGGGAGTAATGTGATGTACAGCCTTAAGTGATAAGAGTTTTGTTAGATATCGAACATTTCGGTTAAAGTTATACCATACATCCGGTGTACTCCAACTCCAAGCTAGATCAAACGGAGTGGGAGGCTTTTCGACTTGCTTTTCTTCAGACAGCATTTCGACGAGAAAATCCTCTTGCTGATCGTGCTCTGCTAGGGATAATGCCAACTCATTATCCAATTCGTCCATTTGCTGTTGGGAGGAAACTGTCTGCTTTTCCACGGCACATTTCAGTTTCGTCGGAGCACCTGGAGGTGGATCTATAGATTGAAACCAACGCAACTGTCCATCCATATTGACTGCCTAAAAGGAAGTAAAAGTAGGATTAGAATCTGAGATTCAACATTATTAAATTATGTTGCCTACAATAAGTTGCTTATTGCTGATGTCTCCATGAAGTAATTGCGGTTTGCAAATTGTGATAATTGGGATCTTCTCTTCCTTCAGTTGATTGTACACAAACTCTAGCTTAATGTCTCCCTGTTCTTCATCATCGATTTCTTTCATTAAACTTATAAGCAAGTTTTCTTTTGGTTTGGGCAGCGCAGGTGATCTGTTAACTTTTGGCAGCAAATTAATGTCTTCGCGCTCTATGTTCTCGTCCAGAATCTGGACTTCTAGCATCTGTTCCTCCATTAACTGCTCTTTTTGCTTCTGCTTCTCCAGCATCTGATGCTTCAGTTTTTGCTCCCTGTGGTACTTTAAATTCTGAACGATAACATTTTGCTGCTCACACTTTTTAGCCTTAAGTTTTTGCTTCTCCAACATCTCTGCCTCAAAGTGCAACTCGTCGCGCAGCTCCTCAGCGGTTTGAATGGCCTCCTCAATGCCCGAGTGCCGCAGTTCGTGGTGTCGCTTAAGATTGGCTTTCCTATCGGAACTGTAAGTGCATAAGGAGCACTTGAAGGTCTTGTTGCTTTTCTCCGGATTGTTGTGCACCGACAAGTGGCGCTTGAGGTCAAAGGGGCGATTGGTTTCATATTTGCAGCCCATCACCTGGCACTGTATCTTGACATTGCGATCCAGGGGCGGGGTTTCCGGCAGTCGTTCCTTGGTCCCGGGATGCTTGACGGACAAGTGCCGCTTTAAATTGGATGACTTTTCGGTGCTGTAGACACAAACTGGACAGCCGTACTGTTTGGATTCTTTTGGTTTCACGTGGGACTCTCCGTGACGCGTCAGGTTGTAGGGTCTGTTGGTCCTATAAGGACATCTGGCCACGCTACAACGGTATCTCCAAACAGTGCATGGTCCTTCTGCTTCCTCCGACGATTCCTGGTCCTCGCTCAGCATTGTCAGGAGTCCACTGATGGCACAATCTACGTTATTTTAAATGCTTCAGCCGGCACTATTAATAGCTTATCGAATAAACAAAAAGCACAAACATATTGTTGAATTGCCGAACTGTGGGCTATAATTTTATATACTTATTTGTAAATAATTTCTATTTATTTATAAACAACATTAGATCGGCTTTTTTTTTCGATACTATCGACTGTGGCAATCGATGTCACTGTTGCTGAATCAAATCATATGTAATTGAATTGTAATCATCTCTATAAATAGTGTTGGCAAAAGTTTTTGTATTTGTGTTGGAAAGCGCAAATTAAAAGAGCGGTTAATTTAAATATGTACGGTAACAATGAGTTTTCTAAAAAAAAATCTTAAATGAGAGAGAAATTTGAAAAAACAAGGTATTTAGAATGACAAATACAATTTTTAAGAGGGTCAGAATAAAGTACCTTTTCCCGAATTCACCCGAATTTTAACCACAAGCAGCGACCTACACTTGGCAGAGTTCATTATCCTTGCCGCCGTTTTACTACAGGACATGCGCCTTGCAACGCATGCAGCCGGCTTGCCGTTTTCATTGAGATTTTGGGGCCACCATTCAATAGAATTCTCCCCTCAGACGTTAAAACTCGGCTCAGTGTTCGTCTTGTCTGTAAGATTCGGTTTTGGGATCGGGAGTCCTTGCAGTTCTTCAGCTGTTTTGACTTTTCCACTCGCTCAGTACCAAGTCGACTGCTGGCCAAGGCATACGAAATACTCGGAAAATCAGCGGGCAACCGAAAAAAAATATTTCCAATTATTAAAGTGAAAAAAGACTTTATTTAATTTGGACAACGCAAACGAAAACCCAAAGAAAAGAAAGTAAATTGCGAATAAAAAATGGGCTAGTCCTTCACTGTGTGTGTGTGTGTCTATGTGTGTTTGTGTTGGCGTCTAGGCCATTAAAATAATTGCACAAATATATCCGGTTATGCTGCCCCTGTTAACATCAACAGGGAATACGAAATAAATAAACAACCCCCATAAAAAAACCCGTTTTAATTGGTTAGCCAACGCCCCCGCTACTATGCTTACCCTCCTCTTGCCCTGTACTTTTCTTAACCCACAACTGTGTTTGGCTTTCTAAATTGGCATAAATTCATTTATGGGTCAAACACCCTCTCGAAAGTTACCAAACCATAGAAAAAAAATATATAAAATGCACTTGAGTATATTGGTGTTGGTTTTTCGTCTTTGTGTATGTGTGTGTGAGTGCACTTCCGGTTGCAAGGCACGTAACGGAAATATGCAGTGAAAAACCCCTCCCAACAACGAAAAATTTTCAAATTGCGCAAGGTTATTCCAAGTGAAAGGAAACCTCAAATATTCGCAATTATTCTTAAATGTCGAGAATGAACTAAACGCCTATCCTCCATCACCCACTCATTAGTCAGTATAATCGTGCCATTAAAGCCAAAACAAACCCAATCATGAAAATTAAAAGAAAATATTGAAAGCCATTTTCGCGGCCAATTGTTTATAATTCAAACGATATGTTTTTCATCTTTTTCGCGCCGTTCCTCATGCAGACGTAAACAATTAAAGCAAAAAGAATCGAATAGAAATAAAAGTTTAAACTTCATTTAGATGCTCTTGCAATTTGAAAATGCTAACAATAAAATATATTAATATCTTGGTTTTTTTATTTAATAACCTATTTAATAATTGATATTAATTTTCGAACATCTTGAAATCCCTTGTTCATAAAATTTTGATTATTTTGTAATATATAATATTCCTCTGTTTGTAAGAGTATTGAATTTTTGAAAAACAAACAAATATTCAATAATAAAATCTGATTTCGTGAAAGTTTCTGAGTTCGCGCCACCAAATATTGTTATTTTTTCGGATGATTTCAGTTTTTTTGCCGAAATCAGATTTCAATTTCGTTTTGCTTCTCGACCTCTGACCTCGTTGCTGCACTGGAGGTTCTACGGCAGCAAACTCGTTCAATTGCCGCCCTCAAGAGGAAATCTCAACTCAAGGTGAGTGAAAGGTTCCCCTATACAGAGAGCGACATTTTAAGATATATATATAAAAATCATTTTTATACATAATAAAACCATAAAATGGCTTTAATTAAATTGTAAACGAAAATAATTTAGTGACGAAACAATCTTGTTTATATTTATGATTGTTGTTTTATATTCAAAATATATTGTACATACCTAATATTTAACATTCCTAATATAATATTTGGAACTGTTGGGTTCAATTTAAGTGCAGGGGAATTAGTTGGTTTTGATAAGGATTATTACATCGCTGCTGGCCCTCTGCCATTGTTTGCCTTTGTGGCCTTTGACCCTTTGTCCAGGTACGTCCTCATTCCCATTCTCGTCGCCATTTGCATCCCCATCATCGTCCTGTCGATGACTCTTCAGTGTCCACTTGTGCCAGTTTCTCGATTACCAGCCAGCTCAATGGAGGGGTTTGTATTGCAACAGGGGAGAAGGTCGCACTGTACTGCGAGACTTTTCATCTATTTTCTGTTGCTGTGCAAACTGTGAAGTTCTTGCACTCGTAACTTGTGTTTGATTAACTTAATGAGGAGAGGTCAATAAAGGAGAAACTAAACGGGTAAGACTGAAAGCTTGACAAATAATAACGAAGGTAGATGATTGATTAGTTTATAAATGAGTTCTATCACCAAAGATATTGTGGGGTTAATATTATTTCAATCACTTGGATTCTTCATTTGGCACGAGCAGAAAATCCTGGCTTTAGACATAACACTAAAACAGCTGCATGAGATCTAGCTGTGCAAGCTTTAAGTTATTTAACTCAATAATAACAATAAGAATAACCAAAAATATATTTTCACTAATTGAAGAACAAGAAAACGATGAGGTAATAATTTTGTTAATAATAACAATCAAGTGCACATGTTTATTCCATCAATTGGTACAATTTATTAGGATACATCTTTGGCAGCTAATAAAATGGGCAGACAGTAACCTGATGGTATATTTTTTAAAAGAAAGGTAACATCTTTATCATCTTTGTAATCGAACTAAGTTTCAGTTGCCTGAAGTAAGCCTTAAGAATATGTTGTTACATTTTTTACGCTCGTCGTGTTTCGTGCATTACTGGAAAAAGTTGAATCGTAAAAACGAGTTAACCTAGTTTCAGGTGGGCAACGGTGTGTGTGTTTCCATTGGCATTAGTGTTTGTGTAGGGTGCATACAGTTGCATTTGAGTTGTTTCATGCAAATAAACAAACAAACAAACAGAAGCACAAATACGAACGCAAAGGCGAACACATGCAAGAAATTTGATTCATTTGCATGTTGCACCCCCAACAAAAGCTGCCACACAAACATAGATACCAACCAACACACACACAAGCGCACACACCCCACTGCACACAAGTGAAACTATAACAATCCTTACAGACATACTTTGGAGGTCAAAATAATAGTTCAGATGTACGTAGATATCAAAACTCGAATAGAGTTTGGTGTCTGGTTAGCTTATTTATTTTGCAAAGAACTTACTAATTTTTAAACCATTTTCGGCTAAATCAAAAAAGTAGATATAAATGTTGATAATTCATGTTTAAAATACTATTTCTTTGGACACATTTGTATGAAGGGCGCAGAACAGTTAAACAGCTTTTAAGCACAAACAAAGCCCAGAAACGAAGGGGTTAAAACAGGGGTGGATCGAGGCAAAGAGGTGCCTTGGGGTCACCGCAGGCGAGTGCAGTGCCCTCAATTAGAAGGCGCTCAAGGACATCGGCGAACAGCTGCAGCAACAACACGAATGGCAACAACAGCTGCTCGCTAAGTTCGCCTTTAATTGCTGACAACATGGCGTATACGTAACACCGACCTGCATTTCCCCCAGTAAAACGTTGCGTTACACGTTCCTCACATTGAGTTTTGATTTGTACTGCTGCACCCCTGTACTTTGAACTGTTTCTCAAGCATTTCGCGCTTGGCCTTCTATAAAAAAAACAAAATATTGAGGGTGAATGGGGTTAAAATGGGTTGCAAATAGCTGCCGTCGCCTTGGCTGGCATCCTCAGCCTCATCTTCAGACTCAAGTTACTGCCGCAAACAAAAACAGAATGACAACAAAGTTAGAATGAATCGAAAGCCAGGGGCATTAATGAATACCCTTTAAAATTAATGTAAAATGACGGAAATGAAATATATATTATATACATATATATATATTTATATTTAATATAATAGGTAAAAAGAAACAAAATTTTTTGAGGTCGATAATACCGTGTTTTTAGGTTCTCATGATATCCTCTCTATTGCTGTGGCTTTTGATGATGATGTTGTTGCCATTATTGTTGTAGTTCGTCCTCGACGTTGTCTTTGCTTGCGAATTTTCCCAAGGACACGCACTATGTGTGTGGAGCCACAAGTCGTTGGCGTTTGTTGCCCGCCACAAGGACACTTGAGGCATGTATGCCAGATTTAGTATGCCACCCACTTCCACCTTTTCGTCCATACCCTGGTGCTCCAGCATCCTTCCAAGGATCGGCTGCCGGATGTAAAAGCAGTCAAGCAACCTTCGCCGGAGGTGAAGCGACAAACCTGAACCTGAATTTATCCTCGGACTACCACCATCTCGCTTGCTCATCTACAGAAAAAAAATACTTCCCAGTTTTATTTTTTGTAATCTTCAGACTTCATAAAAGTTTTTATATTTAATCATTTTAGTCGTTATCGGCCCAACTATCGGCGTAGTAGCTTTTTGGGTTGTTGTTGGGTTTACACATAATGTGTAGGCGCATTCTTTTTACACTTATGATTCCAGCAACTACAACGTAGAGGCATAAAACAGGCGAAAACAATAAAAAAATATAAGTAAGATATACCTAAATAATATTCCCAGTCTTTTTGCTGAGATTAAATCTCCCAAGTTTACTGAAAACTATGACTCCGGCTGATCTTCTGTGTATTCTCTTTCTCTTCTGTTCTCTTGTATTTTTATATATACAATGCTCTCGCTTAAAAATGAAATTTCGGCTTGTTGAATTTATATTCTTATTTAGCGTACACTTTCCTTTTATTAATTCACTCATACGAGTAAAAAACAAACTTGATTAAGCCCAATTTTTTAACCATTTTTCGGAATCTGCAGAAAGTTAAAGGTATCGGTAGTTTTGGTCATCAGCAACTGAAAGCATTCGGCCTTTTAATTATCGTCTTGTTTTGACCAATTTATATCCTAAAAGCAGTCAAAAAAAAAAAAATGCAAATATTGTTCGGAAATCTGTATGCTGTATTGTAGGAAACGCTTGCTTCTATTTGTTGTTTTACTTTTATAGAGTACAATATTCTTAAACTAGTTAAGGGTATATTTGATCATATATACATATATTTACATCATAAGAACTTAGCAAAATTGACAAGCTATGAGGTAGTATAATTAAACATTTAATTTTATTTAATTCATTTGGCTAGCAGTTCTTTCATATAATAATCTTCTTCTAACAAAACTTTTTTACGGAGTCTGATTTGAAAATAGTGCGCTATAGGACGGTGGTAAGTCTTCTTGTGGTTCGGTCGGCGGCGCAGTAGGTTGGAAATCGGCTGCCGAATTTGTTGTACGGTTTTGGTTGTTGATATCCGGAGTGGTTGCATTGTTATGGTTGTTGGTATCGGGATTGGTTGCAGGGTTATGGTTGTTATATTCTTCATATGATGCGAATGGATCTAGTCCTAAAGTCCGAAGTACATTTGATCTGAAATTTTGGAATTCATCTGATCGTGAGTTCTGGAATGGTCCGAGGGTCCGCAATACCTCTGATCTATAATTTAGGAATTCTTCTGAAAAGGAATTTGGGATTTCATCTGATCTGAGATTCCGGGATTCTTCTGATCTAAAATTACGGGATTCATCTGATCTAAAATTACGGGATTCATCTGATCTAAAATTCCGTGATTGATTTGATGCGGCATTCTGGGTTGGACGTGATTCGGAATTGGCATTTTGTTCACACTTGCAACACAGTGAACGTACAGCACATGCGAACATAAGTATTAAAAACAACATCATAAAATTTAAAAAAATTCCAATTCTTCTCCCATTTTAAAAATTGTTGATGTAAAATCTTCCAAGCATACAGAAGTTTGAGTTTACGAGCTTATCAGACGGTTGCTCTCCAAGATATTCGCACGTGTATATTAACTTTCTCTTCTATTCTCTTAAGGTGTTTTAGAGAGATACGCGTTTTTTAATGGTTGGTTAAAGCTCAAAGTTTTAGTTTAGTTTTATTTTTGTCAGCAAAATAGTTCCTTAATTTTAAATCGAGCTATTCTGGATTGCACTATTTCATTTTTTCCAGTTTATTATCCAAAGAGAGGTAAAGCTGAGTAGGCAAATGAGACCGCGTATTTCGAGTTCTACTATACATTGATAGCTATGCTTGATAGCTCAAAATCCAATTGATCTGTAAAAGCAAAAAAGCTGAGTTTCACTGACTCTATTTTTTTTTTGCAAACAGTTGCAAACAGCAACTGTTCATCAGCCAAAACTAATAAATGATAATAAACAAAAACGTACCTTAAATCGAACACTTAAATTTGTACTTCCGTCGAATTGAAATGCTTCCACCTTACTAAAGTATCAGATTGTATAATGCGTATGATAGGAGAGAATATTCGCACTCTCACCACACTATTACACAAACTAAAGAGAGCGCGAGCCGTTCTACACAGCGGTCTCTGTAATTAAAGAATGCTCGGTTAGAGTATTTGTTTGAAAAACTTAACAAGTTTTAAAAATTGTTTTTGTCTGTAAACTACTTTTTTTAATTGATAAAAGCCTTCTGACTGCTAAACTTTCTTTACGGAGTCTTTTCTGAAAAAATTTCACTGTATGATGGTGGTAAGTCGTCTTGTGAGGCAGTAGGCGGAATATCAGCTGCTAAATTTGTTGTACTGGAATGGTTGTTGGTATTATGATCTTCAAATGATATGGAGACACGATTAGCTGCTTCATTTGGGAGTTGATCTGATCCGGAATTCCGAAATGATCCTAAGTTGTGGTAAGTTGATCCGAGAGTCCGCAATACCTCTGATCTGAAATTTTGGAACTCTTCTGAATTGAAATTTGGGGATTCAGCTGAACGGGAATTCTGGAGTTCTTCTGATCTGATATCCTGGGATTCTTCTAATCTGAAATTCCGTGATTGATTTGGTGTGGAATTCCAGGTTTCACTTGATTTGTAAAAAGGATTTTTTGTACATTTCCAACACAGTGCCGAGCAAGCGGCGAATATAAACAACAAAACAAAAATAAAATTTAGCAACAACAAAACCCAATTCACATCCATTTTCAATATTTGCTGATGTGAAAGCAGCCAACCATATTGAAGTATAAATTTATGCTCTTATCAGACGGCTCTTCTCAAATATATTTTGCATGGGTATATTCTCTTACTCTTTATTGTTCTCTTAAGGTGTTTATAATGATATGTGAAAAAACAGTGCTCTCTTTTAAAAGCGATTATTCTTCTGGGTTTCTTGAATTTAATAATAATTAATAATTAATAAGTTTTAATAAAACTCACAATGTCATAATGTCAGTTTTGTTATTTTTATTTATTTTAAATCCATCCAGCAATTTTTCTTACAGTTTACCAAAGAGGCAAATGAGATACAATTTTATCACGCATTCCGTTCTATTTCTAAATCCAAATGATCTGTTATAAGAAAAAATTGAGTTTCACTGACTCTATATATTTGCAAGGACAGCTTAATTCTTACCAGGCAAAACTAATAAACGTTAATAAACAAAAACTTAATCAATTGAAAATCGAACACTTTAATATTTACTTCCGTCGAATTGAAATGCTTCCACCATACTGAAGTATCAGATTGTACAATGCGTAAGATAGGGGGGTATATACGCACTCTCACCACACTTTTACAAAAACAAAGAGAGCGCGAGCCGTTTTACACAGTGGTCTCTGTTATTAAAGAACGCTCGGTTAAAGAGTTTGTTTAAAAAGGTTTACAAGTTTTCTTGGCTGTAAACAACTCTTTCCAATAGGTATTCTATTTTTTATATTTATTGGCAAAAAAATAGTATTTTGGCATAGCGCAAAGCAAGAAATGGTTGGAATGCAGAGTGTTATTCCTCGTGGAATAATTTGATTCATTATTAATTGTCATTAAAGACCTGAAAAATTTAACTTTTGAACATTTTTCGGATTAATATTACATTTTGTGTAGTCGTGGACGCCTTACGAAAAATCAAGCTTTGCTGCTTAGTCTTTTCTATTATTAAAATAACTTGGCTATTAACCTCCAGAATATGTATATTTCTTAGGGTCAAAAACGCGCCAATCTGTCGAATGAACATTTTCAACGAATGCAATATTCTTTTCAATATATACTGCTTGTAGTAGAGGGTATAATTTCATCACAAAAAAACAATAACTTCTAATATTTTAAGATTATTAGGTAGTTTATTTAAATATATATTTATTATATATCATTGATTTGGCAGCCCTTAAATATTTTCGCTTAAAGAAATAATACCCGCTTCTTCGAGTGAAACTATCCTTACGGAATTTCTTCTGGAAAAATATCACTGTATGATGGTGGTAAGTCTTCTTGTCTTTTAGTCAGTGGGGCGGTAGGCGGATTATCGGCTGCCAAATTCGTTGCTCGGGTATGGTTTCTGGTACCACATATTTGTGCACATTTCGAACACAGTGGATATAGCGCACACCCGCATATAACAATAAAAATACATAAGGAATAAGTTGAAAAACTTTGGAGTTCCGTTACCATTTTTAAATTGTTTGCGTAAAATCTTCCAAGCATACAGAAGTTTGAGTTTACGAGCTTATCCGACGGTTGCTCTCCAAGATATTCGCACGTGTATATTTTCTTTCTCTTCCGATCTCTGAGATGTTTATATTGAAATAAATCCAGTATTTTTGGCTTTATTATTTCTCTTTTTCCAATTTTTTCACCAAAGAGGCGTAAAACTGAGTAGACAAAAGAGACTTCATACTTTAAGGTCAACTATAATTGTATGACGCATTCCTTGATATCTCAAAATCCAATTGGTCTGTAATAAGAAAAAGATGAGTTTCACTGATTCTGTTTTTTTTTAAAAACAGCTTAATGCTCATCAGCCAAAACTAATAAATGATAATAAACAAAAACGTACCTTATTGAAAATCGAACACTTTAATATTTACTTCCGTCAAATTGAAATGCTTCCACCATACTGAAGTATTAGATTGTAAAAGGCGTACGATAGGGGAGAATATACGCACTCTCACCACACTATTGCAAAAACTGAAGAGAGCGCGAGTGGTCTCTATAATTAGAGAACGCTCAATTGAAAAATGTATTTGAAACAACAATATGAAACGCTATAGTCGAGAGCCGCGACTATGAGATACCCGTTACTGTTTTAGACAATTAGAAGATATTCATTTTGCTAGTTGAATTGGACAAAGCGCCACCTTTTGTCAAAAAAGCATGTTTACTGAAGGATTGCAACGTCCGAGATTTTCGTATTTTTCGGTTTGTCGTTTTTTAGACGTTAGAGAGGCCATGGCCAGATGGCACTTATAATTATCGATATATCAGCCATTCTACAAAAAGCGAAAATCGTCTTTCGAGCTTGGTGGGCGTAGGATGTGGTAATTGTACCACCATAAGATGTGCTGGCATCTTAAGATTTTACTTACCTAATCCCAACTTTCTACCTCTGATAGTTCCTGAAATTTCAGCAGTTTCAGTTCTTCGTGATTTATGGGCGTTAGAGTGGGCGTGACAGGGACCTCAAGAATCTGCCTGCTTAATCTCAAATCTGTATCTCTTATAGTTCCTGAGATCTCCGCGTTCATACGGACAGACGGACGGACGCACAGACATGGCTTTATCGATTTTTGATACTGATCAAGAATATATATACTTCATAGGGTCGGAAACTCTTTCTTCTACCTATTACATACTTTTCAACGAATCTAATATACGCTTTTACTCTACGAGTAGAGGGTATACTAAAGGCAAGTTAAACATTGTATTGGTCACAAAATGGTATATATACTTTATACTTATCACCATTTCTCGGAAAAGTAGTAAATTGGATCTATGCGTGGGCGGGTATAATTTCATCATAGGGAACGTAACAAAATAAATTTATAATATTTTAAGATTATGAGGTAGTTTATTTGAATATATTTTATATTATTCTTTTGGCTGCCATTTTTTTTTAATAGTCTTCTCACAGCGAAACTTTCTTTACGGAGTCTTATTTTGAAAAATTTCACTGTAAGATGGTGGTAAGTCTTCTTGTGGTTCGGTCGGTGGGGCAGTAGGTGGGAAATCAGTTGGCGAATTAGTTTCACGGGTATGGTTGTTGGTATCGTGATTTGTAGTACGGTTATGGTTGTTGGTATCACGATCTTCAAATGATGCGAAGTTTGGGAATTGGTCTGATCCGAAGTTTCGAAATATATCTGATCCGAAATTCTGGAATGCATCTGATCCTAAGTTCTGGAAAGTTGGCCCAAGGTTCCGCAATACCTCTGATCTGAAATTTTGAAACTCTTCTGAATTGAAATTTGGCGATTCATCTGATCTGAAAGTCCGGGATTCTTCTGATCTAAAATTCCCGGATTCATTTGAATCGAAATTTGGGAATTCATCTGATCTGAAATTCTGGGATTCTTCCGTTCTGTGAGTCCGGGATTGTCCTGATCTAAAATTGCTTGATTGATTTGATGCGGGATTTCGGGATGCACGGGATTTTCGCTCATGTGCCCATTTCCAACACAGAGGATATAGAGCAAGACCGCATAAAAAAAAAAAAAAAATTAAAGAAAAAGTTTTAAAAGCATCAAGTTCCGTTCCCATTTTTAAATTTGTTCTTGTAAAATCTTCCAAGCATACAGAAGTATAAGTTTATGAGCTTATCAGACAGCTGCTCTCCAATATATTCGCACGTGTATATTCTCTTGCTCTTCCGCTCTCTGAGATGTTTATAATTATATGTTGAACAGTGCTCTCTTTTAAAAATGATTATTATTTTTCTGGGTTTCTTGAATTTGTTGTTTATAAGCTCAAACTCTCAACTGTGTCAGCAGAATGGTTCCATTACTTTAGTATCAGCATTTTTGGCATTGACTATTTCACTTTTCGAGTTTTTTCACCAAAGAGGCGTACAACTAAGTAGACAAAAGATACTTCATATTTCGAGGTCTACTATACAATTGTACCACGCATTCCTTAATAACTCAAAATCCAAATGATCTGTAATAAGAAAAAACTGAGTTTCACTGACCCTATGTATTTGCAAGGACAGCGCAATGTATCAAAACTAATAAATGAAAACTTACTTTATTGAAATTCGAATGCTTTATTTTTACTTCCGTTGAATTGAAATGTTCCAACCATACTGAAGTATGACGTTATACAATGCGTAAAGGGAGGTATACGCACTCTCTCACCACACTATTACCAAAACCAAAGGGAGCGAGAGACAGTGGGTTCGGTTAATAGAGAACGCACATAAAAACATAGCATAAACATAAAAAGAGCGCCAAAGAGAAAAGCTTCATTGCTTTACATTGTAGAACTTTGAGAAGTATTCTTGTCTGAAAACTACTTTTTGTAAGTTCATTTGTTCGAGTCAACACTTTAGCACATACCAAAGTCGACATATTAAAACATAACAAGAGAGCCAAAAGAGAGTAATTTTATAGCTTATCGTGATATTCCGACACGTGTTTGCTAATTTCTCTTAACTCTTTTTATATACATACACATACGTACGACTGCCAAATTTATGTAGGAAAATTTCTTGTTTTATTGGAAAAAATTAGCTATTTTATTTTTAAAGAAATTTGTCTCGTTGGGACTTTTAATCACACACTAATAGGTTGAATTAAAAAAAAACGGCTTTTAGTTTGATTTATATAAGATTAATTTAAAAAACAATTATGTGGCCAGCGTTTGGGAACTAGATAGGTATAATTTATGAAAAAACATTATAATTATTTACATTATCATCTAAATAAGTAATACCAAAATTTTTGCTTATGTATTTCTCTATACCTATCTCATTCTGTAGGAGCTGGTGGGGGTGGCTTCATGTTTTGTGGCCGAATGTTTGGTCAGCCATGAAGGCAACAACATAGCACCCCCTTAATCCACCTCCGTTCACCTTAACCCGCTGTTGTTGTTACTTGGAATCTTGACATTTAATTATCCGCTGTTGGCTGCAGTTTCCACTGGGGCAGCTGATTCTGTGTGTCAAGGTCCTCGGTTTGTTTTCGGCGGCTGGCGGGAAACGCATCTGAGGCTGAGGTGATCTGCTGCCAAGGTCTAACTCGTGAAGGAAATTCGACAAAACGTTCAAGGTGAAATTTATCAATGTGCTATCCCGGCAAGCCATTAAATTGAACTTAAAGTGCATCTAATAAATGCATTGGAAACATAAGCTTATTAGGCGTTCTGAAAAGCATTTAAAAATAGTTTGGAAAAAATATATACCTATAGTCTTGTTTAGATTACTTTAAATATTAATATTAATTCTTTAACATTTATTAACTTGGTTCTGATTACTAACATTTATACTAACTAACTAATTTTTAACTGCTAGCTCTTTTTATTAACATTGCAGTTGTCGAAATGGAGCGATGCGAAAGCCGGCGAAGAAGGCGAAGGTAAGCCATTTATCTTAAAAAAAATATGGAGTCATATCAACATTACGTATACGCAATATATACCACAGTTTTTGAGTCGCAGTTTGGGGGAAACTTAAATTTAGTGTTGGTCATAAATTTTAACTAAAAGCTGCAACTTTAGGGAGAGAGAATATACGTTTAAAGTTAAATCTAAGAAACTAGACTTTTGTTTTTTCTTCTATAAACGGTTATTGCCCCAAATTTGAAAGCTCTTAATAATGGAATGTACTTGCTATTAGCACCAATCGACATCAACATTCAACAAACTAAACTAAATAATAAATTCCGAGTTAAGCAGCTGTGATTTCAGCAGGAATTTAAATTGCAATTGTATAAGTTTAAGTGTTTAAGTTTTCAGGTCAATCAATAGCAATCCGATGGGTCTTGCCTGTGATTAGTAGTATGTCAGGATATGAAGAGGATATCTGTATGTGTGTGTTTTAAGTGCTTCGTTGCATGTATGTGTGCCTTTTTGTGTGTGCAAAATGAAGGTACTGCCGACGGCATTTTGCTTGGCTTGCAGCATGGTTTACGTGTGCTCGCGACCTACGACAACCTAAAAGAAACTTGCCTAGGTTAAGTCCTGCGCAGACTCACACAAAGCCACTCAAGGGACGACGTTAATGCACATGTGGGCATGTGTGTGTTGTGAGTGCAATCAATGAAAGTTCAACGCACGTGAAAGGCAACAAAAAATGTGACTTTGCCATGTCTAAAACTTTGCTTGTTATAAAAAATTGACCATTTAAAAGTAATTTTACAAGTGGGCCAAATAAAACGACTAGTCTTTAATATACCAAGCTTGGAGATTGATTTACTTAAATTTAAAAGATTAAGTTTTTATTAATAAGAAAAAAATGAATATGTTTTTAGATTTGTTTAGAATACTTATGAGTCACACTATGGCAATTCTATTTCAATTATTTTTGATTCCAGGGTTACAAATTCAAATTCTTTGTACAGAAATTTAAAAAATAAGCTAAGGCGCTCTTTTTGATTTTTTGTAGGACTCTGTGGGTACTCCACAAGGTCCTCAAAAGTGTCTGCCATAGTTTGAAGAATATCCGAGTGGAGAGCTGTGCAAATATGTTTGCACTTTTAAGGGCGCATGTTTGTTTGGCTGCTGATGCGGCCAATGCCATTTGAAATTAAATGCCAAAAAGTGACAACACATCGAACCACACACGCTCCCATTTCTTTTTTTTATTGTGAAAAAAAAACGAAGAACAAAAAATGGCAGGCGATAACTGACCCAGATTTCTGATGCCACCCTGCAAACCACCGCACATCGCGTATACGCCGCGTGTTTGTGATGGCTTTTACGGTTTTCCCTTCTTCGCTTTTTGTGTTTGCATTTTCCGATTGAAAATTATTATTTTATTTCCTAGCCATGATAACGATAACGATTGCACCCCAAGGTTATAAAAAATCAGAGAAAATACTTTTTTATGGCAATTTGATGATTTCCAGGAGCAGCTGCCTTGAACACCATCAATGTGTCTGTATGTGTGTATATGTGGGTTTTGTTCAAGGTCGAATTGGGTTGAAAGTAACTGGATTATCTTTCCCAGACATCTGAGCGGTTAGTTATAAGCGGATGTGATGGTTGCAATCAGTGGAGCATCCAGAATGTAAAAG
This sequence comes from Drosophila eugracilis, assembly GCF_018153835.1. Classification (NCBI taxonomy): domain Eukaryota; kingdom Metazoa; phylum Arthropoda; class Insecta; order Diptera; family Drosophilidae; genus Drosophila; species Drosophila eugracilis. Next base: position 2,117,674 of record NW_024571981.1, on the reverse strand, counting down.
TTTTTTAACACAATATTTTGTAAAAGTTGTTATCCAAGTATCTTTCCTATTTTTATCCTTCTTTATAATGTTTCATTTTTCGGATAAGACCTGTTGGCGTTTTAATAAAATTAAAAATCTTTATTTTCCTCTCACACATAGACGACGGAAAAAAGCTGCATTTCGTGAGTCCGGCTCGCCGGAAATCGGTGCTGGCTCCCATCCTAAATAAGATCAAGAATGGCGCTGATGCGGCGGATAGTGCCGAGAAAAAACTGGGCAGCGAGAGCAGTGGCAGTGGTCACATAGCGGTCCAAATAGAGCCAGCCAGACGGGTCAAGGTGGGATTTACTTGGATTTCTCCTTAAATGCAATAATAATGAATCATATTGATCCTTCAGCGTCACAGTATCCACGGCATGATGGAGGAGGAGAACACTATCAGGCCGCATCAAGAGATCAGGCAACTGACGCTCGAGGAGAAGAAGTTCCTGTTGGCTGTGGAGAGGGGCGACATGGCAGGCACTCGCAGAATGCTACAAAAGGCGCAGGATACGGAGTATATCAATGTTAACTGCGTGGATCCGTTGGGACGTACTGCATTGCTAATGGCCATTGACAACGAGAATCTAGAGATGGTTGAGCTGTTGATTAACTACAATGTGGACACGAAAGATGCACTGCTGCATTCCATCTCTGAGGAATTTGTTGAAGCTGTAGAGGTTCTGCTAGACCACGAAAACGTCACCTTTCACAGCGAGGGCAACCATGTAAGTTGAATATTTGAAATATTTATTTATTTAGAATCTCATCACATATTCACTAATCCTAACCAGAGTTGGGAGTCCGCTTCGGAGGATACTTCGACCTTCACGCCAGATATTACTCCCCTAATCCTGGCGGCACACCGTGACAACTATGAGATCATCAAGATCCTTTTGGATCGGGGTGCCGTTCTGCCCATGCCCCACGATGTGAGATGTGGCTGTGATGAGTGCGTCCAGTCTCGGCAGGAGGATTCCCTCAGGCATTCGAGATCCCGCATCAATGCCTATCGGGCTTTGGCCAGCCCTAGTTTGATAGCACTCTCCTCCAAGGATCCCATCCTCACGGCCTTCGAGCTGTCCTGGGAGCTGCGCCGGCTCAGCTTTCTTGAGCACGAATTTAAGGTTGGTACTAAAACCTTTCTTATGTTTTTTATTTATGTTATGTTTTATCTATCTGCAGAATGAGTACCAGGAGCTGCGAAAGCAGTGCCAGGACTTTGCCACCGCCCTGCTCGACCACACTCGCACCTCCCACGAGCTGGAGATCCTGCTCAACCATGATCCCACCGGTCCCGTTTACGAGCACGGCGAACGGATGCATTTAAACCGCCTAAAGCTGGCCATCAAACTGCGACAGAAAAAGGTTTGAATTACTATAAAAGTCAATATGAACAAATTAATTAGTAATTTAATTACCCAACTAGTTCGTGGCCCACTCGAATGTGCAGCAGTTGCTAGCGAGCATTTGGTACGAAGGATTGCCTGGTTTCCGAAGGAAGAACATGGCATTGCAGGCTGTGGACATTATTCGGATCGGCATCATGTTCCCTATCTTTTCCTTGGCCTACATCCTGGCACCCTATTCCAACATTGGCCAAACCATGCGCAAACCCTTTATCAAGTTCATCTGCCACAGCGCCTCCTACTTTACCTTTTTGTGTGAGAATTGCATTTTAAAATATTAAATATAAAAGATATTTTGAAATTTTATTTATTTTAATTACACTTTCAGTTCTTTTGATGCTGGCTTCTCAAAGGATAGAGACCTTTATTGGCGGCTGGTTCTTTGCCGACTCCTCGGGAATGCTCAACAGGGTGGAGGAGCTGCCCACGAAGCGTGGAGCCAAGCCCACCTTTATAGAGTGGCTAATTCTGGCCTGGGTCAGTGGTCTCATCTGGAGCGAGGTGAAACAGCTGTGGGATGTTGGTCTGCAGGAGTATCTCAACGATATGTGGAATGTTATCGACTTTGTCACGAACTCCTTATATGTGGCGACGGTAGCTTTGCGCGTCGTATCTTTTTTTCAGGTAACATAAAATGCTTAAATTAATTTAGTTATATTTAATTATACCTTATTTTTTAGGTTCAAAAAGAGATGATATACAACTCACATGCTACAGATCTGCCTAGGGAGCGATGGGATGCCTGGGATCCGATGTTGATATCGGAGGGCCTATTCAGTGCGGCGAACATTTTCAGTAGCCTCAAGCTGGTTTATATATTTTCGGTGAATCCGCATCTGGGGCCACTGCAGGTGTCGCTGTCCCGGATGGTGATGGACATCATGAAATTCTTCTTTTTATATGTCCTGGTCCTTTTTGCCTTTGGCAGTGGTCTTAACCAGCTGCTCTGGTTGGTTTTTAATTGGAGTACTGACCTCACTTAGTTAATGCCTTCTTTTTACTTCTTTAGGTACTATGCTGATTTGGAAAAGAAGCGTTGTCCTGAGGTTTCTCCCATGAGTGCACTATTAAACATGAATGGAACTAATGATCCGAATGCATGCATTGTGTGGCGTAGGTTCTCCAAGTAAGTTTTAATTATATAAAGAACCAACCTTATAAAATAATTTATAATAACTTTCTTCAGTTTATTTGAGACCACACAAACCCTTTTTTGGGCAGTCTTTGGCCTGATAGATTTGGACAGCTTTGAGTTGGATGGCATCAAGATATTCACAAGATTCTGGGGCATGCTCATGTTTGGAACTTACTCGGTTATTAATATTGTAGTGCTGCTTAATCTGCTCATTGCCATGATGAATCATTCGTATCAACTGATTTCGGTTGGATATTTTTAGCTAGTTTAAGATTTTAAGAAGCTAATTTATTTAATTTTACTTTTTCTAAGGAACGTGCTGATGTTGAATGGAAATTTGCTCGCTCAAAACTTTGGATAAGTTACTTTGAGGAGGGCGGAACCTGTCCACCGCCATTCAACATTATACCCACTCCAAAGTCCATTTGGTATGCGATCAAGTGGATGCGCCGCGTCTTTTGCAGCGGATCCTCTGCCGCGCGACGGGAACATCTCAAGACAATAAGAGTAAGTGGTTCAAGAAACATAATTCTAGAAAGGTTTACATTTTAAAAGATCTTTCACAAGGATCTCTTAATGGCTTTTAAAAATTAACACCTATCTTTTCTTAATTATCCTGCAGCGAAAGGCTCAGCAGGCCAGCGACCGGGACTTTAAGTACCAGCAGATTATGCGGAATCTGGTCAGGCGATATGTAACCGTAGAGCAACGGAAGGCCGAATCCCAGGGTGTCACCGAGGACGATGTGAACGAGATTAAGCAGGATATTTCCGCCTTCCGGTGTGAGCTGGTGGAAATACTCAAGAACAGCGGAATGGACACAAATGTGACGGCTGGTCAGGGAGGAGGTAAGCCCAGAAAATCTCTAGGGATTACTAACAAACCTCTATTGAAATGGGTTTTTCTTGGCCCACAGGAGGTGGTGGAAAGAAAAACCGACAGAAGGAGCGCCGCCTAATGAAGGGTTTCAATATCGCACCACCTGGCTCTACCGGATCATTGGCTCCTGTGGCCGAGTTCTCCACCTCGTTGGATAACTATGACAACCAGCATGAGATCCTCAGTTCCACACTATCCACCCTCTTCACGCCGAACTTCATGCACAAGCGTCAGCAGAGTCAAGTCGGATCGGGTGGTGGATCGGAGTCACCGACCACGCCCACAAATGGTCAGGGAAATCAGGGGGCGACAATAGCCACTAGTAGCCAGGTCACCAAGTACAACAAGTCCGCTCTTAAGCCGTACAATAAACGGATTGCGGGACACAAAAAAAGATGGGGTAAGTGTATAATCTAAATTGTTAAAATTATTTATGACGAAAAACGTTTTGCGGTTGCAGGAACCCTAATAGAAGCCGCGAAGGTAGGCAACGTTAGCAAAATGCTTGGTCGTTCAAAGTCTGAGGATTCTGTCTGCAACTCCTCACATACATCCACACCAGTTCATGGTCAAATGCGGGTTACCTATGCCCAGAATTCTCCCCAGCAGGGATATGGATACCATGGAGAGACCAGTTCCACGACCACATCCACACCGACTCCGACGATTTCGGTAGTCAGTAATTCGCCAGCAGCCCACGTGGGTGTCGGGTCGCATTTCTTTCACACGACAAGCGGTAGGTTCTAAATTTGGACAATTCTGTAGATTAGCAAACTAATTTATCACTCGTCTTAATCAAGGTCTCACTGCCATTGCCGCCCTAAAACGCAAACGCAAAAAGTTCTCATCTAGTAAGAACATTTGCCCAGTTACCGAATCTGTGGCAGCAGCGAATGCTGCTGAGATTTTAAATGATAAGGTGAGTTATCTTAACTAAGTTATGAAAAATATCTATTAACTAAGTTTTTTTTCTGTTAGACACTGAAACGCGTGTCTAGCTATCCGGCAGCCGAGGCCGGAGTACAGCACAAGGATCCGGCTCAGTTGGTCAAGCCTCGCCGGCATGAGCAAACCCAGAGCCAACACGATTCGGTGGAGACCAACTCGACCTTCACGCTGTCCATCGATCCATCCAACACGTCTGTGAACTCTAGGGAACCGCTGATCAGTACTAGTTGCGTTTCGAACGCGGGAGCTATTGGCTGAAGGAATTTTCAGAAGATATAGGATGCCAGAAATACCAAAGATTATGCCAAGAAACTGAAGGCAAGTCGTCGAGGGCCGGAGATAACAAAGATAAAGCAGCTAAACTTATTAGATGGCACACCTGAAGCATATACTTAGATACTATATATACAGATACACATTGTTGACATTTTTGATATGAACGACATAATGAGTGTGAAGCTAAACTAACTAAGGAAGCTATACTTAAACGAACACAGCCTAGATTCTAAATTACCTCACCATGTTATGATATAGAGACCATTCAGAGAAATAGCACACATCACTCAATAACTGTTAATCAATACTGGAAACTCAGAAATAACTACTATTTTGCACAACTGAAATGATATATCCTGTACCTTAACCAAATCTATCAACATCACCCTTCACAACTTACTATCAAGTCCTTATAAAGATGAATAATGAAGCTATTTTCGGCAAGCCGAAGCTTATATAACAGGGCAGTTATGAACCAAAATTACAATAGGATATAGTCGTCCGATTTTTATACAGCTCAGAATGTACTTGTATGACTCAAATAAAACACTGTGGTAAAAGCTTCTTTGCATCACAATGAACTCCTCCTAAACCTGAACCATAAAGCACACATATCATGCAATCGCTTTATAGAGAAACCTTTTACACCAAAAACAAAGTACCAATTCAAAGTCGAGTTGGAAATATGTAGATCCAATAAAGTCCTTTACCAAATGCATATACAAATACGAATACTAAACTATCCCATATCGATGTTGAACGTTGCCTTAGCATGAAACATATTTTTTATACACATAAGTTTTGGATGAACATTGAATTACTGAAACGTACTGTACCCGCAATGAGGGAAGCGCTGTGTATTTGTTGATTTGAGAGAAAGGATTTTGAAACCAAGGATTTGTTGTTGTTCCAGCAAGCAAGCTAGTAAGCCGAAAATCAAAGCAAAGCAAAAGCAAATGCAAAGAAAAAACAAAAAGTAAATAAATCAAAAGATCAATTTTATACACCGATTTTAACCAACACAACAAACAATAATCGAATCGCATACTACTAATGTGTTTGGATTTTATGGGTATAAATATCTGGTCTAAGATGTGCATATCCATAGCCTGCACACACGACGATTTTAGCATATAAATAATATAAACATATATAGAATACAAATATTAATAATCGAAATTTTTAGATGATTTTTGCGTTAAAGTAGACAAATACTCACACAAATACACGAATAATATACGGAATATCAACGAAAACAATAACAAGGAATGTCATATAGCATTTTATATAAATACTTTCTTTTGGAATAGCAGAACTATGTTTCACGATGGCAAGAAATATCCTTGCAGCGGCCCAGAAGAAAAAAACTAAGAAGGCAAACGAATTACCAAATACAATGTTAGAATAATATAAAAATTGTTATTTGCACGGAAACAAAAACTAATAAAAACTATAACGAAGCGTGTGCAAAAGCGAGTATTTACTGTGGCCATACTTTCTTTCTTAATAACAAAAACCAAACGTTTTTTTTATTATTTGTATATCGCATTTATTTTAAATGTTTCATATATATATATATATTTTGCAAATAAATTTTATAAGTTGTAAACATAGAAACATACATAATTTCCATTTATTTATCATTTCATTCCGATTTAAGTTTATTTATTTATTTATATTTAATATATTTATATAATTTTTTTAATTTGCATCAAGCAAATGTTTATGGTTTACATGAACAAACATTTGTTTTGTTTTGTGTATTTTTTTGTTATTTTTCTTGATTTTTTAGATAAGATTCCGTTTTGTATAATTCACATTAAATGCTATGGAAAGAAACAATTACATTTAGTTTAATTTATTTAATTAGAAAAATAATAATAATTGGAATATAAATCACTTTGCCTAGTTGGGGCTGCTATAGCCACATGGGACAGCCTACGAAAAAGTGTCGGGTTGAATTTGTTTAGTTGGTTGTGAAATGCAACAGTTGGATTGCCAGCGGATATAGCAGCCCCAACTGGGGTTGCCTTGGTTTTCTCGATTTCTGCTTGTCGTATAATATGTTTATAATAAATTGTGTAATAATTCGTATAAAAAGGTTGTGAGAATGAAAGAAGCGTCTGCTGTTTTACATATATCTATGTTTTGTATATATATATATATATCTGCGTAGATTGGGAGCGTTTGGGGAAACAATTATACAGCACTGAATACTTGTAGCTAGTAGTCTAATAAATTCATATTTTTCTTCGTTTAATCATTCGTTAAGCATTTGCCCTCCGACCCCTTCAATGCCCCCGCTCTCAATTCGGTTACGTTTTAGCTACTTAGGAGTGTCTTTAGTTGGTGCAATTTGTTGACCAGCTATCTACAATCGTTATTGTTGGAATACATTTTACAAAAGGTCTTGTAAAAAAAATCTTGCGCTAAGGGGCCACATGCTAGTTCTACACGTATTATACACGAATTTTACAAACCCACCGGGAGGGCAAATGCAGTTTGGGGGGCCACACATAAAGTAACAGTTTGAGAAGCATTTTTCGGAACAGGTCTGACAAGTACTGGTGAGCCTTTAGGTTTTCTTTTAGGTTCGTTTGCTGGCTGCTCTGTTTTGTTTATAGCACATATGGAGATTAGACTTTCGTTTTGTGACAACAAATATTATAAGTAAATACCATTATTAACATTTAGCTGTGTGAATGTATGCTTTTGCGGTTTTTGTGTACATTTAATACAATAATGGGGGTTTCGCTTTCTCATCTTTCTTGTTTCTTCTCTCCTCCTTTTCACTTATTTTATTTTTAGCTATTTTTTGTTTTGATTTCCTGTTCTGCTTGTTTGTTTAAAATTAGACAATATACAGTTTGATTTTGATTCAGTTACGGTACATATATAAAAAATACATAATTACAACTAATGCTTTAAATCACTTCTTTGAGACATAAAGTGTTTCATATTTGTTTTTTTCTTTTCGCCTGTCGTTTTGCCGGCAATTTTCTATGGTCCGACCTTGGGAACCATTTTTGAAACTTTTTTGCGTCACAATGGGCGCCATTTTAATTTAGAACCCCGTGTCCTTTTATCCCCGCAACATATTGACGAGCATGGCCGCCAAGAAAGTGCCCACTAGGAAGGAAACCACAATGCAGACGGCCTTTTGTTGGTCACTCAGTCGCCTCCGGTTGGAGTAGAGTGAAGTTAGCTTACCGACGATCCGCCTTAATCCACCCGCCTGTGCCAAACTGGAGGAGATGGCCGCCGTCGTTGATAAGCTGGAACCCGAGGAGCTGACACCTATTCCGGAGTGCGGATGGTGGGCATGGTGCATGTGATGCGAGTGGTGCATGTGGTGCTGATGCTGGTGATGGGGGTCCGTGGCGCCGACCATTCCACCACCTCCTCCGCCGCCGCACGGCTGATGGTGGTGGTGATGGTGATGATGATGGTGATGGAGGGGATCTGCGCAGGCATTGAAACCGGAAAGTTCCTGTTGCAGTCGTCCAATTGCCGCAGGATCCGCTCCCACGCCGCTCGCTCCAGTAATTGCCGACGCACTTACCGATCTCATGTGCAAACCATTGGTCGATCCATTGCCAGAAGACAGTTTCCGGCTGCTCCTCTGCGTGGTGGCCACCGCCGGTGGTGCAGTAGAGCCGTGCAGGTGGTGATGGCAAGTAGCCGCACTGGGATCAAGCTCACTGGGCACCTGGTAGCGCAATGGACTCGACGGTTGACCGTAGAGTAGCTCTCCACCTGCCGCTATTCGCACAGGACACACACGGAATTGGTAACAAGTGCCTGCGGCAAGATTGTCAATGTTAAACTTGGTCTCAGGGCCAAGGTACAACTGTCTGTAGTCATGGTTGGCCAAATTAACTGGAGCTCCGCTTGAGCTGCCACTGGAACTGCTGCTGCGACCTTTGGGCGAAAGAGATTCGCCCTCTAATTCTGCTGTACCCAAAACAGCGTATTGCAACTCGTACTCGACGCGATCATGGAAGGAGTTCTTAGAGTGCTGCCATTCCAATGTGAGTTGCATACCCAGTTGGCCGGGCAGCTCCATAAGGCAAACGCTACCCTCTTGGACAACACGAGGAGGCTTTATGTTCGCGGGCAGCGTGGCCGAGGTTTCGAAAACGAATTCTTCCGAGTAATCCCCATCGCCAGCACGGTCCGTATGGGCATAGATCCGGAAGGTGTAGCTGCTGCGCTCCTGCAATTTGTGCACCTTGCACATGCAATTGGTGCCTGAGTAGACAGCCTGAAACTGTTTTGCCCGTGCCACATACATCTCCACAAAGTATTTGGTGAAATCACCGCCGTTTCCAGACGGATTGGAGTTTACCACTTTGCCAGTTCCACTCTCACCCCACTTCAGCTTGATGTAATTGTGTCCAGCACCGCTGCACTCAAGGCGAGGTGGCGCCGGGGGTGCCGGCTGGGTCGTCAGCTTTGCATAGGCACTAAAGGCACCTGCTCCAATGGCGTTCACTGCTTGCACGCGGAACTTGTAGCCAGTTTCGGGCATTAGACCATTGACCGTATACCGCGTACAGGCATCCGGAGTGGCGATGGTTCTCTCCCCGTACTCAATATTGTAGGAGCAGATGGGAGATCCATGGGCCGCTGGCTGCGTCCAGTTTAGAGTGACCTCCTGGGCGGTAAACTCGTAGCCCTGCATTTGAGGAGCTCCAGGGACTGCGGCCGGAGTGCACACACTTATCACATCGGAGGAGGTTCCCGTTCCGGCTGAGTTACTCGCCTGGATGCGGAAATGATAGCGTGTGTAGGGCGACAGATTTTTTAGCTCCGCGCAGGTTAGCGGTCCCTGATAGCAGTTGTGGAATTCTGTGCTGGGTGGTTCCTTCGCCTCCTGCTCGGAGTCCTCACCTGTTCTTTCTTGGCTGGCACTCTTCAGAGTGTAACTCGTCACTGGCGCTCCATTCTCCTGCAACGGCGGCTGCCAACTGACACCCAGATGGGTGGCAGACTTGACCAGCACCCGAAGTTCTTCAGGTACTCCGGGCGCAGCAGGTGCTGCCGTGAATCTCATCCACTGCGACCAGTTTCCGGCGCCAATACGGTTAATAGCCCTCACTTGAGCCTCGTACATGCCTCCTGGTATCAGATCCTGCGCAACAAAATAGGCCTGTTTGCCGCGGTACACCAATTGCGGTGGTTGCACTTGCTCCAGGCGACGCATTTGGGCTTCGAACTCCAGGATTGGAGCTCCACCATTGTAGTCCGGATGCTGAAGTTTCAAGAGGGCGGCGTACGGCGAGGGAGGATCGCTGCAGTGCGGTGGAGGAGGGGCAGATGGTGGCACTGCTTCCGTGGTAACGTGTCCTACATCGGAGTAGGGACTCTGACCAGCAGGACCTTCGCAACAAGCTCGCAGGGCGTATGTGGTGCCCGGTTGGAGTCTCTCGCACATGGCCTCTGTTTCAGCTCCGCTGTAGATTCTCTCAAAAGCCGGACCAGCGGCACTTAACTCCAAGTGGTATCGAACGATCTCGGCACCACCAGTATCACTGGGTGCATCCCAGCGAGCCTTAAACTGAGTACCATGAATTTTTCCCTTGGCATGTGGCTTTCCTGGCCTTCCTGGACGTTCCGCTAAGGTGCGGTAGCTGACTTCAGGTGACCAGGGCGAATAGCCCGCTTCGTTCTCGGATCTCAGACGGAATTGATAGCTGCTAGCACGCCTCAATTGCAGGCACTCCGTTTGTAGCTCGGTACCCTTGTAGGTATTCAGGTAGCCATGTCCAGATTCCGCATCTTGCAGTTGCAGCAGGAAGTCTCCATCTTGTGCCCGCCGCTCCCAGCCGAGTTTCAGGGAATTCGAAGTGCTTCCTATTAGCTGGGGAGGTCTGGGCACTGGTGGAGGATTACCGGAGGTGCTGTAGCTGGCCACCGGAGAGTAGGGACTCTGACCCACTTCATTCACAGCGGCCAAACGGAAACTGTACACAGTAGTTGGTTGTAGCTTCCCAATGACATAGTGCTTGGTCTTGATCTTGGCCAACTCCACGAACTTCTGCGGCTGTCCTGAAATTCTGCCCTCATCATATTCGAGCAGATAGTGTTGTATGCTTGCACCGTTTGCTGCCGGAGCAGTCCATCGAAGATTTATCGAGCTCTTAGTGCGAGAAAACAATTTCGGAGGCGGCGGTTGATCGGGCTCACAGGCTGGAGTACGGAATTCCGTGGGATCGCTTACAGCTCCGGTAAGTTTCTGGTAATGCACTTTCAAGCGAACAAGGTACTCCTGGCCGGGCAGCAGATCTTGCACAATGCACTCGGACGCCTCTCCTTGGTACAGACTCTTGTATTTGCATTGTTTGCCCGAATCACAGAGGAGCACTTGGTACCGCAGCTGTCGCATATCGACCGTTACGGTATCCGCTATGGCTGGACTCTCCCAGATGATCTTGGCCGCCCGTGAAGTCACATCAATCACTTCCGGCTTCTCAATGGCTGAGATTTGCTCTATGATGGTATTCTCTCTGTGGTACTCCTCCTCATCATCGCCGGCCAGACTGGAATTATCCTCGCCGTCCTCGGAGGTTCCCACTGAACTGGCGCCGCCCACACTACTGCCAGTTCTGTGAGGATGCTGATGATTTCCATTTCTGGCCTGTGGATGCTGCTGTGACACAGGGGGGGTTTGAGTCTGGTGTTGCGGCAAGCGACGCCCTTGTTGGTTGACCACATGATGGTGGCTGCTGAGGTGGCCGGGCATGGGTACGCCCGGAGGAATGTTGTTATTATTGTGACCATTTAATTCGTTGGCACGTCGCGGAGATGGCGAATGCGGCGGATCTGCACAAAATTAAAGTATATTAATAAAATTTATAGTAAAGCTTATGCTTATGCATAAGTTTACTTACTTGACTCCCGCTGCTTCTCCAGCTTCTTGAGCAGCTTGTTATGCTGCCGCTGACTGCGCTCATCCCGGTAGTTCGGTGGAGAGGGCGAGTGTGGGGAATGTGGGTGTGCCTGCGGATTTGTATGCGAGTGGGCGTGTGAATGGGTGTGTGAGTGGGAGTGCGAGTGGGTTGCTGCCACAGTGGGTGGTGCTCCTTGAACTGTTCCTGTCGTCACTGCATTTGGAGCTCCTTGGACCGAAGGTGGTGCCACCTGCTGTTGTTGTTGCTGTGGTGGTGGTGCTCCTTGGGGCGCCTGCTGCTGTGGCGGCGGTGGTGGCGGCAAATGAAAGTGTGGTGGACCATTGCCGGCAGGACCTGGACCAGGATAACCTGCCACAGGGGTATAGAAATGCGAAGTGCCATTCGCGCTTATCTGTAAATGATTAAAAATTCATTCATTAATCATATTAAACGTTAAAGTGAATCGAAAATAATTACTTTAATAAGCAGCGTTTTGCTCGATTTCTTTGAATCTTCCATTTTCTTAAAATATTATATTTTTGAAACACCACGTCGGCATTTAACACACAGACTAAAAATATCTCGCGAAAGAGACACGCCGACTAAAAATTGATAACAACAAATTTATGTTCGATTTCTTATCTTTTGCAAGGTGGGAGTCAAAAATGTACAATTCTTATTTGCGCGGTAAATTCCTTCAACTTGTTCTTAAGGTGCATTGCTTTTATTTTTTAGGAACTATTCGGCCCTTTTAAACTTAAGTAACAACTAAAACGTTTACAACAAGTTTAAGGAATACAATATAACTAAGTGATTAGGATGTTGTCCAAAAAATACACTAAATTATACTTTTTAATACTGTAAGAATATTCGCATCTTAGACACCACCCAAGGCTTAGAATTCCGTTAAGCCTTAGCTATGACTCAAACCATTTCGTTATTAGTATTTTTAGGGTGACCATACTTTTTTGTTGGTACTTGTGAGGAGTATATTTACAGCGGGCAATTTAAATGAACATTTTGATTTTACACTAATGTTTCATTATTGTCAGGTAATGATCGTTTTATTTTTTAATTTATTGAATTAAATCAGTAGCCTTGTGGGACCCTTTAAATTATCTATTTATTAGCGGTCATATTAAAAAGGTTTGAACTAAATGCCCGATTGAAGCGATTTCCCCAGCAGATCATTAAATAAATCGCTTTGCGGTATATGGGCAATTAGCCACGCCCGCATGCTACATATATTAACTAAAAATGGCAAAAGTGGCCTAGTTGATGATTGATAATTTAGCCCCACTAATCGTTCCAAAACTGTAGCAAATGTTTTTCTCTAAAATTGCACTAATTTCATGTTTTTATACATTCAAAGTTGGCCTTTTAGGTTGTGCAATTTGTATACTTTAAAGCGTTTCTCTCCACGGTTCTTTTGGGATGGTCATAAACTATGAATATCCAAAAATGTGGGTCAAAGTTAATGCGTTTTTTCTGTGCGGTTGATGCGCGAATAATAAAGGAGAACAAAAGAGCCGGAATAGCAATATGAAATATAAAACAAAAAACAATGGAGATTACAACTTGTTCTACGAGGAAGTTTCGTTTTCGCTTTCGGTTTCAATGGTGCGACAGATACCGTTATTTCGGGCGCTTGACTCAAGTTGCATAATGAACACTACAACAGCGACTATGCAAATTAGCATACAATCAAATTATAAACATTTCAACATAAACACACAAGCGGAAACTGCCATTTGTAAGGTGCTCTGTGCGAATCTCTGTGTTTCGGGCAGTGGCTCACGCGGAAGGGATGAAGATTTCTGTAATAGTTTTTATTGTACATCATAGTTTCAAATTAATTGCTTTAAACGAACCGAATCTGTTTGTTTAACCAATTATTCTACTCTGTAGTTCCTTTTTTTAAGAAAAGCGGGAAAGTATTTTTTCCTTTCGTTCGAGCTATGTTCAAAAGCCCCTACAAATTTTCCCAACTGCTGCCCCTGTGGGCTTGAGTATGTGTTTCTGTTGTGTGGTGGCAGCAAATTGTTAATTAAGTCAAGGAAAATTCAGCCTCAGCAAGTCAAGTCGGAATGGCGGAGTCAGTCGAGCAGCCACCGGCACTTTCATTTCAGCAACAAAGCGTGACGAAGCCACATGTGTCCAAGCTGGAATCCGAGGCGGATGAAGTTGTTGCCCGCTGCATTAATCAAGTTTTCCACTGCGAAAATGGCATTAGGAATTGCGGCTTATGTAAAAATGTGACAGCAAAGTTCAGCTCAAGTGGAGTTCAATTAAAAGTCACAATGTTGCCAGCAGCGGGCACGACCGACTAGCAACATTTAATGGCTTGAACTAACTAACATTAGATAAAGCAACAGCTAGGCTCTACAAATTGTTATGCAAATCGAGAGTTTAGTTGCCATAAAAAGCTCGGCGTATTGGCAACTAGAATTCATTCTATTTAATCTTTCACTTTAAATCGAAGAATATTTTTTATGACTTATATGAGGCGGGTCAATAAATTATATTCAACCTTTTTTGGTTGTTAACTAATTACATTTTAATTGAATTGTTAAACATGTTTTTTAACTTTTCAAGTTCTTTTATTTTTTTTATTTGTCTACAATTTAGTAATAAATCAGAAGCAAAGGTTCAGTAAATTAAAACCCCCCGGAAAGCGCGTAATCAATGGAAATTATATAATTCTCATTGCAATTAATTCTGATTTTAATTGAGCGATTGATAATAGTATAATAAATAACCTGAAGAGGGAGATGGGCGATAGAGTTTAAATTGCACTAGGCGCTAGGCCAGAACCGGATTTATAGTCTGGCCAAGTCACGAACTTGGACTATTCTGGCCATCATCTCCTGCTCTTTGGACAACAACTATTTTCCCGCTATGGAAATGAAAATATTTCAATTTCGGCTCGAATTTTGTTAACAATTTCTGCACATAAAAGAGATGATGGGAATGTTTATGCTGTACAATGAAATTGTTATTATTAAATTATTAGACATAAGTGGCGGCGGCAGCAACAGTTGGGGGATTGAAACGTGATGTGAATGGGTAATGCTCATCTGGTTTGGTTAACAAGCGTTTTTTCGCGTTCGTTGCCATTTTGCAAATTAGCGAGGCAATTTAAATGGAATGCAGCAGCCCCCGACTCTGAACTTGGCCATCATCATGGGACCGAACTAGTTCCGCATGTTAATGGGCCTAAAAATGTGAAAATAAATCGAAATGACAGTAATTTGTAGCACTTAAATTATATAAAAACTACCAAAAAAAGCCTAGTATTCATTTTCAATTTTCATTTGTAATAATTTAAAACTTTTAACAACTGAGGTATAAAAAGGGTACAATTTTAATTATCTGTACGTGTAAATATTTTTATCTCCCTATAAAAACAATTTATAATAGTTGGAAATTCCCATTAGATAATTTTACTTTTTATAATGTGGTATTATGAGAATGATTTTAAGGCTCAGAATAAAAAAGAAAAAAATTGACAAACATCTTCCCATTTAATAGACCATTTCAGTTCTTAGCTAAACCATATAAATTTTTTTCCGTGGAATATTATCAGTTACCTGGTGAACAACCGCATTTTACCCCCTTCAGTTGGTAAACACCTATTCCTAACTGGTTAATTAGCATTCTGGGCAAACATCTTCGCAGAACGATTGTCAAAGCTCACGCCTAAATGACAGCTCGCGAAATGCAATGAAACGAATTCAGACGGCAAATAAACTGCCTCAGAATGCATTTGCCGTTCAAATATTTGCGCACAGTGACTCAGTAACTGAGCATTGCGAAAGGGGACTTTGGAATTGTGCGAAATGGACTAATTAGTTATGCAATTCTTACACTTTTCCGCTCCCCGCAATTTTTCCAGTGACTGTAGAATGGCCAGCAAATGAAACGATATTGCAGTTTGGAAAAGTAAACTTAAGCCAACCGATAAATAAATAAAATAAAATGCAAAAACGTCGACAGCTGGCCAACTGCTTTTCCGTTTTTGTTTTTGTTAAAACTTTATTTTAATTGTTGTTATTGTTTAGGTAAAAGTTTAGCAATTTAAGCCATTGTTTCGGCCCGGCTCCGTTTCATAATGCATTAGCGCCGAGTCTGGTTGCAATTGAATAGTTTTCAGTTTTCCAGGAACCGCTTCACCCGGATCCAATCCGGTTTGTTTGCTGCACACGGCGACATTTGGTCAATAAATTATTTTTACAGACGCCCCCAACGCCAGTTTCGTTTTAAAATCGAATAAGCATCGGGGAATTATTGCTGCTGATTGCTGGTTGTTCGCTCAATTAGCTGTCAATTAATTGATAACGGGAGGAAGTCCCACCAATGGGATGGAAATGAGATATCGTCTTCCCTTTCCGATAGGGTTACATGTTTTACAGCTTTATCAATTCTCTTGCCAACAGTTGCCATTTGCTTGCTGATTTCCAATGCAGTTTGATGTCTGCATCAGCATCAAATAATTATCTATCTATATTTATCTATTTATTTAATTTTTGTATTCTGATTATATTTTCCTAACAATGAATGGTATTTTAGTTGATTTTAATCAATATGATTCAATAAGCTTAATTAGTTTTTGATTGAAATAATTATTTTAGTGAAAAGCACAAAAGGGCTACTTACGAAAGGTGCTGGATGGAGGTGTCCCTGGCCAGGATGCAGTTGTTGGTACTGCTGCGGCGAGAGCATCACATGGGTGAGCGTTCCGTTCTCGTTGACGTACTGGGGCACCTGGACGGGCACCGGCATCGGGGGTGGAGGTCGGTTCTGGGACACCATCTGAACGGCGGGACCTGTAAGTAACGAGCGAAAAGGGGGACAAATTACTTAAGATTCCTCAACAACTGGCAATATGCTGATGATGTGTGCGAGTGTGAGTGCGACTATCTCGCAGATACAATATAGTACACATATATGTATGTACTATATAGTCATGTATGAGGGCACAAGTTAAAGCAGGCGACAGCTGGCGCCAGCGAGGCGACAGCGAGACACGCAGGAGAAAGGAAAGGGGGATGCCAGGACATTGCCAGGACAGCCATTGCTGCTTTATGTCAGCGGCGATTTCTCTGTGTTTGTTTAATGGATATCTCTCTCTCCCATCCTAGCTGAATCTCAGTCTTTTTGTGAATGTGTGCAAATATATATGCACAGCGAAGAATTTAGTATTTAGTAACCTAGGATATGTTTTTACAGTTTTATCTATGCTTGTTAACAATAATTTTTCAAAACTAAGCCCGTAATACCCGTAAAATTTTTTTGACGGTTTTCATTTTTTTTTAATTTTTATTTTAGTTATACATCTAATTTTGAGTTTAAAATAAATGTACATTTAGTAATAAAGATTCGACAATTGAATGGAAATTTTAAAATAATTATTTAATAACATTTCATTTAATACATTTTCGGATTAATATATCTTTTTATCGTACTTATTTGCACAGTGTATACATTTGAATATGTATGTTTGTGTTTGCTGCAGCCAACAAAATGCTTGACAGAGTCTGCCAATTTCTGGCTCCCTCGTCGCCTCGAACTACTCAACTACGATACGCATACGCACCGTTGCCCAATTCCGATTTCATTTGCAATTTAAGTCTGTCCGATGATTAATATCCAGCCCCGGTCCGCCCCGTTCCGTTCATGTCATAGGCACTGCACTGCCCTCCTCCTCTCGATAGTTGGCTTTAATAAATGTGTTGGAGACATAGAAATCTCTAGAGCAAACATTTCTTGGCAGCCTCATTTCGTGAAGAGAAAAATCGAAAATTGTAGAGCCATCCGAGCAGGGCAGAGGGTGAGCAAGCGAACTTTTCGGGGTTTTTGGCAGGGCATTGGAAACGGCATCAGAATCAGAATCATAGCCTCAGTATTGTCTGGATATGTTTCGGGTTCTCGTTTCGCCGCTGTCATTAGGACTAGGGAATGGTCGGGGGATAATACTAATATCAGGACTTCCATTCCATTTCCATTCCATCTGGGGATCCATTTCAACTGCAACATTGTCGCATGTCATTGCCACAGAATAAACGACAGCAGACCGCCTCGTAAGTTGCCCCCCTCAAACATTTGAAATATATTTTGATTTGTGGATTTGTATTGCTTTTCGATTCTATTTCTCTTCGGCTTGTTTCCATTTTTTCTTCATTTTTTTGGCTGCAATGCGACGAAGAAAATAATGGAAAAGCTAAAGATTGCGAATGAGCAAACATTTGTTAACGGACGATGTCTGGCCGAGATTAGCGCCTAATTCGGTTTGATAAATGATAAGGCACTGAATACCCAGCAAGTCTGGCTGATAAAATTATATTTCAAGTGGAATAATTAAATTATTATTGTAATGTATTGCTAAGTGCCATGTGTTAAGAGCCATATATGTAAGAGTTCATTTACTGGATATTCTTTTGTTATAAATTATTAAAAATGTAAAGCCTATCGTTTTTATTAATAAGAATATTTAAGCATACGAGATTAAATATTTGACCTCACTTGGTGCCCTTTACTTAAATTCCCACGCTTTATCATACCCATAAATATTTAAAACCGAAATGGAAAAAAAACTAGTCAGAAATCCATGTTCATCATAAAATGCATTCCATGTTTGCACATCAATATGGATGGGTTAAAATGCGATTCCCAGCTGCAGAATTGCACTTTGCATGCCCAGGCACGTAAAAGGAACGTGGCCACACCCACTTGTGGCCCCTTTTTGGCATTTTCCACTTCTATTTTGTTCGTAGTATTTCCCCTGCCTTCTAGTTTTTTTTTATTTTATGTTTTCGCCTTCTGTTCTGTTTCGATGGCTAAACAATGCAGAGTTGCATTTTTTATGGACACCACGCGGCGTATGCGTAATGTCGGCTAATGGATTGTGGGGAGTGTGGTTATGTGTATATGTATGGGTAGGGGAAAGGGGAAAGGGGTAAGGGAGGGGATATCGCCGCTTTCGCTTTAATAGTTAAACTGTAAACTTAACGGTAATGCGGCTCTTAATACTCTTAGCCATGTCTCGCACTCATTGAGGCCGAAAATGCTGGGCCTCGCCATTCAATCAGGCGTTAAATGCCATCCGCCGGCAGAAATGGCTAGACTAGACCATCCAGCCAGCAGCAGTCCCTACGACTACCGGAGTCTCTTGATCTGCTCTTAGGTGTAAAAATGTTGGTTTAGTGCACTGACGCATAATGCGACTGAATAGCGGAAAACCGATGATGGCTGATAAACTGAAACCAAGAGTTTTCTCCCTTCTGTTCACATTACCCAATGCAGTTAATCATTCTGTGAGCGGAAGGGAGGAAATGGGGTGTTTTTAGGGGCCGGAGTAGATTGTCTGGCCAGGAAATGCACACCGTTCAGAGGGCGAGATAGATGGTGAAGTGAATTTCCCCTCAAGTGTTAAAAGGCAGCAATTAGTTAGGTGAACGGTGGGGAGTGGTGGTTAGGGTGCAAGTGGGGATAGCTTATCACTTGGCCAGCAGACAGACAGTTAAATTAAGTACTATACTTCTGCGACTAAACCTACCCGCCTTTCCCCTCCCAACGTCTGCAACTTCTACTCAAACTTAATTAATGCTAAACTGCTTAAGAAGGTATTTGGGGTTGGGGTTCTTGTAGAAGTATTTTCGCCAAGGAAAGTGTAAGTTACTAAAAAGTTAGAGTGGATTCTTGGGGAAGTATGAATTATTCGGGAAAATTTAAATATTAATATTTATGAAATCATGAATATTTATTAGGAAACTTTCAAAAGGAAAGATTTAGTATTGAAATATAGGGAAATTTTTGTATCTATGAGGTTGGAAAAACTTTAAGTCATTCGTTTAATCTTAAGTTATTACATTGCGTGAGTACTGAGACTAAATTTATTTATTAACCCAAAACTGTGATGTCAACCCCCGTTAGGGGACCACCTTCAACTTCAATTTTCTGCCCTGATGGGTTGACCTTGTCCCCTGTACTCCTCTTAACCCTCTTTTACCCCCTTAACCCACTCCATTCCTTGGCAGACAGTGTCAAAATAAAGTTGCGGCTCAAACGCGTTTGGGCTAATTGCAAATTGTTATTGCTTTCCTGTTGTTACGCATTGTTGAACCACTTGGCTTCCTATTCTCCAGCCCACAGTCTGTCAATTGTTCAGTTAGTCAGTGTTGTGGAGTCGTATACAAGGGTCAGGGGTCAGGGTTGTTGTCTGAAGGTTGGAAGCACGCACACGCATAACACGCACAAAATGTCTATAAAATTAATAACAATTCGGTTAGCAGCCAAAAACTTTGATTGTGGAAATTGAAGTAGGGATTGCCTCGGATTGAATGTTTTGTTTGATTTGATCCAGTGAGTTATTGTCGAGGAATTTATCTTTTTTTATATGAATATCTTATATATTATTCTCATCCACGTTCTCCTTTGATAAATGCCCAGGGAGTTGAATAAACTTTCGATTGTCTAGAGCTTGATTTATGATTCTTTTTCGATTGGAGGATATGCAAATGCTTCTCCGTGGGGGTGTCAATTTGATATTATACTATTGATTGGGAAAGTTAACTCCCAAGGGGCTTTTCATCCAACGCTTTGATGTTCTCGATAATTACCCACCAAATCTGGAACAATTTGCGGTTAGTTGGCTCATTATAATCAACACTTTTCCTCACTTATCTTGAATTCCCATCTCATGGTAATTGCGTGTCTCACTCTTTCTTCAGTTCTCAGTTTCCCATCGAAACCCCCTTTCCCCTTAATTCGCCTACAATTAACGATGCGTGCGCAATTATCTCGATAATTATGATGAAACAAAAAACAGAAGAAAAAAAACAAGAAATGCAAACAAAAAACCGCTTTCGCAAAATGCAATTAGAGCAGAACATTCACGAATTCCACTATGGAAAGCTCTAGCAGAAAATTTCTTAAAGAGTTCTCCCCATTTTGTTCACGACATCGCGCATTAATTGCGCATACGCCCCCGTTAAATGCTTTCCCACAAATCGAAAGCAACAAAATTCTCTAAGACTCATTGATTGATGGTCTTTCGAGGGGTTGGAAAAAGCCAGGGAAAATGTGTGAAGCTGTTTTCCCATTGGGGAGGGGGTGTGGATTGGGAGTTGGGGTGGCGCCACACAGCGCGTCATTTGGCAGTCTGCACGTGTCGCACGTTTGTTTCACGACTTCACTGTAAAAAAAAACTATAATATTGATATCAAAGAATTGTATGTAAAATTAGGGATTCAAAAACAAAAGGAAACTTTACAATGTACTTAAATTGTTTTTAAATTTTATATTACAAAATCCTTTACGATTTCTTAATACATTTTAAAAATATTTAAAAATTTTAAATGGTGTTAAGTCTAGCTTTGCTATTTTTTCCAGTGTCCTGGTCGTTGTCTATTTGTTTGAATTTCCAATATCTTTGACGAGGCAAACACACAGCCTCTGTCTGCTTTTTCCTCCTGTCATGCAAATATTGGCTTTTTGTATGCCACCTAAGTGAAGTCCTCATAGGCAACGGAAAAATGGTTAAAAAAATGAAACAGGATAAACGTTGAAACAGCCGTGAAATTTTGGTGTCACCACCCAGGGGATAACTGGGAGTTACGCGTACGTAGGCGTGGCAACCAACTGTGACCGCCGCATCTACAGGCATTTGCCAGCGGATATATACATTAATGCCAACATATACAAATAAGTATATATATATATACAGCCGTCAACACATTATGCCTTCATTTATACTTTATGATGAGTAAATATTGTTATTAAAAAGAAAAATTGCGCATTGTCTGAGCGATAAACCAAGACTCCTCCCCCAAAGGTCTGCCCTCTGACCTTCGTCTGTGACATGGACAAGGCTGTTAGTCAGCATTTGGTTTATTGGTTTTGTGTTTTCCAGCCAAGTTAAGTTAGGATGAAAGAGGGCTTCTCTTGCGGGCTTTAAATTAATGTCTTGGCCGTATCAGGTGCATAATGTATCAGGTGGATGGCGGGGTTAATGGCGCGTATTTTCGGTTTAGTTACGAGATTTATACTGATTAGTGGGTTTTCCTGAGGAGGTGGGCCAAGGAAAAAGGTTAGCGATGTTAAGCCCTGGGATTTATAAGCAATTAAAGAGAGTTTAATAGATTTCCTACCCTTTGGATTGCTTGGGAAATTGAAATTTTAAGAGCGTTTAAATGGGGAAATCTTCAAAGACATTAAATGGATTTTAGACATAGAAATAATTACAATCGAAGTCAATTAGCTTGGGCTCTAGAATTTCCAAATTAACAAATTTGAGAAAATCTTTTTTTTAATTTCTTTTTAAAATTTATATACCATCAAAGTTTGTTTGATAAAAATAGCTATCAAAGCTTAAACTAAATAAGCAACAAATAGAAATATTCCGAAGTTTTCTGGTTGATGTGTCCCATTGAAATCAAATGTATTTCTTAATTATAAAAGTCCTGAAATATACGGAATACACTTAAACGAATCGCAAAAACTTTTCTTTCCCAACTGCTGCCTGCTTTCATTTTGACCCCCAGCTCGACAACAATTATGCCTCCACTTAATCAGCATGTTTAATTATTTCTGGAAGTACCCCAATTCGCTCGTCCTGTAAATCCTAGCCACAATCGTTAACACTTTCAATTTGTTGCACTTTCGGTCGTGATCCGCACTTCAATTTCTTCACCCGCTGGGTTTTCCGATTGTTTCCATGCTTGCTGCTCGCCGTCCGCTTTTCGCATTACCATAAATGCATACAATGCTCTTGGCTGATTCTTCTTCTTTTCGGCCACCCCCAAGCAATTAACAATTAGTAGGGACTGTATTCCGCCCAACTCCATTCCCTCGCATAAGCCCCAATTCAATTAACTTGCCCACTTAAGCCAAAAAAGGAAAGGGATGGGAAAGAGCTGTATTTTCGTTGTTGTGTCCAGGGCATCTACATGGTGGAAAATTCTAGATAATATCTGGTATGAGAATATTTAAAAGTTACTTTGAAATTCAAAAGATTAATCGGATATAGTATCTTTGATGTTAAAAGTCAACAAAGAAATGATAACTGAGATACAAAATCTTAGCAGACACAATTTAAGCAGTACATCCAAAATGACATTTATTTAGTACGCAAGATTTTCAGTGTAAGATTTGGTTATTGCCGAGAGTTCGCCAATTTCGTTCTGCTATTTTATTTGGCCACCCCCTTTTGACTCCTCTTTCTTCCCCCTCATCCACCTCCATCACCTCCACCCATTAGAGCAATTCTTCTTCTGCCCGCTGGAATGGCATTGACATTAAGAAATGCTAACCCGCAATTTGCAATTTGCCAGCGAGCGGGTAGGAAAAAAACAAAAATTAAATATTACTTGGTGATAAAGAGAGGGGAGAACGTTGAGTGGAACAGAAGAAACAATAATAATAACAAGCCAAAGCGAAACAAAAAAGGAAAAAAGCGAAGAAAGCGAAATCAGCGTGTGGCGCATGAAGCTCATTAAAACACGAAATGGAAGACGAATGACCAAAGCCCAGTGAAGGGGGGAAAGTAGCAAAAGGGGAGTCGAGTGGGTGGCCAGCAATGAGTTCAGAAGTAATACACTTAAACAAAAAATCTATCAAGAACGTGGCTTTACAAGACTAAAGGCATACAGCTGATATATTTAGTTTATCAATGAAATTTGTTACATATTAAGAAAAGTGCGATAAAATCTTCTGAAGCTGTGCTTTAAAAACTTAGTTTTTGCTTATACAAAAATATTTGAATATTATATGTTAAGTTTATAAATATTATAAAAATACTAAAATATTTTAATATTCTTAATTATTTATTATATCCGACTTACATTTTTTTTAAGTATATTTAAGCTAACCAAAGGGAACGGGCGGAACGAAAACAAATGAAATCAAATTTAAAGCGTGCGTAATTAATTTTCCCCTGCAGACTCGACTTCACAGAATGGAGGGCGGTAACTAAGGCAGGCGGCGTGGTCATCTGCGGAGCTATAGGTTTACCGTTGTTTGCTTGTTTCCTTTCTCTTTGGCTTTTGTTTGCTTTGTTTTAACTCGTTGTTTTGTAAAGATATTTAAGAGGAGAAAGCCCGTTACAGGATTTCCAAGAGGAGCAAGTGTTAAATATAAGATTCATTAGAGAGGTAAATGTCGAGATATAAAGTAATTTTCGGAAAGGAGTTTTTAAAAGAAGACGTGGAAATTGTTATCTTATTTATTTATATGTATTGGTTTCTGAAGGAGACCAATCCTAGACGTCTGTTCTTCTTCATCAAAAACCGACAAACTATCTGCATCTATGACCCTTCGAAACCTAGGTTTTTCGTTTAACTTAACCCCTCTTCAGATGATAAATATTTGTTTGTCCTCGGATAAGTAATTGTTGCTTCAAGAAGACAATAAATACCTATTCGTTTCTCGTACCATTCGAGCGTATTTAAGACCACGACTTTTGCCTTTTGGCGGCACTTAAATTTCAATTCGCTGTTGTTCTTGACTTTTACGGCTTTGGTTTGTATCGCTGGATTTTGTAGACTTTGCAAGCTGGCCATTTTGCCATTTGTGTACCCAAAGCCGAAGCCAAAGCCAAAGCCGTTGCTTTTTTGCCTGAATAATTAATTTTATTTATGCCGCGACAAACGATGCTGCTGCTGCGCTTTTTTCTTTAATTTTTCTTCTTCTTGTACTCCCCTAAGCCGCAGTGCTCATAAATTGTTCAGCAAATGCAAAGCAAAATGGGATTGGCAGGGGCAGTGAGGTAAGCGAAAAAGGCGGTACAATTAGTTGGCAACACAAGTGAGCCAAAACAAAAGTGAAAAGACAAAATGAGGCTACGTTCGCTTATAGTCGAAGTAGAAAATAATTTATTTCCCTTTTGCAGAGACAAAGAACCAAATATACAAGTGCGGTCAAGGTAATACAAACTGGCTGGTAATAGAATTATAGATTCAGATTATATAAATATAAAAATGTAAAGAGAACCTACCAAAAGTTGGCTTTAATAAATAATAATAATAATGTTTCAGCAGGGAATTTAAAATTTACATTACCCATAACTATTATTTCGGCCACAATTGTCTAGCCACACGCATACTAATACAGTACTCGTACTAATGGCGATTTACGTGCTGCTTCATTTTGTCCAAAAGAAGATTTATAAGGCCGCAGCCAGTGAGGATACTTCAAGGACATGGAAACATGGAAAAACTCCCCAGAACAACAAGAAAATTCAAACAGACTTAACTCAGACGCAGACCAATAAAACTTGGACAAGAGGGGAAAAAAACAACAGAAAAACAAATGGCAGGCGGAAAATCCGGGGAAAAGGGCCTGCGGGTAAGTGTGTGTGTATGTGACCCACTGCAGGTGTGTAAAGGACACAAAGACAACCAGACAAACAGACAGACAGAGGTTCAACAATTTGCACCTGTCACAGTTTGAGCGCCACTGAACCGCAGCCAAATCAAATGTTTGCTCAGCTGTTGAGTTCCGGTGCTCCATCTGCCTCCCCGCAAGGTGTCGCCCCGGATTTGGGTCAGTGGGATATATGCTGGATATATACATACCTATATGTATGTATATAGACTGACATCTTGTGGTCATTGTTTCGTTGCTGCTCTTGAAAAGGTTTTCGTCCGTCAGTCTTTCGCTTCACTGATTTGTATGCCTAGGCCTTGGGGTTCGTCCAAAAACATTAATCACAATAACCTTAATTAATCATCCTTTTTTTTGTTTGGAAGGCAACCCTTCATGGATGAAGAAAATTCGGGCGTAAAATACAAATTAAACACATCTAAGTAAAGCTTTTTTAACGAGAGGAAAAGGCTGATCATTTTAAGGAAATCTTTTCAATTATCCTTAAGACGGGTTTTAATTGTTTTATGGTAATTGAAAAATTAAATAAATTAGAAAACGGAAAATGCCTTTAAACTTGTTATTCTGAAAGTGAATTATTTCAAATATTTATTTATTTTTGTATTAGGCCTAGCTTGTCCTTTTAACATTTTTTGTTTATTTATGTGTGCAATAATTTTGTGATTGTTTTTCCCAAAACTTTTGTGAATTAATTTTCTTTCTAGCTAAAACAAGAATTGTTTTCTCCATTTTCATCGGAAAGTTTTACGTGATTTAAGCTCAATTTATTGGCAGCTTCGAGCAATTTTAACTGCCATCCACATATGTCACTTCAGTCCCGCCCCCTTTTTCCTATCATCAAGATTTCAGACAGACTAACGACGCCTGCTGTTGCTTGTTGTTTTTGGCGTTGTTGTGCCTGTCAAACCGTAAATGGCGTCACTTTGACAGCCACCTAAACTTATATTATATATATGTATGGATATATATAACGCCCTTTCACCCAATGTCCATCACCGATGTCGCCCCCATCTATATGCTTATGGATTTTCATTTCTTTTAGTTAAAATATTTTATGAGCGTTTTATGGCAATATTAATTTTTGTTTTCCTTTGTTGCCTGTTGTTATTGTCGTCACGCCCCTCTAATGAACTTTGAGGTTGGCGGGGAAAGATCACATACGAATATTAATATAAAATAAATCGAAGTTGACAGACCAAATTTTGTAAAATTTAATAAATTTGACACTGGTTTAGTTCAAGCATAACGAGGCTAGATCACATCATCTCTAAAAATCATAATTAATCTGAAATTCACTTCTCAGTCTTAACCCAAACTTAAAAAGATCTGAAAATTCGTGATAAACCCATAATTCCTTCGAGTATAAAGCCATTAGTTTCGACTGCATAAACAAGTATTAATTACAATTTTTTGGCAGCAAATTAAAAATCATTTTTGCGCCAACAATTTATGGCCGGAATTTGTTTGTTAATTATTTGCTGCTTTGTTGGCTTTGAGTTTGTGAAGGCGACAGTCGTCAGAAATTTCCAGCGAAGTTATTTAATAATTATTTTGTTTATTTTTCAACACGGCCTTTAATTGAATGCGTTTTTGGCGCTTTGTTTTTGCATTCCCCATTTTTATTGCACTTTTTTATACGTTTTATTATGAAATAAAAATAACAAAGTAAGTATTTTTCGCTGGAGTTTTCGCAAGCATTTTTTGCAAGCCTTTGGCAAACATCTCGGTACTTTGGGCTGCCAAGCAAAAATTGTTAAACAATTTTTTTGCTTCGATTTCTTTGCTTACTTCTGCACTTCATTGTGTTAATTATATGCTGGCTGTTTATAACAATTTTTTCCATCTCTTTTCTTGACTTTTTGTTTGGTTTTGTTTAGTTTTTTCTCTTTCTTCATTTGCGTTCGTTGAACTCTCTGGATATTTCTTCTTTTTCTCCTGAAGATTTCGAAGATTTTGTCTTATTATTTGTGTTTTTCTGTATGTTTTGTCTTTTGCACGCGCCTCGTTCGACTTTGATTTTTTCGAGGGCCCGACACAAAAAGAAAAAAACGAGAAATATGCCAAAGTTGAGCGCTCTGAAGAAATATTTTTGTTTTCATTGTGGTCGAAAATGTGAAAGTTGTCGATGAATTCCACTTTTTATCCGCTTTGCTTTCTTGTGAAGATCAGCGGAGAAATGGGTTGGAAAATGGTTATTGAGACTGAAACGAATGTGGTTGGTTAACCCTTGACATACAATTACTTGGGAAAAATTATGGTGATTTGTGATTTTTGTGCAACTAAAAAATCAAATCAAGTTGCTTAAATTTGGCTTGAATATTGATTGCTTTTCAAATTTGGCCATTAAGTTTTATTTGGTGTCCAAGATAAACCAGTTTCTTTGCTCAATTTAACACGTGGCCAATCGCCCACGTAAATTAAATTTCAATTTGAACGATTTCAACACCTTTAAAGTTTCGACAGCAGAGTGTGTTTTGATTTTGATTAAAGATATTTTCTTGCTGCTAATCTGGTACTTGGTATACATGACTTCTTGCTTTGATTTAATTTCATTTGCATTGCCTTGAAAACGCTTTGCATTCGTTTTGCGCTTTTCTGTTTCTTCTGAATTATTTTCAATTAAATTGCATATTTATCTTTATCTTTTTTATGAAATTGTTTCTGCCTATCTCTGCATCGCTTCTTTCTCCGCTTACTCTCTTTTATTATTCCTCTCTCCAGTTTCATTCACGGTTTGCCTTTGCCAAGGCAATTTTCTATAGCGTGCATTTTCGTTTTATTTTGTTTTTTCTGTCCAAAGTTATGCGCGTTGTAATTGCAAAAGTGACAATATCCGCTTCGTGCTTAGCTGCAGCTAAATAAAAAGGCAAAAAACAAAAAAAAAATACAAAGAAAAATTGAAAAAAATCGCAACAAAAGCGGCACGAAAAGTATGCCACAAAACGGATGCAATAAACACGCAGCCCAAAAGCCCGAGCCAAGTCATGAATGGCAAAGTGAAAATGGCAGTGCCAAAGCCGAAGCCAAATGTGCAGAAATTAGCAAAACGGAAAACGAGAAAATTCCAATGGAAACGACTCTAAGATTTTCATATACGAGAGAAAGAGATTTTTCCAGCACCGAAAAAAAGATTTTAATAAAACTCCAGAGGAATGTATATACTGTATCCGCGCATAATTAGACGCTTAGCGGGTCACACAGATACAATTTTATAAATTGCAGTCGCCTTGTTTATAGTTATCTTTTTACCCCCAATTGTTTTCTCTAAAATATTCAAAGTCACGTTGTCTTCGCCAAACGATCTCCTCTCTGCAGTTTTCCCACGAACATATTACCATCTGAATTTCAGACCGCCAAAAGTCCCACACACGATGTTATTTTTTTCTGGGGGCCATAAAAAGCGTTTAAGATTTGGCCATATTAAACTCTTGTTGATGGATATTTTCGCAATTGACCTTGGGCTTGGTTTAAGTGGTTTTTGTTTGGGGGCTTTGGCTCGTGGATTTGCAAACTACGGATACAAAGATACTATAAATCTGTCTCAATGAGCACTCAGTTAATGGTTTCACTTGGGAATATGTTGCTTGGGAAATGTTTATATCGTTTTAAAACATAATTTTAAAATTTCAAGGCAGTTTTAAAGGTTTTCCTTTACTTAAAATACTTTAAATCTTGTTTAATTTAAATGTTAAAATAACTGTGTGTCCTTTAAGATAATAAATGCAATAACAATTTTAGTTTTCAAATTCTGCCAGCACTTTCAACAAAGGAATTCCTTTTATCTGCTCAACTTTTCCTATAAAACTCACTGGCTGATCTCATTCAGCCATTTCCCCCGCCTCCAAAGAACCCAACTATTCAACTATCATAGTACGCAGTTACAGTTTTTAGCAAGTATTCTACGCTTTTTTTTCTATTTTCCTGAGCAAAATGTGGAGCGGAGTGCATTACTCAGCCGGTCTTTTGTTTTGCATTTAGTCGACTAGCGATGTGTGGGCGTAATCTCGAGGCATTGTCACTCAATGCCTCACTTAACGGCACTTAACGGCCAAATGCTCACAAAACACGAGCATAACGAAATTTGAACTGCATCCGTGAGATACGCGCTCGACAAAAGACACACAGATATACATATATGATATAGGTACATATGTACAGACACTCGCAGATGCACAGCTCGCGAGTGGCTGCCGTCAATTATAACATTTGTGACAGTTGAAACTTTCAAATTAACCCACACACACGACGAATACGCGAGTTTACTTATCGCACAGCCCGCAACATGCAAAAAATTTTGGATACGTTCACCAAAAAAAATACTTCGACTTTTATTTGCTATAGCCAATATGTGTTTTAGGTACTAGCAGTTAAACAATTTCAGATACTCTAAAATAAATATTGGTAAAAGCTAATTTATTTTATGTTTTCCTTAAAAAAGTTTCATTTTGAATTCCAATTTTAAACTATTTTTATTATATTA
Source organism: Drosophila eugracilis (assembly GCF_018153835.1). Classification (NCBI taxonomy): domain Eukaryota; kingdom Metazoa; phylum Arthropoda; class Insecta; order Diptera; family Drosophilidae; genus Drosophila; species Drosophila eugracilis. The sequence goes on along the minus strand of NW_024571981.1, from coordinate 2,088,253 downwards.
TTTTCAAAGTAAATTGCATATTTCATTTAAGCCCAGAATAAAAGGTCTCTTTTGCATAGCAATCTCTTCTGCAACAACTATCCAATTCAGAAAAGTACTTTAATCATCTAACTTTAACGGACTGGGCTAAAACGAAATAATACCCTGACCAAAAAGCGTAACAAACTGAATGCGAAATACTGTCCTCTCTTTGCATCAGCCAAAAAGTACTGGAAACTAGAAAAAAGTGGCCAAGATGAAGTTGAAAAACCCGCCATGGCCATTGGAGGAGGCATTAGACGACTTCGAGTGGCAGCCAAGCGGCAACGAGTGACCCAAATACTTCAGCTTTAGCTTTAGCTTCTACTGGCTTCTACTTCACAGATACAGATGCAGGCAGCGACTTGAGATATAGATACAAAGCACGGCTTGAGATACAGATACAAGTGCAGGTTGTAAATTCAACTGTAGCTAACGGTAAATGGCAAAACTGCGTCGGCTGCCAATGCAGTTAACCGCATTTCGCAGGCGTGTATCTAATAGATACATTTCGCATGCCGTGACTGCCACGCCCCGTAACCAAACCGCCTCCCCACTTAACTTTTCGCATGCAGGCACGCACACAAACATGACATTCTTTTCGCTTCGACTACGAAATTTCACAAAATTTCAGATCTGCAAACCGTTTTTTTCTTCATTTTGATTTTTTAAGCAATGTTTTTTTCTCTGTGTTTTTACACCAACTGCAGTTGACACTTTTATGGTTTTTGTTTTGGTCTTTTTAACCGCCTGCCAGCGGCAGTAAAACTATTTTTTAATTATTTCATTAGCAGGGCGAGGTAAACCAAGCCAAAACCAAAAAACGAAAACACAACGAAAAAAAAGAAAGGGGAAAAGGAAAAGTCTGCCTCAGACATGTTGACATGAATATATGGCAGCAAACTTTAGCAGGTCTTTGAACTTGAATTTAATTATGAAACTTAAGTTGGTCAACAAAATATAAACTCAGTCAAAAGTAAAAGTTGGTCCAGCCAGGTGAGTCACTAACCGAAAGATAAAGACGAGTCGTCCATACAATAATAGTAATAATTTGAATAGGTGAGAGATACGAGGGATTATATTATGTTAGTAAATAATTGATGAAATAAAGATTGTATTGTAGAGGTCGTCTATAAGAGCAGCTTCCTGTTTGGAAGTTGTTTATGATTTTTTTCTGTTTGTTCTTTCTTGGATTATAGTCTTAGATAGTCTACAACCTTTTAAAGTTTATAAAGTGGACTTATCATGCTGAATTAAAAGTTTTCTTCCATATAATAAAGTCATTTATAACGAATTTCACCCCAGTTTTGCACACATTTCTTATTATTTAAATTTATATATGACTCATAGAATGGAATGTTTTCTTCTTGGAATATATGCCGTTGTCTTTTCGCTTAGAAGACTTCTTTCAAATAAATTCGGGGAACCAGTTCAAAATTGATTAGCCCCAAAACCGGACATACTAAGTTGGGATTTGCCTTAGAAATCAAAAGCTCCGATTGGATGAATCATCGAGTTTGATTTATGATATGATCCACTGTTCTTAACAATTCCACAGAGGCTTCTTTTCAGAACAGTTTTCGTGGTAAGTCTTTATGGAGATAAGATAGACCCAGTTTCCCCTCGCGGATTCACCTATTTGTGAATGAAGAAGGGGCAATATCAGAGTGAGTAGAAAAAAACAAACGAAAGCAGAGTAAACATTGAAACGAACGTAAATTGAGGATGTGAGTCACTCGCCGAGGGGCAGAACAGCATTTAAGTGAATTATATTTGGCGCATCTGCCGCTCCGCTTTTAATTTGCATCTTGAAGATACGGCACTTGTCTGCAGATGCCGCTAAAGATACAAAAACGCAGCCACAAGCAAACTGGGAGGCAAACAAACAATACAGTGTCGACGTGGCATTTTCTCTGCAATTTCAATTTATTGATACGAAATTAGGTGGACAAACAGAAAGCCACGGGGGAAAACTTATCAGCTTAAAGTGGCCTTGGGCCACGAATTCCCCAAGGAAATTCGGTTCGATAAATTTACATATATCATAGTCAAGCTGGGAGGCTCATTTAATATGCAAAGCTATTAGCATGGTGTTTGGCTAAGTAACTATTCACCTGCAGCTGCTCAAAGGGCTATGAAGTGCATTTAATTAAGCTGGAAAATGTAATTGGCAAATCCGTTGAATATTTCATAAGAAGCAACCAAAAGTAATTAAAGCAAAGCTTATTGAATGTTTAGAAAGGGTTTAAAGCATTTATTGGATTAATAACTTTAACTAACTTTTAACATACAGATTAAAATATCAAAAGTCTAAGTCTCAATAGATGTATGTTTAGCAAATATAATGTAGTTTTCTCAAAGGCTTGCACCTTTTCACCTTTTGTTTGTTTCGACTACAATTGAAAGTCAACTTAAAAATAAAAATTCATAATTAGCGTTAATTGATGCTTAGTTGAGCAAATAGAACACAAGCCGAAAGAGAAAGTGGGCGCGAAAGGCGCGGGTGAATACAGAAATTTGAAGGGAATTTTCCCCTCTTTTTTGCACGCTTATGCAGCGGCATTTTGTGACTCATCAAAGGCAAATTGCAAGAGAGTGCTAGACAAAAAAAGAGCAGGAGAAAAGTGAACAAGCCATGGAGGAGTAGGGAAAACCTCAAGTGACCGCCATTCCAGTATCTCGCTTTTCCACGTTTTTCCCACCACTGCTCCACTGGGGGGCAAAAACTTGAAGTTAATGTGGAAAAGTGAATGGCAACCTGGCTCGACCATTGGATAATTTGTGGCAAGTGCTGCGCTCCACCACTCCAACTTTTACGCCCCAAATAAGCGAGTCAAACACACACACACACCCAATAAAAATGCCAAAGAGTTCGGCGGCCTACCGCCCCCCAACAATGCGAAAAGGAGCAAATAACAGAAATCAGACCAAACAGAAAAAAATAATAACAAATATCAATTGAAATTTACTCGGAAAAAAATGAAAACTAAAAAAAATCCGAAGGGGAGAAACACAACATGAAAAAGATATCGCATAACGATTCGCTGAATTTCAGTTGGGTTTTAATCAGATTTTCAGGGTTCGCTGACACGAATCAGCGGTGCAGGAAAATATAGATTGCCATCGAAATTTTTAGCCCTTACAAATGATGCAGAATGTAGCAATTGCAATTTGTATCAATAATTTATAAGCAGTTAAGTTTACTGCATAAATAAATAAATTTGTAGACTCTTTTAAATGCACTTTAAGGCAGTCGAAGAAAATCTATTACGAGCACTTTTTCTAAGAAATTTCTTGGCGAATGACAACTCTGCCAATCATATTGATGTTTTTTCAGCTTTTTCCATTTAAGTTTTCGTAGAGCATTCAAGTTGTCACTTTATTTAACATCCTAACTAATCGAAATGTCTACCCTCTGGGTTTTTTGCTTGCTGGCTCGCTTTTGGGTGCGGCGTGTGCCGGCTTTTAATTGAATTGAATTGAGCGTGGCCAGAAGACATGTGAGTCTTGAAGTCTTGGATTCCGCTCCAACTGAGCACTCCAGATATAGCTCCATTTGGATGGAGACAGCCTGAACCTCCAACAGACCCGACAATCCCCGAGGTCTGCACTTTGCATGCGACTTGAGGCGTTTGTGCAAATGGTTAGGGCGTGGACCTGCCAAAGTTGTTGACGTCGTCTGGGATCTTGGCTTTTTTTTGGTTTGCGAATTGAAGAGAAATTTTCGTTCAAGGCGGCAACAAGTGCCAACTACTCGAATGACGTTTGTCAGTTCGCAGTTTGCTGAATTAAATTAAATGAAAAAGTAAGAAGTTACAGTTTCGAGAAAAGTTTGGCTATTACTGTAAGAAATTACTATGTTTGCATTTCAGATAAATTATTCCTAGGTAAAACGACAAATTAATTTTGTTAAAACCTACTTCAGTAAATTCAAAAACTGAAATTAATCCCAATAAAACATTTTAAAAAATTTGTTCACTGGAAAAAGCCACCTTAGAAATATTTAGACATTAATTCTAAAATTTCTTAGTGGGACTTTCCCACAGTGCATGCAAATTTCTTTGCCATATTCCTTTGCACTCATTCCCCTCAATTTTATTGTATCAAATTATTTTACTGAAGTGACATCATCATCGGCAGTATCTTCAACTTGGAGGAGGAAGCATCTTCACCCTGACCTCGTAAAACTTTTGCCGCATTTTCGCACGTGGCCATAAAAAGGCAAAAAAAAGGGGAAGCGTGGGGTGGGGGCAGATGGGGGCGGAAAGTGTGGTGTGGGCGTGGCCAATGCAGGACATGGGAATGCTTGCCAAGACCCCAAAGAGATGGACTTCCTGCCGGGCGTGAGGGAGAAATCCTCTCAAGGATTGCATAACTGCCAAAGGCGAAAAAACGAAGAAGCTGGAGACGAGGAAATAAAACTGAAACTTTTACGTCTGACCTTGTTGCACGGTCAGTTGCACACAAACAAACTCCTCTTCGTATTTAATTGAATTTGAAATGGAATTTGTCACTTGCACTTACACTTCAAGTTGAAACAATGCGTGTACGTAATCATCTTTGATTGTTGCTTACCTGGAATGAAAATAAGAGAAAAGAAAAAGTTAGTTTATTTTATAAAAATATTCAATCAAATCATGTAGATGAAAAAATGGTAATGTTGTAAAAATGTTTACACGATTTAAAGGGTTTAAAGTGAGAAAGAAACACTATTATTAATTCATAGACATCGCTGGGTAATGTATGCATATTGTTTCCATATTTATAATTGTACCATTTATATTATTGCTCATTTTGGCATCACATTCATATGACGCTTGCTTTACATAAAATGCAAACAGAGACGGAAAACCGCAAATATAATTGTATACAAAGGGAGATGGGCCACGGTGGATTGGAGAATACTCTTCAAACGAAATCTATTAAAAACATTTTTTCCTAAAGTAGTTCATGAAAAAGGTTTTCTTTTTGAAAAAATACTGTATGAAGAAATACCACAAGCCTTTAATTATTTAGTGATTTGTTTTTTGCTTAAAACTTCGCATAGCATACTATTTAAAAGCATTTGGTTTAACAAATAATTATTTCTGTGAACTGCAAAGCCAAAATCGTAAATAACCAAAACATAAACATTTTAAGAGGCAAATTTAAAATGCATTTCAACGGGCAAAATAAATCACAGTCTGTGAAAAAGGGGGTGTTAACCATCCCATATGTTGATATTTAATTTGTATATTTGTTCCTTTTTAAACAATTAATGACTAAGAGCAAAATATCTATATTCAATAATTTAATGATTTTTCAATGATTTGGAGTTAAGTATAAATATTAAAAATGTTCAGATTGGATCACAAAATATTTGCCTGCCTTTTAAAATTACATTTTCACACGACTACGCCTCTGACAAATTAAATAATATAAACAATATTTTTGGAAATTGGTCTGGCCATTTCGTTTTTCGGCTAATGAGTCTGGGGATGGGCTGGCAAATTAATTGCATAATTTATTTTTCCAGCGTTTGTGCTGCATGTTCCGCATGTGCGGCAGAAAATTTTCCAAATTTCATGGGAAACACTGTGAGAGATTCAAAATTTTCGTTGCGGCCTAGAAGCATGAACATTTCGAGAAACAGCCAAACAGTTTTGTTTTTAGCCTTCCAAGCGACACAATTTAATATGAAAACAAATTTGATTTTATTTTTTGGGAACCATCCAGACAACATGTGGACTTAATGCCATGTCGTTGGCTGTACATATATCAATGTGTGTGTGTACATTATTGTGACGAGCCTCGACACATTTTGCGGTTTATGAGGCAACTGGGCGTGGTGGAGGTTTTTGTGTCTTCATTTGTTTGATTTTTTCATGTTTTTCGGTAAGTGGCAGAGACATTGTTTTCTCCTTTTTTATGACAACACACATCAGCATATAAGCCATAAATATTACAGTATTTCCCCAATAAATCCTTTGCCATGAAATTCTGGTTTATCTGGTTCTTTATTAATTTAGTTTTTTTATGGAAGCCAGCACTTAGTCGAACTACAAAAAAGGAATGATACCAAATTAATGTAATGACTGGCTCGTGGGGGGTGATAGGAAAGTTTTATGTATAAAAGGGGATTTAAGCCATCTGTGTAATTACAATTATATATTATGAAAGAATACCATAAATAAGCTTTAAATATTAGCTTTATATACATTAAAGCCTTTAAGCCCAATTAAGTTATCTAGAGTAAGTGAGAAACTTCTTTAAAATAACCCAAAAATAAAGAAAATTTCATATAAAGGCCAATTATGAGGCAACAAAGGTGCTATGAAAATGTTATCATTTGTGAAAACCTTTTCCATTCAGCAGCAGGCCATAATAAAAGAATACTTGGATATTTATCTGGAAACAAATTGGTTCACTTAACAAGCACAGCCAGTTGACCTTTTAACCCTTTCCCCCAACACCACAATTGACCTCCAGCAGAGAGCATTAACCACTAAAATCCCCTTTCGACCACAAAAGTCACACAAATGACCGGCAAACAAAGGAGCGAGAAAAGGCCAGCTGGAGAAAAAATGTAACCGAAACTGTTGGCAATTTATTTGGCCCAGACTCTCGGCCATTCGAATGGCATCCAATCGAACGGGAATCGAATGGAATTGAGGCCCATTTTTGGGTGGGGGTGGTGGTAGCAACAGCAATTACAACAATCATAACGTGTCCCAAGCAAACAACAATAAAACGACAACGAAATTTTTATGGCAAATACAACAAACGATATCGAAATCAATATAAATCTGCAGACACAGATACGACACGGTCGGAGATTCAGATACATATAAAATCAGTGGGTCAGCACTTTAAGCCGGTGAAAGGATCAGGTGTTGAGGTTTATTATCAGAGTTCTGAAATTGGGTTACCGAATAAATATATTATTAAGATAAATATTTATTTGTTTGTAGTGCCAAGTTCTTAACAAATAAAACACAGCAAAATTATCAGGAATATCTGATACTATAAATATAAAGAATGTAATATCCAAGACCATACTTCTTAAAGCTTTTCTTTAAATATTTCAACCAATGTCAAGTGTCACAGTTATGAAACGCAGAGTTCATTTTTTCTGCAAATAAAATATTTTTAATAAATGAAGCGCTCAAAAAAGTACAAAGCGAACATTGGGGAGCAAAAACCATAATAAAACAGTCGAAAAAACAAGCAAAAGGACCAAAATCAGGAGTAAAAAAAAGTTTAGGATCAGAGGGGAGGGCAGATAAAAGGGGAGGAGCAGATAGAGGAGGGAGTCACATGAATGGCACTTAACTTGGCCAGAGATGAAAACGGCATAAGAATGGAAAACGGGTGAGGAAAATGGTGGAAAATGTGGGGGAAACAGTTTGGGGAATGGGATGTAGTGGGCCTTGAGGCCAGAGCACCAGACTGAGATAGATAGAGATGGAAACGTTACAGTTACAATTTTAATGCGCATTGCATGTGTGTCCCCTGCCCCGTCCCTCCATTTTCAACCCATTTCTCCCGCCCCGCCCCCGCCCTTTCCCTCCGCCAATTGTAAGTTTCTGTTGTTTGATGCCAATTTTTTGCATTTGCTTCTTTGCCCTATCTCCATTTAGTTGGCTTTTTTTCGGGTGCTGTCCCAGGCGGTGACGTCCCTTGCACCTCCCCCGATTTTTTACCCACTTTCCACCCAGCTTCCTTTTAGCTGCATTTGTCGGTTGTTGAACCCAGTTTCTAGAAGCTTTGCCGTCCATAAGGCCCTGGCCAAAGCAACAACTACCAGCCGCTGAACTGCAACAAAAGCAATACAAATCAAATGAAAGCTGTGCTGCTGTATCTGCCTCTGCAATTTTTTTCATTAGGGCAAAAGAAAAATGCGGCGATATAAATAAAAATGTATACAAAAAACAACAAGAACAGTACTTGAAAAATTTGGTAATATAATAAATTCCAATTAAATACAACGTTGGTTTTGAATAGAATACAAATAAATACAATAAATTTATTTTTAAAGCAACTTTTAAATTTTAAATGAGTAAATCTGTATCACAAAAATGTACCTTTGGGCATTCACCACATTTCTTCCTTCTTTTACTGTGATATCACCCTATGTTATCTTAGTATGGAATTCCCTTAATAACTAAGGCCTTTCCCAGTTTAAACGGACTCGTTCGATATTTGTTGATGCACATATTTTATAATTTAAATGTCCGATGTCAAGAATGACATTAGGCCACGCCTCCTTAAAACTGCTGCTGTGAAAATTGAACCGCCTCTGCAAACACCCACCGCCTCTGTCCGAGCAAAAATGACGCAACAGCAACTCATTAAAAAGCAATTAAAAGACTTTTTGTTATGCGGACACAGAGCGTCTGAGAAGACACTCAATAGCCGCTGGCCATTCGCAAGGTCAACACGCACATAGTAGGTATAAAAAATATATGCAAATATGTATATACGAATATATATATATATATATATATATAAGAATCTGTGTATATAGCCGATGTATTGTCTGGCGTGTGTCTGGAGCGGCAACGTCGAGGCCTGTGGCAAACAAAAACATATTACGCATACGCCACCGAAGGACACGCAAGACAAACAAACAAGAAGAAGGCGGCCGCAAAACAAGGACAGGGTGGATGGGAAGGCAGGAGTTGGGGACCAGATTCTCCCTTCGATAAAAAAGATATATGGAAGGGAAAAAATATACAGCACGAGATATCAAATGAGTTACACGAGAAAAGTTTCTAAGAAGAATATCAGTAGCTGAGGGAAGCCACAAAAAACAAAACAAATTTAACATGCTGCCATTTTAACATCCTGCCACGCCCTGATTTCAATACGAAATTGCGCAATGTATTAAGAAAACATTTTCAAGCAATTTAAAGGCAATTTTCCCACTCTCTCTCTCTCTGACAGAGGAGAAAATTTATGCGAAATTGTTTTTTCTCTTTTATTTTGATTTCGATTTCGGAGGGGAACTGAGTTGAAGTTGGAGTGGAATTTATCTGGTACCAGGCAGTGATTATTTGGCCAATATTGCGGCTTACCGGCTTACAGGGCTTGAAAAATGCGAGGGCCAAAAGGTATATAAAAGATATATCTTCGGAAAGGGATTTTTCTTGACTGGCTTATAAATTACGCGTTAATAGACTCTAGCTTTATTGGTCATGCATATGTCAAATGGCCGGAATGGCAATGCCTTGACTTAAATGCTAAAATTTAATTGGCTTGGCCAAATATAACTGAATTTAAGCCCAGCTTTATTAAATCACAATTGGAATTGTGTGCAATTTATTGTTAGAGATTTGTTCATTGTTTGTTATACATTTGTTCGTCATGATGCATGTGGTACTCAAAGTTCAGGGTCATATTTACCGTTGGATTTGCCAAAAAAAATAACAACCGTAGTTGTACACAAGTACACAGAGAAAAATAAGTCGAATACTTAAAGAGCTCTTAAGAAATATTTGATTTTTATCGATATCGTAGCTATCGTTATATAATATTTACTAAAAAATATCTATAGAAGTAACTAAGTTAGGTCATAAACTTTTTTAAGAAGTTCTGATAACGAGAAAGAAATTCAATTGTTACAAAATTATGCAACTTTGATTAGTTTTCTGTGTACGTACTCCCCACGAACCAAATCAAAACGAGTGAAATTCTCATTTGACACGCAAAAAAAACTTTGTTGTTGCTCCAGATTTTGTATTTTTTTTTTTCTGTTTTGTTTTTGTTTGTTTCTTTGTTTGTGTTTGGCTTGTGGGGGCAGAGATTTTGCGCTTGAATATCAAACGCAGCAAAAAGGGGGCGGGGCGGGAAAATCAATTACGTGTACGCGTCGCAAACGGAAGTGGCAGACTACAACAGCAACACTAGCAACATCAACAACATTGCCACTTTAAGCCGGAAATGTGCGACAACCGCAAGAGCTGGACGGGATTAGGCAAGGACCAACTCGAGGGTCAATCCCAACTTCACACCTCAGATCTCTGCGAACCACCACGTGCCTGACCATTTCAATTAAATTGCCAAAAAATATCTATACGGGTGGCAGATTTATACCCCGCAAACACGCATCGAAACTTTAAGCCCGAAAAATGCAAACGAATAAATTGCGTTTCTTTGGCAAATCCCGTATAGTGAATGACAAAAAATATATGTATATTGCACAAATATATATATACGTATGCAAGAAAATCGTGAAACAACTTCCGTTTGATGAGAGTTGCATAAAAATGCGGATCAAAATGGAAAATACTTTTTTGCCACTGCCAAAAAGGAAAAAGTATTTTCCGCTTTTGAACAATTGCAATTGGAGAAAAAGAGCTTTAAAATTCAGTGTCTTATTCCCCAAATTGGAATTGTTATTACATTATATATTATATATTTTTATAAAAAATATATACATTCTCAATATATATAATACGTAACAATTCCTAGGACTGTTACATTTGATACTTTGCTAGGTTATATAACACACATTTAAATGCTAAGCCACCAAATAATTATACTCCCAACTGAAACTAATGATTCGCCCAAAATTATATAACTGACTGATAAGCTCCAGAGTCATCTTGTATAACAAATTGCATATCAAACAGTAATACTTGTGATATAACTTTTAAGCCACACACGTATACTCAGCGCAGCTCAAACTGTGCAAATTGCAATTAGTGCCTCGCTGGGAGTGTGGAGACACTGACTAAATGAGTGATTGAGGAACTGGCAGACTGATGCACCGAGCAACCCGTGCCCGAACGATATAATTACGTTTCAACTAGTGCAGCAGTCTGGTGCCACATGCCGCAAAACTTGCAACAAATTATATTAAATGAGGAAACCAGATGCAGGCGGAAATTCCATAGGGGGATTTGGGGAAAAGCCCATTAAGGCGGTGATAAACTGACATTGATAGTGGAGTAAGTTTTAGCTCAGATCGTCTGCTAGTGCAAATACCGATGCCATCTTCGCTCTGTATACAAACAAATGTTTCTCCAGATACGAAAATTAATTAAACCCCCAAGAATGGGGGAAGAGGAAAAATAAATAGAGCTGCTAGCAAAAATATGGGTCAGAACGCTAATTTAACTGTTGACGGAGGCGTTGACAGACTGAGTTCATCACCAAAACTTAAAATATGAATACTTTTCCAAAAGAGATTGGGATGCCACCAAAAATTTATGCAACCTCATGTCGCCTTTCATCCTATCCAACTTTTCAAAACCGAAAGCAATTTGTCATTGCGACTTTTGACAGCATCGTCGTCGATGTCATTAAGCCCTACAGAGGAAACCTCCGAAAATAAATCCTCAAACAGAAAAGCAGGAAACTGGCATTCGTGGGATATAATGCTCCACTTCAAAGTGAGGCATAAAACTCCGCCGCTAGATGGGCAAACTATTGGGGGAATTTCGAGTTTTGGCTAACCTTCGAATTTGGTATAAAACCAACGAGCCAAAGTCGGTGGGTATATATGCAAATGCAATGGGTTATATTCCGTGGGCCAACAATAAAATCGAGCAAAATCGAGGAAGCCAATAAATCTGTGCCGCCAAAGCGGCTCGTAAAAATGGACAAGTTTATGTGTATGGTGGGTTAAGGGGGTGGAGGTGCCGAAAGGGGTTAGGGTTAAGAGCAGCTGCCATTTATTTCGCATACCGAAAAGCTTCTCTATCTCTCTCTTTTAGCCTTTTCTACCTGTCGTCTGGCTGGTTGACTGCCTACAGTTTGACAGCCACTGACAAGACATTTTACGCACTTTTCTTTTTAAGACCCACAGGAATTTTCAGCCGCTAAGAGCATGTAATATGACATCACCAAAACGGGACACAGGTCCTTCGACAATGTCCTCACTTGCAGAATGAAAATGTTTGCTTATGCCTCACCTGAACAATTGTTCGGGGATGGGACAGAGAAATGGCCATTGGGAAAACCCTGAGAAAACGTTTTATGTGCGGAATAATAAGTAACAATCATTTGTGGATTCTATCAGCAGTGTTTGCACAAGTCCCTCGTCCTTCTTTCCGTTTTTTCGTCTTGATTTGGTGTGTTACTTTGTGACACAGTTTTCTTGGCTTCTACAAGCAGGTGCCTTCTACTCGAATTACTTTATTTCCTCTATATATATATATTACTTTCAGTGTAAAAACTTTTGATCCATTAATAAAAAAAAAAAGAAGAGGGAGAGACGTATTTTTATTTGACAGCTCGTTTAGTTCCCCTGCCATCTGGTTAAAATACATTAAACGTCGGAAGACAAGCCAAAAGTTCAAAAGTGCAAACACAGCCTGGTTTCACCCTCCTCGTCCGTCGTAATATAATAAGTCTTAATAAGCCGAGGGCGTTCGATGCGTGGGTTAATTAAAAATTATTACCAAAGAGATTAACCGAAAATGGATGCCGGTGGGATAAAGTGGCTAGATATCTGGCTTTCCGCTCCCTCATGGCTTTTCCTCCCTGATTTTCCTGTTTATTCTCATCGATTCCGATCTTGGACAATGTGTTAATGTAAGACTTTAGATTTCCCATTCTCGCCCTCTTCTATTTGCTCTCCAGTTTCTTACTTCTTTCGTAAGTTCATTGACTGTTTGTTCTTAATACCCAAGATGTTTGGACTTTCTGGGTATTTATGGAATCATATTTGTTAATAACCTCAAACATATTCTCCATTATTAAAAAAAAAAAGGTTAAGAAAGGTACAAAAAAAAAAGAGAAAACTCAACAAAACAAAATCAAACAAAAGAATAACATGATAAACTGCCAGGTTTTTTATAAAATATTATAAAATCTTATATCATATAAGAGATTACCCTTATTAGTGTATAAATTTTATTAATTAAATTAAAATTACCAAAACAAAAGACTTAAAATAACATAATAGTAATCAAAATTTGAAGACTTTGTTTACTCTTCCACAGTACAAAACTTAGCACGAGCTTTGATTTCCTTTAAACGACGGCCTTCAGCCACGTGCCTGTTATCAGCCTTCAATTCCAATTCATATAGAATATATATGTTTTTTTTCCTTTCGTTTTCTTTTTGCTCTGTGCTCATTTGGGTCAATCGCATAAGAATCTTGGGGTGTGGGCATATAAAATAATAGAAATTATGTTTGATTAGAGCTTTTTGGCCCGGCAACTAACACTATGATGGGGTGACCGTTGGCCACCCGCTTTTGTACTTCCTTTCAGTATCTACTGAGAAATACCCATATCTACCTCATTCAGCTAAATATTTTTGCACAAACCAGAAAAAAGGAAAAAGGGAGTAAAACCAAGAGCATGCTCATAGCATTCTTATAATTATAACATGCTCAGCATCCATATCAATACAGTAAGTGGATGTCGACCCGGGCGCAAATTCCATTAGAGCACCAATAGGGCGAAAGGGTTGGGGGTTACTTCCAGGGGACATGGGGAGTCTGCCTAAGTCATAAGGCCCAGCACGCACTCAGAGCCCATTTCCTCTGCAAGTTTATTCGATTAACAACAATCAGGCCAGGCCAAGCCACACCAGAGCAGGGGCAAAGTCGATTGGAGTTGAGGGAAAAGGCAATACTGTCAAAGAAATCACTGCACAAAAATGATATCTAATGAGTGCCCATTTCCAAATCAGAACTGTTTAATATATATAGAGCTTGTTGAAAATGAGAACAATGATGTTCTAAGAGCAAAGCAAGTCAGAGCTCGTAGAGTTCTACCTTTCCTAAATAAATTTATCTTCATCAGTAAAAACAGATTCTTGCAGTGTACAGTAAACGTCTTAAATTATGATTTTCTTTTTCATTATAGGTAGCAATTATTTTTCCACAGTGCAGACATTTGGCCAAATGAGCAAAGGAAGCTTTGGCAAAAGCGGAACAGAGGCGTGGGATAAAGGACGAAAAAGGGGGCTTTGGTGGTCTAAGGGGGAGGAGGGGTCCGGTTATTGAAGTGGAGGTAGGAAAGCCATTTACACTTCCTGTAATTGTAAATTATGTGCAACTTAGTGGGAGAGAATACTCCCAGTTCGCTGGCATTTGTGCTGGGTCCCTGATGTTGACATCAAGCTAAGTGACAAGCATTCCATGGGTGGGCTTTAGTGGGTTAAGAGGTAGGGTGGCATGTGTGTGTGGATAACTCCCCACCCTCACATGCAAATTCAATAAGCAAGCGCTGTACCAACACACAACTTGGAGTCTAGTGTAAGTCGGAGTATTGAATAAGAAACGCCAAAAAAAACATCAAAAAGAAACCAAAATTGAAGTCTTGTCTCAAGTTGCAGAGTCGATCAATGGATGGTCTTTGTTTTAGCCCCAACCCGGTTACCACAATTAAGGTTAATGACATTGATAAATTGAAAATGTTGGTTATCGAGGTTTCTGGGTTGCGCACAAACCTGATCAAATTCACTATATATTTTGCCAACACACTCTCAGTCGACTGTCTTCATCTGGTTCCTTCTCGAATGACACATTTCTGTCGTATTTTCAGTGTGTATTTCTACAGATTGGCATTGTCACTTTTGGGCTTTGGGTCTGAATCGTATGATAGCTCAAGTTCCAGTCAGACTGGCTTTTATTCTATGGTCAATTTTAGTTGTGTGTGTTTGGAAAGCATTGCTAATGCCAAAACACAAATGTGAATTGCTTTGTTTAGATAAGTTCATATAGGTGTTTATTATTTTAATTGGAGAAAATACATTTAAAATATAATATTAAAAAAAAGTGCTCATAATGGAAGTTTTTGTTGTGTCCTCCAAAAACATTTTTCAATTTGAATAATTTCAAAAACTATCAAAAAAGAAGAAAGCCTGCACCTTGTGTAAAGGCAAATCACGAGATGGGCGTACAGTGGCCACTTTTATATGTACTAAGTATAAAGTCAACGGGAACTGGAACTTAAGCCGATGTCGAATCTAAAACTGGCTGCCATATCTATTAATATATACTCTACTCTGTTTATTTTTACTGCTGTTGTTGTTGGAAATTCAAATAATTCCGAGTGCATTCAATGTGGCAGAGCTAATTTGTTGCTTGGATGATATTGAATGACTGGCTGTGTGAGAGTCAGAGAAAGGGGTTATAAAGGGGGTGTTTTCGGGTGGGGCCGAAGAGGGTGGCGATTCCGTGATGCCGAAGAGATAAATCAAATGCAAAGTTTACTTTGTTGACTTCGGTGGACGACGTGGGGCGGTAGTTTGAGGTTGAGGTTTGCTTCTCTAACAGATTTAAATGCCAAATGTATACAACTTACCGCAAGCGACCGGCAGAAAAAAGCTGAAAAAGGGGCTGGACGGCGGGCGGCTAAGCTCTGAATGTGGCTTTCATCTATATTTAGCTGAAGAGTTTTCCCCTCTTCGCCCATTTTTGTTTGTTTGTCGCTTACCAAGTTTTTTGGCAGCTTAAGAGCTCGGCAAACTTGCATCATCGTAAGGAATAAGCTTGCAAAGTATCTTTGACGAATTGAGATACTTAGCCAAGTGGATTAGTTCAACTGTAATTAGCTGGCTGCAAGTGAGGCTCAGAGGCTTCCACTGTCTTTGGGGATTTGATATTATTTAAGCTTTTTTGAAAAAGGCTGTGGTGAGATAGTTGGAAAGTAGAGAAAGGAACGTCATGTCAATAGTTTACTAATGGCTTAGGGATTAAGGGAAATTAATTTGATAAAATAATCTTTTAAAGATATCTTCAAACTATTTTATTAATTAATTTTAATATTCCAATGGCGAAAAGGAAAAACAATTTCATTTTGCTGATAATTTATTGGCCAAAAGTTTAAATTTACAAATGCCAAGCCAGGCTACCGGACACACCCCGTATTCCACAGACATGGCGCACATGGGCTGGTGATGGTGCGGGTGCGGATGGTGTGCGGATGTTGTGGACAGATGCCCTCCTGCGGATGCGTGGTGCGATGTAGTAGCCCGGCGGGATAGATTCGCCCGGATTACTGGATATAGAGCTGACCCGGCGGGCAATGGAGCGATGCCAGTTTGTTCCGTTATTCAGACCGTTGCCCTGACTCCTGAAGGACCGCCGCTGCTGCGTGGAAAGGCTGGCTCACGCTGCTGGTGGAGTGGGAGCCACCACCTCCTCCGACCGCGGTGGAACTGCCCTCCGCCCGCGGCGATGGCCCGCCACCACCATGCACTGTTTTCGTGGGGTGGCGGTAGATTCGGGGGGCGGTGGCGGCAGTGGTGCATGGTGCAGGGCGTGCGGTGGTGGCAGGTGGTGATGGTGCCGCTGGCCGCCATCAATGCCAGCTGCTGTTGTGCGTGGTGGTGTAGGGCGTAGACGGCGCGGTACAAATCTGGGCCCTTGGTGGCGGTGGTGCCAGGTGGTCTGCTGCAGCAAAGGCGGCGATGCTGGGGAGCGAGCAATTCGATGAACCTCCGTCTGAGGGGCGAGTGTTGCTGCTGTTGCCGCAGCTGCTGTTGCTGCGACTCAAGACTGCTGCGGCTGTGAAGCTGCTGTGGCTGATGTTGCTGCACCACCGCGTTGCTGCGGTGCCGGCAACATCACCATTGTGCAGGCGGGCGAGGCCGGATTACTATTCAAACTGGTCGTTGAAGAGGTTGTCGACGAGCAACTGCCACCCGCATTATTGTTAATTATTGTTCCGTTGGTTTTTGCTTATGCTGCTGTTGCTTATGTTGCCGTTGTTACTGCTTGTTGTGTTGCTCTGGCAAATATCTAGTCGCACCATGGTATTCCGTTTTCAAACTCTTTTCAGCCAATTTCTTCTTTTTTAGGCTACTTTCAGCATTTTTCAGTTTAATTATTACGCGTTTTTGTAACTATCTGAAAAGAACACAGTGTTTACCTTTAAATTAATAGTTGCACGATTGCAAAGAGCCTTTCCTTGGTTAATCCAAAAACATTCACTTCATTGCTGCGATAAGAGCGGAGACAAAACAATCCTCCCAACACACTGGCCCTAACCTAAGGTTATCAAAAGAAATTTCACGAATTTAACGTATCTGTTTTCGAAGAATTTAAAATGAGGAAAGTTTATAAGAAGAAATATTCTAATAGTCTGTTGAAGATCACACAAAAGCGGATAAGCTCATTATTGGCACTTTAAAGATTGTTAAAAACACAAGATTGATTATAGTTTATTCACAACTTTCTTCTTTTTGTGTTGATAGATAAGGTTATTCAGAGCTGTAAGAAAGGTGATTTGAGTGTTAAAAAAATAGTTGAAGAATATTCATCATTTCGATTTGCCGATAAACGTACAGAACTTAACGCACAAGTCAACACATGTTTCATGGCTTTAATGGACATCAAATCAAAATATTTATAGATCAAAGACTTATGTCGAAAGACTTCCGTTCCACATAGTATTTCCAGGAATATCAACGATTATGGGAAAGATGCTAAACAACGTGAACATTTCAATGAAATCTGCAAATGAAAAAATAAATCAAATTGAAATTATTCTCTCCGAACTGTTGACAGAATCAGGCCTATCGGCAATTTGTTGTTTTTCGTGGTGACTTTGCCCAGCCAAACAATGTACAGTAAGCAGAATTGCGCATTAGTGTCAATTTGACAAATAATTGAAATATTTTCACAAAAGCGCAACAAACTAAAACGACAAAAAGTGGGAAAACGAGGGAGGGAGGGGGTGGCGGCGCTGGGGAATCACCACCCAACATGTATTCATACAAAAATAGAAAAAAAAAAAAACAGAGAATAAGGACAGAGATAAGGAGCGAAAACTAGCTAATAAGAACAAATTACAGGGAATAGTACAGCGGGGCACTTAAATGAAACCCGCAAATAGCAAATAACAAAAACAAAAAGTGAGGGCGAAATACGTTTAAACAGAAAGACGAAACTATGGCAGAACAAAACAACAATGGCAAAATTAAAACGTGTGAAAGCGTGTCTTTAATCGTCTGATTTGGCATCTCCTCATTCTCTTTTTATACACTCGAGAAAAATTCTATGATTGATATATTGATTAAGTTCTTAATAGTCCAAAAATCATTAAAAATAGATTTCCCAAAGTTCCTTTGATAATATGGGAATTCTTTTTAACAATCCCATTTAAGTTGGAATTTCGAGTAATAGTCAAGTCCACAATATTTTCTCAGTGCCCACTCTCTCCGATCTCATTTAACTTGTTCTGAGAGACTTGTCCCCCATTTATTTTTCCGTCTTGTAAAGAAATTCGATGCCTGCAGCTTTGGTTGTTGGATACATTCTTTCGTTGTCAGCCACTTTTAACTGGGTGTTTCTTTTGGCCCTTTCTGCCTGTTACTGTCTGTCCGCATTTATCGCACCTTCCACCAATGACCGACAACTGGCCGAACACTTTTTTTTTTGGACAAAGGTGTTGGGGTGTTGTATATCGAGGGAGGAAAAAAATGATGAGGGGGTCAGTGAACCCATATTTAGCCGATTACAAAAATCATTTCCATTTCGGGGAGCATTGACTTTCAGAGAATCATCGTCAAAATTCGAGAGACGCAAAAGGAAACGAACATTCCATAAAAAAATTCCACAATGCAAGAGATTGAAATTTGAAAATGATGTGGAAGACATTGTTTTGAAATCAATTGTAGATTTTTATATAAGATCTTAATATAATTTTAAACGCCCAACCATTCTTATTCAATTTGAATTTAAGATATCGTATTGAACGATTTGTTTTGGTAATTTATAGGAAACCACTGAAAGTTTTCTAATCTGCCAGTGATTTACACGCTTCGCAACTATATAGTTTCCCACACAACCACTGCTCTTCCTTACATTTTTGGTAACTGCTTAAAGATGACTTCTGCAGATTCCACTTCATGGAAGATGGCAATCTGAATGGAGTTACCAAAAGTTTTCAGACCTGAAGACTTCCAACCAATTCTTACAGACATTATCATTGAACTAGTGTAGAACAATCTGTTTGTATTTAGGAATTTCCATTGCAAATGTGCCTTTATGTGAAGTTTGTATTCTAATTGGATTTCTAGTGGTCTGCAGTGGCATCAGGCAGCGGCAATTAACACCAAACAGTTACTGTTGGATAAGTTGTAGGGCCACGGATAAAGGGAAGAAGCAACCCCAAAAGAGGGAACTAAGATGGGATGGAAGAGGTAAGCCAGTGGAAGAGGCGCTGCAGTCACAACAACAGAGTGAATGGAGCGGCACTGGTTAAGTCACCCGTTCTGAATATGCACTCTGCACCGGTCAAGTACTCCGGAGACCTGGTCTTTCCATCTCTACCTCTCTCTCTCTTCTCTCTATCTCTCACCGAAGACCCTCACTCGTGCAGTTCACACCTTCGCACAACCACCTAGAACATTGAATAGTAATGTCAAATGTTAATCCAACTGGGTTACAAAACAATACTTAAGAAGAAAACATTATTCGGTAAGTAACTTTCAACGCTTGTTTTTCACGAATATGATTGTCAGTAATATAAAAACATTTTTAATAGAAATATAAGCACTGTTTTCACTATTTATTAATGATCCTAAAATAAAAGTAAATTTTTTAAAACATGTTCTTCTGATTGTTTTTTTTTTTTTGATGGTGTAAGACAATGAGACACGCACCCAGGCTGATGTTGACGTCGGATCATAGGCAGCCGAGAGCCAAGTGAGAGGCAGCAGGGACAGAGACTGAACTGACGGAGGACAATTAACGTGTAGAAATCCGCTGATTGAGCAACTGCTTCTTCTGTATTTTTGCTTTTGTTTTTTCCATGGGTATGTGTTTTTTTCTAGCATATTAAATGGAGCAGATTAGATGAAGAGGAGTGATATTATTTGAGATCTTTTCTTAACAGTCCACGCATTTGTGGCAAAAAGTCTAGACCGGTTCAGGTGGTTACAAGGAAATTCGCCCTCGGCGCTTTTGCTTTTCGTCAGGAAGAATGGATGCTGGGCGAATGTCGAGGCCACCAACGATAATCGCACTTATGTGATGGGATGTTGGAAGGTTCCGATGAGGAAGTTTGTTGAGGACGAGGCGTCACCTGTCCCCCTGCAAGTCCTACCTCACACCTCCCGCTACCCCGCACAGCTAAGTCGGCGCATCCGAGGTGTCAACGAATCGGAGGCTGTGTTGTTAGATCCGTCGCAGCAAGGGCAAATGTCTAATGAACTATTGAGGCTAGAGAGAAATGTAATCCGTCAAATACATCGTCAATGTGGATGGTCGTAATCAAAAGGATATCTTAATGCCTAAATAGCTTTAGCAAAACTTAAAATATCAATTGAATTGCTTGACGGTACCACTTAATACCTATCCAGAGATCTCATCTTTCTAGTGGAACCACAAAAAGTACATAGCTTCATATCATAAATTAGAAAACATATTGAAGCTCCTTTTACCCAGAACTATCCAAGTACATTTGCATAATGACTCAATAATAACAATAAATAAATCAATTCGACAATAAAATCGGTATAACGATATGCATAAAGGCATTCGTTTACCGAAATAGAATTATAATAATGACACATACAAATTGTAGCCATAGATTGGAAACTTAAACTAAGTCATAAACCAAAAACGAAAACCCTGCATGCTTAACTTTTCTGGCTCCTGCTATTACATAATAATTGACTGTAATGAGCCATTCTCCTAATTAAGAGTTGTCTAAAAAGTAAAATGAATTAGAATTTCTTGTGTTTGCCGACCTGCAAGAGATTGAGTTAGTGGAAGTAAGTTAAATAATCAGGCTTTCTTGGCTAAGTTAATGACTTTCCCACTCACAGAAGCCATTCCTCCCATCACTCAATCTCTTTTCCTGGGGCTTATTCTTTCTCAGTTACAGCTTTAACAAATTAATACTTTGTGTGCAAAATAGTATTAATGGAAGAAAAAGTAATTTTTCTAACGGTAATACTTCTTAAACATTTACCCAGTTACCTGCTTGTTGATATCAATCCTGGCTTGTTGGCGAGATGCTTTCAGACATGGAAATGCCCAGAGAGGGGGAACTGGGAGGAAAACTGCAGTCAATGGCAAATATTTGCCAGTTTTCTTTTCTTTTTGCAGGTTCGAGGCATAGGTGGTCTGAAAAATTCTTCTAGTAGGGGGAAAGCGCCGGGCGAGGAAAATGCCTTGTTTTATAGGTCGGGTACATTTTCCCCGGCTGTCAATTCACCGATCTGGTTATCGGTTCCGCTTTAGAATGGTTTCAGGTTCAACAAACCCCCATTTAGTCAGCCAGCCAGTAAATCCCGGCAATATACTGGTGCTACCCAGTAAACATGCAACTTGTCTACATGTTAGCACCAATTCGGACTGTATAAGTCTCCAATAATTTATAATAATTTCCACATTTTTAATTACAGGAAAAATAATAACATTAAAACGTGAAACTGAAAATTATCGACAACATTTTTCCTCCATATGCAACAAATTTGGCAACTAACAACACCAATAATTCGTTGAATTGGCCAGCTTCTTCGTTTACCCTCAGACACTTATGTTATTGAATAATTTCTGCTTTGTATTTCTGGTTATTACTTGATTTTTCACGCAGAATTTTTGCTTTTACTTCGCCGTGGCGTAAGGCGGCGGCTGGGAAACATGGTGCTGCTGCTCTGTGGCAGTGCTGGCGGCTAATTACTGCTGTTATATAAAGATTAAACATCTTTTAGTGTGTTTTGCAACCCTGTTAGTAGAGATTCAGATACGAGGCTGTGTGGGCTGAACAACAAGAAAACCCTTATTCATGTCAACAATCCAACTTCTCTGACATTTTCCAAAAATTTCAGGCCTAGAGCTACAAAATAACCCTCTGAAATAACCTCTCACCACAAAGTGAAATATGGTCGCTGGCAATTGCTTGGCTATTTCTGCGATCCACACACATTTTTCCTGACATCGTCCATTGAAGTCAGGGTTGAAGGACCCATCAATTGTACCGTCAAGTTCTGCGCCAAGGATATCTGAAAGTTCAGACCACAATGGTATCGTGACTATGGATGTTAAATAATGCCAGGTATGCGTAATAATCAGAGAACCAGAAGTGCGATTATGGAAAACCGGTGTGGAAAAATAGAAAACACATTAGTTTGGCTATGAAGATAGACACATGCATGGTGGTTTTTCAACTTCCCCTGATAACTAATCATAATTGGGTGTTGGTCGGTTTGAAGAAGCGGTTTGGCGTTGAAAGGGCATGTTGGAACCAACACAATGACTAAATGAACGCCCTTGGAACCGAACCACCATCCAAATGATGGAAGAAATATCGCATTATGCATTAATGTGCCCAAATGCAAATATTTAAATTGTATTGAAGTGTGACATCAGATAAATACTTTGACCCGAATGATATCCAATTTGTTATGAAAATTTACGAGCAAAACTAACTAATGAAATTAAAGATAAAAACAAAGATAATATCTTTTTTTGACTTGGACCAGCCTCTTCCGATTTTGGCAAAAGATTACTACGTTTCATTCTTGGTATGAAGGTATGCAAAATCGGAAAATTAATTTGTGAAATTTTAAATGGTATTTATTTGTTGTTGACCAATAAAGCAATCGATCAGTGCTTAAAATGTTTTTCAAAAATATTTACTAATCAGAAAACTAGAAGTACTTAAAAGAGAAACCTTTTATACCATATGTGTCAGTGTAATCTCCTCAATTTTTTCTGTATCCTGAAGGCATTTTAAATGCAGCAAATAACACTACAGCTAACACACACACATCACGCACACACATGGAGATGACTTTGGTAATGAAACAAATTATTAGAATTGACAAAGTTTTGAAGTAAGACAGCTGCAGACTTCAGCAATTCATGGCCATAAACTCTAAATGTGAATTTAACTGTTGCCCACAGCAAACTTATCCTCATAAAATGTAACCCACAGCCAAGGAGAAAATGAAAGCAGAGAGAGAGAGAGCTTCAGTGGATCCAGAAAGAGATGTAATCTGGAAATGCACATTTTACTGCATTGATCAAATAATAGATCCTCGTTTCTGATATGGCTCCCGGTTGGCTTGGCCTTTGATAATTTGCAGACCCTTTAACTGTAACCTGTTTTCTCCTTTTTCCCTCACACAGAAATTCATCTTTGCTCTTCGTTATGTGGCATATATAATTTACACTTCCTTGTAATCAGGGTTTGTTGGAAGTGGAAAAATTAAACTCAAAACAAAACCCAACACTGTAAGGGAAGCAGTGAAGCATGCATTAGTGCATGTGGAAATGCAAAGATAAAAGCAAGTTTTAAACAAAAATAGCTGTTGATCGAAGACGAGAGAGGCTAAACCCAAATGCCACTATGCAGTGAAATTTTTGATGTTGTTGGAAAAATGGAATGAATTTGAGAGTTTAACACTCAAAGAAGATAATGAAATGCCCAGACGCAATAAAACCTTCTTGAAAATACACAAATTAATTCATACTTATTCGTCCTCATGATGTTCTACAATGGAAAATTAGGCTGTACCTAAAATGTCCAATCATTTTGTATTATTTGAGAACATTCGAACCGATGTTGCACCAAGCACTTTGCTTAATAATCCTTATTAATAACTGGTTTCAGTTCAACATCAGCAACTTCCTGACCACTTCAATTCGTTTGTGTATCTTCGTAATGACAAATCAATGGCTTCTTTGAGGTGCATTCTCATATTTTTCGTTCAGTCTCAGTGGATTTACGATGTCAGTGGTAAGATTCGAAATTATACGCATATAATAACGACAATCGTTGCAATACTGAAAAAAAAAAAAACAACATGAGATGACCCTAAAAAAATTGTCTTGAGAATATTGAGGAAGCAAAGGCTGGGAAAATTTGCAGTAATTTTTCCGATTGTTGAGCTTTGGAGGACCCAGCAATTGCAGTAAAGAAACAAAAAAAACAAAAAGTGGCTGCAAAATACCCAAAACAAAATTTAACTGAAACCCAGATAAGAAAGGCGGGCAAACAGGGAAAAAGTACCCTGGTATTCGACTTGCTGAGCTTAAGCAGTTTGAAAGTTCGGCTTGTTCCTGGTGTACCAGTTTATGCATAGAGCAAATTGCTTTGGCCAAACATATATTAAAAAACAGCCAAACAAACACTTTGAAATAGATAAAGGTCGTATAATATTTAAAAATAAAACCAAACTAGAAAAATTTGAAACTTTCGTTTTTTCCAGATAAGGACAACGAAAAATAATAAAAAAAAACAAAACAAAATGATGGTTCACCTGCCTGAATTTTGGAAAACTTCTCTGCTTATGCAGGTTTTTCTCCAATATGCCCTGAGAAGCTGAGATCTACTTTTGTGAAGAGGATCACCTCACAAACCCTTTTACTACCTCTGTTATTCAACTCTCCCAGTAACCAATCCGCTGCTTTTCCCTTGTTTAGTCCATTTTTAGATAATAATATCAACTTTATCTTAATTTATTTCAAATTGTTTTGTTAACCATTGTTTTCTTTTATAACTATGAATAAGTTTTTTGTATTGTGGTAAAATGTAACCTTGAAGCCAGAATTGTTTATAAAGAATAATGTATATTTAAGATGCTTGACCGTGAAGATTATGTGAAAGTTGATAGAAACTTTGAAAGCAGAAACATTTAAAATGTATAGTCAACATTAAAAACCCCCTAAAGCTACAAAATGAATTTCTAAAAAAATGTGGTTTCATAAACCTTAAAATGTAATCTCTATAAACATATTAAAATGTATTTCACCGTAAAAGAGCAAAAAGATAATGGTTTTCCCATTTAAAATAGATAATCTTAATATAGAAAGTACTTTAAAGTACTTTTGAAAGTTCAACTCATCACAACAAGTTTGTCCACTAGAGTAATATTGTATAATTGCATCATGATTGTCTTTTACTTATTGTAGCTAATCTTTTTTCTGGCTTTTTTCCATTTCCAAATATTGTAGTAGTCTTGGCACTGCACGCCGCCTGAGAAAGGAGCATTACGAGTGTGATTTTATTAATGACAGTTTTCGGAAGTACATGGAGGAGGCCCAACTTAACTGTCATGAGGCGATCCAGTACCACAGAGAAAAGACTGAATCGTGTCTGAATGGAAAGATTCACATTAAATGTCATGGTACTGTTCAGGGAATATATATATATATATATTCATTTTTCTCGATATTCTCTCTTTTTTTTATTATGACTTCATTTATTTTTGTCATTTAGCATTATGGTTTTGAGGAGGGCACAATATCTCATTTGGCTTCTTGGCTAGTCTCTGTTAGAGGGGCAATTTTGTTCTAAATGTTGAGGCTGAACTCATTAACATGTGTGAGCTTATGGTGTTAGCTTGCTTGACAACAGCGTGGAAAAGAACGAAATGCTGCTGTTGTGTTTAATCCGAACCACCCGAAACAACAAAATGAAGAGGAAAATCGAACAAACGGAAAGGAGATTCCAAACAATGAGTTTGAATAACATGCTTAATCGACATGCCAGGAGGTATAAAACAAATCATTAATGTTGAGCACAATTTCTGATGGCCGATGCCAAGAAAAAGGCTAACACACACATCGAGAAAACAAAACCATTTCCAGTGAGTTGGCAAAAAGAAATCGAAAGAGACTGACAACATACGTGCAAACATGGGCGAAAACAAGAGTGGCGCACGACGCTTGGAGATGGCTACCGATGGCGGCGGTGGAGCACGCAGCCCGGCCTGTATCGACTCCTGGTCAGAGAAGGCAGAAACCAAACCAAATGAAAAAAACCAACTTCGACAACCAAAGGCAATATCGCCCCCGTACAGATTTGATAGTTTTTATCGATTTAAGTGGATTTTTGGCCTCTGTCACAAAACGAGCCTGTACTGAGGCAGCGAGATACAAAGGCTGCCACAGAAAGATAGTTGCCAGAGGCACCCAGAAAAGGAGCGAAAAAGGGGCAGTGAACATCATTTAGATATATAGATTGTTGACAGCTCTGGTTTTGTGGCAAACAATGGCCCCAAACAAATTAAACATAAAACAAGCAATAAATGTTATGATCCTGTTAATGCTTGTTAGAACGAATAACTCTCTTACTGTTCAAAAATGTATTGTACACATTCATTTTATATTTATTAGGCAATTAAATTTCATTTACAACAATAACCACCACTAATAAGTGGCCAACAAAGAGATGCTTTGCTAAAGAAGATGATATAATCTTTTACATATAACAGAAGACCAATCATAATTAAAACTTTGTCATTAACTTTTGCAAAGGTTTACCATTTTTGCTTGGGTTTCCATTCACGTCAACCAACTTTTCTCAATGGACCTCTTTTGATCCAAGGGCATGTAATCATTAGTTAGATGTAAGTGTCTTTGGTGAATGGCATATAAGTTCTTCCAACACAAAGACGACCTGTGAGTGGAGATGTTTGACATCCAGGGCCTCAAAGAGCAAAGTTTTGGTAAAGGAGCAGCTTTCTGACCATGTGAATTGTTTAACTTTTTCTGAACTGGCTCCAGCATTTTTCCTTGCTTATTTTATTTTTGTAGTATTAGTAGTATTGAAGCAAGTTCAGTGTGCTGCCACGCCCACCTCCTGTTCTCTAATGCCTCCTCAGCATTATTTCATATTTCTTTTATCAACACTTTTGCTGGGGGTCCGCCAAATGTAAAACATGCTTGAACGACTTGACACGAGTAAAAAGGAAAATCATTAGAAAAAAAAATATAAGATATAAGAGAAAAAGAAGAAAAGAGAAGAGCAAAAGGGAAACAAAATGCTGGGATCTGATGCTAAAACCCAAAGCTGGACAACCACTATTTTTATTTTGATAGATGCCTGTTTGAGGTTTCTGCTGCCTTTCTCAATATATATATATATTATATATTATGATTTTTGTCCACTTTCCTTTTTTTTCTTGCTCAATTGAAAGGTGTTAAATATTTCCCTTGTATGTACACTAGTGCCAAATACAGTAGAGCCAAAAGAATAAAGAAGATAAAAATGTATTTATTTTGTGATATTTTACGTATAATGTAACAGAAACTATTGCTCATCAATCCACAGATTTGTATGGAAAGTGTTCATTAAATGCACAACATGAAATGAGCTATGGAGAGCGTGTAATAATTGTTCTAATCCTTCATCTAGATACATACAAAACTCTCGATCCGATTTGGATCTTGGTTGAAGACGCGATGATTTAGTTTTTCAGCACCCATTGCACAATCTTTATTTTGTTTAGCTATTTAATATTTTATTAGATGACTCTTATTGTTCATTCAGTTCACACTCGTAATGCCCTCATGATATATATTTTTCAGATATATATATTTATCTGACTTCTAGCGTTTATAGAGGAAATATGTATAAACTAACAGATACAGACATATATAAAGGATCCTTCCCCATCCTTATAATCAACATTATAAATTGCCGTGTTGAGGGGTACATTTGGGGATTTTGTAAGACTGGCAAGTCATTGCAGCCAAACAAATCCATTATTTATATACACATATTTATGTCAGAAAGTCATTGAAAGTACTAGTGGATTGTGTAGTGTCTCCAATTTAATAAATAATATTGGTGTATTGTTAAGTCCGAATGAATGTCATAAATCATGACTTAATACACGATCGTCGCGTATTTGACTCTTAATTACATTACCACAGTCACATCGAGACTGATAAGTAATATGGATGGAGGTGTAAAGAGACAGGAGGGGCACCCCATTGAGGCGAGGAGGGGGAAAAGCTGAAAAGTGGAGCGGTATAGATATGGATGCTGGTGGAGACTATGTAAGGGAAGCAAACCTGGGTTCTGGCTGCACAGGAAATTGAGCCCTGGCTTATTTGATTGTTTGCTCAACACAATCAAATCATAAGTATTTGTATGGATAGATAGTTAGAGAGATTCATAACCCTTATATGTTAATACTATCAAACCCTGGGGTGATTCTAAGCTCTAATGAAAATATTAATGACCATTTGTCAAAAAAAAAGGCATACCAATTTCTTCCCCTATTAAACTGAGGTGCACTCTCTCTGTAAACCATTTTCCTGCTGTTAATTTTCCACAGTTCTATTCAAATTCTTTATATAGAAAAACTTCAGTGCCTGTTACTTGTTTTTTCAGAAGTGAATATTCAATCTGTTTCTTCTTCAAGCTTGTGGACTCATCAACTTATCCGTTAGGTCACCTAGGCGCCAACAAAAGTGTGAGAAAGACTTGAGCACTAACATGCTTCTGGTTTGGTGGGGAAAATTGTGTTTGGCCACAAACGTTTGCCCTTATTATGGGCCTCCAATCCTACAAAAGCACAACACACACATATATGAACCCAAGTTGTTGGGAGGGAACTAAAGCAGGGTCCCCAAAGAACAAACGCCAAATGAGCCGAAATCAAATCCTCAAACACATGAATATTCAAATAAACTGACTCAGTGGAAAATGAAGCAACTTTATACTCTCGAGGAACAGACAAATCATTGCCAGCAGAAGGGTTTAAAGGAAAGCTTTTATATGGGAGGCCCAGAAGAGCGTCAGATCATCATTTCATCATGAAATGCGGGAAAGTGAACAACTCGTCTTCAATCATGGCTAACAGTTGCGGCTTTCAATCAGCAAAAAGGGACGCCAAATTCTCTCGAATTGAAGTGTTTGGTAGGCCCAACACTTCCTAAACCCAATTAATATTAGGTGGTCAGCCCGTGATTTATTTATAATTGTGCTGTTAGAAAATAATAATTCACACCATGCAGCTCCTGATACTTAATATTGAAATAATGATCAATCAATTATATAGATGAAATTAATATATTATAATATTATATAATACAGCACAGTCGAATTGGGCCTTTGAAGCTTATACGTTATTAGTGGATCCTAATACAAGAACTTTCTTCTTCCATCTTTTGGGTTATGGATTTTCCAAATGTTTTACACTTCAAGTCCGACTTTTGTTGTTATGGTCGCTATCCGCTGGTGGTTTCATCTTCAACCTTTTTGTTACACAGATTGTTCTTTAGAATCATTTGGTTACTCTTAAGATCTCACTTCCTTGGCTTAAATAGCATTTTCCTGCTTCACTTTCTTGAAATCTTTGGGAAGATTTCATCTTATTTCTGCCAAACTGTTTGGAAGACACCCTCCCTAGGTTGGAAAATATCTCCTAGGTGATGTGTTAATTTCTGGAGCGGATTTACTTAAATCTATTAGTCTTTCTTTTCCTATGGTCAGGACTGAAATCATTTGTGGCCTGTAATTTTTTGTTCGGGCAATAATGATTGCAAGACTATCTTCTGAAGTGAACCATTTCCAGATCTGTATGTTTTCATGGATTTCCAACAAGCACAGCATCTGGCAGTTTTTCTAGTATTCCATGATTTCTAGAGAGTCTTTAGCCCTTCTTATACGCCTCGGTTTAGGATATTGGTCTATACCTTCTCCTTAATAATTCGTGTGGCATCATCATGATTTGATATTATGTCCTCTGATCTATCCATTCATTTTAAACGTTTCTCTGGTGTTGATTCCCTTTGTACTATGAAAATTAAGTTTTCTTTTGATTTGATAAAATACTTTCCTTAGTTTTTTGCTTTGTTTTACATTTGATTCCATATTGTTTTCTTCGATCTTGACTCATGGATCTTAGAGAGTTACTTACTTTCTTCAGTTCTTGATCATGTAGATTTTCAGATTAAGTCTGATCTTAGTTTGGAAATATTGATTGCGTATACTTAGAATATTTGCTTCTGAATAAGGATCGAATGGTTGTACTTCCTTACACTGATTTCTCCATCATCCTTCCAATAGTTATATGCACTATTTGTTTGGTTTGGGCTTGATTTACCTCTTTGTTTAAGACTCATCCCCACCTCATTTTCCATTTGTTTATTTCAATCGGAATTGTTCCGAATGTTCTACATGAATGACATATTTTTAATCGGAAGTTTTGAACATTAAAAGATTTTGTTCACTCATACTTGATTTGAATCTGTTCTAGATCCATAGTTTAAAGTACGTACAGACTATTTTCCTGAAGGGGTTAACCGGCCTATTTGGTATCCTCACGGTTTTTAAAACTATCATACATTTATCCAACGGCTGTGGGTTCATAATGTGGTGGAGTCACTGGTAGACCTGCCACTTTGTAGATTGAACCACTGTGTAGATTCCTGTGCAGAGCCAACCCAAGGCATGCCATTGAAATAGGCTCTTGGAACCAAGTAGCCACCTGAGAATCTGCCCTGTTTTAAAGTACAGAATATTATTCTTCTTGTTGGACGCTTGTCCCTTCTGCTAGTAATGTCTAGAATGTTGGTTTTGGTGTGATCCAGCATATGACTGTAGAGAGAAAGTTGAGTTGATGTGCATGAGGTCGTGGTTGTTGATGTGAACTGGGCACAATTGGAGGCCTTCTTGAATGCAATCAGCAGCTATGCTATGGACCACTAGTCATTCATCAACAGGCCTTCATAGCCAATGATCTGGATATTAGTATGGAGTGATTAATAAAATCCTCAGCTTTAGGTGTTTAGCTCGATTGGCGAATGATAGTATAAACTATTATGGTGATGGGGATCCATCCGAAGGATACCTCTATACTACGCTTTCAGGTATCCCAATCGTCTTGAGTCCTGCCTGCACTTCATCAGCATAAGTTGATGTACTCACTGTCAGCGATCCTGAGAAAGGAGCCATAGCATTTTTTTTGCCACAATAACTCAGGACAGAATATTCTTCACAGACTATCATTATTCCAACCTGGCATTTTACTATTTCATAAGATCCTTGGAAGGTTGGTTCAAAAATAAAATTGATCGATACTTATAATGATAATGTCCCTAGTGCGAATGGATCTCCTCCTGAAGTCGCCGCATCGACAAAGATCCCATAGTAAAGTCGCAGGTATCGGGAAGACAAATGGTATCTTCGGAGCGTATTCCAACTCAACATCAAAGGGTACAAGAGCCTCATAAAGCTGAGGTCAGTTGAGGAGAAACGACAGATCCGTATTATGGATTTGCCTCACCATTCTTATTAACACTGATCATGCCTCCATTCCTGACCCCACTGCTCCTCGCTGCTGACACACAACAGCTGGCCTTGCGTCCTTCTAAATATATGGCCTGCCAACTTTATCGCTGGAGACGAGAAACCGTGGAAGATGAAAGAGATCTGTGCGATCGCTACAAGGATTCAGGGAAAGAACAGAATTTATCTTATCGACCTGTCTCTTGTCCGGGTAATAGATTTAAAATCTAAAATATCTTGAGTTTTCAGTTGGTCGGGAGAAATAACTTTAGAATGGCTATAAACCAAATAAATCATACTTTTATTACAGATAAAGGGGATGAAAAAAGACTATTGTTTTAAAAATGATATTCTGTATTTGGTTTACTTTTTGACTGTTTTAGATATTTCAAACAAGAACTGAAGATTCCTTTTGGTGACATTTTACCCCTTTTCACTAATTGAGGCCGAGCATCAAAAACCAGTTTAGCTCTGAAGCCCTGTCCTTTGGTCCTTCAAAGAAGCTACTGCAACAGCGTTTAACTCTGGCTGATGAGAACCTGTGAAGCGGGTGATGAGGCGGTTTGTTTTGATGTCGGCGTTGCTGCGTCCAATCGCTGCCGGATCATACGGCTCATGGAAAGCATAGGACTGATCGCCCGAAGATCTTCTTGGGAGTTTCTGAACTTGCAAATGCCTTTTGATAATTTCGAATTTTCCAAAAACATGCCTTGATAAGGAAGTCAACCTCTGGTACAATGAATTGTAGAGTTTTTGAGATAGGTCTGCTAAGTTTATTTCAGGTTTCAAGATCTAACCATGGTGTATCTTTATTTAGACATCCCTTCAGTTATATATGCTCCCTTCCTTTCAACCAAGCTCTTGATTAGTTTGCGAAGACGTACTGTTCGTAAATCTGCTATAGGACCAATATAGCTACCTTTATGTGGTGATGTCGACCAATATAAGGTATTCCACAATATCATCCGGTACAATGTATAAGCTAGTTCATCGTTGAGAAATGGTCTGGCGTCCCAAATTTTTCTTTCTTTCTTCCAGACAGCTTCTTCATATTCTGTGGCCTAATTTTGACTCCGATAAAGACTGGCTTTATAATGTGTGATTAGGTCTTTTCCAAATGAAACACTTTTGATTGCCAAATGACCAATCCACATGGAAGGACTCTGAAACTAAATGCTGAAAAATTTGAATGATTGCTTCGCCTGCTGACCGTCACAGTGGGCCGCAGTAACAGGCGAGCGCCATCCAAAGAAGTTCAGCACCAGCAAAGTAAACCGAATAAGCTTTCGGATCTGTTGGTGTCCCCAAGTTGCCACGATGATCGAATATAACCATACCAATTACAGGCATATACAACAAAGTGGTTAACATTGCAGGAATCTAACCAGTCTTGGATTCACAAAGCGACAGTTCCGTGCTGCTGAGTTGAAAAGAAACTCATTTTATGTTCTCGGGATGGCAACCATCCGTTTTGCCAGTTGCTGGATTTCCACCATTGGTTTTCACCTCCGCAATGATGCCCTGATAAGACATACAGATCTTAAAGGTTGTTTTCAGATCGGTTATAGATTTTACAGTGGAAATTCTGCTGTCCAGTCGTAATTTTATGTTTCTTTTTTTTCTCTCTCTATTTTGTAACGGTTTACTTTAAATTTTGATTCAAATGTAGGTTTCTAAAAATCAAATTTGTAATTAAAGCAAGCTCAGAATTCATAAGGACATTGTGTATCAGAAAATAAATGCTCCATCAGAATATTCAGGGATATTGTCATTTAATTTTAAAGGCAATCCACCATTTTGTTTGTTATTGAAAGGAATTTTTACCTTTTAACTTACAACAAAGAATAATCATAATAAACCTTTAAGTCAATGTGATAAATGGGAAAATCCATAAGTGCAGGTAAAATTTGGGTTGATCTATTTCCTTGGAAAAACCTATCCCCAAAAACCTTCTCAATGAAGCAAACTTTAAATCAAAACCCCTTTTAAATAAGCACTCAGGCATCTGTTTATAGACCACTATTGTGCTCATCTAAATGTTAGCATCATTGCAGGTGTAAATAAAGCTCAGCTTGTCAATACTTCAATGCCATCCGATGGAGCATCGCGCCGACTGGACACGAGGTAAATTAAATAATGTCTTCACTTTTCTTATTTACCACGAAACGTGTTCGCGAGGTAAAAGCAATTTGATTATGTTAATTTCGTTCTTTTCTTTTCTCAAAAATAGTTCTTGAGCAATATTTTTTGATGAGGCGAACACAATCTAAAAACCGAAGGAAATTAGCCCAGAACGCTGATGGACAAGGAGTGTGTGGCCGTGCGTGTGGGCCAACAGATAAAGAGATGGAAGAGAGAAAAGAGATGAGAGTCAATAACCAATAAAGGACGGTGGATTTTTGGGCCTAAACAAACACGCATCAGGCGGCTAAAGTTCATTTGGGACCTCCTATTAATAGCTGGACAGCTTTTTTGGCCAAAATTGAGCGGAAATGATCAACAGTTAGGCATTGCACTTGTGCAGGGAAACGCTTCTTTTCCTGCCCAAAGCAAACTCTTCAAAATCACAGCATATACATTGTAGGTGAACTCAAACAGAAATTATCCACTCAAAACATGTTGTGAAAGGTATTTTTTTTTGTGAAGGAAGAACTGGCATAAACAATAACTTGTATGTCAAAAATCTAAGTGCAGATAAAAAGTTTATACCAAGCCTCAGCAACAATAATACCGACATCATCAACAATCTACAATCAACGCTCGCCATTGGGAATGTTTGGGCAATTGAGTTAAATTTAGATTTGTATGGGGAGCCTTTGTTTGTTCAGTAAGCCTCTTATAGAAAATCACCTGTGATAACAGGGGTTTACTAAAAAAAAAAATGATATACATATATCTATATTTTCTCCAATAAAAAGTTTAATCTTCAGGCAAATATGTGAAAATTTGTTGACCCAATTTAAAAATAAAACCAGCTGAGCTGCCTGGCAACCATTTTCTTTTTTAATAAAAGATAAAATGCAAGACAATTGCAATGAGTCGGCTGCTTGATTGAATTTCACTTAAATAAATCCAATAATTGAAAAGAATGGTCCTGGACCACACTATGTCAGCAATGAAATGATGATTTTCAAATGAAATGACATAAATGTGTTATAGAAAAACAAATAAAAATTGACCATGAACAAAAGTAAAGATATAACTGTTTGGATTTATTGGCTTTTAAGGCTTTTTCTTCGATATTCATGCATCTACGATGGCGAAAATCTGTAGCTAGTTTTAATCAACCGTCTGTTAAATGCATTTAAAGTGATTTAGTTTTATAATTTAAAAAATCCTTATTGCTTAAAAATTTATTTTTTTAATGTTATTTTATAATTTGATTTTATAACACTTGAGGCTAATTGAGCTATATATGACATATTTATTTTTGCTTTTGACGAAGTAAAAAGTATTTAGTAAGAACTGTTGAACCTTTTATGTCTTTAATTTTAGACATAATGATTATTATTATTATTGATTTAAATTCTAATAAAATTGTTATTGTTACTTTTTAATGCTGTTTAAGTTTATTCTAGTTGTTGAGTTTATTTTTAATATTTGTTTAAGTAAAAGAGTTAATTCGATTTGTTTTAATTTTGTTTGTTTACTGGTTTGGGCAAATCTTATTTATGAACAACAGCCGTAAATGTATTCTCGTTGATTTTAATGATTTTATTTTGTATTTTGCAACTTGATTGTTAGTTTAATTGAATGCTTAGCGGTTCGATTTTTGTGTGTTTGCACTTTGAGCTTCCGCCAGATTCAGTGGGCAAGAATTGATTTACTTCAAATATATACTTGTAAGGTTTTGTCATTCCAGATCCAAATTGAGGTTACACTTGTGTCGCTTGCTTTTATACTCTGCAAACATAGCAGAGGCAGATAATTTTAATTGTTATTGAAAAATTCCCATTCGGGAGAGCTTCTACAGGGTTTTTTCTTTTTTGTATCTCAAATACTTCAGGCCTATGTTTCTTTTACCTGTTATATTTCCATCGGATAGAAAAGCCACCTCAGTAAATTCGAAACTTATAAGGTCCAGTTCTCTCCTCCGTTCCATCCTAAAAGTTCGCAAACGATATATATGCCTGGCAAAAAATTTTCCATGTTAATTAGCTTACAGAGCAGAGTGGAAAACTTTGAACCTGGAAGGACCTTTTATGCAATTTATTGCAGATTATTTTGCTTATTTATAAGTTTTAAAATCTTGAAAGTTTTCTTTTCAAAACTGATGGGCAGCTTAGTTAAAGTCTTCAACCCAACCCAATACGCGTAGCGTTGAAGCTCTGAAGACCTTAAATATAAATGTTTGCCTGCAGTCAATTGGATTAGTTAGGGTCAGTTTTAGGTCATAATTGTTTAGCAAATCCTTGATAAGTCAATTAAAGTTGAGGTTTCTTAGAGATTATCGTTATTAATGAGCAGCTTAACAGGTAATCTTAAGTGGAAATAGGTGTAACGTCAGGCTTTGCCATTTAAATGTTCTGTGAAACTAAGAGAGAAATGTGATTCCTCGGAAAACTGAAAGAAACATTGAGCTTTTCAAACTTTTCTGAGAATTGCCCTTGTGTTATATGGTTAGCTGCTGTGTACCTAAAGTGTTGGCAATGCAACTTGCTAGAGACTATAATACATATTCATTGCCAAGCACTATTAGGTTGTTAAAGATCTAAGTACACATTTTAGCATTTAAATGTGACCCATAAATACTATTTTTAAATTTAAAAGAGCAAATAACTACAAATAAACAACAATGTACAAACATTTCCAAACAATGTTGTTTAGATTATTATATTTAAGACATTTTTATGATGAATCTCCAAAACGAGGCCAGCATGTGTGTGTGTTATTTTATGATCTATGTGTCCTCAATAAGCCAAAAAGGAGTATAAAAGTCGGGTTATAAATTCAATAAACCAAAGGGCCATTTTTTGCACTTTTCTCAGGACAGTTTTCTTTTTCTTTTTTTTTTTGTTTTTATAGGGGGCCCACTTTTCTTATTCACACACATGGTCAATAATATACTATTCTGGGCTGTTTATGTTTTTTCTTGATTTTCTTTCTTTTCCTTCAGATCTCTCCCACACTGTCACAAACAATACCACACCAATCCCCACACGTAATGCACAGTGAAATCTGCTTACAATCGGAAAATTACAATTGAAAGCAGGTTGCTTTTTGTTTGTTGTTTATTTTCCATTCGTTTTTTTTTTTTTTTGAGAATTAACCAAATTGTCATACTGAAATTGTTATTATTATTTATGATTACTGTTGTTTTTTTTGATTATTATTTAGGTTCTTTAGTTTTTTTGCAATAAAAGCAACAGGATGTCACAAGATATTATAACAATAAAGTTATAAATATTTCTAGTTTAGTATATAAATTTTATATTTTTGTTTTTATTTATTTTTGCTGGTTATGTTGGTTTAGTTTTTGGGTTGTTAGTTTGTTGTCTTTTACCATTTTATTGTAATGTTTTAGATGTAAAGCAGCAGTTTAATTCATAAAATATTTTAAACGATGTTATTGAATTGGTTTATATTATTTTTTTTTCAGCACTTTGATCACACTCACTTTTAATTGCTTAAACTTCAGAACAACAATTATTATTATTGCAGAAGGAGGATGAAACACACGACGCGCTGTCTCTTCGATCCTTCCTCGCTTTTCCTCTTCAGTTTTCCGCTTTTCAGCTGCGCTACTGGGAACCAGCATGGTTTCGAGAGTTGTAATATCGGACTGCCAGCAGCCGCCGATAATGAATCGGCGCACGACTCGCTCGAAGCCCGAAGTCCGTTCTCATTGGGAACCCGAAAAGTATCTTGAAACTGGAAGGCAACTGGAAGGCTCTTTTCGCTCAGGGGCCCCGAAGAGTAAAGTTTATTTGGTTGTAGTTGTTGTTGCTGAGTAAGAAAAAGAAAAAATCGGGGGAAAACAAACAACAACATAGACCCAGCACAGCTGAGCGGAATATTTACTACACACAGGCGGCGGGTAAGAGTTGATTTATCTGAGAGATACAAAAGCGAACGAACGACCGTCACCGCAACGTAGTAACCACACAGATACGACTAGCCCACGCACAATTACTCAAACAAAACCGGCATTCTCTGCATTTTTTGTGTGTTATGTTGAAAAGTAAAAGAGCATGTACAAAAATCGAAGAGCAATAAGAGAGTCGCTCTTAAAAAACATATCTCAAAAATCATTGAGTTGGCAAAACTTGTGATTTCCCGGTTTTGCACATTTTTCCCCAGCTTCAGCACTTTTCAAATTGTTTTTCTGAACTAGTTTTCGCTATGGAATTAATGCCATTAGGTTGCCCAAAATTCTGATAACTTTTCCAACAATTGTTCTTTTTATTTGTTTTACATCACAATCACCCAGTTTTGCTGCGGAATTTGCATTTCTGATGATTAATTAATCAAATTTGGCCCTAGGGCCTAGAAACTGACGCGAATAATCTAATTTTCTAGGAAAGCAAAAATTTGTCCACAGCTGGAATTGCTGAAAAAATTGTTTTAAATTTGTTGAATTTTTATACATTTTTATATACTATCTCAAATGACTGATCCTTAGAAATTATTATACAAATTTATAAACTAAATTTAAATACAAATATTTAAAATGAAAAACAACCTATAACAAAAGTAAAGTTAAAAAACAAAAATCTAAGCCAAACCATACCAACCTTGAAATCTTTGTGCTCCCATTCCCACTTCCAATTCGAAAAATTTCAGCCGCAACATAATTCCTGGGATGGATAACCCGAAGGAGACCCAAGACAAAAGCCAACATTCGAGATTCTCGTTCTTTGGTGATAAGATTTGAACTTTGACAAAGCAAATGCCAAAAAGAAGTAATTGAGACTCCGGGCACAAGCATTTATGTTAAGGCAATAACTTAGGAGCGCCAAGTCAGAGTCGTATCGTTGTCCAGAGATAAAAAATAAATTGAAAACTTTGAAATAACCCAAAGTAATAGCTGAAAATAAACACCGTGGCCTTGAAATGCGAAACGTTTTAAGGTTGCTATGTATTTACGGTTTTTTTTAACTTCTTTTATTTTTTGAGATTTTTTTGCTCGTTGTTGGTTTTGTAGTGGAAAACACAAAAGACATAAGCTAAAATGCAAACTAAGGTAAGAATTGTGTTAGGTCGCATCATCATGAACGATGATGTTGATGATGACGATGCTACACCTTACACTCCAATAAAAATTACGACAATGCGAAATGACTACGGCGACGCATTCAGTCTCAGTCTGAGAACCAAGATAGAGATACGGAGTCGGTGGTGGTGGAGTGGTATCTTGTAAGCCCTGCAGTCAACCTAACCAAAACTAGCAAAGACCAAAGGCCCGAAAAGTAATCTTATAGCCACTTCACCATATATATATCTTTAGTATATATGTGGCCCTGCTCTTTTGTCTGGCTTTGGTGTGGGAAAGAACTGCAGGAAGGGAATTTCAAGTCAGATTTGGCAAGTTATGGCGTATTGTGTAATGGATCTCCTTGGATATATTTTTAAATTGTATGCCATACGCTTGTGGGTTGTTTTGGAACGTTGACAATGCAACTGTATCTGTATCTGTATCTGTGAATATATATATATATACTGTTACTGTATTCGTGCCCCCAGCCAAAAGGCCAACAGCATTTGCATTGGCCATTGCCACTAATCAAAAAATGAAGAAAAAAGCCAGTAAAACGCTTAAAACCGAAAAGAAACCTGCAATGATTTCAATATTTCAGCAGCATTGTATCTTTCACACAAAAAGCGACGTATATCGCTTGCGTAAATCAATAGATATGTATATAGACATATAGTAGTGTATTTTTACTTTGATTGCCCCTGCCCCTTCCAATTGCCTTTTGAGTGCCACACCAAAAATGGCCCAAATGTAACTGAGAAGTATAGATAGATTCAAGATAAAAGTAGTTCTATGAAATTTAATTTTTTAACAAACTTTAATACCAAAATTAGATAATACATATTTTATCAAATTATATTATTAATATTACTATCATTTATATCATTTTTTTTAACCATTGTCACTAATATGTTGAACACAGCTGTTTCTTTGAATCTTTTCGTCCGTGTGTTTACCTTCCCTTGTTGCATGCTTCTGGTTGCACTCTTTTGTGCAACTGTTTTCACTCGATCGATTCGTTTCCTTTCTCGATTTCTCTCCGCACTTCACACCGTTTTCTCTCCGGCCTTTGTGGGGTTATTTCATAGTGCACGCGTTTCCTCCATTGATTGAACTCACCACCGGAATTTGGGCAGGTTTGGTCCAGGCGCCAAAGCAACCTGCGCTTGTTCCCAGCCAATTGATAGTTCGAAATTGGGGGAGGTGTCTTTCCCAGCTGCATTGTTTTACTTCCTTTTATCTGCTTGCCTTTTTGTAGCTCATTAATTGTGTATGAATGTAGGAAAGTTCAAATGAAAATTGGGGTGAGATTCTATTGAATTGAGAGGTAAAATACTTATTGAACTTAGGAGAAAATGTTTGTACCTCAGAAGTGTTAGGTAGTCTCCTTGAGCATTTCTTGAGTTTGGAAATAGTATTATGTGGAAATCAAGAATGAATGCCTAAAAACTGTAGGCTACTTTCTTGGTTGTCTGGTACAGATAACTATTCTGTAAGATACTGTGTGTCAAACATTGGAAAGCCCAGGTTTGGGTGGAGGCATAGATACCATAAGGGTCCGTTAGCGTCCACTCTGGTAAAATATTTTCAAAAAGCTGAATGTCGAACTGAGATGTTGAGAAGGAGATACGTGAAATATTTTTTTACAAAGGGTACATAAGTGGAACTTGGTCAAATGTGTCATCGGCTGGTTAGTTTTTTGGAACTCCAAATATTTCCAGTCAGCATTTTGGAAAAGCCTGGGGCTTTTGAATAAAGGAAGGATTTTTCGAGGCAGTGGTGGCAGGCCAAGCTGCATGGCAACAAAGTCCTCTAGAGCGCCGGGCCTCAAAAGCGGAAACTGTGCCCAACGCAGTCCTGGAGGAAAAGTAAAGAGAATCGTAAAACCTGAATGTAGTTGGAAGCCTGTGCTCGCAGTTTCTTTTTGGAAAGTTGTTTTGAAGAGCGCACAATTCCAGTATATTTAGTAAGTAAAATAATTAAAAGTACTTAGCCTTGATAAAGTGACTCGCCCAGTGGGGATGCAGCGTAAGCTGTACAAATAGCTTCCCAGGTCGTCGTCAGCTTTTCATACCTCGGAAAAAGCAAATGTTTTAAATTTGAGTTACCTCGTGTAAACTTTTTTCTTTAGTGTACTTGCTGCTGTTGTAATGAGATTTGGTTGGAAAATACCTCTTTGTCGCTGTGAGAAGCCAGCATTCGACATTCGTATCCAGCATCAGGAAGCAGTTCTTCAACTGGTCGTCTTTTTGCCTGATTTCAAACTGCCAGTTAGCCAATTCCAGCGCCAAGCTCTCTCTCTTCGGCAGCAGCATCATCACCCCCTTGCCGCCTCCTCTTCCGCAGAACCTCCCAGATAAAAACAGAAAACCTCCTTTGGAAAAAGAGTCCCCCTGCATCATCAACACTTTCGCGCCACATTTTTGCGTTGTCGAGTGGTTTTCGTTGATGTGAGCGGGGGAAGGCGACTGCAACTTGTTCTGATTTGCAGGCGCTAGGGTGGCGATTTAAGGGGTTAGTGAAGATGTGGCACCGAAGAAATTTCACTAAGATTCTATTTAACCCATAAATAGAAAAGCAAGGCTTTCTCAATTTTAGAATTCAGCCTTGTCTTGCAGACGGCACAAGTTCTTATTTTATTTCATTTACTTTAAGATCTAAGGTTTTCAAAAACTATTTAGATAATTCTGAAGACCATTTTTTCTCTGGTATCAGTGGAATGAACCGAAACTGGCCACTAGACAGAGAAAGAGACAGCAGGAAGAGAGAGCAGCTGCCGCGTGCAATCAGAAAAAAAAGAAGAAATGGCAAGGGAATTGGTAATTTGAGGCGAAGGAGATCTGTGTGTGTGGGATTTTCCAGTTGCTGTTGTTTCTCTTTTTTTTTACTGTGGGCATTGGGAAACAATTTGAGGCTAATTTCTAGAAATGTAGATCTTATCAAAAGGATTTGGCTAGTAACGAATCCCACAGATCAACAAGGAGCTCAAAATGAAAACAACCAACAAGTAAAGAAAATAAAATACTTTCAGGATGTTATTGCATTTGTGATTAAAATATTTAGCATATTAGGCAACAAGTAAACGGACAATGTATTTTACTTATATTTATTTTCATTTAAATGGCGAGTTTAGTTTATTGAGGGAATTCCGTTACATAAAACTTA
Organism: Drosophila eugracilis; assembly: GCF_018153835.1. Taxonomy (NCBI): domain Eukaryota; kingdom Metazoa; phylum Arthropoda; class Insecta; order Diptera; family Drosophilidae; genus Drosophila; species Drosophila eugracilis. Next base: position 2,046,949 of record NW_024571981.1, on the reverse strand, counting down.
ATAAGGTTAATTAAGCTAGAATTTGAATACATATTTAATGGAAATAATTTTATATTTGTTTCAATAGAAAATTAAACTTTTCTACAAAGAAAAGGCTTCTATTTATATAAGTAGAATTAAGCCCACGACATCTTACCCATTAAATAAATCACTTTCCGTCAATCAATTTGTAATTGCATCTGACATTATCATAAAGAATTTGTCAAAGACCATATAACCGCTAAATCATCATCTTAAATGCTTGTAATGGAGAACCACAACGATATGCACTCACCTGAAACGATATGCAAAGTGAAAAGGCGTTAGTATAAATGAATAAATTTCATAAAGATCAAGGTCAGGATAACTTGATGCCCATACCCTGAACGGAAATCAAAAGTAATCGACCTCCCAGCTAATCTCTCAACGTATTCTCAAACAGGAAAAAAAAAAAAAAAGTCTGCCTGCGAGGTAGGAAAAACTGAAATAAAGATAGAAAAATAAAAAAAAAGCTAGGAAGAGAGGGGAAGAAAGTTAACCCAATTCAATGAACATATCTATGCCAACGTCGTTGCTGCGGCGCCGTTGTTGTTGTAGGTGCCATTCTATGCTGCTTTAATCAGGCCATAAATGTTTTGAGTGCAAAGAGTTAGGGAGTTGAAATCTGTGGGAAATGCACTTATTAGTCTATAAAAAACGGCATTTGGAAACTAGGTCTGGCTAGATATTAAAGTATCTGTGGTGGCCAAGGGTGGCTAGTGCATTTGTATCTGTAAGTGCATTTGTAGGTCCGTGCTGACCCATTTCCTTGAGTCTGAAGATTCTTTGTGCTGACTGCAGCTTTGCCTTTTGGGGCGGCATCAAATCGCTGGCTCTCTGTCTCTTCTTAGTTCTTTGATTGGTTCCTCTCTTTTTTCTTGAATACCCTCTAAGAGTTCTTGGGTATAGACGACTTTAAATCATATTTGGAACAGAGGTTTTAAAACTTTATAGATCCTAGATCATCATATAATTATTTCACACAATACCATTTTTATCCATTAATTGCATTTAATTGGCTACCCCTTAAAGTATGCTTCTTTCTCAATCACTACCAAGCTCCATCCGATATCCTATAAATAAAGTACCTTCTCTGAAGTATTTCTACTAAATCCGTTCTTGTTTTATCTGCGGTTTTTCACATTCACAAGCGAAACACAGACAATGCTCTGAGAAAAACCCCGAAAATGCTACTCCGTATGCATTGTAAAGATTTCAATTTGAATTGCATTTGATGTTTGCAGCTTAGTTGGATTTCAAAAGCCCCAACCACACCCCTCTAACTAGTTCTAGTTGAGGAAAATCCAAAGCAAATGCTGCCATTCCAGCTCGCCTGTCCCCGTTCGCTGTGTTTGAGATATTGCAATGAAACTGCTTACACATGCACTGCTAATTTTGTTTACCATAATGTTTTTTAAATTAATATATGTTAAAAGAAGTCAAACTGTTTAAATGTATGATTTAAGATCTTTTTTTTAATTTTAAAGGCAAGCAAACATAATTTGGAAATGTAAAAATGTTTATAAATAATTTTAAACACTAAATTGTATATTTTAAATTAAACTTGTATAAGTTTCAGTGTAACCTCCGCATCTAACCGAAAACGCCTTGACTTGATTTGAGTCGGAGATGGTTCGTTGAATCGGCTTGTGCCACATATTTTGATGGAATGTTGGTGGTCTTACCCCCTCAACTCAAGACCTCCATCCTCCCCCCCCCCCTCAGCAATTCGAAGTTTTTAAAGTTTTAGCACACATCGATTGTTGTTGTTGTTATTCTAGTTCTTCGACTTGTCCTGTCTCATCCAACTAAGCCGTAAAGTGTTTTGGGGGAATTTTATTGCGGGTTTGTTGGTAAGGAAATGGTTTTATTTGGTAAAGTCAAATATAAGGGTTAGAATTTGTCGGTTAGGATATTATATGGTTTTCCTCAAAGTTCAAGCTTTGATACTGGAATTTTATTTATGGACTTCACTTTTAGGTCCACACTTTAAAGTTCGCTTTACAAAATGTGGATTTTGGATTTATATAAAATGTATGTCAATTTTAAAGTTTAAAAATAAATAAAAATATAAAGATATACATATGTTTTTTTTTTATTGAGAACATCGTTTAGTTCTCTATTTCGTTGAGATATTTAAATGCTTTTCTGAGACCAAAACATTGCCTAATTCACATAGATCTACATATTACTTATTTATAAATCCATCAGTTCCACACTTTTAAATTAAAACTGTCCAGTCTGACACTGGGAAGGAATCCTCCTAGACAACCAGAAAACTGCGAATCAGTGTCACTTCTTGGGTTCTTCCCTCCTCATCTGAACTCGTTTTCATAAAGAGTACCCGTATATTTTGCGATGGAAGGGCATGAACACTTTTCAAGGTCCAAGCTGCAGTTCAGTGCTAGCCAGTAAAAAGTGGGACAATTAAAACTTTGCAGAAATCATGATGAGACGAAGATCGGGTTTTTTCCACAGCCCTTGCTGGATATCGGTTACAGATCCGTCTTCATATCAGTTTTATTCGCTTGATGCCAGTCCGATTTGTTTTAATTAAAGTGGAGACTTGAGATGAGATGAGATGTCCTGGGAGAGCGTCAATTGGTTATCACTTATAATAACATGTATCTGAAAGTTGAAATCTGCATCTGTTGTATCTGGTTATTAGATGGCTCTGGTGGTCGATGAACCTGCATATCTGCAGTGTCACTCCAATTGGTGGAATACGCGGAATTCCTGCCTTTGATTCGGTTAGGTGTACTCGTTTTTGTATCTGCCAGATGCATCTTGGATATTTTTAGCTGCCGTTTCTGCTGCTTCGCCGTCTCCACTCTCTTTTTTTTCTTACAGGCCCGAGGCGGATTTTACCTCATTTAAACGTGTTCCTCCTCCTTCTTTAGCTACTTCATCTTTCTCCCCTTTTGACCAGCATAAGTCGACTGGCTTCCTCGTCTACTGCCTTAATTCATAATGATGGTGGACTTTATACGCAAGTTAACTTGCTCTTTGGGAATACCCTGCGGAGTCTTCGGAAGTTATGATATTTTTTAGGGTATTTCTTCAATAAATAACTTCAAAAGTAAATTAATATTTTATAAATCGTTAAGATTCATTATTTTAAATATAAAATATATCAGAGTAACTTATTTAAGTTTTAAAAAAAGGAAAATTCGTGCCAATAAAGCATCTAACTGAAATATTATATACCAAGAGAAAAATCATTTAAAGCGTAAAGATCGTAGATACTGCATAGAGAAAATTAATAATATGATTGATGTATCTTTCATTCAATTAGTAATTATCTTTCAAAAACAAACTATATTTTAGCACGCTTAATGATAATCATAACAAATCCCAGATGAAGTCTGATTCTTTGAACACTATTTATTATTTAAATTTTTTTACTTAATGTAGTATAAAAATAAAAGATTACTAACTCACATGAGGAAGTTTTTTTGCAGATTTTTAACAGTAAAAATCACACTGGCAGTTCCCTGCTCCCAAAATAATATCCCACTTCCCCAAAGAGTATCTCTTCATCTTGGCAGGCCTTTCTTTCTGGTTTTTTTTACCCACAATTTTCATCGTCATCATGATCGTTATCATCATCATCATCGTTGTCGGCATCAGCGTCATCATGCTGTAATTGTTAGACTGTAAAACTTTGGCTTTTGGTATGCGCACTTTCTCCTTAAATGCTATTTTTCGTTAACATTGTTTTCGCCGTCAGTCGACAAGTTCCCCTTGGTTTTTCGGTTTTTTTTTTTGTTTTTAGTTTTTCATTTTCAGTTTTTCGTTTTTCCGTTCGTAAAGATTAGGTGCAATTGTAGGAGCTTCGTGTATATCTTTCAACATCTAATTTGTGGCTTTCCTCGACTCAGTTCCGTCTTCTTCTTTGGTTTTCCAGTTTCTCCCTCGCTTTTCCGCGGCTTGTTGATTTTTTGACATTTTTCGCGTAATCTGTAATTTCTTGTTTTGGCACTGCGAAAATTCCCCAATGGTGTTTAATTGGCATTTTTTAGTGTCGCAATTTTAATGATTTAATTTTCGCTGCTCGTTCGTCGACTGATGTTGTGCAAATTGCAGTTGCAAGTTGCAAGTTGCAGGTTGCTAATGCTTTAGCTGTTGCACTTTTGCATACGTGTGTTGACATGCGTCAGCCACTGAAAATGTGGACAATGGAAAAAGGGGGAGCGGCATGGAAATGCTAATGGTAATGGAAATCGAAATGAAAATCGTCCATTTCAACCCCGGATTTCGATTGTGCGAAGTGTCTAAGCGCAATTGGCATTGCTAACGACTTGGATTTTTGGCTCTGGCTTTCGAGTGAGCGTGATTAGCAATCGGAGCAATTTGGCTAGAAAGAAAAATCATGAGGAGGGGTCTACGGGTCTGGTTTCGTTCGGGATTTCGGTCTGTTGGAGGCCAAAAACGGTGTCGGAATATGGAAATGATAGCTGAGCACTCGAAAGGTGAAATTGCAAAATCCTGCCATGACAAAGATTTGCATATCGAATTGACACATTCATTATGAGACACAATTCGATTCATCGGGAGACTTGCATTTCATTGCAGTTAAGTTAGATGCCTTGCAGTCTACTGTTACCTTGAATTATTCATAAGCTAAAAACTATCTGCATTTTATTTTTAGCATTTCCTAAAGCGAAACTTGTCTATCATTTTAGTTCTTAAAGGCCATTTTACATTTGTAAATTGAACACAGCATAACATAAAATTGTCCTGCATACCTTCATTATCGTTCTGTAAATTGACTGAGTTTTCAAGTATAAACAACCTTTAATTGGTTTGGAAAGAAAGTAAAACGTTTCCCACTAAACACAATTGGGATATCAGTAACCCAATTTAGCCGCCTCTTGAAGCCCTTCAACTGATTGCAAGTGGAGCGTGCTCCAATTTGAAATTGATTTTCCATCGATGTATCGCATTCGTATCAGAAAACAAAATTTCAATCAAAATACTCTTCGTATCACTTGCTCTCGACACTCCAGCCACAAGTTGCACTAACCGCAAATCGCTCGAGGAGTCCAAGCGAAAGGATAGGAGGAAAGTGTTGAAAAATGTACAAAAAAAACTTGAGGAAAGAGGTAAAAGGGGCGTTACAGGTAGATAGATGGAAGGAGGGCAATGGATTAGGGAGTGGATCAACACCTAAGGAAAGACCTTGAAAAGCATGCGCTGCTTTTGCAGCTCACAACTTTCACCATTGTAGCCGTCGACAAGTTGCGTTAATTTTTCATGTCACAGTCAGACAAACGAAATGAAAACAGGTAAAGTGAAGCCAAGTTGGCCCAAACTACCACACAGGAAACAAAATACTACCTAAAACGACCTTTTTTAATATATTAGAAATATTTCTTTTGCAGTTATAAACTTAAATCGAACGCCAACTTAACCATACAAATTCTATAGTTATACTTTTTGTTTTTAAACAAAAGAAATTGAAAAATATAAAATTAATACCCCGATTTTCTTTATGTGCACACAAATTCCAACTTCAAAAGTTAAAAAGAGAAGGGGCGATACAATAAAAGAGAGACAGACAGGTAGATATCCAGATAGAGTGACGTCTCCTCCACAAGGCGGCATCATCATTACGAGTCTTATCATCGTCGTCACGAAATGCAACCGCAAGGCCCGACCCCCACTCATCCCCTTCTCAACATACTTGGATTGTCTTGCCATATGCAATTAATGTTTTGTTTTGTCTTTCACCTTAGGATCACTGAAAGAAATCGAGGAAATTCTGTACGGAAATGGTAAGGAATTCCTAAGAGGAATCCCTTGAATTTCTTCATGATCCTAATAGTTCTATGGTTTTGATGAATTTTAAAAAATTTTAACTCAACTTATTTTTTTACAGTCTACAATGTAAAGCCAAGGCGAAAAAGGGAAAGAACTCAAAAGGGGGTCGCGTTCTAGCAGCATCTTCTTCAAGGCAGCAGCGCAATATGGCCAACCCATCCAATCCGTCTATTCGAAGCTGTTGCATCTTGCACTTTGTTGGTAGAAGTTTGTGACCCACACACATACGTGTTCACATGCATGCCGAGTGCACTGGTGTGCAAATGTATCTATGTATGTGTAGTAGTCGAAGCCGCTGCAAATTGCATATTTTTCCTCGGCTTAGCTCACGTTTCTCGCTCGTTTCGCAAGCTGTTGAAAAGTTTCCTTTGTCTCGCGCCCCTTCCCCAGATCTCTAGTGGAAGCACTCGATCTATATGTATATAAATAAAAATGCATACATATATACGCGATGTATAGCCCAATGCCTCCCTTTGAAGTTTCGCTCATTTTATTGCAAGCTGCGGTGCATCTTTTTTGCCTCATCCGATTTTTCTAGACTCGGGTACTTGCAGTGTTTTGTAGGGTTTAGTATTGGCCACCTTGAAAGCTATTTTTAATAGCAGAAAGGATGATCATTTGCTGTCATTAAAATTATTTATGTAAAATGTTATGTATATAATATATATCTTTATATGAAGTAAGAAATAAACACTAAGCCATTAAAATATTTTATTGCATACTTTCAGAAACAACAGCTAATTAAAATATTAACCACCCCAACGAACATATTCAAAGTTTTTGGGAATAATGAATAGAAATTAATTTTATTCATCTAATAAGTATATTGTCGATTTCTTGTAAATTTTATTTACAAAGTTTCATTTAAATCCCAAAATAATAAATATTTAAAACACGAAAAGTGTTTGGTTTTGACTAAAGAAATGGTATAAATTCCATCTTCGCCAATATATTATGAAAATATTATTTAAAAAAAATTATATTTTATTAATTTACCAATTATTTTCTAGGGTAATTTAAGCATCGACTTGCAAGCCGAAAAGTTCGATTCTTCGTTTTTCAATAAAGGTGGCTTCTGTTGTTGTATTTTTATTTTTTCCAGCTGTTTGCTTACTAAACCGACAGATCCCCCTTCCCTTCCATGGCAACCCCCTACCACTCCCCAGCTGAAGTAAATCTGTGCAGGAAGGGGGAGAGAGAGGTGGGATTGTCGTAGGACCTTGGAACGCGATGAGCCCAGAACCGAACAAGGTGTGCAACAGTTGCAGCTGAATTCTTCTTTCCGATTTTGTTTATTTTCTTTTATTTTTGCGCTTTTGCTCTCGAACTTTGCTGTTATTGTTGTTGTTGTCTTTTGGGGGATTTCCCAGTTGTCTATCGTAAGCGATTTATTTTTATTGTTATGGCACACGGACAGAGACTGGGCCAGAGATTTATGCGCTTACCATAACGATTTTTATACCTATTTTTTTTACGAATATCCATATTATAGGGTAGAATGCGAATTTTATGACAAAATTTATTAAAAGTGATTTTTTATGGATTCCGTTTTTTTAATATACGGGAGCAGGGCGCTAAACTTACTGGCCAGATCATCTTGTGGTTGATTTTCTCAGCCAAAACCCGTTGTATACAGGATGCATTCGAATATTGCGCAAAATTTCATGGAAACTAAAACACAGATAGATGGATAGATGTATTATGATGTATTTTCCTTGGGAAGCCTGTTTTCCATCTTCGCCCCTTGACGTTTGTTCGATGTTTGCTGTTCGATTGGACAGCAATTCGAAGTTCGGGCATTAAAATTTATTGCTACATCTGATTGGCGGACAAGGAAGTCAAAACCTCAGAAAGTTTTCAAAAACCCAAAAGGAAAAACATTTAAAAAAAAAAGGGGAAATCTGAAAAAAACAGAATTCAGTCAAAAACTTAAATGCTGGGTAATTTTGAAAAAAACTTATATTTTAAAAAAGTGTTGTTATTAATTAAGATTTTATTATATTTATTTTTGGTAGGAAAAAACATTAAACTTCTTAACAAATTTCCTTTCAAAAGTTAAAGCTAGGCATCTAACTTTTGGTATAAAGTTTCCAACTTAAAGACAACTCACTCACACACTTGCGAGTGGGCAAGTAAAAAAAAGGAAGCTGCATTGAAACTCATAAATCGAGTTTTTCCAATTTTATCCCACTCTTCCTCTCCCCAGTTTTTCTTCACCTTCTTCTCCTCACATACACACACACGTACGTGAAGGCGACGTGTTTTTCTTCTCCAAGCTGATTTTTCCTCATCGACTAATTTTTCTTTTTCAAGCAACACGCTCACATTTTCAGAGACTTAATCATTATTTTTCCAGTTCTTTGCTTTCATTACTTGCTCACACACACTAGTGCATTTTTTGTACGTTGTTTGTTTTTTTTTTTTTTGTTTTGGGTGGTGGGGGGTGGTATGGTCTTCTTTTGGGTTCTCCTTCTGCCTCTTCGTGTTTTCAATGTACTTGTCTTTTAGCACTCTTCTGTGTGCATTGATTTCTTTGTTTGCCAACAACAACAACAACAATAAATGCATCCAAAGTAAGTTTGAATCTGTGTCTGTATTTGTAAGCTGACTTGTTGACTACTCAGTTTTCTCGATCCGACTACATTGAGATTATTTACCTCAGCTACAGGTTACTCTACACCTCTCACTCACTCGATCATTTCACATAAATTTTATTATTTTTCTAACTATTCAAAATATTTTTGACCATATATATTTTATTCCGAAAAGATTAATTTATCTAATTTGTAAACCTTACTTAAGTTATTTTTTACTGATACTTTCATTTATCATTCAATATTATTATTATTTTGCCTATATTTTTAAGCTCGCTCTCTCTTTGTACCGCTCTCCGTTTCTCTTTCTTTCTCTTTATCCAACTCTCTTCTCCCTGCTGATCAAGTGCTCAATTATTATGTCTTGTTGTTGTTTTTCTTGGCTTCCATTGACCATTCCGTGATTCCGAAAATCGCATACCAAAGCTTCCAGTGAAACCAATTCCAGTTTTCAATTGGAACACAGAAGAAAAAGAAGAAGAAGGAAAACCATCGAAGATTCAAGTCTGTCTCTCTGTCTTTCTCTTTCTTTCTTTATTGCCATTCTTGTCGCGGGTTCAGACACCCGTAAAGCAGCGCTGCCGACTTCTCTGCCAACGTCATCGCACTTGCCTTGCATTTGTATCCGTGCATCTGTGAGATCGTATTGGATTGGAGGGGAATTTCCAATTAGAGGCTGAAGGCCCGTATAAGAGCGAGTGTGAGAGTATAAGAGCGGTGACTTAGAAGCGAAAAAATTCTTCGGCTACTAAAACCGTGAAATATCCCTACACGAAAATTGTTTAATTTAGATAGTTTTAATATGTATTTGTTAATATTTACTTAATTAATTCTATAATGAAACTAATTCAAAATAATAATAATAATAATACAACCTTACATTTTCTGTCCTTTCTATTTCTACCTTTAAGTTATTTTCAGGTTTAATTTAAAATTTAAAGATGTTATATAAGTTTTCAAACATTACAAAATATCATTAAGCTTTTCATTTGACCTCGAGAATGGAATTACATTGCAATTGCTTTTACCAAATCATTAAAACTGGGAAAAAATATTAGGAACCTTCTTAAAGTGTCGTAACATTAAATCGAAAGTGAATTTTAATTTCGTTTCTTGTCTACGTTAATGAATTACTAAAATTTTGATTACCCCTTAAAAGTCCAGCTCGGCGAGAAGCTGTCGTAAAAAGTTGAAAAATCGTTCGCCATAAAGCCAAACCCTTTATTTGAGCTCGCGAAACCAACGTTAAAAAAATTTAAACAGTTTTTAAAGGCTCATTTTTGTCGTTGTCGGTTGCAAAATGTATGTATATATATATATAGTACGTAAATAAATTATTCGAGCTACCGCAATCAATTTGCCTGCTAATGAAAACTCATTAAATGAAGTGCCGAAGCTGTTGGCAATCAGCAATGATGCAGCCTCCTCGGTATCTTTTGTCATAAATAAAAATAAAGGAAACCTCTAGAAATAAAAAATCAGAGAACCCAAAGAGCCAGAAAACCTGAAAAGTCGAAACAAGACAACAACAATAACCATAATAAACCAAAGGCGTGGGCGGTATCCATTCCAAAAAGGCCGAGACCTTTGACGTTTTCTGAGTGAGTGAGGTGGCGAGACAGAGGGGACGAATTGCGGCCAGTGTTGTTCTTAGACAGTTCAACTCTAGTTGAACTCTCTTGGCTGATCTCTGCCTTGACACATTTTCAAAACAAAACAGAAAATAAAAACAAGAAAAACGAAAAAACCCAGAAACTGCAATTGAAGAAACTGCACAAAAGGCTTGAAGTTTGTCAGCACTTTGACATGTTAATTACATTTACGTTTGCACATGATCATAATCAACATCTTGCTGATGATGGCGTCGACGATGACGTTGACAAGGTGACAGCTTGCATTGGAGTGCCAGCAACCTACAGGCTTGACAAACTACTCTGTTGAGTTGGCCAGTTATTAGAGCCTAAAACTTGAGGATCACATTATCGATAGGTTAGATAAATACCTATCTGTAATAAATTATAATTGATAGTTATGAAATCTCGATAAAGTGTCTTTTAGTAATTTATAGGTAAGTCACTTATTCGAAAAGTAAATAGTAATACAAATTTATAGAGGAAAAAGCAAATATACGTCTTATACTTTTTTGATATCGTTTTCATAGAAGGTAATCCATCATATCATTCCATCTCCAAAATGCGTCACCTGCTACCAGTGACAAATTAACACCCAAGTAACTGCTGGAATCTTCTGGGTTGGCCCAAACAGAGATGAAAAAAAGCTCAGCCGAATCTTGATGGATGTTTTGGCAGTAAGGGAGTCCCGGGAAAGATGTCATCGTATGATATGCAATTTAAGCAACAATTTATGATAGCTGCCTAGGCACGACTGGCAGAACGATGACAGGCAGAACAACATTGTCGGGACAGCAGAAAGTCTGCGAAACTTTAAGGTTGCCACATGAGGAGGCGGCTGATTGAAAGAGATAACAACCCGTAAGAAGCAAATCCATTTCGTTGCCTCTTTCCGCATCTTAATGCACTCCAATGTGGGCCGAGGCAGTTGACAATTCTTGTTGTGACATTCAACGGACTCAAGTTGGCCAAGTGCACTAGAAGAATTATGGAAAATCAAGATGAAGGGAAATTGTAAAAGCGCTTTTAATGGCCATGGCTTCTACTTGAAAATAAGCAGGAAAACAAAATCATTAAATTGAGCTCTTAGGAAAATCCGTCACAACCAGACATGACTTCCGAGCTGCGTTTTATCATCAAGAAACTGCATTTTTCAAGACAGCAAAAAACACAAACCCAGCTGTCACACGAATGAAACCAATATATACGATACACACTTGTGGTCAGGTGAATGTATCTTAATTTTCCAGTAATATATATGATATAAATCTATATATTTTCAAGTTGATATAAATCTATAGAAAACTGTTAAAAAACGATTTGAATTTTTAAAATCCCTCACGAATCTGTTAGCTTAAATTAAATTTATTTTATACGTTCTTGAGCACAGGTGTCTAGGCCCTCACATATATATTTCTATGACTGAGCATGTGAACGAGGATATATTAAACTAAATAAGTGTACGTCACGTACAGGACATGTCTTCGACTTCGGATGCGTTTCTCTTCGCTGAGACGGAGTCCTTTTATTCGCAGTCCCCTATAGGAAAGGTCCTCGTTAGCTCGTTAACAGTGGCGTGGTAAGAGGGGGAAAATGGGGGCAACGGAGAACGATGGCATCCATACATGTCAATGCCAGATGCCATTTTGTGCCACTTATCAGCTTAGTGGCAACTTCAATGATACTCTGCCCGGGGCACCAAGAACTTTAGAAAAGCCATTCGGTTTTCCTATTGACAATTTTGAGACCAATAAAGTGCAGTCTTTATGTATTTTCTTATTCTTATTCGTTTAACTTAAGCAATTAAACAATTGAACATAAAATTTATTAAAAGAAAAACAAATTAAAATAATATTTGGATAATATAAAATTTGTAAAAGAATGAAGTTACCTTTATTGCTCTTTTAATTTTATTTTTGTTTTTAAATTATAGCCCATATAGATACCTAAAAGATAAAGAACCTAACTAAAAACTCTGTTACGAAAAGAAATGATGTATTATCCTCCCAGAAATGTCAATGTTGACTCTCAATTAGTTGCATCCAAGTTCGTCTTTACCCCTTGTCTCACGCTTTCTATATAAATCGTCTACTCTTTTCTTGGCCAGATTAACTTAAAGCTAACAAGGCCAAACTTTATTTTTAACCCGGCTCAACTTTAGAGCTGGCAATTTTTTTATTGTCGTTGCCGAAAATACCTTGAGCAGGACTGAGCTCCTTTTCGGCCCATCCACAGCCATCCAGTAGGCTAGGGAAAAAAGTTTATAACTTCTTTAGCACTGGGCAAAATTAAGGTAAAAGAATTGCGTGGGTGGACACCGAAGTTTAATACATATAAATTTATATAATTAAAATTATAAGATTTTATTTGGAAAACGATTTTTCAATAAATGAATGAAAAAGGTTAACTTTCATAATAAAAATAAAATTATTTGATCATTTTTATCACTGTAAAAGCCAAAGCATGGGGATAGTGGGAAAGTTTTTACCACTTCAGAGACTTCTCACCGCCGACCCACCCCGTTTGCAACATTTTTCCAGTGACCTGACCAAAAGCCTCGAGGAGGAAGCGCAGTGACAAGAGATTTAGTTGACTTTTGTTTTGCTACGGAAATGGCAAAATGGCATGACAAAACGGGGAATGCACAAAAGGCATAGGTGGGTGTGGCAGGTGTGTATGGCACGTGGGCGGGTGGGGGTGTCAACTGAAACGGACGTGCAGCTCCCTCTTCCTTTTGTCTACTGCATTTTTCTGTCGCATGTCCCTTACAAATTGCATGCAAGCACGCCACAAGGATGACGACTACGACGTTGATGTGGAATCTTCTTCACTCTCTACCTCCTCCATCCATCTTAAAAACAACCATGATCCAACGCCCCCTCACCTGAAGGGACAGCCAAGGACTAAGACGTGGTAGTGGAATTTCAGCCATGGTATATCAAGGCGCTAGTGGCTTATCCTTCGCTCGGCAGTATTAGAATTTTCTTGACACTAGACATATGACAGAGAGACAGAATGAAATGGTGTTGAAAAACACCTAATATGTGACTTCCTTTTATGCGATGGCAATACAATAACCTAAAAAGAAGGTGAGCATATATCTTCACTTTTAATATGACAAAATGTATGCTTTGTGTTTACCAATTTGTCTATAACCTTTGAGGCCTGTCTCCACTTCCTATTTATGAAAAGTTATCTAAATAATGAACTTCGTTTGGCTAAACAGAAGTTTCTCCAATACACTTTTGTCGAGTGGAGTATGTCAAGTTGGTCCAAGGAAAATTAGATTTCCCTACCGCCTCTCCTTCGCACTCAATTTTCCTGGCAATGTGTCAAAGTGTTTGCCATACCTGCCGAGCAAAGTGCGTCAAAGTTGCCTCACAAAAAAAAGGAAGAAAGTAATTAAAATTAATTATATGGCAAAATGGTTTCGCCAATGAAGTTATTCAACTATATTCCCCATATATATATATATATATTTATTAAATTTAATGCGCAATTAATTGCACAACGCTTAAAGACGCTTTCTGGCAGCCAACTTGGCCAACAAAAACATTTAATTGCATTAATAACGACATTTTTACGTGTTTGCGTCTCAATTAGACGCTTTAATTAAAATTATGATGCCTGGCGGTGGAAGTAATTTTGACTATAAAGACTGCTTAAATTTTCCCGCACAATTGTCAAATAAATAATTGCTGTTTGGACAAAAAGTTAAACTAACAATTTAGTAGACTAAAAGTAAGAAGAATATTGTTCAAAAACATTTTTAACTTATAATTTTTAATAATTTTTTAAGTAACTATATTCTGTATCTCTCGATTAGAAGAAAGTGGATGTTTGCAAGTATTAAATGGTTGGATTTTTTTTTGTATATATTTTAGGATATACTTATTTTTTTAATATTAATTATTAACAATGTAATCTTTGCAAGGGAAACAAATAAATTAAAAAAGTGAAGTCTTTTGAAAGCCAACTATCATATTGTTCAATTACACTGAATAAGCCATCTCCAGCTTTCAATTATAATCCTCATTTTGAGCAATTAATTTACACAGCCCAGGACGATTGCATCGCAAACTGTAATCACTGAGGGTTTATAACATAATTACATGTGCTCAAACTGTGTGGTCCAATGGCGCCCAAACTGTAATCAACGTTTGGCCACGTCAAAGCCGTAAATTGGCCTCTTTAAACAGCTTCGAGCTGTTTGGACCAACCGAAACTGGCCATAAAGTGAGCGAATTTAAATCCCGCAAAATACGAAGCGCAACACAAAATTAAAGTCAATTAAATAAAGGCTGGCAATAATTAAAGCAAGCAACCGACAACCGCAGCCGAACAATGTTAATACTCTTAAAAGTCTCACCCCAAAATTGGCAGTAAAATGCAACAATTATGCAGCAACGCCCACTAAAATAACAGGATCAAATGGGCAGATTAACCAAAAGCTGTGGGAGTATTTTTTCAGAGATTAAAGATTAAAGATTAAAGGGTAGTTTTTTAATTAATCGAAGAAAAGGTAAAAAGTCAAAGGAATATTGTAAAATATTTTTATTACTTAAAATACAGAAGGGCTAAAAGTGTGTGTAAAGTGAGAAAAATCCACATTATTATTTTCTACCTTAAAAATATTAAAAATAAATCTTGTTAAATCTGAATAGAATTTCTAGATCGGTACCCATATACACCCTATATATACTACCCATCACTGATTGTCTGGGCTAGTGGAGTTACCAGATATTTGCAAGCGGAAGGGGAAAAGCTTTTAGCGATTTATGGCAGACAAAGTTCGTTAACCAACACTTGCACAGATACACATACACAAAAAATGCTTCTATATATATGCAATATCATACGAATACACACAAAACTGGGGTCAGATTACCAGCAAATTAGCGGTTTATTAAAGCGCCATTAACACTTTATAATTTAAAGCCCCCAAAAAGAGCACACCCACAAAGCAGAATAACCGCCAAAAGGCAAAAAGTCAAGAACGAAAAATGATGGGTCGATGGGAGAGAGGGTGTGTCCAGGGTGAGGATGAGTTTTCAAAAGGCGATGATTTAAAATGCAGGCGGTCAAAAAATGTTTGAGCCAGGGGGCGTGGCGAAAAGCTAATGAAGTACAGTTAAAAACTGAGCTATTCACAGCTGGAAAATTAAGTGAAGTGAGGGAAGGAAAATCAAAGGATAAGCGGTAGGTACACCAAAAAAAAATGTCCGTCCATTATCTAGTTAAAATATGTATGAAAAGACCTACTTGAAACATTGGCAATCCTTCCTTTTAATTTATATAATTTTTCAAATTGTAATGTGTAAAGCATATAAAAGAATCAAACATTTTTGTTCGTGCACAGGTTGTAGAGCCGAGCCAGTTATTTATTTATGACGTATTTGCCCAGGCTCTAAAAGAGCTGAAGGACGTGGCAGCAGAAATCCGAGATGATGCCTCTGACCTCAGATTTAGTGTGAATAAGATAAGCTATGTGGGACCGTTGTGTAATATATACATATATATATGCTTGTGTGGTGTAAATTGGGGGGTTAAAGGCCAACGAAGCTTGTCTGTGGCTAAAAGCAGCCTTGAACCTTTTGGGCAAAGTCTTTTGAGGGGGCCATTTGGAAAGATTAAAGTTGAAAGCATTTAAGCAATAAGGCAGAAGATTAAGATCCCATATTATCACCATAAATGCCACTCATTACCAGCACTCAACTCCGTTCAATTGGAAATTCATTTGATTGTGATTAATTTCATATAATTTAAGCACATAAAATATTCAACTTCTGTTGCCTCACCGCAACCGATAATTTGCCCACATTTATATGGCAAACATAAAAAGTAAAATCATTATAATGAACATTATATTTGGCGGGCAGAAACAACCAATAACAGCAACATTAAAAATAAGACGAAAAATAAACGCAGGTAAATTACATGGTGGCTGTGGTGCAAAAAGGCCAAAGTACAAAAGCAACAAGCTAAAATGCTGTAAAAACAGAAAAAAAACGAATTTATTTTGTTGGTGCTTGTGATTTATGTGCAATTGAAATGCAAAGGTCAGAGAGACAAAACTGTAAGATACAGAGATAGAAAATACTTCGCTATGAATAAACACAAAAATATTATATTCATTTTTACTTTATTTTAATTGCATTAATACTAACCTACTTTTTCATCCAATATTGAAAAATATTGAAATTATGAGAATATCATTTATTACTATTTCACAAATTTTCCCCGTCATATAGCTGTTTTATTTTCCCAGCTTAAATTGCAAATTCATTAAGCTGAATGTCCAATTAGTTAAGCAAACTGGTCAACAGTTTTACTGTTGCGATCCACATGTCGTATGCGTAATATCCTCGCATTTAATATTTTTAAGCGCCCAAAAGCAGGCCACAATAAAAAAAATCTATATGCTGCTGAAATATTTCACAAATTGATGGCTTTGTTTTGTTCTGAAAAATGCAAAACTCAACTCAACCATTTAAATGCAAACATCAAATGATTGTGGAAAATCTAATTTAATTTCTAATGCCGCGTAAATGTTTTTTTGACTCTCGTTATATTTCGCAAAATTGTTCTAATGCGCTTATTGAACAAAATTCAAATTGAAAACAATCAATTCAAAAGGAAATACCAATAAGTTCACGAAATCGCCTTAAAAAAATATGGAATAAATAGGGAAAGGGAAGTAAGCAGACAGACTTCAATAACTCAAATATCTCTGGCATTTCAGATGCCACAAGGTAAACGAGAACAGAAACAACCATAAGACGACCTTGTCCCAAATTCCCAAATAAAGTTTTCAACCAAATAAAAATGAAAACTTTTTAAATCTTCAAATTGCAGGCAGGCAATAACGTAAATACCTATAAATATGCGCATTACAGAATTCATTTCAACTAGTTTCGTCGAATTCATTTCCATGCAAACTCCCAAAAGTTTTCCGCTGATATTTCCATATTCGTTTTTCCCTCTTCCAGCGCTTGTTGTTAACTAGCCATAAGTACTTAAGTAGCCAATTTACGATGCCGAGGGATGCAATTCAAAAATATTGTCAAGCTGCGAAAGTTTTTTGCAGCAGATATAGAGCGAAAGGATTTATTGCAGAGTTCATTTAATGCATTCATCATAGTTCGTTAATTAAGTACTAATTACAAGAAAGTTTTCAACACCAATAAAGGCTTAACAAGGAATTGAATGATGAAGGATGAATTGTTGATTTCCCAATTTTATTTGTTATAAAATCTCTTTAAAATTCTGTTCCAACTTGCCACACGATTTTTATGCAAGCTAAACTTTAAATACATAAAAAATATATTACAAAAAAGTCAAATAAAAAATCGAGCAAATATGAAAGAAGTTTGAACCCAATCGTACAAGTTTTTCTGCAATATTCCTCAAACTGATATACTTTGATTACGATTAAAGGGAGTGGCGATTTCCACTCCTAAATTGACCGCAATTTTCTTCATTTATGTTAGCCCATTTAACACTCACAAACAAGTCCTTACATGCAATCAAAATTAAACTGAAATTTGTGCTTGTCCACTTTACTAGGGAGGTTTTTTTCTTTTTCCTCACCCACCAATTTTCCAGCATTTTCTCGGACGATTTTCCCTTTGTGACAAACGTGCTGACATTTTTCGCTCGACGCTTCGCATCAAATTAATGCTCGGAAAATATGCATATGCATGTCGGGTAAACGAGTATATTGTAAGCAAAATATTTGCACACGAGGGAGGGGGCGTGGCAGAGTTTTAGGGTGAGTTGGGCGGTGCAGGCATTTGGGGGTGGCGGTGGCAACATGCTAACGAGTGTCACTAATAGCAGCAGTAGCATAAAATGTTTGCTTAACAATGAAAATGCATCGGAAAACTGCGTGCCTTAGTTTTTCCATCCACCTCACCCTCCGCTCGATTCTCCCGCTTTTTCCATTCTACAGACCTAAGCTTAAATGCATATACAAGCTGATGGGCGTGGCAGCCAAGGGCGGTAGGGAAAAGAGAAAAAGAGGGGAAAGGGTGGGCTTACTCCAACTGACATTTAGTTGGCAGTCGGAGCGGCTAAGGCATCACGATGAATGGGAAGCCGTGGCTCCCGCTTTTGGCGCCAGATGCAGGCAGCTTTTAGCCAGGAATACCAGAAACCCAAAGTCTTCTTTCCTACTCCCATTTCTCAGTAAATTTTCCTCCTCCCGACAAAGTGCGTGTTTAAATTCACAAGAATTTACGTGATTTTAAATGAAAATGTCTGCTAGTTGGCTGGTACAACAAACAAGATAAAAGAAAACGGCTGGGAAAAATATCTAAAGAAATCATTTATACAATTTTAATAACAGCTTGCACTTAAGCTTGAATTATTGAAATAAATATATTAAAGCATTGCATTACAACCTTATTTAAACCATAAAAACCTTTCATTTCATACAACATGCATTCTGTGTAAATATTTTTTAATATTTGCATTTAGCAAGAAACCCCAAATAATATTGTTCCTATTTCTGTAAATTTTTCTCCGATTTTTGCATATCTCTGAAAAATTAATATTAAACACTGGCGAACTTATTTATTTTTCTATGGAATAACTCTTTTCCAACAAGTCCGAAGAATTTCCCAGAGTATTGCCCATTATTTATTTAACAGCAAATTGATGAAAAACCTTTCCATAAACAACCAAAATAAAAATCAAAAGAAAAAGCACACAGTTGAATGAGCAAAACTTATTTATGCTCGAAACGAAATGAGATATGAAAAACAAAATGAAAACAAGAACGCAATTTCCCGTATAATTTTCCGTTTTCGTTTTGACCTTTTGCCGTTGAAAAACATGATTGCGAAAAGCAAATCAATATTTTTCGTTAAGCTTGTTTTTCTTTAATCAAAAGCAGTTTCTACAAGCTAAAGGAATCTTATGAAGTTTACACAGTAAGCCACATTAAGCTATTAGGATAATTTAGAGGTCAGAGTGTTTATCGTCACGCAAGGCTGGAAAATGCATTTTCAATTAAAAGTGAAAATTGTTGCATACTTACGTGAACAAAGAAATTTGTGTACTAACTTTAATTGGAACACTGGCAAAATTAGTGGGATGTTTAAACTAGGATAAGGAAAGCTTTTCGATTCATGAATAAAAAATAATTGAATATTATCAAAAAATATGTCCTCCTATATAATTTGCTTTTATTTTTATTACTTTAAGTAAGGATTTAGGGACTTGAATTATAAAATCTTTGTTTTGCGAGCGTGTGAAAAGTGCATAAAATATTCGTTGCTTAAAGACAAGATTTTCCAAGAGATTTTCTGTTTGTTTACATTTTTGCTTCCTTTCCCATGACTGCCCACATAATGAGCTCGAAGCCCGAAGCCTTTTCCCGCGTTGGCGTGACTGAAAGACGTTTTCTTTTAATTTTTTTTTTTTTTTTTTTTGGTGTTATGCGCTAATTGTTTAACTATGAGGGTGGTTATTAAGTTGGACGAGGAACTGGAGGCATGTTAAAAACAGGAAGAGCTAACTACGGTTGCCTGCTGAAGGAGCCTTGATTAAGACAGAAAGAAAGTTGAACTTAATTTAATGAAAACTTGATTTGACTTAATTTTACCAAAACAAATTGGATTTCAAACCTCAAATAGATGCAGAATAATCTTAAAGTTTGAACTTAACTTAAATTTTACATTTCCCTGTCGAATCTGGTTTATGCTAATGTCACCAAATTTACTCAATTGCTAGGCTAATGATATGCAAAATCTATTTACGATAAACAAACGATTCTGTTTTATCAACAAGACAAATTGAGTAGCATTTGAAACAGCCAAGCAAATAACAACAATCCCACCTTGAGCTTTTTTTGGTAAATAAATACTAAGAAAATGGAAAATTTTACGGGCATTTCCTTCTTATCTTAATGTTTGGCTAGGAAGCCTCATCTTTTTGATTTGGAAATTAACAAAAACAAGAGAAATAAAGCTGTAAGTTGTAAATATAAACGTATCAACCTAAATATACCTCTTGTTAAAGGGGGAACTAAAATAATAAAAATTCAATTTTAGCTTTCCAAAATGTAATCCACCTCTTTGACCTGAATATTTCACAACACCGCCCACAAACAAATAAACTTATCTTTCGTTGCAAACCCCCAGAGCAGGCAAAAATGTGGTACGAAATCGGTGGCTATATTGAATGTAGCTAATCAAATAGTTGAACCAGATTCGCAGTTGAACGCTTCATTAGTTTTGACGCAAGTTGGGCGACTTCCCGAGTGCCGCGGACAGGCGACAGCTTCTGCAGCCGAAGAATTGAAATAAATGCGCACTTTCAAAGTCATTTGCAGGCAAATAGTCGCTGCGGGATTTTCCGCACCCAAACACACACATCGGGAAAACTTATCCAGCGCGCTTGAAATTTTTCTTAATTTTTTTCTTCTTTGTCCTTCTGGCACTTCTTGCGCTTTGCTGAGCGGATTTTCCGCACTGTTATTTTTGTCAGGGGGTTTTCATGTCCCCACCGTCTTTAAGCAATTGTTGCTTCGCCTTTCCTTAAACTTCATTCGTGACATTTATTTGCGGTTTTTTTTTTCTTTAGTTTTTTATATTATCCCCCAGCCGGGCTTTTTTCTCTGACTTTCCATTCAAGTGAGTTTTTCTCGTGGCACAGACTTTTCCCTTTCGCAGCGCATTCAAGTACATGCAACTTGTTTTGAGGAACTCCCTCTGTACTTCACAGCTCCTCGTAATACCAGATTTCCACCTTTTCTGCCCATTATAATAAAGGAGTCGAAATGGCACCTTTAGCTTTTGACTTGCTCTTAATGAGGGTATTAAATTAAATACTATACCAAAGCAAAAAAAATATATATTTAAGGAAATTCACCCATTTTTTAAAGGTAAAGTTGAATCAATTAATTATAAAATATAATTAAAAAGTATAAAAAAAGAAAATGTTTTATGTAAAATAAAAATAATGTTTAGCTAAATAAACAATTGATAAAAAAATATTTCTTTAAGAGGTACCCACGAATCGAACCTCCTGCAAAAAGCCGTAGCGTTTTCTTTTAAAATCTTGAGCAAATCTTTGGCGGTTCAATTCACCCGCTTTGCTTTGAGCTTACTCCTAATAAATAAGAAAAGGGAAATAAGGTGCGGCGCTTTGACCAAAAGTGGTAAGCGTTTTTAGCATTCGAGAAAGTAAATTCGTAGCCCAACAGTGATTTGGCAAAAACCACTTTTAATATGTACTCCAAAGGCTCTCGCTGCCGGCAACTATATACTTTGATGATGAATGGCTTTTCTCAGTGCTATAATTTCTGTGAGCTCTGTTGCAGTTTTATATAATAGCCTTTTGGTAAGTGCTCGGCTGTGGAAGTTCACTGAGTGGATTTGTTTTGACTTATTTCGTTGGTCACTTGAGACGGTGATTAGGTTGTCATAATAGTCGGACATTAAAATAGGGTTACTGTTGCACTCACAAAAATGTATTCCATAAAATATTGGTTACTAAGCTCTTAAAAACATTCTTCTTTTCAGCTTAAAAGTTTAAAGTTTACCTAAGGCCGAGATTCTAAGTGCCTTACAAACGCTCTTTTATTATTTTTCTCTCAAATCCTTTTCATGTTTTTCTAACACATTAAAAAAAACCTAAAATCCTTTTAGTTCAAAGAGAAAATCTCCGCAAACACACAACTTTAGCCACTTTTCAGTGCATTTTCATCCAGCAATCTGCTTATCTACTACCATTTATTAGCCCACACACGAGCACTCCATCATGCCTCTATCTAATCTCCATCATTATTCCATATCCCAAGGTATTTGAAAATTTCACTTGGTTCTCCCCGAGGAAAACCTCCATTTTTCCGAAGATGGAAAACCATTTCGATTACCGTTCACCTCAAAAGGTACGTCAGGAATATCAATTTATTATCTAAGCCAGTTTTTTTTGGAAGGGGGTCGCATGGGAGTCAGTCAGCTTGCTTCTCGGTGAATAGAACTTGCCACAAAATGAAAATGCGGTTGCCTTTACGCACTGGCAAACTGCTATCAAATGAGTTGCCTGAAGCTTTAAGCACACTTGGCTGCCACCCCTCCTCAACATCTTTTATTTCCTTTTTTTGGCCAACTCAATTACAGTTTCAATTGCAATTTTAAACATTCTCCTATTCATTTGCATTCATTCGGCGGCAAGCTCTGCAAAAAGCCAACAGCAAACAAAAGTCAAAAAGCTCATCATGTAGCACCCACGATGAGCACACACAGATGCTATGGGCACACACACACACACATACACACATATACAGATATACACACACAGATATACCGGAAAAGCCACAGATACACAAACACACTCAAGGGTTGAGCTCCATTGAGGCAGAAGCTCAAGCTGATAAGGCATTTGAATTTTTTACAGTTGATTTAGTCCCAAAACGAAATGAGGATTTTCACCTGTTGCCAGCTGAAAAGATGTTGAATATTTTGCGGGTTCAACGCCAGCCCACAAAGCCAGGCAACGTGTCAAATGAAGCATACGCCATGTGGGCTGGGCAAAAAAATGTATATAGTACCATATGAAAAAAAAGGGAGTAACGTGCAAAAGGGTAGCAAGATAAGCCGCTCAAGCTAAATGCCAAAATGTAATTAGGAAAACTTTTGCATTAAGATCGCATTAATGCCCAAAATTACAAAAAATAAAAATGTAACTACAGAGGAAGCCAAAAAATCTCCAATTAAAGTTGGGCTTTCAGTCGCTCCTTTCTGGACTCCTCGTTTTATAATCAACTTTTGCCCAAATCATTCGGCTACTGTCTGTGTTGGCAAAGTAGCTTTTTTTTTGCTAAGTAGAACCAAATTTAAAATAGAAAATTTTGGGCAAATAATTCATCAAATATTTTTACTACATTTTCAAAGATTTTTAACCAATTTTAGTTTAGATTTTTCTTAATTTTCTTTAAGTAGTGCCTTAAATTTTCATGTTTTCCTTAGAATCTGTTATTATTTCCCATGAAACCCTAAGTTTATTATGTACTCAATTTACTTTTTCCCTAATTTACAGTCAACACTGTTTAGAGTTCATCGCGAGTCCCCTTAGATCCACTTTGCTGTTGTTGCAGTCAAGTTTGTGAAGTTTTGAAAAATTGATTGCATAATGCGACACAACAACTGAAGTTGATGAGCAGCGACAGCAGATGAAACAAGGGTATGATGGAATAAGAGGAGAGGCGAGAGGTAGGTTAGTGCTGTAGAGCCGCGAACAGAAACGCTATGGATGAACTGACAACGATGAAGGGGGCAGAAAGCTGACGCAGTTATGGGATTGAAAAACTTGCGAAAATCTGCTTAAAGAAAGGAAAAACAGCAGAAATGATAAGCGAAGTTGATGTTTTTAAATAATATCACTATAAATTTTCCTGAATTATTAATAAAATGTATAAAAGGTACACAACTTTTAAGAATTTAGTCTTAAAAATATAGAAACACACGTATCGTTGAAATAAGACCTATCAAGAATCTACATGTAAGGTCTAACAATTTAAAGCAGCTTTTCTTAGTTTTGCAAAAATGCCTTGTCATTAGATTTCCATTACGTCAAAACTAACCGCATAAACCTCATCATCACTGCAACTACTAACTCGTACCGCGACTCTGTGGCAAAAAAAAAAGCATCGCCACCTCATCATCAGGCAACGTCATCTTCTGTCATGTTCGCGCAGACTTTGGCCGCGGTCGATGTTGCTGCTGTCGCTTACAGCAACAACGTGACAGCTGTTGGTGCAACAACACCGAACTGATGCACAACAGCAGCAAGCAACAACACCGCGGATGGCAAGTGGTAGTCATAACAACAATGCCGTCAACACCAAGCGCCATTCGCAGCCTCTCAACTTCATCCAGCCCTTGGTACTTATTATAGTTGCCGTTGCCGTTGCCGTTGCTGATGCTGTTGCTGCTGCACTTGGGTGTTGCTGCTGTTGCAAGCAACAAATTGCAACAGTCTGTGTCTGCAAATTGCCACAGAGACTGGGAAATCAGATGGCAGGGAAGTCAACATGAAGAAAACTCTTGTTTGCCAATAATGAAATGCAATATATTTGCATCCCAGCGAAATCATTCATTGAGCAACAGAAATTACTTATACTTTTCCTGATGAAAATGAAGAGCCATAAAAATTAATTGGAAAATGAGAGTGTATCTATATGGAAAGTCTGAAGAGCAATATATTTTGTATTCCTAACTATTTGGGAACATGTTTTATTCTTATGGAAATGTAACAGCAATCTCTCCTTAAGCACTGAAACGTGAACCACTTCCCCACTCCCTTTCCAAAAAATCTCTTCCTTCAAAAGATCAGTGAAAACCCATCAGCCAGCAATTTTGGTATCTCAAGCACTATCAAATTTAGCCATTCAACCCGCAATTGCGATTCGGGCAGCCAACAAATAAAAGCATCAATAACCTTTCACTCGCCGTAGGAAAAGCCATCAACTTTTCATTTTTTGGCCATCCAAATAATTGCCAACCGAAAGCCCTCATCAGTCATTTTTCTTTCCCCCACTCCCACCCAAAATTTGTGAACTCTTTTTGCGGCCTTTGTCTTTTCCTTGAAGCGATTTGTAATGCAACACTTGCCAACCGAAAGTCATAAAATCGGAAATCCATGCAAACCCTAAACCAATAATTTCCATCATGATGATGCAATAACAACCGGGATGACTTTCCGAATAATTGCTGTCCAGCTAAATAAAAGAAAAACACAGAAACATTTCCCAGCATAGAAATTGTTTGCTCAGCAACCGAAAAAAGGAATAACCTGCAGGCCAAATCATCCATCAGATTTAGAAGATTTCTATTTTCTGTGTTTGCCTCCCAGGGCCTAAATAACCATTCCGGATATCCACAGCAATTACATACTCGTTGATAAGGAGACTGGTCAGACACTGAGAAAATTGGAAGTACTCTTTATTTTTCCAAATATTTTAATGACATTATATTCTTCAAATTTCAGAAATCAAATTTATCATCATAAAATGATAATAAAGGTGGGTGGACAGCTCCAGCTCATCCAAAAAATGTCAAAAAGAATGCAGCACCCAAAACCAAAATCGTGTTGCATACTGTTGGATTACCTTCTAGGAGGTTAAAAAACTTCAACGGGGTCTGCACCTACCACTTTTATTAATCCTAAATTTGTAGTAAAATTTCCCCAAGTGTTAAGATAGCCATCGTTATAGCTACACAAACGGCATTGCTCCGATGGTGATGAGGATAATTCAATACGCTCAAGATGGCCGCAAGTGTTGCACTTGACGACACCAGACGCAGAGACAAGGATACTTCGTGATGGTTGGCAAGGCTGTAGGATGGGGTAGGGGCACAAAAATCGGGTTGTAAACATGGCATAAAGCATGACAGGGATAACAATGCCGATGACATAAACACGAACAATGGGCGGGAGCTGGCGGACTTTGCCTTTCAGGGATCGGGATTCGGTCTGTGTCCGATTCATCTGCCTGAATGGACCAATTGTCTGCCTCCTGTCCCGGTCCATATTTCTGTCCGATATAACATTTCCCTTGGCGCTCCTCGGTTTGTCGGATGAAACACTTTCCCATTGGAGCTAATGAATGTCATGAACAGTGGCGAACAATTGGACAGACCAACGTGGGTCGCTCCGGGGGTTTTTCGCTTGTGGACCGGACGGAAGTCTTGGAAGGTAAAATATTGCCCAACAAGGCAGCTTAAAAGTTGTCGTTAAATATTAAATCAGTTTATCTGGCGACAGTAGTCTAAGTTTAAAAGAAATTAAACTAAAAAAATTAAATAAAACCGTCATACATTTATTAAAAATATTTATTTAATTCTTCAATAACTACCCTCGTTCCCACACAGTGCTGACCATTATTCTGTTGACGATTATTATATGATAATCATGGCATTCGTATTTATGGCACATGGATTTCGAAGAGGCTTTCTGTCACAAGAAGAAATGAAGACACAAAGCTTCAAGTGTTTCTCTGATGGGAGGATGGGGGGATGGGAGGAAAATTGGAAATACACAATGTAAAGTTCTTAAGACATTTTTAATATTAAAAGCCAGTGGGAAAGATACATTAAGATACATACAACTTAAGTAGAGAAACAAAAAATCAAGAAATATATAAAATACTATTTTTTATTTTATAACCCATTTTATTTAATATTTTTAGAAACTAACATATGATACTTATATTTTTCAGTGTATTGAATGCACTCGTTGAACAATGGAAAATGGACAAGGCTAAGCCGATGGGACATTGAACATAGCTCACCGCACGATTCAATGCGATCGGGTGTAACATATATCCCCCAAAATGTCAGACTTGTCCCACTCAGTGCCTTGGTATATGTGTAGGCATATGTGAATGTTGTGTAAGTGTGTGAGTGGGCCAAAGTATTGGCCATGTCAGGGAACCTGTCAGAAAAGCAAAAAGGAGGTTCGAGCCATGAAGGTGGCTTCCACACGTCACAGGCATAATTGAAAATTGACAGTTTATTGCCATAGACACGCCCACTTTTGGCCTCCTGGCCTTGTTGGCCATGATTAAAATAACAAAAGCACGCAAACACACACAGAGGCACAGGAACACACCATAGTACACACTCACACTCATTTGGGGACGAAAATGTCAGTGAATGAGCTTTAATTTCGACATAATAGCTGGCAAATTTGGCATTGTTCGTTGTTGTTGAGTTGGTGGAAATTCGGGTGGTTTAGTGGCCAAAAAGTGGGTGGTTACGGATCAGATATACTACAAGCCGCTCTATTATTTTGCGGTAATTGGTTTTGTTTTCGCAATTTCAATTGTTATTGCTGCTAGCGTTAGGAGGCTGCTGCTGTTGCTGTTGCTGTTGATATTGCTGTTGCTTTTGCTAATGTATGTGGCTATTACTGATATTGTTTGTTGGCATTGCTTGTTTCTTTGATCCGAACAAATTTAACCCATGTTAGCCACATTAGAGCCTATGGAGATGAAAATTCTGCAGCATGTTTACAATGTTGCTGCAGTTACTTAAATTGTTTCTAATTATATGAATCGATGTGGCTTAGAAACAAAATTTTGTTTCTCAAAAGTATTAAGAATTAAATCCCACTTTGATTAAATTCAAACACAAGAAGAAAATATCCAACATTAAAGCCTTCCATCCACACTTTCCTTTTTTTTTTGATTGCACAACATTTTTTGCGTTGCAACGCTGTTGGTTGCCCCACCATTGTTCCGTCTGAATTTCCCTTTGTTATCCCAGGGGTGGCAAACTGTTGAGCGGCTTTTGTACAGACCACAACCAACCGCCCACCTTTTGAATATTTGATGTTCTACTTAACCACAACGGCAAACATACACCAACCCCAAAATCAACGCCCAAAAATTTATTTGCAGACAGGTGTCGTGTTTATGGTTAAACATTCGCCTGGGAATTGCAATTGTAATTGAGGGTCTTTTGTTTGGGCTTGTTTGCAGCTACTGTATGGGGTAATTACTGGCTTATATGCCATGCAGGGAAATTGAATTAGGCTAAGCACACGTTCTAAAAAGGAAAGTTAAAGGATTAGCTTGATCAAGGACGTCGACTGGGTGATTGTGGTGGTCAACTTTTTCGTTGCCTTTAATTTGCAACTTTTGAGTTGTCCTGTAATCATTGCCGGGGAAAACTGAAAAGAAACTGAAACTCTCTGAGGAAAAACTGAAGTGAGGGCATAGCGAAAAACTTTGGCGCCAAGACGACATTTTAGGCCAACTCAAGGCAAAAGTTTTCCAAAAGAGAAAACAGTAAGGCCAACAACAGGGCCTGTTGAGTGGGAGAGGAAAATTAGAGGAACAGCTGGGAGGATGCCAGAATGCCCCCAGAAACTGTAACATATTTGCATAAATTTCGGGTGTCCCCACAGAGTATTCAAGTTGAAAGCCTGTCAAAAAACGACGAGGAAAATGGCAAGGCTCGGTGGGAAATTTCCTATCTAACAAGTTTGAAGTTTTCCTCGTTTCTTTGGTTTTATTTGAAGGTGGGTACGAAAAATTAGCAAAGACGCGACTTGAAAAAGTGACAGCAGCGACTCAGTTCAAAGTTGAAATCATGAGAATTACTTGGCGGAAAAGTTTTATTTTGTATTTTCCCCCACATTTTTTTTTTTGTATTTTCTCGGTGAAAGGTGCAAGATGAGTTTGCTACACAAATTATTTGTCATTATGCATTTGTGAAAATGTTTTCAGTTTACATGTACCCACAATTTATTTATTGCTCGTGCTCGCTGTTGTTTACCTATGGAAATTTGTTTGGCTTTTTTTGGGGGTCTTTTGATTTATGCATTATGTAAACGATTTTCAACCTCGGCCCACGAAAATCATTTGCCATAGCAACAAGCTAGATTAACATTGGAAATTGATTGATGAATCGATGCTAGCATCTGGAAGTCTCGGCTTAAGTACAGAATAGTCAAATAGTAAAGAGAACACAATGATGATTAAGGTAAAAACCAAAATCAACTACAAATTTAAACTAAAATCTTAAAAATCTGCTCAACTTAGCCGCATCTTTTGTTCTCTTCAAATGACAGACCACAACTTCTTAATTCCGAAGCCACTTTACAACTTTAACCCCACACAGCCAATTGACATAAAAACTGTGTGACAAGTGCCGACTTAGGACAAATCAAAGTCAGCTCAGCTCGTCTCATCTCATGGAGCATTTCAAATTGCAATTAGCCACAACAAGTCAGAGCGATTAAGCCCTGATTTTGCTGGCTTAAATGGAGGGAAAGAGACAGAGATTAAGGAACAGAGAGAATTGGAGACAATGGAGAAAATATATCCAAATGGAGGTAATAAACGTGCGATTACAAACCTCCCTGCTAACGTAGACGTCGAGGAATTGTCGCATTGACAAGCTCAACCGAAGCCAAGCACGCACATGTACTGGTGAAAAAATATTGAATTAATAAAACTATAAATTAAGACAATAAAGAAGATGTAATGTATATCTTTTACAATGATTTAAAATCATCTTTAAATAGTGTCTAAAAGTATGCAACAATATTTTTCATCTTAAGAGACCTTTATTTACAAACTATCTTTAAACTATGTTTTTTCCTAGTGCACAGAAAAAGATGGGAAGACAGAGAGGGAAAGAGAAAGACAATTGCAACTGCGACAGAGAGGGAGATAGGACATTAAACAATTTGTTTCACATTTGTGGAACCTTTTGTCCCTCACCATTTTCCCCTTGGCCAACATGAAAACTTTTGCCAGACTTCGTCTTGACTGTGTATAAAGATATCTGTGTCTGTGCATGTGTGCAGTATCTGTGTTTTAAATATCTGTATGCGGTATAGCCAAAAAAGTATCTGTATGTGTAACTTGTATAACATTACAAAACGGTACACATGTGCAATCTGTCTACGGTTAAATTTGTTACGTTGCACGCCATGCGAACATAAAAAGTGCATTTCCAACTTGGCACCATTCGACACTAAAGATTGCATGGAGAAAATCGTCCCGTGCCGTCCCCTTTCCTTTCCTTTTCTGACCCCTTTTTCCCTAGCTCAGTTTTTCCCACATCCCGCACCCTTTCACCTTTCTATAGTTTCGTATGCAAATTGTCGTTTAAGGTAAAACACGTGACCCTTGTGCGACAATCACTTCATAGAATATTTAAGAACACGGATTTCGTTTACAGCTGGCAAGCTGAAAATTCGTTTTTATCTTGAATTATTTTGAGAGACTTTTGTTATGTTTTGCTATTTTATTTTACTTTTCAAATAATAATAATAAGATAATACGATTTATACAGTTAATTTTTTTAATAGAATTTTCCTTTCTAATGTTATTTATCTAATTTTCAATAAAAATCATGGTACAATAATTTTCAGGAATTTTGGCTTTGAGTGAGTCTCAGAGCAGATTGTAATCTAGCCAAAGCTGCTTAATGAAATTCCAAGTATCAATTACTTAAACCTTTTGCATCCAGAAGGGCAGCCACAATTTAATTTGCAACACAGTGGCAGCTGGGCTAGGAGCATCTTTAAAATGGAATATAAAACGTGGCATTCTGCTAAATTGCACAACGGAAGCAACAGTAAACGAGTCAACGAATGAATCCCAGAGTTAAAGTTACATATGCATTCTCTCCACGCTGTTTCTATATCTTTCCCTTGCCCTATTGCCATCTCTTTTCCATCCCGCAAGTTGTCGTCGTTTCAAACTGCCAACAGCTAAAAGACTTTGGCTAACTGGGGGAAAAAAAGGTCCGCAAAACACATGAGTCTAAAAATTTTTTGATTTGGATGAAAATTTTAAACACGCTCAAAATTTTCAAAAATAAATTGAAATTATTAAGGAAGACACATTAAATAATAACAAAAATTAAACACCAATTAATGCCGACAATTACTATGAAGGAACAACCCTCTTGGAAGCCTAGACTTGCTATATTAGAAATCCAACAAACTCTAGTGTCAACAAAATATTGTGAAAAAAAATGGGGGAAAAGAGGGAAAACTGCTGCAACAGTCAAAAGCATTATCATGGAATCTTTTTGCCAAAAGTTCAGAAGGTAAAAACCAAAATGAAATGCAGTCAAGTGCTTGGGACTAAAATACTATTCTGATCTCAAAAAACTTATTTAAGATTAAAGATGTGACACAAGCCAAATCACCCTTCAATGGTAGTTGATCAAAAGCAGTTGATTGAATGAATATTTGAATATAAGCTGATTAAGAATAAAATTGAATATTAATAGGATAATTACACATAAATATAAGCGTATATTAAAGTACAAAAACAGTAAAATTGAATTACCATAATAAATGTGTTTCTCTATCACTTTCACGCCTTTTAATTGTTTCCAAATTATTTCAATCACACAAGCTTTTCAATGCAAACAAGATTAATCGGTATAATTAAATTAGTTATTTATTAACAATTGATTACACAAAGCTGTTTTGCTATCGAAATAATTCACTTTTGGTTAGCTTATTGGCTATTTAAATTTGCACAACTAGTCTGTAGTTTAAAGCAGTTTAATAGCTGCATAAATGAGGTAAGTGAACTTGCCATATCTGTTGGTTACGCATTAATCCTGCTCAAGAACATCCAGCCAAATATCTCTGTATCAATATATATGTGCCCTTAACATGGCTTCACCTTGTGCTGCTTAAACTCGAACAAATTAAATCAATTCTCCATCACGCATACGCCATGTAGACCATAAATTCCATTCCTCGCCCGCCATGAACAAAGTTCCATGAATGAATATACGAGTTTATATATATAGATATATGTGCAGCATCAAGTTGCACAACAACCCGTGAACAAAGTAAAGCATAGTTAGTAGTCTAGAATTTTTTCTTCGTAGGGTTTTATTTTGGGGGCTAAGCTTACACGGTTGTGGCGTTTAACAAAGTTGAAGGCAACCGCAGGTTTTTCCAGCATATGTGTGTGAGAAAAAAGGACAGAAGGACCAGAGAAGGGTGATGCGTTGGATTCCACTACAAACTGCACTTTTCCTTGGCAGCTTCAGAAACTTTTTGGCCATGACTAAGAAACTTTTTGGTACCACCCAAAAAAGCCAGCAACAACATTTTCAATTGTTGCACTTGCCAGTGTCTTAGAGTCTTATTATATCTCCGGATTTTACCCAAAGGGCTAGCAATTAAATCTGTGGCCAAACTGTGCGCCAATTATAAGAGCACATAATTTTGGTTCAAACGTTTTTCAACTCCCTTTTTTTTTGTTTTCTTGTTTTCCCCCTACCGATCCGGAAAGGCTTTTAAAGGATGAGATAAATTTCACGCTTAAAGCGCCACCGTTTTGAGCCACATCCTGGGCCACAAATTCAAACAAAAGGAAAGGCAAACTTTGCTTGTTTGTCGTGTTTGGTTTTTGGTCGACAACTCTCCAATTTGTGAAACAATCCAACCGTAAATGTCGGCCTCTCTCTGACAACTGCAGTGCTTAAAGCGCTTTAATTAAGTTCGACTTGAGCCGGATTGGTGGTACAAGTTTCGCCCACAAGAACCCTTTTCCAGAAAAGCCGATTGAAAGTTGCGAAAATTGGTGTCAACACCGGTGGCCACATGACTGGCAAGCACCAACTATCCCAATCCGATTCTCTGATTTTCTCCTTCAGCTGCAAGTTTTTAGTACGAGAATTTCATTAAGAACTTTTTCGACTGTTTGTCATTTACGAGGTGTGTCAATTGCAGGGTATCATCTCCTTTAAACAGTTAGTCACACCGTACACTTTTCAAGTAGTTTTAAAAATGTTTAACACCTTTGATATATTTGAAAATTAGTACATACTTAATCGTCACCTTTAACGATTTCTTAGACAACGATTTCTGTAAACAATATTTGCGAAAACCGGGACATTTTTTAATAATCACTTTCAAAGATGACTCACAAATGCCAATTATAGTAACCCTAAGCGTCCAAGAATTCAAAGCGATAATGCGGATTCGTCGGAATGTATATAAACAACTCTTATCAGCCAGAGAGCTGTTTGGAAAACTCTCCTATCACCAATCCAATAACAGAGAGTAAATCTGAGAAATGACTTATTGGTATTAATGCATCGGATGAGCACATAAAAGCTAGCCACCGATCGCAGAATCATTTAGTAATCTCCTCAACTCAAATACCCAAACATTAGACATTTACAATGATCGGATTAGTAGAAGTTGTATTTTTTGCAATAATTGCAACAAGTTTTGATCAATCTGTGGCAAATCCGGGCCTTCAAACGGCCTGTGACGAATCCTGCGTAAGGACACTGCAACCCATGCTGGATCTCATAATAACCCGGCAGACTCGAATGAATAACTGCGAGAAGAACAATTTGAATGAGAGGCAGATAAGAATCGATGCTCAACTGGACGATTTGCATACTAAAATCGCAGAGTTTACTTCTAGCTATGAAAAGCATGGCTCACGGTTCTTCTACATCGAGAAGAGAAAAAAAGAGAATTGGTTTTCGGCTGCAAACATTTGCCGGAAACAAGGTAGCTACCTTGCCAATATCCGGAGTGCAGAGGAGCTTACGCTAATTTCGACCAGGCTTAATCAGGACTCTGAATATTGGCTGGATATCAACGATTTGTCCAAGAAAGAAGAGTATGTTTCTTCGTCCTCTGGAAAGTTGGCCACCTTTTTGGATTGGCATGCCGGCGAACCCAATGCTACGGAGGTCAGCGAAACACACTGCGTTTCACTTTTAAATGGAAAAATGAAAACTAATTTATGTAAATCCAAAAATTATTTCATTTGTCAGGCAATTGATGATGTATTGTAAATGGTTTAATGTTGATAGCTTAAAAATTGTTACTGAAAATAAAGTTAAATAAAATCTCAATTATTTTTCAATTCTTCAAGCAATATTGTTTTAGGATAAGAAAAATGTCAACAGAAATTTATTTCTGTAAATTTAATTCGCTGTTCTTATTAAAATTGACCATTTTAAAAATTGGCATTATATCGTATAAATCTATGAATTATTATTATACCCGTTACTAGTAGATTAAAAGGGTATATTGTATTCGTTAAAAAGTATGTAAAAGGTAGAAAAAGGTATCCTTTAAAGTATATATATTCTTGACCAGGATCAATAGTCGAGTCGATTTAGGGATGTACCTCTGTCCGTATGAACGCTGAGATCAAAGAAACTATAAGAGATACTAAGTTGAGCTACAGCAGGCAAATTCTTGAAATGCCTACGTACCGTAAGTTTATTTCAGAGTCCTAAAAAACCAAAATCGCTAGATCCTAGGACTTTTCACTATTATTTTTATATATAACTAAAATAAAAGGTACAGGGGTGCATTTAATTTAAAAAATTATATATATTTTTAAACTTTGCATAAAAGACTTTTACATTCTTAACTGTGTTTCTGTTAATTGCCGGCCTGGCAAATAAAAAGACTTCCAGTGTTACAATGGCTATCGTAGTAGTAACCATTGTACAGAAAAATACAATGCTGAAAGTTTTCATAGTTATCAGGTTCGCCGTAACCCCAGTTGAGATATTTTGCCGGCTGACCGGAACTTGAGTGCACGAACTCGCCCTCGTTAGCCAAGTCATGTGTATCAAGCCAATAGACTTCCCGGTATTTGAGATGCTCCTCGATGTTGTACTGCTCTGTGCTACTCTCGATCCTCGCCAGATGAGCTCCCATCTGACGACAAGCGTTCGAAGCCCCATGCCAATTCATCCTGGTGCTGTTCTCAATATAATAGAATTTGGAGCCGATCTGCTCAAAGTTCGGTGGTATAACGACGTTCGTCTTGGCCTCAGGTAAACCTTCAGTGTTTGATAGTCTGACCTGAAGATCCTTTAGTTTATTTTCTATACTTTTCTGTGCATCTGCCACACCTTCTAGTTGATTCTTTTCGCAGGCATCCCACTCATTCTGGCGAGAAGCTACGTGATTCAGCATTGCTTGCAGGGCCGTAAAACAGCATCCATTCAATTGGGTTGTCAACTGTGATATTGTACCTCCTTCAAGAGCCGGTCCCTCAGTGGTGGCAGTCGGATTTCCATAGGAATTTCCAATCATTATAGCGGAAAACAAAATTGCGAGCCACAGCATTTTGAATGCTCTCCAAACAACGTTGAGAATGCAACTGATTTCGCATCTGTCGTATTGTAACGACTATATATATTCTCCTGATGTTGGATTTACCAGTACACTTTCAGATAATCCGACTATATTTAGATGAGCGATTCTAGCGTTCTACGTATTGCTCAATTATTGATGAGCACTGCTGAGATTACATTTCTATAACTTTAGAATCATCATCTGAATAGGCTTTTTCAAAGAATCTCGGCTTCGCGAAAGCTCCTATCTCCCAAACAATGAAATCAACAAGAATATTGTTAAATTTTTCCATTTAGTAAATCAAATTTAATAACAACAATTATATTTATTAAGAATCCGCACAAGACTTATTTTTTTAATATCCAATCAGAGACATCCAGACCGAATATATCTAATAAAAGCTCATCTAAAATTGGCCCGTATTGCGATACTGTCTTCTCAATCAGATCATCTAGGGATGATGTTCCATTAAACGTACTTCCATCAACGTCCTTTGCTGGATACCCATAGGTCGTTCCAATTATTATTGCGCAAAACCAAAACTATTACTAGTTTTAACATTTTAATGATTTCTCAAGCTTCTTAAATATATAACTGATATTTTCTGCCTTTGGCAAAGTTGTTTTTATATGATATTTTATGCGTTGATAATCATTATTTTCTATTGCAAAGCTTGCACATATTCGTTATAATTAGACTGAGGATAATCATTTCTGTCTAAATATTGCTTCATTTGAAAATAGTCAGAAACTATTTCCTTTTAATTTGAGAAAGAAACATTTAATCAAATCCATTGCAAATGTTAAGTTTTATAAATAAAAATATTTCTTTACTATAATCTATACTGAGAATTTGTTTAAATCAAAGTCTGGTTTCTTTTCGGTTAAATATATATTACATATGTATATATATTACCACATACTCACATAACGGAGACACCGCATGACTAATGCGAATAATACATAAGTGCTGGTAATGCACAAGAACATGCAGCTCGGTTTGAAAAT
This sequence comes from Drosophila eugracilis, assembly GCF_018153835.1. NCBI lineage: Eukaryota > Metazoa > Arthropoda > Insecta > Diptera > Drosophilidae > Drosophila > Drosophila eugracilis. The sequence goes on along the minus strand of NW_024571981.1, from coordinate 2,011,258 downwards.
GCGAGCGGGAATATTTCTGAGGCAAAAATTTTGGAGTTGTGGGCATGAAACTGGTAAGGGAACCGAGAGCATTGTCGCAATATGACGCATACGCGTATATTTTATGGCCAACAGATATGGTAAAAAGCTGAAGGGAAGGGGCGGGGCAGATAACTATGACTTCATTATGAGCTCATGCCCGTAAAGTGCAACAAAACCGAACCAAACAAAACCAAAAACCAAATGGCAGTCAACCCAGTGGAGGCCCAGCAACTGCCAGCATAAGCCAAACATTAATAATAAACAACTTACAAGCCATAAACCAATGGGATGCCGACTACCAACTACCAACTACCAACAAACAGCGGCAGCGGCAACGAGCCTCAAATAAATTACACCACGAAAAATAAACAAATTCAACGAAGTCAGTGCAAAAAAAAACCCACAGCAAATGACATTAAAAAGCGTTGGAAGGGGTTGAAAACGCATTTCCAGCTAAAAAATAAAAGAAGAACAAAAAAACAAACGCATAGTGAGTGCTAAAATTATGACAACAAGCAAAGAGAGAGCAAAACGGAAAAAGAAATCCGCTCAACTGGCAGCCAAAAGGCAATGGAGATGGTAAAAATTGACACTGGACATGGGGACATCGAAATGGACATGGAAGCAGGCGAGGTTGAGTTTGAGGATGTGCATCGTCCACATCCCAGGGATATGGACATTGGCGACAGTCGACTGACGGAGAAAAAAGGGAGGACAGTCGGCAAGAATGATGCATGCCACATGCTACGCACTTTACTCTCACCAAAAGAGCCAACAAGCCAAGAGATATTCGAATTCCAGGAAATTAAATCACTCGGTTTTCGGTCTATACAAATTGCCTTTTTATGGGTTTCTGGTACAGTGCAACTTGTATAAGTAAAATTTGCTAGGAATTTTCTATGTCAATACTTCTTCAACTTTTCCAGACTTAGAGTTAAAAAAAAGAGTTGAGTTAAAAAAGATTTAAAAAATAATTTTTTAACTAATTTTAGAAAAGGATTCTGAGAACACCCTCGAAGAGAAATCACCCAAATACAGTGAGTGGCAAATAAAAGTCATCACCGAAAAAAGGGAACACATAGAGCGGAAGAGAACTCAAAAGATGGAGAAGGAAAAAGATGGCTAAACGGGGATAAAAAATGTTTTTGGCAAAAAGCCTGGCTTGGAAGACAAAAAAAATATAGTTAAAAACTGAAAAACTCGTACGTGTAAGTGAAAATTTAGAAAAAAGCGGCGCAGCAACAATGGGAAACGGGCACCATTGTCTCTGTGCAACAGAAAGAGAGCCCAAGCCAAAGGGAAATGGAGACAGAGATGAGGGATTGTATGGAGAATAAGGCAACAAAGTTGCATGGGGCTGAGCATAACGAAAAATCGAGGAGTCCATAAGACCACAGCGTGTGGCGGACCAGTGGAACCCAAATAAAAAAAAGAAGGAAAATATACATACACAATGAGCGGAGCTAAGAGGAGAACACTTCCCCGACAAACTTGGCAGTGGAACAAAAAAAAAAAAAAAAAGAAAAAAATATAGGGAGAATCTGGTGACACAGTGTCATCTGCATACACACAGCTGGATATGGTCAAGTTGGCGCACAAAATTGCCTGGGAGTGTCGCCAACTGTGATGACTTCAATATGCACTATCCTCCAATCCCGACGAGCCTCGGGCAGCGGCAAATGCAAATTGAAACACAGTTGAAAATGGTAAAAATGAATCGGATTAGATGTAGCCGGATAAAGTCAACAGAAGCTGCAGCCCATCACTGGAGGCCAATTGCCAGGTGTCGAACCAAACGGATGCCGTTGATAGTCGGCAATGAAAAAACAAAAAAGGACAAATGGGGCAGGATTTCTGGTGTGGATTGTGAATTGATAGGTAAAGGAAGAGAAAACGTTTGTATTGGAGATATTGAGAAGTGCGATTATTCTCTGCATAAAATGCACAAAAAGGATAGCTTTTCCATTTCCAGCTAATGTGTCCAACCAGTTATATAAATCCTCTTGGACACTTAGTTAATTCCAAAACGCTCAGTCTATGTGCGGTTAACGCAATTACCACTCAATTTGCCTTCACCTTTGGCTCCTACTGTTGTTTAATCTTTGGCCGTCGATGGTTCAACACTGTCCTAACTGCCTATGTCAACTTATGACGGGCCCAGAACTACTTATTGCATGGCCAAACAAACAGATTATTTGGCAAATAAGCCAGGCAAACAACAAGCCAAGAACTTGCCCAATGCTTTTGCTACCTCAGACGGGCCTAAAAAGCAAACAATCTGCACAAAGGGAACGACCAACGGTTTCGAAATTAATTTTAACCCAGTACGGCATACACACTAAAGGGCCTAGTTAGCTGGTTGTCCCGTCTCAGTTAGCTTTGCTTAACTGATTAAGTCCCTGGTCGGTTACAGACGGCCAAAGGGAGGCTGCGAAGGGCTGCGTACCGGAAATAGAGTCTCGGTTTGCCAATGTAACTCTCATCCTACATGTTGCCACCATGAATCAAAGCGGAAAGTAATGGCCAAAGTTACAGGGAAGACACTTTAGATCGTCCAGACTCTATATATGGTCAGTGCACAGAGAAAAATGTTTTAACAAAAAGAATATTTTACTAACAGTTTTTAAAAAGAACATTTGATGACTGACTTATTTAATATTATATTATTATACTTATCAAAATTATTTAAAAAATAAAATTTGTATTTTCATAAAATTTTTAACAGTGCATAGCCTATTCTTTGGACAAACTATATGGTCCCAAATAGCCCTGGGCATCATGGACAGGAATAAAAACTGTACAACAAATGTCATAAAACGGCCACTCACCTCGATAAACTTTGCTACGCTTGCCAGCGGCCACGATTTGTTGCTGTTGTTGCTGCTGCTGTTGTTGCTGCTGTTGCTGTTGCTGTTGCTGCTGGACAGTTGCTGCGTCCAGTTGCAGCAGCAATCTAGGCGCTGCCGTTGCTGCTTGTACAATGTTTCCATTAACATTTGTCACAGCCGATGGCGTCAAATGTTGCTGATGCTGCCCATGTTGCTGATGGTGATGATGAAGCTGCTGTTGCTGTTGCTGTTGCTGTTGCTGTGCGTGATGCGGATGGGGATGATGGCCATGTGAATGCGAATGGGTGTGAGTGTGGATGTGCGGATGATGGGCAATGGCGCCATTTGGGGCTGCCACGGCCGGCGGTCCATGTGCCGGGCAATAGCTGCGATATTCGCCATTGATGTCAATGTAAATTGGCGCCTCCACAAGTGGCCAAGCGGCGCCAGTCAATGATGTTGCTGAGGCACCACCCGCTGCTGTTGCTGACGGAGTTGGTGCTGCCACAGTTCCTCCTACTGCTGCCACTGCTGCTGTTGCAGCAGCTGCTGCTGCTGCTGTTACTCCATTTGGCTGCAAGGCGATCAACTGCACGGGCAGCAGTTGGGCGCCATGAATATGCGGCAAGCCGCCATGTTGAGCACAATGATGCTGCTGCTGTTGCTGCTGCTGTTGTTGCTGTTGCTGTTGCTGGTGCTGCTTGGGTGACAACTGTTGCTGTTGTGGGTGTTGCTGCTGTTGCTGAAGCTGCTTCTGATGGTGCTGCTGTTGAACTTGCTGCTGATAATAAACCGTTGTCTGCTCGTAGGCGGTGTAGCCCAAAGACGTGGTTGTTGTTGTCGTTACTGAAGACATGTTGCCGCTGGTGAGCGACGACTGTTGCAGTTGCTTCGCTTTTAAGGCGGCAGGCTGAAAGGGTGGTGCCAAAGGAGTAAGATTCGATTTGTAAGCCTTTATCAATGCACTGCTGGTAGATGTTGCAGCTGTGCTATTGTGGTTGCTGCTGCTACTGCTACTGCTGGTTGCAGCTGCACTGGTTACTGCCTTTTGATTCGATTGCTGCCCATTTTGCACTTTTCGGCTGGGTTTTGAACATTCGTTGATAGCGCCACGACCATTTGTGGATATATCGCTATTGCGATTGTTATTATTGTTGTCCACCACTGATAATGTTGCCGGTGGTTCACGATTATGGCCTGACCTTTCGATTACCTGATAGCTTTCACCGATGAAAGTCACCAAATCATGACAGGCCTGCTGCAGTTCCGTTGAGGTTTCTGCCGTGCCAGCTGCAGCGACATCATTTTCGTCTTCATCATCGCTTTCGATAACATGTTCGATAATACGAAAGTTATCGTAGTCTATAATCCGGGCATAGCCAATACCCAAAGTTAAACCGGTGAGTCTGGCCACATCAACGATTTCTGCTTCATCATCTGAGTCAACTGCCACCTCGGCAACGTGTGGTTCACTCTCTTCAAACGGAACGTCTTCCAAGATCTCCTCATCCTCCTTTGATTGCTCATTAATTATCGAGGCTTTCACATCACTATCACTATCGTTATTGTTATCGTTTCGTATACCATGTGTTTCCACTTTCATTTCCACTTCCTCTTTAATAACACCTTCCATTTCCAAATCCTCTTCAACTATTTGACTCAATCTGGGTTTCAGGGGCTTTAGCTCCGATTCGTCATCGTCATAGCCATCGGTTTGAGTGCTATTATCGATAAATATCGTATCCGTTGTACCGTAATAGTCGCACTCATCGCAAGCCAAATCCAATTTGCTTTCATTAATCTCCAAGACAGCTGCTGCCATTTTCTTCTAATCTTTTCGTTTCAATTGAGATTTTCTTTAGTTATTTGATTAGTAATAACAGATTATTTTTACATTAATCAGCGATTGCAATTTGAGATTCCGTTGTGACAACAGTTGCAACTTGTTACGATTGCCTTTAAGGATTATAGCTGAATGTGTCATATTGCTGCTAAAAAACGAAGTCACACGAACTGGGATAAAAGCATAAGGGCCAAGTTTTTCGGCCTCAATTATTTACACCTTTTGGATTGGCAATGCCTGAAACGAAACGAAAAACAGAAAGAAAATTGTTTAACTCAGGGAGTTTTTCACTTTCAATCAACGTTGCCCTCTCAAGTTCGAGACGAAAGTTTAACTTGTGCTGTTTTTTATGAGCCCCTGCCCCTTTGCGTCCCAGCAGATTGTTTATTGAAAGTCATAAAATATTTATTTTAATTAAAAGCAAATCATAAATGCAAGTAGGAAAGGAGAGCGATGACTGAAAATGTTTGCACAACTTGTGGAACGAAATTCCTTTAGAAAAGCATAGTTTTTTGGTAAAATTTAATAATTTAAAAATGGATTTTTATAATCACAGCTGGAAATACCAATGACATCTCCAGGGATTTAAACAAAAATTAGTTTATCTTTCATAAGCAACCTAAACTGAGTGGCAATCGAAACCATTTAATAAATATTTAATGCTAGTAAATAAATGCAGTTTAATCTTAAGCTGTTAATTTAAATGCATTTACTTTAAATTTATTTTGCCAAGCCGACATCTAATGAAACCAAAACACAACAAAATAAATGACAAAAAAAGATACAACGATAGCAATGGCAAAATCAGCTAAATCTGCACAAATGCAAATGAAAATCTATTCAACAACTTTTGCCACATGGCAGTACATATACACATACGGAGATTGGTCAATATGCAAAATGTATGTGTAAATTGCGTTTTGGTCAACAATTTCAATATTTTATGCGGCCGACCTGGCGTATGAGCAATGTGTGTCCTGCCAGCAGACACCAGAGAATGTTGTTTGAGCTCTTGCGGCCAGCCATATCACTGAATAATACATATAATATACCGGAAGTTATTTTCTATTCAATTTACACTACTTAAATATGTCAGAATATTTCCAGAATCTACGACGAACTAAGCCTTGGGCGTCAAGGGTTCAATGGTAAAATAATGAAAATTCTGATTGGATTTGTATGCAAATATTTTCTGCTTTGCAGGGAAATACTTTTATTTTTCTTCAACAGCTCATGCCATTTTTTATTTTTCTTATTGCTTTTCAATATTTAATAATAATTTGTGTACAAAGGCACTTAAGTAAGTGAGTTTAATAATATTTACAGAATTTAAGTTGTGACTAAAAATGTACATAACTAAATATTAAATCAAGTCAACCAAATTGAAATAAAATATTTCATAAATTGACTTGATCGACCAAATAAAATTTCCGCTGGATAATGTTTACCATTAAATGGTCAATAACTGGTAAAAACAATAAATTTTTAATGTGATTAAATAGCGCTCATTAAAACAAAACAAACAGGCAAATGCTAATTGGTTGAACTTGCTAAAATAATGGCAGTAGAGAAATTTAAAACATGTTTGTTTTGCAAATAAACAAATGAATTTTTGTTAGAATTAATTACAGAGAACTGAATTTATGCTTGCGTAAAAGCCAGCCTCAAATCAAATAGCCTAAACCGAAATAAAAACAATTGGATAAAAATTATCTAAAATATATTTGATAATATTTCAGTGCATTTAATTAAACGCGGATGGCGGAAAACCAGGGTAAACTGTTTACAAAACAGCCACAAAATATTTGTGAACTCATTTCCATTTCCGAACGCACGATTTCATAATTGAAATGCAGAAACATTTTCAAATAAGAAAAATAATCGGGCAATCCAAATATAATGAGTGGGTGGCATTATTTTGAAATAGAAACAAACCAAAAAAGGGTAAACCATAATTAACAAAACTATGCGTGACCATCAAATTATTGTACAGAATTTATTTAATAAGCATCTTTGACCGCATCAATCATAAAAGATAGTTAGGTGGGCGTGGCATTGCAAAACAAACACCCCAGTATTGTTAATAATGCCAAGCATCAGTGGGGAGGGGAAAGTTGGAGAACCCCTTTGCTCTCCTGCAAACTTGGAAAAATGCAATTAAGTTTGCAACGCCAAAGGAATGACGTGGAAAGGGTTTTCCGTGTGGGCTGAGATATATATATGTGCGTGTGTGTGTATGGGCATGTCCTTGTGTGCCTGTGTTTAAGTATGCGTGAGCGTAAGCCAACAAATTTAATTAGCGCTGCAAGATGGTAACAAAAAATAAATAAAGCAACAGAATAAGTAAAGATATTAAAGTCCCTTTAAGCCAGGCCAATAGGTGGTGGTGGGTAAAGGAGAAACTGTAAATACATATTATTAACCACTAAACATAATTTAATTTATGCCAAGAATTACACATAAAACACTTTGACAACTTTAAATAAATTGTTAAAATATTTCTCATACCCAATAAAATTAATAAAGTAAGACACCATTTATCTCGTATTTTCAGTTTTTTTTTATTATTGCCTTTTTTGTCTACCAATTATAGGTAATTAGGTATTCAAAAACACATTAATATGGAAAATTGCGTGGGAATTGTCGGTTCCACGGGTACTGATTAGGAAAGATCGTTGGACATGGACTTATAGTGCAACCTTCCACAGTTCCATAGATGCTTACAGCAATTATTGCGAATAAAAAAACCAATATGAGCTTTAGCATTTTTAATATTTTATATTTATTGCGCTACTGCCACGATCGTATTGAAGTTGTAACTAATTTAATTCATCTTAGCTGTGCAGTTTTTATAAGATGAAAGCTGCACACTAAATGCCTGATTACGCTAATCTTTTTACTGAGAAATATGATTGCATTTATAAATATAAATAATATATAATAAATATATTTCACATTGGCTTATCGATTCTTAGAAATAGAAAAGAACTTACAACTTTAAGTTCACCATCCGTATCAGGAACCAATCAAAGATCATTACCGAACACTATCAACTTCTTGGAAAGTTCAAACGCATTAACATGCCATGCTTAAGGCACTATCACTAACCTTAACTCTAATCTTAGATTAACCTTTGTTAATGACTACTTTAAGTTTTAGAAATTTTCCTTATAAGCTATCAAACTTTGGCAAATCTCTCTCTAAGTATTCGGTTCGTATTCTCTTACTTACAAAAATCTTATGCCTAATCTTAAACCCATAGCTGCAGACTTGCACTCAGAAATTTTCACTCACCATTGAGTGATTTCCTCAATGTACTCTCCGTGTTCCTAGAAAACTCTCTTACTCTCTGAGGACTACCCAATCTCACGACGCATGAGTGAGCGGGAACTATCGAAAAACCGAAACCAATTTTGCAGCAAACGCAACAAGTTTTATTTGATTTTTGTGACCACCGGCAAAACAAATTCGGAAAAAATGTTTCAAAGTCCTGGTACAATGTAAGGTTCAAAAATATCCAATATTATGCTTCTTAAAATAATTATAAAAAGAATCTTACGAATAAACAAAATATGATATGTTTGTAAAAATATATTTTTTTAATATTAATATTAACAATTTTAATATACCCGTGACTCGCCTGTAAAAAAGCAGCAATAAGCTCAAATACTAATAACCAGAAAACTATTTACGACTCCAATTTCCCTTTCATATTAAGAATTCGCTTGGATTACGAAACGGAAATAAAAGATGTTTGAATTTTGCGCTTAGCTGACCCTTTTGATGTTTCGCTTACTCTTTTTTGCCAGGCATTTCTTGGTCTTTTGGCATTTGGGTCCCACGCGGCGTATGATTAATATTTGTATTAATTTGTTTTATTGCTCATACGCACCGTGGTCCGGGCTTATCTAAGATGCGACCCAATGATAAATTCGCTGCACGCTCATCACACCCCATTCATATGACATGACGTTTGACTAATGACAGACCGCCCCTTCACATAACGACCTCCCTTCTCCCCCTTCTCGAAAACTTTAATGGCTTACCTTTAAGCTTAGCAAGAAACCGGGGGAAAAAGATAAAGTATAACAAGAAAAAAAGAAGCGAAAGCAAAAGAAAGGAGCAAAAATGTAGGCAAGACATAATAACATAGATAAAATGTTGACAACTTGCTAACAAATGAAATGCAAACATGTTGCAGCAGGTCCTTCAAGACGATGATGAGGGCTACGGGGAGGATGCTGAGAAAGGAGCCGCACAAAAGGGAAATTTATATGTAGTCCCACAACCGGCAGCCTAAGCCCCTCAACTGATAAGACCGCGATGTAGGGAATTCATAAGACGAATAGGAAATGCTCTCATTAAATCGGAGAGAAATATTTCATAATTTACACGACTTAGTTAGAAGCGGTTTAAAAGTAGGTCAAAAATGATTTAAGCTTACAAACAATTTAAAAATAAACAGTTTTAAAAATATATATATCGACCCATACTTCTATTTTTGTAATAACTCAAATAAGATTATTATTATATTATATTTTTTGGCTTAGAGTAGATATAAAAAAGGAAATTCTTACGAAATAAGCGAGCAGCACTTAGCCTACATTCTCCTGGCTGTGTGGGCGACACAAAAGGGAAATCCTGATAAAAAGTTTAAGTTCGGAAACTAAACGAACAACGAAATACACTTTAACAAAAGTATAAATGATCTTAGTTTGTGCACTAAAAAATGTGTCCTTAATAAATGAGAACTTTAAACCAAAACAGAAATGTGTTAAAATAAATTCGATTTCAAATATATATAAAAAAACAATTAAAATCCCTTTCTCGTTCTTAGTAAAATAATAAAATATTGTAAGTATCTACCAGAATTTTGTGCCTCTTATATTTCCATCTTGGCTAAATGGCTTTATAACCATAATCGAAATGCCCCGCAGAGGGTGACAACAAATGTAGAAATCGGCTTGCAGACAGGCAAACTGTGAAAGGAGCTTAAGGATTTAAGCCAAAATATGTAAAGGCAAAATGGAGGAAAGTCCGGAAAATTGTGGTGGCGAACAATCGGGAAAGCAGCGGCAGACCAAAGACGGTGTGAGTAATTAACACGCAAGTGCGTAAAAGTTGCCCGCATGAAAATGACGCAAACGCCTAGCGTCAGACGGGAAAATGTGAAAGGGGGAAAATTAAACAAAAGGCTTCAATTAATTGACTTAGACAAAAAATTTAAGAAAAAGAAAAATTGTGGCTGCTAGAAAACATTAAAACAAGAAAAAGTGCTGTTGCATACTTTTAGGCATCGTTTTGTAGATGGGCTCGCACTTAATGCTTGTTAAGCAAGAAATGTGGTTTAAACCCAATCATAATTTCTTAAGCATTGTATCTTTTTGATATTTAGACAGCTCCGTCCGGATCTGTATTTAATTCTTGTGAATCAACAAAATGCAAATCACATTTGGCAACAGCTGCACCGTCTGGTTTGCAATGGAGAAACAAGTCAATTAAAATTGACAATCTATGGGTATAACATTTCCAATTGGCCAAGAAAGCACGTCCCAGACATAAAACAAAATTACAAAGCCCACAAAAACGAGGATGCCGCACACACATGGACAATAAACAAAGTGCAATTAGTTGATATACGAGATATCACAGGGTGTATACATATGCATGTGTATATGGCACATAGGTGGAGCAGGTCAAAGTTTATTGCCTGTATTCTGGTAGCTGCAAAGTGCAACTCATATTTCACAAGGCCAAAAATGTCTCGCTGGATGCACATAAAACATTTTACTTGGAAAAACCCAAACTGACACTGATGCTGACACTTTCGCACAACTCATCTGTCTCTCCGCAGTCCCTTTGCCCCAACAGTGTGCATATAATTTGTCACTTGCATGGTCTTTATAAAACGAAAACATGGTCAGCAGACAGAACACTAAACACATAAAGAAATTAACTGAAATGTCAAACACAATTAGCCAAGGAAAATTAAATAAATCTTACCTGTTGTCGATCCATAAATAGTTAAAAAATTACATTTTCAATTTGGAAAACAACTTAGTAATAACATTTAAAGTCTTGTAATTATACCCGTTACTCGTAGAGTAAAAGGGTATACTAGATTCGTTGAAAAGTATGTAACAGATAGAAGGAAGCATTTGCGACCCTATAAAGTATATATATTCTTGATCAGGATCAATAGCGAAGTCGATTGAGCCATGTCCGTCTTTCCGTCCGTCCGTCCGTCCGTCCGTCCGTCCGTCCGTCCGTCCGTCCGTCCGTCCGTCCGTCCGTCCGTCCGTAGAACGCTGAGATCTCAGGAACTATAGCAGATACAAAGTTGAGATTAAGCATGAAGATTCTTGAGGTCCCGGAAAGCGCAAGTTTATTACAGCATCCTGACACGCCCACTCTAACGCCCACAAATCGCAAAAACTAAAATTGCTGAAATCTCAGGAACTATTGCAGTTAGAAAGTTGAAATTCAAAAATTATAATCTTTAATTGGCAGCGCATCTTATAGTGGTACTACTATCCGGCCACACCCACCCATACGCCCACAAGGCTCAAAAGACGGTTTTCGGATTTTCTAGAAAAGCTGATATCTCGGTAACTATAAAAGATAGAAAGTTCGGATTAAGCATGTAGGTTTCTATTATGCTCCCAATGCGAATTGTTTTTTTTCGATCAAGCCACGCCCACTCTAACGCCCACAAAATCTGAACAACCAAAAATGCAAAAATCTCAAAAACTATAAGAGCTACATAATTTTGTTTAGGATCACGTATTTAGGAGATGCCTTTGCAACTTTCCACGAAGTTGCATCCGGCCACGCCTACTCTGACGCCCACAAACCGCGGAAAACTGTGGCGTCTATAATATTATTATGAATGCCTTCGTTTGACCTTGTATAACTTATTTTTGTTAATATCTATCGATTTACCAAAGATTTTTCAAATCGGAACATTATTTCGCTATTTATGAAGAAATTAAGGTTATAAGGCCTCACATGGGAAGTGACGTCACTATAAGCATACTCAACATACTTCCTCTGAAAATAGGTGGCGCCTTGTGAATTTCCACTAGCAAAATAATATTTTAAAATTTTGTAAAACAGTAACGGGTATCTTATGGTCGCGGCACTCGACTATAGCGTTTCCTCTTGTTTTTGTATTGCCTTTAAATCTTGAATTATGATAAAAAAAATACTTTTGGATTCTACCCATTTCGTAATGGGCAAGTGCAATTTTTTTGAATTAATTAGCATACATTTTTATTCTGTTTTCTTATTACAAACAAATTTTAAGTAAATTCTTAGCATAATCCATTATTTCTTTGGGTGTAAGTAAACAATGAAGGTGAGTAAGGAGAAAGGGTAGCCGGACAGGTCATCCTTTCGAATAAAACACAGCAAGTATAACTGTCGGGATGCAGAAGCTGTCGTTTATCACACATATATATACACCTTTAGAGCTCACTGTGTGCATATAGGTTGACTCCGCATAAATGTCAACGAAGATGTGACGTTACACGTGAGTGTGCGTTTGCCAGTTTGATATAGAGGATTTCCGTTCAATTGAGCATATTTGATTAACAAATTATACTTAAACGAATTCGATGAATAAAGAGGAAATATTGATACGGAAGCGGATGTACACATTAACACATATAATATATTATGTTACAAACTGCATATGATATTTTGTAATGTAAAGTTTAGATGACACGAACCTTGCTTTAACCCCATTCAAAATGATACTTCTTAAATAAATTCTTCTGAACATTTATTCCAATGCCTTAAATTTAACTTTTCTCACTTGCCATAAATAATAAATAATAATAAATAATCCATTCTGTGCACGTTGACAAGTGTTAAAATAACATTTGTACTGCATTTTAAATGGCATAGCCAGAAAGGAATTTCCGTGTGTGTGAAATGCTTCATTTTGGAAATACTTCTTTTTTTTCTACTGTACAGAACGTTGAAACCAAACAATCAACAAACGAATTTCCTGGTAGTCCGGCATTTGCTTGCTTGTTTTTTGGGGCAGAAATGCTACATTTTGCCGAGGAAAACATCAAACATGTTAAATAAATGTTCGCTTTGGCCGGAGAGCTTGGTGTCCCTGATTTTTTGACGCTTCTATTTTTGGGTGCTGATCCCTAACGGAAATCAAATAGAATTTAACCCACCCACATCAACATTTTTGCATACACGTAGATACATCTCTTGCTCGAACATATACAGGCAAGCTAGGCTCTGAGGCGAAAAGCATAGCATACTTTAATGCGCTGCCCACAAGCATATTGTGTAAAAATTGTGCTTAAAAGAACTTTAAGAATGGTCAACTTTTACTAAGGTCCACACCACAGTTTTTATGTAAAAAAGGGCTTTTGAAAAAACGTTGAATATTCTTGCCGTTATATTCTTCTCAACTGGCTTTTTATTGGCGCCGAAACCAACGCTTCAATGGCTGCCATATGGCCATCTCTGACACTTTTTGATTAAATTACCGTTGGCTGTCAATAACAGAGATAAACAAGAGGGGTTGTATTTTTCCAACTGTCTTTTGCATCCTTGCATCCGGCCATAACATTTTGATCTTAAAAATAAATAAAATTATTTTAACTTCGTTTAAAGCTTTTCGTTCAGCTTTTCCATCACTTAATCTAGTGATGACGACGATGATGCATCAGCTTTGACATCTTGGCTTGTCAGTTGGCTTTGACAGCTGTTAAAGCTTTAATTGCCACTATAAACATGATTGATACCAAAGAACTTTGTCCTTGTTTGGCTTGTGTGAAAACATCTTTCTTTGTTTTCTTTGCATTTTTTTCGTTTTCGTTATTTTTTTTACTCAACCGAGTTTAATTAAACTTCCATATGGTATACATTCTGGGGGCGATTACCGAAGAGTTGTGTGGGCGGTCAGTGAATCTATATTTAGACCATGCTGATTAGGTACAACGGTAGTAGCAACAGCGAAAAACGTCAGCACAAAGTCATCCCAGATGTAAATATCAGAAGCCAATATTGGACAACACTGTGTGGCAAAGTTTGCTCAATTCTTTTTCCACTCCTGTTGTTATGGGTCGTGGATTATTGATAGATAGGGCCAACTCCCCTTATATTGGCCAACGCCTGTAAGGGTGATAGATAAACGTTTGACGTCGACCAATCGACGTAAATCTTCTTACCACCTAGTGGGCAATTTGAGCTTGACCAAGGATTTCGATTCCAGTTGGCTGAAAACAAAAGAAAGTCATCTTCTGGTACACCTTTCCCAGTTTTTAAGATTTAAAAAGGTTTTAGGTCCCAAAAAAAAACTTCGACATTTTTTATCCAAAGCAAGCGTGGAACTCTATTGTCACTAAAATCCTACACAAAGCTGTTCAGTTTAATTTAGTGTTTTGCACGTAGCTCCCAGTTTCTAGAATCATTTTTAGAGAACGCACACATTTATACAATAAAAAGTATAGAAAAAAAACAAAAAATGCCCAACTTCAACGGGGCTATTATAGTGCACGCACTTCAGTTGCTCAACTCGCCAGCGACACTGCGAGAAATCGTGGTAACCATAGCTAAGAACACAGAATTGCCGCAGGATGAGCTTAAGGTGCCCGTCAAGCAAACCCTTGAGATGGGACATCGTTTGGGATTTCTGCAGAAACTCGATGGTAAGATATTACAATATATCCATAGGTGAATCATAGAATTTTTACATTTAAAAGGTCGGTATTTCTTGGTGAATATGACCTTTGACACACTTATGCACGAGATGCGAGCCCTTGACAAGGAAGATATTCCAGAGAAGCCGAAGTCGGCTAAAGCCAAGAAGATTATAGCACAGAAAAGTCTATTAATGTCCGAAATGGAGAAAATAACTAGTACCAAGTCTATCAAGTCCTTGAAGCCGGAAAAACCAAAACCATCTGAAAAAATTAGAGTGCAGAACATAACCACTATATCGACCCACATAAAACCAACGCCATCTATGATGGCTAAATCAAAGCCTATCAAATAGCCAATGTTACAGAGTGTTAAATACCATATCTTTTGCCTCAGAATCTTGTAAATAATTTGATGAAAATTATCTGTTCTGTTGCACAAACCTTTGGTCATAAATGTTTATACAAAAATTCAAGTTCTTGTTTTTTATTTATACTAATATGTATTTGTTTTAGAATTTTTAAAAATAATTATATTACGAGTCGAGGATTAAATCACAAAGTTGCAATTGGGAATATACCATTATTTCGTGCGTCTCCTAATTCCCTTGGCCAATGAGAGGTTGCCTTTGAGAAATGATTGCTCATTTACGCAAGTTGACAAATGTCTCAATTAGCGGAGGACGCGAATCCTCAAATGCAAGGGAGTTCGTAGCAAATGTACTATATATTCGGGAAAGTGGGTGGCAATGAGAGACGCCCGACATTGTCGCGACGCTTTCTATTCAATTTGAAAACCAAATGAAGCGTCGCCTCCGCCAAGTGGCAATTTGCTCTGTGCATTGAATTGACCATATGGTTGGACACCCACCAAAGGCTCCCCACGCTATCTGCACTGGCATCCTTCGAGGGGTCGGTCCCTTTTTCCCGACGCACAGAGCCAGCATCCCTTGAATTCCCAAAAAAGCTTTAATACACTTAAAAAATTCATCTGAATATTATAATATTAAGTTTAAAAAAGTCTAGTAAAATAGCGACTTAAAAAATATATTTTGCAACTGTATCATAAAAATTACAAAATAAAAATAAAAAAAATTTTTTTTAGAAAATTATAAAGTTTCGTTTTTAGTCTACGTGTAATAGTTGCTTTTTATATGGTTTTTTCTAGCTGATATTCTTTGACCTTTGCGATGACGTAGGACCGGCGTCGGTTACCTCAAAGAGAGTGACAGAGAGCAAGCCATGTAAACAGAGAAAGAGAAAGGCGGAAAAAGACAGATAGAGAGAGAATGAGAGAGAAGTACCGTGAAAAGCCTGGTGAATAACCAGCATGGTGAGAAACGAATTCCACACGAACAGTGCAACAAATGTTTGGAAGACAACTTCGGGCCAACAAGGTAAATGTTAAGGCATACATGGTGGCTGACTGGGTGAACTCGTCAGTGGGTGGTTTTAGTGGGTGACCGGGTGTCAGGTTAGTTGGGTGGGCTTAGTGGGTGGTGGCTTTTGGGACCGTAACGCGTGGGCAGCGACAAAAGCGAGTGAAGTTATGTCTTGCCCTTTTTTTCGGCATACTGGCATACATAGCATAGCGAATTATTTGTGTGTGTCGATGTGCGAATGTACGAAATGTGTGCCTCAATGTATCTTTTTATTAGGGTCCGTCGATCTAAGCTTATTTATAACCTAAAATCAACAGTTTGAAGAAAATGAAAGCTACGGAAAAATATTTGTTTATATATATATATATATAGATATATATATTAAGGTTCGTTAATGATGTTTTTTAAAAAAAAAATTATTATTAACATTTGTTTTTGATCTAAAATTGTGTATACATTTTGGAAAGCCGGCTATACTCTGTTAAGAATTTTTACTCCTTTCTTTTCTTCAAGCCTTGAAAAACCAATGCACCATATTCATGCCTTAAATACTAGATATCAACTAAAAAGAGTAGAAGTATTTTTTTTTTTTAAGTTTTTAAAAAAAGTGAGCCACCCTAATAGAGCAATTTCCCTTATGGGAGACCTTGTTCGAGATGAGCACGTGGCCAGACAACAAAATGTCAAAGCAGCCTGCTTATTTTTTCGTCCGTATTTCGTTGTATCCCTAAATGTGTGTGCGATTTTTGGTTTAGCTTTTTGGCATATGTTCAGTCGCCTTGCTGGGAAACCAGTAAGAGAGGTGGTTGGTTTGCTGTTTGTTGTTGTTCCTCGGAAAAGCTGTTTCGCGTATTTCCCTTTTTTTACTCGGGGCTTTCTAGTTAAATATTTTGCAACACCGCATCGCATTTCCATGATTAGCAGATAAACATATGTTAAGTTGCAAAAACTGTGCAGTGTGGGGTGTAGAAGCTTAGAGAGTCGCTAGAAAGTGGGTGGTTTATATGTGTGGAGAACTGCGACATTGATTGAGCTTTCCAAAGGACTAAGTTAAGCACAAAAAATGTTTGTTTAGGATGCAACAGCTGTTGAGATAAGTCGAAAATATTGTGGCAACAGTAAAAATATAAAAAGTTATATAAATAAGAGAATAGTTATATTTTTATTTAATTTAATTTAGTAAAAATATTTATATATATATAAAAGAAAAAGGGATAGACAATGGTATCAAAACTTCACTATATATTTATAATTAATAAACGTCTTTTTATCTTTACCACCGCAACCATTGTCATTCCATTTGCTAAAAACGTTACGCCAACCCTTAATTCAATTAGCTTTAATGAACCAAATTATAATTGCAAATAAATTATCTCATTTGAGGCGCAGAAAATTTCGCACTATTGCCTTTTACTACCACTAAAAGTCTGAAAACGGCGTCAAGGCCAATTAGAAAACTTTGTCCAAACATCTCACTACCAAAAAGGGCGAAACTGAGACTTATCTTGTGGATCTGTAAGAGACCATTTCCCCCTATTCCCCTGCACCTTTTTTTCTAGGCTACGAACTACCATATGCCAAAGTAAAAAGCTTAGCAAAGTCAAACTCGATTAAAAATGCATAAATGCAATTAAAAGCAAATGGAAATCGAACGAAACTCGCAAAAGCTTCGAGCGAAAAACCCCCGAGGTGGAAAAGCAAAAGAGATTACACTTTAAAATTAATTATTACAAAGAGCTGATAAAATTTACTTTTATATTTCGAAAAAATTGTAATGAACTTCTCTGAAAAGTTTTTGGTTTATTTGAATTATGATGAACATTTTTCTTTACTACAGCATCCAAGTCATACTTTTCGTTCAGTGTACCGAAGTAAAAATTGTAAAAGATATAAAGAGCCAGACATACAGCATAGCGGCGGAGAGCAAGGGGCAGGCTAGGCCGTGGGCTGTGGGAGGTGGGACACTCAAAAGGCGCGACAAGTGTCGGTTGAGCTTTGTTTGGCGCAAAGAGAGCAGCGAAATGCGAAGAGCAAAAAGCGCGAAGCCAAAATCCAAAGACGACCATAGATAGCAAATTGCTAAGTTCATGCCGCAAAATTCAGGAATTAACCGATTTATATATTATAAAGTGTGCTCAAAGATATTTGTATTAAATTTAACAACAACTTTAAACTAACCAAGCTCATTGTGAGCAAGAGATCTCCAGCACAAAAATCTATTCCGAAACAGGTTACGCATAAACTTTGTAACAGTTAAAGAAGCCCTGACCATGCAGTTGCGTCAATAAGTGTGAAGGAGAAGGAGTAAGATGGGAAACAGCAGGGGAATACTGCAGAGAAAAAGAGAGTGCGAAAGAGTGAGAGGGCGCTAGAAGCACTGGTTGAGTTGGTTTTGCTGACTGCACTTGTTTTGCCATCATTGTTATTGTTGCTTGCAACGTTTTGCTGCCACTTGGCCGCAAAAGCAACAAAAACAAGCCCGCACTAATACACGTGCGCGGTATTGCCAATTCACCCACATATACACAGACAACAGTTAGCCGCCGCTCCGATGTGTATGTCTGTATGCTAACATATTGTAAGCATTTTTTCAAATTTCTCAATGAAGAAACCATCTCCAAAAACCGTTAAAATAACCCAAAAACTAACTTACCATATATGATTGAATAGCACATAATAAATATTTAAATTTATATCCCAAATAATGCAACATATGCTAACACACACACAACAATCTCATATTATCAACTTACTTTGCAAGTATTTTGCATTTGATTTCGGTTTTGCCTTTGTTTTATATTTATTTATTTATGGCTTTTCGGTTTTTTTTGCTGCACTCACTCACACAGAAAACACACACGTACGCGCAAAACGCAAAAGGCAGCCAACATTTTATTTTGTTTTGTTTTGATTTTCACTTCTTTGATTTTTTTTTTTTTCCCTTCAAAATGCGTAATAAGTATTTTATAACATATAACGATTTTTGCGAAATGAAAACGATCAACGCTCGATTACGACAATTTTTGCAGATGAAAAACCTGCGACGAAATAGTCATTTGAGTGGTGGTTGAGGGGGAAACAAAAAAACTAACAATTGTAATTGCCGAATTTGTTATTAAATGCTCGGCAGCTTTTCTGATTTTCCGATGCGAACGCGCGCGCTGCGAAAAACATATTCGAAGCAAGTCGGCGGAGCCCCTCTATATAGATTCTCTCTGGCGGTTGGAAACACTTCGCATTGAGTCGAGTGCAAAAGCGGCTGATACCGTCGTCAGTCTCTCTCTTACCTCACGCCCCCATAAGCTTTGCGCCTGCAGCACTCTTAAGCGCTCTCTTACAATGCTCTTTGTTTTGTAACTAACGGTAATTACATCGACAAAGTTAAGACATTAACCATTAAAAACATAAAGTCTTTACTTGATTTATTGGTACTTTACCAATAAAAAACTTTAAAATTGTTTTTTTTTTCAAAATAAAAGTGAAAATTAAAACTAAAATAATTAATTTACATAAAATTAAATTCAATTTCTCAAATTTAATTGTAACTGTTTTAAAAAGCGCAGTAAAATAAAAAAAAGGTTGAGTTGCAGCTATTTTTCTACTAAGTAAACATTTTTTTTGGTGTATAAGAGTAAAGTTTAGTTCTTCGGATATCCCTTCTTTATCTCATTCCACAAGTTTGACTCTTACATTTGCTGTGTGGGCGTTGAAGTTGTTGCCACCCACAAAAAGTCCTGAAATTGAGTTATTTTAGGGTTCGAGTCCACACTAAGTTAGGAATTTAAAATATTTAAATAAAAAGATCAGTTAATTTTGAGCGCGTACATGATGTGATATCATAATATCATTTGTATAGCATCTAAGAGAACAAATCATGTTAGCCTAAACATTAGCAGAAGGATAAATAAAAATAAAATTATATGAACAATAATTTGTAAAAAATTTTAATGTCAGACATAACCACTTTTAGTAAGGATATTTAAAATATCTAGTATAATTTAAAGAGGTTACCGACTGCGCTGTCTTAGCCTCTGCCTCTGCGTATGCTCAGAAAATTCAACGCGTGGGAAGCCGATAAAAACCGCAATGAGGGTGAGTGAGTGAATGTGCAAGCAAGAGAGTGATAAGGGGGAGTGGGTTGGGTGGTAGTGAGTGTATCAATACTGAGCAATTTTCCTAACCTGCAACCTGTATGAAGAGAATCTCTCAAAACGCTCATGTGAAAGCTTCTCGAGGGCAAGAATTGTTGCTTTCGTGACGCCGGCAGAAGTACAAACAGCTGTTTTCAAAAATAAACAAAAACAAATAATACTACTTTATTAGTATGACTAATGTGAGTTTAATAAAATATTATTAACACGATCAAATAATTATGTTTTAAAATATTTGAAGATCTTTTGTTCATTTATAATTGAAATCGAATATTAAGTTTACGGACAATCAAAATGAAGTTATATCATATATAAACACTACATTTAATGCTGATCAGGAATATATATGCAATGGAAAAATTAAAACCTATTTTGGGACAATATTTTAAGGCTTTTAATTCCATGAAATTATAAAATTGATTCATAATTAATTAATTAATTCATAATTATATCATTCCGATTTATATTGTTCTCTTAACCAATTATTACAAATATTTTACATGAGCTCTTTGAAAACGTTAGCAGAGACCAAACCAATTTGGTGTGTGTCCATGCTAAATGAAATTGGTTGTGAAATCGGGAGCACAGTTTTGGTTTTTCCGACGATTTTAATGGGGTAAGACTGTTTGAAGGCTCAGGAAGTGTGGCCAACTGCAAGTGTATCAAAAATATATATTTTGTTTTTCTTATTAAATAAAAATTTAGCCGAGATATGCCAATAATATATATTTTTATAAAGATAAGGTCACGGTTTAGCCCTCAACTTTGCAGAACTTCTTGGAGGTTTTGCGCAGCTTTAACCACCACTCGAAGTCGTTTTTGATAAATTTAGCTTTAACTGCACGATTACGTTCTTTGACGAATTTGTCGCGATCCCGCAGCCAAATCCGTGCATATTCCCAGCCAATCAGACAGGCCATATTTACCGGAGAGCACTGTAAAAGAAAGCAATTGAAACCATCATTTATTGCCTACTTAAGTGGGCTTTGTACCCATTTAGGACATACATCCGATTAACAAATAAAAGCCTAATATAATACTAGGAATATAATTTTATAATCACCTCTAGTTCGCAAGATGGTACAAAGCGTGGCCTTTTTCCAGCCACTGTGGTAAGATTATCCTTTGGTCTACAAAGACGAGACATTGACCATTCTTTAGTTAGCTTATTCATTTTTTCAGGGTCTTCTATTTCCTTGTTTCACTACGAACAATAAAAATATTTAGTTACTGAAGATTTTGAAACACACATATCCGAATGCAAGAAAATTTCGGATCTGAGACTATAATATGTTTGAAGGAAAATGCTTGACGAATAAGAACATTGCTAAAAGTATGACCTAAAAGTTAAACGAAAAAAACAAAGAGAAATAATATAAGAATGGAAACCGCCCCGAACAAACTTGGTGAAATTCCTGAAACTAACCATCCGAAGGACAAACACTGAAATGTTTCGAAGGCGTTTCCTTCAACCAACAAAGCCAAAGACAACAACATGGCCAGGACCAAGAAAAAGAAGAAGAGGCATAACTAAGAAACAGAAATTGAACCTAGAACTGAAAGACAAAAGGCAAAGAAGTATAAAAAACTTTAAGTCAATACACCTACACAAAATACAACAAGAGCGGGCAACAACAAAAAATAAAACAAAATTAAATAGAAGAAGAAAAACTCGCCACTTTCCCCCCAAGCCGAAAAACAGAAGAAGCAGCACAAGAAAAACAAAACACGGCGACAGGCCAACAATTTGAGGTGGGCGTTTTGAAAAGGAGGTGTAGCAGTGGGTGGTGACTCAGGTTCTTTGTAAGGGATAGAAGAAACTCCTCGAAATACTTAAAAAAAATCCAACATTTCTAAGTAAGAAGAAAAATATTTAAAATTTCTTTAAAGCCTTAATTTATAGCTTTTCTTATTATCTTTGTGGCATCGCAGTACTTCTTATTTTAGTGTTCTTAAATATCTTTTTTTGTTGTAAAATATTATTTTCGACAGTGTACATGCTTCGACCAAACGTAAATCAAACAAAAATAAAACAAAGCAAAACAAATAAAATAAACAAAACTACAGAAAAGTAGCAGACGACGAATACGAATATACGATGACGATGAAGCAAACAAGGAGCAAACCCAAACAATTCCAGGCAAATAATTAATCGATGTTGTTGAACATCGAATGCCCTATAAATATAAAAATTGATATGTAAAACAGGTATATTATATGGTTGTATTATAAATGTTAATATATGATAAATTAACGGCTTTTCGCAGAATGGTAAATAAAAATATTAAATAATAATAAAGTGAGTAAATATTAAAATACTCTATGATTAATTTTCAATAAGAAATACATTAAAATAATCTTAACTACAACGACCCCTTAATTCTTATTACAAAAAATCCATAATTATTATTAATTTATGGATTCATGGATCTGAGAATAAAATAACATAAAAATGCGAAATGTTAAGTATAAGACAAAAATTAATTGTATTTTCGGGAATTGCACTTTGAGAACAAGAGAGAGTGGAAACAGAAAGGAACGGAAGAAGAATAAGTAAGGGCGCAATAAACGAAGAAGCCAAAAGAAACAAAAAAAATAACAAAACAAAGACAAATACAAAACATGATGATAATGATGAAACAAACGAAGCATTTTCCGTTTTCTAAAACAAACATTTGCAAATGTTCTCAACAAACTTTTTATTTGGCCAAAAGAATGAGGGAAACAGAAGCCAGACAGCTGTGGGTGGTGAGGGGTGTTTAAGGGGGGTGTGGTTGGGTTGCACCGAAGTGGGGCGAAGTTTCGAGCAAACAAACACACAATTACAGTTACAGTTGTGTTTGTCTCTCCGTTGCTGTGCGCACTGCAAACAAAACTTCCTATTTTAACCCACCGCCTCCCCTCGTTGCTTCACCCCCCGGGGGGCTTATGCCGTCCCCCTCGCACTCACCACATCTTTCTCCTTTCCTCATTCCCGCCTTCGCCTGTCGACCGCTCACGTGCAATTGTATGCGTAAATAAGCATTTTACTATACAACACAAACTGTTTCTTGTCCTTGTCGTTGTTGTTGCTTTGCTACCCAGTGTTTTGGGATAATCCTTGGGTATAATTGGCTAGCGAAATTGTTTACTTTTACTTATTTTCTGTATTATGATCTTAACAATATATGTATAAAATAATAAAAAATATTATTTATATGTTTTTTCCTTTCTATCTGTCTTCTATATTTAAATGTTAGGTTTTAAGAAGAATATTTAAGGTCTTAAATATAAAAAATATAACTTTTCCCGGAGATGCCGGGGTACAATAACTTCGAAAATTACAAATTTATTGTTTCTTACATTGGTTTTAGTGCTATTTGTTTATTTCAGGGGGGTTTGGGGTGGAGGGTTTATTGTCATCCCCGCCCTCTCAGTCTGTCGGTCCCCTCCCACCCCTCCCCATCATTTCTACTTCTTCTTCTTGTTGAGCTGCTTTGTTGTTGTTTCAGTGCTCATTAGTCGCATTCGCATTGGCTCCTTGTTGTGTTTGTATCTGTGTGTGTGTTGTGTTTGCCCCTGTATATGTGTTTGCATTTGTTTGTTTTAAAATTTTATTGTATTTCATTCAGTTGTTGTTGCTGGCTCGTTTTGTTTCAATTCCTTGTTGTTGGCCTTGCCGACTTCGTTTACTTTTAACCCCACAATGCCCCCAAGGATTATTTGCCCACCTTCAACTTCCTTTTCCTTTTTTTCCAGGGATATTTTGTTATATTTTTACTAGAGTCGAATGCATTCCAACTGATTAAGCAGTGTCTATGGAATGATAATAAAATATATATATTTATATTAATTAAAAATAAAGTTAAAATCGTATTTTGACATAGGGACTAAAAAGTATAGATAAAAAACAAATGCGTCAAAGATAAACCAAAATTCTTGACCACAGCCTGAACCACTTGTTAAATGGAATTCCGCAATTAGTTTCTAGAATTTAAATATATATATATATATGTACATATGTTCAAGTTCTTAGTAGTACTTACTTATAAAGCCGAGTTTAGCTTTGTTTTGCTCACTTTTCAATTACATCTCAAGGCATTTCAGCGCAACGACGACAGCCATGAAAAAGTGCAGTGAAATATTCGACATATTCCAGATGAGCAACAACTATGACAAAAACCATAAAAATAAAACTAAAAAACCTTAAAAAAAAAAAAAAAAAAACAACCACTAAAGCCAAGAACTAAGGCAACAACATAAGCAGACATATACTTTTCAACGCCCGACCACCCACAAAAAACTCACGTGTTGCCGACGTTCGTTGGCAAAGTCAAAAAAGAAAAAAAAATCTTAATTAATTAATTTTTTGCATTTGCTTGTTGTTTGATTTGTGCCTGACTTTTTTGGTGTTTCCCTTGCTTTCAGATATTTTTTACATTTTGGTTTTTCTTCTTAGCATAGCTGCGTTGGCATTTTTGTTGCCGCTGCGGGAGTGTTTATATGTCATTGTTATTGTTAACAGCTGTACTTTTGCAATTTTACAGCGGTAAAAGCGCAGGAAAAAAACAACTTGCACATAAAAAACAAACGTAGCAAAACAAAACAACAAAAAATAAAGCCAACACGGACAGAAACAATAACAACAATAAACACATGAGCTGCAGAGAACAAATTTTTGCTGACTGCACATGAAAAATCAACGAAAGTGGGGAAAACCTAACCAAAACGAAGCGAATGCACAGCAAATTACGAATATCAGATGGCAAAAAAAGATTTAAGACTTTTTTTAGTTTTTTAGACCTTAAAGTAATGCAGCTTAAAGAGAAGATAGCATTTTGTTTTTAGTGGAAGTGGAAACTATTTGCAGGCGCTGCAGTATTTTGGGCATTATTTTTGTTTTAAAATTTCTATTAAATATTCTTAAAATGTTTACAAACGAAATGGAAATACCTAAGTTGTTTCAATATAATTATATACATATAACTTTAAAGTCCTCCATTCTCAAGTTTTAGAAGTTTTAAATGTTTTTCCCAATGCAGGGGGAGTTCTGCGTCCCTGTTATTGTTAGTATTTCTGTCGCTGCTTCTTGTTATTGTTGCTAGCCGAATAACAAAAAAAAAAAATACAACACAGAAATAAGCAGAAGAACAAGAGTAAAAAATTGCAACAACAACCAGCTGGGTCGGGGTTAGTAAATAAATGCGACAAGCGTATTTTTTCCGTTCAGCAAAACAATGTCAACACGGCGAAAACATTTCGACCGAAAGTATAAAAACTACCAAAAAAATACCTCCCGCATATTTTTGGTAGCAGTAGCACTTGCCGAATAAACATTTCATCATAATTATATTCAGATGGGGTACAGTTGTGTTTCAGTTAGTTAGTAACTTGCAACTATGTGTTGCATACCACAGAGCCCCCTTATCAAGAGGTCTAAGGAAAATGGGGAAAACAGAAAACCCCCACGGGGCGATGAAAAACAAAAGAAAAATTTGTTTACTTCCGCTTGAAGTTTTGCCAAGGTTTGCGATTTGTTTTCTAGCGGGTGGCAATAGAAGTCAAAAGATTTTACATTCGGAAATTCGGAAACTTGGTTTAATACATAATCATAAAACATAGAATAATACATCTTCTGAGTTATTTATACTAACAAAGTAAACCTTTCTTGTTTATTTATTTTTAAATATTTTATTAATTCTTACTGAAGATTTGATTGCTTAACACCTGTACTGTGGACATTCTCCTTATAACTCCCCTACCCCACCCACACACTCCTTTCTTTTCTTCCGCGACAAAGGCAGAGATAGACAACAGTAACAACAACTAATTAAGTTCATTGCTTCTATTTGCGTATTTCGCTGCCTTGCATGCAAACGTATTTATGTACACACAGCAGAGGTAAAAAAAATAACATTACAAATTAGTCCCCAATAAAAATAAATCGGATATCTAAGAAAAAAACATTTCAGATTTTGATTGACAAAATATTTTAATAAGTGGGAAAATCAATTCGAAGTTATAATTAATATAATTATAGCTAATATATAAAATATACCTCAAAAAATTTGTTCAGTACAATATTAAAGTATTTAGAAAACTGTAGTACACTTACATTTTGACCGCAAGTGTATCTGCACTTATACATACACCTACATACAAACAAATGTATGTTTTTCTTGTTGCCTTTTTCTGTTGCTGTTGTTTTACTGTTGTTTTAGTTATTGTTGTTGCTGTTTTGCATATTTTTTGCAGTTGAAGCTCGACAACAAAAGGCGGCCGAAAACAAAACAACAAGAGCAACAAAACTCATCAGGCTCATCTTCATTAACTTTGCTTTCTGTCTTTCTGTCCGTTTCCCTTCTTATACGTACCACCCCATTTACCATACCCCCTCCGGAACTTCTTCGCCATTGCCATTTTCCCCAACCCAACTTTCTTGCATTGTCTCTGCAAAATGCGAAAAACAGAAGAAAAAATACTTTTGTTTACTCTTATGCCTGCGTTGCCTTTACTGTTGTTGTTCCTCTGCCGACGTCGCAGTCGCCGCTGTTTACACAATTCCACAGCCGAAGTCCAAAAACAATAATAATAATAAAAAGAGAGAGCCCAGAAAACAAGTCAGAATTAATTCAAGTCCCAAAAAAAAATTTGATCTAAGGATACTTTAAATTTTGAAAATAAAACGATTGATGAGAACTTCAGTGGCTGTTAAACGAAGTTTTTCTATTAGAGATAATATAAATAAATAATAACATAAAAATACGTTAAATAGTATATTAATTTTTTTGTCATTCCCTAAAATATTGTTAATTTAAAGAAACGTCTAAAGTAATTAGTATAATCAAACCATTTGCTATAAAATAAATATAATTTTTTTTTTACACTAATGGCTTTCATGGGTACCAAATCTTCAATACCTCCTATGTATGTAAAGTCCCAAAAGATTAGTGATGAAAAAAATCAGAAGCAAAAGCGACTGAGAAATGCGAAATGGATAATGACCTTCAGCTGCGTCGCTGCCTTTGTCGGCATCTCAGTCGGCAATGGTGATTGTTCGTTTCGGGAGGGGACGAGGGGTCAAGAAACAACACGACTTAATTTCTGGTAGTCAGGGACATTATACCGTCGCTCTCTTTCTCTTTTCGTTATCCCCGCCCACGCACAAACATTGTAAACAAACGAAATTGCTTCCTAGTTGTAAATTCGCACGCAAACAAGCGCAAATACACTGGGAAATTCGATTATATTAAAAATAGGGTGTATATCACATATTATATGATGCCTACTAAAAATTAAGATGCTTTGTAAGTATTGTATATTTTTAATTACATTAGAAAATCGAAGTTTATGTGTTAGAACATATCTTTAATTTGTTCAGTGTAAAACATTTAGCGGTGACTGTGCGCCTGCTCTCTCTCAGTTTTCCCTTTTCTCTCCTTGAAAGAGCAAGTTCTTTCCAAATCGCTCTCGCGTTCTCCTGTGCAAACAAGTGTTTGTTTGCTGCGTCGCTGTCGACGTGGGCAGAGGCAGCGGCAGAGCCACCCCTTCTTCCAACAGAGAAGACCACCACCCCGTGCCCTGTCGAACTTTCTTATTTGATTACTCGCAAAAAGGAAAGACTCCCGCTCTCTGTCAAATTGTGACAAACGAATTTGTACTAATTAGCATTTCTCTTGCGGCCTTCACAGTGGGTCACGTCGATTAAAATGTGCCCTGTAAACGATGACTTCTTATTTTACTCGCTGTGCACGCATTACTTTAAGGCAGATTAAAGACTGGCACATGGTAAGCAAATGATCGGAAGGTGGACCCGGCATGTTATCAACATTATGAGTTAAAGTTTCCATGATATTAGAAGATGTTTAAGAATCTTAGCCTTTGACCATAAATGATAAGAGTGAATATTTAAATAAACTAAGTCATGATGATTATTAAAAAAATTGGTTGAATTTTAATGGAGAAATTTGTTAATATTATTATTATTCATACATATTACAAATTACAAATTATTGCATTTTACAAATTAATTATAATTACAAGATGATGTTATAAAACAAAACTATTTATTAATATATTGACATGAATATATTTAATCATTCTAATCCACGACCAATTTTAGATGTTTTCATACCACAGTGCTCCCCAAAAGGTAGCTGGGCAAAAAAATTTGCTCAAGAACAAAAAACTAAGACAGAAAGCGCGAAAGAGAAGGCAAGACAATAGCTTTGTAAACGACAAGAGAAAGAAAAGAAAGTGGTGGAGAAGTAGGAGGATGAGAGAACAGCACGTGAACTGAGAACTTGCGCACGAGAGAAAAACAACAGCAAAATAATAACAAAAGAAAAATACACCACCCACGCATTCACAAAAAACGCATTGAACTTTGCTGAGCCAGAGAAAAGATCAGAGAACAATCTGAGAAAAAATTAAGAGAATATCTTAAAAAAATAAAAAAATATATATTGTTTTTATATTTCACATTCTTTAATCGGTAAGTGAAAACAGGATAATACGGCGAAAAACAATAATAAATAAATATTATAATATGATTTTTACGTTTAAATTTTGTACAGTGCACAACTGCAATCCGTTTGCCAGCAAAAAAAAAAACAACAACAAAGTTATAGTGCAACTACAACTCAAGGCAAACCATTTAGGCAGCGACGCCGGCAGAGCGTGGGCAGCGACGTAGGCAGAAGAGAAGACGGAAATACCAGGCGAACGATGACGAACGTAAAAACTACGCACCAAGCACAAAAACAACACCAAAACACGCCACGAAAAACAAACAAACAAGCAAGGAGAGCGAGCGAGAAAAATATACCAAGGGGGAGAGAATGACTGAGATGGCCGATGGGAGTGGGAGAGCACCTGCCCCCAACTGTACCGCCCACTCGGCTAACGAGCAAACAAAACAAAACAAAAATAAATAGAAACCGAAACAGAAACACAAGGAAAGCAGCGAAATAGAAAAGCAGGAAATATTTCGAACTTATCAAGTGCGGGGGAGGGGATATAGAAGACTTACAGCTTTGCATTTCTATTATTAATTAGTTCCTACAAAATGAACTCGAAAGTATTAAACAAAGTATGAAGAATCGTAAAGAACATTTTGAAGGACTTATTCTACTTTTATTCATAAAATATACGAAATTAAATTCTTGTTTATAAATTTTACCTTTATCTATTTTATTACATTATTTAATTTATTGTATTAAAATCAAAAGGCAAATTCTAACATTGCAATATTAATTTAAAAACTCACTTGCTAGAAGCAAACACAATAATCTTTTGTCAAATATGACCGCTTTCAATGAACTTTCTTTTGTTTTGTTGATTTTTTTCGTCTTAGTATTATTTTACTACGACGTAGTAGAAATTTCGTTTCATTTTGGCGCGAAGCAGCTTTTGATTATGGGTTTTTATTGATACGTTTTTTTAGTTTTGTTATTTGTGCCGACCTCGGTTCGTTCAACTCGTTATTTTTACTGAACCGCTCCTGTCTACTTGTTTGTTTAATTTTTTGCCATTTCTGCTTCACATTTTATTTGTTTGTTTGACTCGGCTGCGCGTGTCGTTGTGTGTGTGTGCGGCCCAAGAAGCGGTCGTCTCCCTCCCCACTGTTCAGTCACCATCCCCTTCCCCAACAACCATTCATCCCATACCACTCCCCCTTGTTTTGTTGTTGTTGCCGTGTTTCTTTTGCTCTTTATCAAAACAACTGCGCAGTCGACGTTGACGTCGCGTCACAGTCAGCCTTCATACAGCTATGGTTATAAAAATAGTATACAAGATGTCAGATACATAGGGCGCATTGAAAAACCTTAAAACTACGTAAATTTATGTATGTATGTATTTATTCTAATTAGGAGAGATTAAGGAAAAACATACCAGAATACATAAAATAACAAAGGTTTTATATTCAAGTCAATACAGATATTAAATGTTCAGGATTTTGTTGGATATCTTTACTACATTTATAAACGTGTGTTCATATTAATTATTCGAATCTCTGAAATGTTATCAGGGTTAATAGGGTTTCAATATAATAGCAGTCTTCCCAACTCGAAATGTGCCCTACTACTATTATTTCGACCGTCACTGTACGTCTGGTAATGTTTTTTTTGGCGCGCACTGCTCTCTCTCTCTCAATCTCACTCACTCTCTCCGCTGCTGATTTGCTCTCTCTCTCACGTTCGCCATGTCCCACCCCCTCGCTCCATTGTTGTTGCTTTAAGCATGACAAAGCACCGTAGAATTTCACAACAGGCCAAAGAGAACTTCATTACGATGTTCGTTTTGTTTTTCCACGAAACAACTGTTTACTCTGCTTCTGTCTCTGCCTCTGCTGCTGTCGCTGCCGCCTGTGCTTATTTCAATTTCTCTGCCAGCGTTAAAGTTGACGGCGCAGTCGGTGCGTTTACAAATCGATGCCAATAGGTTTGCGACTGTTTGCCGAAACAGACGCCGAAACAGACGGAAACAGACGGTGCTCGCGAGCGGTTGTAACTAACGGTAAAGCTATAGTACATCTATTGCGCGCGTAACGGGGAAAAATACGGAGCAATAAAAGCGCAACAGCGCCTCCCAAATAGCGGTAAATATCGCCAGTGCGTGCGTGTGCTTCTGTGTGTGTGTGTGTGTGTGTGTGAGGGAGATGTTTGTTTTTGCCACAGCCTCCTTTTGTTTTTCTCGTTCGTATTGTTTGCTAAACAAATAACGGAAAACCAATTGCCAGACGCACAAATATTTTTTCGAAAAGGATATTAGAAATATTAAGTGATAACAGTCCTTTTTATAAATAAAATAAAAAACTTCAAACTGTGTTATATTAAAAAAATTTATTTGAATTATTAAATAAAAATTTAAGTTATGAAAACCTAAAACTAACTAGTTAAGTTAATAATGAAAAACATTAATGATATTGTGTTTTACAGTGCAACAAATACAAGAAAATTTAAAAAATTCATATTTTGTGTCAAGTGATAATCAGAAACTAGTACAAAACTAAATATGTATTTAAAACAAAAAACAACTGTTTCAATTGTTCAAATATTTTGAAACACACTCAAAAACCTTGTGAGGCTTCGAAAACAAATATTTATTTTGGTTTAATAATGAAATAAACCAATAAGCAGACAAATATTTCAAACAAATACAAAAAGTGTTTTTTCAAAATTTATTTCAATACCGTATAGCATGTGCGTGTGTTTGATGTGAGTGTGAGTGCGTTCGATTGTAAATTGTTTTTTATTTCATTCCGCGCGCCTTGAAATGTATTTTTAAGTTTCTGTGCTCAATTTCGCTTTGGATGTTGTTTACTTTTTGCGTTGTTTAATTTGTTTTGGACTGTGTTGTGTTCCTCTCCCTCTACCTCTTCTTCTTCTGTCTCTGCTGCTTCTTCTTTTGCTTTATTCAAAATGACAAAAGGCGAAAACAAACTAAATTGTGGATAACATGGATTTTATGCAAATTCAACGTTTTCTGATTCAGACCTTTTATTTTGGCAGCGATCTTAAACGAATTCAAAATGGTTGAAAACTGCTCGAAAGAAATCTGTCAAATAAAAACCAAGTAAAAATAAAATATACGACCACCGTAAAAATCCCAATCACTAATTGATTGCGTAAGTTAAAATATGAATTTCACCATCAAAGTTGCCAGCAAATAAAGTAAAACAAAAACTGCAACAAATGACATTTCTACATACATATAAATAAACATCCAATAAAAACGCGACCCTAAGCATTTCCGTCGTGATTCACATTACAAGACAATAAAAACGGTGACATTTAGAAATTCCTGATAAAATCCCCATACATTCGCACATTTTCTCGGTAATCAAACAACAAATTCTAGACATGCAAATTAATTTTTAGCGTAGAAAAACCCAAAATCTACAAACACAATCGGTAAACAACAAACGTACAAATGAAACAACAAAATATAAGACCCAATTTGACCGCAGAATTCCAAGAAAATCCCTCAAAACTGTGCTACTTAAAAATAACTTGAAGCAGACCACAAAATTCAACAAAAAAAAAAATACTGAAAAAACTTGCCCAAAAATACATTTAAGAAAATTTCCAATTCCAAAGTAATAACGGAAAATAATTGGAAAATCACTTTTAACTACAAACAAAGAGCAAAAAAAGTGCGTAAAAAAGCAGCGTGGCGTAAAAAACAAGTTCTAAAACAAGAGGAAACGCTATAGTCGAGTGCCGCGACTATAAGTTACCCGTTACTGTTTTACACAATTTTAAAATATTAATTTTGCTAGTGGAAATTCACAAGGCGCCACCTATTGTCAGAGGAAGTATGTTGAGTATGCTTATAGTGACGTCACTGCCCATGTGGAGCCTTATAACCTTAATTTCTTCATAAATAGCGAAATAATGTTCCGATTTGAAAAATCTTTTGTAAATCGATATATATTAACAGAAATAAGTTACAAAGGTCAAACGAAGGCATTCATAATAATATTATAGACTCCACAGTTTTCCGCGGTTTGTGGGCGTTAGATGGGCGTGGCCGGAAGCAACATCGTGGCAAGTTGCAGAGGCATCTCTTAAATACGTGTTCCTAAGTAAAATTGTGTAGCTTTTATAGTTTTCGAGATTTTTGCATTTTTGGTTTTCGGGTTTTGTGGGCGTTAGAGTGGGCGTGGCGTGATCGGAAAAAACAATTCGCATTGGGAGCATCATAGAAACATACATGCTTGATCCGAACTTTCTATCTCTTATAGTTACCGAGATATCAGCTTTCTAGAAAATCCGAAACGGTCTTTTGAGCCTTGTGGGCGTATGGGTGGGTGTGGCCGGATAGTAGTACCACTATAAGATGCGCTGTCATCTAAAGATTATACTTTCTGAAATTCAACTTTCTATCTGCAATAGTTCCTGAGATTTCAGCAATTTCAGTTTTTGCGATTTGTGGGCGTTAGAGTGGGCGTGGCAGGATGCTGTAATAAACTTGCGCTGTCCCGGGACCTCAAGAATCTTCATTCTTAATCTCAGCTTTGTATCTGCTATAGTTCCTGAGATCTCAGCGTTCATACGGACGGACGGACGGACGGACGGACGGACGGACGGACGGACGGACGGACGGAGAACGGACATGGCTCAATCGACTTCGCATTGATCCTGATCAAGAATATATATACTTTATAGGGTCGCAAAAGCTTCCTTCTATCTGTTACATACTTTTCAACGAATCTAGTATACCCTTTTACTCTACGAGTAACGGGTATAAATAGACCGAAATGTGTCGCGTCTAAAAATTGACGCAGAGTGTGGCGCAAACAACAAAAGCAAACAACTAAACACACAACACAACAGAAAACCACATGAAAACTGAACTAAAAACAAATTAAGGTTTTATCGCTCTGTCTCTTTTTAATTCTGTGTATGTGTAAGAGTGCGAGTTTACCGTTATGATTCATCCAGCCGTTTGCGCAGCGTCGCAATCTGCGCAGAAATAAATATTTCTCGAACTTTTTTTGGGAGACAAAACCGTTTATTAAACAATTTATTTCATGAAATGATGTGTGCTAAATTGTGTTCTAAAACACAAAGACATTGATGTACTTGTAGCTATAATTGCAGTCGGTTGAATAGATCTTGTTATCAAAGTTTTTATAGAGAAGTTACAGTTATCTTTATAGTTATCAAGTGTAATAGAAAACGTAATGAAAAAGTTACTTTAAAATTAAATTTTGTTAATCCTTATGTGTAAACCTTCCTAGTTATTCTTAAAACAAGATTATCTAATCCATGATTCCAGCTTGATAATATGCTTGTTCAATCCTATCATGATATGACCTTTATGTCTTAAAATGCTTATAAGTTATAAGATTGCTTCCTTAAGATAGCACTTTCTTAAACACTTTTCAAGACACCAAAACTCGAAAATACGCTTTTAAAAATGTTAATTTCGAGTAAATTAAAAGCCTTAAAAACTTACTATAGCTTATCCAGAACCCTTGATCGCGTTTCTGGAATTCCGTAATCCAGTGCTATTGTATTGACCGCTTTTGTGATTCGTAAATACGTACACGACAAGTGCTAAAACGTAAAGCAAATTGCGCTCGTCGCCAAAACCAGGAAGCGAAAATCTACGTTCGACAAAGATTGATGTAAAAGCGAGATGCCGCATAGTATAAACCCCATGTGCTGGTGTTTGTGCGAGTGAAAGCGCACGTGTCCCTGGGTGTAGATTGTGTGCGAGTGTGTGCGTGTACTGTGTGTGCGAAATACACTTCCGTCTATTGTGAATGACGAGGCGCGAGCAGTTGCCTTGCCATCTTTGTTATCGTTTGTTGTTGCTTCTGTTTCTGTTGACTTGTGACATTTACACACACGATTACGAAGAAAAAGAAAAGGAAAAAACATTAACATTACCACTCACGCGTTTTTCTTGGCAGAATTTTCTCCGCTCGCAGAAACTGCGACATTTTCACTATACACATAAAAAATAATATTAATTAGAGGTAGTTAAAAGATAATATGATAGAATCTTTTCTTTGAGTCTTTCTACAATTTTATAAATCTACATTTTTGGATAACTGCCAAAACATCTCTGAAAGGCTTCTCCTTAAACTTTAGTAATATGCCTTTACCATTATCTACTAGCCACTTATTTTTTCCTGTGTAAACACGCGTTAGACGTCAAAATGCTAATTCCGTATAAAAATCTGCTTTATCATCCACAGCGGATTTTATTCCACTGCATAATGAAATGTGAATTATAGCAAAGCTATATACTATATATAGTGCCACTGACCTAGGCAGACGATGACGTGTTCTGTAAAACAGATTATACAAATTTTGCTGTGAATTTATTAACAGGGAATTTGTTGAATGGAAAAAGAAATGTAAAGCTCGTTTCGTTTTCGATTTGCCGAGATTAAAAATGTCGATCTTGTTAAAGTTCAGATAATGTCGATCGTTAGATAGTTTAACAAAACAACGCAATATCGGTTTTTGTGTTTTTCCCTAGATCGAGGTTTCCTAAACAATTTCTATGGAATTTTCATAGCATTTCAGATGACATTTGAAAGATACAACTACGTCACGACTGGCACGTGTATTTCATAATTTTGCGTCACATCATCATGGTTTAGATAAAATTTTATTCTAATCTACCCTTGGAGACGTCCCCGATAAGCCCCAGGGCTAAGACTATTTTTGGCTGTTTGTAGAGATATTATAATTGTTTTTCTTTTTTTTTTAGGGATTGCAAAAAAGTTTAATTAGGTTATAGTGATAGCAAAATGGATTTCATTGTGAAATTTACTAATAAACTGAAAATTATAATATGTACTTAACTAATATGCTATTTGATATTTAAGTACTAATTTAAGTGTAAATTCCTATAGTCAACAATTAAAATGATTTAATATTTGTTATTTTTGTTTTCGAACCAAT
Organism: Drosophila eugracilis; assembly: GCF_018153835.1. Lineage (NCBI taxonomy): Eukaryota > Metazoa > Arthropoda > Insecta > Diptera > Drosophilidae > Drosophila > Drosophila eugracilis. The sequence goes on along the minus strand of NW_024571981.1, from coordinate 1,975,958 downwards.
TACAAAAGTCTAATTAAAATGTTTAGTTTCTTTTCCCTTTCGTAAATCAAATTTCTCCCCTTCGTTTACATAAAATGTCATTCGAAATTTATCAATTAGATGTTAAATCAAATAAAAAATCACAGTAATTAGCAAGTTGACTGCCACCAGACCTGCCACTAAACCTATTTCACAGAGGCCTATTTCAGTTTTTGGCGATGATGATGATGATGATCGTTCGAGTTTGTGACTGTTAAATTTGCTTTGGCCATGCTTAGTTGTTGGCCTGAAAATTTCCCATTTCTGATTAACACCTCGGCGCTTAAATAAGTTAGAGAATTCCAAACCCGAATGAAATGGCATAATAATATAGTAATGACCAATGGCGATCGATTCGATTGGAACAACGTATGTAGGTACCGACGTACAGACGTATTTATTTGGCCGCAAACAACAGTTCGCTGAAAATGCTTCGAGTGGTGAATGAGTGTATGGAATGAGTCATGGTTATCATTCGACTCAGGGACGGAATGTTTGACGTGCGGGAAAAACCCGGCGATAACGTAAACAAAACGATAAATGCCGAAGTCAAACTTGTTTTCACAGATTTTAAATTGAAAATTATTTAAGTTTGTACTAGGGGAAAGCTTGCTAGTATAAAATTATAACTAAAAATGACTAAGATTCTCTTCAACAACATGACAAATTAACTTATAATCTTCTCTTTGGTTGTTTTTCTTTTTAGTAAATGAAAAATAGTAAACAAAGTGCTAAATGAAAGAGAATGAGACCCAGTCGACAGGACCCAAGAAGACGATGTTGATTGAGTGCATTTCGCGTGACATTCCCTGAGAGTTTTCTTAAGAAAGAAAGAAGAAAGAAGCAAAGCTCAAGTAGAGCTTCCCTATTTAAAGCTATATATAAAGCACACCCACCCATTCACCGATCGGTTGAGAGGCGTGGCAAATGAACTTCAATCCGGCCAGCGTGGTAGCCGCAGCAGCAGCAGCCGCACATCAGACGTCCCACCATCATCATCATCCCTATTTGAGCCACCAGCAATTGCAACACCACCAAACCACCATCCAACAGCAACAACAGCTAATCCCGCTGCCTGTCGGCGGGGGAGGTGGAAATTTAACAGTGGGGGTGGCGGCGGCGGCGGCGGCGATATATCCCCCAAAATCATGGAGTGGACCAACGACGATGCTCTGGAACTGATCGAACAGTATCGATGTCACACGGAGCTGTGGAATCGTGCCGATCCAAAGTATAAGGATAAACTATGCCGATTCCGAGCGTGGTCGGAAATAGCCGAGCGTTTTGGTTGCAGCAAGGCGGAGGTTGAACGGAAGATGAACGTACTCCTAACTCAATATCGGCGGGAGAAACATAAGATGTTTGTTAAGATATACCAGGGCATACAGCCCAATCCGTCCAAGTGGTATGCCTTCAAACGATTCGATTTCATGGAGGCCGGCGGTGGCAGTTTAAGTGGCGGCAATTCTGGTGGATCGGGTGTTAATGCCTCGAGCGGGAATCTGGTGCCAAATCCAGTTTCCTCGTCGGCAGCCGCCGCCGCCCACAATGGTCTGAATGGACTGGCGGCCGCGGCAGCGGCCTATGAAAGCGGTACGATTGCAGCAGCCGGTAATGGAGGAGCACCACCCAGCGGACCAGGTGGCGCGGCGCCCGGTTCACAGCCCGCCATGCAGCATAGACGCATTAAGACCAAAGAGCTGAAATATTTCGGAGCGGTAAGCAAAAACTTTTTATTTTAACATATAACGATTAAATTCCCGGCTTAGATCATGGGGATTTTTCCAATCTATGTATTTTTGGGATTTTTTCTTAGTTTTCTGTGAATTTTGTATCAATTTATTTTGTTTTAAAAATTTCAATGACTAATTAATCTAAATTTTAATGGAAAATATATGACTGCATTTATTAGCATTTATAACACTTCAAAAAAATTGTAGATTGGGAATTAACTTAATTCCTAAATTGATTGTAGAATTACATATTGATATTCCTACCTTAATAATTTCTTCTTTATCAACGAATTCAATTTCATTCAAAAAACCTTTTATCACGTGGGTATTACAAGTATTAAGATTAAAAATCAAAGTCCATTTTTATAAATGATGAAAAATTAACCACATTTAAGACAGATTTAACCCTAGGAGGTCAAATTAATACGAGATTAAAATTAAAAGATATGGATCAAAATGTTAGCCTAGCAACAAATATTTTTTTTTTTTTTGGGAATTTTTTATTTTTATATACTTTTAACTAAAAAATTAAATCAAAAAAATAATTTTGGCTACGAAAACATTTTCTTGGTAATAAACAATCTTACTGCCTCATAGGAAAACGTTAGATAAACATTTCATTCCAATTAATTGCTATATTCATTATTTTCTTTAGAACTGTTATCAAAATCAATTTCGAAAGAAACGCTTTTAGCCTTTTAGAATAGCGCACACGTGTTAACAATTTTTCGGCTTAGCAACCAATATGTACATTTACTCAATTCGGTTTTTAATTTTTTGGAAGCTTATCAATTGTTATAGGCAAACAAAACACGAAGGTTTCTAGTGTTAATTTCAATCAAAACAACGGCTTTGAGTTGACTGTGAAATTACAGTGAGAGATTTGGCCATGAAGAGAGATAGCTCCACTCTCTTTGGTGCTCAAGCAAACATGTGCGCAAGTGACTTGCTGTTTTTGCACTGTGCCCGAGAGAATGGCCCCACTCTCGCGCGCGAACTCTCTCCTTTTTGTAGCGTATGTGTGTGTGTGTGCGCTCTTGTTTGTGCTCTTTTTGTTGTTGACGATCAAAACAGAATTAAAATTTTACGCATAAATTTTTCTTAGAAATGCGCAGTGGTGTTTGTGCGAGGCATTGGCCCCAGCTCTCTCCCCCATTTACCCTACTCCCTCTCTTTTCCTCTCACCAATCTCTCGCACTGTCTGTCTGCTTGTTGTTGGTATTTTTTTTGCTGTTATTTGCGTTGTCGCGCCATGCAAGCAAAAATTGTGTGTGAGTGGAAGGGAGAGGGGTGTATTGGGATTGGGGGCCCTGACATTTCGTCGCCGCTCTTCTTCTTCTTAAGCTTTGTCTTCTCCTTCATTTGTTTTTGTTGTTGCAGTTGTTGCTTTTGTTGCTCTGTATGATGAAATGTTTGTTTTGCACGGCGAAATGTGTTGGCGACTGCGACGCCGGCAGAGAAAACGCAGCACTTGCTACGGTGATTTTTTTTTCGGGTTTCATTTTGTTCCGTTTGTTATTTTGAATACCCTTAGTAAGGAAGGGTGTTATTATTTTTGGGAAAGGTTTGTCTTGTTAGTTCTATGTACAGGCATATTTCGTTTTTCTTATTAAAAGAAATTATACAAGTGAAAATCCCCACTTCTCTTCTTCTACAAAAGATATGTCTTAAAGATAATAACTAATTTCATATTAATTGCTCAAATTAATACAGTTTATAACCCTGTTTAATACATTTTAAGCTCCCTGTTCAAACAAAGTTAACAGAGACTATAACAGCAATGTTTTTTAACCAATTAATGAATCGGAGACTAACTAGGAACTTTACTGGGTCTTGAAAGTCAGAAACTCTGGACTGGGTCTTTGTTTTACTGTTGCTGTAGTGACGTTTTGTTTTGTGGTGGACACCGCACCCCCATGTTACCCTCTCCCGGCTCTGTGCTCCTTCCTCCCTTCACCATTCTCCCTGCGTTGATTCGCTGGAAGCTTTTGTTTTTACTTGGCTCTGTTGTTTGTCAGACTTATCAAAACAAAATGCCAGGAGTTGTTGTTGCTGGCTGTTTTCGCTCGTTTTTTTTGCTACTGTTTCTGGAAAACAAATGAAATTTTTGCAAGGAGAAGAATATAAAACTTGGCGCCTGGACTTTTTCTCGATTTTGTGTTTTTTGTGTTTTCCCGGTGGAGTGAGTGAGGCATGGGAAAATCGGGGGCGTGGCTCAGCTAAATGCAAGCAACTTGTTTGTCCAAGTCATGTCACTTTTGGTTTTCTTGTTTTGTGGTCCCCAAAAAGTATTTTGGTATTTACAACCATCAAAATAGGTGAAAATAACATTTTGAAATTGGGAAACACAATTTTTTATTTCTTTATAGTTTAACAATCCTATTAATGTTTATCAAAAACTCTCATTAACTTTCCCATTATAACCAAGCCCTACATTTCTTTTCAAAACCATACAAAATATATCTCAATATATATTTAATTATTCTTAAAATTATCTGAAAATACAATGTTTATTGTCGTTTCAGTTACTTTTTTATCATTTGCCTTTAAATCTGTTACAAACAAAATATCTTTTTATAACTGATAAAATGTTATCTATTTGATTTTAATAATAAGTTTATTTTGTTATTTTCAAACATTTCATTCCCCAAACATAAACTTGGTGTTAACTTAATCCATTTAATCAGTGTCTGCATTTTTGTTGGATTTTTTCCTTACTTTTGACAAGACAAAATCGGTTAGAACTGGACGTGGCTTCCCCCTGAAGCCACCCATGATTTTTTATTTCAATTTTTTTCTGTTTTCAATTTTGGTTTGGCTTTGGTCTCGTGTTGTTTTTTCTACCTCTGCGTCATTATTATTTGCGTGTGCAGGCACTAACAAAAACGCCCACGCCCCTTTTTCACAACGCCCACCAACGGACAGAGCACAACCAAACACCCCACCGCCACCTCCTTATTGTTATGTATTTTTGTTCATATTTTGCAATTGTTTTGCTCTGCGGTATTTTCCTCAAGACAAGTGAACGAACAATAAAAACAAAAACAAGATGAAGCCGAATACGAGCTGGTGTTTTTGTTGTTGTTTCGGTTGTTGTCCCGCAATGTTGTGGCTAGCAAAAGCAACTCACGCATTGCCTCCCATACACCACCCACCATTTGCTCCACAAAACCCTCCATAACACCTGAAGAAATCTAAACTTTTCTGAATAGGGAGAGTAATTAAATCTTAAACTCTAAGGTTGAATTTCTTTAGTTTATATCAAATGCAGGGTGATTTTTAGGAGAAGATTATTTCTATATTATAAGATAGCTCTTAAGTTTAGCTTTTCAAGATTTATCCATATAATTTATCCCCTATAATTTAAACAGCATTGCGGTTTTTAAGATATATCATATTTCATATATGATATTAAGCTAATCATGTGATTAACAATATCTCGTTTTATTCCAAAAAAACCTAAACTATTTATTCAAAAAAATAAACATTTTTAGAGTGTAGTTTTCTCTTGTTTGCGTTTCCTATTGTTGTTGTAGCTGAAGCGGCAGCAGTAGCGAGTATCAAGCTGTTGTTGTAATTCGCGTTGCTGTTTTGTTTTCCCTTGCATTGCCTATAAACCACCCACTTCCCAACCCCGCGGTGGACGAATGAAAAGTGCAAGGCAAATAAGCAGCAACTGCGACGCCGGCAGCGAAGTCAACGTTTGTTTTTGTTTACTCATTCATTGCAAAGTTGTTTAGAGCCAAGCGCGCAGCGTATGGCTTTTTTTTCTATATATGTGTATGTATGTGTGTATGCATGTTGTAGATGATAATGATGATAGTGATGATGATAGGGTATAGGGTTTGCTGTTGTGGGAGGAAAATCTGGTTGGTATTTGGGAGACGTGGAGAAATGCTTAGAATTCGCTGAAGTTCCCGTTGCCATCCAAAGTTATGCAAGAATTTTTGAGTTTTTGGACCAATTGAGTTCATAGCGGGTGGAAATTACTAAAGCTTATAAAAAGGTTAATTAACCTTTATGAAACTGAAAAAGAAAATTAAATGACAAGAATTTTAGGTTTAAGATTGTTTTTATTTTACAAAATATGAATAATTCTAAAAGTAAGATCTCAATCTTGAAATGCACCTACTATTAGTACATGTTCAGTTTTTATCAAAAATCTTGACAACTGAGTTATTAACAAATAACGAAATATGTAAAAACTATACAGAACTTTTCTAGCATAGTTACGATAGCAATGCTTTTAGAGGATTAATTTCTTAAACCAAGACACTTGGCAACCCTGGAATTGGCACCTGCCAGGTGACAAAGCCATCTCATACTTACACACACACCTTTAAGCACACCGCAATGCATTTTCAATTGCAATTTGTTCCACTGTTAATTTTACGACTCCCCGTCCAGTGTAAATCCCCTTTTTAGAGATTGGCGAATAAGAGGGATGGGGGTAGGGGTTGGGGCCGGAGATGAGGGGGTTTGGGGGTTTTGTGTGCGGCGCTTGCGCTTGCGGTTTTCATGGCAGTTTCATTAATGTTAGTGTAGCAGTTACTTGTTGTTGTTACTCGAGCTGTACTTTTTGTTGTTATTGCTGCGGTGTATGCGCTTTTGCGAAAATATCGCCATCGTACTTCAAAAACATTTGCGTGAGCAGCAGATAGATACAGTGGAACTTCGGTATGTTAAAGATGGTTTACTAAAAAGAAATATCTTTTTTCCGTTTTAATGTTCCCTCCACTATAATATATTTAACCTTTCTTATTATTATCATAATGTCATTTTATACTCCTAAATAGCATCTATTTTTAATGTTTCACTGTAGTTGTGGAAAGAGGTAGTTCGGGACAATTGTGAATGGGCGGTGATGAGAAAGGGGGTTTTGGAGGGAAGGAAAGTGGGCGAGGAGAGGGTGGCGAAAGGGGGTGGGACTGGCGGACAGTGGCTGGGGCATGGGCGGATTTCGTGCCAAAGGAGTAGAAGCAGCGACGACGACGACGCGTAGTTTGTGTAGTGTGTTATTTATTCATTGGATTGGATGATAATCAGTTTGTTTACATTTTTCAGTTGCACACACAATCCAAGAGTAAGAGAGAGCGGGTAAGAGAGTGGGTGAGAGCGAGAGCGAGTTCATTCTCTTGTCTGTTTTATTTTATTTGCCTTAACAAAATAATAATACAGACATGCAAACACGCACACATAGCGCACTCATACACACATGCACGCACACTCTGCTCTGAATGCGTAAACAACAAAAGCAGCTGCAACAACAATAACAACAGGCTGGAAAGAGAAGGCATGAGTGGGGAGAGGGTTGTGGAGCGAGAAGGGGAGGGGACCGTGTAGTTGGGGAAACTTAAAAACAGCAGCAGAGGCAACAACAAAAAATAAACAACACAGGTTGAACTCTTATTCCCGAGATGGCCCAATAAACAACATTCGAATTTTGACATTTGTAGGTGCTTGACAGAAAGTTATGGAGATCAAAATATTATATGTATAAATAGGCAAATACAAATTTAAGATGTAAAAAAGTTTTTGGGAAATAACTACAGTTTTTGCTTTCCTTCATTTTTAAAGTAAATAAACAAGTCGAAGTTTTTATAACATTAAACATTTTTAAAACTGAAATAGATACAACTTTCTTAAAAGTAATCAAAGAGCATTTCCGTTTCGGATACAAAATTTTCGCTTCCTTGTGTTTTTGTCGCAGCTTTTCGATGGAAAGTTCTAGGCGCCATAACTCAGACAGACAAAAAAGGCGAAATCAAAGAGATCGTCGCAGACAGAAAGGGATGGAAATAGAAGTTTGGTTGGCGGGGGGTTGAAGAAAGAGAGAAATCCCCAACTTTGATCACCGCTGACCACATTCAACTGTTTATTGTAGTTGTTGTTGAATTATTTTCGTGTGAGGCCCCAAACGTGGGGTAGGTTAATGCTAATGCCGTCGTCTGACCATTGAAAGCCCTCTCTATATCTATAACTCTCTCCTTGTATTTCGGTCCTGCTCTTCCGAAAGTAGAATATTTCAGACATTCTCTTTTGAGGGCCCGGAAGAGTGAATGCCAACTAATGCTGACACTTGCAAAAGTTTGCCGAAAAGACAACAAAATGCGATATTGATATTGAATTGGTGTATTTTTAGTGTTTTTCGATTCAATGCATGATGTAATAGTAATTTGGATTTCATTTAATACAGATTTCTTTGAATATACAAATATTAAAATTTATTTAGATATGTATGTATCTCCTATAATTCCGATCAAAACACCGTTAATTTCCGTTCTTCTATATGACTCTTAATGAGTCACCAACACTTTGGAAAAAAATCAAGCTCTCTTAAAGCTTACTCTTAAAGTCGTAGCTGTTTAGCTCGCTCCTGTATCTCTTTTTCTGGTTCACTCTCTGCCGCTCTCGCACGTTATTCGGTTGTTCGAAAATTTTTACTACGCCGCTAGAATAATTTCGGACAAAAATATTACGAGTTCGAGTCGCGTTGTCGTTGCTTTCGCACACAAAAAACAAACAAAAAACCGACTCCAGCAACAACAAGTGTAAACACAAGTTAAAAATAATACCGATCTTAAATAAATTCGATAAGCAGCAGAATGCATTATCACAATAGTAATAGTAATAATAACATTAATTTGAGATCCCCAGGGATTCCACATAGAATTCCACTAGAATCGCTAGCAACAACAACAGCAAACACATCAAACGTAAGTTTCAGCATTATTTCGATTCAGAGGGGCGGCCTTTAGAAGGGGGCTTTGGTTGGAAAGTTCGCGCTCTTTTGTCACCTGTATATGCGTTTTGCTTCTACTCGTACAAAGAATATTATTCAAATTTTGTATCTTCTGAATATATTCTTATTATTTATATATTGTGATACGAGGTGTGTTCAAAAAGAGGACCTCAAATTGAATTTCAAATTTTCGATTATCGAAACCTTTAGAAGTTATACGAGGTGTGTTCAAAGGGGACTTTCAATTTCAAATTTTCAAATTTTCGATTATCTTCAGTTTTGGGAACAAAAAAGTCACATGGCCAAATCCGGTGAATATGGTGCGAGGCATTATTGGGTGTTGTTTTTGGCCAAAAATCCAAATCCTTGATCCATATTTTCGATACAAAAAACGCCGAGCTCGCAAAACAACTTGTAACTTTACGCCTCTCACAACCAAACAAAAGAGGATGTTCCATTGAAACTGGTACAGATGTTAGGAAGAGTGTACCAATATAACAAAACAAAAAACGATAATCGAAAAATTTGAAATTCGCGAAATTTGAAGAGTCACCTTACTTTTTGAACACACCTCGTATAATAAATATATAAATATAGAATACATATAAAATATAAATATAAGACTTATTAATTTATTAATTCATTTTTTCTTAATATAAACTAAAACTGCTAGAGCATTTAAGCTTCGTCAAACTAAACTTTCTTTCTGGTCATTTTGTATTTGTTTTTGTCTGCGTGCGTGTGTCTGTTAATTTGTTTTGATCGCTTCGTGTGTTTGCCATATATGTTGGTATCTTAAAAACAAAAACAACAATAACAATAACAGTAACAATAACACGATCTGAACGCAGTCAAATTATTATTTATTTACCATTATTATCATAATTCGGTCTGACTTTGCGCTCGGCTTTAATTTATGTTTGGGATTTTGAGTACAAAAAACATTGACAAAAACCACTTTTCTGCGGGGGTTTGACCGGCATTGGAATGCGATGGGAAAAAAACAAAAATCGAAATTTCTAAATAATTTTATTTAAGTCGGAAATACGCCATACAAGTGTCGGTTTATTATATGCAAATTACTTTCGACTTCTGAGATAATTCAGGAATGCATAAAAACGAGAAATGTTGTATTTATATGGCTTAAAAAACCATATTGCTTCATAAAAACATTGTTAGAGTTATGTAAGTTCCTAAATAGTTTTATTTTAATTGAATATTATAGAATATTCTAGAAAGTATTAAGCCATTTAAAAGAAAAAACAAAACCCTATTTTTAATCAGTAACGTTCCATCAAACATGAACATGCTTATCCATCATGATTGGTCAGAAAGTTAGCACGAGACCTTAAAAAAAGCTGAGCTAGCATGATTCTCTAAAATAGTCATCGTTACTTTTTTGTTTTAAACTTTATTTCCTATCTGGGGAATTTATTGGACTCCCGCTTATGAGTTTAGTATTACTATCGGGTGTATTGGCAGACTCTAATTCGATAGGAGATAAGGAGGTAATAATAAACAAATCTGTATTTAAACAAATGTAGTAAAAGAGACGCTAATGTAACTTAGATTGGAAAATAATGTTTTGGGTAACTCTGTTGAGTTTTCTATGAATTACATTCCTTTTGATATTAACAAAGTCTAAGAAAACGACTTGCTTGTACCCACAAAAAAAGTATAAAATGTAAAATCATAACCATGATTTTGAAATTGTTAGAATTTATAAAATTCGAAATTTTTAATCCATTTCATGTTTCACGTACAAGTTAATTAATGGGTTTTTTGGTAATAATTTTTGTGGGGCCATAATAAGTTCTCAAGTAGCCAGCGTTCGTTATCTTGATGGTCCAATCTTAAAGACTGCGTCACGATGACGAAGTTACCGACCTTTGATCACTCCCGAATGAAAGTGCCTTATCTATAACCTTTTCGTAATCGTTACGTTTTTTCTTACTTCCAGATGGGCCTGAATATACCCATGCTGATAGCGAGTAGTCAGACGCTGGACAGTTGGAATACGGCGGGTCAGTACTCGCCGCCGATATCGGGCTCTGGAGGCGGTGGCTCCGATCGTGGAGGAGGTGGTGGTGGAGTGCCACAGCAGCAGTTGCGAGTACCTCTGCCCATGAGCTATCATGGAGGAGCTGGTGGTGGCAGCAGTAGTAGTGAGTTCCAGCAGAGTCCTTTGAAAACCATGGATACCTCAGACAATGAGGATAACAATAATACCAAGGAAGATGTGGCAGCGGCAACAGCATTGGGTCAACTGTCCGCGAAGGTGGAGCTACGATCGCCAGCGGGCGGTGGTCCTGGGGGAGGTGGCTCAAGCAGTAGGGAAGCCAACGATCCAGCCAGCGATCCCATTAAATCCGATCGAACCCTGAGCGAAGCCGGCAGCAGTCCCATACCGAATACCAACATGCACGAGGCGCACAAGAATCACCTGCTTAACAGTCCAGTCGGAGGAAGAGCTGTTACCCCCAGGCAGGCGCACGAGCAGATGCACCATCATCCACACACGCAGCAGCACCACCTGCAGCAGCAGCAACAACAGCAGCAGCAGCAACTGCAACAGCAACAACTACAGCAGCAACATTTAGCAGCAGCTCAGCAGTTGCATCATGGCCATGAGGAACTCGACATCAAGCAGGAGCTAGTCGACTATTTCCATGGCCAAGCAACTGGCGGCGGTGTTGGCCCTGCACCACCGCCACCACCCGAATCGCATCGTTCCTATAGTTCAGCGGGCGAGGAGAGTCGACTTCAGTTGGCGGACATGGCCCAGGATCTGCGGGTCGCTCAGGCGAAGGCCAATTTTGGAGCTTTTGTTCTGCCACCCAGAGGTAGCGATGCCAGCACACCCGCGATGCCTTTAAATATGCGAAAACTAACTGGTGCTGGGAGTGCGGGTCATATGCTAATGAATTCGCTGCTTGGTTCGAGAGAGAGTATGTCGGATGGCGAGGAAGCCGATCCGGATAACGACGAGGCCACCGAATCGGCCGCTAGTCCCGGACACATCAAGAGCAGTGTTTCCGCCCAGGCGGCCGTTGCAGCCTCTGCTTTTTACGCCGAGTCGTTAAATCGAGATGATTGCGATTTTATTGGTTCGAATGTATCCCTTAAACTGAGAACCATGGATCGCACCCAAAGGATCATTGCGGAGAAGCTAATAAGTGAGGTGCTGTACTATGGTCAGTTCAATGAGCTGGAACGCTCCGCGCGGATACAGCCCAAGTGACAGTGGCGCCCCAAGAAGTGGACGACGGCTCCAATGGGTAACGGAAGTGGTGGGGCCTTGGGTCTGGGCATCGGTGTGGGTCTGAGCAGGATCAGGCTGGGCAGGAGCCTCCTTGCCCCGCAGCATGGCAAGTGAATTCCATTTGAAATAGTCAACAGATATAAAAAACAGAAACCAATACAGAAAACAGTACAACTTATTTTTAGTTTGGCCAGGATCGGGGTCACCACTTGTACAAAGCTTGGCAGATAAAAGTGGCAGCGTTACTTAGGCGGAGAGAGAGTGGAGAAAGGGGAGACGAAAGCAAAGAAGAGCTGGGAGAAAGGTACTTATTATAGAAGAGGGAGAGATGAAGGTGTTTTTTTTGTTTTAGAATTTCAAAATTAAATCGTTTTTAATGTCCTGCAAAGGCTTGTTAAAGGAATAAGATTTGAAGAGTAGAAAATAAAATAATAAATAAATAAACTGTCACAATGTCACAATTTGAATAGTTTTTAAAAATTTTGGTTGACAAACTTTCATCCAGCATCTCTCCCTGAGTTAAAATACAAAAAGGAAACATAAAACACAAACCAAAGTTACTTTCTATTCTGTTCGCGAAGGGCTGCATGCTTTTGTGTCCACAACTTCAATATTAAACTAAATAAAATACATAGATACTAGATAGGTTAGAATGGGTCTGGAAAAATGGGGTCAACGATACGCCTGAGACATCTAACTAGCAGAATCTCAGTATTACTTATAAAATACACTTTACATAGATAACAGGATTAACAAGAAATAATAAGGATATGAATCAAAGCATTTGCCATAGATCGATTCCTTGGGGCCGATCGTCCACTTCTGGGTGTTAACTGCCCGTCATTTTGACCTCGCTCTAGAAAAGAAAAGAAAAGAGTAAGAAAAACTTATCGCAAAGACAAGGAAAAGCGGCTGCTAAAAAGTCAAAGCTCCAAGTTTGGGCACCACTGAAAAAACTCAAGTTCCCGAATTGCTAAACCTAAACCGTTGAGAAGAGCACTTGTGTAAGAACCTATATGTTTTCTATATATATCTGCATATGGGTATATGTATATGTAAATGGATTAAAAATATATAATATATATATATCATTGTACCTTATTTTGAAACAGAGATGTTTTCTTAGTCAATTAAGTCTGGTCGTCGAAGAGTCACCAATCCAAAACCCAACAACTGAAACAAACCAACAAGCAACAACAGCAAACTTTTACCTATATTATATACAAATACTGTCGTCACTAGTTCGTTAAAGAAACAACAACAACAAAAACAAAAAGCAAAAACTTATTGTACATTTTCGTGTTTATTTTTTTAGGTCCTAATGATTTTTGCATAATATTTAAGTAGTTTTTATTTTTATATGCAAAGCAAAGCAGAGCAAAAAACAGAAACATTGAATTAATTTATATGAATATATATAGATATATATGTATATGTATATGGTACGTATGTATACCTAATAAAATATGGGCAAATTAGTTAGTCACATAAACGAGAGAAAGAGATAGATGGTTAGTTGAGGATGATGAAATGCAGTTTGGCTTTTGCTGCTGCGTTTTTTAGCCGTAGTTTTTACCTTAGCCTAGAAAAAAATCAAAAGAAAAAACCAACGAAAGTCCAAACTGAATAGAAAAAAGTCATGTGTAAAAAACAAAACTGAAAATTAGTTGTGAATAAATGAATTGTCTATAAAATTAGCGAGAATTTGATTGGCATCGTTGTGCTAGCGTATGTTGGTGTGAGTGAGTATGGAAATTAAACCAAAATTAGTTTTTCCTGAATGTGTAAACAGAAGCTAAAAAGAAAACATAAATAAATGTGTGTACCTATTTGTCTGACAAGCATTGTAAACGGTGTCTTTTTATCTACATTGGTAATCATTTGCTTTACAAAAAGGATAAAATGGTTTGACATTTCAGGATTTAATATTATTGCCAGTTGGGAAACAATTTGAATAAATAGGATATTTACTAGTTAGTCACGGAACTATAAAAACATTTCAAAAATGTTAGTTTTAAAGAGCGCGCCAAGCGTATCGATTTTTTGGATAGTTCGTTATTATCTACATACATTTGACAATTCATTTACTTTATCCCAAAAAGCAGGCAATAAGTTCAAGGTTTCACGAACTGCTGATAGATGGCGTTCTTATATCAAAATGTATATTACACATATTTTACACGACTCAACTACAATTTTTCGGAAAATCAGGATTTTATTTAAAATGACTAAATTATATATAATTAAATTTCGGATGAAATAGTTTAAGGTCAAAAGATGCCTTCTCGCAGGATCTTGTTTAATTTTTACTTGTGAAAAAAACCCAACAAAAAAGTCAAAAAAATAAAACATGAAAAATAATATCACCGAAGTTTTTGGGAAACAATATTATTTTTTGATAAATCATACCTAACTTCACCAATATGATCCTTTAATCCCAAATACTAAAATCCATCCACAAGTTTTCTCGGTTTTACTTAATGTTTTTACTTTGTCTATAATGTTCATCGTTTAATTACACAAAATAAAAATTAAATCGCATGCGTAGTTGGTTTTTGATTGTTTTGTGTTTTGTTTTAGCATATGTTTGTGTTTTGTAACTTAGAAACGTAACTTAAGTGTCTGGCTTAATGAATACAAATAAAATTGGTTATACAATAAGGCTACGTTTTCATTAATCATTAATTAATCAGTTACTCCTTCTATATAATCTGAACGAACGCACACAGGCGCAGGATTCGCCAGGCCGGCGGATCCAACAACAACTGGATATATATTTTGAATTTACATATTTCTTTGATATTTTATTTTCATTTCATTTTATACCGCCGAAAAGATCTTAAAAAAAATGAAACATTTAAAATGTGAAAATATACCAGTAATTTTGTTATATGATTTTCACAGATATCCATAGAATTTGTTTTGTTTTTCATTCATATAACATAAACAAAATGTATTTCATCTTTTTGTTGGAAAAAATGCAAGAGTTTTAAATTTGTGCGCTGCTGTATGTTGGGTCACGTCGTTGGCTTCCGATGAGGCAGATAAATGGGAGTGATGGTCAGCGGCGCTGAGCAAAACGCTGGGATCTTAGAACTCAAAATTGAACGAAGTATTCTGACCACGGCCGGGGCGGCCGCCGTTGAATTGGAAGAACGAGCGGAACATTTGATTAGGATCAAAGTCGGCTAAAAGAACAAAAATAAATAAAATTAATATGAATTTCACAAATCTGTATAATCACATTTTATCTTTACCTTGGTCTTGCTCTTCGATATCCTGTCCGCTGTCGTACCGTGCTTTCTTTTGCGCATCAGACAGAATGGCGTACGCCTCGCCTACCTCCTTGAACTTCAGCTCCTCCTCCTTGCGCTCCTCGGCACTGCTGTTGGCATGTCGATCGGGATGATGGACCAATGCCTTCTTGCGGTACGCCTTCTTAACCTCGTCATCGGTTGCATTGCGTCCGATGCCCAGGATTTTGTAATAATCCTTTCGCTTCGACTTCTTCAGCGCAAATTTGGCCTCGCGCAGCAGTCGCTTGATCTCGGGCGTCTTCTCCAGCTGCAGCGCTGTCTCGTAATCGGCCACCGACTCCTCGAATTTCTCCAGATCATTATAGCACCGGGCACGCAACAGCAGGGCTTTCAGATACTGCTTGTTTAGCTCCAAAACTCGATTGCAATCGGCCACAGCCTCTCGCAAGTTGCCAATCCTTGTGTTAACCAATGCCCGATTGTAAAGCAGTTTCGAATTGATATCCTTGTTGTGCTCGTCGATCTTTAAGGCGTCCGTGTAGATGACATGTGCTTCGCGATAGCGACCCGATTTAAATAACATATTGCCGTTCTCTTTCATCTCCTTGAGCTGCTTGCACTTGCTGCGCATCTGCTTGGACTTAAAATGGTCCGGATCAAGGGTCAGAGCGCGCTCAAAGTGCAAAATGCCCTTCTCCAGGTTGTCGGTATAGTACAGGCACAGTCCCCTCACGTAAATCGCATCCGCCGAAGTCGTGTCCAGCTTCATTACACCCACTGCAATGTCCAGGGCTTCATCACAACGTCCCAAAAACGCAAGGCACTCAGCCTTAAGAAGGCGATATCTACAAAGTTAATGATGGTAATTAGTTGGTTTCTACAATAATAATTTGATAATTAACTTACCTCAAACAAGCGGGTGCCATTTTCAAGGCACTGTCCAGGTAAAAGACAACATTGCGGTAAGCCTTTGTGTCGTAGTTGGTCTGAATGGTGGCCTCCAGTTGGCGCAACTTTTGGGCCGCTGCCTCTTCACCACTAACAGCCGTGCTCTGTGAATTCAGCTCGTTGACCATTTTGACCGCCTGTTCCGTACCAATGATATCGCCCAAAGCCAGACAGCACTTGGCTATCCGGACGTAGGCCTTTTCGAAACCAGGATCGATGCGGATGGCGTGGCGGGCATCGGACAGGGCGCTATTATAGTTCAGCAACATCATGTAGCAGGCAGCCCGATTTCCATAGTATGCCGCCGAGTCCGGACACAACGATATGGCATCAGTGTAGAGCTTGAGTGCATTCTGATAGTTTTGCGCCTTGTATTGGTCGTTGCCCAGTTTCTTTTTCTCTTCGGCAATGCTGCAAGTAAAGAGCAAGACAGACAGTTAGAGGGGGGTAAAACAATTTTCTTGGTCAATCCTTGGGGCTTAGCTCTCAGTGCAAAAAAAAAAAGAATCGGTCCTTTACATAGTCTACATAATTTGAATTTTTAATTTCATGTCGTCGTCGTCGTCGTCAACTGAGGCGAAGTAACTACCGCGGGGCAAAGTCGCCTGCTCAAGAATAAAATCTACAAAAACGGCCAGTAAAAAAATGGCACAACGAAAAGCAACAGGAAGTAATCCGCTTGCTGTGGCCCAGACGTCTTTTCAAAACGCACAGTGACACGAGAATTGGATGGAAAGCGATGCGGAAAATGCATTTTCATTTAAAGATGGATAAAAAGATTAAAGTTTATTTATATACTAAAGTATTTTAATGGCTAATATCCAGAAAAATTTAATTAAAAGTGGAATTACATTAATTTATATTTTAATTTAAGTTATACCATCTATTACTATGAAACCCATCACATTACAAATCCTTTCACATTCGTGAGCTGCCCATCAAACTAAAAAATCAATAAAACATTAATTACGATAAAGATAAGCTTTAAATACCAACATTAATTTAAAAGACAAGAGATAAGAGCAAAAAAACCGGAACATTTTTTGTATTCAAATGCTTTTACCGCAATTAATAATTCAGCTCGTTAAGAACATCCTGGCTGCCCGTTCAGTTTCCACTCCCATTCACCGGCTTTTTCCATACCATTTTTAGCACACTGTCACTCCCCACTCCCTACTCCGTCACTCCGATTTTCCATTTGAAGGAAGTGCAACAACCTGCCCCAAGCTCAAATGGGCCAAGAAATTATGGCATCACAATGGCCGCCAATAGGGCGACACTAATGCGGACGCCAAAGAATCCCGAAAGCCAAAGAAATTCCCTATTTCCACAGTCACAGCCACAGACCCACATCTACATTCACCCACTTGGAGTTGTGCCAGCCAGCCAGGCAGTCAGGCAGTTAGTCAGGGTATTTACCGTACTGAGAGAACACTGTCGGCAGTATTACAAGGGGGCATAAGTGCTTTATGGCTGGCTCGTTGTTGTTGTTCTCGATTTTTACTCGGGCTGTTTGTTATTTATTTGCTTTTGGTTTCGATTTCCTTTCTGCCTATTTATTTTCACATCTGCGTTGCATTAAAAATACATTCAGATATTACAATTATTGAAGGCTTTTACCTTTTGCCGAGAATATTCTGTGAATTTCTTAAATTTCTGCTTGATCGGTGCTAGCAGTAGTTTGATAGAATGTTTCTTTTCAATTTCAGAGCAGAGATGGAGAGACTTTTCACACAATTTCAAATTAAGCAAGTAATAAACATAGTTATTCGTCAGACTTAAACATCTAAAAAAAAACAATCTACATAGTTTTCTCACTCCCTCATCACTTATAAAACCATGGTTATGGGAAATATGTGAGAATTGCTTGCGCATAAGATACGGCGGGCAAACAAAAGATGTTAATTACTACTAAAAAAGAATCATTTGCATTGCTCACGTACTTTTTTCTCTTGTCTCTGCAGCAGACAAATAGAGAAAGGGCGGCTAGTGGGCGGTTGGTTAGTTGGTTTGGCTTTTTTTTTCAAGTGCTCAGCACAAAACTTTTAATTGCTGCCATAACTTGCCAAAGCGGTCGCGGCCCGAACCACAAATGGGGCCAAAATGGGGGTTTCGGATATCTTAGACGGAGAACGCGAATGAATGAATAAGGGCGGCGGCAACGGCAGCGGCTGCAGCAGCACTCCAGTCAACAGCAGCAGTTTGCATAACAATTAGAGAAACCCATAAAAGTCAAAAATTCGCTTGCGCTTGATTGGGCAACATTTTAGAATGCCATTTGTTAGAGCCTCCCAGCCGCAGCACGAAGACAGCCCCTTCAGCGCATTTCCACCGCCCAAAAAAGTAGGCAACGTGGTTTGCATTTCCAATGCAACTTCAATAAAAAAGGAGACGTGGAAAGCTTCAACAGACGTTCGCGAGAACGTTTAAAAAAAATAGCTAGCTGATTTAAATTAAGTAGTGGAGAAAGGTGGGTGAAATGCCTGGCACGCCCAAAAACATGAAAGCCCGGGCTAGATAAATAAGGCACAAAGGGGAACCGCCGCCGCTGCTACCACCTGAATGGCACAGGAAAAACAGAAAGGTAACAAAAAATGGTAAACGGAAAGCGAGGAAAAGAAGAGAACCAGCAAAATGCAAGCAGGAGAATGAATGCAAAGCATGCAATGCAAATTTAACCAAGTATAGATTATATTTGCGGTCAGTATAATAGCCCTACAAATCAAAGTTTACTAGGGGGAGATCGCTTTGTTATAATATTTATTATTATTGGTTATCACACAGCTTTACAAAGAAGCACTGCTTTTTATGTTCCAATTATGTTTTATGTTTTATTTGCTTTTGCTCTTTGAAAACATTTTAATTTATTTTTAAAACGAACTATATAACTAGATAGTTATGTTGATCAAACCAACAATTTACGTTAAAAAGGATTATAGAGTCTGTTTAATGAAATTTATCATCGAAAGTTTTAGATTCAGTTTCTTTATTGGTACTTTGTATTTCGAAAAAAGGACGAATTTTTAAAGGGATTTCCATCTGTAATCATGAAAGCTAAAAGTACAAGCCCTCCCGCTTGATTCTTATTAATGAGTAATGATCCCATTAATCATATTATCACTTAAATAATTTTTATTATTTTATCGGTATCACTAGAATACTGACCCCGACTGTGTGTACGTGTTGGTCTGCATGTGTGAATGCCTGCAGGTCACAGCAAAGTTCAATGCGCGATAAGCGAAGTCAATGGTAGAAGAACATTCGAGGAATGTTATGTGCCAGTGGGATGGGCGGCGATGGGATAGTGTGAGTTGCTTGGAATAATCATTCTCTCATGAATATGCATGCGGATGGGGTGGAAAAGGGGTGAAAAAAAAGGGGGGTCATGTGATGACAAAACTTTTCGCACAGCCAACGACGATGGAAACTTGGACGCCGTGTGACATGTGCTGCTGGAATCATGCAAAGTAGATTGTCAGGGTGTCAAATCTATCAGTTAACTGAAGCGATAGCTTGGCGACGCACAATTGCCACAGTGGGACCACTCTTGAGGCTCGAGTAGTTTTCTGCTAGGAAAGTTTTACACTCTTCTTGATTACTTTTCAAAACATTTACTTAAGTTTTCCCCTGCGGTGAAACTTAGACTTTATAAAATCTTTAGATAAATCACAGTTTTACGGGTATGTTGGCAGAAATTTTACACACATTTTAAAAATAATGGAAAGATACACTTTAGTTTCGAACAAAAAAATATACTCAATTTTAAGTAAGCAGGACATGAACAAATGTTAAAAAAAATCAATTATTTTAAAATATTGTAGAAAAAGAAGTTTACATCTCGGAGCTTATAAAGATAACATTAGTTTGTTGCAGAGTTAAAGTTTTAAAACCAAACTTGGACTAAAAAAGTGATAACTATTTAATCGCATTGAGGTACAACTTTTCCTAAAATCCAATAGAAAAGAAGAAAAACTTTTATTAATTCCAATAAAAAGAAAATGTAGTTCACTCCCGAAACTTTTGTCATCAAATTTAACCAAGTTAAAATAAAACTTCACAAGCACCAAAAATATACTTCAAAATTTAACATATCTTCTCTAGTAATTTCCGCACAAACTTTTCCGTCATATATCAAACTTCCCAGTGCACTGCCATTTGCATTCCATTAGCATCCTGTCATATCAAATTGGCTTTGACAACCAAGTTGCAACAGCAACAGCAACAAAATAAAACCAACTCTCATTTTATTCGGCATTTCAACTTACCGCGGCAGAAATGTAAATTCCTCCGAGCTCATATACAATTTATTGAGCATCGGATAGTGTGGAAGATTCAGACTTTTAGGATTATTACTTTTCGGCATATGAAAGCCGACCGATTTTAAACACCAATCATTAAGCTGCCAATCAAGTGGCTATATTATTGTTACGATCTTCTATAAACAACTAATGCGAAAAAAACTACAAAAATAAGTGGCTATCAAAAGACTATTTTAGCGAACACGTCGTTATAGCTGGTGGTCTCTGGCAGCCAACGGAAGCGACTGATGTTGATGCTGCTGCTGTTTTGCTGATGTTGCCGCCGTTCTGCCTGCATGTTGCTGCTGCTGCTGCTGCTGGCGATGATTTTAATGCAACGGCACGTTGAGAAGCTTGCAACCGAGAACCAAAAGTTACGAAGGCAAAAATACGACCATGTTGCCGGCATGACAGTAAGAAAACGAGAATATTTAAAATAAGAACAGCATAAGAAAACAATTTTAAATAATATGTAAACATATATTCCGCATTTTTAAGATATAATATTAAAAATATATAAAAAAAAAAGATTTTAAGTTACAAAATTCAATCTTATATTCAATTATTTTTAACAGAATTATGAATAAAATTAAAAAAAAAAAACTATATATTTTAATATTATTAATATTGTATTCATGGTCCTAGTAAACTAATAAATGCAGCGAAGTTTGCTTTTTTGCATACACTGTGCCTGCAGCGAGAGACAACCTCAGGAGAGAGAATAGAGAACCCATTGCAGTGTGCAGAGCGCATGTGAGAGAGTAAGGATTGGTGAAAGGGGGCAGGAAATGAAGTGGGTGGTAAAAGCCTCTCTGCAGGTGGCTTTAACGATACGCCAGACAATGCCACTTGCCATCTCACAGCCATTTGTTGGTCAATAAGAATAGGGAATGTTACAGAAAATTCTAAGTGGAAATATCAAATACCCTCAAATTAAATTATTTTAAAAAAGGAATTATATTAAAAAAGAATTTGCCAATCAAATAAAATTATTGACAAATATAATCCCCTTGCCTACATTTGAGATTAAAAACTGTGAAAATAAAAATAAAGAAGTGAAACTAAACGTGTCCTAAAATTTAAATGTTAATGGTAATATCATTTTTATGTATTAAAATTGAACATATATCACATAATATATTTATTTAAAATCGACTGCAAACTATCATAAAAAGTAAAAATGAAGCTTAAGCTCTAAGTTATTCAGCCACCAAGTCAATATTTTATAGTCTCCTTCCTTCATGGAAAACTCCTACAAATTCCACTTCAGTTAACGCTGTGCAGTCAACAAACCCTCTGCGAAAGCGCATATCAAATAGTTTACCCGTTTACCCATCACAACACGCTTAGGGAGGCATAGAAAAGTGGGCGGAGAAGCGGGCAGCGGACATGACCTGCCACAAGTTGAAATTGCATGCCACAGCCGAAGAACCGAACGGCACACAGATACTTGAAGTAATACAGTGAAACATTTCTAAGTAGGATTTACTCTTCTTTAATTTAGTATTAAATGGTTTAAGTTTACTTCAAGACTCAACCTTTTTATCACTTAAAAAATGATTATTTACATTTATACCCACAAATATTACATAGTCAAGTTAGCCATGTTCCACTGTTGTATAGTGATTTACGTGGACCACGCACAGTAGGTCAATGCGGGCCCTGCACTTGTGTTTGTATTTGTTTTTGTGTTTGCCCCCAACTGCGTGAACCGGAAATGCTGTGCAGACATAATGGCGGCCGAAAATAAAGGGAGCGAATAGAACAAAAACACTTTTGGGCGAAGAGCCAAAGCCGTTTGGGCTTAAGTGAATAAGGAGAAGAAGTTTTCAATAAATAAAAGAAAAGCTAGCTTAAGAATGGGTAAGAAACTAAAGGGAAATGTTCCAGGCAGAAGGTATTACAAAGTTAATGAACCCAGTCTAAGAGAGTCGGTTGTAAAGTTTAAGCCAAATTGTTGGAGTTGAAAAGTTTCCAAGGGGGAGATAAATAAATGAGCAAACATTTCGATGAAAAATGCACTGCAAAAAATATTGGAAACAGTAAGATTTCAAAGATTTTGACAAAACTTTTATATGAAAAGAAAAATTCAAAAAATACAAACTAACTCAAAAATACAAACTAATTTTAAAGATAAAATTAGTAGAAAGTAATCGTACTTAATAAATTATGGCTAGCAAAAAGTGTTCAACAAATTACGCCCTTTATAATTTTGTAGTCAAGAAAAGTTTTTCCCTCAGTGAAGATGACAAGTGCTTGATATCCATTGTCTGCAAAAGTGTGGGTTAAGAACTAATACAAACAATATAAAATACATAATTGATTGTTGTCTCACAACCGCCCCCACCATCACCACAGCATCATCATCATCATCACGCCATCATCACCATCGTTATAGAACACTTGCATATGGATGAGCTGCTGTTCTATTGACACTTGCCTCAATTGAATTTATGGTCCCCAGTTTTGGGTCGATGTCCGACCCATTATTCGATGTGTTAGCTTAGGGAGGTGGTAACCGGGGAAAACGGTTAGTTTCTGCCAGTTGTCAGTTTGTTTGCTATTTATGGCACACACAATACGTAATAAAAATGTACACGTACATATGACATCGGGATTTATGACGATGGGGAATGTTTGTTTTTAACTTCATGCGACATATCTATTAGATACGTGCCTAAAGTCCGATCGAATTGGATATTGACTAAAGCAGAGTGTGCCAATTAGATAAGTTGTGATTAGTTGCAATGGGATTTGAATATGATAAACTTCTAATAACATTTTGGTCAGTTAAATAAAATTAGTGAATAAAAAACATGTGTGTAATTTCCAACAAGAAACTAATTTTACATTCTCACATTCGACACACAAAAGAAATACCGGAATGTCACACAATTTGGCCAGAATGCACATAGTAAATTTGAAATTTTCTCCAAAGAAAACAAACCGTAAATCATCAGCCAGGAAAAGCGTTTTCCCTTGACACAAAGTGGCCCATAAAAATATGACCAACGAGCAGCTAAATTGCGTCTCCAAACATATAATTTTAACTATCCCAAAGGAGGAGGTGGTGGTTGGCATTCACAGACAGGAGCACTCCACACACCGCTGCTGGCCTATAATTCTTGACCGAAAATGCATTTTGGGACTACTGAGTTTTCGGTCTGGGATTGTGGTGGTTCGAGTTACCCATGTGAGTCATTTGTATGCCTGCAACTGCAATAAAATGCATGCAAAATTTAATGCCACTGCAATTTAAAACGCAATCTGCACGCCCACAGCTACTGCTACTGCAACAAAAATTGCAACTGCAACAGCAACATGAACAGCAGATACGCCAACAACAATGCCGGGGCATAAAAACATTTATGTCGGGGCAATAAACGACACACCCAACACGAAAAAAATAGCAGAAAGCTAAA
Organism: Drosophila eugracilis; assembly: GCF_018153835.1. NCBI lineage: Eukaryota > Metazoa > Arthropoda > Insecta > Diptera > Drosophilidae > Drosophila > Drosophila eugracilis. The sequence continues at coordinate 1,952,278 of NW_024571981.1, read as the reverse complement.
AGACAACACAAAAACCAAAATTATAGTGCGGTAGCAATGCATTGTACATATTTTCCCCATGCTGCACTTTTTTTTTTTTGTAATATTTTTTGTTTTTTCTTTTTGGATAAGAATTTGCGCCGGCGACCTCAATGTGCCATATGCCAAAGCTTTGCTACCCAAAAAGTTGGGGCCAACACATGTGCCAAGAGACCCAAAAGAGACCCCCTAAATGCTCTCCTAGGAGAAAGGACTGAAGCCAGAGTGTAAAGTGGCCGAGAGGCAATGCATTTGGCAGCCCAGTTGGGCTCTGACATTTTAAAGAGATTGAGAAATGTCGAAAAGATTTTGCGTTCGCCTGCTGCTTTTTGGTTTTGGCATACAGAGAAAAATATCGATGTAAATTAAAGGTTATATTTGAAAAAACAAAAAGATTATATTCCTTATTATACACAATATTAAGAGTGGGTTAAACAAATAACGTTGACTTAAAGTTCTTAATTGTTGTCATCCAACGAATTTTGTTAAAGTTTCTCTCAGTATATTGCTGCTATTTTCTTTTTTTGCCTTGATCAGATTGGTCAATGCTCTTTGCTGGGTCTCGACAAAAAAAGTGTGTGAAGGGCAAAGGCTGGCAGAAAAGTCTAAGTAGTGAAATGAATCATCTAATGACTAGATACAGTGTTGCTCATTTTTAAAATAGTATTTTTTGTTGTTAAAAAGTAGCATCGCTTTTACTTTAAAAAAAAGTAATCTAAAGTAACTAATAGCAGGTAATAAAAATCCATTTAATTTAAATAAATGTATATCTGACATATTTTCTTGAGTTTTACACAGTTAGAAAACCACATAACCAAGTTGTTATTGTCCCATTGTTTCTTGTATTTTATCTAACGCTTATCACAATGTCTATTTATAGAATACTTGTGTAGAGTTCCAAAATATTGATGAATTGGTTTTCAGTGGAAATATGTCTATATACCTTAACAAGTTTCTTATCATAATTATATGGATTTCGTTCAAGTATTCCAAGAAACGTATCATTAAATTCGGTTAAGCTGCTTTAACGTTCTTCCTTTTTAAAAGGAAATATAAAGCCTGTACTATAGCAAAATTTTTCTTTGATTTTTAAAACTTATCGGCCATATTATTCAACCCATTTCAATGTCTGATTGTATCAATTGATTTTCAATTTCAACGCCTCTGCACGTGGCGGCTGTGAGACAGAGAGGTGAAGTGAGAAACCGCGATAAATGAATATGCAAAAAGACATCAGACGACACCCAAGCACACAAAAGTATATATAAAGACGCACCCGATTCGAGTGCAAAATATGCACACAGTTGAGGTCAAAATAATAATACTTTTCGCATATAAAAAATTTGTATTGTTTATAAATTCTTTACTCATTTCTTTAAAACATAAAAAAATTAATACTACTTACAAATAAGTTTAATAGTTAAAGTTGTTCGAAATCTAAAAATATTTATCCAAATCAAAAATATAAATCTTGTATTTCATACGAAGTGTACTATTAATTTGACCTCAGCTGTATGTTTAGATGGGTCAACGTTGTTTTATTTTTGGTTCCTTCTGTACTTTGGGTTCCGATTTAGTTTAGCATTTACTCAAGTGCGAAAAGGCAACTTACTATAACATTTTGTTTAGCTCGATAACTGGTCGTTGAGGTTTTATATGGATAAAGTTGGCTATTCCTTTTGATCTAACTGGAATATTTTTGTCCATATAGAAAGGGATTTGATCGTTGAACTTAAATTTCCTCTGTATTTACGCCGGTTCTTCACCTTATTTCGGGGTTTTCATTCGATTTCGATTTAAGGCACTTTATGCTTGTCACAAAGACTAAAGCTCAATTTGATCGTATTATTGACAACGAAAATTTGTAATTTTTTTACACAGAAAAGAAGACAAACAACTCAAAGCGAAACTTCTCATAGGCTTTGTTTTCTTTATTTATTTAGTAATTTTCCCTTTTCCGCGATTTTTCACAATTTTTGCGAAGAGCGCGGAAAACGACGTCGATCGACGCACTGCTGCAACTCGCGACTGAGTGGGCAGATCGTCGATCCTATCCCCTCGATGATCCCCTCTGCCAACAGCGACTGCAACGCAGCCAAAACATCTGACACTGAGAGAATTAAGAGAGGTGAGATAGTAAGCAGAGTGAGAGAGCGAGAGAGTTGAAGTGAGAGAAAACGAGCGCCTCATCAAATAGATTTTAGCAAACTGATAATTAAAGGGGAATTATGCTTGTGTGAACAAATAAAACTTAATTAGGGTCATGTTAAAGAAAGATGATTAAAAATATTGCAAACAAAATGAAGCAAAAAAAAATAAAAAATGAGTAAATGATTTAAAAATATATTTTATTTAATTAATAATTGTATAAATGTTTCGAAAAACAAACAAAAAATTAGTTTATGCTTAAGAACGTAATATTTATTTTCAGTAATTTATATGTTTTCTTAAACTTTTCCTCAAAATCATTGAAAAGTTGTTGCACTCTCTTTTCGCTCGTCTTCCTCAATTCAATTCGCTTTGTTTCTGGTAAGCAATTTTTTATTATTTTCTCCTTCTCTGGACAATTTTACTTCCCGTTGTTCAAGAAAACACACATTGATATAAACACCGATCTATAGCGACCATATAGCAGCAAAGTGAAGGCGTGTCGTGTAGATTTTGAATGAGACTTGGGACAAGAGATCGTCTGTTGGCTGTCAAGTTTTAATTAATGTTTTATAATAAAACCAAAAATGGCAAGACAACAAAAAGGGACGGGAAGAAAGTTGCGGTTTTATGAAAAAGTCTCGAATAATGATTCGGGGAATATGAGAATGCAAAAAGAAACCACAAGCTGTAGCAAACACATGATCCAGTTTACTATCAAATTGGGGCAAATCCAATTGTAATTTAGTGCACATTCCGTGGCAACAAGTGAATTGCATGGCAATTGCAATTGAAACCTGCAAAGACAAACAAAAAAAGCAGCTACCAAAACCAAGTGAAAGTCCAGACACAAAGCAATTAAAACCACCGCCATAATGAAGGCGAAAATAGTAAAGAAAAGAAAATGAATCAACAAATTGAAAAAAAGCTTAACATTTCCCAGTGAAATAACCTAAGATAAAGTTTGTGGCTTATACAGACAATACCTCAAACCAATCTCCATAAAACTGTATATATAGATTTCATTACTTGTAGTGGCTTTCAAACTGCAATGGCGCCATCTAGCTAGTGCTAATTTACAAGCTGCCAACACCTACAGTTTTAAACTGAAAATGGAAATTGCTTTTCCCCACCCAAAGGCACTCTCTATATCTCTATAACTCTCTTGGTGTCTACACTGTAAAAAAAACTTTAATTTTATAGCAAAAACCATTTTATTATTAAGTCAACTTAAGATTACTTACTTTTGAGTTACAAATTACAATGGTCAATTAGATTTTAAGAGCAGGTTAAGGGGCTCTTTAGAAACCAGACTGCCTTCATTTTCTTCCCATGTAGGATATACGGTGTTTCAAAAGGGTGCTCTCAAATTGAATTTCAAATTTTCGATTATCGAAACCTTTAGGTAACGAGGTGTGTTCAAAAGACTTTTCAAATTTCAAATTTTCAAATTTTTCGATTATCTTCAGTTTTGGGAACAAGAAAAAGTCACAGGCCAAATCCGGTGAATATGGTGGCAGGCATTATGTGGTGTTGTTTTTGGCCAAAATCCAAATCCTTTGATCCATATTTTTCGATAGCAAAAATCGCCGAGCTCGCAAAACAACTGTAACTTTACGCCTCTCACAACCAAACAAGAGGATTTCCATGACTTACAGATTGGGAGAGGTACCAATATAACAAAAAAAAATAAAAAAATTTTAAATTTTTTTAAATTTTAAAATTTCCTTTTTTTTGAACACACCTCGTATGTAAAAACTAGCTTCAAATTCGCTAAAGGCGGCAGACTTGCTAAACTGGCTTCCAGATTCGATCCAGACAGATAAGGGAAGACAACCCAAGAGTCTCTCATGGGTAGCAGATGACAGCTGCCTAAGCTTTTTGACATGATCTACGAAAGATCGGGTTTTTTACTACTGTTGGGAGGAAAATTGAGCAATTTTTCAATGCTTTTAACTAAATGTTTGCGATATGATTAGACTTGAGTGGCAATTAATATAGTTTCCGCCGATAAAGTAGTTTATTGAAAAACATACAAGTAATAGTTGTAATTCATTTGATAAATAAGATATAAGCTTTCTTAATAAACTTTTTTTCTCTACCTCACTTTCTATATTCCCTCTAACCTTGTCCCATCATTCAAACTTGTTGCCAATTCATACATTCGCACACTTCTCCAGACATAAAAAAAAACATTATATAATCTTAAACTCAATTGAAAAATTACCGGACCAAAAAAATTTAATACGCGCTTGCCCCCACGTCTTAGGAATTACGTAATTTTAAGCTATTCTGCTATTGTCTTCAAGTGAGGTCCACTTCAAAGAAACCCACAAACATCCGCTTGCAGTTTCTCGAAACTATCAAGTTCTTTCATATTGAAAATCATAAAACAGTTTCTCCCATGCTACTGATTTTTCTAATGTTTCTTTTTTGCCTTTTCGACTATTATGTTCTTTTTCTAGCCTCGTGTCGAATCAATAATTTAATTGACCCACTTTGACCGGAGTCGAGCAATAACTTTTCGAGGGTTACGTAGTTTGAGGCTAATTGCCTGAAGTTATAGTTGGCCGAAAAGTTTAGCCAAAGCAATGGCAACATTGAAAATAGAGGGAAAAGTAAGCGGAAAGCTAAATTTGGGTCGAAACGTCTGCAGTGAGAGAGTGAGCAACTTTGTTAATGCTAAATAGAACAAAGTGCTGCCAAAACTGTGCTTAAAAAAAAAACATCCAAAAGCAACAGTTTTTGCATTGCAAGGGTGTTAGTAATTTTAATTATTTGAAAGAATGTAAAACTAAGCAAACCAAGTGATAAACAAGTTGATAAACAAGCATTGTTTATTTTTCTTAATACAAACTTTATCTGTAATTCTATTATGACCTATTACTGACCTAAAGTAAATTTTAAAAATCAAACACTTTTATCAGTTATGTTCATAGTTTTCTTATCAGCTCTTCCAGGCAAAGCCTTTTTGAAATGCTGTAATGCTCAAAACGTGAGAACGCCTAATCACCACCGTTCAGTAATAAACAAGAGTCACTGTTAAAAACTAACTTTTTCTCTTTTGGGTGATTTATAGACTTGGTTAAACTACGAGGTTAAGGCTGTTCTAAGATTATAAGAGTTTGACATTTTTTTTGCGGGCGTATAAAGTGCTAAATACATTTTTTTAGCAGCAGTAATTCAGCTGATTGATTGCTTTTTGGATACCAAAAATCGTGATTTCTTCATGGCCATAAACGTTAACACAGTTATCTAGCAATGGGGGAAGAATTTAAAGACTTGTGCTAACCATAGCCATAAGAAAAATTATCATAATTATTTTAAAAAAATTTTGATTTTAAATTTGTGTGCAGTAAACCTACAAACGATGTTTTCATTTTTTGCAATTATGCTGGATTACATAAAAGGCTTCCCTCTGACCTTTTGTTGGCACACCCAAACGACCTTGAACTTGACTGGGCCAAAATGTCGAACTTGATATCTATAAATATGTAACAGAAGGGACTGCTTTTTTTTTAACAGTATGCAAACAAAATCAATAAGGTGAAGCTGTAACCTTTTTGCATCAAAATAAATTGAAATTTCCCCATTTATCGAGGTCGGCATTTCTAATTTATCAACAGGTTGACTCATAGTAGACGTGCAAACGGGTTCCCTCATCATCTGCTCTTCCCATCGTCATCATCAAGTTTCCAAGTAAGTGCAAACAACAAAAATCATATTAAACGTCTTTTTCCCCCCCTTGGAGATGAGTCATTTTGGCCAGACAAGAGAAATTTTTCCGTTTTTTTGTCCAGTCCTTGAACTCTAGATGCAAAATAAAATTACTAATGGAAATTAGAAAAACGTTTGAAGGCCCGAAAGGCAACATATTTATTTTTTACTTTGCGCTTGGGTTCATTCACATTAAGTTTATTTTGGCCAACTTTTTTCGGTAGCGTGTGTAGGTTGCCCCCAAAAACTTTTGGCATTGTCTTTGTTTCTGGTCTTTTGGCGATGACTGTACTTGACTTTGAAAGTTGATCAGTAGATACGTCTGAGCTCAGTTACCAATTAAACGCCTGGTGAATGACCATGCAAATCTTATCTATCTACAATGGATTTTTTTGTGTATTACTTGTGATTACTCATGGAAACCAAAAAGCAAGTGACGCACAATCCTGCGGAAACAACGTAATAAACAGCAAAACAAATGCACAAAGTCTATCAAAAGCGCATAAACACCAAAAATAAACTCGATTTTCCAAATATATTTTAGTTTTCCAGCTACAGTGCTTTCGAGTGTCAACTTCGATTATCTAAAAACACGGAAATAAATAAAATGACGTGTATTTAAATGCAAATGGTAATTTTAATCAATTGTTTTCCGCGTAGCTTTTTGTGTGGAAATAGCATGAGAGAAAAATAAACGCAAATGAAGCGTGGCGAAGACAAATTTATAACTGTTTATGTTGGTAAATTAACAAAATGGTGCGCAATTTAAATGTTTATGTTAAGGTTAAGAGTTAAGAGCTTTAAGAGGCAAAACCATATGAGATTTAAATAGGGAATTTTTTGTTTATTTCCAGCTGACTACCAGTGACTGGTAAACTGTAACTTAAATGCAAGTTTGTGAAATCAAAAAGTCTTGAATTTCAAAATTTAACGTGCCCACACAAACTTACACACATACAGAGGGACATTGAAAAACAATGGGCGGCAAACAGAAAGTAAAACCAGTTCCCAACAAGAACTAAACAAAGCGCACATAGCAACAACAAAGACTTTACAGTAGAAACATGCTATCTTAACCATGACTAATATTCCTTGTATCTACACGAGTTTGATTTAAATGATTAAATTCATTATAGTTTAATTAGCAATCTATACAATTTTAAAATAAATTATGTACAAAAAGATATTTTTTACAGAATATCTACTGTAACTGCAGGGCGTTTGCGTTGGCGTCGCTGACGTTGTTGTATCTTATTTTTTCTATATTTATTTGCTACGTTTGGCTGCTGCCCATGACCATGATCAAATGGGTGCGACAAGGAGGGGGAATGCAACAGAGGCAGGTTGGGACGGAGTGGGACAGAGGCAGAAAGACCCCGGGCAATAGAGATTACATAAAACAGCAATGCAAACACATACTTTAACACCTTGCTGTTATCTCACAGTTTGGAAACGACTGCGCTTGTGTGGTAATAAGATAAAACCAAACATTTATACTACGTTTCAAGCGAGGGCAGTACAAATTCTTAAAAATCCCATTGAAATTCACAAACATTTTTTCAGAATCAGAATTTATACTCAAGTGGTATTTCTTATTTAAATTCTCAAAAAAAAAACATAACTGTATACAGATACAGAGGAACTTTTATAAATAATTTGGTTGCTTTTAACCAAGCTTGTTTAGTTGCCTACACAGGAACTTGACGAACAATTCACACATATGCTATAAAGTGTACTTATTCCCATTATTTAGTAAATTAACTTGGTATGAACATACTACAGTTTGAGGGTCACTTCGAGGGCACATCTCACGTTAGCTGTTATCTTTAGTTCTGAGGTGACTGTGGAATATCGCGTGCTTTTTTTGTACTTACGTTGCCGCGTCCTTGGGCACAATTTCCTCGTCCGCCTCGACTTTGACGTCGATCCCCGGCTGCTCCATCGTTATTTCAACGTCCATATCTGAACTGGAAGAGATTTCCTCGCGTTCGCTATCGCTTATTTCGATGATTTCGTCGTCCATGCGTGGCAGTTCCTACGTTAAACAACAACAGCGACAAGAGTCCAGTGCTTGGCAAACGTTGTTATTTGTCAATTCCTTTTTTTTCACTGTTTTCCTCGCTTTTGCGTCAGTGGCAAATGCGTATGTGGGTGTGCGTTTGGGCCTGTGTATTTGTTTCGCACGCGCGTTGTGATAAAAAAGACTTTCCGGATTTCTAGTACTTTCTTATTGTTGTGTTCTAGCAATCGATCTTCCGCGTTTAGTTCCGATTTATTCGCACGTTACTGGCTAATTAGTTGTTAATTTTGAAATTTGTATTTCTTAAAGCCAAACGACCCGAACAGACGGAAAAAAGCGTGCGATGCGAGTTAGAGCTGGAACAAAAGGTAGTGCTGTGCTATCCGCTCTCGACACTATCGATATATCGTATATCGGTGTTTTCCTATAGTTGGGTTGATAACTTTGCTAAGCGATACACATGGCAATGGTCGAGGCTAACATGGCTAACAAAAGCGTTGTTGATCAGCTGATGCTTTGTTTTGGTGGGACTGAACAGCTGACTTTATATTAGGTATTGATAGAAACATCGGCCACGCCCACTCTAACGCCCTTAAATGTGTTTCATTTGTAAATGCATTTTGATTTTAATTTAAAAAGATACTTAAGTATTCTAGTTCTATAAACCATCAAAAGGAGTCGCTTATTACATTAATTAATTTCCAAAAGAGGGCGTAATAGACAGAAAGATATATTTATTTTGAAGCTTGTTGATGGGTTGGCGGGAAATATAAAATACATAGTTCTGATACATTTTGATATTATTATATTATTACTATTATTAAAGTATCTAATAAAATATATATATATGTATATAAAATATATATTATAAAGTGACCTCACCACACCTGGCACTTTTCTTGCTGTGGACCATCTCGACGACATCCAAAAGCCTTATTAAAGGGTTCAAATCCCTTCACAATCTGCTGCAAACGTTCCTGATCTTTTTCGGAATTAAAGATATATTTACTATTTTCGCAGAAGGATTGTCCAAAATTGAGGAAGAATATCTTTTCCGGTGGCAAATGGGTGAAGTCGGTGTGGGTTGAGTTCTTATTATTCTTTAAGTAGGCATTATAGGTGATCATTAGACCAAAATTATCCGATAGACTATCATCAACATCCTCAATTTCGTTGCGATACATGCACCGCAAAGCCTCGTCAAAGCGTTCTGATTTAAATCCTTGCTGAATTCCATAGCTATCGACCGTAATGCCATCTGTGTCGAAGGCGTTCATAAACAATTGTGCCAAAGAGAATCCCATCAGGCTGTACTTAAAAACATCATCACTATCCGGTGCAAAAAACGGTTCTTGAAGTAAGCCAAGTGGCACGATAATAATATTCAGGTAGCTCACATAATAGGCAAAGGAGGCTTCTGCTGTAGTTGGATCGGGCAAGTGGAAATATTCTTCTCGAATCTGTGTCCTTTGCTGGATTTGTGAAACCCTCTTTTGGGTGCGAAACTGCAGCAACTTGAGATGTTCCCGATGGTAATCAAGGGGTCCAGGGGGAAACTCTAATCCCTCGTAGTAATGGCTAGCGAAATTTCGAAAATCATCAGCTCTTGGAATGTTTCCAATATTAAGGATAACTTCTTGAGCCTTTCTTACTATAAACCTTTTTTGCCTAGGGCTTAACTCCAGACGATTGTGTTCAACTTGCAACAGGAATTCGTTACGCAATTTTTCGAAAATATTATTGATTTCATGGATGTTGGCTCTTAAAATTGATGGTTCTAATATGTGTTCCTTGTAAAGCAGACTCACAGCCAGATTCATGCTGCGGCGCATATTTTGGGATACACTTAGTGGATTCTGTGCCGACCGTAGTTTCCTCCAATAGATACATCCCGAATCGGGTCATTATATAGCTGGCAACTACGTGATCTTCCTGTTTCTCCATTAGCTTCTTGAGGGAACTGAAATACTCGAATTGCTGGGCCACCACCTGGAAACCTGGGCCAACGTCCTGACCCAAAAATTGCTCAAGCAATCTGTGAAATTTGATCCCGGTTCTTTTTTCCAATTCTTCTATACTGATAAGTTCCCCGTCAATATATTCTATTCCCATGACCAGCTCGTTTATAGACTCCTCTAGGTTTCGTATCTTTCTTGCCAAGGGTATGACTTCATTCGGAGGGACCTTCATGAGATAGAGCATGGTTAGGGTTTCCACAAAGCTGTTCAGTTTCTGTGATTTCTCCTCAAAATTTGGTTTTCTGAGATCCAACCGAAATTCCGAGCCTTTGAGGGGATTGGGTTCGACTTCTAGGCTTAAGAAGACATTGGTTAGGCCATAGCGGTGCAAATAGCCCAATGTCTCCAGCCAGTTGAACGGTTTCTGTGGCCATTTACTATCACTTGGTGTAAATTGGGGCCAAGTGAGTCCTTCGCCTGGAGGAGCCAGTTGCAAGTACTGTTCCAAACTGCTAATGTTTCGAGGCGATGCACTGCAGATGGTGTAGAAACGAAGGACCTTTGCCTCAACACTTGACTCATTGAATCCTGGCGATTGCGAATTCTTATGCAGGTTCTCCATTAGTTTTACAAATTTTTGTTTCACCTGGAGGTCCAGCATTTGGTTAAAGTGAAAATAGGTGCCATTGTTGTGGTGCTCGTTGTACTTGCCACAGGAATGGTTGTAGTAATGGCCACATGCACTAGAATCCTCGTCCAAATTGACAAGGATACTATCTAGCAGTCTTGAATTGATGCTGCCCGCCACAAGGGGCAGAAATAAAAGGCAACTAATCCACATAATAGCCGAAAGCACACTGAACTCCGACAAGACTGCCATCGGAGTATTAATAGCTGGCCAACGATCTCGCCTTATCAGAAGAATACTATATGGCTAAGTGGTCATTTCTCAGCTGATAACTTGTCGTAAATGCCCGAAGGCAGTAATTGTTGAGGTTGGACAGGAGAATGTGGAACTGAAGTTGCTTCAAAGTCCAAAAATTCTTTTTTATGCATACGAGGTTTTTATAAAACGTTTTTGAAAAAATAAATCAAGTTTACATAGAAAATAACGCCTAATTGCTCTGTATTGCTTTTTAAAATCGGCAACATTTCGTTTAATTATAAAATCAAAATATAACAATTCTCTTGATAATACAAATTAAGTCTTAGAATATAAAATATCTATGTATATTATTTAAAAAGTATTCTTAAAATCAAAGGCACAACGAAAAGCTGCTTGATTTCTCATTTCATAACTGACGATAGCTGATTGTTTTGCAGCTTACTGATAGATGCTGTCTTGGCAAATGTGTGATAGAGCAGTTATTCTTTTGTCGTTAAGACAAGGCGCCTTAATTCGAATTTCAGGTATTATTTACCTTAATTGGGGTAAACGTTTAGAATACTCTGAAAAATATTTAAAAAAAAAAAGATTATATAACAAATATACTTTAAAAAACTTTAAAAAATATATGATTATTTATGAGTAGTGTGAAAGTACTAGCACTGCAAAACAATTTCCTTCACGCTCAAACCTGGAAATCTCACTGTAAAATTGTTAAAATAATTGTAATAAATACTTTTTATTTGGCTAAATTAATTTAGTGTTCATAACTTTAAAGATGGCGATAATCTATTTGATTATTTTTTTTTTATTTTATATTATTTTTTACAATAACAATAAGTACAATTTATTTATTCATATGTACTACAGTTTCTCACCTTTTGATTTATAATATTTTTTGAATATACAAACCATTATAAGACACTAAAAGTCTGAAGAAATAAAAGTGTCTTAAAAGCTTTTGGAAATCCATATTTGCAATCAATTTAATATCAAATTGTAGCTGTCATCTAAAGCACAGGAGAAGAGGAAACCCACAAAGAAGAGAAACCCCAAACGAAACGAATAAGAAAAATCCATATGTCATGTGCAAACACAATACATAAAGACGTATTCCATTGCCATATAGAAAAGAAATATATATATACGGAACTCTCTCGAAACAAATGGAGAGAACGGAATGCGATTGGTTCGGCGACGGAATGGAAATCGTTATGGTGAAGAATCGCAGAAGGCAAAACGAAGACAAATAATAGAAAAATGACCGAGCCCTCGGATACATTGTACATAAACATATAGAGGTGGCAAAGGTGCGAGACCAGAATTTATAAGCAGTGCTATTTATAAGCAGCCGAAAAACGAAAAACCAACGCCCCCAGGCGCAAAAAAACCCCATTATCGTATTTTATTCAAGTGCGAGTGGGATGGCCAGATATAGTGCTACTCTCCTCTGAATCATAAACACAAAAAGAAATACAAATAAACGAGACTGGAATGGAAACGAATAGAAAACGGAAAACAGTTGACAAAAAAATCAAAAACAAGAAAAAATCGCAAAGCTTGGGCTAGAAAGAGACAGAAGCACTGCCCCGAAAAGTATAATTCGTTGAAAGTTTGTCATTTACTTTTTTAATTGAAATTAAAATGCTTTTTGTCGAAGACAGCTGCGCAAACTCGAAGTAGAAGCATTTTTTGTACTTTTCTTCCCCGGCAATGCATTTATTTTAATTTACTTTGCAACAGAAAATGCCAAAACAATTGTCATTTGTTTATATAAGGCGTCGGCCATAGGTGTGAGCGAGAGCGCACACATATACAACTGGCTATGCAAATATCCTGCTCTCTCGCTCGCTCATGTTTATTGGTTGCAGCCCACCTGAGCGTGCGACAGAGATGGCGTGTCAGTGTGAGAGAGAGGGTCTGGGCTGAAACGAAATGAAATTGAAATGAAAAAAGGTTTTTTTTTGCCCGTAGATGGAGGGATGGGGCAGGGGAACGAGAGCATAAGAGCGAGAGAGAGAGAGGGAGGATTTGAAGAACACAATACAACGCACAAACGAATTGAAAAAATAAATAAAACGAATGCGAGAGAGAGAGCGATTACGTTTGTCATTGTATTTTTCGGGGTTGCACACAGAAATATACACACAAATACAAATACAACGATCAATCGCACATACCACTCCCCTTTTTGGCCTGGTATTGGTGTAATGCGAGACGTGCCACAGACATTCGTAAACCCAACTCGTATTCGTATTCTGGTTTTGCACAATCGCAGATACAGATACACCAGCTCGCTCTCACAGACACAGATACATATCCAGATATACATATGCATATACGTATATATTCGTTGCTGCCGACAGCGCTGCCGACGTTGCTGACGGAAAATCCGAAAGGAATCGAATTGAAACTCGCTTTTCATTACGAATTTGTCATTCGAAAGAGAAGGTAATGCAATAAAACTTTTGCGCGCGCATTTCTCTCAGTACATAACGGTAGCGCTTCGTGTGTACGCCTCTGTGTGCGTGTGTCTGTGTGGGTGGGCTAAAAAAATAACACTCGTTAGCGCTTTCTTGCTCGCTCTCTGGCAATTGCCGCCTTTTGCCATCCCGCTCTCAGTCGATTCCCATTCGAATGCAATTCGTTTCGTTGATTTCTCCGATTCGCGAATGAGTGGGGGAAGAGGAGCCAAACGGAGAAGTAGAAACAGAGGCAGCGACGCTAACGTCGCCGTCGCAGCGGAGTAGCTGGCATCTCTCAATCCGTCGGTACACATGTGATGGTTGAAAAAAATACCCTTCTCAGACAGCCGAAATCGCATCAGTCGGGTTTCCAGCTCGGCCGGGAAAAGTCGGGCAAATTTCAAGAAGCGGCTCTGGACAGCTAAATTGTTAAAAATAATACTAGTAATTAATCGAGAGACAAGCAAATCCGTCGGTACGATATTCAAAAAATTCCATTACGAAAACGGGCAATCGGAATATATCATTTGAAATATTGGAAAACATATATTTCACGTCGAAATTTCGAAGCGTTTAAACCTACCATTAAGAAAGTGCGCGAGTGTCTTGTGTCAGTGGATTTGAGTTTTAGAATTACTTTTAAAAACCTTAAAGGTAAATCTATCTTCTATATCGAATCATTGAAGTAGCTCTGGAAATAGGTAGATCTATGCAAATCGCTAGAAACATTTAGTTTACGAATATTCACTAGCTTTTAAAATAACTACGTTGCTTTTATTTTGCAAATAAGGTGACTAATTAGAAAATTAATCAAAACATTCCAACCTGTGTCATTTTTAAATAGTTTCTTTTAATAATTTGGTACAAGAATTATATTATCTAAAGAAGGAAGAATAATTTGATAATAAAAAAATTATGAATTATTTTCTATAGATAGGGCAATATTCAATTAGATATTCAATTAAGATTATAAAGTAAATATAAATAATAAAAATAATTTTTATCTTTGTAACAAATTATAAAACCTAAGATATATTTTAAATCAAATTTCCTTGAGATCAAAAGAAGGAATTCAGATTTTGATAAACAAACTAAAAAAATTCTAAAAATGATGAATGTTCATGACATTGTGCCTGCTCTGTCAAAAATATTCGATTAATATTTTTATAGGCCCGAACTAAATAAATATTTTAAATATAAAACCATTAATTAGCGGATCTAGGAGCAAAGCTCATTTAGAATTTGCATAGAGAAGCCTAATAAATAATTAAAAACGAATTAGAAGTTCATTAATTATTTATCTCCCTCTCACCACCTTTTCTCTATTTCTTTCTAACTTTGTGTTAACTTTTTGCCACAACAGAAAACGCCAAATTAAAGAATCGTTTAAAAAGTGAAAAAATACAAAAGCGTCGGCCATGATGAAGTATGGATTCTGTGACAAGTGAACAGAGTGAAAAGAACAATAATAAATCGGGCGCAATAAATAACAATATTAGTAGTGTTATCGAAAGAACTGCGGGCAATATGAACACCACCGCCATGTTGATGCACCATCAGCAGCAGCAGCAGGCAGCCGCAGCAGCAGCAGCTGCCGCAGCAGCCCAACAGCAGCAACAGCAACAGCAGCAGCAACACAATGGACGCGACGGTAGCAACAGTTCGCGCGGAGCTAACGACGATCGTCCGAATGGCCGGAGTTCGCATACCGGACGAGGATCAAGTTGCTCACCGGCCAGCTCACCAAGTCGTCATCCCAGTGCCGTGAGTCCTGTTAGCTCCTTGAACCACTCCATGATGCAGCAGATGCAACAGCAACAGCAGCAGCAACAGCAACAGCAGCAACACCATCAGCTTAGCCCCCCGCCACATGGTATGCCATCGGGAAATGGACTGCCGACGGGTCTGCCACCCAGGATGCCCCATGGACTGCCGCCTCATTCGCTGGGACTTCTGAACTCCCTGCAGATGATGCATCATGCCTCCCCCTTGGAACTAATGGCCGCTGCCCATCATCATGTGCCGCCAAGGTCGTATAATTCACCGCCACCGATCTCCACCTCGGATCCCAGTGCCAATGAGTGCAAATTGGTAGAGTACCGGGGTCAGAAGGTCGCCGCATTCATAATTAGCAACGAAACCATGCTTTGCCTGCCACAGGCCTTCGAGCTTTTCCTGAAGCACCTGGTTGGCGGTCTGCATACGGTATATACCAAACTAAAGAGACTGGACATTGTACCGCTCGTCTGCAACGTGGAACAGGTGCGCATATTGCGCGGATTGGGCGCCATTCAGCCGGGCGTCAATCGCTGCAAGTTGCTCTGCTGCAAGGACTTCGATGTCCTCTACAGGGACTGCACCACGGCCAGGTACGAACGAAAAACAATTCTGGGGAGTCCTACACGCAAATGGGTGGTTTTTGGTTATTTCACGGATATGATTTTGTTTCACTGATCTATGTTTTGTAGTTAAATCGAGTTTAGTTTCTTAACGACGATTTTCACTGGTATTAAGACAGGAAAAACAAACTTTTTAAGCTTTAAAACTAAAAATCTTTAAAGTGTAAAGGTTTTTAATAGCTTTAAAATATATAGTTTTTGTTAGTTTTTGAAGTTCCCATTAATTTCTAAAAATATAAATGCATTTTCTTTTCTTAAGTTCTATCTCTCTGTTTCGTCGAGTGCATTTGCCCAGTTAGTTGCATTTCTAGTTCGGGTTTTGCTCTGCAAAATTTTCTCATTTCCTGTTTCCGCTTAAGCCAACTTACGCACTCAACTTGCACCCGCCGTTGCAGTCGCCCTCCCCCTCTAGATTTTCATATTGCAACGGGCACAATGCAAATAGTTTGTGCATCGATATCGATTAACCCGGGCAATCAAAAAACTTTCGTCTCGCATTTCGCCTTTTGCCTTTTCCGATGACATTTGGCGGAAATACGCAATGCAAACGTAACGCTCCCCGTAACGCCCTTGCTAACTATCCGAAAGCTGCGTAATTCTTTTGAGCGCCTCCTAACAATAGTTGGTGAAACAGTTTTTCCACCTTGTACAACTTTTCCTTCTGTTCTCCATCCGATTTCGTTTTTTTTTGCAATCGACGTGTGCGGTGCCCTGTCAGCTCATTTCCGTTTGAGTGGAAAAAACGACAAGCAAAAAACAGAGCAGAGAAATAGGCTTGGTTTTATTTTTGTAGTTTGTGGGGGTAGATCTAGGAGTTATTAGGTCTCCAAGTTATTCATGGTTAAATATTGTAACTCAGTTTAAAACAAAAACTTACAGGAAGTGCTATTGTCCTTGGTTACAGAAAAGTTTTACCAGCAAGTCTTTTAATTATGTTACAGGGTTGCTAGATTATTTCGGGAAGATATTAATCTTTAAGACCCTGAAAAACGTTACCTATGCTCTTGAGAAATAAATAATAAAAAGCTAAAGGAACTAAAACTCAAATTAAAATGTCATGTTAAGTCATTTAGAGTCATTTAAGAGACATTTAAAAACAGGAAAAGAAACAAACAATTCTTTTTATAGATCCTTAAATTAAACTATCAAAAGATTAAACTAATTAAAGGCTAATATTCCGGTTGATAGATCCCCTAGAGATACCCAATACTTGATGAATATTTAAACATCCCCTGGCCATAAGCTTTTCAAAAACATTTACAAACCGAACTCCCTGGCATTGAGACATCAGCAGTTGAAAAGATTACAATGTTGTATTCCAATTTTCCTTTTTTCCTTCTGTTCTGTTGTTTTTTTTTTTTTTGTAAGCCTGTGAAGAGTCCTGGGCTTTTGTTTACAGTTCCCAGTTGCAGTGAAGAACGGGTTGAACTGGCCGCTGACCACAATGCAGTCGATGGAAAACCATCTAGTTAATTATGGAAAAGGGCTGAGCCACATGTATGGAGTGTGCTCCAAAGTGCACATGCGCTTTGGGCAGAGAACTGTGTACACAGGGAAAAAACGGAGAGCATTTTTTTTAACTCAGATAAAAGATCTGGATAGATAAACGTATTTTTAAAGTCTTTAAAAGATGTTAGGTTTCTTATATTTTTCATTAGGAAATACCTTGAGGATTATATTTCCCATTGTAACTTAAAGCCTGTAGATCTAAAATTTTTTCCTCAATGAAGGGTTGAGCGGAAAGCGAGAACAGAAACTGAGACCCGGTCTAAGTACAATTCCCGGTTTTGAAAACCGAACCGGACCCAACATGAGGAACGGTTAAAACTGCGGTTAAACCTATTATTAGGTTGAAAAAGTTTTGCACTAAATTGAAACAAGTTGGGAGAGCGAAAAGGGGAAATGCGAAACCGCTGAAGGCGCAGCGCTCTCTGGGGATAATTACAAATTGTTTTGGCCGATGGGGGGGTTCAAAAGAGGGGCTTAAAGGGGTGCTCTGGGGCGTATGCATTTTCACACCCGCTTGCCCGCCAAAATGCATCAATGAAAACTTCCCTTTCTTGCAGCATTTGTACCCCGAAATTTAGCCGTAGTTCTTCCCATTTCGTTGCAGTCCTTTTGTTTTTTTTTTTTGGTTTTTGTTTGTATTAAAGCTTACACACAACGTTTAACAATTTTGCCTCACTTGTCTCTTCTTCTTCTCTTTTTAATTGCAGATGCCTATCGATCAAGCCACCAGAAAGGTAAACACACAAGTATAATAAAAAAACTATGGCAATAATTTCTCTCCTCCTACTTTTTTGGTTCATTTTTCTGTTATTATTTTTAACGAAGGAAAAAAAACGAAGATGAACGCATCGAATCGATACACTTGAGAGTTTTTAGAGCGAAAAGAATTTGTTTATTAAATTAATTAAACTCGAAACGGAAATTGGGCGAGCCTCGAAAGGGCGGAAGTCGAAAGGATATATACAAGATAAAAAGTGCAAAAAATAATGTGCAAACTGTAAATAGAGCGTGAAAAAAGGGTTTTCTTTCGATAAGAATTTTTGGCAGGTCATAACGGTGTTAACGGTAGATAGAACAGGTGTGTGGATTGATTTTTCAAGATACCGTAAAGAGGAAAGTTTGAAAAGAAAGTTAAATGAAAAATGTTTATATAAAAAGATGATCATTCCACAAGGATATTTCAATTCAAAACTAAAATCACAAAATACTTATTTCACAATTTTTAACTTCTGTAATTTTTCTTTGGTAAATTTTAAACAAAATCGCAAACAAAGATGCTCACATTTTCACTCTAAAACACTCTTGAGCTCATCCAATTGTTAAACTCCTTTTGTTCAAATCAAAACTTACGTTGCAATAATTTTTTATTATATTTGTTTGCCTTTGTTGGGGGCTTCACCTATGGCAGCCAACCATAATAATAATTTTTTAAAGATATACAGTTACCCTTTTTTGTTAAATATACTACGCTCATAATTACAAAAACTATTGACACTGACATTTGTTATAGGTTCGTACAATTTTGTCAGCATTTTTGTGCGAGTCGCAGTTGGTTCAGTCAATTTGGTTTGGCAAATGGCAAGCAATTGATTTTGATCGCAGTTGACAGTTTGTTCTCCACTCCTCTCTCTCTTTCTCTCTCTTTCGCTTTGGTATTTTTTTTTTCGCCTAACTTGGCTAAAACGGCGTTTAAGCGGCATCGACCAAAAGGCGCACAAAAGCCAAAGCGAAACTCCAATGAGCCCACAACAACGTGTTGTGACCGAGCTGGTGGGCACACCTTTCCACTAAATTGGACTAAAGCCTTACTCCGCCGAAGACTAACCAACCGATCGGATCGGAGCTATGGACTTGCAGACCACAACTATGCAAATTGCTCGGGCCAAGTGGAAAATGTTGGACACAAAAAAGGAACGAATTGAAAAGCCATCGATTGATTTGACTTCATTTGAGTTTAATTTGTTGTTAAATTTGTTCGAGTGAAGAATGCGGGGGAAGGAAGGGAGTTAAATTAGTGGGAGAGTCTGAGTTGTGGGAATTATATGGGAAGATTTGGTAAAAGATAGAAAGGTTTATACTAAGATAATGAAAGGGTTAAGGAAGTGCCTATACAGGTTTAAGAAGTACTAAAATGTTATTAATTAAAAACTAATATCTAGAAAACCCCAAACCAAAAGACAATCAAACAAAATGGTAGAAAGAATATTATTTTCCCATAAATCTCGCAAACAGAGGAGAACGCTGGCGAGAATTCAAATTGATTACAAATAACTTAACACAAATTGCGACAGCACATTGATTTATTATGTGGATTTGATATGCACAGCTTTGTTGTGGAGACCAGAAAGACTATAATTTATGCTAGCCAACAATAGCGGCGACTGTCGAATGTCTAATCACAAATGACTGACTGACAATCAAGAGATCAACTCGACTTTATTCAACTCAACCGAACTCCTCAGGCTGTCAAAATGAGAGGCGGAAAAGTGTTGCAAAGAAAGACGGAAGGGGGGGGCAGGAAACTATATACATATATATATTTAATTATATTAAATTTCTAAAATAATTCGAGTCTATGATTTTCGAGGTGTGAGTTTCATTCGGGCCATTTGCATTTTGCAAATTCAGCTTAATTGAGTGTAACCGAAAAACAAAAGCAACATTGTGCCTGCCTCTCTGTTCAATCTAAATGAGGCAACAATAGTTCAATTTATTTTTTATAATAATTACAGAGCCTAAAACAAAACTGCACCCAGTATTCATATATAGTCTGTGTCGAGTATTCTCTCAGCATCATGAGATGCGATTTAACTGTAGGAAAGGGAAGTAAGGGGCGATCTTGGTTAGCCATCCAATCCATTGTTGGTATGGCATGTTTGTAACTACATTTTTTTCTTATAGTTTTTGCTTTTGTTGCCCGTTGTTTCGGTTTTTGTTTTTTGTTGCGAACTAAATGAGTTATTAGCACGCCAATTGAAATTGAAGTGAGTGAGGAAAAAACAAAGTATGCAAAAACAATTGCCAAGAAATCTGCATTAATGCACCGAGCACCACATATCGGAGCCGTTGCCGCTGGTCCGAGGGAAATCGCAAGTCGCTCGAGGAAATTATATGGCTATAACTTTGGGGAGTAAAGAAGGCCACCCAAAATTGCTAATTACCATGTGATTTTCATTTGAATATTTGACTCTGGCCAGGCATTTGCATAGGAAAATGTCGTATGGCAGTATGATGACAAAGTATTCCAAGTATTATAAATATTTTTTAGGTTCAGTAGGGTAAATTATATAGTTATTGGTCTTATATAAGTCATATTCCTTTTAATTTCTTTAAGAAAATTCGAAGCAAGGTTCTGTAAAATTCCTAATCAGATCTCCATTTTCTTAATAGGTTAATAATCTTTTACAATTTCTTAACAACTTTGCTTTATCTTTCTGGGTCGTTTAACCTTCACATACCAATCTAATTCTCGATGCGATTAAGAGCAACCAGACACAAATCTAGTTAGTGTTCTCTAATTTACAATTCCAATCGTCGGTGGCTTCCATTAAAGGTTGTACTTGATAATTTTGAGAAGTACAGGGCGTAAAACCCACAATTAGTCTGTAAATATTTCCCTGAGACTTACCCTCGGGATGTGCCTGCCCCCCACTTGCAAAAACCCTTTGGCGAATGCCATGTCATTCGTACATTTTCATGTCATTTAACAATGAATACGAAAGTCGACTGAAGTCAGCGTTGTCTTTGTCTCGTTTGGCGGCTCAATGCAAATTCCAATAACATTTATTGTTAACAGCGAAAGAAATTCGAGCCAACTTCCAAGCGCCAAGCCAAAGGTGTATTCTTTCCCGGTGCTTCTTTCTGGGAATTTACTTACTACGATATCGTTGGGTCTTATGGCTTTAAGACAAATGCCAGCGGCAGTGGTTTGAAGGGGCGAGAATCAATTTGAGGCTATGGAGATTCAATTAACATTCTGCCCGGTGAGCACTCGGCATTGGTAAATTGCAAATATGGAAATTGTGTTGCGGGCACACATTTAATTGTCGGTTAGTTGGATTGCATTGATTTAGTTGCCGGCAAACACGCTCTGCATCGGCACAAGGTGGCAACTTGGCCATAAATATAATTGATTTGCCAATTTGCAGCTAAGCCCCAGTTTCTGGTTCCCCTCTTCCCACCAGACTAAATCCCCAGGGGCAGTGGGTTAAGCCCAGGGAGTGTGGATTCGCTGACAAATGCCAGGAACGCCTATTGCATTCGAAGCTATCGAATCGAATCGAATCGAATCGATACGATTGCAATCGATTTATGCAACTGCAAGGTAGTGGCACATTTAGCACAGTTTGGCGCATATTTTGGCGTCTGTTTCTCAAGCGTCCCGGCCACAAGTCAATAATTAACAACTCAGCTATCCCTTGATTATTGAAAAATACGATCATCGGAGGAGACGCGGTGAGACGACAGCTGCAAACAGGTTCGAGAATTGTGTTGGCAAAGTTTTTTTTTATTTTTTTATTTGGCCAACCGGTTCCTCTCTCTCTCTCCTCTGGTTGCTATTATATATATTGTCTTACTTGTTTTGGCAGGCCACAGCCACAGCGACTATTTTGACAAATTGTTGTTTATTCCTGACTAAACGTTTGTCCGTTCCGCGAAAAAAATGCTAAATGACATTTGCGGCGAGTGACAACGGTGCATAAATTAGTAAAATGGCAGTTGGCCAGCCTCGAAAGATTGGAATTTGCTCTTAAACGTTGCAAATTTTATAAACAATTGGGGATATTGGAACGCAAATTAACAGAAAATTAATTTTTAGGCTTAGCCGGTTTTATTTGTTTTTGAGAAAAACTAACTTATGGAACGATTTTCATGTTTCTTGGTTAGAAATTTAAGGCTTTTAAGCTTTAATGTTGGATACTTTAAATCAGAATAAAGTTAAATTAACATCTTCGGGGGAGGATATCATTGAATTCCATTCTGCAGGTCATTAGTATTGCATCATCTTAAGACCATTACGTATATTTCCCTCAACCCAATTACCCAATCTTATCCAATCTCAACCCAATGCTAAAGACATATTCTAGTGAAACGAAAATTTTGCAAAAAAAAACAAACATGTCAGCTCTGCAGAACCGAAAAAACTTTCCAATGAAAGTGTTGCCTGCACAGCACAACCTCCAAACTCACTTCCCATAAATTCATACGAACTGGACTGACTGACTGACAGACGCACGGGTCTCAGATTTTTGCACGTCATAGCCGGGGGAACGGCCTTCCGACTCCGATTAGATCCCAGAAACACTTTCGCTGGCCAGAAAACATTGTTTTCATTCTCGGAATGATTCATGGCTAGAGTATCTCTCTGTCTTTATTTGACCCTAAAGGGGCTAAGAAAACAACTCCCAGGTTTTGTTTGTCGTTAAACGTTTAATGGAGCACAATTAAAATCCAGCCGCAAATATTGTCTGTGGCAATATGTAACTGCAAATATTTGAAAGAATTGTTATCCGAAGAACGCACAATTACAAATTATTCAGAGTTTCGTCATATATATATACTATACGTACATCGTAATAATTTATATCGTGTACACGATCATTGCTACCTGTGTTTATTTGCCAGCGTTGTCTTTGCCTTTGGCTTCTAAGGGGGACACCTGTGTACCAGCGGTAAACATGGAATGAAGATTCCATAATTTAATTGCTAAGAACAAGAGAACCATCTGGAGTCGGAGATGGAGCCGGAGCTGGTGGTCCCGCTGGACAGATGGTGGGCTAGGGGTCGTTCTATTTGATCAAGACCCCGGCTCCCCTTCGTAGTATTTGCTGCAGTTAGTGAGTTATTTTTCTTTTTGGATTCCGGCCCCCTGGTTTTATCTCTTGTTTGTCATAACTTCCACCCGCTGCGCCAAGTTGTTTATGCCTTTTCGGTTGTCGGTTAACTATTTAGCTTAACCTGCGTCAAGTATTTGCCAAAGACTTGTTTAAATATTTTCTTAACAAATAGCAGCAATTGCGGGCATAAATTACTAGAAAAAAATAGTTGAACTCTTTTTTCATTTATTTTTGTTTTTTTTTTTTTTTTCATTCTTCCTCTCTTTGTGGCTTCAGTTTATTGTGGTTGCCGTTTTGGGTTGTACATATTTTTTATGGCACATAATTAAAATGGTAGCACGTTTTCGTTCCTCTCGTTTTTGGCTTTTTATTTGTCTCAAGTCAACGGGGTGCTCACTAAAGTTGGTTAAAGCTTAATTAGGCAATGCAACTTGTGGGCGAGAGGCAGGGAATATGACTTAAAAATGCCATTTTCGGACAGGGGGAAAATTATTAAACAGCAAGATTCTTTGGAATAGTTAAGCCATGATGGATGCGTTTATGGCGAGACAGGCCATCAAAAAATTATAGACACTTTTTGGGTAAAGGCAATACGCCGTTCTTACAGAAGCAAATAAAACTAAAGAATTTACAACAATATTATTTTAAAATATTCTCCGCATAGTCTGGCATATATAAATCATGATCAAGCTTAATTATTTACATTTTTAAAAGGAGCCTAAAGAACTGCAATATATCATTTTTGTTTTCTAATTTACCATCTATTCATCTTAAAGCTCTCAAGTTCTATTTAAACACCAATAAATATTATGTTCGTTATCACTTTAACACATCAATCATATAATCTGCGTGGAAATGCAGCAGCACAATGCAGAAATTAGCATTTTTCCCTTTTTACTTATCCCACCATCAACAATTTGGTGAATTGTGATCACTGTGCTGAGGCATTTGGCATTTTTTTGTACTGATACCACGGATATTGTCCATTGCTCTCAACCCAACAGTAACTCTCTGCAATTCCGCAGTTCCAGACCGGGTAGACCGCCCAAAAGGGGACCCGTGGGGCTTTCCCTGCCGCCCACACACCTATCGCAGCATCCGCAGTTGAAGAAACATCGCCTGGACAACGGGGACTATGCCTATGAAAATGGGCACATAAGTGGTGAGTAATCGAATTCAATGTTGCACACATACAATTATTAGGGAGAAAAGATCAAGTTTATGAGTGACCATACTATGTTATACTATGCTGCAAGGAGCAGTGTGACCTTAATAATTAAAATTAAGTAACATTAAGGATGTTTTGATGGCAACTCTTTGGTCATACATAGAAGCGATTAAAGTTTTTTCAAATGTATGCTGCCTCTTTATTTTTTCTGTGCATTAAAAATTCCCACTTGCCACAGCCAATTGCAATTCTCACACAATTGAGTGGCATGGCCGCAGGGGCCACGAATTCGGATTCGAATGGTAATGAAATCATTCCCAGATTGGCCACAAAACTTGCTTTCGGGGATCGTCGACTGTTGGGTTTTTGTGTTTCTGTCTTTCTGTGCTTCCCCAATCGATCGATGATCGTCGCTGCCGCCATTTGTGATTTGTGGTCGCCGCTTGTTGGCTGATTACAGCTTACAGCTCTGCCAAACGAACGAAAAACGAAACGGATACAGAGCCACAGATACAGATACAGATACTTTGGCTACGTTCCCAGCCAAAGCTAAGGCCAGAGCCAGAGTCAGAGCCATAGCTATAGCCACAGATAAATGGCAGTCAGAGCCACAATCAACTTGAATTCCACACTGTGATTTGTACTGGCACAGGAAATCGCATTCAGTTGAATTTTCAAATTGTATCTGTGTCTGTAATTATGATAAGTACAAGCGGACTCATATTTAATTGATTTTTACATATTTCTCTATGATCGCTAGAATGAGAGACATAGAGAAAGAGAGCTCAAGCTGACAACTTGGTCAACGCCTCTTTCTATTAATGTGTCCGAAACCGTACAATACTGAAAGATACCCCCGAACACAGCAACAAAAGCCCAATCGAAAGAAATCTGAAAAATCTTTTTCTTTAGAACCATGCGCCGCCGGCGCCTTCTGAAAACGAAGATGGGCCTAAAAAACGACTGTTTGCTTTTTTTCGCCCCGTCATTTATGGCCATAAAGAGAAAAGGTTGTCTGAGTGAATTACGGGGCGTTGATACTTGAGTGATATTGCATTATTAATAAAAAGTGCACAACGCATTTCGATAAAAATGTTAACTGCATTTTCACATTCATACCTTTCGAACCATCGTTTAATTGCATTCCAAAGCGAACGAATTTTTGCCAATTTACAATGTCTACACTTTAGTGAATTTTAAAGCATTTAATGGCCCACTAAATCGTCTAAATGCATATATAGCCATGTACTCAGGGTGTATATATCCAGAGCAAACAAATGACAGCCATAGATACAAAGTATATACATATTCGACGTGTGCGTGGGTGTTTTAGTTGTTGTGTTTAGTCTGGCCGCTCAGACAATAGACATGCCATATATATAGGTATGCATATATATAATATATATATTTGGCAGACACAGACAGGAACAGGTGTCAGTTGGGCGAGCCATCAAAATGAAAGGCAAATATTGTCTAGTATGGGCCAATGGACGAGTGAATATGCATTTTCAAATTAAAATATTTACCAAGGTTCAGGGCAAAAGTATAGTAATTATTGATTATCGTTTAAGTGGTCAAGTAAGGCTGCTAAATAGAGTTTCTGTAAAGGTTCTTATCACTGTAGAATATTAGTTTAATATATCCTTAACTTTTTATAGTTTTTTGTATAATATTTCCTTTATAATTTCCCCTTTTTCCAGATATGAAGTCGCCCCTTTTGGCTAATGGCTACAATCCGCCGCCCATCAATCACATGGCTTTCATGCAGATGAACGCCCATCATCCGGGAGCGGCGGCTCTGATGTCGCCGGGTATGCCGCCTCATGGCTTGCATGCTCGTCCCGAAAGCCAGATGCTCAAGGCCGCTGCCCAAAACGCCGGAATGTCAGCGGCCAATATGGACGCCTTGGCCAGATCCGGAATCTGGGAGAATTGCCGGGCGGCCTACGAGGATATTGTCAAGCATTTGGAACGTTTGCGGGAGGAGCGAACGGATGAGCGCCAGCAGGCGATGGGTGTGGGTGGAGCGGTCGTTGATCGTGTCGGAAATGTGATGGTGGCCGAACATAAGCCCAGGGATCTCAGCTCGAGGAATTGTAAGTTGTAAAAATTTAAATATTACTTCACAATTGAAAAATTTGAAAGAATTTATTAAGTTGTTTCTGAAATAACCACCATAATAATCGAACTAACATCATAAAATTCCCCATCTTCATTTTACATTTTTAAGGCTCCCCAACGCGCCAGAGTCCGGTACTGAATCTCAGCAAGTCCGGCGGAAATACAGATCACGGCGGAAGCAACTGTGACGCGGGCAGCGAAAGAAGTGATTGCCACTCGGTGGCGGGATCCCCAGGACGAGGTGGTTCTCGCAGCCTGGACGAGGGCAAGTCGCAGCGGTGTCGGAGGGGGCGTTTCCTCCCATGTGGGTGGCGGAATTATCGGCGTGGAAGACGACGAAGAGGAGGAGGAGAACCTGAGCGACGAGAACCAATCCGAAGTCGATGAACGCTGCCTGGCCAAAGATGACGAAGGTGAGTGGACTTTACATTGATTCCTCATGTTGCCACGAGCGATGTGCGATAAGCGGTGTACAAGATGCGATAACCGATAACTGGGTTGTTCTTCTGTGACATTTCTGACTGACTCCGTTCGGAATTTGTGTCGTTTTCTGACAGATTTGAGTGACACGGAACGTGATAACCTGTCCACGGGCTCGGCCGCAGCAGCAGCGGCTGCAGCAGCGGCAGCCGCCCATCAGCTCCATCAGCATGCCGCCTCCCATCACCACCAAACGGTTGGTCTCTCCCATCACCTAGGGGTAGTGCCCCCACATCAGAGGGGTTCGCCCTCATCAGCCGAGGCAGCCGCTGCCGCCCTTCAGCACCAAAGAGCCTTGAACTATTCGCAATTGGCGGCAGCTGCAGCAGCGGCAAATGGGGCGGCAGTGGGCGGTGGTGCTGTGGCCAATGGTCCAGCCGGTGGTGGTGGTGCCCTCACCCCCAATGAAGCACTCTTGGCAGCCAACGATGCAGCTGCTTTGGCTGGAGGTCTAGCCCTGGGTCCGCTGGGCATCGATGCCCATGCTGCCGTTCCAGCTAGTTCTACGGAAACGCTGCTCAGGAATATCCAGAGCCTGCTCAAGGTGGCGGCGGATAATGCCAGGCAACAGGAGCGCCAAATCAGCTACGAAAAAGGTGAGTTTCAGATGCTCTTAGCCTTTAGAACTTTATAACCTTAAAAATATGCTGTTCCTTATTTAACTAATAATTATAAAAATATGGTAATTATTAACATCCACGTATTTCTGTTTTAATATAATTTTAGCTGAGCTCAAGATGGATGTTCTAAGAGAGCGTGAAGTTAAAGACTCCTTGGAACGTCAGCTTGTCGATGAACGTAAATTAAGAGGTAAGTTTACGTAAAAAAATTAATAAATAGGTAATAGTTGTTATAATTATATATAAGTGGTTATACCTAATAGAAAAGAATAAGTCCCTTCCAAAGGTATTTTCTAGATTTTTATGGAATATTCTTTATCGTTAGAACCTAAGAGCATTTACTTCCTTTCGCATTAGATATTTTGTGTTATTCTTCAGCCGAAAACCGGTTCACATTAGCGTCAGTCCACCGTGAGTGGTGATCCATTCCCCGTTGGTGCTGCAAATCAGTCCTGACAGTGCGCCACATTCACGTCCATGTCCACATTTAGCTCAAGACTCCAGATTCATACTCAGATCCCGGCCAGCTCCTTCGCTCAGCCTATGCCAATTCCGACTCCAATCGGGCGCACTTAATGCAATCTGACTCAAATGACAATGACACCTGATATGCCGACTGTCTGCGAATGCCCCACTCTTAACCCCTTTGGGCCCCCTTAACCCCTCCACTCTGGTGGTCGTCGCCAGGCTGCGGGCTAAGGAAAAACAAAAATAAAGGGGTTTAAGGCTCAGGCTGCTGTTCTGCTGTCTCCTGGCCTTTTTCAACAGAAATCACAATTCAAATGAATTTAATATCATTTCATTATTTAGTTACACTCGAATGATTGGCAAAAAGTAGCCAAGTTGGAGTCGGTAAGGGGACTGGCGGGGAACTGGAATCCGAGTTGCAGGGAGAGAAATCCTTTAATTGGTTGTTGTTCTGCCGTTTCCTTGTGATGACTTCTATGGAAAAGACCTTAAAAGGGTTGTCAGGGGTTAAGGGTTGATTACCTCTCGAAAGGGCAGCGATGGAGAAGAACTAAGCCTAATTGAAGGAAGTTTAGAAAACAAAATTCATTCAGTCAATTAACAGTAAAAATCTTTCTGGCTTTTGAGTAAAAGTTCAAAGCATTGAATGTAAATAATTTAAAACTGATACATTTTGTGCTTAAAACTGCAACATTGAGTACTTTTAAGCAACTTGGTAATATCCCAATTATAAGCTCTTTTACTCGATAATTTTTCAATTGCATATGCCAAAAAATGATCCATATATGGGCCCCTACTCAGTAATCACTCGCAATTCATTAGGCATACAACTACTGCTGTTTCTCCTGCCCAAAAGGCAACCCTCAAATTTAGTAGCCGCCATTGAGCCACCCAAAAAAACTAAAACTCCACCCAAAAAAAAAAAACAAAACAAAATAAGACTAAAAAACAAGGAAAAAACCAAAACAGCGGAATTACAATGCGAAAACAAAGGGAACCAGGGCAGACTATAATTGCCCACCGACTGACCGACCCGGCCATAACTTAATCTCCTTTCCCCCTTACTTTGTGGGAAAATTATGGAGGGAAAAACAGCACATAAATCAGCAAACGAAAACCGAAAAAATTGCATGCAACTATGCAAAATGCCACACAGGCACATAGACATCTAATTGCAACTAATAATAACGCCGGCGATAAAAATCGCAGCCATGTACAAGTTAGAGTTTCCACTTTTCGAGTACAGAGAACATGGCAACAATTGGCCATTTGCAACGCCAGAGCGTGGGTGCTGGTTGGAAATCGTATGGAATGGAGGGCCACAGATGGAGGGCAATGCCATCCAACCGATCCTCGCTGAAATTCAATATGCCTGCAACAGTTTTGGATTTGATTTGAGGTTGATTTTGTGGCTCCACCCTCAAAACGGCTGTCACCACGCTTCATCGCATCCATTCGCAGTGAGATCGTCGATCAGGGACACTGGAAAAAATATTTGATCAAGTACAACATTCAGCTAAAAAAGTTAAAGTTATTTTTAACGGGTGTAAAAAATGTCTTAAAGGCTTTTGAAAACATTTTTAACAATATTGCAACATTTTTTACCAGTGCAATATTTTTTATTTGTCTTTCTGTGTTTTTTTTTCTATGGCTCGCGATCTGGAATGATTGCAAGTCAGGATCAATAAACATAATTGCGCCCACACACACGGCCGGATGCGCACTTGAATTGGCACAGGCAACAAGCCAGAGCCAGAGACAGAGACAAAGAACTGAGGACTGAGGCTAGAATACTAAAGACAGATCGAAAACCAGAACCGGAGCCCCAGAATCGTTTGAATCGATCAAATTACCAGTTACCAGTCCGAGATCGCCGCACGATCTATCTATCGCTCAGTGGGCTCAGTATTTGCTGTTGTTCTGTTCTCGGGGCTTGAACTGCTCTTTTCCTATCTATTCCTGACATTTCCGTGGAAGGAATTTCGTGTTAATGGTTGCCTCATGATTTGTGGAGAGAGTTGGTGGAGATCAGTGGGTCAGTGATAGCAATCTATCAGTTTTTAAATTCCAAAAATGTAACCCAAATCGATTAGATGTAATTTGTTAATTTAGAAGATTATCTCAAGTTACATATTGTTAGAATAAATATTGGGAAAGAATATCATCATTTTCATTTGAATTTTCCTTTTGACTATATTAAAAAGTAAAAGAGTTTTATGATTCAAAACGTTTACCATAAATTGATAAAACTCTATCTCATCAATAAAAACTCATAAAATATTTTCTTGTTTTTCTTTTCAGTGCTCTACCAGAAGCGTTTCCGACGCGAACGGAAAATCCGCATCCGCTATCAGCAGCAGCTGGGCGGTGGCAGTGGAGCTGCCAAGGGCAGTCCGAATGCCAACGGCAGCGGTGGCGGTGGATCTGGATCTGCTTGTAGCGAATCGGAGGCGTGTGGCGGCGGTGGCGGTGATAACAAGTGCAACAACAACAACAATAATAATAACAATAGCAACAGCAGCAGCCACGGCGGCGATATGGAAACGATGAAAGGTGAGTTTCGGGGGTCAAGGACACGCACAACGCATGGCTAACAGATCCCCCTTTAAATCTTTTACCTCCCAAAAACCACTTCAAACTTCCATCCTTAACACCTCCTCTCATCAGATATTGATTACGAAAAGGAGCTAAATAATTTGTAGACCTCTACCTATTCCAACCCCCAAATTGCCACCCTACGCTTTTTAACCAACACAGCGCCCTTTTGTATTCACCATCTTTCGTAGAAAACGATGCTGGCAGTGAAAAATCGGACAAGTCTCTGGCCTCCAATTCTTCCTGTGATGTGACCGCCGGGCATTCGGCTGGATCCGTTTCCGGATCCATCTCTGCCGGCCTCAACTGCCCGGGTTCCCCCACTCACTTCAAACGGGAGCCCCACTCCGATCACGAAGGTTCCGTGGAGCGCCAGCCACGTTCTTCAGCTGCCTCATTGGCCGCCCACGACGAGGATAATATTAAAAGGTATTTTAAAGATTCATTTTTGGTTAAAATAGGTTTGTTTTTGTTAATAGTTATAAATTTGTTGATTCGTTTATTTCTAGTTTCATAATTTTAATCAAAACTTTTCACAATTGTTTCTTCATAATTTTTATTTGGTTTTTTTGTTTCAGAAGCGGTAGTCGCGAACGTGATGAGCGACCGCCCAGCGGATCTGCAGTCTCTGTTGCAGCAGAGGGCAGTTTGGCCGCTGCAGCAGCCGCGGCAGCAGCAGCAGCCGCTGCAGCAGCCAGCAACGGAAAAGGTCCATGGAGCTATCCCGGCATTGATCTGATGGCCACCGGCGCCTTCTGGCAAAATTATTCCGGTAAGTTAAAAAAAAATATAACTCTTTTTAATACATTTAATAAATAATTTTAAAAATATGTATATAAAATATATTAAAGCAAGTCTCTTAAAATGCTTTCTACAATGTTGTTTCGATTTTTCCCATTCTTTCCTTACAGAATCCCTGGCCCAAGAGCTAGAGATGGAGCGCAAAAACCGTGCCGCCAATGCCGAGCGGGATGTGAAGAGTCCGCTGTCGGAACGGCCGACGGCCTACTACAAAAACTCCGTACTCTTCGGCAGCGCCAATTAAACAGCTGGTCAGGTGAGGTGAGGTGGCCAGGATTTATTTGATCTCAGAGTGCAATCCCAGACGGCGGCGGCTCTTGAGTAGGGGGGTTCAAGAAATTTAAGTGTACATACCTAAGAGAGTTGAAATAGAGGATGATGAAAAGCTGGAGTCTTAAGGAACGTTGCAAACGTTGGAGCGGCCATTTTGTATATAGAGAAAATATAGTGAAAAGATGCAGAACTTCCGATATCCCATTTAGAGTGCTTAGAACCGATAGCGGAGCAGAGGTAAGCTTACAGTTACGTTGTATATAGCAGCCGATACGAAAGACTTTTTAATGAATTGAAATTGAACGATATGCTGAAGAAACTGAAACCCGTGTAGGCAGTTGGCATAACTAGCATTTAACTTCCCGAAAAGAAACCATTTTTAGCATTGCTTATAAACCCTAACATATAGCTTCAATTCGAGTATATAAATGTAACAGAAATATGAAGAGAAAAATCATATGAAATAATACGTAGATATTTAGGAAGTATAGAAATAAAACTTACGAGCCGCTTTTTAGTGTTTTAAATGAATGGATAAAAACTTTGATTTATTTTACGAGGTAATATTTCTAAACATAAGATTTTAATTTATTCACTAGCCTAGCAGGAGCGCAGTAAGCCGGTAATACTAAAAACTAGCATATAAAAATAATTAACTTAAAGTATTTCCCTTGCCTAGGCGGTAAACAATAATTCATATTATATATACCTAATAATAAATATTAAAAATAAATGCTAAACAAACAAAACAAACTTGTATGCCCGTTACAAAAAATAAAAAAGCAAAAAGCAAAAAGCAAAACAAAACATAACATAATGAAGGAAAAATGATCAAAAATTGACATTAAAAACTATTTAAACGCTTCATATGCTATTATATATACACCCTCTATATATATACACACACATTAACTTTAGTCATAACAATAGTCAAAGAACAAATAATTCCGCGAATCAACAAAAACAATAAAGGTTCAAATATTGTGCAAAATTTCGCCGCTCGCAGTAAAAACACAGAAATTATTATAATAAATACGATTAAAATAATACACCGACCGACAACACACAAAAAACAACACCAACAACCAAGCGAAAAAGTTTAAAAATAATATATAATAATAAATTATTATTGCAAAAATAATAAAGCGACAAACTGTGTTTTCATTTCTTTTTACGGAGGAGGTGTCGTGTGGGCGACAGACAATGTGGGCTATGTTTAAATTATTTAGTTTGGGTTGGTTTATTTTGATTTCAAATATTTTAGTGGAAATCCATTTAT
The DNA here is from genome assembly GCF_018153835.1 of Drosophila eugracilis. Taxonomy (NCBI): domain Eukaryota; kingdom Metazoa; phylum Arthropoda; class Insecta; order Diptera; family Drosophilidae; genus Drosophila; species Drosophila eugracilis. Next base: position 1,919,516 of record NW_024571981.1, on the reverse strand, counting down.
TATGTAATACTCTCTACATACAGCTCGCAATAGGAAAACGATTATTAAATCAGGAAAAATACTCTTTTTCCAATATAAGTAAACTCCCAAAAAAATACAGGTAACAAGTAACAGGAAGCGCTATTACTGTCGATTTACTGAATTAATGATCCGAAATCATTGGCATAGGATGTATCTTTGTTTAATTGCCGTCTATACAAAAGCCTTTATGCTTCGCAGATTAATTCGCTGTGCGCTGGGCCTCAATTTGGTCTAACATATGCCAGTCTATGCGATTTTTAGCAATTTAATTATAGCACCCGGGCCTCGGAGGAGCGTGAGATAGCCGCAAAAAAATTTGAAGAAAGATATAAAAACCAATCGATCAGAGACCTGGCAAATTCTTGTTTCGTTTTTTTTTTTTTTATTAATATTATTTGGCCATCAGCTGCGAGGCGCGCGTTTGGACAGTTATCGATCCAGAATCCATAAAATGTATACGGCCAGATGATGATTTATGCGTCTGGCTCAAGGGGATCAAATCAGTTTGGATCAGCTCTCAATCTCTGATTGGCGAGAAGAGACCACGCGGAATCGTATACAGAAACAGAAACTGCATATTGTGATTATGATTATTGGTAAATTATATTTAATTTACAGTTAAACGATCACGTATGTACGCCAAAGGCCCCGAAAATGTTTTCGCCGGATCGCTGGCGACTCGAACCACACTCCAAAAATACCTTTCCGACCTGACCTCAATTATCGATTTAACTTTATTATTGGTTTTGATTTGGACTTTTTGATTTTCGGGGCGCATCTCACCGAAGCAAAAAAAAGTTGAAATTAAAAGGAATGCTGTTGATTGCTATGTTCGTCCCAGGAGGAGAAAAAAGGGCACTACAAGGTATGGAAGATATGTGTCGCTGGATCTGGAGCATTAGGTGGGCAGGTCGCTTAATTCTCGTTAATTTCTCACTGGCAACGTGCAACGTTTAGCTGATTGCGGGTTTCCCAGTCCTCGTCCAGTCGAGACTTAAATTGTGGCAATCATATTTTGTGTTAAATGCATTAATTTTATGTTTTATTGAAGGGTCCTTGCCCGTGTTTAACTGTTATTTCGGCGGTTTGCTGGAACTGGTTGACAATAAATCAGATATATTTGAGGGCAGGTTTTTGAGGGCCACTTGAAACTGGGTTAATGGGCACGGTGTGGGGATCAATGCTAAGGTAACATTTAAGGAATATATCTAAACGAATTAGTACATTTTGTGTGATATTTATACAAATAATTAATGAAATTATCTCCTCAAAATTATTTGGTCTCCATAGTTACCAAGTCTTCCTTAAGCTTCAGATAACCTGAAACTAATTTACCAATTCCTTTCTTAAGAACCTTCTACATGACCGGCCATAGATCATCTTTGGAACATCTAACAGCTCTTTCATTGTAGCTGTTGTCAGGGCTCATAGATCATGATTCTCCTCCCGGATCGTGGATCGTGTATGCTGTTGACAAGCAACTGTCACCACCAGCGGCCCAGGCGCCATATTGTTGGGGTTTCACTTCGACTTCCACCTTTACCATTACCAGCATCCTCCAGCTCCGAGTGCTGTCTTTTAGCCTCCATGGGGCAGAAGCAAAAACTGTGGCTCCAACGGCATGGCAGGCAATTTCCACACACAAATAAGCCGCCAATTTGCCCCCACTATAGGGCAGATAGTCCATAGACCAGACGGCCGAAACAAGGCAAGCGAAACCCGCCAGACACTACGTCAACTACGTAGACACGTGAACACGGCTACTATGGGATAATTCATAAAAGAAATAAAATAAAAAAATTATTAATATGTTTAACATTTTAAATATATTTTATTTTTAAGTAATCTATCAGGGAAGTTTATTTTACTTTTATAATTTCATATTTAAAATTTCTGTGTTCTTTTCATTTATCAAATTTGAAATTTAAATTTTTACCTAATTAATATATCTAATCTAGAGAAAATGCTTGATAATTAGGAGAAACATAAAATCTAACCCACTGTCCTTGACTAAATAAAGAAAAACCTAGGCATCCCTTTGGCTGGATCTTCCTTCGATGACTCCGCTGGTTATAAATCAGTTTGCGCGGCTTTTAATAAATTGTAATTGAGTCGCGAGTCGCGACTGCAGCTCATAGATACATTTGTATCTGCTGTTTAGGTGCTTAGTTCGCTGGGGCATGTATCTTTAGCTTTTGGCTGCGATTGCGATCGCGTGTGGGAATGCAAAGGCGAAGATTCGCAGGCGAATCTTGAGCTTCGAGAGGGCCCATACGATCCGATCCCAAACCATCCAATGCGATCCTTATAAAGCAGGCTGCTGTTAAGTTAACCCCTCTGCTCTTAACCCACTGTTGTTGTTGCCGTTGTATACATGGCACTTTGCCGGCTGTCGCCACTTCGGTTGTTTGGTTGTTCTGGCTGTTTGGTTGTTTTTGGTTGTTTGGCTGGCTCCTCAGAACCCCCTGCTCTTTACTCTCGCCATCCAGCATCATGCTCGAAAATCACGTAATGAAAAATGTTTTGTGCGCAATTTTTCTTTTCATTTGTTTCGTGCCTCTCAGCTTGCAAAATGGGAAAAAAACAACAAAAAAATATATACAAAAAAGACTGTTTTGTTTCGCTGTTTGTGTGTGTCGAGCAGCAATAAAACCCATTGAACACGAGTTGCTTTCGAGGCAACATGAACAATTAATGCAACATATGTTAGCGGGCCGCAGAAACCGCAATGCAAGATCTGCAGCAAGATGATCCTTTATGCATTTAATGGCCGGCCAAACAAATCGAATTAGTTGGCAATGCTCTAGGCTGGCAACACGCGAGCGGAACTAGCCAAATAGAACTATGGAATTTGATTTGGAGTAAGACTATTTGGTCTATAAGGACTACTTGGTACCCTTTCGAACTGTTGGAGTGTGCTAAATATATGAAATATATATAAAAAGTAAGACATTTCTACTTAAGAATATTTATAAAAACGTTACTAAACTAAGTACCTCGAAGCATAGATAACGTATGTCTAAAAAATTCAAAACCCTCTACTAGTTAAGTTTTCTTCCCGTCAACATTTTCACTTAAACCCTCTGCTTAAGAGTAGTTTTAAAATTAATTTCATAACTAAGATTACCGGCTACACCCCCAAAAAGGCAAGGCAATCTCCCATTCCCCCGTTAACTTCTTCCTCTAATAGTTACAACTAGACTTTTTTCTAATTGAAACTTTTTTTGCAATCGGGCAGCAGCAAATAGTTCGATCGATTGCCAGGATACGAATTAACCCAACAGATACGCAGCTGCAATCACACCGATTGCCAATGCATATGAAAATTGTACTTTTAATTGTATCTTCAGCCTCCAACCCAATACATTCCAGACTATGGGCCATAGGTTATAGACCAGACGGATCCCAGGGATCCAGCTCCAGCTCCAGCTCATCGCTTCTTTAATTGCCTCGCCGTGGAGGAGAACTCGTATTTGTTTTTAGACTTTTGGGCGGGCAATTTATGGCTTATCATTTTTTGTGCTTTTAATTTCTGTTTTTTTCTTCTTCTTCTGTTTTTGCTTTCCTCAGGTGGGTGTGATGAAGGCATTCAGATGGAATGGGTTGGGATTCCTGGTGAGCAGGTGGATTTCCCTGGGCTATGGGTCAGCAGGAAAGGCCAACGGTAATGCTTTAAGCTATGCCAGATTTTAATGCGATAAAACAGGTGCTTACATTAGAGGGAAGATTGTTAGAATTAAGTTTTTAGTGAGTTTGATAATAGTATCAGCATATGATACTATATAAACTGTATCTTATGAAAGGTATCTTAAGTAATTGTAGATACCAAAAATCAAGTAGCCCAGGATTATCATTGTGTAAGAGCAGGATTACTAACAATTGGCCCTTAGAGTTCTTAGATTTGCCCTCAAAGACATCTATCCATATAATCCCCTCTTATATAGGGGGATGCCCCTCTCGAACAGCACGACGTCGACAGGTGCTTCTGTTAACGTTTAATTTACCTCCATGCAAGCGACTTGCGAATTCTTTGTCAATTCGAATGCAATTTTAACAGAAAAAACGAGAACAGAGGAAACCCGCAGAAGCCGCAACCAAAATCCGCTGGGCTCAAACAAAAAAGATGGTTCTTTGTTGCTTAAAAACGGATAATGGAATGGGTAGTGGTAGTAAGAAGGGAAAAAATTATTTCATAAATCCTTGAGTGGCTCTCGGGGATTCTAATGCACTCAGGCAAGAAACAAGGGAAGTTCTTTGTGTATTATTGAAGGGATAACTACTTCTAAATGTGGCAACAACATGCAACTATCTCTTCGAGAGAAAAAAAGAAAGATTATCGAAAGGCTTACGTATAACATACGTGGATGTGGTTTGATTTTTTCCTCTTCCCGCAGGCAGCCGACACAGATACAGATACTTTGCGAACTATCCACCCAATGATTACAACAATCTTTGTGAATCTTTTCGGTTGAAGGAGCGCCAGCATGCCGGCTGACAATTCAAGTGGAATTTTTTTTATTTTCATATTTCTTTTCAGTTTTCCTCCTTTTTTTGCAGTAGTAGTTGTAGAAGAAGGATATTCGATATTATTTCGCTAATTCGATACTTTTATTTCAAGCAAACGGGTACCTACCCTCTCCCTCTCTCTTCATCATCTTCCCTTGCATAATTTTTCATAATTTTTCTTATTATGATAATTTTGTTGGTGAAAAAAAAAGAATATAATATAAATTTTATGTGAATGCAATCTGATCCGTTATTTATGTGCCACATATTATAGTATGGTCTGCGGGTCGGTCCTTGTCCAGAATATAAACCGTTATGTGGGCGCAGACCACACATTATGTTAATCATCATTTCACAGCACTGCTTGGCCTCATCCTCCTTTTTTTTATCATCTTTATTTTTCATTGCTTTTTATTTTTGTGATTTACAGTTTCTGAGGTCGCCAGACAGGTGACAACAGCTGTCGTGGGGCAACAGTTGGCGGGAAGATTTTATTTAAAGAAGAGTTCTTCAAGGCTCCTAACGAGAAAATTCGTATTTGTAGATTAGCTTGGCTATTTTTTCCTATTTTCACTATTAACTTGTAGGATTTTAAAGGTATTTAATAAAATATATTTATCCATTCAGTTAAGCAACGCTTTGAGCTCTAATTTTATGACTAACACTATATACCCGCATGTTGAAATACACCAAGATTTGCATCCGCTAAACTCAGACTTTGATTCATACCAGCCTCTTCCGCTCAAGAAAACAAACCGCAACTTGTGCACGTTTCTTCTGGCATTCTTACTCCCCCTATACATCCCATTCCCTTGAATTTTCCTGTTTAATTTCACAGCAGCACAATATCCATATCCTTCCTGCTTAGCCGCTGGCTTGTGGGTGGAATATTCGAGCGGAGATGCCGGCAAGCCAGAGAAAAGAAATTGTAAATTTTCTTAAAGGAAGTATGAATTACAGGCACTTTTTTTTTGCCCTTTGTTGGCGATGGTCCTTCCCATCTCTACATCTCCGTGCAGTTTTTGTGTCCTGCTCCGTCAAACAATGTCTATAACTAGATGTGTGGCAAGTGGGAGAGTATGTAATGTATATGGTTTTCACTTGCTGAACTCTTATAGGTGGGAATAAAGTCTGTGTTTGCGGGAAATACAGGGTGACAGATTGGAGAACTTCAAGAAAATATATAGTATTATTGTAGATGATGAACAATTTTGTGATATTCGATTGTCTCTTATTGCCATTGATACTTGAAAATGCTTTTAAAAAAAATCTTATTCGTATTTTTCGTTGATTTTTCACCTTAAGAGCAACTTGTTTCTCAGAACTTTTGAACCAATCTTTTTAGTAATTACGAAAAAACCAACTTATTTATTGAATAAAATGTTCAGGATCCTGTATAAAATTTTGCACACATGCAAACATCTTACACCCACACCCACATACCCATTGTCGAGTAGCAGTTAGTTAGTTTTTGTTTGAGTAAAATCAACGCCATATTGTAGACATTGTTAAGGTTTTTGAAAATTTTATAATTAATTTTCTGGTTAACATGTTTTTCATATGTGTAAATATGCGCACAATCCATACAATACCAGACCCCCTCTCCACCCGGTTGCTGGGTTGCAAAGTTCAGGAAGTGTGTTTACAAAGAAAAGCCTTTTGTACAAGTATCAGATTCCTGTGCTGATTAAAGAAGCACCCAACAAAGGATTAGGAACGGGGGAAAATGCGGAATGGGATGGCTAGAACATCTTCCCATGCGAGAATATTTATTAAAAATTTAAACATTATAAATGATTTGCCACATGCTACTCATTGCCACGCTCATATCCTGTTTTTAGTTTAACTGGGAGGAGGGAAATGGTTGCAAAGGGAACGGTTTTCTTGGTTGGCGCCATGACTTTACAAGATCCCGAGACTCATTGCTATATTAACCATTAAGGCATTTTAAATCCAGACGCCGCTTCTTCCCCCCGCTTTTAAGTTTTCAACGTCATTTACTTCGTTTCAATTCAATTTGAAATTCAAACTCTTTTTGGCGGCTGCCGCTGCTTCTGCCGTTGATGTTCCTGACTTGGGATTTACAAACTGAGTGAGTGACATGACCATGACGATATAGTAGGTAGCTAAATTGCTGAATCATCGCATCGACGGGACTGCCAAATGGCATTATTGTACATATCTGGAAGATGTTTTTCTGTTTTCGGTTTTCTGGTTTTCCTTTTTTTATATAACCATTGTACGCGAGTTTAACTCTTCGATTCTTCGGTTTCCTCCTGTAGTTGTCCTTTTCATTTTTTCATGCCGTCATTCAGTCATGTGATCCATCTTAATTCTTTCGGCATTCGTCATCGGTTCTTTTTTATATTTTTGTTGTTTGGAAAATCCATTGAGCCAGTTCCACACTTGGCTTTGCATTTTAATTGTCAGCGATTTTCTTTTCAATTTTATTTTCCTTAACTGAGAAACTCTTATATTGCATAGTATGGGGCGCCCTGCCATCTTCTGATCGATGACGTTTTTATTTGCCATATGCGAGTGAGAGTGTGTGCGTGATGGATGGCTTTCGAGGGAAGGGGTAAGGAGGGCTTTGAGCCAAAATTTAATTTAAATTGAAAGTGTTACGGGCAAGTGAAAGGCCAATAAAAAATATGTCAAAATGTCTGACTTACGTTAAGTCAAGGAGCTTTCCCATTTTCATTATGTAACTTCGTTAGTAAAAACTAAATAACATATTTTATGATTGCAACTCTCTAGAATGCTAATTATATAATATATAACATAAAAGGTGTTCCGATATGAACACCTTCTCAGGTTGAAGTTAAGCAAGTAACCAACCCATTGATTTCGATCTCCTTTGGTCAACCGAGTGACTGAGACAAGACGAACTTGCAACTTGGCTGCGTGCCAATATATCACGATTATGTCAGTCGCTTGTGTTTGTTACCCAGCAGGCGGTCACTTTTACCAGCTCGGCAGTACCAAGGGGGTTACTACCAAGAAAGAGGAAGGAGGAACTCCAGTTGGGGACTTAAGATTTGCGTGCGCACGCGTACAGCGCCAAAACGAATTAAATCTGATGCACCAGCAAATGATAATTCAATTTTTTTCTTTCACTGCTGCGGAGGGTTAATACCTGAGAATCTGTAGATTCAATTTGTCCAACTGTTTTGCCCCACAAACCAAACAGCACACACACGCACTTCAATTTGGCAAAGTTGGCAGTTCGATTTGCGACCAAATGAGGAATCTCTGCAGGACACGCAACCGAAGATTGAATGGGGAGAAAAAAGGAAAGCCCCCTGGCAAAACAAAAAACACAATCTGATGATGTCAAAGTGTTGCAGTTGCTGTTGATTCTGAGTTTCTGGCAAATCATTGAAGTAATCTCTCAGCTGCTGTCAGTTGGCCAACCGATTGAATGAATCAAGGATAAACATATATACATTGCCCAATTGTTAAGCAATTTATGCAAACATCAATCCCCCTTTTTCCCATACGATTTTCTATTCTTCTGACGTTTTCGCCTGTCAAATTTGCCAAATCACGATGACGTATCGCTAAACCACGCTTGACATTACCGTTTTTTGTAACCAACGCAAAAGGGTTGCATACTAATTTTCCAAAAAAGATATAAGGGTATAGTGTGATCCATTTTCCTCTGCCTGCCATGCGAAACAGGAGATAAGAATGCGTTTGCACTGATTGACTCAGGGATTGGATGGGACATTGAACTAATGGGAAATGATTTTGTTCTATATTAGATTTTATTCAATTCATTCTGTTAATTACAGTGGCTAGATTTTTAGTATTTATAAATCTAATATTTAGAGAGCTTTTTCGCACATATTAGAAAAAATCATGTTCTTCGAGTTCATTCCATTTGTAATACAAACATCTTAATAATCCCAAAACAACCTCCCCAAAGTGAAATCTCTTCCTCTTCGTAAATGTTTACAAACGAATTGAGGAATTGCCTTTGCAGGCGACGGATGGTTAATGGGGCGATATTTAACGATTGCCCGCTTAGTGTTTATTTGTGCATCTAAACATTTTTAATGGCAAATCGCAAGATCCATCCGAGAACAGTTCCAGTTCCCTCCACGGAATCCAAATCGAAATCCCACCCAGCGTGGGTGATTTTTGATTTTAATGATACACGGGGCAAGTATTTTTTGAGTTATTGCATAGATAGAGCTGCGCACAGTGCGTAATAAAAGTCCTCGTCCCGGGATTTAGTGTCTGTGTGTGTGTTTGCCATAGTGTAGTTTTTATTGTTTCTCCGACGATTTAATTAAATTTCTAAAGCGTGCCGCCAGTCGATGTTGATGATGCTGATGCTGTTAGTTGGCCATTTAGTTGCAGCGTTTTATTTGTTTGCTTTAGGCGCGTCGTCATCCCCGTCGCCCTCTTAATTCCTTTCGATTTGTGGACCCATTCCAGTTTTAGTCTCACTACTAATATAATTTCACACGTTCGGCGGCAGGGCGTTTTATTTTTAGTGTCAGCAATCGGAGAGTTTTGCAAATGTTTATGCACATTCCTCGCTGACCACAAGTCTTTGGCAATTTGTTTGTTATTCCTGATGTCGTTGCCATTTTTTTTAGGTTTATGATGGAGTTGGACTAAGATTTATCGTACTTTTTACTGTTAAATATTGATCTAAAGTCATTGTTATACGAAATATTCTACATTTTCTTTAAATTATAAAACTTATTTTATTAAATAATAATTTAACTTTTCCAAAAAATCTATACTTTTCTTCCTATTCATCATGTTCATCTGCTATTTTTGTATGGATTCAATTTTGCCCACTTATAGTATTAACATATCAGCACCTGTTTTGATCGCTCTTTACTCACATCCCATCCACTGCCAAAGAATTCATAGAGCCACACACGTATCTTCATTAAATTCCACGTGTTTATTTGTTTAAACTAACCTTTTATGAGGCAGTGGCGCTACATCTAGCCGCAGACACATACATATACTATATGTCGGGGCGTTGGGGTTATCTATCACATCGGTCTATATAGAGTCGCCTCTGCTGCTGACAGCTAATTGAATTTAATTGGTGCGAACAGAAATTTACACAAAATATAAACAAAACCGTCTTCTTCTTGTTGTTGCCGTTATTTGTGTAGCATAATTTTATGAGTTGTTTATTTCGTTAAACAAGAATAACCTTAACTTGTTATGGCACATTTTTATTGTCGCTTGTTTATGAATAAAAACAAAAGGCAAAAACAAAACAAAAAAAAAACAGAATGCACAAAAAGCCAAAGCCTTTATTTTGGTATTCAAAATAATTGTGGTCAGACGAATTCACGATCTGGGCGTTAAAAATCTATAAACGAATGTCGGCTCTGCACGATGCTGACTGAGAATTTACTTATGCCCTATAAGGAAGGGAAGGGTATATGTACAAAGTTGAGATGGTAATAGCAGAGATATCTAATAAGTTAATTTAATGAAGATAGATGAATGACTTGTTCCATAATAGTAATAGATACGAGCAAAAATCTTGAGTTGTAAGATTTTTTCAAGTTGCTAGATTATTTATAAAAAGTAATATTCGGTATTTGCAGTGGAAATGTCTTATTTAATGTAGAGAATTTAAAATTCCTTATGCTTATCCCTAGGAATTATCTTACCAGCTTCTCCCACAAGCATCCATCGGTGTTGTGGCGCCACTTGGCCATGGTCCACGTCAATGATCGTCATCTGTAAATCATTTTGTGTGACAACCCGCTGACAATTGGACAAGAACGATCTTCGGGACGAACTGCAGGAGGAGAAGACAGCTCAATTCGGATGGCCTGGTGGCTAAAGTTCTCCAGTTCTCTAACGAAGTCCCTTAACGACGACTGCCTTATACGGACTCATATATATACATATATACGAACATAAAGTCGCGTGGCTTATTTAAAATTAACAAAGCAATAAAAATGCAAACTCAAGGCAAGCACAGAGCGATAACAATGTGGGAGAAAAAAAAGGAGAACGAGACCTGGCCTGGCCTGCAGTAAAATAAGTTCATTGTGGGGGAATAAGCCAAATTGTTAGGCCGCCACAGCCTGAGATACTTAGTCATTCTAATCCCGAATGTGAGGAGAAAAAATCCAACCTATAGCAACTTTCCAAGGAAATCTTTATCGTACCGGTCAGCTTATCATATCGTTGGCTAACAAACCCAAATCCCTGACCAGTCCACATGCATTTTCTTATCGACATCATCGCTTTTTTTTCGGTTGCCCCCAACCTGGCCAAAACAATGCAACGCGCAATCAGCGACACTTCATCGGCCACAGGAAAAAAAAAACGAAACTGCAAATGGGAGTGGGGAAAATGGAAACCACAGCAAATAAACAAAAGGACACAGCGCGTAATGAGGGCGAAAATATCTTTATTTAAAGAGCCAAGAGACTGGCTTCCTTGGAAAACAGCAGAAGTCGCTGACTCCAAGTTGGAGTCCCTGGTGCAAAGCAGCATATTTGTCATTCGCAGGGAGCGCTCCTGGCGGCGATATGGCCCGGGGCAATAATCATGAACAGATCTTGTAGACGCCGCCGTGGACCAAATGCTCCTTAATTAGATGAGGCGACAAGCCAAAAACCCAGGAGCTGGCCTGCAGCTTTGTCCTCGTCTTCGTCCTCGCCCCCAGCCTAGAAACACGATCAACGATATATTCGAGCGGCTTGCACTTAAGAAAAATAATATGGAAGATTAAATTACTTCTCATGAGAACTTTTCGTAACATAAGTTTTTTTAAACAGATTTTTCCGAGTGCATTCAGACTTAGGTTCTGTTTTGGAGTTTATATTATGGAACGGTGGCCAAAACAATGCCGTGTTTACAACTTGTACACTATGCAAGTGGCATGCTCATGCCAACTCCCCTCTCTCTTACGAACCAGGCAATATAGCTAACTAAAATCCATGCCCTTTAGGCCCTTAACTTGAAGTCTGGGAAGCTACTTGAGTCTGGCCACGTCTCGACTTCTGCCACTAATGGCATATTTTGCATTCCAATAAGGGATTGCGCCAATTGCAAATAATTTCCGAGTGTATAGTCAGCTTAATAAGATCACGATTCCCAGATAAGCCGCATAGATAGCAGCTAGGACTTCCAGCAGGCTCCAAGGGTTTGAATTTGCTTAACAGTGGTTAGAGTATAGGAAGTGTGGGAGATTCAGACACACAGCATATTCATAAGTAGGAAATTCTTCAGTTGGCCAGAAATTATTAGATAAATGTAAAGGATTTTTGCGGTACCTAGAATTGGGTAGTGTTTACTTAATATTGTATTTATGCAAAGGTTAAAAATTCTATATTATCATCAGCTTATATATTCAAAGATTAAAAAGAAAAAAAGAAAATATTGTTGCATTTTTAGTAAATTATTTAACGAAACGGACGATGTATTTGAGTTTACTAAGTTGTTCTAAAATATTTGTAAACGGAACATTAATCCATAATATATTGAAAATAAACTAATTTTATAATTAGTTATTAGTTATTATTATAATTTTTTTAATAAGGCTTTCATTTTAATATTTATTTATTTTATTTTAAAGTCTGTCAACTCTCAATATAAGGGCATTCCCTGTTCAATGACAACCTTTAGTTTTGCCCAAGAAACAATAACTTAATTTAGTTGTCTTACATCGTGTCGTCGTCGTCGCCAGTCGAGGCAGTCGGTCCAGACACCCCCGAACCAGGTCCTTGTGGCCACAGTTCACTGTAGTGGCAACCTTTGCATGGTGGTATGTCAGCAATTCTGTAAACAAGGGGAACACACGGTCGGCCGGGTGGGGGCTTCCACGGTCCAGCCACGGTGGAGTACGCATATGGATCGCGAATCGGGGTTTTTTTTTCGGAGTTTCGCGTATGTAGCGCCAATTACACAAAGCCAAGTTAAGCAGTTCGAACTCTATGGCGAAATCTGTAAATCTGAGCTGGGGCAGAAAAAGAGAGGGAAATCGGCAAAGAAAAAACCACCGCAAAATGCCATTTGACCAAGATGGGTCCGAGATGATAAAGCGACCGACTCGCCCAGACGTGGGCGCTAAACAATTCAATGCAAAAGGGGCAATTAAACCAGAGAAAAGGCAATCGATGCACCTAAGAAAAATCTAGTGATTATGGTGATATCTCGAAATAATTGTAAAATTATGTGAAAGTTACTATAGTTTAGAGAAATTTTGATAAAAATATCATTTTGATGATTAATCAAATAGTTGCAATGTTTTTGTTGTTTTTAACCTAATTTTTCTCTCAGTACATTATCATTCCCCTCCTCCCTTTGAGGACCAAGCCCATCGAATTAATTTGCGGTGCATTTTAGTTTACAACTTTGTAATTAATTTGCAAAAAGGGACAGACACAGAAGGAGGCCTTAAGCCACCGATCGGGTGACATTTGTTGTTCCCTCCCAGCGCCGCCTTCCTCTGTTGGATTTCCATTTGGTTGACATTTGCGTGCTGGTGATGTCTTTATAGTCTGGAGTTGGCTTAGAGAAGTCGGTACTTGATGGCACGCAGCATGGGGAAGCGATCGTTGGTGCACTGACCACGGAAGTCATCCTGGGTTAAATCGAATAGAGCCACTCCTCCAAGATTTTTGACACGGGCGTATTGAGCCTTGCTGGCTGCCGAGTCCGGATCGTCGTAGCTGACCCACAATCCATACTCTCCATTCTCATCAGCGGCACGGAAGGCATAGCTACCATAGCGTTTAGTGGGATCTAAAACTCTTTTGATCGGAGCACCAGCTCCTCTGGCATTGGCATTACTGGGGTTCGGCATCAGCTGGCAAATCTCAGCCCAGTTGAGAAGGCCCTCCTTTTTGCTCTGAGGTCCTGCTGGAGCAGGTCCTTCAGTCGAAGCAACCACTGGCATTCCGGAGTCCCCTGAATCCTTGGACATCTTCCAGGATCTACCATATGTGGCAATACCAATATTTATTTTATTAGCCGGAACTCTCTGGAGCAGCCAGTGTTCCATTTGGTAGTTTAGATTGTAGTGTCCCAAGCGATTCTGTCCGACGGCCTCGTATGTCGGAGCCGTAAAGTCCGCCTCCTCGGGATTACGTTGCGGGGTGAGGAAGTCAAAGGTTCCCAGATTAATGAAGTCCAAGCTGGGAGCGATCGAAGGGGCATCGTAGTACCCTATAAGAATAAATTTGTTAGTTTATATAACAAAAAATATGCATCGCGCTTGACTTATAATTATAATTCTTATTATTCATTAATGAAGGTAAATAGGAATCGCATCGCTTTTAATTTACGATATAATGTAAAAACAGTTGCTTATAAAGAGTAAACAGCTGTATATCAACTAAGTCAGGTTGTTTTATCATTGACGTAATCTGAATGCTTTTCTGACTCATCAAATTACACCGGTTAGTCGGAATAATTAAGATAATTGCTTATACTTACAGCTTGAGTTAACATTTGGCAAAACAGTGAGACTCAGAAGCAGATCATTTTGCTTAAGAGCGGCATTCAAATCCTTGATCAGGGCAGTCACCTGTCCTTTGTGGGTTTCCGATTCGGTGTCCACAACGAAATCGCCGGTGAAAAACTTTTTAAAGCTCTTCCAGGCGGAACCAACATCGCCGTGGACTTTACGTGGCTTATTCCTGGGGAGTTGCAGGGCTAAGTCCAGGCCATCGAAATTGTAACGCCTTATTAAATCACGAGCGGATTCAATGAATCGCCTATGACCCTGTTGACCCGATTCCAAGAGTTTTATGTACTGATTGCCATCGTTCTGATCTGCATCTCCACCCACACTCAAAAGGAACTTGATGTGGGGATAACGCTCCTTCAGGGCGGAAACCTGGGCCAGATGACGCTGCTCCAGGTCCAATCTCTTGTTGATGCTCTGCATTTCGTAGTTATCGGCATTAACACCAGCATAGCCGTAGATCAAATGGGTGCAAAATTGCAGGGCCAGTTCCATATCGGTCATCGAGAACTGAGCCAGCCCTTGAATGGAAAATAAACAATTAGTAAACCTTTATAAATTATATGTTTCTCCGAATTAGAAAACTTACCCTGACGCTGGAAGCCCTGAGAGTCATAGAAACAAACCAGATTAGGAGCGGCGCTCACATTGTACTGAGCTAATACGGCCAGACTCAGTGCCAAACTGAGCCAAAGAGAGCCAGTCATCTTTGTAGAGAGAGATTAATCAGAGAGCTCTACAAAATCAAAATCCACTAAAAACACTATAGACCTCGGAGGTATTATTTGTAACAGTCCGTCGCCGACGAGATGCGAAACCAAACTGAATACGAAATGACACTTAGCACTTGGGAATTGGAATAAATATGGGCTGTGGAGCTTTTCAGTGGAATCACCTCCGTCCGATTCCCCCGTAACGAACCGAAACCCCCGGCGAACAATGGCAAACGCCATTCGTGGGGCTTATTATCAACGAAATTCAACAAAATTGTTTGTCTTAAGTGGCATCTGACATCGGGTTCAATGAGATCACCTCTCGGCTCGGTAATTTACAGAAAAAAGAAAGAGATAATACCTCTGACTAGAGATAATGCCCACCGACTCATAGTTTAAAAAGGGGCTAAATCTACGAGTATTTATGGGTGCACACCCAGTGATAAATCTGCACTTTATAAGGTGTTGACGAATTAGCAAGGTCGCTACGTTACTCATGCCCAAAAAATATGTAAATAATTATGTGGAGAACGATTAAGGGATTGTGGAGGAGTATAAGTAGATTATTAATGTGTTTTCAAGGTCCAATAAAATGTAGATACTTAGCGAATAAGTGCAAAATAAATAAATATTACAAACAGAGGCGGATAAGATGTTCAATCATACAGAAAAGCTTTTAAAAATATGCTTTTTAAAAATTGGCGTTCAAAATTTGACACAGATAAGAATTTGATTTTTCCATTAAACCAAAAATACTCTTCCAATACAATTAGACATTATAAATCATTATTTATTTGTAGTTTTCTTCCATAAAAATTACTTTTTTTTTTGGTATTTAAAGACGATATTTGATGGCCCGCAGAATGGGATACTTATCCCCTGTGCACTGTCCACGGAAATCATCATAGCTCAAATCGAACAGAGCCACGCCTCCTAGGTTCTTGGCACGGGCGTAGGCTGCCTTATTGGAGGCCGAATCGGGATCATCGTAGCTCACCCAGATGCCTTCGGTTATTGGACCATCTACAGGACGATAGGCGATACCACCGAATCTTTTGGTAGGATCAGAAATCCTTCGCAGCGGTGAATCGTTGCCCTTGAGGAATTGATTTTGGGGATTGGACAACTTTCCGCAGATCTCGGCATAGCTAAGAATGCCAGGTGTCTGGGACTGAACACCCTCGGGAGCTACACCTTTGGTATGAGGCACAACTGGAACTCCATCGAGACCAGACTCGCTGCTCAGTTTCCAGGCATTTCCATAGGTAGCCACTCCCAGGTTAATCTTGTTCGATGGGAATCCCTGACGCAGCCAGTAATCCACCTGGAAATCAGCATTGAGGTGGGCTAAGCGATCCTTCGATCCATCGGGATGATAGATGGGGGCGCTATAATCCGCCTCCTGTGGGTTGCGAAGAGGAGTGAGGAAATCAAAGGCAGCCAGGTTCACAAAGTCCACAAGGCCATTCAGAGCGGGAATGTCAAAGTACCCTGAAGTTATAATTGGGTTATTGAAGAGAATAAAATATTTTTAAATTATTGAACTTACACGTAGAGTTGACATTGGGCAATACAGTCAGGCTGAGAAGGAAGCCATCAGCTCGTAGGGAGTCCTTGACATCCCTTACAAAAGCAGTAAACTGTTCCTTATGAAGTGCGGCTTGCGGATCCACGATGAAATCTCCGGTAAACAGCTTCTTAATACTCTTCCAGGCCGAGCCCAATTCACCGTGAACCTTCCTGGGCTTGTTCTTGGGGAACTGATAGGCCAGATCCAAGCCATCAAAACCGTAGTTCTTCACCAAGTCATAGGCCGATCGGATAAATCCAACTTGTTGAACCTTCGCGCCTCCAACAGTTGGATATATTTGTTGGGATGTTCAATATCGATATCGTGATCACCGCCCAAAAATAGAACCTTCAGGATGGGGGTACTCTTAAGGGCGGTCACTGGAGAACTGATGGTTGTAGATATCCAGGTTCTCCTGCAGACTGTACGCTCCTGAGGCTTTTCACCACGGATTCCGGCATAGCCGTAGATCAAGGGTGCAGAATTGTACACCAATTTCCAGATCGATTAAGCAGCTTGCCCAGGCCTGGAAAATTCGCAATTTAAATTTAAGCGTGGCACATTATTTTAATATGCACGAGACGTACGACATAAGCTGCACTCGAATGACAAATAATCAGAGATTCAGAGAGGCATTGCTGTGAGACACTATCTGGGCACTGAGATCTGACACCCAACACTCTCGCTCTCGCCGGAACTACTCGAGAGCCGAGATCCCCCTGACCACCATCAACTCCTCCCGGAGACTGATCCATCGTCGACTTCAGTGGCTTAATTGAACGCCAACAGTGTGAGCCCAGCGAGCGGTTTATTGTTGTCTGACTTGGGTGCAGAGCACAGTGGGTCGAGATGTGCCAAAAATTTAAAACATAATTGATATGAACTAAAAGTCATATATGAGGATAGTTTGTTGTTGTGTTTCCTTTGTAGTCAGGCTTTTTCACCTCTAAAATTTTCATTTTGTACAGCCTTTTGAAGATTTAGTGTATTACTTTAAATAAAATAAATTTTTACCTAATATTCCCCAAGCCTGAGGCCACTGTGCAGCTCTGCTGAGTCACTTGGTGCTCTGCTTGCCACTTGTTTGGATCGCTGCTGGTGCCAAGTCAGCGTCCGCTAGCGGGGCAGTTGTCGTGCTGGACTCGCTGTGTGTTGAACGCTCTGGTTTTCATTTCGAATGCGTGGGATCGGCTTTTTATCGACTTAACCTCGACTAAGTTACGGATCAGAGTAGATCAATTTAATCAACTAACTGCTTATTTTGGCATATTCATTTCATAATTACCTCATTGTTACAGTTTGCAAGTTAACCTCCGCTCTAATTAGTTTGTTAACCCATAGTCCAAGAAGCTGCTATTTATCGCTTCGTCGAGTGAAATCTCTGCGGGAGAGCCAGCCAGACTCTCTGTGTTATTTTGAAAAAAAAACTTGTCCGATAAGCCACTGACCTCTATAGAACTAGTGCTTTAGCCTTCAGCTCTCAGTTTCAAGAGATAAGCACTGGGGCAAGCTGAACTGAATTGAGTCCTAGCCTTTTGGTTTTGGAATCACAAATTTATGTAACTTGATTAGCATGCTTTGTTCTCATTCGTTTGTAAATTTGGCGAATGCTAATCAAATGTTGTGTTAGGTTATATGCCGATGCTTGATGATATCAGAAATAATACAAAAATAAACTTTTTATGTTTATTTGGAACTTATTTCAACTCAAAAAGTGGTGGTTTATATTGCTATACTTTTAAATATAAACAAAAATGAAACACACAGTTAAGACACTGAATCTTGAAAATCTTTCAATGGCAAAATATGTTTAACCTTTCAACTTGAAATTCTAATTTCATTCCACAGACGGGATTTGCATTCGTTTTTTAGCACCTCTTCTCTTATTTCATTAGTTTCTAAAAATCCACTCCCCTTACTAACCTTCTTATGTAACCGAAGAGTCAGTAGTAGTGACTAAATTGGAGGTAGCTTGCAGTGCCATTAAAAGAGGCATCGCGACAACGTAAACTGGGGATCCAGCCTTTCAAGGGTGCCGGGAAAATATCTCTGGTAGACATTGTCCGCAGGACCAGTATCAAACGAAACGAACTGGAGACTTGAAATGGAACGGAACCGAACAGAAACCAAAACCCAAACCGACGACAAAAGTTTGAGGCAGAGCTTAGAGGGAAAATGACTCGAGATCAGAGACTAGAGTCGAGTCTTGAAACGTTAGCTTCCATTGCTGGCTTGTACTTTATTCTCGTAACTTGACTTAATTGAGAGGGCACAGCGTTAATGACGACGATTGCGGGCGAGGCAGACGCAGGTCAAAACGTTGGAGACCAAAAAACAACAAAAAATAAAGTAACAAGAATCTCAAACATTGGAAACCGCGCTTCAAGATTAGAATTGTGAAATATGGATACTTAGATTTATTTCAGTAAGTAAAAATAGAACCCACTTGTTGGGAAAACCTGGTTCACAAATGATTTAGTTTATCGCACGCACTATTAAAAATAATTTTTTGCTTGCAAATCGAAATTGTTTTGAAAATACCCGTGCCTTGAAAATTGGGATTTTTCGCAGCCCAGATAAACAGTTTACATTCTAAAACTGATTCCCATTGTGTTCTTGCAAGAATCATTTTGGATGTTTCCGCCGCCCAAATCAAACAGTGAAAATTGATGGATTCAAATGTTGAACTATTTATACCTTAACAATTACCCAAATAATATATTAAGCTATGAACAGTACTTCAAAGGCAAGTACCTCCCCATCCGGCGCGAAGTACTTTGATCGCAGACAATGGAAACTTCTGCCAGTGGAGAGGTCCCCGAAATCGTCGCAACTTAAATCGAATACAGCAAGTCCGAGTCCTCAGTTCCTTGCAGATCCTGCAGCTTATTCCAGCAAAGTCAGACTGACTTCAAAACTCACAGCGCCACAGACACCCAATCTCCATTTTCATCCGTTGGTCTAAGGTGCGAAAGGTTTGTATTTTAAGGATTCGTGACCTTAGTGAGGCGCTGTTTCTCCTTATATAGAGCTGATGGAATTCCATGACACTTGAGTAAATCTCACAACAAGCAGACCCTCGGAAACTTCCCTGGCACTTGTATACCAGGTGCTGGTCCATGTCTCGTGTAGGTCACTGGAGCTCCACTGTAACTTGGATCCCAAGCGACTTGCCCCTTCCGTAACTGGCGCCTCCAGTTTAACTTCCTTTTGGCTGAAGACTGATTTGAGTCAGTAATTTCTATCTGGAACTCGACATTCAAATGGGGCAAACGATCTTCGTTCAAAAAGAAAATCGGAGCCGTAATGGCCTCCTCGGGATTACGCAAAAGGCGTGTGGAAGCTAAAGGCGCCAGTTGAGTAAGTAATCAAACTGGGAGTTTGGGGACACTAAAGTACCCTACAAAAAGTTCAAGTATTATAAGTTAAAATGCATTTCCAGCTGACTTATACCATAAGTTGAATTCATTGGGCAGCATTGTCGTAAGAAGATAACATGATTTGTGATCTGAAAGCATTCTAATATTCCTACGAGATCGGTGAATCAGACTTGTATGCTCCGCGAGGGGATCTGCTGCGAATGCCAGTAAAGAGTTTCTTGAAGGATTTAATAGGTCCTAACAGAACCATGCACCTTTCTGGCCATTGGTGGCAGCTTTGGGAAAGCGATCGTCATCGAACCATTTCTTTTAGCAAAATCATGCCGTTAATAATGAAATTCTGCTGAGCAGTGGTTGGGCCTCCAGGTTTCTATATACTTGGGATGAGTAGCCCATCCACATTCACGATCACACCCACACTCGAGTGGAATTTTCAGTTGAGGATACTTCTGGCGCAGGTTAGTATTCTTGTAGTAGAACAGATGTCCAGGTCCAGATTAAGCTAAATAACTCAAGAGTTGCTGGCTTCAACTTTACTGTATCCGTAAACCGGCGGAAAGAAACTGCAACGCCAAAACTGATTTCAGTTGGATGCATTTTTGCAAAACCTGCCAAAATATTGATACGAGTCATAATAATGACCGATTGTTGGCAGCATTGGTTGGGTTCGTCGCTAATGAGTAAACCCAGTAAATAAAAATAACAAAATCTCATTTTTATGAGGAGAATATTGTCCTGACTTAATACATCGATAACGTTAGCACCGAAATCACTGAAAGCTTCATAGCTCAACTGCTGTTTTTCGCTTATCTCAAATTGTTCTGCTGATGATGCCATTATCAGGTCTTTCTTAGACATTACTGTGTAGTTCCCAATAATGTTTTCCACTTTATTGGTGTTGGCTTTGTGCCGCTTGTCAGTTAATATAGTTCACAAACTTGCTGTGGACTCAACTTTAGGGGGCTCCTACTGTCAATAATTCACGTTTTCAGTGAGTGTCTCCAGTTATTGGATATTTTTTGTATTTTACTTGAAAAGTTAGTAAACAAGTAACAAGTTAATTGTGCTTAAAATGTAATATATTTTTAATTTTTTATGACTGTTAAAGATTTTTTAATTAAACATTAAATATGGTTCAAAGATTGAATGAAATTTCTCTGCTATAAAACTAAAGGCTGGGACCATATTTAATGTAATTTAGGAATTCTAATATCTCGATACCCGAGTTCTTACTCTATATAGCGTATTTTCGTGATTTATCATTTTGTGCACATCATCGTATGTTCTTCCATCGCTTAGCTCTTGATGAAGGTGTGAAAAAGACTTTCATTAGCTGACCCCAACCGACCTCTTCCTGACCCGGCTTTGAGTGGAGGGAGCGAATCTCACACGCCGAATCCTTCGGTAGCTGTTTGTCCAAGGGGGAGGTACCGCGAACCGGAATCAATGAAGCATTAACACCAAACAAAGCGCCAAAGATGGGAACACTAGGCAGAAAGCTCGAAATGGGGACAGTTAATGACAACTATATCAACAATGTGATGGGGATGGATATGATCCGATGTACTGAATACTTCGAAAGGGTGACACAACCAATGACAAAAAGACGTAATCCCGGTAAAGAATGCGAAATAACTGCCACGCCGCTTAGCGTTGAAGGCCGAAACCTGGAAAATCGGGGCCGGGGCGGTGAAAGGCGTGCTGTGTTGAGAGTGCATTATCCGAATGTCCTCATCATATGGGCGTGTTTTTACATCACAAACGTCGTATCTGTGTCTCGCATTGTTGTTTCGATTTATATCGGAGGCCCGACTCATCATCATCGATCCATTGTTTGTCTATGACACTTTCCCTTCTATATAATAACTATATATCTCTTAATAATAGCCCAGATAGTAAACCAGACCAACCAATTTGACTCATTAGATCATGTTCACTATTTGCTCCATAGCCATAAATCGCATTTTCATTTCATCTAATCAACTATTTACTTAGTCTTTTTTTTACTTCATTTGTTTATTCTGGCAGTTTGATATCATCAATCAATCATTGGCAATAGAAATCAATGCCAAAGAAGCTAATGTGTGAATCATCGTGCTATATATACAGATTATCATATTTATGAGTTTATATTGAATTTTCATTTTAGTGCTCTATGAAGTTAAAATGGTTTGTATAAAAATTAGGAAGATAATGAGACAAAACTTACCTAAATCATAATAAATATAAAGCAATATATAATAAGTTTAATATTGTATAGCATTTCAAACTCTTTAAAGCTCATTAATATCAACTTTTGTATAATACCACAAAAAGCTTAACATTTCCAACTCCTTGGGGGTCCATTTTACTGACTCCTAGAACTTGAAATTGGTTTCATTATTGCATCTGGTTGGTAATTAAGTCCACACACTTAAAATAAATACTCTTTACACTCAGGGTCCCAACACCCTTGAGCTCAATATCCCGGCAGGTAAGAAAACCAAACATTTGAAGCTTTGATTTATATTTCTGAATAGACAGCCACACGCTTCCTAGTTTTTACAACCATAGTAAGATTGCAATGAATGCCCAGAGTAAGAGCAAGAAAAAATCAATTTTCACAAAATGAATGGTTACATTAGGTTAAGTTACTTTCCGCTCATGTTGTGGTTAATTAGTCTTCGCCCAACTTGATGCCCAATCAGTTTTTATCTAAATATTTTTTCCAGCCTTTGGGGTTGTTGGTGGAATTCATCATTGTCAAATGTGTGAATGGAATAGCCTAGTAAATAAAAGCCAAACTTTTTGAGGCAACTTTGCTTTTGGGAGGGTTGCCTTGGTTGCAACAGAATTAAATTCATAATGAATTTTATTTGCTTCAGCTACAGAGCCATAAAAAAAAAGCAGAGAAAAAGAAAAACAGCACGCGGCAACAGTCGCCTCATTCAAATGTATTTTGTAATATTGACTGCATTGCAGTGTAAATTAAAACGCCCCCTACGCATCTCAGCCTATGGATGAACCCACCACAAAAGACAGTGGTCGAGGCATACGAACATCAGTCAAGGGTCAGGCAGTAGGTCATCATCTAACAATATTCAATAATCCATCAGTCAGATATGCTGGTCGAGTCTGGTTTTACTTATTTTTGGTGGGTCTTGGGGTGTTATCGTGGTGGTAGTATCAAAGCTGACGTTTGAAAATGAAATTAAAATTTTTGTTGATTTTAGAATAAAAGAAATGGATAAGGCGAAAAGAAGCAAAGTTTAAAGTTAATATAATGACGAGAGACACTCTTTTGATTTAGAAACCGTAAAGCCTAAGATTATGTTTTTACTCTTCAAAATGTAATACATTTTTTTGAATATGAAACTCTCAATTTTGTCTCCTACTGAGCCCAAACTAACTGTGGCACAGCTTTCTTTATGAGATGAAATGTGAATAATATGAATGCTTGAAAATCACCTTTTGAATGATCGATAGGCCTTTGACCATCCACAATCATGAGGAGAGGAGGTTCATCTCAAGGCTTGGCTAACTGAAATCCCGAACTTTCCCCCTGAATTCACATTCACAGGTAAAGACATTTCTTACATGTCTTCACAGATTTTTAGGACCCAAAAGGTTGAATTCTTTCATCTTCTTCATCTAGGTTTCCCCTGTTATACAAATTTTAAATGTTTTCTTGATACTTTTATGGATGACTACTTGTTCTTCATGTCACTAACACTATAAAAAAGCTAACAGGACTCTGAAGATCTCTTTGAAAATAGGTGCATCTCTTCTAGGTTAAACATATTCATTATAGTTCAACAACTGTTGTCGTTGAGGTGCGTGTCAGCCACTACATCACAAAAATATTTGTTACCATCGTACCCATCATCCACTGAGTCTCCTCGCAGAAAAGTTTCTTAGTTTTCGTGCTCATCATTCTATGCTGATTTAATGAACTTCTGCCTTCTCCTGGCACAGTTTGTTTAGATTTTTTCCTTTTTGTGGTCCTGAGTTACCTGTTGTGTTGAACTGACTGCTTAGTCATTTGGCTTTCTTTGTTGGCCACTTTGGCTTGATTGTATCTGGTCATGGATTTACCCTTGTCATCTGCGCCTGGGTACACAAAGCTGGAAGGGAACCTTAGTGGAGTATAAGATTATCGATATACAATTCCAGCCTGTATACTTCCCTACTTTGGCTTAACTTGAAATTCGTACATCTTACAATCAATACAAACCACACGTTGCTTTAGGCCTGACCAAATTATCCATCTTTTTTAGTCGTGCAGTTTATAGTAAGACTCGAAAGATATCAGATAAAATAGGTGTGTTTTCGGTAGTTTCATTCTTGAGATGAAACCAACAACATTACACTAATTTCCCACAGAGAAACTCAGTTAAAAACAAAGAAATGTTGCGAAGAACTACTGAAAATATTTGTCATCACCAAAATGAGAATTATTAAAACAATACAATAATAATTAATGCCATCGAATGTACATGAAACCAATACACTGACTGAGCTAGAAAGTTAATGCAAATAAAATATAGCAGAAATACAAATCTTGCAGAGGGAGAAAGTCATATAGAGGAGCAGATATGCCATTGGCAAAAATGGGTTTATATAAAAACCAATTGTTTACTTGTCCAGAATGTATTGGTGTCAATAGAGTCAATGTACACTCCAATAAATATTGATGTAGAATTAAGGAAAAACAAAAAAAAGGTTGAAATCTGAAATCGAGAAGGGTATATTTTTACCTGACTTAATCAAAAATAAGAGAATGTAATTGTTAGAATCTGATTAAAATAAAACAAATTAAGTGGTCAAATAAACTATAAAAGGTGGCAGAAGCAAAACAAGTAAACAATTCACGGTAGTTTTTGTTAATAAGTTACATAACTCATACAGTTTCATTTTTTTGTATTTAATCTTGAACGCAAATAGCTTCACCTTGGAATAAAATATAAACCTCTGAATGGAATATGTTATTTCAGCTGGGATCTCAAAATACCAGAAAAATTAAGTCATGAGTAGTTTCTCTGAATATTCTGAGAACTGAATGGCTACTCCTCACAATCCTTACTTACATTGTTAAAGAACATTGTGAGAGGACCTATACCAAAACAAAAAAACTAGTTTCAAAGCAGAAAATAAATTCACAGATTCATCCACATTTGTCTATTTTCCATGTAAATCGTCTGATTTCAATAGAAGGAAATTTGGAATGAATGAGAAAACCTCTACAAATCACAGCAACCCTTTTATGTAATACTAAAAATGTTTTCGGCTTGCTTTATTTAATGTTGCTCATTTCCATCTCAACCTTCTCTTCATGTTGGAAACAACTCCTCCAGCCTTTCCGACTGCCAGCAAGCTCAACCAAGTGTGTAAAAAGTTTTTCCCAGAGCAAGCTGGAAGGCTGCTTTTGAAAATAAATGGAAAATTAGGATTTCAATGGATCCAAGAATTCATTAAGAATTTTACTTTAGCCTGGTGCAAATGTTATTTGTTGGTGTAAATAGGACTCAACATTTAATTTTGGCTGCACTTTTCTGTATCACGATGGGAAATAAAGCCAAAAGTGGTTTTCCTGCCTTGTCCTGCTTTTGGGTAATGGCCTATCAAGATATGGGGCTTATGTAAGAGGGATTTTGTACTTAAACTGAAAATACTCCTCATGAAATTCCTTATTGAGACTTACTTGAGCAGATTAAAAGGTATTCTTACCATTTTCAGAACCAATTTAGTCCCTTGAAATTTCTAAATGGTTTAAATGGTTTTAAATATGATTTTCCTCAATATTTTGGATTCTCATCATACTTCCTTTTACGAGCTTCCTTCCAAACGTCTGGAAAGCTCTACCAATGTTTGCGCCTCTTCGCCTTTACCCCCATAATCCAATTTTTGCAACCCAGCGTGGAAAACAACTCAAACAATAATTAAATATCATTTTTACGCCCATAACTGTTAAAAATGTATGAGGTCATATGGTCCCTAGGGTGAGTGTCTGCTTAACACATATGAAAAAGACACCATTTTTTCACACGCCAGACACGCAAGGCAGATGAATCGGGGATTATGGAGAAATGCAAAGATATATATACAGCATATATAGGAGAAGAAGAGTTGAGGGCAGCGGCGTGCTAGGGATCAATCGTAAAAGACCCACAACACGAACCTGAACGCTACTGTTTCGTTGACACACACAGACATTGCACTGCACGCAGCTGGACACCCATAAGTGTGAGAGGTGTGGAAAATCACGCTGCATAACGAAGGCCCTTCGTCGCTGGTGCTTAACAGCTAATATTATTTTGCTAGTTTAATTTATTTACATGAGTAAACAGTTGAGAGTTCAGTTCAGTTCAGTTGCGCCCGATGAGCTGTGTGGATGGGTTCTTCGTGATTTCATGAAGTCCAGATATATTCAGCAGAGAAAATATATCTATAATATTTTAGGTGTATTAAAAATATTTTAAGACAATTTGTACCAAATAAGATTTAATGTCTTAAAATCCTAAATATATTTTTGATACAAAAACTTAAAATAATTTTGTTTGATTATTTTAATAAAACTTCTAAGTTTGTTTCTTGTTTTTCTTTTAGAGAATTAAAATTCTCATATTGAAGCACTTCTTTAGAAAATAGAACCTAACTTATTTCTTCAGTGAACTCATGTGTAAATAACCGCAAGGCGTTAAAAATTGGTCAAAGCTTGCTCAATGGATGGCCCATTTTGTTTGGTGGAGAATTGAGTTTTTTCATAGGAAAATGGGTGAAAGGGCCTCAGAAAGAAATGAAGTGAGTGTGGGTTGTTGTGCTCTCACCAGAAAGATATGCGCTGAAATTTCCAATTTCCATAAACCGGGAAACGCCTCGAAGATTCCCGCTTTCCTTTGTCAATGCTTTCTGCAAAGAATCAACCAGTGAGCCTGAAAGCTATGGTAAACTATGAAACCTAATCAGACTCATAATTTGTTCAATCAGAATCAAAATAAGAAGAGAAGTAGAACATGGCTCATGGGATTTGTCCACCTCGTCCCTTTTGCTTCTGCTTGCTCTGTACACTTCAAAATTACAAATTCACAAAACACAAGCAGAAATTATAATGTCTGCACCCTGGTCATCTACCCTCCACCTCTTCATCTCATTCTACGGCCTAGAAACCCTCTTCCTTGGGAACCCCAGCAAGCCCCCCTCAATACCTCTGTCGCATTGCGCTATCATCATCCTCCGATGCCTGTGTATCTTTGTATCTTGCATCTGAGTTGCCATTCATGCTGCTTCACAAAGCTTTCAGCGCCGCGCCTAAAGTACTTTTATATTATATATATTCACATTTATATATATTATATGTATTGATGTGGTATATATTGTGTATAAAGCCGCCATATGAAACAAGGACATATGTTGCGCAAGCCGGCCACATCCTCACCTCTGTCTTGGCAACAGAAATATTTTCAATCGTTTCCTGTGTTTTATTTAATAATTATATAATAGCTGCTTATAGTTTTAGAAATATTGCTAACTTAAGGTACGAACGGGTTTAAAGTTTAATTGGACTCGTCAGCAAAAGTTTATTTGAAACAACTTTTGATTTTCACATTAATTTATTAAGAAAACTATTTATTCATCATTCCATAATATCCTTTTGATAGATACTAAAATTATGAAATACCCAATTTTATAATAATAATAAAAAATAATAGTTTTTGTATCGATCAGTTTCACCATCCGATAATTTTCGTTTCGCTATTAAAAAAATTAGCCATTTGTAATTCACTTGTGTTTGTGTCTCCATTTTCGTTGTCTAGAAATGTATAAAATTCACATTTAGATATTCGTGGTCTGTGTAACTGGTAGACCGCTGGCTTCCCAGCGATTCCATGTTTCGGCTGGCCCTCTCTCCGATCCGATATTGGCGATGGTTGGGTCCTGCCCATAACTGGTATTCATCGCTCATTTCCATTGCCTCCACACCAACCAACATCAGACCGCGATTTTTCATAGCAAATATGGCGTCGCGAATCGCGAACCCGAGAGTTACGTTCAGTGGCTTTTCGAAGTCGTGGTAAGCCTTTGAGTCTTCGAGGTCAATCAAATGGCCCAAGTCTATTATGAACCAAGCATAGTGGCTGGGGTGAGTAATAAGTGCTGGGTCTTCTCCATAATAGTTGGCCTACCTATCTGTCTAAGGCAGAGAAAATAATAATTACTGGCTTTTACTACATCTGCAAAAATGATTGCATTTCATTTAAAATTGCATTATAAATAAATTTATGATTTTTATCTTAAAATAAGAATAATTTTTTATAAGAAATGTTGGCCATTAAGAGCTGTAAAAGAAACTAATCCTTGATATGCGAGATTAAGGAGTTTCTCCGTGTGGAATTGTTGTAATGACTGGGGTTAGATCAGTTTAAGTTCACGCCACCTTCGTCCATTTTCGGTCGCTACTTTGTCATTACCGTTTGGCTGTTGGCCTGGTCCGGAGTCGAAGCGTTGTTGTCTGAATGGATGGGGATGCTGGAGGCTTGATGGTATTGTTGTGTTATTGGGGTTTGTTATTGACGAATGTGAAGTCATGGTATGGCTGGAGGCCATATTTCTGCTCCTGTATCCGCCACCTGCATTTTGCATTTTACTTTTTTGTATTTTTTTCATTTTTGTTTACTAGTGTTGAAGTTTTTGATTTAGTTTCGTGGCTTTATAAAAAGAGATGTGATAAAGAAGTACACAGGGTTTGATATTAACATTTTCCCTTCGCTTTGAAAAAGAACCGAAAATTCCAGCACTTACAACAATTGGCCAAAATGGAAAACTTTTGGCTAACTTTTAATATTAATGAAGAGGGAGAGCTTAACTGTAATTAGAAACTGGCGATGTTACCACATTTCGAAAAAACCCTAACATTGCATTTTTAAGGAAGAAAAAGCGTTTTAAAATCCTTTAAAAATAATTCTTAAGAGAGTATTCAATTATACTTCAAATGTTTAAATTTATAATAATTTAAAGCTTTCCATGTGATTTTCCTAAATACTTTAAAATAATGCCATATATATATAGTGAAAACAATAAGGGAAAATTCAGCTCAATTTTCGTGAGTTCCGTTTGGTATGCAATTTGAAAATTTTCGCAATTTCAAAGTTTCGGTTTTGCTTTCGTTGTTTTTCCTCCTTTCTCTGTTTCAGCAATGATATAAATTTATTTGGTTTCGTGTCTATCGATAATAAAGTTGATGCCACAAATGTAGGCCCATTGAAATTGTTGTATGCATTTGTATATTTCGTATCGATTACCCCAAAAGAGCGAGGCAAGACATTTTATTCGAAAAGTGTAGGCTCACCACCCTCTACGAAAATTTTCCTTTTTTTCCTGCCCATAAAACATTGCATTCCAGCTAACATGGCCAAATGGCGTTGGGAAAATGCCAACCATGCAGCAAACATCACCGGCGAGGGGCCGCCAGTGAAAAAGTGCGCACCACCGGTTGAACTACGACTATTTCAGGGCACAGGAGAAAAGGTTTAAAATGTGAAATAAGAACTATTATCAGAGCCCCAAGAAATAATCAAGTGAGATATTTTGATATCTACCTAATCATTTACTTCAATTAAGATAATTTACTTTCTCAACCCCGATGAAAATGAATATTTTAAATAGCAAATGATCACCCATCTAGGACCACTGTTGTTAAGGGCAATCAGCCAACAAAGCGACTGGGCCATGATCCAATGCCCAGGACACTAAGACTGCTCCTCCTCTACCGCCTCCCAGTCCCTCCCTCCTTCTATCTCCAGCCTCTCTTCCCCCGCACTGTCCTCTTGGCCAACCCTGCAGTCGGAGTAGAACCCGCAATTAAGGCCACAGACCAAAGTAAATAGAATACTTTGATCGTCAAATGATATTATTTGTCGGTCATGGTGGTGGTCAGGGAAAGGTGGTGTTGAAGTTAGTGGGGTGTGGGGTGTTAGGGCAGGGGTGGCTGCCTCCGGAGGAAAGGGACGGGAAGGCCAGTCTGAGTGCAGGGCTGAGAGTGGGAGGTATTGGCCCAAAGGCAATTGAGCTGGGAAAAGGAGGTGCTGTGTGTAAGTGTATTTGTAAAAGGGCAATGGTTTCTGTCATGAAACAGTGGGTTAAAAGTGTATAAAATATTTAATATTCCATTAATTTATATAACAATTTCCGAATATATAGTCCCTCTTTTTGCATAGAATAATTGTGTTGATCTACAAATATATAATTATATTTTATTACTTAATATTAATATTTTCTTTTAGTTGATGGAAAACATTTCTTACGAACTAAGTTATAAGGTTACTATACCACATCCGTTGATCTTACTTATATTCCACTCTGCATTGCCAGCCACGAGATCGTCGAGAATAATGCCATTAGCTGAAAGTGCAATGTGCATTTGGCCAAATTTGTATCTGTCGGTATAGCCGGCACCACCCTCTGAGTTCTCTTTTAGTCAATACTTCCTGCCGTTAATTACTTTTTCGTAAGATTTTCGATGGCGCGTTTCTGCACTGAAATTTCCTTTTTCCTGTCTTTATTTATTTCACTGCAAATGAAGCCTCCGCATGACTCGATGCCTCCTCTAACTCGTTCATGGCCCCCGAAACCTCCTCCCGAAACTGAAAACCAGCTACAGCTCCATTTGCAGTCCTGGTACCAATCCCAGTTCAAGTCCTAGTTCCTGTCCACACAGCAAATATCCGGGTGTCCCGTATCAGCTCCTCCTTTCGGTCGTTGTTACCTTGAATGCGTTTTCACATTGCTATGCAAATTTTTGGTTTGAATGCAGAAAATATGATTTCGACAAATGGCCGGGAGAGTGGAGGAACGGCGATTGGGGGGATGGGGGCTGTGGATGATATAGTGGGGGGTTTTTCAGCCAGTTTTTCGGTGTGGTGTCAGGAAAAAAGGGGACGATCCGAGGCCACGGAATGGTCAGGACGAAATTGCAACGAGCTGACCAATGGGCGGCATCACCATCCATCATCATCATCATCATCAATTCGAATGGGCACAACCGAAAAATTGGAATGAAACTCAAACCAGAATATTATGTTCTCGGTATTCCGGTCTAAGCCGCCAAATTATAAGTTATTATTCATCGCTTCGCGAGTTATAGTAGTTAAGAGACTATAAAAAATGATTAAAGAAATTGAGGCATATTCACTGGATTACATTTTGTAGTACTATAAAAAGTAAGTAAAAAATCCACAATATCTCTCAAAACAGTTGACTCTTATATTCTACGGCCTTTTCTTCTATTAATCAAACTGCTATAGAAAAATCTGTAAATAGAAATCATAAACAGTTTTCTCCTATTTTACAAGTTTTGCAACTTTGAAGAGAATGAATATTCTATTCTCTTTTCCTCAGAATCAATCAAAGACAGAATCCCTCTACTGATTAGAAGACAGGCAACGAAATCTTCCCACACATTAACTTTAACCTTGTCGACGGCCCGGCAACCCTTCTTTGGAAATTAATAAAAAGGAAAATGTTTCAACTGAGCTCCAGATTTATGGCGGTTTAGAAAATGTGCAATTAATGCATTGTATAAATACAGCGGACAATTAGAAATTGGGCCCAGACCTGATGAAAGTCGTCTGATACCATCAGCAAAATTGGATCCAGACCCGCAGAGATACTCGTACATAACATTACACATACGCCGCGTGGGCGTCGGACATGCATCTTTGGGAGTGTGATTTATTTTTGGGAGAATCGAAAACTGGATGAGCATTCAGCAGGAATAAGAACAATATAAGGAAGTTCCGACGGTAATACATTCGACTAATTATACCGACAGGATGGGGGCCAAGGCGATGCGAGGTACGCGAAGTAGATCAAGGAAAAATGAGAAATACTACCCTGTGGCTCTGTGAG
Source organism: Drosophila eugracilis (assembly GCF_018153835.1). Taxonomy (NCBI): domain Eukaryota; kingdom Metazoa; phylum Arthropoda; class Insecta; order Diptera; family Drosophilidae; genus Drosophila; species Drosophila eugracilis. The sequence continues at coordinate 1,887,974 of NW_024571981.1, read as the reverse complement.
ATTAAGAACTAGGGAAATACTCTATAAAAGGCGGCACTTAATAGAATGACGCAATATAGATCGACAGATTCAACATTAATAATCTTTTTAAGTAAAAAATTATTCTTCTATAGAGTAAAAAGCAATTAGAGGAGAAAAGCCAAAATTTTTAAGATTTATTTTTCATCTACTTTAGTTACATCCTTACACTTTTATTCTTCTTACCCAAAGGGGTTAGCAGTAATCTACAGAACGCAAATTGAGTTGTCTGTGTGCAATGGACAAACGGTACCCTTTCCAGTTTTCCCATTCTAGCCGCCCCCTTTTGGTACTCCACCCCTGTTCTTGCTGCAATGCAATTCATTAAATTTCAACAATGATAATCGAGCAACTGAGTTTGAAGGGCGTTGCAAGATTGCTGACTGCAGGGGGAGATTACAGGAGGAGACTGGCCAGGGATGGTGTTGTGGCAGCATCCATTCGGCGAAGTGTAACATATTGCACATGCACACTCGCCTGCCCCATGTGCGTGTGTGTGTGCGTGCATTGGTCCTTTTCGCCCAGGACAAGCGTCGCTCGATTGCGAAGCCGATGCCGTCGTCGCCACCCAAACAAACACTCGACGCTTTTTGTTCCTGCTGATGGAATTATTTGTTCGCACATTGTCAACTTGCCACTCCCCCAAGCCCCAGGGCTCCTCCCGCCCCGCCCTCCATTCCTAGGGTGTGCATGCACCGGAAAAATGATAAACTCAACATGGCAGTGAAAATGTCTTCAGTTTTCAGTTTCAATCAACTTTATGTCAAAGTTACAGAAAATTACAAAAACAGTATATATAAGCCCCTATCTCTTCCTATATATAATATAATATATATATATATATATATATATATCTTTCCTAGAAGTTTTAATAATTTCTTTCTCTCCCGTGCATAGGTGGCTTGGTGTTTCTCATTGCAAATGCAATTTGCCGCCACGAAAGGTTTTTCCACCCACCACTTCCCCATTTCGGGGTCTTATCTTTTGCTCGTTTCATAAACCAGCTTCCCCCTCGTCCAATCACAGTTTGCAACACTTTTCGACCACAAAAACGAACTCAAAACTGAAACAATGAAGACTCGTTGCTGCAACTGCAATCCATTCTGTGGGCAGACTGCAGTTGCCGGCACAATGTATCATCAGTTGAACTTTTGTGCGGCTGTCACAAAGGCAGAAATTGGTTTGCATGCCCTGGGTCTCTGCGAAAAACACACACACATACACAAATTTCCAGCCGAAAAAGAGCCCTTGCAACTTGATTTGCAACTTCATTTACAAATGGTTCAGAGTAAGAAAATGTTAGAAATTGCATGGAGGTCCAAGTCGAAGGCTTATAAATCATCGGGAGTGGTTTTGCAAAGACAATGTGATTGGATTTGATATTTTTGGATAAGATCTCAAGGCTTGGCTTTCGATTTTTGAAAAGGGTTGGGAGAAATACTCGGCAATGGCATTTACCAGGTCAGGCAATGAAGTTTTGTCCACAGGGAAAGGCGGTAATGTACCTTTGAAATTATTGAAAGTTTTCTTTATTATGTACTCTATATTCATATGATTTTTTCCAGATATCTATTTATTTATTTGCTTATATATCTTGTCCCCTTTAGATATTACATTTTCTCATGAATTATTTTTGGGCTCACCTTCGGGGGGAAGTAACCCAACGTCTCCTATAACTTTTCCAGTTTATTTTTATGTTCTGCCAGGTGGTAGAACAGCATGGGCCCGAGGAGGTGCTCACTCACTCTTTTATTCTGGTTAGTTTCCGAAGACTAATTGAAGTCTCTCAACACCTCGACTGAACGGGACAGGCGGAAAACTGTGAGAGCCTCCTCATATTCTCAACTGTCCTTAATTTCTCACCATCCAGCGCCACAAACTACGCAGCTTATTTAAATGTTTATTAAAATGTACAACCCTCCCCCAGCCCACGGTTTGCCTCCCTTGCTTCTCGGACATTGTTGCGCCTAATTTCATATAAAATATATGTATAATATATATATTATGTGCGGTGTTATGGCAAGGCGGGCATTCACTAACAACGCACCAACATGCAAATTGGCAATTTAGTTTTAATTTTTAATCGCTCCAAAAGGAAAACTCAACACGTTCCGATTGATTGTTAAACAGATATACTCGTACATAAATTGTATTTCGTTTGTGAAAAGCTCACAAAACCGGCTACCGTTTTCCGTACATAGCAAACGGTGCACTTTCCTTCCATAATTTTTAATTGCCAAATGCAGAATATTTAAAAAGTTTCAGTCAAAGGGGCTAGTAATTGTTTTCCAAGTGCATACAATATCATAGTCAAGGGAGGCATTTCAATTCAATTAAATTCTTTTGCCTTTTCATCGAAAAACTTTTGCGGCAACACAACTTTTTTCAGTATTCCCAATAGTTTTTCATTTTCAGTTTTCCTAAGGTGCATAAATTAATTAACCAAAAAAATAGGTGTTTTGAAACTGAAACGTTTCTAAAAAATATAAAAAACTTCTGCAACTGAAGGAATACAACGGCATAAATCGATTAAATTTGCTGTCATTTAAATTTGACACATGAAACAAAATGCGTTGAAATCTCCCCCGCCCGCAGCCACCAAAAAAATTTATAAAAAATGGAGGGAAGGGAAGTTTGTTCCTGTCACATGTAGCTGGGTGTGAAAACAACAACAGCAACAACAGCGGGGTAACATACGTTCGCAAAAGCTTTTTCAGATTTTTCCCCCAACCTTTAGCCCCGATGGGGTTTTACTTACGGAAAAAGGGGTGAAAATCTGATGCGGATGAGGGGTTTCTGGGTGCGCGACGTTTATGCAAATTGTCAGCCGTTTGACTGTGAAAACATTGTGTAGCCATTTGAACTTTCTGGCAACAAAGAGTTGAGAACAGGGTCATTGGATGGAGGTGAGGGCATTTAAAAATAATGTAAATTGGTGGAGAAAGATGGATAGATATTTTAGTATCACAAATAATATTATTAACTATCTTTTCAAGTATTATTATTAATTGCCAAGCTTAAAGACAATTGCTGTTAGCCTTTGAAAAAACACCATATTTTCCTACTCTAATAATACCTGAAACCTATTATTAAACCTATCTAGTTTCTTTCCTTTGATACCTGTTGTAAGTGTCTTGTTACATCCTGCAATTAGTTATTCATTTTTCCAATCAACTTCCACCGCAGACAACAATTGTTCTTGTATGCAGATTCTTTTCTTACGATATTAGCTTTCTGAAAAATTGCAATTACAAGTGGAACGCGTTTCCGACTTGTGTTAGGCGGCACCGACCAATAAATATGCGTCTTGCAACCTACAACTCTGACTTTAACACTTGCGACAACTTAATTCGCGGCAAACATGCGAGCAGTTTTAAATGAAGACTCTTCTCCGTACCGCCAAGAGACCCAATTTAAATTAATCAACTTACTGGGCTGCACAACGCCCACCACCCACTGAAGAACTCCTCACGAACTCCCGATAACCTCCGTTGTTGCGTGTTCCCGACTAATTTTCATGTGCGTTCCTAATGAACTTTTAATTGTTTTGCCAAGGAAAGCAGAAGAGATTCGATCAAAAGACATTCGGAATTGAAAGTTCCTAGAGATGGGAAATGGAAAGATGGGAAAATAATGGAAAATTCGGGTGAAAAAAACACCTCTTGGCAAGTTTGGAAATTCTTTAATATTTGAAAGAACTGGTTCCTTACTTGTTTAGTAAATCTACTTAGAAAGTATATATGTCTAACAAGAAAACACATTGATTAACTCTCGCCAAGTAATTCATAATTCAGCTGGAGGTCCTTGAATTCGACTCGTCTTTTCCGAGTGGCAGACCACACAAAGCCCACATAAATAAATTGCCAGCAATTACGGCGTTAACAAGTTTTATTGACTGACTAAATGCGCAAAGCCCCCCGACCCCCCGAAGCAGGCCTTCCACCAGTAAATTCCCCCTCTCTACCCACCGTCACTGTCCAAGTAAAGTCCAGAGATTTTTTCCCGTGGGTCGAAGCTTCAGTTCAGTTCTCCCCCCCTTTTTCGAATTTTCGGGCAAGGACATTTCATGGGCTTGTACAAACGTTTAACCGAGTGTCTGCCCCCTTCCCACTTGATTTTTCCCAACCAAAACTTCCCGTTCTCCACTTTTTTTGCGGGGGTGGTAAATTTATTTGCGCTTCGTGGTCGTCTGGTCAAGTTTTTGTTTTTGACCAAAAGAAGGGAGATTTGGGCCGAGGGAGAACAATGAATAATGTCCGCAGTCAGCCAGGCGCAATCGCTTGTTTCCACTTGCCAACCACCCACTGCCCCGTACCCTCCTCCTCCTTATTCACCCGCCCCACTTAGTCGCCCATTCATTCCGCTAGATCAATCTTCGTTGCACTTCTGTTTGGGGTGCCCCCTTTCCATTTTTCGCTCCATGTCCATGTCTGTCTATCGGTTCGACACTTTGTTGCATTTGAAATTTATTAGCCAGCTCTATTCCGCTGGTACACATAAAAAAGGGCCTGGGTTTTTTAGCGGGAACACTTCGTTAGAGTTAAGCACCTTTTTTCCGGCTTTAAGCTAAATTGATAGTGTAAGTATTGAGTAAAGAAAATCATAAGCTTATACAAAATTAACAATTATTCCTACTTAAAAATACTATTTCTATAAATTATATGACAAGAAAATGTAATAAAGAATATTTTTTTCCTCTGCAATAACACTCTGATAGAAATCTTCTTCTAGCCCATCTACGTCTAGATGCCCAGCATATTTCTCACATTATAACTGTCAGTCGGAAATTTACCTTTCAGGCTAAGCATAAAAAATATAATCATAAGGCGACATTGATTCTGTGCTATTCTTTTTTTTTGGCAATGGCAGCCAATAAAAAGATAAAGCCAGGCAACCATATCGTCTGGGGGGAGGTTATAGCCATGTGTCTTGGTCTCGGGTGGTTCGTTCCCCTTTGGGAGGTGGTGATATTATAGGCAGGGGGCGATCAAGGGAAAGGGGCGTGGACTAGGCGCTATCAGCATATGCGGTTTAAGTTGCGGTTGACATTTATTTCACGCTCCATTGCACAAATAAATGCGTTGCGGCTTGCCAATTCGATTGGAGGGGGTACGGAGTTCATATATATTTATGTGAATTGGTATCGGGAGTGGTAATGTACTGAAGTATTGGAAAAGTAGAGAGTATGATAGGAGGCCTTATTAAATGGAGTTGAGAAAAAGAACATTAAAACCCGTTATACCTATAAACAGTGCAATAAAAAGTTAAATCCGAAGAATAAAATTCAATTTGATATGCCTAATTAAGTTGGTTTTACCCAGCTAAGTTTTTATACGAGTATATATTCGTTCTATTCCCAAGTTAAGTTTACATTTAATCGATCATCCGTACGTATATCGTATCAATTAATTTATCCATCACATCTTCAATTAGCAGACACACAAAGAAATTCGAAGCGGGAATCGTTTTTGGTAACCCAGACTCTAATAAACTCTGTTGGCCAGAGATCATCTACATCACATATTTTTTTGTTGGCCTTAGAGACCCTTTAACCCCTTTTCGGTCGTCGGTGCAACTTCTGGGCCACGCCCACACAGAAAAGGCAGAGGGTCTTGGGGTCACTTCTTCCTACTTCTTGCACACTTGTGTTTCAATATCGTTTAGGATTTCTTTTTTGGTTGCGTTGCCTTTTTTGGTTTTTTAATTTTACGCTTCGAAATTTTATAATTTCCACACTTTGTGCTAGGCTGCTTGTCCCTCTTTCTGTTCTTGGGGCCCCTTGTCTTGAGCTTCAAACATCAAAAGTAAAGTTTCCTTTTCCATCATATTCTCTTTCGTGTGTCTTGTATTTTTGCTTAGCCGCACTAAAAAATTCCTGTCACGTACACAAAATTTTAATTGATGCCATTAAAAGGCTTTCGGTCACAAGACGAATCGCGAAAATAACCAAAAATAGCAGTTGAGCGCCAGGAATAAAAATATGAATAATGTATGTTCCTAAATGTTATCAGGAAATAAGTTTAAATTTTATTTATATATAAGCTAATGTTTGGCCTTTATTGTTATTTTCAAATGTATTACTAAACCAAAAGATAGATTAATCGATTAGACACGCTAACTAAAGCTTCAATTAGTGCCATGATTTAGCGAATTTCTGTGAAGTGGCTCATGAAAGTCAGAGATAGGGAATAGTCCCCGACACTCTTTATCCTTGCAAACATTAATTAATGAAACTCACACAGCACTAACAACTCTATTCGCAGGATAACTAAGCCCCGAAACTTTTTAGCTGTGTAAGTGAGAATTTTAATTGTATCCCAAACCACACACACGCATACACACACTCATACCCACGTACTGGCTCATCCTGTGTTGACTTTAATTGTGTGAAAAAGCAAAAACATTCTAATTTACAGAGTTGCGCGAAAAAGGATGCAGGATATGTGAGCTGTTTTAGCCGTGAAGTTGTTTCCCCCGACTACGAATGAGTGTGCTCGGAATGTGATAGTGTAATTATGATGCGGTTTTGGGTTCGGTATGCCGCCCTGTCCAGACCCTGGCAAACAATTGCACCCGAAGATTAGTCAGCTCAGCCCTTAGCACACGCCCTCTTTTTCCGTTTTCCAGCCATGTGTCGCACGTAGCGATTTCTCTTATTGTTCGTCCTTTTTGCATACTCCATTCGGACAATGGCAAATGTACTTTATGCAACTAGCCATTGTTTGCCATTGTAATTATGTTGACAATCCATCATCATACATCATCATCATTGGATAATGTAGTTGGGGAGGAATTACTACTATATATTTCTCTAAATTCCGTTGAGGTTTCTCCGATTGCGATTGTATATTTTCGGGAGCGGCGCTTGGCTGGCTTTTGTGTCATTTTTGGCTAATTTGTTTAATGAATGCATATGGAGACTTGAATTGGTCGCGGTTGGCACGTGATGAGTGATCGAGGGGTTGGAAATGTGTCAGAAGGGGTTGATATTTATTTATTGATACAGCTGAGCAGCTGATATATCCTAATATTAGGGAAGTTTTAATTGCAAGGGTTTAAATTATTAATATCTTAATATATTTAGTTTGCTTCGTTTAACTGAGCTTTCGATTTGCATATTAAAGGTTTTAAACTTCTTTCTATTCTCTCATTTAATTACGTCAAACTCAATTTAGTTGGCATCTCAGCAGCTTCCATTAGCTAATCAGTCAAACTTAAAACCCAAACCACCAATAGAAAGCCAACCCACAAGCTGTCTGTCAATCGCAGGAATACATATATACGTCTATACATATATATATATGTACAAAAGGAAAAATACTTCCTCAGCTCTCAAAGCAAATAAGACAAAAGTGAAAAAAACATAATGCCAAAGAAAAAAGTGTACTACGCTAGTGTGTGAGGGAAAGTGTAACTGTGTTTAAACTCAATTAGCATAAAATGCAATCCATCATGGAAAATGTCAAAAACTGCTGAGCAAAGTTGCCACAAGTCGAAGCATAAAAAAATATGAAAGAAAGAAATCAGGGGTTGCAAGCTGAACCTCAAAAAAATGTATGAAAAAGATGTGGAAAAAATTTCTAATATATTAAACAAATATGATAATAAAGTTGGTGGGTTGGGCGGAAAAGGGGAGTGGCCAGGACATTGCCAAATGCAGGAAACTATAAAAAAAACCAGAAGACGCCGATAGAGAAAAGAAAGTTGTGAACTTTGCATAACTTTTTCGGCTAAGGATTTCACATCCACTCAGGTATTTACGACCCAACCAAATGCGATAAAATGTCCCACCCGAAAAATATAAAGTAGATTTCAAAAACCTGCAAGTTAGCCTAGCTCTGCACTGAAAAAATTTTATAATAATCATATTTTATGCTGAATTTCACACTCTAAAAAATATTAAAAATTTATTTGGATATAGTTCAGTTTGATATATATAAAAGATTTATTGTTCTAGGATCACAATAACACAACAATGATCCCCTAAAAATATTTCAGAACATTTAAATTATAAAAAAAACTAACAAATTTGTTTCAAGTGTTCAAATAGTTAAGGGTCAAGTACTACCACTGGGATGGGAATGGGTTAAGGAGCACGAGTAAGCCATAAATTTCCAGGTGCTGCTGGCTTTTGTGCTGGCCTGCCTGAATTATTGTCACGGGCAACAATGATGTGGCAGCATCAGAAGCTGTGAAGACCTGGTACGAGGATGGGTAGGAAGTCCATAAACCATAGGCTGTGGGAACTTTCCACGAACCCTCCAATATATTCCACACCCCCCAAACAAAGTATTATCGAAGTGGGGTAATAAAAAATAGGAAAATATGTTGGAGATTTCGGTGCTCTTTTGGTTCATATCTAAATTACGCTCATCCGCAGACATATCCTGCATGGAGAGCGCCAGCATTAAATGTGGAAACTTTGTACAATTTTCGTAGCATACTTTTGGGAAAAGGCTAAGAAAATCAGACAAAGACTTGGGGTAAATGTTCCTTCTATTTCTCCAAGGATTCTCAAACTCCAACAATTAGGGGCGTGGCCACCGCAAAGATCCTGGCCGCCACATAAATCCTGCCGGATGTCTTGGTCTGGGAAATTGCAATGCCAAGGCAAGAGGAATTAAAAAGATGGCAAAAAGAGAAAATTTAGCAGGAGAAAAACGGAAATGATAAAGGAAAAGCCAGCAACTACAAAAGAAACGAAGAAGGCAGAAATTCTCGCTTGCCAGCCAAAAGGGAAAATTGCATTACGCAGATGTTGCCAATTTCGTAGAGGTTGGGGGAAAATGCAAAAGGGGGATGAGAAAATCCAGTGAAAATTCTTCTTCCCTTTTGTCCCGCCCAAGAAGTGCTAAAGAAAAAGTCATAAAATGCAAGCAAGAAAAGAAAATTGCAAATGAAATGTCGAGAGTTTTGCGAGCTTTTCCCCGAGGTGGCATGACGGGGAGTGGGTGGGAAAAAAGGGCGGAGAAAAAGCAATAAAATGGCGGATATAAAGAAAAGCGGAGCCCAGAAGCAGGACTTTTCCCATGTACATGGTCTGTACATAAAGGCCCCTGAATAAAGAGATTTAAAGGAAGAAGGTATACAACGAAAATGGTTTGCAGGAGATACGATATTATTTTTGCATTTCACTGGCAATTAATCTTTCAATTTTCAAACACCAAAAGATAATTGGGGAAAATTACTTCGATAGCGAAAAATGGAAAGGGGGTGATATATTTGGTTATTAGTGCAAAAACTAATTGAAAGTTAGGTAAGGGGTAAACTAATTAATCTCTCTCTAGCTAGATTGTCGTTGTTCTAAATTGGAATTTATTAATTGATGGTATTAAAAGTAAAACTTTTATAATATTTATGTCATTGTTTTCAAAATGTAGTGTTCTGTTTTTCACAAAAATATAGTAAAATATATTTAAGCTGTAAGGAAAATGGAAGCTACTAGTATAATTCCTTAACCCTTTAAATCTAAAGACAGCCCACCTTTAATTTAAAACTACATCTTTGTTTCATTTTCCTATTCTGAATTCTCGGAACGTCTTTTAAATGAATTCTTTATGAAGAAATTTACATACCGCAAAAGTTGCGCAGGACTCTTCTATAAATAACCCTAGTCGGAGACTTGCTTGACCCTCTAAAAACCCCACCTTAACCCGTTTTCATCATCATGGCTGTAAAACTACAACCGACAAAATGAAATTGCCCAACGAAATTTGAAAAACATAAATTTTAAATTAGTGCAGGCCAAAGGATCCAGCGAACCCTTAACCCCACAAGGCCCGAAAATTAAGCAGAGACTAAAGCCAAAATATTGTTTTTACCTTGTAACTAAAATATTTATTCAATATAACAATATTTTCTGATTGAGGGATGGCAGAGGAAAAAGGATAGGGATACCGAGGGTGCCAGAGAGAGCGAAAGATAGATAGGGAGCTAGGGAGAGAGTGGGAGAGCGAGAGTGCGCAGTGCTGAAATTTGCACAAAGGAAATGCCTTTAAATTGTAAAACGAGACGCATAAACAAATGCACAAACACAAACTGAAAACAAACACACAAAAAGTCGCCTGAGTAAATAATAAAGAAAAAGAGGCACAGGAAAACGCAAACGCAAATGCAAAGGAAAAGGCAAAAACACAAATGCAAACACAAAAGCAAAGACAATAGCCCAGTACATAGTGGAACGCTTGGCAAAATGGAACACGCTCTTAGGGGCGGAGTCTCAACGATGGAAATGAAATCGCAATCTGAATTGAAATGGGAATTAAAATGGAAAAGAGCGAGCAAGCTAGAGAGGGAGAGAGAAAGAAATTGTACGAGCGAGCGAGAGAAAGAGGGAGAAACACACACACACTCTTGCAATGAGAGAGCGAAATGACAAACAAATACAAATGCACACACAGTTATTGCTGCGCTGTCGACGTCAACGTCGCTGCTTTCATTTGCTCCCCTTTTCGCGCCTCTCCACCCAATCTTCTTCTTGCTCAGCTCTTCCTCGCTCTCCTCTTCACACTGCGTCCTTGTATTTGTTGTGAGCAGAAGCAATCCCCAAAACGTGTTCAAAACAAATAAAACAAATTATAATCAAGAAAAGGAGAAAAGAAAAAGATGCCAAATTAGAGGAGACAATTTTGAATTTTTTAATTTTTTTACAATTTGATTAGAAACATTCTGGAGTTAGATAACCAAATGCAAGTTAGTCCTTAAGTTGGTTTAAGCTAAGTCTTAAGTAGATGTATCAATATTGGAGAATGTCTATAGTTTAACAAACAAAATTATAAAACATTTGTTTTTTAAAACGCCGTCGGCACTTTAAGTTCATTAACCACCGGAAAATACGATTATTAAATTAGTTTTATAACAAAAATAATATATAATATAATTTATATTTTATCATAAAAATGAAAAAATAATTTAATTAAAAAATCGAAAATGGCGGAAATCCAGCATTTCTTGTCGGCTGCTTTGTTATTGCTATAGTTGGTGTTGGTGTCGAGACAATTAACCCACTGCTGCCCCCTCAGTCGAGTGCAATGCTAACCCCCTCTTTTTACTCGCCGTTTGGGCCTTGCATAAAATTATCGGCTGCAGAAATTATAGCAAAATGCTACAAGTTTTTGTTGGTTAATTTGCATCTGGTTTTGTATCAGACGTTTTAATTACAAAATGCTACAACAACAGGTATGTTTCGATGTTTCAGTCGAGTTGTTTAATTACCTTTGATTGCTGCTGGAATTATGGGAAATGTGAGAATTAATTGATGAACTCCAATCATAATTTCCAGAAGGTATTCTTAACTCGGCAGTCTATAGGTGTTTTAATTATACAAATTAGTCGTTTCTTTTTAATGAGATGAGTTTTTAGAAGGCAGTTTCTTTACAATGTTTACTTTGATTGTAAATATACAAAGTTTCCAACAATTTCATTTCTTTCTTTTGCAGATTTTTAAATATTATATTATGTAAATATTATATTGGTAATGTCTTTTTTTACCAAAAATACCTCTTTTCATGTAGTTTCATTTGTTTTTATTTTCATTTAATAGTCATTAAAACCACACAAACTACATAAATTATATTACCAATTACGTTAGTCAGCTCACTTTACCTTGCAAGCAACTTGGAACTCCTTTGAACTGCCGGCGGCGAAAGGACCTAAAGGCAAGACCCATTTCCAATTCCAGGAGCCACCATGTTAGCTGCCATTTTAGCACTTATATAAAGACGGGTCCCGGAACCCAACCGAAATTGAGTTGAAAATGCTTTCTTACAACTAAATCAAATGTTTTGATAAATTGCCCGGCACACGCAAACATTTCGTTTGGACAAAATGGCCGAGAGAGCTGTGGACTTTATATAAGTTGATCATTATCTGGCCATTAAAACGAGGGCAAGACATTGTACTGCAACTTAAAAAAAATGAAAAACAATTGCGTGATTTTTAATGCGATTTTTGCATTTCGCAGAAATTCTCCCTTGCATTTTGTTATGGTTTTCTGTTGATCTCTCGTCTCACTCTTAATCTATATAAATATTTACATTTTGTGTGGCTGCAGTTGTCAACACAATTGAGCAATTAAATGGGGGATCTCCGCCAAGATCTTCCCATGACTTATCTGGAAAGAGGTTCTTCTCATGCCTCCGCTTTGCCTTGGCAATTTTCATTTCAATTTCTGCGCACGCGCAACATTTCAACCTCCTGCTCACGTTCCATGGGTTTTTCCTTCTTCTCTTGTTATTCTTCGAGATTTTCCCCCTTTTGGTTCCATGACTTCCACAATTTATCTGTGATTCCATGCGATTCCATCTTTTGCCTGTGCAGTTTTTCCTGTCATGAGCTAGTCGCTGGGATGTTTTAGGGTTGTCATCGTCTCGCTGTATTTATGATTATTGTTATTACTATTTCATCCTCCTTTACTCTTTTGGCTGGTTCGTGAGCTTTGAACTTGCCAGCAACTTCAATCCATAAGAAATTATTGAATTCGAGGTGGAGGTTACCCGGCGCAGGTAAATTGCTGATCAAGTAGTAATTTAAGATTCCTTTTGCCTTGGCAACATTTGTCTTGGAAATGTTATAACATTTCGATTACCCATTATATCTCTCTGAAACTTTTAAATCTATTCAATAACTTCAAAGTCTTCACCTAGCAATTTTCATATCCATCTGCAGTTGCTTTCCTAATGGGTTAAGGGCCTCGCATAGGCCTCTGCTTCTGTTTTTCTTACGCCGCGCTTTCTATTTTTATGTGGCGCGTGTGTGGAATCAATGAAATGGAAGATAATTGCACACACCCAGCATTTCCATTATTATTAACATTAACATGAGCAGCAAGGATAAGTGGGCGGGGCAAGGTGGTCGAGGAAAACTGGGAGGCAGGTGTGTGGCAGTAGCAAGCAACACGTGTGAAAATCAAATTCCATGGCATCACCTACGCAAATTACAAAATGAACACACGCAGCGTCGGCAAAAGGGGGCCATTCAGTGGGGCTAAAGAGAGCTAAAGGGGGGCTAAGGGTGCCGAGCGCATGCCTGAGCACCAATGGGTTAAGCGCGTTAATCATTTTAAGCATTGACCGGCCGCAGCTTCCTTTCAGTGTTGGCTTTTTGAATAGAATAAACCTAAAAAAAATTAAAAATATATTTTTAGCAGATAAATAATGATAAAAAGATTTTTAAACTAAAAAAAATATTTCTTAAAAACATTAATAGCTTAAAAGCTTTAAACCTGATAATAAAATATAAATAAAAACCTAAAAGACTTATAGGAAAATGTTGAGGACCAACATCAAATTCTTAATAAATCGAATTTGCCGAAGAAAGTAAAAAAAGTATTTTTATTTATTAGTTTATTTAACATAGCTAGAAAATAGTCAGATTGTTATCACTCCACCACATTGTCCCCCCTCTGTCTTTCCCTGGGTTCTCTCCTTCCGCCCATTCATCGATGATTATTGCGTTAATTATTATCCTGCATCCTGGTTTTCAGGAGTTCCATGGGGCTATTTCGAAGGCATACTTGTGCGTAAACTTCAAAAGGAATCTCTGCTATTTTCGTGTAAGGTGCCTGCTGCCCGGCTTAACCCCTTTTGGCCCGCCCATTTTGGCGAGGTCTTTGTCCTGTTGACTGCCTTGGGCTGCGTTTGTCCAGCTGCTGCCCACTTGCCACTCCCACTTTTCCCACCCACATCGGCCTGTCAGCAGCAACTGACCTAATAATCATTTTCAAAGCGAAAAATTGTTGCTGCCGTGTTGGCCTAACTTATTTCATTCACACTTTGTTTGGAGGGAGGGTTAAAGCGAGGCCGAACTGGTGTTAAACACTTGGGGAAAACCTTTTCCTTTTTTAGCCTTTCCTGGCTGGGTTCATGGGGCCTATTACGTAGAGCTTTCAGGAATGGATTTTTTGGTTCCGGACTAATTTGGGAAGCTTTGATGAATGTTTCTGGGGGAGGGTGGATTAGGTAAGTTTTAATGGGAATTTGAGATATATTAACGTATTTATATAGTCGTGGAACATAATTAAATAATTTTTGTAACATTTATATAATAAGCAGGGATATATATATATATTTAAGAGAACTTCTTCTAACTTGTAAATTATAGTATTTCAAAGGTAACATTCCAAACTCTATTTCTACTCCAATTCAAATCAAAGTCAAATCGAAAGCTTATCACTAATAGACCATCCTGAGGCCATTTCTCATGGGTCAATCAGTTGGTTTCCCAAACAAAACAGCAACCAGAAGCCGCTGCAATTCAGAGTTCATTAAGAGATTTCTCTCACCTTTCGAACTCCCAGCGAAGACAATTCAGTCATCAATCAAAAAAGTAAATCGAATGCAAACGAAAAGTGTGATTGCTATACGAACACGATCACCATAATGATCAAGATATTCAGCTGCAAGTTGGTAAAGAAGATCGAGAAATTCAGGGGAGAATTCGATAATTAAGGTGAATCGAACGCCAAACACAGTCACATCCAAGTGCCAATTAGACATTTTGTACATTTTTCCTGTTCGAAGGCGACAATTACCAAGGACAAAGTATTGACCACAAACCATTTGGCTTTCCATCCACACTCGACATTGCATTTGTCGCTTTATTTGTCTGTCTCTTCGGCAGCTAATCGAAATTAAATGACGTGTGAATGTTGGCAGCTGTTTTCTGTTGGTTCACCTACCGACTTTGTGGTGTTATTATTATTGCATAGCTTTCGATTGCTGTCAGTCAGCAGCTCGCAGGTTTTGGCCTCAGTTCCCCCAATTGCCACCGGCTTCGTTTCAATTGGTATTTTATATACCCTTAAACAGGGGGCATAAGGGTCTATCAATGGATTATGCTGCTAAATACAAATACATTAAAAAATTGAAAAACAATCACCAGATTTTTTAGTTTTATAGGTCTTTATGTTTTTATGTAACTTCTTATTATTATTTAAGTTTCTTTTTGATAAGAGCATCTAAAAGTCGATTTTTAACCGCAAACCTTAACAATCTGCTCCCGTACTGTTCTGTTGATTGTCGTCTGCCGTTTTTTGTGGTTTTTATCAATTTAGTTGTTATGTTATTGGGCTATTTGAGGAGACCAAAGCCAGACCAGAAGGACCCATAAATTATGACGATTGTCAGTGGATGGTTGCAATTGGTTTTGCGATTACGATGAGGTTGTCGATTACCAACTGGCGTTAAAATGTTGTGGCAGCTTTCATAAATTTCGTATAGACTTTCACGCCTGATGTTTGTGCTACTCATTCCCATGTTCAGATATTTAATTAATGTTTGAATAAACCTAGAGCTGCGGCTTCTTCGCTTTTTGCCTCGAGTGATTTGTGGATCAAAATGTAAGCTGTGAGAAAATTGAGAAAACGATCAGACGATCTGCGGAGTGGTTGTGCCACTTATGTTTGATTAAAATTTGTTTAATTTATGATGGCTGACCAGAGATGAACTTGTCCGTAAATTGTACAATTTTACGCCTGATTTGTCATGGCCAAGTGGGATTTGTTTTGGTCTAAATGGGGCTGATATACTCGTATATAACTTTTCCATCAATTTTCGGTTTCGATTTGGACTGGCTTAAAGTCGAGCTGCTCAATCTGGCAACTGCAACTGTCATCAAATTGCACTCAGCCTGTCATTATTTACAGCTTTGTGCTAATAGTTGCCTTCATTCAGCAGATGCTTTTTTTACAACCTCACCGAGTTGGCTAATTTACATATAAATTAAAACTAGAAAAAGTAAGAGAAGTACGCACACATCACATGGAGGTCTTTAGCTGGCAGTTTGTTAACCTCAACGCAGCTCAACTCGTCTCGTTCTTGGTTTTCGTTTTTGGTATTAGTTTTGTCTGGGTTTCTCAGGCTTTTCAAGTTGCCCGCCCCGAAATTCCGTACGAAATTTCATAAATGCCTGGCAATAAGCGACCCAAAGCGGCAGGATAAATCCCAGCTAGGAGAATATCATGCACAAGAAAAAAAAACGTCGAGCCACATATGCGACACTTTGCTGCACATGTCCTGCCACAGGACAAAAGGCATCCCGGGCACAAAAAACCGCAAAATGCTTAAATGTCTTTGATGGCTGGCTCTTGAACATACACAACCTTCTCCTCCAACTCCTCCTCCTTCCATAACTTGGTTACCAATTTTAGTTTTCGGTTTGGCATTTTGTTCGCTCCAAGGAATTTCAACGGTTCGAATCCGAAATATTTTCTCTGTTCAAATTTTAATCTGTACATTTTACAACTAGCTAGACCATTCCTCAACCTCTTTGATCTGCCAGCCGATTGATATATCAGATCATTAATAATAGTTTGTTTCGAACTTTTTTCCAATCTTTCTCTCTCTCTTAGGGTTTTTTATTCGGCGCCTACTTTCTTGGCATATTATTTGTTCAATTTCACGGTGTACATACTTAGTTATAGTTGTTATGTTCTTCGGTTTCGATTCGCTTTGGCCACTCAGCTGAAAACATTTGAATTATCATTTTGTGGCACTGCCTAATAATGATTGTTTCGCATTTAATTGGTTTTTCATTCGGTTGGTGGTGCATGACTGGCAAAATAAATAGTTTCAGAAGTTCTCGGTAGTTGTAATGAGTTTAAATGATTGAGAAAATCATTGGGTTGATGGATTGCCTTATAAGGCTGGGGGATTCTATCTTAAATACATATGTTTTATATTTCGATTTCTTAACCAAACTTGAAAATGTACCTTTCTTACCTCCTTTACCTTTTAAATATGTCAATGCCATTCGGCTTTTACCTTTTTATCCACTTTACCGCAAGCCATTACCACATATCATCATTTCATCTTTAAGCAAATCGAATCCTAAGCCACTCTAATGGATTCCAAAACCCGGCAAAAGAACATGGATTGTGTATTTCAGTCGACCCAATCACCAACCCCATAACCCAAGAACACCATCTAATTGCCATAATCCATTTATAAGGTAGCAAAGTCGCACAATGCACGACGGCAACGACCCGAGGAAAACTGTGAGGAAAAGCGGAAAAACAAACAAAATAAGCCCAGACAACAGGCAAAGTAAAAAAGTCAGTTGTTGCAATATGACAAGGCTAGTAAATAAATAAGGCGGACAGTCCCCAGAAGTCGGAACCCCAACCTTCAGAAGACCGCCCCCCGCGATGCCTGCAGTAAAATGATACAAAGAAATGCGAGACGACTTTTCAGTACGATTTGCCGACGTTCGAGGAAAATCCTTTTTATTAGTGCGATAAAAGCCGGCAAAATATGAAAAAATTCTGGGGAAACGAACCAGGGAAATAACACAACCGACAACCAACATTTGCATTGCCTACTTGGCGGCGTCTTTTATTTATGAATTTTCTACCCGCTTTTCTGTACGTGGAAAAGCTGCGCTTATTATAATTTCCTTTTGTGTATTAGCCAGCCAACCCCACAAGCCCCGAACCCTCGTTGTCTGCTACCCACTGTGCACAGTGGGTCTAATGGATGTTTGCTGTCGCTGCTAGATGCTCGTTTTTTATGATTTGTAAGTGCAATCAGTTGTACAAATGCAAATCTGCCATTGGGTTTTATTCTTTTTCGGTTTGTTTTTTACTCCTAGGGCTCAAAGTCAACTAAGTCGTTTAATTTTGTTTAATAAGATTTCGCGGTATTTCCCCGCACGTGTTGCTTTAATAATCCGGCATCAACCACCCAAGCAAATTACCCTAAAAATCTCAAGAATTTTCTTCGCATTTTTCCTCATTTTTACTCCCATTTGGTTCGGATTTTTTTTGTTGTTGTCTCAGAGTTTCAGTTTCATTTCGGGCTTATGACTTTGATTTGTGTGTTTATCTTTTGAATTTTTATTAGCAAATAAGTTTGCTATCCGTTTTGAGGGGAGATGAAAATATTAAAATGAGCGGAAATGATGGAAAATAAATATCCGCTTACAATTAGAAAAAGAAATGGCCCGAAACACGAACATCTGTTGTGGAAATTGCAATTTAATCGCAGGAATTTTCGATTTTCAGCTAGTAGCCAGAGTACAGCTGTCAATTTGAAGCATTTGGTAAATAGAGACAAAAGTTATAGACTGATAAAGTGATGTTTGCGGTGTTGTAGCTAGATTTGTCAACTATTGGTTGTGTTTACCTTTGGCTAAATATCGAAACATGTGTGCAATCCAAAGCTTATCATGTGGTTTGACATTCTCCCACCTATTTTCCCACCCACACTCCAACGGTTGTCAATAAAATAATGCAGTATATGTGTCTGGGCGAGAGATCTTTTGGGGAACACAATAGTTCTCTGGCTGGAGTAACTTTGCTTCCGCAACAAAGTCTCTTTTGTTGCGGCCCTTTGAAGTTGACCGCCGAGCGGGGCTTTCAATTAGCTTTACACCTTTCACGACTTCCAAGTTAAGTCGCAAAGAGACCGCCCACAAAGTCAGTTTAGGGATGAGTTCCGAAGAAACTCAAATACGAGATAATCGTCAGGGATGGGAGCAGAAATCTTCAAATGCGATCATAACAGGTGCAGACTTACTTTCCAGAACTTTTCACTTGTAGTATTTATAAACTTATATAATTATGATATATTTATTGTAATTATTGGATTAGTCACTAAAAAAATGCACAATATTGTATTAGAACTTCGCCTATCGACTCACGCTGACACCTTCACGATATTTACTTTCTGCCATATTCATTTATCGATCGTTAAAAATGATTTAGACCTGACAATGAGACATTGTTAAGGGCGACGAGGAGCTCGTAAAATTCTGCGGTTTTTTCGGTTTCTGTTTGCCACTTTCTTGGCCAACAATTTCCAGTTGAAAAATAAAATAAAGTAAGTCCGCAAAATACTGAAATTAAATAATTTTTGTTATTGCTTGCCACAGAGCTACTGTTCTCTCTCTCGTTTTGCGGTTTCTGCGGCCGGCAACTTGTTGCTGGCAACATATATGGCTACATTTGGTCAGCTAAAATTCCCAACATGTTGCCGACGGGGACTAGAGACAACAAATTAATGTTGTCGAAACACGAGAAAACCTTGTAAACTGTCGGCCGTTGAAGTAGAAACCCTTTTTGATTTTTGGCAGGGCCAAAGCCCGTAGAAGAATCGCTGGGAAAGAAGATCCACTACAGAAGAGGAAGCTCAGCACGCACGGCAACAAAAAAAAAACATAAAAAAGAGATAACAACAACGACTTCTTGGCGGCTTTTGACTTTGGCCTTTTGCATGTGGACCTGGTTTGGTTGTTGTTGCATTTGTTGCACGCTTAAATGTCTTCTAAGTGGCGTAAATCTTAAATTGTTGCCCCAGGCCTTTGGCTCTTTCGCTTTTTATGGTTTCAGGACTTTGATTTGCCTTGGCAATCGTCGCAGATTTGGGGGATTAGTTTTAGTCGGTGATTTGGCCGAGTTTTTGCCGCCTTTTACTGATCATTTTTTTTTTGACGATATTCGTTTTATGTGGTATGCAAATTTTTGTGAGAGTTTCTGGTCTACTTCAGACGAAAATACATTTAATTATGTTTTTGGTCAGACGCTTGGATCCGGATTATTATATTTTTTTTGTTTTATATTTTTTATTTAACATAACCTCAGTAAGGATGCATTTAATTTATTTATTTATCTGAACTCCACTCTGACGGCATCAAACATGCAGCTAAGAATGATGACGTTAAAATATATTTTCAATAAGTAATAAACTCACCAAAGCATTACATATTTCACATTTAGTTATTTCATAAAATAATTTATTTATATGAAAGGTTTACGCTCTATTTGTACAGAACGAGAAATCTTAAGAGTTCTTTATTGGTCATGTTGCCACACGCCTCTCGGCGGTTTATATATAGCTGCAACAAATAAATTAAATATATATATCACCTATATATCCATTTATATACTTACCAAGTAAAATAGCAAAGAGAATAAAAATATTCATGACGGCTATGAGTTAATTAACATTGCTTTGTACTTAAATAATAGAGACGAATTGGCTTTTATATGCCGGATTTGCCGATAATTAGTACTGGAAAATTATAAATTTATTGCAAAATGTAAAGAAATCATAATGTCAAATAGTGTCAATAAGTAATTGGTCATACCTCGGTGAAATTTTTTTTAAAAACTTTTACTTTTTGCATTAAGGTTATTTTTGGCTTTGCAATAAACTTTGGCTTTGCTATAAACAATACTGATTATTAGGGGGAAAACAAGGTGGACCGCACTCAAATTTTTGTAATTTTGCAATATCTAAGCATAACTTTTATTTACCTAGACTAAACATTTGACAGCTCACAATCCAAGGACTAGAGACCTTCCCCTCTACTTAAATAAAATAAAATGATTGATTGTTGTCAATAGGAAGCTTCCAAAGAAATTAACAGTTCAAGTGTTGCATAACTCGCCCACCCTCGAATCGATCCACCGCGCAGCTGTCAAAGTCGGAGCATCATATAAATGACATCGAAACAGTGAAAAAAGAAATACAGAGGAATTTTTGTCACGCAGCTAAATCGATGACGTTGGAGCAGACGGCGACGTAATCAGTTCCGCTTAGGCAAGTCACAAGTCACAAAAGTCGCTGGATAAGCCGGAACTACATGGCCTATCTAGAGGGCTGATGACTGCTCTGATGATGATGACAGCCGCGTGTGATTGACAGGGATTTATGATTGTTGCCTAAGCAGTTGAAATTTCTGTAAAGTCCTTCTAGGAGGAATTTTTAGAAAATAAAAACGCAGAAAGGGTGGAAGATTTGCAAGCCAAAGTGAATGACCTGCTTGCATTTTGTCTCTACGTGTGAATGACAAGACAAACACAAACAAACATTCATTCATTCAAATCCTGTGAAAATTGCATATTATGTGGTCAGACAGTGGGCACTCAAGAAATGAAATGATTAGAATAATAAACTAAATAAAATAATATTAAAATTTGCTTTTAGAACAAAGTAAGGCTTATATAGTCTTTTCTAAATATATATATAAATAAATTTTCTTCGCATCCTTTGATTGTTGCGCTCACTGTACTTGTTGTCATCTCAGCTTTTTGGTTCACTCACCTCGCCTTGAGCAAACATTTTTTGCGGGCAAATTTTTCAATGCGCATTGCATTTCATCTCTAAACGAGATATGGCCACCAGGACGAGGACGCGAGTCCTTTTCAAGATGCTAGAAAGGAGCAAGCGAGATGGTGCTATGTGCAGAAGGGAGACGGGGCGAAGTGTCTGCTGTGTGTATGAATATTCATGCCTTGTTTATGCATATTTGCGTGTCAAGTGATGCCACCGCCTTTCCTTTCCCTTGTCGTTCGTCCTGTGTGATCCCCATTTCTCTGCTCATTGCTCTTATTCAGCGGCTTTTCTTCTGCTTCTTCTTCTTCTTCGTTTTGCACGTGCAACACGACGTATGCGCAATATTTCCGCTTTTGCTTTTCGGTTTGCTTTTCAAGTTTGTTTACCATTGCACACGAGTTGGTCCCAAAAGTGGGAAAATGGGCGGGGGAAAGCGATGCCAGCGCTGTGTGAAAAATTTTCTGTTTATGCTCACATTTCATTTGAACGTGAGTTTGTTTGTTTGCCAATTTGAAGTGCTAAAAAGTCGGTGGCTAAAGAGAACCAAAGGGTCGACTGGACGGGGAGGACTTTGATTGCAATTTGTGCTGAGTGTGCGAAAAAGAAATGCCTGAAAGGAGGTTGCGCTTCTGCACTTTTAGCCTGGTAAATGGGCAATGCTATATGAATTGGTTTAAGGATGGGAACGTGATCGGAAAATGAGAAATAAACTTATTTTATAATAATAATATTGGAATTATAAAATAAAAGCTTCTGAAAATCGGAACAGACTTCCAATAAAGAATCCACTTAAAAATTTTTTAGCTGAGGGTATAAAAAGAAAAGGAATTTACCAATTTTTCACTGTCTCTTTCACAAGATTTCAGCAGACTATTAACTCCTCTGCTAACCCATTTATTACTTTAAAGAAATACCCCCAAACTACCCACTCAAAAGAAATATGTTCACATCAGTCGGATTTCCCCGGCGTGTCCATGACAATTGCCCAGTCAAAATGGGGCGTATCTGGGCATGTTGCACCGAGGCTTAAACTGGGAATTGGCCATGGCCCAGACGGAGTCTTTGCTGGCAGAGATGATGATGATGATGATGATGATGGATACTGGATACTTGATACTCGAGGAGTCAGCCCGAACACGAGCAGAACAAAAGCTATATAGCGATGCCCTTGAGTGATCTATGCAAAGCAAAAGGCGGAGCTCTGGAGCCAAGATCGGAGGATCGCTGGTGATCGTGGTTATGCGGTTGGTTACAGCTAAATGAAAGGTAGCCGTTGCCAGTAGCTCCCTGGTAGCCGACTAGTCATCAAAACTGGGAAATTAGCATAGACAGTTTCCAAGCCAGCCATTGCCAAAGTGCGTAGAAAATCATGAAAATGGCTACTGGAGTGGCCAACAAGCCAATGCCAGCAGCACGATGCAGATGAATATGCACACGGCAGAAAATATTGTTTCAAATAAATTTTTGTATAAAAAATAAATACAAATTAGAAATTCAATTATTATTTTCTAAGTCCAAAAATATTATTTTTGCATTTTTTGAATGGAAGAATCAAATAAGCTTTACTATATTATAAAATTTACAATTCTACCAAAATATTTCAAAAAATCAGTATAAATTATTTTTATTTTTATAAATTTTGTTTAAAGTTTTGATATATTTTATATATTAAGCCATAAAATTGACTGAGTTAACCACTATTTTCTCTGTGCAGATGACTTGGCCTCGAAGCCAGCGGCATTAATTTCATACAATTAATGGAAATTATATGAAATTATGAGTGGAACATTGAAATTCCTTGTGAACATCACCCGGGACAACAACAAACCAGACGAAATTCACTGGCCGCCTTCAAACGGAAAACTCAGAGCCCTAACTTGGGTGGCAATTTTCATTTAGACACAAGCCAACGCAAATGAAAGAAAATTAAATTTTTCACTGTCTTCTTAATTGAAACATTAGCCAAACATTTTAGCTATTCCCACTCCCCAGAAACTGCTCCACTCCTCTGTTCATTTACATTCAAATTAACTCGTAATGAAAACGAGTCGAGAAACTTTGACTTTGTCTGGTTGCTTTTCCGTGGGGGTTGTGGCATTTAATTAGTTGCTCTGATTGTTGCTCCACCGTTGTCCCGTTGTTGTTTCCCTTGTTTATTACTATTTGCTGGCCATTTCTTCTCGGCTTAGTCAGTTCCGAATTATCCACGCCCAAGAATCTCTGTTTGTTTTGACACTCGTTTGATGTTCATTTGCTGCCATTTGATGGCATTTCGCAGTTACCTATTCCATTGAAAGGACAATCAGAATTACGGGGTGGAAAACTGACCTCTGGAAAAGCTATCAAATGGAAAACAATGTCGTCATTGCTGTCACTTTTAATAGTTTTGATTTTTAAGGGTGAAATCGTTTGTTAATTAAGAAATTTAAAGCATGGCACTGAGGAATACTTCTAAAAATTTGTATCCAACTATATTTATAGTTTAACAGTCCGTTTAAATTGATTGATAATTATATTAAAGATTCAAAAACTCATAGTAAAATCTTCTTCATTTCATTCTGTCAACACAAAATATTTTTCTTCTCAAACCCTATTAATTTTTTTATGAAATTTCGGGGTTGTCATTGATACATTTTTGGATTGCACTTGCCACAACCCGTTCCCACCCACTCCCTCGCCAAAAAAGGCCACACCTTACCATCCCCTGCCATTCGGTTTTTCCACAACCAATTTCTCCGGGCGCAATGTTGCCGTGGCAAAAAGAAAACAAGAAAACAGCAACACGTGCCCCTTTTAATTAAAATAAATAAATAGGCGCAAACACATAAATAAACAGCACACCGAGCCATAGAATAACTACAATACCAAATAGAGATGATGGAGACGTTCTCAGTTACTCTGTCAAAAAAGTTATACTTCGTCCTTGATATTCAATTTCATGCATTTATTTGTAAGAGCGGGTTGTGCCCCGGGACAAAGGAGTTTTTGGAAGGGGTGGGTACAACCCCCATCTTTATATAAGAACTCACGATTTGGGGCGCCTTGGGCGATGTTATGCCTTTTTTTTGGTGCTCTGTATTCTTTGTGAAACGTGCGCATTTGAATTTAAGGCGAATTATTATTTAGTCGCGGCGAGACGCAAAACGTTTCTAGGAATAAAACATTTCCAACAACTTAATTTTTGTATACCGCAATTTGCATGTGGAATAAATCAAATGTAAAACGCATAAAAGACTCGGGAACACCCCCAAATAAAGCTCAGACATGAGTTATGGGTTAAGGTGGAGCAGGAACAGTAGCCTTTGTCTGGCCAGGATTATGACCATTTATTTGCCTGTCCGTCCTGAAAATGGTAAATACTCTTGTGGTGGGGCGAAAGTTTTAGCCTAAGGCGATTTTCCTCGGTACAAGAAATCAAAATCAATGAAGATTTCGGCGCACAATGGAGAGCAGTATTAACAAAAAGAGTAGCCCGGCACCCGTTCGGTTTCCACTTTCTGTGGCTTTTTGGGAACGAGTCCTTGGCTTCCTGAACTTTGCTGGCGTCCTTTCATGGATTATGCATCGCTTAGCTCTAGTAAAACTTTTCAACCAACTCAAAATTATTTATTACTAATTGAAGGAGCAGCATTGGCAAGTCAAAGAATGACTTTTCCTTCGGTTTTTAATTTGATTATTTTTCGGAAAACATTTTCCACAGAGTTCAATTTGTCAAAGTTAATTAAACCGAGTTAAGAACTTTATTGAGCATTTCCTCCTCGCAACAAATGAAAACCAATCAAATTTAATGCAAACTTACTTCGATGGTAAAGGAGGTAGGTGGAGAACAGAAAATATATCTGGTCCGGCCATTGGGCAAGACATAATAATAATTTATGTTATGGCAGCGCCAGAAGATCTGCAAACGATATATGTATGCTCCATGCTCACCGGCATTTTTTATATACCCTTTTTGTAAAGGAGATTGTTGGTGTTTTATGAAACATTTAAGCAAATTAAATCATTTTTATTTAAAGAGCATAGGTATAAAAATAGCTTAATGTACATATATACAATTGCAGGTGCTTATGGAAAATTAGCCTATTTCAAGAGACTAGAAGTTACTTTCAGTTTACAAATGAGTCATCATAAAAGCCGAAAAATTCCGGTTATTAAAAGATTTTTAAGCCCATCCTGTTAGCCTTAAAATATAATCTTAATTTATTCATTCACTTCAGGGTATTCATTCTTCATTCTTCTGGTCATCGCAGCTCCTTAATATTTTTCATATAAATGCACAAGTTTTTGATTGATTCAATCAAAACGAAGCAAAACGCAAACGGCGATCAAGAAGTGGACTTGAAGCTAAAGCCAACGCCAAGTTGGAGGCATCAGGTTTTCTGCATGCCTGTCACGTAATTTATTGATTTAGCTCTTGGGAATACGAGAGACTGTTCGTGGATCGTGAAAAATGAAATGTTTGCCACTGCCAGCAGCAGAAGCAGCAGCTTTAAAAAGAACACTGCCATTTAATTCTTAGCCAAAAACTTGTCTTTTTTTAAGGACTTTAAATATCAGTGAAAAACTAATGTTTACTGACATTTTCTATCTATTTTTGGTTTATCTTTCGAAAGCAATAAAAGATATATTTATATTTTCATAAGATGCTTGAATTTAATATTGAATTTAAAATATATAAACAATTTCTCTGAGTGCACGCTTGGCAGACTTGCAAACTGGCATGATGGCTGACCGAACTGGACTGGGGCTGATTGGTTGTCGATCGATTTGGCTGCCGGCCAGACAAATTCAAATGCATTGGCCCCGATCTGTGAATGCAACTGCTACAGGAGGAGGGCCGATCATTGAGGGAAGTGCGGGGATCAAAGGCACTTACGCATGTACGCCTCAAACGATACACAAAACTTGATCATCGGCGGCCACAGCGATCATCGATCAACAGACAGACAGACATCCCAACCCAGCCCATGCCTTACCATACCATCCTGGGCTCTCTGAGATAATGGCCGGCTTGCCATTTTGCATTTTTGCATTTGTAATGAAACTGAAAACCAGAATGAATTGTAATTTGTTCGGAATCGAGCAGAAGCAGCCACTCCAAGTCCCAGTTTTGAGCACAAGATATGAGATCAACAGCGCTCCAGACTTAAATTGCACTTCAGGATGTTCAGAGTGGGGATAAGGTTTGAAGATGAAGTGGGAAGAGCTCGATATGAATAAAACTGGGTAGGAGGCACAGTGGGTTGAATCTTTACAGAACCCTTTGCTCCTTAAAAGACCTCTTTACAAAGTTAGTTGCTATTTAGCTAGTGATTTCCTAAATGGTATACTGGTTGCTTTATCATGTTCTATATCAGAATATTATTATGCTATTCGTATTAGTTTTCATTTAACTCGAAATTAAGTCTTTAATACCACAATCCAACCCACTGTCCCATTTTTATGCCAACCTTTCCCAGATCGCTTCCATTCGCTTCTCCATCTTGGGCCTGCGATTCGTATGTAAAATCGCGCATTTTCAACTGTTATCAAACCAACTCTTTTTGCCGCTGCTTTTACATACAGATCATCTTGCGCTCCCCAAAAACCCCCTTCGGTCCTCAATAAAAAATAACTCCACCGAAGGCAACGCAAATGGCAATTAAAGTCATTTTGTTTGCAGTTTTTTGTTTTTGGTTGTTTTTTGCGTATGATTTTTTTGAGTTTTGTTGCAAGGCGAATTCAAAATGGTTTAATATTATGCACAAATCGGGCGAGTTGCGTAGTAAATTATGGACCATTAACCGAACAGGTAAAGCGAAAAGCGAGCTACTACGGACTGCAAGGGGTTTACCTGACCGCCTGGCACCGGGTAATCAAATTTGTGTAAAAATGGCAGCCGGCCTTTGGGTGTAAAATGGGGGGCGGTGTCTTTGGCTAGAAGGAAAAACGCAGCAACAACATCACTTCCAGGGAAATGCGTGCTACCTGTAGGAAATCCAGACCGAAAGAGAAAGATGTAGTAGTAAAGTAGAGGTGCTGCCTCAGGAGCAGCTGCTGTATCGTAAAAACTAATTTTAAAATCCTCTGCTTTAGCCTTACAGCGATCAGTCTGCTCGGGAGTACAGCCTAAAGATGTGGTTGCTACTTATTTTCCTGTCTTTAATTGCGCCCTCATGGCAGGAAAATGCCACAGTGATCACAAATAGTTATGTGACTAAAGCGGGCTGTGAAGCGTTGGTCAAGGAGCCAAATCTCTGTGAGTGCCAGGATCAGGAGATCAAGTGCGAAAACCTCCAGTTACTTAGTGATACTGTGCAGTTATTTGGCATCACTTGCAGCATCTTTGATGCCAGAGGTTACGGCTATATTCCCCCTCTACAAGTCGGCAATATCCAGTCATTGATCATTCAAAACTGCGCCATACCTAATGCCCAGAGTATCAAATACGTACTCAGTAAACTTGGTGTACATAACTACACTGAACTGGAAATCTTCAATCACTTTGATCCCAAGAAACCCGATCGAGGAGAGGTTCTCCAGCAGCATTACACGGACCACGAGGCCCTCAAAAAGGTTTCGATCATTGGTTTTAAGTCCACATTGCCACCGAACTTTCTGGAAAACCTTTCGGAACTTAAGCAACTGTCATTGAAAGGAAGTAGTGACTTACCCGGTTCCATTCTGCATCCCCTACAAAATCTTACGCATCTGGAAATTGTAGTCAAGAACTTGGCCAAGGTATCTGGTGAGATATTTGCCAAACAGTCTAAGCTAAAGAACCTGATGATCGACTGCGATGCCAAGAATAGCAGCGTAGAAATGTCTGCTTTTGGACCACAGGAACTCTGGCACATGACCGATCTTCAGTCGATTGAGATCTTCAACTGCGGCGATAATGTCCCAACTGAATTGTTCTGGATGTCGGAAAAGTTGGCCTACATTGGAATAAGGAGTAACATTAGTTATTTGAGCAAGGACTTTCCTTAAGGTTCAGAAACATCTACTTACTTTGAAGATTGGAGAA
Source organism: Drosophila eugracilis (assembly GCF_018153835.1). Taxonomy (NCBI): domain Eukaryota; kingdom Metazoa; phylum Arthropoda; class Insecta; order Diptera; family Drosophilidae; genus Drosophila; species Drosophila eugracilis. The sequence goes on along the minus strand of NW_024571981.1, from coordinate 1,859,897 downwards.
GAACAATATTGCCAGGCTGCCTGATCAGCTATTCCGGAACACTCCTCTGCTTCTGGAGATACATTTGGCATTCAACAACTTGGATCGCATTCAGAGGTGAGTTAGATTAAACTATTAAAAAACAAAACATACTAAAATCATAAATATGATCTCTATTTCCAGCGGTCTCTTTGATAATTTAAGGAACCTACAGGTGCTAAACTTGGAGCACAATCCGATAACCACCATAGCTCTAAATGCCTTTACATCCATACCAACGGCCCATATCTATGTGGGCAAACTCTTTAGGGCAGCGAAAAATAATGCCGACTGGGCCCGATCCACCAATGCCACAATCTGCGAGGAGGAGCATATCTTCGGGGTGTGCATCTACTGCAAACGAGATGAGTATTTGGACCACTTTGCCGACTCGGAGAACTGCAACAAGCCCAATCCAAAGATGAAGGATGTGCTCTCCAAGAAGGCCTTAGAATATCAGCTGAATAAAGACGGTCCCTGGAAGGAATGTAAGTAACGAAAAAATACAACTTTCTATCCCACTCCAATAATTTTTCGCCAATAATTTATATTAAATTTGACATGCGACTCCCCTTCCCAACTTCGACATTGCCAAATTGAAAACGAAATAAAAAGCAGAAAGCGCATGAAATACAAACAATATTAATATTTGTAGCTCGCTTTCAACGCCGACGATGATAAGAGAGGAAACTTGGAGTTTGGTGCGAAGTCAACAAAACATTTTTATATATAAATCATGAAAGAAAACAATTTATCTTTTGATTTGTAGCCAAGGGGTGGGTTGCTACTAAAATGAACGAAAACTTTTTCCAGGGAGCAACATGTCAAATGTAATAAGGCCTAATGTTGTCTTCCTTTATTTTTCGGAGGGCTGCTGAAATGGATTGTAAGTGAAAGTCAGATGAGGAAAATCAAGTGAATTATGCGGGTTGCGAGGGGAAAGCGAAAAAGCATTTTAGATTGCTATCAGTTATGATACAAAAAATCCAGATACTGACAGAAGCAACAGGGAAGTAAGAAAGTCATGAGCAAATGTTTCAGTGTTATGCAAATCTCATCAGACATTTCTTATTGTTGATCTAACATGTAACACTGTGCAGTGAAGAGGGGGTCCCACAGAGCTGAAAACTCATAAATGTCAAGGATATCACATGTTGAACTCTGTGGGCTGCCAGCGATGGCAGTAGATTGAACAGCAATCAAATGTAAATTTCTATAAACGGGAAATAAGTTCTTTGGGGTGGCGTCAAGACTTCTGAGCGTCCTAAATGGGTGCTTAAAATAATTCAATTGATAAAAATACCTATAAATATTTATATAAAATGAAATATTCTTACATGTATATTAAATACAATGATATAACCCCAATAACCCCTTTCTCAAGTCGTTTAAAATACAATATGAATATAATTTAGGTGAACTTCTAGTTTTAACGTCTTCCTTAGTTGTCACCCATTTCAAGAACCTAATGGGTGGCATTATAGAGTCTGTTTTTTTTTTTTGCATTTTTCTGAACTCTTTTTGATGCGCTTTAATGCAGGCCATAACTCATGGCCTCACTTACTCAGTCAGTCGTCGGCGGACTTCTAATCTCAATGTGCTGTTTGGGTTGCCACTAATAAAACGCACGACAAACTGACACCACTGGAATCGAAGTGAACCACTGACCAACCACTTTGGACGCCACCGAACACCACCGACATCCACCGGCGTTCCACATGCATTTGTGCTGCCGTTGATACACGACATTGGATTCGGGTTTCTTTATAGGTTTTTTTTTTTTTTAAGCTTTCTGCGTTTCCGATAGACATAATTTGTCGGACATGAGTTGACACTGACATTCGAGGGGTCCGTCCAAATAAAGCAGAACGATTAATGTTCTAGAGATGGGGGATTTTGAGATTAAGTTCAGGGATTAGTAGGGGTATTTATACAATAAAAATGCATACATAAAAGCATAATATTTAATAATAACATATAGCTGTATAGGAATAAGAATGAAATCAATTGAATTCCTTTGTCTTCTTAAACACTCAATCGTGCTTTATGTGAAACTAATTTAGTGGTACCCCCAAAAATTGCTTTGAACCAAGCTAACTAATCCAATCATTTGGACACTCCGCCCTAGAGGAGTCGCGCGACCTGCAAACATAACCCAAAGCCAGAGGCATAGCCAAAGGGGCTCCCCCTTATCTTTAAAATTCCGAAAATATAATGGCATTTAAGGCATATATTCCATTTCAAACCCCCTTAGCATTCTATAGACCCACCTCTGCATACAACTGACCAGCGACAACAACTGGCCACCAGACATCGACTGGCTCTCCACAAATGCAGCTTTTGTACTTCTCGTATCTGGCGGATACATTTCAAAGCAATGCCAACTGGGCTGCGTTTATCGCCTGGTAGCCTTGCAAACCGAGACCCAGACTCACACTCCGGTCTCCCAGAGCTAAGCCAAAAAACAAACAGAGAACCAAAAGAAAAGAGTGAGGGCCGTATGCGAAATTTATGGGCATCAACGTTCAGTTTGAAGCGGGATCCCGAAAAACCTGGACTCCGGTCCCGCGCAGACTAGCTCCAGTGGCTGGCTTGGCATTTGTAATGCCTAAATGCTTTGGCGAATTGATTTTTGGTGTAAACGATGTGCAATTTTAATGGATTGTGCTGCCAGATAAGCCAAAGGAGGCTGCATCGGAGAGTCGGGGTCTATCCTCTCCATCCATATGTATAGTGAGGGTATCCCACTTGGACGATCCGATCCGAGCCGTGGCTTGTCGTGTGTCGTTTAATTGAATTTGTTTTGATTAGTTGGTCGATGTGTGTGCGGGCATTTTGCAAATGCAGCTTTAAGTGTTCCATCGTTGAAGTTTTAAACTCACAAAAAAACAAGGGCATACCAACAAGGAATGGAGAAAAAACCTTAAGGCCTTGAGGCATCCAGCTAAATTGACATTGTTCATAGTCATAACATGACGGAAAAATGTCAATTTAAATATTTGCAAATATTTTAACAAGGCATGCAGACCCAGGAGCGCTAATTTCGCATGTGCGAAATAAAAATTTTGCACATTTTTTTGCGCCGAAAAACAAGAGAGCCCGAAAAAGGTGCAACAACTTTTTTAATTAATTAAGGGGAATGATAACGAAAGCGCCGCGGGAGGGCTAAAGAAAATATTATGCAAAAATTGTGAGTGAAGGGAATGTGAAAAATGTTCGGGTTGAAAAAGGTTAACACGGCAGAACTCCTTTCTGTTCAAACTGTGAACATTGTTAAGAATTTTTTAAAGTATGTATTTTGAAAGCCCTAAGTTTGATATATTAATTCTAAATACGTAACAAACCAAATTTCAATATGACCATGGTAGGCTATGAAAAATTAGGTATAAAAGCTTAGCGATAAACGTTCCCACTTTCAAATCAATTCTCGAAGTGCACTGACGTTAGCAAAAATCCGGAAGAAAAAAAAAATTACGATGAACCAAGCTGAAGCTAAAAGCCAATCTATCGTCTCTACCGACTCCGCCAAGTCTTCGATGGAGGCCACTGAAGTCCAAGAGCATCAGGTTCCTCCGGTGAGTGATAACAACCCACTGGCTCCATTGGCTTCCGGCACTGCCTTCAATATGCCAAAGCCAATTATCGTCAATGAAGAGCCCATTGATGGGTTGTCCGAGAAAGCGGGACCCAACAAGGATCCTTCCGAAAAGAACAAAGAGAAGAGCAGCCGAATTCGAGGCAAGTTTTCCCTCAAGAATATCTTCAAGCCATCTGAACGCAATCGGATCAAAAACCTGCGCCGAAACTTTCAGTTACGTAAGACTATGGTGCCGAAGAACGCAATAATGTGCTTACACGAGATGAAGGACGTGAAGATTGGCGATGTTGTCATCGTCAAATCTCCGGACGGAACATTCGTAGCCACAGTCATGGTCAATTCAAAAAAGTACGTAGGCCAGGGTTTTACTAAGTCGTGTGCCAAAAACGCTGCCTTCGAAAGGGCAATGCGTGACGTCATTATTGCCAAGATGAGTCCGAAGCCGGCCAAGCTTCAGAGAAAGCCCAACGAAACTAACAAGGCAGAAGATGAGGAATTCCATGAAGAGGTTTCTATGATAAACCTAGGATCGTATGCCATTTTCAAGCTGTTCCAGCGATGGGAGCGCAAGGGCTTTGACGTTCCTTGGGTTCGTGTACGGGCTAATGACGTCCACACATCCATCCAGCTCCCAAGATACCAAAGAAGCCAAAAAATTCAGGAGAAGGCACTGAGTTGCCCTCCGGCTCTGTGGGCATTGATGCAGCCACTGGCGAAAAGCCCAATGTGGTGGAAAATATGGAAGCCACGGTGGATAAGGTATTTACCGCTAAGGGCAAATCCAAGAAGGCTGCTCGCCGACATTTGGCCATTGATGCACCCACTGGCGAAGAGCAAAAAATTGAAGCCATGGAGAACAACAAAGTGTCCGCCGCTAAGCGAAAATCGAAGAAGGTTGCTCGCCGCGATGTGGGTATTGGTTCACCCACTGGCGAACAGGCCACTGTGGTGCAAAAAATGGAAGACATTGTGGACAACAAGGTGTCTATTGCCAAGGGAGAATTGAAGAATGTTGCTCGCCACGATGAGGAAGTTGAAGCATCCAACGTTCTGTTTGAAACCAACGGTGAGACTTGATCTAAAAAAATTTATGTACGCCAATTAACGCAAAATGCTCATCGATTTTTGAGATTTCTAAATCACTTCTTAAAGCTCTTAAAGCTCAATTTCCTTTAAACAAATTTGCAAAAACTTAAGCCTCTCTGAATATACAATCCCATTGATATGCTTTACTATGAATATAGGCGAAAGCAGCAATTTCTGTAGGAAAAATTCAATTCCAGTTGAAATTTAAAATTGTAGAACCATGAATTTTCCTTCAAATTTCAAATGACCCCAAACCCGAGGCAAATCAAATTCCAAACTCCATTCACAAGTCAATTAGACAGTGAGAAACCAAACACAGAATGCCATATAGCCCCCGAGGGGTCAATTCGCCATCTCCATTTGAATGACAGGCGGCAGTGCAGTTAACTTGTTGATTTTGCCACAAAAAGGGTTTGAGTTCTATTGAGGGGGGATAAGGTTAAGACCCAGCTGGAGAATTTCAATTGTTTATGCGTAAAAGTCAATTTGTGGAGCGAAACTCGAGTCGTAGGCAATTTGTGTTGGGAGTCTGTGTATGCATTTCAATTAGAAAAAGATTGACAGCTAAGCTTGGGGATTGCAAGTGGTGTGGGGACAGAACAATTGGTGTATCCTCGTATCCTGCACTTGCACTCGCACTTGCACTGACCCATAAGGTTATGCACTTGGCTTGTGGTTTTCAAATTTAATTGAATTTAATTGATTCGGTTTAGGAACTGAGGGGAGTCTGTGTGCACTCACATTGTGGGGGTGGCTTTTGGGTATATAGGGGAGTCGGGAATTATACGGCGGGGTGGGGCAACATTTTAAAGTTGGACTCTACTTTGGCCGGTTAAATGTTGCATGACTTCCAGAGGCTCGCAGTTAGTAGCAGTGAAAAATTGCAGCTGTCAGCGTTGGCCAGAAAAATGATTTGTTGATTTTGTTTCTGGGTTTGAGGAGCTCGTGGGGTTGCATAAATCATAAAACGCTTTACATATTGCATACATATTGGATGGCAGCTCATACTTGCTTCATGTATGCAATTAAACTTAATATAAATGTCTGGTAATTATTGTGTCTGGCTTGCATGAGCTGCACAGACGCTTTAACTTATAATTGACTCAACAAGCTTACCAAAAAACGTATCTAATTTAATAATCTTGCACTTTCAGATGCCGAGATGCAAGAAAAACCCTAAGGTCCCAAACGCTTCACTGGGATGTTACGCATCAGCACACTAGCAACCATATGGATTTATGATTTTTTATGCTTACAACAACTATGAGACTAAAATAAACTGAAATGAGAGTGAGCATAGAATAAAGTGTTTCATTTTTCTTGGTTGGTTTAATGGGAAGTTTCTTTTTCTGGATAAAACTAAAAAAAGATATAAATTTATCGAAATTTCTGGTTCTCGATAATTCCAGTGTAACTATCAAAGAGCCCCCAAAACATGGGTGAGTATCTTCATGCAATCATAGCTATTAGCCCTGCAGAAAAGCAAACGACACACAATGGCATTCCATTTGCTATCCGTGGCAGGAGTATGGAACTAATATTTGCCAAAAATGCCAAAACAAAACGACTGGCATAAAAATCACAATAAAACAAAACAGAACAGAAACAACAGGATCCTGGAGCCCAAAGGCGACTATCGTACACATGTAGCTTTAGCAATGGAAATGGAAATAGGTGGGTGGGTGTTAAAGGCTGGGAGAAATGGGTGGTTGAGAATCCTGAAAGCTTTCTCCAGTATCGCGCCTTTTGTGTGCGATGTGTGTTTACATGGTGATTTTTTGTTGGCACGCGATATCCTTTTTGCCGTCGCCCTGGATGTTTACCTTTCCAGTGCCACCCCCTCCCCATATTAGTTCCCTTGTGTGTGTTTGCTCCTTTCTCGCTGTCTGTCATATATGAGAACTATGAAATAACTGGCAAACATTCAACTATTGTTTGCATTAGTTGGTCCTTTTCAGCTTTTCGGTTTGCCCAAATGCCCCGCATAATTGTTGCCGCTGCATTGTTCATCATCACACAATGGGAAAACACCGAGGAACGCAGGCAACAATAACAACATTTGTCGTTAGTTATTTATTTGGATTTATGACCAACACACTGGAGTTAATTATTGGGTGAATGAATTAACTACAAGCGGTACATCGATCAAATAAAAATCATTTTGAATCATTCAAATAAATCTTGGTTTCACAACATTTGCATCATAAAATACAATCGCTTAAAAATATGGTTAAATTCGTGGACTTTTTTCAGTTTAAAATGTGTTTTAATGGACTCATTTGACCATAAGTACATCGCATTTTCATACTTCAGCACATTTAATTCTTTGACTGCCGGGTGCACCTGAAGGCCAGTGGAATATTGCAATTGCAGGAGGCGTCCTCGTTCTTTGTCGGTGTCATGTCTTTATTGCGGGATGCAAACAGCAACGGCAAACAACGAAACAGCCAACAGGAACAACAACAGCAGCTGTAAATTTATGCACGCACATGCAGCTGGCTGCATTTTTTGCAAGGCCCTACTGTTGCATGTTGCCGCCTTTTTGGGGCGTTTTTCCGCAATGTTGCGAATGTTGCAGGTGCAATAGCAGCAGCAGCGGCAGCACGTGGCATGTGCAACAATGATGTCAAACAAAATATGCAGTTGCTGTAGATCTAAGGAGCTGGGTCTGGGGGTGTCCAAACAGATACATTTCTGCCTTGATTGGGTTGTCACCACGCGTTGTCGCGGGTCCGGAAAAAAAATTCAAATGCCTGTCTTTGGTATTTTTTCGTTGCTAAAAAATTCAATGAATATGTTTGGCTTGCAAGTGGGTGTTGGTATAAAAAGTGTGTTAATTTACAAGAGGTTGGAAAATGACTCGGTTGATTACAATTTGTGTTAAAAAAGATTCAAAGATTATTGAAAAAAAAATATCAATCTTCCTTAAACATAATTCCATTTCGGACCACAACTCGCATTACGTCGATCTCCTAATATTGACTTCAGCCCAACCGCCCAGCCACTTAGCCGGGCTTTAATAAATAGCCCGAAGGACTTCCAGCCCAGCCATCGAACAACGACAAATCACATGAATAATGCAGGCTGTTTACTAGCCACCACACCCACTCGCCAATAATCAACGCCTAAGCATCGAAATTAGCGCAAACAACAATTAAAAATGCTTGAACGCATTTAATTATTTTGTTGATTGTTTGTGCAAATATGTATGTTGGAATCAGAAAAACTAATCAAAAATTCAATAGAAACATACATTTTCCGCAAATTAATTAAAATTATCGAGGCGAACGGACAAATCAAGAGCACATAAAAAATCGGCAGTAAAATAACAAATGGCAGAGCAAAAAGCAACTAATTAATGAGTTGATTAATAAACAATTAGATGTCGGAGCTGGGAAAATAGTTTCCAAATCGATGGCAATTTATGAGCTGGTAATTGACGCCCACACACACGAAAAAGCGGCCCCATAACTCAGCTCTTTGGCCAAGTGGCGACTGTTGTAAATCAAGTGAGCCCGAGCCAGTGAGCCAACTTGTTTGTACTTTTTTTTTTAGTTTTTTCTCCTTTATTTTTTTGGCATGCAAACTTGGCCCAGCTGGAGTTGAAAAGTCTGGAAAGAGCAAAAAAAAAAAAAATAAGAAAAGGCAGTATGCCTCTGCCCACTGTCAGATCCCCTGGCTAGATACCCGAAATTTTTTTTAGTTAACCTCCTTCATCGGGTGGCAGTGGTGGTGCCTAGGCACAAAGGTGGGTGGAGCAGCTGGGATCCCGGTGGCAGCCACTGCACTTGGCTTCTGCAGTTGCAAATTTCTTACTTCTGCACACTGCAGCCTGTGTGCCCGGCCACGCCCACTTCGGCTTCACAGCCCGGGGTTCTTTTTCGGGCTTCACACACATACACACACAGCAACTGGGGAACTGATTGTTCAGATAAGTGGGCCCACGACTTGACTATGCCTTTGGTACTTGCCATTACAATACCCGTATTGACTCAACTCCCCAGCGCAAATATGTTAATTGCACCAGCGCTAAACAGAAGCCCCAAATGGTAGGGGAGTTTCGGTTTCAGGGAGGTGTATCTGATTGTCAGAGTTCAAGTTGCAATTGAAATAAATGTTCCAAAAGCGTTAATTGCTTCATTAACAAGCAAATTACCATACAAATGAAGGCATTGCCAAAATGATATGGAAACATATTGTTTTCCCTCTGTATCTCTAGGATTAAATGTTAGTTTATACTAATGTTTAAAGTTTAAGGTTAAAAAATTCTTCGTATTTTCTTTTCTCTTTTAACTTAAAAGTTCCATGGCCATAGAAATTTATTCAAAGAATTCCATAAATTTCAGCAAATTGAAATTAATTTAAAGACACAAAAAAGCGTTAATTGAACAACATTAGAGCGAACATTTGATTGCTTAATTTACATGAAAATTAACTAAACCAGACGTTGGGTGAGAGGCGAAATCACATAGCAACCGGAATACCAGAGGAAAATACCAAACTAGAGCCAGAAATAATGGGTCAGGTCCCAGGAGCAGGAGACATCCCTTCAGCTGAGAGGACAGCGAGTTCATAAAGATGCAGACCATTAAGACGTTTTAATTCTTGATTTTACACCCTCGTCGCGGGGATTTTTTTGGGTCCAAGGAGTCCAAGAATACGGTCGTGGCTCATGACCCACGAGGGCTGTCAATTTCTGGAGTTTATACCCCTCGTCCGTTGTCGTTTTATTTTTAATTTCGTCTGAGCGAGTCTTTTTTATGCCGTCGAGGCTCATTAGATTTGCAAAATGTTTCGCCTCTATCCGCCGGCGAATGGTGGTCGTTAATGTTATTAGGTTCTTGGTCTCTGAACCCCTCGAACTGGCCAAATGCAATTGGATTAATAAATGCCATTAGGCATTGCAAGTGTTTTATTTTTATTCCATTTTTTGGGAGGGATAATTTGTATTTATGCTGTCATTTTATGCCACATTTAAGTCGAGTTATGGTCGAGGCACAAAAAGTATACAAAGTGAAATATTTTGGGTAGAAATTGGAAAGGGAATTATTATGGAGTGATCCAAAAATCCTTGGGAGAAGAAATAGTATTTCTGACTTAAAACCTTGCCTTGTATTTCTGAAAAATCTTTAATTTCTTGAAACGAAAAACTAAGGGAAATTCATAATTTATCTTTAATTTTATACCACATTACTTTCGCATTATATTCGGATAAAAAAAAAAAAAGTTGTATGGGAAAGAGGATATGGCAAGGGAAATGGAAATGAGACAAATGTCAACAATCGCTCGGATATTTTGGGCATTTGACGGGGTGGCTTTGTGGGTGTGACCCCGTCACTTGGCAAACACATTTTCCAACAGCAATTAGACCAGCGCGTTTTTTATTTTAATACAAATGAAGTGAAATTAAAAGGCAACTGTTGACAAAGGCCGCAGAATCACATGTGGTTACGGTAGAAGAAGAGTAACTCCACCGACGAGGTCGACGGTCATCATCAAAGCAGGCGCACGTGTCTGGGCGGTCACCTTAGTCCAGCGGCAAATGCTTTTGACACCTTTCAAGCGAGCGAGTGTGAAAAAAGCCCTGTATAAAAGGCCACAAAGCCGGACAATTGCAGAGGTCGTTGTGGTCGGGGTCATTCGGCCCCCAAATAACCCTTGGCTGACACCACCAACACCCCAAGTTCATAATAATCAAAAATCTCTGGTCAGTTGCTAATGAGTGAGTTCAACAGGAGCTCAATGAACTCGAAATGTGAAGAACTTCGGAGTAACGTAACTTAGAAGCATCTTATTAACTTCCAGACTGACACCTTTTGTCATCTCAAGATGTCAGTTCTTTTGGTCAAGGAAGCGAAGTAAAAGTTTACAGACAATAAACATGTGAAATGATGGAGGCATCCGAAACTCTAAACACTTTTCCTCAACAAAATCACCTTAAATAACTCACATCGTGCATTTAATAAGTATAAGCTAATTATTTGTTAATCAACACTTACTACACATATCAGACAATAACCAGATTTAGGCATTTCCCCAGGGAATACGTCTTTCCAAAATTCCAGTCGTCAGAAATTCCGCCGACGCTCAAGTAAATTGAATTCTTTTCGGCATACGAAGCTAAACGAATTAAAAGTGTTCGGCAGAATTTCTCCTCATATATATAGATATATAAGTATAGGCAACGACCACGCCCACAGGAGGTGGAAAAAATAATTAAATGATAAACTAATCTACACCCAAGCCTTTAATAATAAGGCCCCAAAGAGGAGGGAACGAGACAGGCCAGAAACTGATAGAGTTAGAGATATTAGTCTCTGTGTTATTTTGGGGAAGAAGTGGCCCCAAAATTGGTTGGAAAAATGGAATGGGTTATATATATATATACCGACCGGGTGTCCTTGCTGGTTTCGCCGCCTGGGCAAATAATTATTATTTTTCGAAACTATAAATCTGCTTACAAAATATTTTCGTGCATTTTTCTCCGAGCCACCCACAGCGAAGGGGGTTAAATGTTGGGGCATCAAGGGGTTACGGAAAGGAGGAACACCAGACTGCGCCAGCTTCGGCAATGATATACAGTTTTCAATTAAAAATTATAGTCTAATGAAATTTTCCAGCATCGCCGGAAGCAGAGTTTTCTGAGCTTTTCATTTTTTTTTTTTTTTGGTTTTGGTTATGGAAAGGGGTTTCCTGGAAAGTTAATTGCCAGTTTCTGTGGGTGAAAGAACCTTTAAAAGGTTTTTGCGAAAAGGTTTCCCAATCACCTTTAGTTTGTATTATGTTTCACTCACTACTTCTATTTTCATGTTTTCCTGTGGCTCAAACATTTTGTCATCTTGTTGGCACTCTTTTGATTTATGCTATTTACTTTTTATCAAGCTGCCGTCAGCACTGGCCGAAAAATAATTACAAAGCTGGGTTCGGTTCCTCTCTCTCTCCATGCCCAACTCCTTCTTGGCAACATTTTTCGATCAAATTTCTTAGTTCACAAAAACTACAGGCCACACACACACATACTGCCCCAGCCACAAAATATTTTGGTATGAAAAATGTCCAAATTGCTAACCGAAAAATGTCCCTTAAAACAGGGGATAGGGCAAAGGCAATTCTGGTCTGTAGTTTGCTTTTTGTTTGCTTTCTAATAGTTGCCAGTTGCCCTACGCCTTCACCATAGAAATGGAAGATGAGGGCGATGAGCACCTGTCCCATAACTGAAACCCTGTCCCTGGCAGAACATAACCCCATCCTCGCATGTAATCCGAAAACATTGTTGGTTTTAGTTTTTACGAGCTACGGTCTATAGTTTGAGTAATTTGCTTTTAAGCGGTTTTTAATATCAAAGTATTGCCGAAATATTTCCTAAAATACGTTCATAAACCAACCCCAAATGCGACACGAAACTTTTCATCCCGAAAATGCGTAGAAAATCTGTTTGAAATTGTTATGTCATTTTTATGCAAAATATTTTCGAAATAACAGAAACAAAAGCCGCTGAGCTGGACCTCGCGCCTTGTGTCTGTCATAAAAATAAAGACAAAAAAATCGTTACATTTAAAAGCTGTTCTCATGAACATAATGGGATCAGAGGGGAAAACCTAAAGTCCAGCGGAAGAAAAACGAACCGAAAGTGAAGAAGTCATCAAAATGTAACTCAAGACATTTTCCGAGACTAATTTCTGTCCTGTTCAGGTTTTTCGTGGGCTCATTTTGCCATTCGTTTCACTTTTTTGTTTTGGCTTTTCCTTTTTTTTGGTTTTTAGGGTGTTTTTTTCTCACCCCAACAGTTCATTAGACAGAATTTACAGTCACTTTTGGGAAATGCAACCGAAATTGTACACAAATGTAGGCCCAAAAAGGTGGCTTTGTTTTTGAGGGATGTAGAGATACTCACTGTAGAGATACTTTGCTCTAAACATCTGAGGTCCTCGTCCACAATTACCATGAATATTAAGCCACAATAAGAGCCAAAAGCTGCAAGCTGAACTCGCAATTGATGGAGCCACAGATGTTTCGGTGAGGTTGTGGTTTTGGTTTTTGGGGTTTCGAACCTCACCTTCGACCAGGTAATTGAAGGAGGGTTGGCTCTGGGTTGGGGCTTTCTAAATGGACACATCCCAGAAGTACCAAATGCATTTTTAATGAAATTTATGTAGGTTTGCATTAGTTAGTGAAATGGGAATGGAAATCAGCGATGAGGTTTGTTAATATAGCATTGCGGTTATTAAAAAGTTGATTAGCAGAATGGTTTCCCAAGTTCTACTGTGTACCATTCAGTTTTCTGTACAAGCCTGCATATATTAATCTTTTTCCTAGCTTTCTCTTCCATATCATAAATCAATTACCCATCCATTTTCAATACGCATTAAAAAAGAAAGCAAAGAAATGGCTTGCAAAAAATAACAGCGTTCAGAAAACTTGCACATTTTTCGGGCTAATCAAGTGGAGTCCCTGGAGAAATGCGCATTAATTTCAAAATTCCAAACAAGAAGTTACCCTCATAGAATGACCCCTGGATGGCCTGCACCCAGTGAACTACCCATTACATACGCAGTTAACTCAATTCCTCTCCTTTCTGTCCATTTGCAATGTTGGCAGCCAAATTGAATTCAAATTCAATTTGAACTTTTCAATTTGGGTGAAGAAGAGGGAGGATAACAGCAGCAGAGCACATTTCGAATGCGTAAAATGTAATGAAAATTATGAGTTGAACCTGAACCTGATTCTGATCCTGAAACCTTACATCCAACCTACACAAAAAAGTGAAAGCTAAATGAAATTTTACAAACCAAATTGTTCATGCACTTTTGAGCAACACTTTCAGCGTTAAAAGGGCAGACAGTAGCTCAGACAGTTGGCCAAATGAAATGAAACATACTCGTAAATTTAAATTGAAATTGAAATACGGCAAACTTCAGACGTGAGTCCTGTTTTTGTTGCCTTTCGTTGCCGCGGGCAGCGTTTTTGTAGCTGGGTGTGACATTTGACGCCCGACGAGGGGAATTTTCTCCATTTTCCACCCGAAGCCCACTTCCCCGCACAAACACTCACTAGTTATGACAGTTACCACTTTAATCAGACCAACTCCCCCGTCTGCCATTTGGCGCATTCATAAACAGCGAAACTTTTACGAGGCACTTGGCCAGTTGACGAGTCCTGGACTTCAGCTATGTCCATGCTATCCAGGTACATCCGCCGCACAGATGAGGTCCTGGACGTTCCACATTGTTGACCAAACATAAAAAGAAGTTCCCCGTCAAATGGGACTTGTGTTGCAGCTAGACTGAGGCTTACCCCTTACAGTAAAATGCATAGCAATAAATTCTTAATAAATCAAAAAATAGGGTAAATGATCGTTGATATTACTTTTAAAAGAAAGCCAACAAATGCACCAATTTTAATATGGACTAGGCTGCACTCCCTTGTGTTTAGCACACACAAAAGATTGCTCTGCAGCCAGAATCGAACCAAAAATCCAAAATAGGACCAGACACAATCCCAACTGCCTACCAAAAACTCTCCAGGGCAGACCGACAATTATTATTTTACAAATTGATATTTATGAAGCAATTTACAAAATGTTTTTACGCCAAACGACTTTTGCATCCGACAGAGTTGGGAGTCTGAGGCTTGCACAAATATTGCACAGATTGCAGTCGAGGCCGGGTTACAGGATTCCATCCAAGAGACCCTTGGGCCAGGATGCCTGCCTGCATTGGCATTGCAGTCGGGCAAAAAATGTCATGAATTTCATTCGGCAAAAGGAGCAAAAGGTGGCGTGCCAGCAAACGGTTGACTTTCACCCAGCGAGGACCCACAAATGTTTATTAATTTTATTGAACAATTAATTAAATGCGGGCAAAATGTTTTGTCAGCGGCAATGCCAAACGACAGCTGCAAACGACGACGACGATGGCGATGGCGATGGCCTTTGGTTTGTTGCAACTGAGCCTGCAAGTATGCAGCGCAATATTAAAATACCACAAAAACGTGACTCCAAGTTGCAGGGGTAAGGGGTTATTAGGGACTACGGAAGGAATCCAGGATGTTCCGGATGTCATTACCTATAAATGTGAACTGACATTTCATTTTAACGGATTGAAAATTTAATTTATAGAAGTTTGAGTAATAAAAATTTATTTCGAATGGACATTTATAATCCAACCTATAATTCTGGTCAGAGAAATTTTAAAAAGTTTTTAAAAATAGGTAAAATATCGAAAACTTTTCCCAGAACACCCCGAAAAAGTGTATGATTTTATGAAGTGCAACAGCAGTTGCAACAACAATCAAAGGGCCGTTAGCACTCAATGCAAATGTTGCAGTCACAAATTGTTTTTATTGAAATGGAGCCCACCCATCCCACCAGAAAACAAAGAAAATTGCCAAATGAAAATAGGCAAATGGCAAAATGTGGTCCATTGTTTAAAAATATATACATATGTGCAGAATGTCGCCCCTCCACCCCCATCAAAACAAATGCAGGCCATAACAGTTTTGTTATTTAATGGCAAATTTATTTGCATATTGTAGCATTCCAAGAGGGGGTGGCAGGGGTGAATCGAAATGGGTTGGGAAATTCAAGGAGGTTGGCGAGCAAGCGATATGCACTTGACACTCAAGTGGACGCTACACACATGCCAAAATCCGGCGAGGGTATATTATTCTCGAGGGTTGCTGGGCTTTCAAAAAAAAGGTTTTCGGTTTTCGCACACTCTCCACTCGCTTAAGTAAATACAAATTTACATTTCGCTGCCATAAACACTTTTAAATTTGAATTTCATTTTTTTTTTTGTTTTTTTCTTTTTGCATTTTTTGGCCCCTGCATGCAAATTGAAATTGATGCCAAGGTAAACAGTTTCAGTGGAAGCCAGACAACTGGCCAAAAGGTCATCGTGGTTCCATCCAATTTCTGACCCCATCCCGGATGAGCTGCCAAAGAGCTTAGCCTGGCCAATTGCGTTGACAACTTCGGTTGCCCAATGGCCAGAGTGGGATACCCCTCAAGGAAATGTCTTGGGCATAAGTCAAAGCCACTTCACAAAACACTTCCGGCTCACTGGGACGGTTTGTGGATTTTCTATTATCCGCTTGTTGGATTTCCTTTTACGGTTGAGGTTTTTTTCCTGTTCGCACATGATTACGTACAATTTATGTGGGTACATTTGGTTTTAGGTAAAGCTTGTCTTTCTCAATTATTTTCACGGAAAAACCGAATAAATATTATAGGGAATTCTAGCTCTAAAAAATCTACCTAATATGGTAACATTTTTTGGCTTTTCAACTTTCTTTTAAAACTTAGTACCATTGAATTACTAATGATGAGATTGATATAACTTCATACATACTTCTTACAGGGAATTTGTGAGTTGCAATTTTCCTAGAGAACTCCTTAGCTTTTCACAATTTCCCACCCCCTCCACAACTTACAACCACAAGTAGCTTTGTTTCTTCTACCGAACATTTCACTCCTTTTGGCAATTTTCCCTTTTATTATTCCTGCCGTGGAGCAATTGAAATGGTATTTTCATTTCCGAGTGTACACTTGTTGCTCGTATCGAAGTGAAGTGGGTGGCCTTGGCTCGACGAGGGTTTATTTTGGCAGAAAAGTGTAAGCCCTGGTCCCCCTTTTCGTTTGTAGTTTCCCGGTGGTTGCTGCCACAAAAGACCCTTTTTTGGCTGAACCACCGCAAAAAAGCTGAGGAAAATCGTCGCATAAAAAGGGGCGTTTAGTGTGTAAAAAGAAGCTGGGCGAACTGAGAGCAGAGCCCTTGTTGTTTTTGTTAAATTTTGCAGAAAGTCACCAAAAAATCACCACCCACACCCGCCGTATCCGCTTTCCTTTTGTGTGGGTGCGTGTGGTTTTTCGCTACCGGGTTTTTTGTTTAGCCTTTTGGGTATTTAAACTAAGCGGATTGTGTGGGTGACATGAGTAGGTGTTAAGTGGCTTTGTCACTTTTCTAGAGGGTTGGGAAAACGTACTGTTAGTGTACCTCAAGTTTCCACTTACTCTCAGTGTGGTTAAAAGAACGCAAACGGAAATGGAAAACCCAATCAGATTGCCTTGCACTCAATTTAAGCATTTAATTGCTTTCTGCAATCATTCGAAAAACACTTTCGCAAGCCTCTCAAATTGTAAAATCTCACAAAATTAATCAGTCTGCTTTGGCCCGTCCTCCCAGATACTCAGAGCAATTAATCCAACTCAAATGACTGACTGATTCTATCGTTTTGCAGCCGGATCGAGGAGTTGGAGATTTTCCAAGGCAATAAATCGTTGCCTGCTGCTACGGCTGTTAATTTGCAATTCCGATTTCAATTTGAGCACAATTTTTGCTCCGAAAAATATGGCCAACGGGCAATTGTCCAGCATGGCCTCTCATGCACTCTGAAAAATAGGCGGATCGTATTCAAATGGATTCAAAAATATAGATATTTTCTCTCTACAAAAATTGGTTAAAAGTGCTGAATGAATAATAAATATTAAATTTATTTTTTACATAATAAAAATATATAATAATTTTATACATATAGCCATTTTTTAAGTGCCTCATCACATCTAGATCCCTGAGAGAGTGATTCCCCCGTAGTAACCGCAAACATTTGACCAGGAGCCCTCAGGGGCTGCTGCGGCGCCTGCTCCCGTCCGAGTTCCAAATGCAGGACGTCCCCTTCAATGTGGCTGTGGGCTGTGGTCATCCTGCGTCCTGCGTTCGTTCGGACATGCGTCCGTTTGTAAGCCATTCATTTGTCCAATCATTCAACCGGAAGCTATACCGTTTGACACACATATACCCGTAGAGCCCTCCATCCGGAATTTGCTGGTGGTGCTGGCACCCGCTGGGTGTCACACTCGGACACTCGCATGACACATGCAAATTTACCAGTCGCATTCCCCGCCCTGGAAACCAGCCACATCCGCATCCGCATCCTCATCAGCATCTACCGGCAATGTGTCATGCGAGTGGCAGTAGCCACTTAATTCATTTGATGCCGTAATTTGGCAATTTCTCGCAGATTTCCACAGTCTGACATTCGGATTTGATCAATTAATTTGAATAACACCGGTCATTTATCATGTCGCGTTCCCGGATTCGAAAGGGTTTGCCTGGCTGGCTGGCTGGCTGGCTGACAGGATATCCCCAGGTCTAGGGTTGCTGATTGGAGGCCACCGACGGAGCTAATCCCCCATCGAGTGACTTCAGTTTGGGTTCGTTTTTTCCGCAGCTCACGAGGGATTTGAATTGTTTTCATTGGATACCTTCAAGGAGGGTGACATTAGGGATTGGATTCTTTTAGGAGTTTTACTTAAACATTACTAATATTTACCATATTTAAGCAATTAATTTGTATTCACAAAGATTCGTAAGGAAGACCGAAAACTTAGGTTTCTTTTTAAAAGAGGTACCCCTTAAAAATTATTTACAACTTACCGACATTTTCCATTGCCACAAATAATCATAATAAATGACAAAGAAAATGCCTGAATTACGTTTTTAATAAGCACAACAATACTTTATGGTATCGCCGCAATGCTCCCCGTCTTTTATGCCCATATATCTTTTCTTGCCAAAGCCACAGCAAGTCACGTAAAAAAGTAAGCAAAAGTGAGTGGAACAACAAAAGAAAAGGCAAACCAGAAAAAAATAAGACACGGCTGCTTAGATAAATGAATGCGAATTACGAGAAAGGAGAGAAGGGGAACATTTTCCGAGGGAAAACTCGACTTCCAGTGCCACATACTTTGCATACTTTTCTGGGAAGCATTCGAAACAAGCGTGAAGCCGCAGCAACTGTCTAAAATTTGTTTTGGAAAAATCTCCCGAAAAGCACTGAAAAGAAACAAAAAAAAAAACAGAAAGAAAAAAACAAATCACAAAAGGCTGAAAAAATTATATACAAATGACTTTTTATGTTGATTTCATGGACGCAGCTGTTGCGGGGAGCCCCGCTGTTGTTCCTCGTAATTTATTATCCTGCACGGTTTGTTTTATGAACTTTAAATAAAAATTTATTAGCCGGCAGGGGAGACGAGATAAAGTCGAACAAGTTGTGCGGCATGTGGCTGTCGCAAGACAGTTTGCATTTTTGATTAATTCTCATTTCGCTGCTATCGACGATGCATCAATCAAAGTTTTCAACATTCTGTCCGTGAAATGAAACAAGGCGTTCGAAAAATCTTCCCTTTTCGGCCAGGCAATTCAGCCCCCAGGCATAAATTTTGATGTATGAGCCTATCAATAAATTTGACAAATGCAGGAAGTGGTCAGTTAATTTGAAGAAATGTTTGATGGCAAATGGTAGAGTCTTCAAATACAAATTATATTTATTTTGAATGAAAATTTCCTAGTTGTCTAGAAGTATAAATCTTTTCAGATATGAAATCAACTTTTAAAGTTGAATTTTTCTCGATTTTTTCCCCCTGAAATCTCAAATCTTGCCAAGACCAGCTCCAACATTCATTTGTTGAAGTCAGTAGTTCCCCTGCCATTTCGGCCTCCCCAAAAAAAACCAAAAAGAAATCTTAATCCAGACTGTAATGGGGGAAATGTAATACAATCTCACAATTTAACGCTACTTATGCACGGCGTATGAATTTCATGCCATTTGTAAGCCACTCCAAGGCATCCACGGAAATTGGCTCCCCAACAGGAATCAACAGAATCCGAATGTAATATAGACAAAGCTATTCAGTCTTACTAGTGATGGCTAATAAAGCTGAAATTCCAAAGTTATGATTGCCAATATTTGACTAGGTTTCTAGAACAAGTCACGGACAGAAGTTGAAGTTCTTAGAAAAATTAGAAATATTTTCACAGCACCTTACAAATTCGTAAGCTTAAATTTTGATTTCCAATAGATCAAAAAAATAATATAAAACTACAAACCTTTAAAAACTTGCACTTACTTTCCAGCATTAGGATTTGTCATAAATTTATTCTGGCACAATCGTGTCGGAAAATCGTTTAGCAATAAAGTTAAAATCTAACATAATTGTTCCCCAACGTGGCATATGGACAAGTCGACTTTTTTTGGTGGTTGTCTTCGTGGAATTATCTCGACAGAGAGACCGCGAAAAAAATGGTAACGCGAATATAAGGTTGTACACCAATTTTATTAACTGCAAATCTTATTTGCATGTTTATTTTGCATAATGTGCCGAAAAACAAGCGTCAGGTCCGGGGCGCACCCCTGTGAAATTGGGGATGAGGGTAGCTTTCTTTTATTCAAATATTTTCTTATGACTTGCCAGAGCGCGACAAAAATTCGATTTGAGTGTCTGTCAAACGACAAGCCCAGCCCAGCCCAAAAAAAAAAAAAAAAAAAAAATGAAAATGAAAATGAAAAACAAATTTCACGCTTAACAACGCGGTTTCATTCGTTCGACGATTTGCATACGAAATCGGAGAAGTCAAGGGGACCTGTCGAGGGTGGTTGCAACAATTACAGATGCTATTTGGCCTTTCGATTCGAGTGGCTTTCCGTATTTTCATATTTTATGCATTTTCCACGTGTCAAATCGCGCGTCAATCAATCGATGAGCATCGGGCATGTTTAATTTTTAGAATATTCCTTATCCACTTTGCTGCTGCTGTTGCTTTTTTATTTGTTTTTCATTTTTATGCCTCGGCACACCCCCCGAAAATATAAAAGCCAACAAAATAAAGAGAAGAAGGTGCTGGTTTCAATTTTACGCCGATTGGTTTTCGGCAATCGCCTGTGCAAATAAGCTGAGCGAGCGATAAGCCCAAGGTCCATGGTCGTCTGGCTATATCTCGCTGGCCATATAGCCGGGGCTCAAATTTAAATAAATACAAGCAGAGTGGAAAATAAAATGCTCACAAAAGGTAGTCCGGGCATTTTCCCTTTTACACGTAACGAGACAATTTTTACATCCGGCCAATCTGTAATTGGATTTATTGGGATACTTTAGTAGATAAACCCTCGGCACTTACTAGGCACTTAATGGGTAGTATATCTAGATTTAGGGAAAATAGTTAAAGTTACTCTCTATCAGATGGAACTTGTGTATATCAAAAGTTGTGAGATACATTAAAAACCAACCCAGCTGCCGTTTGTCCCCAACTTCTTATTATTAACCCAACCAAACATTAAAAACCTCGAAATGAGATGTTGAAAATGTTGAAAGCAACTTGGCGGAGCTTATTAAAAATTCAAGTATTGCCAATTTTTGGACGGCAACCCAAAAGGCAGGCAACTGAAATGCGATACAAAAACGTAACCCCCTGCCACAGAATCCACAGATGAGAACGTTGCCAACGCACGGGGAAAAGGAGCACTTTCAACAATGGAAATGATTTTTGCATAATTTATTCGATGATTATTACAAAGAAGGAGACAGTTTTTGAGTGCCACCCAACCGTGGGGCGCCAGTTAATGTTGCTTTTTATTGCAATTAGAATGTTTTGGGGATTGTAAGTTGATGCCGCGACTCCTTGGTCCTTGTGCCCAGGCGACAGTCTTTCTGTGCTCGTGCATATTCACCGGATTTAATTTGACTGTTGCCGGCAAAAGTGATTATGTACCTTTTGCCAGCTGCAACATTTCAACTCCTGTCCCCAGAGTGTCTCCGGATTGCCGTTCTACACATGAGCCACCTCTCAAGTGGTTGCCCCGGATCTTTCATTTCGACTTCAATCATATTTCATGCCCGTCGCCCAGCCGCCTAGCCGCCCCACTTGGTTTATGTTTATTGTTTTATCCTGGCTTTCCGCCGTGTGCCAAGGACTCGGGCACACACTCAGACATAATCAGAAAAGGTAATCAACATAAAGTTAAGCGTCGTCAGCAACAATTCTCGTTCCCCGTCGGCACTTGTCACATTCACAAATGAATGAAGTGCCAAAAGCACAACTGAGACGGCGAAACTCCCGGAAAATTATGATGCCATGGAGCTGGGTAACAGTATAGCTTATTATAAACCAAACTTACAGGTTGAACCTTGAGAAACAATTATTAAGTTAATAAAAAGTAATTTAAAATAGTTAACTATGGTAGTCTTACTTAATTTACCTTAAAATTTACAATTTGATTTGGTTAAATAGAAACTATATAAAGCTGACTTACTCTTCAAAACTAAACATGACTTGGATTTTATATATCATAAGCATAATAATCAAAGCTCTCTCTCAATACTATTGTAACTTGTAATTTAGAGATTACCTTCTTTTTATATTTAACAATAATGATTATGATTATTTACAAGATCCGCGTAAATTTTCAAATAAGCCAATAAGCCAACAACTGTTTTAAATTTTCCACCTTTTTACGAACTTTAAGTCCTTTCCCTTATATAGAAGTTATGGCGAAGTTAATTAAATTCTCACTCGTTTCCTCGGTGTCAAATTTATACATTTTACTCTGGGCCTTCCATCAAGACCCTCAAATTGATTGATCAACTCAATCGGTTGTGCATTTCAGTTTTGTGTTTCGCCAAGCAGAAGAATTCAATTATTCAAAAGCCGAAAACAACGTAAAGGTGGGCTTACGAAGTGGGGTTTGGGATTAGGGCCAAAAAGGATGTGGTCAAATCCAACTCGAATGGAGGGTAAAAGCTGAAACATTTTTTGTTCATTTAATCAATTTTTCATTTTTTTTTTTTGTTTAAAAGTTAAAAAAATATTATTTAAAAAAAAACTCAGACCGGAAAACTGTGAAAATTTAAAATTTGATTGATGGTTATATTTTTCTTTTCACGTTTTGTTTTTACCAAATAAAAAACTTTTAATAAATTATTGAAAAAATATAAAAAGTAATGTTAATTCGTATGTCTCCTGGTAAGAGCCAATGAATTCCCTTATCATAGCCGGCGACTTAATTAAATGAGCTTCTCTGGTCATTTTCTGGCCACAAAGAACGTCTCGAAACCAAAATAAACACTCCATCGATGGATGCCACCCCTAAATAGCTGTCCTCAAACCCCAAAGACCCCCAACCCCTGGAAAATGGCTCATTTTGCGGTCTGAACTGCATTTAATTAAATCATAAATAAGCATAAAGCGAAACGCATCTCCGACAATTAAACAAACATAAAAACCTACCAAGTGACAAGGCCACGCCCCCCTTTCCCACACACGCACACACGCTTATATTCACTGCATGGGGTGAACAGTAAATTGCGCACTCAAATGACCAAAAACGCATTGAAAATTGCATTTAATTAAGTCAATTCCCGTGCTCGCCTTTGGCCACAAAAGCCGCAGCATACTTTCCAGCTTCGCTGGGGACTTTAATTATGTCCTGTATATAGGGAGAGTCTCCCCAGCAGAGGGTATATCACCTTCTTATAAGGCTTGAATATAACATAATATATCTGTTTCTTTAATTGTACAGTATTATTTCTATCTAAATCTTTTCTAAAAGTTACTCAAAATCTTTAGTTAAAATACTTTCAAGTCCATAAATATCAATAATAATCATAGTGAGAGTATTAAAACTTCGCTTATATCAACTGAACTGTGAAAACCACTTGCTGTTTATTTTGACAAAGCAATTGGCCCAAATGGATGCAAGGATTGTCTGATAATGATATGTTGATGATGATGTTGTCGTCGAGCTGGCCAAAAGCCCATCGGTGGAGTCAAACTGCACATCGTCATCGTCTGTTGTTTATTTTAATTACTGAAATTGCATTCGAGTGCCAACTGCCAAATGGCCAAGGTACCAACCATCCACCCAGCTTTCGCTCACCTTCCGACCACCACCCCCCCTTGGCCAATATGGGCTACCCACTTGTTTTGTTAGCAGCCAACTGCACCGCTATCATCGTCCCCGTTGTTGTTGCTGCTGCTGACATGGCTGCATTTTGCTTTCATTTGCGTTTACGTTTGGTTTGGCTTTGGCCATTGCCTTCAGCTGGAAGTTGCAGCCCAACCTCCAGTTCACCACCCCCTCGTCGACCCTTCCACCGAACGATGCATGTATCAAAGTTTGTTCAGGTAAAATGCCGTCGCGCAATTGTTATGAGTGTCATCATCAACGTCGACGGGCGGCAGAAAGTGGAACGAGCTCAGAAACGGGAGCAATGGTACACTAAGAAAAATACCATACAGTTCGGTAATTAAAGTACTTAATTATTTAAGGTAAACGTTTTAAAATCGCACATTAATTATATTGATAAATCTATTTTCCATGGAAGTTTTCGAAAAAAGAAGTCCTTAAAGTTGTTAAATGTTAGATAATATTTCTTCCTCTGCAGCAGGTGTTGGGAATCGGTAGGACCAACCTCCTGTTAAACATGGGACACATTATCGATGCCCGTTACTTGGACTGTTGGATATAGAGGGGCAGTTTCAATCGGGAAGGTACTTACCTGGGCTGTGAGTAAGGGAGCAGTGCGTGGTCAGTCAACGCGCGCTTTGTGCAAACACTTGGCAAACAGAAATGAAAGCATAATATTGAGCGCATGAGGTATTGGGTGGAAAGTTGGGGGAAAACCAGTTACAAGTGGCCATCGCCCAGGAAGGCTATTGGGGACTACAAGGGACAAAGGAATTTAATTTAAGGCGGCCAGAAAGAAACTTGATATCAATTTAATATTAAAAGTTTGTCATTGCTGAGAGTTTTTAGTCTTTTATGTTGATTTCGATTTTAAAGTTCACGTAAAAACAAATTTATAAAGGGTTAACATATGTTTATGAACCAGTTTTCGTGCTCGTTAATTTGCGACTTCACTAAAATAAGACTTTTGAAAGTTAAATTATTTTCCAATTAAATTAATATTATTGTATTTTTTGAGTACAAATAATACTAAATTAAATGTCTAAAACTAAACCTCTGACATCTTAAAAAAGGAGAACAAATTGTTAATAATAATCTTATTTGCCAATAATAAAACCATTTAAAAGTAAGCCCCATAGATAACCATAGACATCGCAAAAGCGAAAAACAAACACAAAAAACGAGCAACGAGCAACAAAGTCCTACGGCGGGAGACACTCAAATGCGCTTTAATTAAAAATTAAATCCGTTTTGCGCTCATAATTATGCAGTTCTCACATGCGCACCCCCGCCCGTCGAATGTAAACCCATTCCCCACCCCTTGGTCCTTGAAACGAGCGAATCATTCCGAACTGGGTCTGTCCGGAAGAGTGGAAACCGAAGAGCTGGGAGCTCGTTGGGCGGGGCGTATGAGTAATAAATTTGTAAAGCACCAAAAGGGGTTGGCAAAGCGAAAGCGACAGGCGAAGGGTTGAGGGGGTGCTCGAAAGACAGGGACAGCGCGAAAGGCAACGGCATGTAATCAGTGAATAATTCAGTTATAAGAAAATAATTTTTCGCCAAACATTAAAAAAAGCGGCAAGCAAAAGAGACAAGCTCTACCCTTGGCTTGGAAAATTAGGGGAAAATGGCCCCGCCCACAACAATAACAGACAGAAAATCTCAGCGAGGGCGATGGGAAAAACCAAGACAAGAGGGACGTAGACGAAGACGTTTGGCGTCATGTAAATAAGAATTATGAAAATAATAATGGAAAAAGGATTAAGACGCGAAAGCAGCCGCATCACCAACCCCACGAGCTAAAAGCGGGCAGACAGACATGAAAAGCGTTGCAAAAATGTGGTTGCTTTACAAGCTGAGAAGATAATGGTAGGAAAAGCGATTCAAAATGTTAGATACTCTATGGGAAAGTTAAATTGGGAATATTTTAATCCTTATATCAGATTTTACTGTATTTCCTATGTTTAAGTTTTTGAAATATGTTAAATTAATTTAGAATTCTTTATTTTTAGTTCCAGAATAAACTGAAATTGTAAAGTCAAATGTCTATTTTTCAGGGTATCAAGAAAACGTCGAGGTCAAAGGCTCCCTCAAAGCCAAGACGAAGATGAAGATGTCGACGAAGGCCAAGACGATGCCAGTAAAAGGTTATGACGCTCGGCGTATGTGCGCCCCGCAGGTTTTCCCCGGGTTTGGGGGTTAAACGAACTGAGGGGGGAGGATGAGTTAAGGGCAGGAGGTGGCGGCGGTATACTAAGCCCACACGACATGCAGTCGCGTATAATTATGGCATTTTTACAGTGCGGTCTTCGCTGTTAGTTTTCCTTGAATTTAATTACTGCCGCCTTTTTGCATGAAATATCGTATGGGGGTGGGAAAATCAAGTGGGTGCGGGTGGTTTATGTAGCTTGTTCCGGCAACTTTGCTGCATTTTTAATGCGACCACACAGCTCACACTGAGAAAAGAAGAGAAAGAAACAAGAAGAGCCTGCCAAGATGCTTAACACCCAACCGCCGACGACACCTGCCTGATTTATCGCCCAAGACGCGACAATTTCCCACAGTTTCCACCGGGATGACATAGTACCACCACCGACATTTTCCTCCCCATACCTAGCACCAGAAAAGTTGTTAACATTTTCGACATTTTTTTTGCCTTTATACATTTTCTTTTTAATTTCAATTTTCTACTCGACAAACGGCGGCCAACAATTTGTCGGTGCAGTGTCCTTGTTAGTCCTTGATGAAGGGTGGCAGGGGGTGGCTGGAGATGCCGTCTCATTTCGTGTGTGGTGTGTAATTGTCTTGTTACTGTTGCTCAGGCTGCTTAAAATTAATTTTTATTTATAAGACCCAGCTCCCAAGGTGCGAAACGTGGCAATTATGCCCGGAAATGCCATTAAGCAATTATATTCCACATAAAATTTATTACATTTTCGGTTTTTATTTATATCTATTGTCTGTTCTTCCTTGTGGCTCAAGGGAGAACTTTGTCTTTTGTTTTGTTGGCTCAACTTTCTTTGGATTTGAATTGCCTGGGAGTTTTTAATTAATTTGGGATTGCAGTGTGTGATGTAGAGTATAGGAAAATATTGGGAAAATATTTTAAAGTACAAAAAACTAAAACTGATTTAAGAACTGGAGTTTCATTCCATACTCCTGCATTTACTATTATTTGCCATAAGACAAAGCCCGACTCCTTGCTAAACGTAATTAAAATAAGCCACAAAACCCACCGCCCAATCCCTTAAACCAAACAAATCTCAAGTCCAAACTTAAAAATGTTTTTTGTGTGAAATTCATTGAGGATAACATCAAAGGGCCAATCATTTGCATTTGCCAGTCGACAGCTCTTCACAATGCTTGAAATCCGCTTTTAAGCGTAGAGAAAGCAACCCCCTCACACGATTTTCGATCCTCCTCTTGACTTTCAAATAGTATTTTGCGTAAATATTTATACTTCTTTTGTCAGCAATTTTTTCAATAACTTTTAATACCTACATATATCATGGTCTGGGACGGCGGCAACAATGGACTTGAAATGAAAATTGGTAAATCGTTCGGTTTTCCACTGCCTTTGTGTTTTTCTGGGCGCTTGGATTATAGGCAAAAGTTGTGTAAAACTCAGACGGGCACAGAGATGGACCATCAGACTCATATGTGATATATATATATGGCCATTCCATTGGCCCCACACCCCAATGATGATGAGTCGTTGGTCGTTGTAATGAATAGCCTTCTGTCAGGCATTTTTACTCCGAGGGTTCGGCAGCTCCGGCAATTTGAGACCGCACTTATCTGCGATTATGACTTTTTAAAATTACACTTTTCAACACAGAAACTCCACTTCCCCCAACTGAAACAACGGCAATTTATTGAAGAGATGTACGGCAAAAAAAAAAGAAATAGGCAAGGAATTCTTGCCATATCCCATATCCCATATCCATATCGGCAATATCCCATGGCATACCTCAATTTAAAACAGGAAATGCCTCTTGAACTGCCGTTGGTTTGGGGGTTGTTCGGGGTTTTCGCTGCCTTTTGATTTACTTTTATTGGCAGATTAAGTGCGTCAAAAGGTAGCGCTTAACATACCCCCTCAGAAAACCCGGATAGCCGCCCCCTCTTGAATTTGCAGAATTATTGAAAATTTTAACACAAAAAAATAATCTGCCAGTGAACATATGGAGTGTGCATGTGCGTATGTTTCTATCAATTTTTATGGTACAGTCGAAGAGTCGCTTTTGATGTTTATCTTTGGGTTATAAAATATTATAAGCACTGAAAAATCACCAAACTGGCAGTTTATAATGTGTTAATGTATGGTAGCAAAATGGCGAATATATTTAGAATAAATTCATATAAATATAACCAGTTTGAAACATAAGGATACTTAAAAGTAGTTTTAAAGAGTAATCAATATTTAAATTTGACCCACATTTGGATATTCTATTACTACCAAAAACTGCTAAGATTTTTCAACCCCTTAACTCTTGGGACCTCCCATCGGCTCTAATCTAATCCCAAAGGTGTAAATTCAACCGTGAAATGCGTAAACTATAAACGACCGAAAGAACAACAGTTTTCATATGAATAAACAGCCTCACACTGGGAAAACAACCCTTTTCTCGAAGTGTGGGGGTTACATTGTGGCTGTAATTATAAGCATAAATACGCGTGCCCATTTGCCACTGAATAAATCAGAAATATGATGAATACTAAATAAATGTGCCAGGATGCTACTCGTATCCTTTAACCGCTTCGCCAACAACAATAAAACTCAACAGTTCTCGGCCTTGTAGCATACTTTTCTGGGCAGAGAAATGGGTAAAAAATATAAACACAACAGCAGCAGGAACCCGAAAAACCGGTTTTTAATTAAGATTAAATGAGCAAAGGAGCTCACACACATGGATTTAAATTTAAATGAACAGTGGAGGATGCTCAGGCTTCGAAATCAGAGCCAGACTGGCTCCTCGTCGACTTCATTAAGTTCAAAAACAACAAAAATACAAAAAAAACACAGCATCCCAGCTGAAGCGTGTTAAAATATTAATTTATATTTAAATCGAAAATGATGCGTGCACACACACGAGATTCGGATTTGCATATTTGAGGGAATAATTTCCTCGAGCGGGTTTGAAAAATGCTAAAGATAAACCATTTGGAAAGCTAAAAATAGCTGGACAGGAAAAGTTGTTAATGTATTGATTGGAGAAGAACGTACAAATTGGTCAACAATTATGTAGAAGTGTTTGGATTCCATTTTCTAAGAAGACAAGTAATACACAATTTTAAAATATTTTTTTAATCTGTTTTAAATTTTGTTTAATCAAAAATATTCTTCTCTTCCTCCCAACATTAAAATTGTATTTAATTATTTCGCCAGCTTCCTTTCAAATTAGTTTTTTCTACCATCTCTTAAGATGCATTTCCATTTTACCTTAAAACTTTCTTTCCAGCAATTAATAACTCCCAGGACCATTGCCAAAAACCCCCAAACTCAACCCATTGCGACCCTCGAAAACATGACCCTAAGTAAACATTAAAAACTCGGGGCAAGAAATCACATCGGCCAGAAATAAAACGCACCTGCGGGGCCTATACGAAAATGGGAAAGCCCTGGAAATCAAGAAAAACACGCAAAACAATTATTCTTAAGATATCTCAGCGGCAACATTAAAAGCCAATTCCACTTGATGACAATAGAAACAAAGCGCGCAACACCTGCCCTCGGGGGCGTGGTGGCTTTTTGGGCGTGCCTTTGTCCCATAAAAAATGCAAAAGAATCAGCCACGCAAAGTCTGCCTTTCTTCGCTTTTCCAGCTTCTCCTCTTGTTATTATTCTTGTTGGTCCTTTTTAGGCATTGACATGAAAAATAATGTCACCCTCAGTTGCCATCGTCGCGGTTCCTTTTCTCCTGGTTTTTCTAACGTCTTGTTCTTGGGGGTTTTTCTAACGAATTTTTGTGTCAACGCCGCATGTTGCCCTTTGGGTGAGGAAAGTTACTGGATTTTAAGGCTTATCCGATTTGTCTTTAGGTTTGTTTTAATTATCTTTATTTATTTTAGAAATCATTTTTATAGTTCTAATTTTAGGGAAAATATACAATTTAGTTTGATAGTTATAAGTAGACTTTTAAGGACATGATAAAAAATTAATCCTTTGTCATTACGAGGTTGAGTAAATAAGTTTGAACTATGCTCTGTTAAATAATATCAAAACTTTTAAGGAGTCAGTGACATCTTGTTCTTTAAAACAATAAATAGTGATCTTGCATTACTAATTTCTTAATTCTCTCAGAGCAATCATTCCTCGACTCGATCAAAGCATCTTTGAAACTCCTCCTCTCTGCATTGTTGTTATTGGCATTTAAGTTGACATTCCCGCCCACCGATGGCCCATTGGCCCCAAACCCAAACTCCTTAAAAGAGCGACTCTACAAGGCGCGTGGCTCTAATGGGCCAACTTGTAAGCCTCCAATGCCGCCCCGAGGGCAGTACTTCCCTCGGCACCATTCCAATTTTTAAGTCCCCCACCTGAAAATGGAACTGAACTGCTCTATATAATTGTCACCATGGGTGTCGCTTGTTTCGCTTTATTTTTTTGTTTTGTTTTTTTTTTTCGATTTTTTGGGCAGCTGCAGGCGCTGAGTTGAAATGCCAAAACGTTTAAGCGCAAATTGTAGCAATTAAAAAAGCGAGACTGAGAGCTCTGCAATTGCTTTTCCGGACAGATGCCAGCAGGCTGATAAGCACTTGACATGGCCGGCGATGGTGAAAAAATTTTGGGGAATTATACATAAGTGGAGGGAAGTTCGGCAAACAAACGATGTCAAAAGCAATTTATATGCAAATCGGGCCACACAGTGTCGATGCCAACTGAGGCGTTGACGGCGAGTCGAGTCAATTGATGAGTTTTCATTGCATTTATTTGGGCATGAAATATCAAATATGTTTCGTGAGCCCTCTACTCTACCCCTCTGCTTAACCCTTACGCTGGCCAAGGACCACAAATTGGGCAGCACTTTTGAATAATGCATAAAATACGAATTTGTGAAAATGAGTTCAAACTTTACAAGAGCATTTGAATATCAAAGCGTTGTAATTTCACAATCTTTTTTCCTCTTTGCTGTTGTACAAAGTAACTTTTTCGGCACGCTCAAAATTCATTTAAATTATAATCGAAAATGTTGTAGTATTTGATGATAATAAAGATAAACAGTTTAAATTATAGGGCTTTAAAATGCTGCGGCTGAGATATAATAAATTTTTTATTTTTACAAATGTAAATAAGAATTTCTGAGTAATGAAGAATGTCATTTTAATATATTCTTCTCACTTATTCTAGCTTACTTGCAATTCACTTTCTGCTTAAATCAATAATCTTGCTTTTAATAAATTCAATTATAGTCCTTAAATAGTCCTCATTCTTTTGGGATTGGCAATGCGACGTATGCTAATAACCCAACTAAAACATGCGATGAGCTTTTCTTAACCATCGATACCCAACGTGCCCATACCATTTCGATATTGTTCCACCTCGTGGCCATGAAATTGCTTTCCGCTCCCAGCAACCCACACTTACCGACTAGAGACGAGGCCAAAGCCGATTCCTAGAGCCACATCAGGATTCATCTGGCTGCCGCATATTATCCGGGATTGTTATCAACGGCAAGCGACCCATATAACTGCAGGCCCTTGGGGTCTCAGCCGAAAAAAGAACAGCATGCCGGGGGCAAAATGAACTCAAACGAAAAAAAGAGCGCAAGAAGAAAAACAAATTTAAAAACCAAAAAGCAAGCTAATTTTGAGTATACCAAATTGTGTATACTCTGTTAGCATATTACCAAACTTCGTAATATAAATTCGTAAGTTTAAAGGAAAGATTTTGTAAATTAAAAAGTAACTTTAGGGTAATTAATGATATGGATATGATATTTATAATAAGTTTTATTATATATTTTTGTATACAGAACTAAATGTATACACTGGAAGGGTATAACAAAAAACTTTGACTGAATTCATAAGAGGGGGAGGATTCAGTTTCTGGGTTCGGGGTGCGTTTTCAGGGCCGGCGCCTGCAGATAGGCACAATAATTGTATCAAAAGCATATTTTCCATTCTGGTAGAACGAATTTTATGCTTTTTCAATAAACATTAACCGATTTTGGTATTTTTTCATATACGAACCCTGAAAAAAAGAGAAGTAATGGCAATGAAAATGTTAAATGGCAAGCAGCCGAAAAGTATGCAATCATTCATGCGTTCATTATTTCATAGACTGAGTACCGAGGGCATACTGTACAGTGTATATTCATTTTTTTTTAAACACAAATATGCAAACAGAGGACTTTTAAGCTATGGAGTATGGCAATCAATGAATTGGAAATATTTTCGTTTAACATTTTGCCACTGGCTTTATTTGCTAGATATGAATCCAGCCACTTACCACCGTCGATTTGTTTTCTTTTGATTCATTTTTTGATGTCACTTTTTAATTTACCATAGAATATTGTTTTTCGTGAGGCACTCAAATGCGCCAACGGAATAATTTTTACTACAGCTTTAATTTCGTTATACTTTCAGGTTATTCAATATATTCTTATTAGTTACTAAAAGATACCCAATATTCCCTCCTTTCCCAACAAAATAAGCCCCATCTTAAAGACTCAGCAAGCATGAAGGTCACTGCGATTGGGGCGACAACATTAGCATTACCATAATGTTGCTGGCCACTTGTTTGACTCAATTAGATTCATTAGGCGAAAATGGCGCAAGTGTCCAATCTAACTTTGACCATTCGAAGGACTTGTGGCACAGCACGAGAGGGCAGGGATAGGTCAGCGGAAATAATAAATGTTTGGGCACATTAAATAAATGATTATTACAAAGGGGGCATGGAGTGGAATGGAAGCGACTTCTTGGCACTGAAACTGATGGCAAATAAAAGCGCAGCAAAAATGTATTTTATTTGCACAGGACATACGTAGCAAAGTTATCTTGCGGAGCAGTGGGAAATAAAAATTATCAACGTGCGAAATAAATAAAACTCAAGCCGATATACGGGGTATATGTGCCAAAGTTATGATTGTCCTGGCGCACCCATAAAAACTGATTATGTCACTTGATTAGATGGTTCCTTCTTCTTTTTTTTTCGTAAGGCATTCCCTTCGGAATGACAATCGCATAAAGCTGAATATTTCGTTTAGTTTATTGTTGCTCAAACATATCACTCAAATCGCTGAATTTATGATCTGTCGCAGTCTCATAAATGTATCGAATTTTTGTCGGTTCTTTCGATGGGCGGTTGTTCCTTTCTTTTTTCGAATTTTCACCCTCGCACTTCTCGCAGCCCATAATTAAAATAATAATTTTCACGAAAAACTTAAGACCTTGTAATTATAATTGTCAGTTGTGCCAACCCCCAGAAGATGCTGGTTCCATGAAATTCGGGGTTGCTGCTCATTAAACATAATTTTTGTGTAAACAAAGGCGAGTGTAACTTGAGAACAAAATCGATGTCGGGTTTCATTTGCTGCCCCACTGCTGATTTGGGTGGTGCGGGCGGTTCTTAGAAAAAGTCTCACAGTATATATTACCCTTTGCCATCGAAATTATCTTTTGGGTAGCACGCAAAAGTATGCTTTAGATGTTTTTTAATTACACATTACAGCAGCTGGCTAAAAAGTACTAAACTCCTGTCTTTTCTCAAATTTGCTTGTGAACTTTTATTGTATTTTATAATTTTAATAAGAAAAGAATACTGACGAATATAATTAGTTTTAAGTTGTCGTAGAGAGAAGCCTAATACAACATAATTAACGCTCTAACAAGGCAACAAAAAAAGACCACAAATGATGTCATTCCGTAGTGAGTTTAAAACCTTCAATTATTTAGACTCATCAGAGGCCTTATTCTTCTGTGACATCAATGCCGACTTAATTGATATGTGGAGGTCAACAGCTCAATGCCTCAAAACAAGCAACTCATTTGCATGTCAACTAAAGACAAAAGACTGTCAATAAGTGGATAATGGCAGAACAGCTTTCTGAAATATAAAAAATAAATGGCATTGGTAACTAAAAGTACTGGCGAGGATCTGAGCTAAACTGGCTAATTATAGTTAACCCTTAGGCGGAATGATGCAGCAGAAAAATGTTAACCGCAAAGAACTTATGTCGTCATCATGTCAACGGCTGTTAAGTTGGGGTTAAGGGTCCCTCGGTATACGGGTTTTGGGTGCTGGTCCTGTTCACTTGACCGCAAAACATGAAATATGCCACTGCAAATTGAAAAACCCATTTTATTGACCCCCGGGCATCGAAACGAAAAGGCGAAGAGTATTGGAAATGATTGAAATGAAATTGGAATTGAAATTTCATTGAGGAGGAATTGAAAAAGGACTTCGTTTTAAATTAAATAATCATTAAATGGCAGTTTCAAATTGAAAAGTGTATAAAGGAAGAAAACTTTATGTATAAAATTGGTTTGGTAATATTTTAAATTATTTACGTTCTGAAATTTCCAAAAACTTTATACTTTCAAGTCTATAATTGAAAAATGAACTTTCACGAAATACCTGGGATATTAGCCTGCAATTAAATAAACATAAAATGTCAGCGACTTGGCCAAATAATTTCAACAACCAAAATTGGCTGCAAAATGGTCTGTGGGAAGGACCTTAGATGGGGAGTGCTGCTTGCGGTCGTTTTAAACAAACCGCAGGTGTTGCATACATTTGCCAGCTTTGCATTAATTATGATGTGTGTCTCGGGAGAAACAGGAGAAACGGGAAGAAAGGGGGCAGTTAGTGTCCAAGGGGCGTGGCGGCAAAACTATTTGCCGCACTTGCGACCAAAAGCTGGGAGCTCGTACGTAAAATGGTAGCATACTTATGGGCTAAAGTAATTTTATTGCCATGCACAGGAAGCTGCACAGACGACGACGGCGACGACGTCGTCCTGGTAGAGGTCCTGCGGAAAAGGAGTGGAAATACGGATCCCCGTAGAGCTCCTGGCACATTGTGTGACCCGTAAACTTTACAGTTTCTTTGTTTGGACTTGGCCCAACGTGCCGGGCCCAAGTTTGTTGCCGCTCTTATTATTTTAGTTGGGTAGTTTTCGCTAGTTTCTCCCATTTGCTACTGCACCGACCAAAAAATCCTACCCAATTACACTTGATTTTACAAAAATTAAATTTCTTTTAAATTGTTGTTTATTACAGTATTCATAACTATAGTATCTTTCGCCTTATAGGATTTATAACATATATTTTAAGATTAATACTATAGTTTTTTTTCTTACTGTTTCAGAGAGTATATGATGTCGAGATCCTGCGTCCTGGTATGCGTCTGCACATAAAATGTTATTGCGAAAAACTACTAAATTTCTCTAGAGATGAAAATATGATCAGAAATTTAAATCGATTTATTAAAAGCCGTCGCAGTTGTTCGTTCAAGTGATTGGAGTTGGTTCGTTACTTAGCCAAAAGAGGACTTCCAACTGCAAAAAGGAACATGTGTTGCCGTACAAAAGTTTTGTGGCCGAACACCGAAAAGGTTTCCAATGTGAGGCGATTTCTGATTGATGGGAGTGAAGTTGGTACAGTGGCTTACACGAGAAATCCTTTCATAAGTTTGAAAAGTAAATGATAAAATAAAAAAAAAAACAACAATAAAACCATCTTAAATTTTAAAATGAAAGTTGAAATAAATATATTTACAAAAAAAAGACAAGCTTCTTGAAAACATTTGAACATATTAAAAGACTTGACAGCCCACTGTGCCGAGCTTCTATCTCGAGCCCATAGACATCCTTAGTGGCAGTCATATTTCGGCCAAAACTGGGGAAAACAAAATTTACTATGTACACTTAATGTCTAGACAAAGCTTCCCAATTACCTTATCCGATTACACGAAGATTTGGGCTACGAAGTGTTGGACATTGACTACGAACCCCCAGAACCAGAAGTAAACCCGATCCCAAAACCCAAGCCGAAAAGCATTGCTTTTTGGAAACCCTTGACCCGGCATGCCGGGAACTCTTCGAGAGAAATCTTCATATTACTGTTGTCCCTTTTTCTGGGACACACCAGCCCCGTCCACACTCCTTTGGAGCGGAAAA
This sequence comes from Drosophila eugracilis, assembly GCF_018153835.1. Taxonomy (NCBI): domain Eukaryota; kingdom Metazoa; phylum Arthropoda; class Insecta; order Diptera; family Drosophilidae; genus Drosophila; species Drosophila eugracilis. The sequence continues at coordinate 1,824,329 of NW_024571981.1, read as the reverse complement.
TGTTGAAATAATTTGGGCAAAAGAAATATTCTCACACCTTTTGCAGGGGAAAGGAGTAAAAAGCACTTAAGTGCCTTGGCCAGGACTCGGGTTTTTAATTGAAGTGCAGTCCAGAGTCCTTGTGCGTGTGTGTGTGTCGTTTTTCAAGCAGGTGTAAAGTTAAATCATAAAATGAAATTAAAATAAACCAAAGCCGAAGCCGAAGCCAAAGCCAAACGTAATGAAGTACGGAAACTCTACACAAAAAAAAGGAAAAAAGGATTAAGCATGGGCTAACTCGACATCCCAAGGGTTTCCGGTTGCCTCCCTCGGTGCCCATAATTAGCTGCAAGTTGGCTAACAAATTTTTCGAGAAATTTTTCTACAATTTTTTGTTGGGTACATTTTTTTAGGAAAGCAACATTTTGTTATTGAAAAATTCATGAGCCCTTGCCTAGAACATTGACACGACCACTCAGGGGCGGGCCACATGACATATACCCGGTTTTTTCAAAGAAAAGGATATGATTTTAGGGAAAAAATAACGAAAGACAAAATAAATTGAGTTCCTTTCACATTTACTTGGTTTTAAAAGAAATCAAAATAGAAAGTATTTTAAGCATTTTCAACTTCAAACTTCCACCAATCAAAACTAAACCCCCTTTTTGTCACTTAACCCTTTGAGAACCATACGCCACTGCCTGTGCAAACGTTTTTGTCATATTACAATATAATTTATTAAAATTCTTATTTGCAACGCAAAGGACGACAGCAGGAAATAGCAAGAGTTGGCTAGAAAGAGACAGCTGAGGAGGACTCTGCTATAAAAACAAAAGCGCCTCGTTAGTGTTGAATTTTTAATAAAAAGCCGCACATGATACCGAGTCAAAAAGTAAATTACAATATTCCTTCTATAATTTGTTATAATGAGCTGCATTTCTCGCCAACTCATCCTGGTTTTTGCCTTCTGTAATTTGATGTGAGTGTAATTGCCTTTTTGGTGGCCATTAAATAGATAAAACCCGACAAGCCTGGGCTTTTTCGAGCTGTCCTTTTCACATTTGCATATGGAAACGCAATCAAAACGCCAGAGAGTCAACAAAACCGCTAAGTAAACTCAAACAGAAGAACAGAGGAAAACCCACCTGAAAATCCGAGCATTTTATTCGACGCATTTGTTTGAACTTCAGTCAAATGCACACGCCCCCGTACAGAAACATATACAACAGTATATATACATATATATACGACAACCGCCGACATTCAGTTCCGGTATTCGATGTTTGTTTTTGCGGTTACGCCTCCGGAATCGACCGGCGGAATCGGGTGGGTCAGCGACTATAAATGCTGGGTCAGCAAATTGCGCATACGACCGATGGTCAGTTGCGCATTCGGTGATTTTTCAGGGGTGTCACAGAAGTGTCTCATATTAACTTAACTTATTTAGAGTCAAAATATTATGGAAAAAGAAAGTAAAAGTAATGAAAATATGTCATGCAGAATGAGCAAACTGACCAAAAAGAATAGCATTGAAATGACCCATAAAGAATCAATGTAAATATGAAATCGAAACCAGCGAACTTTTGACAAGCAAGTGCAAAGTGAAAGCCAAACACCAAGTTTAAGAAGAAGATCCAGACCATTAAAAACAAATAAAAAGAAACAAAAATTGATAAATATTTACTTTGTTCGTTGAGTATTACTTCCCCTTATATATTATTATCAATAAAAACAATGTAATATAAAATGTATTGATATTTAAAATTTTTAGCCTCCCCCCTTTATAACTAATTTGGGATAAAGAATTTTTCCAATTGTTCTTTCCAAGCCAGAGCACAACAATTTCCCCCTGGAATCTTTTAAGTTCGAAGAAAATTAGCCCAACAAATGATGCAGAGAAGGAAAAGCGAAATGCCAGGAACAGGCAATTAAAGAGCAACCAATACCCCAACCCAAATCCAAAAATCCCTCCCGACCTTCGGGCCAGGCAGCCAAGCAAACGGAAAATTCATTACAAACAAATTAACAAATAAATCAAATTTCAATACGAAAATTTGTTTGCGAAAACAATTTTGAGACGGGTTGGTAAGTTCTTGGCGTAAGTCTGGGGGGATATATTTATACAAATCGCATGCCACGCCCCAACGCGGAAACCCGGAAAAGGGGGCGGGTATGGGGAGAATGTAGAATCCGTTTGACTGACAGGCAGCAAATCGTCTGAAGCCCAGCCAGCGCACTTGAGAAATCATTTATCTAAATTAATTCCTGTCGTTTACATTTGCCAGAAACAAAGAGGTCGGGGGTTTTTCACGATGAGCGAAGGATTTATTTTGGGGGTTAGTTGAATTTAAATGCTTACGAAAACAAAAATCAAAGATTAAGACAAACATTCACTACTTTTGGGTTTGGGAAACTCTGAGAATGAGTTGGCAATTGCCTGGAAGCGAGACAAGCTCACGCCTCAAAAATGTTAAACCCACTGATAAATGACATGAATGCTCATTTCTGTCCACATGGCGTTTATAACTCATTTTGAAATTCCACAACAGACTCTGACATACGTAACCCGCAGCCGAAACAAAAAAAAAAATCAACAGGAAAAACAATTAAAATTGCTCTTAGACTGAAACGGCAACATTTTCAACCCTTTCAATTCGGTCTACCCCCAATATTTCAAACGCAACGGGCGGCTTTTCGTCTCAGGAAAAGTTTTGATACATCAAAATCGCGAGGGAAACGCGCGGTTTTTGACGTTAAGCTCTGGAAAAGATGAAAAGTTGTGTAGAGAGTGAGAGGTAACCCAAACCAACTAAATGTAGCACTAAAAGTTTCCAGGAGAGTGAGAGAGTGCTATACTTGCTGTTGGAATAATTGGTTCTGTCATGAGCAGCAATTATAATGCCTAAGCCTCTCTATAAATGATATATCAAATGGAATTGTTGATTACATATTTCCCTTGCAAGCTGCTATTATTTGTTTCAATCTTTAACAATAATCTTGTATAATATAGTATGGTAATACAAGTTGAATAATATGGAAATTATATGAATCAGATAAATACATTCTTGACTTTATTAATTTAATTACGTCTCTTACAAAACTATTAGAAAATATCTTAGCAATCACCCTTGTTTCTCGTATGTTTGGTAGATTTTACTAAGCTGAAACACTTTTATTTTACTGGATACTGGGTACTGACAAATTCTAGGAACTTTTATTTATTTAAATGGTAAGTACATTATTTGGCTTTAGTAGACTCTATTAAAAAAACGAAATCGTGTTTAAAAAAATAAACAAAAATTACTAGTTAATTCCCTTCAGCAAGTTTTGATGTGAGGGTTCGAGGAGAACATTATTTACAAACTCAGGTGTCTTGCGAGCATAGGCCACCACCAGTTTATAGGGCGACAGAAACTTTTGATCCTCATTCCTTTCGCCCTGCTGCAAATTCATGGATATAACAATGTCTATGAAGTCGTCCAGGAAATCTTCATGCAGGTCTGTAGGCATGCGCTCCAAAAATGGACAAATGGCTTTCACATTATCTAAGAATCAAAATTAAAAGAATTAATAAGTCATTTAGAAATGGTTTAAGCTTAAAAACTCACCTTTCAGAGTCCTGACACCTTCGTATACAAATACCTCATTTCGTATTTCCACATTGTGTTGTATGAAACCCACATCGTTCAGCAAGTGACTAAATTCCTCGCCAGGATTTAGGCTGTAGTGAAGTGGCGATATAAATTGCTCCACATCCTGCATGTAAGTAGACCACTTTTCATTTATCTTTAGCAACTTATAGACTTCATAAACTGGATTGGAGGCCAAGAAGGCCAGGAGACAGTCACCACCTTCCGGCTTTAGAAGATTGTAGATATTGCCTAGGGCTCCTTTCAGGTTTAGCACCCAATGGAGGCAGTAGAACGAGGTGACATGATCGAATCTCCCACTCAACTCCTCAGGCAGTCTTTCGCAACCTATGTCTAGAACTTGGAACCGAGTTCGTTCCTCACGCTGATAATGCTTACTGGCATAGCCAACCATTTGACTGGAGATGTCAGTGCCTACCAGTTGACCACGAATCGGGAGTAGGGGCTTTACGAAGTCCATGAGTACATTCCCGGAACCTGAGCCTACATCCAAGAGGGCATCCTCGCCATCAGACCGCCACTGCAAAGTCGAGGCAAACTCGTCCAAAATCAATTTGGCATCATGCCTTTGCACCTGGTTGGCGTGCTGATATAGAGAGGCCTGATTCATTTCAACAACTGATCGGCGATTGGGGCCGATCTCAGCTTTATATACACCTCCGGTTGTGATGCCATCAGTCACGAATTCTAATTTTTCTCCGGTCCGAAACTCTCGCTCTTCAACTTATGACGTCGAGCTAATTACGTACGAGTATTATTTATTTTTAAAGCTTTGTAATTTTATTGGTTTCTCCGTTAAGGGGAAAATGACAAGATGAGAGAGCGAGCGGATGACAGCTAGAGAATGCACTGCTCCACAAAGTTGATGACTAATTTTATGTTGACTAAAATATATAAATATAAAAATATTCATATTTAAAAAAAAAAGTAATTTTTTTAATTCTAAGAATTAATAAGTATTTTAGAAATGTTATTAAATTAAATTGAAAAACATAAGAATTCAATTTATGTATGTAAATATTAAAGATAACCCACGCGACAATAAAAAAAAAAACGATAACAAACCTCGTGCTCCATTTTATCTTTAAAAAATCGGGCACCGAAAGCTCAAGTTCTAGGTCAATAGAGCTTAGCTAATGCTTCCTTCATAGAATTATTATGACTGGTAGTACGTAACCAGGCATAGACATGCAAATCGCCAATGAACTTGAGCACACCCCTGGAAGTGAATTCCACACGAAATTAACATAATTTTCATGACCAGTGTACCAGCCTCCAATTGAACAATGGAGCTAAGCCACAAAAACTGAATGAGAATGCCCCAAAAAATGCCCATAACATTCGGTGAACCCGAAACAGTGCAGTAGTGAAATGTTTTCGAGGTGCATTCAACTCAAAGAGACATTTAAAAAACAAAACTGAAGTTAGTTCGATGACCTACCCTAAGAAATAACTCTATTTTTGGATGTCTTTACCAATCATAATTTTTTAATCTAGAAATAGAAAAATACATTTTTGGCTTGACTTGAGTGGGAGACACATAGAGAGAGAGAGAGAGAGTTAACCCTTCCCTGCACTCCAATATTCCGGGGAATATAAATTCATTAAAAACATTCCATTTAGCTGCAAATTACATTTGTGTAATTGCTGCCAGGCCCAGAAAGCGTAGCTCATGATATTTCAAATATTTCACATATGAGCAAAACGAACGTTTGATGTCCCTGGGATATGAATCTATCTACATGTACATATATTCCTGACTCCACCTCACGTTCATACTCTGCATTCTCCAACACTCGGCACATCACATCCATATAAATTCATTTGCCAAAAGTGACATCAAAAGCCCTCGCTCTGGTCTCTGGTTTCTGTTTCTGGCTTAATGTGTGTGGGCGTTACGGCTGGTTAATTGCATTTGTCGCAGACTCTTTTTGGGGATATAGGCAAATGGCAAACGGCAAACGACAAAAGGGGTTTACTCGGCTTGCAATTACCAAAAGCTGTCGATTGGCTCTAGCTGCCACAGAGCCACGGAAATCAATTAAATCAGACGAACCAAACCGAAACGAGCTGAGCAAAGGCCTTCAGGGTTTAGATTGATTTGGAAGTGGTTTTAAATATGGCTTGGCCTATATAAATACATGTATATCGCATTAATGAATTACTGTTTTAGGTAAGGCCACACTCCGGAGTTCAAGTTAAATGGTGTCCTTAGAGGTAAGATTAAGTCAAAAGTTCATTTGTTAAAAAACGATGCAATACAAACGCAAAGAACTAACGCAATTAAATCCAATATAATAACAATAATTATTAGAATTATTATTAATAAGAATTATGTTACTGATAAGAGAAACATGCTGATTCACTGAAAATAAACCATTTATGATTCATTATTGGGCGATCTGTTCATTAAGCTTTTTCTTAATGGGACTTTTATCGCAAAAATTTGTATTTTAAAGCTTATCATAATATGTGTGTTCTCAATTAAAAAATAATCTATTCCCCATAAAATATATATATTTATGATCAAAATAACCAGCACTTTTACTAAGAACTGAAAACCAAAAAAATCTTCCCGATAAGAGCGGTAAAAAATCATAAATATTTAAAAAAGCAACAACTTTACCACTCCAAAAATAGAACTTATCGATAGTCAAGTTTAATCATGTTACTTCATTTCCACTTCCTGTTTTTTATCACAACACAACTGGGATAAACCGGAACCGGATAAAGCTGTATAAAGAATGATCAGCAAATTATAAGGAAAATAATTAAATTAGGGTATTCAACATATTTTTTGTTAATCAAAATTATTAGTAACCGTAAGACAACCCTTTCAAGATAAGCAACCAAGAATTTAAAGGTCCTAACAATAAAAGTAAATGGAATCATCTAGTCTTATGTGATTTCTGACGAACACTTACAAGACCCCCATCTCCACCATATCTCTACTCCTTCCCGGGAAATCATTCGCACACACTTGAAAACTATTTAAAGTTTATCTATCTGAACAGTAGACTGCAGAAGTCCGTTCTGGGTATTTGTATAAGTGGGAAGGGTGGTTGGTAGGAAGAACAACAAAAACTTTTGCATATGTTGAAATATCAAAATAACAAACAAAGCAAGAAAATCTTAAGGAGAGAAGGGGTTGAGCATGAGATTTGGTTCTTAAAGGGTGAGGAAATGAGTTTTTAATGTCCCAAAGGGGAATACTCCGGGAGCCCTAGAAAACCACACACACAACTACACAGAAAACATATCCTTTATAAAATTTTATTTCGTGAACTAAAATAAATTAAATAAGTTAAGCTATTATATATGTTTAAAATGGTTTGAATTACATATTACTTTTTATAAGTAATATCTATCATCTTCTCATCAATCCATTCCCGGAACATAGCTAAATTGGTATAGGTGGCCGGGACATTTTCCATTCCGCACCCAATGCCCCAGTTAACGATGCCAACCTGTACGTAAACATCTTGGTTCCGGTTATTCACGGAGCAGAACAGAGGTGATCCTCCATCACCGATGCAGGCATCCTGGTTCAACTCACCGCCGGCACAAATTAGAGTCTTAGGGAGCTGATAGTTCCAGCCCAATTTGGTTTTCTGCAGTTGTTGGTTACATGTGGTCCTATTCACCATTGGCAGTGAAAGCTTTTTCAAAATACCTGAAGTTTCTGAATTAACGAAATTTTTCTTTCCCCAGCCGGCAACAAAGCAGCGATGTCCTTCAAAAGAAGTTTTTGGGGTAGGCAAGCAGATAGTTCGAATGTGGTTTCTTAACTGGAACGGAGATTTTAGGAAGACAAGGGCCAAGTTATATTCTCCAGTTCGATAAATAAACCTTTCGTGGCACACTATTTTTTTCACTTCCCGCTCCTCTATCTGGTCGTCATCTCTATCAGAGTTTAGGTACCATTCGTCTGCTCTGACCAGAAGATCCTCCTTTAACTGGTAACACACTCCATGAGCCGCTGTTAGGACAATTCCTGGAGCAATTAAGGAACCACCAGCCAAAAATTTGCCTTTTTTAAATAGGGCCACAAGCCATGGAAATTCACCGGGAGTCGCAAGGTCTTTGGAAAGATATCTCTGCAATGGCTTATTTGGATTGCTCAATCCGCACGGTTGATTTTCAGCTCCGCCTTTAGTAAGATCATTAGGGCATAAACTTGACATTGAGGTAGTCTGTAAATAATTAATTTGTTAACTATAAGTCTTTTTTCTAATATTTTCAACTTACTTGCCGACGAACTGAGCAACAAACTTCTGGCTCTGGGCATCCATATGAATGGAGCCTGAAAACTGGTTCCTCTTCTAGACACTGTTCCCTAGGAAGACACTCATAATTGCAAGCATCTCCCAGGACGACGCCGACTAAGAAAAGTGTTCCAACTGCTAGGAATCGACCCATGTTCTTTCGGTCAAAGTTTGTTACTGAAAAGTAATGGTTCTTGAACTCTGATTTTATACATTTTGTACCCGCCTTATCGGTCTTCATTTTTGACATCACGAGTGATGTCAAAATTTTTTGAAATCGTAGTCACAGTTTATTTCTGAATTTAAGCTTTAATTTGTTAAAAAAAAGAAAGGGTAATGACGTAATTTAACTAAAGTTTGTTATTATTTTATTCGGCGATAAAAAAAATTCTCCGAATTATGACGCCAATAACAAAGTTATTTAAATTTGTTCATAGAAAAGAATTAATAGTAATATAAACACATTGTATAACATTAAATGACATTATACATAATAAATACATATAAATAAATTTAAAATAAAATATCAAATTAATTAATTAATTAGGTGTATTAAAATATATATGATTTTTAGAGTGTAAAACCTGTAACAGAAGAATGGGCGATGCAGATTTAAAATACAAAGTAAACGGCGATTTGTTGTTGTTATTGATTAGAGCGGACAGACCCAGACAAACATATGAGCTCATCCTTGGCTTCACTTCATCTTCTCAATTTCCCAAAGAAAATCCAAGGGGCGATTTTCCTGTCTCCCAAGACGACGATGCCCGCAAACTTGATGAGTATTTAAAAGTTTTCCATTGTGTGTTTGATGAATATTTAATTAAGCATAAAAGGAGCGGCGCAGGAAAGGGAATAACTTTGGCAAAGGGTTGCTACTGTTTCACTGTGTTTTTCTTTTGTTTTTCATTTCCTTTTCGCCGAAAACATCTTTACCATTTCCCATTTTCGGCTTCGTGTGGCGAGCTTAGAGAGTGCAAAAGAATAAAACAAAATCAATTAACGCTTCCTTCTTCCGTTTTTGCCTTTAGCTGGTTGTTACTCTTTAGTACCCTTTCTCTTAGTTATTTATTCCTTTTAATATATTTTAGTTTACCCCAGAAATCGAATTAATATTTCTATGAGTATATTATTTGATTTATAATATTAAATCGGTAATTTAAAAACTTAATAAATTAGTAGGCAATGCCTACTCAATGTAAATATTTTATTTGACACATTAGTTCCGAATAAGTAACATATAATATTTATTTGTACTTGTGGTTAGGGTAGGCCAGCTTCTCGCATCACCAACATTTGGAGTTCTTCGAATGTTTATATAATTTTTATTACATAAGTATTTTACAAGTTGTAAGCAAAAGGCCAGGCTCAAAAGAGCAGCGAAAATAATTAAATAGTAAAGAAGGAAGCCACCGACCTCCCACTCACAAATCCGGCCAACTCAACCCTTTGTTCCACTTTCTCCCCTTGCACACATTTCTTTTTTATTTTCTCGAAACTCGGTGCCCGAAGAAGCCCACAAATAGCCAAAAGCTAGCGAGTGTTGATGGCAGCCAACGAAATCCTTTCACATTTTGTATATGTATATGCATATTCCTTCTTATATTAATTTGTTTTTCTTTTTTCGATTTTTTGCGGGCGGTGGGAAAATTAATTAAAAATTAAATGAATGAACGAACGCTGGGATAATGAGCCCCTAAGCTGATTTTGCGCTTAAAAGTATGCAATGGGAAAAATTGTCGAGCTGCCCGAGCATGGCATTCAATAACAATTTCCACCCCACTGCCACGCCCACGCTTTGCTCTATACAGGTATTCCGCCCCCACCACCCGAACAACAAAGAAAGGTAAGGAAAAACTTGCAATTTTTTGTCGCATTTTTTTGTTGTTTATATTTTATTTTCGTTTAATATCGACAAAGCGCCAACAGGAAAAGAAATCAGAGGGGCGTGGTGGAGCAGCAAAAAAGAGCAACAGAGGAAAACGGCGAAATTTTCTTTAACGTAACAAAATATTTTTATAAAATAATCAAGTTTTCCTTTTTCTCTGTTTTGTTTGCTGCAAATTATTTTTAGCTTTGTGGAAGAACGAAGAAGGAGGAGGAGGAGGAAGCTGTAGGGCGTTTTATGTGCCCGGGTGTAAATTAAAATCGTCCGCATTGCGCGTTTTTATAATGAGAAAATTGTGGATGGAGGAAACTCAATACTAAAAGAAAGAAATAAAAATTAATTAATAATGGCAAAATATTTCAATGGCTATCAAAAAGAGAGTAAAAATCGATGATTAAAAGAAAAACGTAATAGGAGGGTAAATTTAAAAGGAATTCGTAAAATGATATTTTTATCTGAGAAAAAGTGGAAAGTGGAAACAGTAACCTTTGATGCATTGAATTTCGATTTTAAATAATAATTAATAATTTGTATGTAACAAGCTGATTCACAAGCCACAGTTTTAGTTTAAATTTTCAAATTTGCTTTGTCTCACGGAATGACCTTACCCCAGAGAGACTGAAAGTCAAATTCCTTCCGAAGCAACCCCTAAACCGCAAAACAATCTGACGTCCATCGACCGACATACCCTTAACTATATACCACCCTTCCCTTGAAAAATAAATGAAGACAAAAGCAAGAAGAGGGAACACTATCAAAAGTCAATTACAATGCAATTATTGTTTTCCCCTCAACCAGTGGAGAACCAGAAAACATTTTCAAAAGCCATTGGAAACTTTAATTGAAAATATCAAATTATTTTCGAGTTAGCGTCAGCATAAAAAAGTCAAAAAAGTCGTCTTGAGTTCGATGAGGTTTTAAGGAAGACCTGCAATATATACATAGAGATACACTTGTGTGTATGTAAGCCATTAATTACGTAGCCAGATTGTAGTAAAACTGGGGAGAGAAAGTTGACGCAGAGTCAAGAGTCAGGCCAAATTGTAATGAGTTGGCATTTTGTGAAATTCCCTGAGACACAGGCAAACCCCACTGAAATATCTCGTTGTAAAGTAGCTGAAATGACATTAAAAAGGCAAAACCAAGCAGAAAGGACATCCACATCCTTATGGACAGTAACCAGCCAGAAGGAAGGCGCACACATGCACACACACATGGGGTTAAACCTGAGCTGGGGATAATACTTCTTCAACCCTCTCTGCCCATCGTTTCATAGTTTACAATCTTATTATCTTGGCTTGGCATCTCAAGGCCCACACACTCAAACACACATTTTCCTAAGGCAATTAAAAATCTTCACACTGTCGTCGATGTCCTTTTCCAGCTTTTCTTGCCTTTCGTACGTTTTTGTCTGTTCTGTTATCCCCTTGGCCCAACTTGATTTTGTTTATTAAACATATTTTGCATAAAATTCACTTTATTTGCAGTTTATTTCCTAAGAAAATTATAAGCTTCTCTCCCCCGATTCGTGTAACACGCTTGATAGTTTGTCCCCGGGGGGAAATAGCGTTTTGGAGGCGGTATAGTGTACCTTATTCTTTGATTATGTTTGATCACGTTCTGTTGGAAAGTTTATTTGCTGGTAAGAGAGGATTGTTTGCCTGGGATTTCAGTAGTTTGAGATGCATTGCTGAAAGTGGATGCGATAAGAAGATATAGTTTCAGCACTCCGAGCGCTCTTTGGGGATTAAGAAAGCACTTTTAATGCAAACAATATTTACAATTTAAAATTATATCTGAAAAGTCCTTAAATGTATATATATATATATTTCATTTTTTAAACAAATCAAATTCAAAATATTTATCTCCTTAAATCCCATCACAGCATTGGTATCATATTCCCTTCTCTGCAACCACCCTGCACTAACTTTTCACGCAATTCTTATCTTACACATTTACTTCAACATAGTCCGCCAGCACCCCGAGTGCAGTCACACATGAAAATCCCATAAAAACTGACAATAATAAGCCACATATCATCATTTCACTCTCCACATATATGCACATATGTACGTTCCACTCGATAAGAAGTCAGCGAGGCCCGCAAATCAACCAGAAATCGAAGGCTACTCGGCAAACATCGCCACCCTTCGAAAAAACCAAAAGCCGAATGAAGAAGAAAATCCCATAAAAAACAGTTCAATGATATAGAAAAATAGATAAAGCTAAATTTGCAAAAATAACAACAAAGGAACTCGGAAAATGGCAGGGGAAATGGCAAATGGAAAACGCGTGGCACCGAATCAACTTTAAACTAAGCCGCACACGGCACTTGAGAATCTGCAAAAAAAGTCGAAGGGTACTCAGATCTCCGTGGTGTTGTCAAGTGAATAATGGGACAAATCCGCAGAGTAAATATGACACGTTGCAAAATGGCATTCGGCGATAAAAAAAAAAAATCTGAGGGTTAAGAACCACACTCGAAAATATGACCAAAAACTTGACAGCTATACTTCGAAGACTCAATATTTTCAAATTTTTCTATAAACCAAAATATTCATAATAATTAATCAAATTTATTTTACATAAAAAAATAAAGTTATTATCTCATAGTGATTTCTGTTTAATTACCAAATCAAAAACATATAATGATTTATAACATTTCATGTAAGAAATTCCAAATAACTTTTTTTTGCTAGTGAACATACTCATAAACGCCCCACATCTAGAAGGTTGATGGCACTGACAGACGCACATCCTTCGGGAAAGGTGTTTTGACAGGGTGTCAGGGCAAGTCAGAAGTGCAGACACAACAACAACAAAATCAAGCAGGGCAGAAGCAATAAGGGGTTAATATTTTCGCCACACCCTCACCGTAGCATATCAATAAAAAGATCGCTCCGCTGGGCTTTGGAAATGTTTGTTTGATAAGCCAGTGTGAAGAAATCTGAGCACTGTCCAAAATGATACCTAAATATATTTCTTCTATCAAATTATTAATATATTTTTTTATTACACCATTAAAAACAATTTTAGGTCAAAATAATGAAAGCAGTAGAATTTTGTTTTTTTTTCTCTCCAACGCCCATTTGAAATTTTAGAAACAAATTTGTTTTTCAGTGTTCTTAGTTTTTTTTTTGCAGAATTTCCCCACTGAAGTTAATACAAATATTACGCCTTTTTATGCTGAAAGCAAAAAGTGCAAACCAAATGTGGCATAAACATTACTTTTGGGAAAGGGTTAACCACACCCACCACTTTCTTTTCTTGTAGATGCCCCAAGAAGTTATGACTTTGTGTCATTGAATCTTTATGTGTGCATTCGATATGCGTTAAAATTCAATAATCATAAAAATAACACGCAGAATAAAGAGAAAATTCAGCCCACCCGAATGAACGAACTCCCCCCAATTAACCCTTGAATGGCAGAAAAGGAAATGGTTTTGCTCTGTCTTTCTGGAGCAATATGAACGTCACATAAATCTTAGCAACACTACTACTAAGTCGCTATTAAGTAAAATTGACCACATATTTTATCTCATATGCGCACGCAACGTACGCAGACCGAAGTGGGGAGGGTCAGAGATTTTTCGTGGGGTGGGCAGTGGATGCTGAAGCTGGAAAGCAGAAACAATGTGCGAGGAAATTAAATCAGAGCTCCAAGCCACCAATAACAAAATACATTTTTGGGAAAAGAAAGATAGTTTGAGCATGGGGAAGCTCAATAAAAATAAAACAAATAAATAGAACAAAAATGGGACATATAAAATAAATAATTTAATTTAAAATAAATATAAACACTAAAATTATATATTTTTGTATATTGCTAAAAAAAAAATACATTACTTTTTTTAGGAGTACCAAAATTATACAACTCACTTCATAAATTAAGATAACTTTTTTAATGAAACCACGGGGTTAAAATAATATTAATGTGCATACCCAAGAACTATTTGTAAACTTCCTGTCGATTGCAAAGCACAATATCTGCTATGTGTAGTATTTATTCATATCACCCGCACTTTACAACTTTGCGAAAGTCAGCTTATACGAATTAAATCATTTTATTATAAAAGCCTTTTGTCGGCGGTAGTGCAATTTCATTATGAGCGGCTCCGCAGTTTTTTTTCTATGCCTTTTTTTGGCTTACCGGTCATTGGCAGAAACTCAGAATAGTGACGGATCCGTGTGTCTACTTACTGACCCGCCGAAGCAATGCGGAGAATTCTGCCTGACAGCATTGAAGCCACTCATTGATCATATTGCAATGCATCAGGAGCAGTGGAAAAACTCAGATATTCTGAAGATAAATGAAACCCGAGTCAAACTAGACAGGATATTAGAGCGACAGGAAACTTGTATGAAGATCATACCCCAGGACATCGAATATAGGCTATAGAGAATGGAAAATCAACATTCTGCACAGATAAAAACCATGCAGGAACTATTAACGAACGTTAAAGCCCCAAGAGGGTCTTTAAAGACGATTATACCTCCGGGCTTCGAGAAAATCGGCAACAGATACTTTTACGTCGAAAAGAATCACCACCAGAACTGGTTCTCTGCCTCAAAAACCTGTTTACAAATGGGCGGACAACTGGCCGTCATCCAGGACGAAGCGGAACTGACGGATCTAAGGGCAAGAATCACACACGACACAAGCTACTGGTTGGACATCAACGACCTGGTAAACGAGGGTGATTACGTGTCCTGAACCACAGGTAGGCGAGCACCCTTTTTGAAATGGCAATCTGGGGAGCCCAACAATGCATATAGCCGGGAACAATGTGTCGATCTCTACAAGGGCGTAATGTTCGATGATAAGTGCGAGACAAAATATTATTTTATTTGCCAAGCCGGCAAAGACGATTAAGTCTTTAAATTTATGTACATACATATATACAACCGATATTTATACCCGTTACTCGTAGAGTAAAAGGGTATACTAGATTCGTTGAAAAGTATGTAACAGATAGAAGGAAGCTTTTGCGACCCTATAAAGTATATATATTCTTGATCAGGATCAAAAGCGAAGTCGATTGAGCCATGTCCGTCTGTCCGTCCGTCCGTCCGTCCGTCCGTCCGTCCGTCCGTCCGTCCGTCCGTCCGTCCGTATGAACGCTGAGATCTCAGGAACTATAGCAGATACAAAGTTGAGATTAAGCATGAAGATTCTTGAGGTCCCGGGACAGCGCAAGTTTATTACAGCATCCTGCCACGCCCTTTCTAACGCCCACAAATCGCAAAAAACTAAAATTGCTGAAATCTCAGGAACTATTGCAGTTAGAAAGTTGAAATTCAGAAAATATAATCTTTAGATGGCAGCGCATCTTATAGTGGTACTACTATCCAGCCACACCTACCCATACGCCCACAAGGCTCAAAAGACGGTTTTCGGATTTTCTAGAAAAGCTGATATCTCGGTAACTATTAAAGATAGAAAGTTCGTATTAAGCATGTAGATTTCTATGATGCTCCCAATGTGAATTGGTTTTCTCCGATCAAGCCACGCCCACTCTAACGCCCACAAAACCCGAAAAACCAAAAATTCAAAAATATCGAAAACTTTAAGAGCTACATAATTTTGTTTAGGATCACGTATTTAGGTGATGCCTTTGCAACTTTCCACGAAGTTGCATCCGGCCACGCATACTCTGACGCCCACAAACCGCGGAAAACTGTGGCGTCTATAATATTATTAGGAATGCCTCCGTTTGACCTTGTGTAACTTATTTCTGTTAATACCTATCGATTTACCAAAGATTTTACAAATCGCAACATTATTTCGCTATTTATAAAGAAATTAAGTTATAAGGCCTCACATGGGCAGTGACGTCACTATAAGCATACTCAACATACTTCCTCTGACAATAGGTGGCGCCTTGTGAATTTCCACTAGCAAAATAATATTTTAAAATTTTGTAAAACAGTAACGGGTATCTTATGGTCGCGGCACTCGACTATAGCGTTTCCTCTTGTTTTTAACTGCAACTAATGAAAAGATGTTAACTAACTCTAGTATCTTTAAAGTCTAATAATGGTTCCATGTATTGATGTTCAACGAATAATACAAAGTAAAAATTTAAATGGAAGACAAAATTAATAATTAAGAAGAAAAATAAAATATAATGATACTTTTTTACTTTCCAACATTGGTTTGTACTTAATATACAAAAATTTAAAAGTCCATTCATACCTAAATGTAGATGCCAATCAGTCACATCTTTTTTCCTTAGTCTGGCAGCACTTCAGTATTTTTTAGTAATATTACCCTCTATTTGATATTACTAGATGGTGGCAGTGAATATTGCTGCAATAAGCTCAATACTCTTCCGTTAATTTTAGTCTTTTTCTTACGGACCTTTTCTTAACAAAAGAAGCCAATACACACCAATTTCATAGACCACAATTTGAATGCAATTTTGCCGGTTTTTTATCGATAGCTACGACCGCATTAAAAACTGTATCGATCTATCGCGAGTAAGCCGCACTCGCAGTGACGTGTACTCTTTCTGTTTTAGCAAAATATAAGCCGCATCGCATCAGTTCTGTGAACTTATTTAGTTAAAGAAGAGCCGACTGACTAGCCGCGTTGATTTAAAGAAAATTTCAGTTAAACCCAGGAAAGATAGACACGTAAGCGGCTCAGATAGCGTAACGAAGATGAGGCAACTTGGTAGGTTTTCTAATTAAAAAAAATAACCAACTTATGTTAATAACAAATTTAAAACGCCTCCGCAGCAAGCATACTGTTGCTGGCTTTTGTCGTGGGCAATGTTAATGCCTTTTATTCGCCCACCGATGGCGTAGTGGAGCTGACGCCCTCGAATTTCGACCGGGAGGTACTAAAAGACGACGCCATCTGGATTGTCGAATTTTATGCACCGTGGTGTGGCCATTGCCAAAGTCTAGTGCCCGAGTACAAAAAGTTGGCCAAGGCTCTGAAGGGAGTCGTTAAAGTGGGTTCCGTCAATGCCGATGCCGATTCCACTTTGAGTGGCCAATTTGGTGTACGTGGCTTTCCCACCATCAAGATCTTCGGAGCCAATAAGAAGACGCCCACAGATTACAATGGTCAACGAACCGCAAAGGCCATTGCAGAAGCCGCTCTGGCGGAGGTCAAGAAGAAGGTACAGGGTGTCCTAGGAGGCGGTGGATCCTCTGGTGGATCTAGCAGCTCTTCTGGCGATGAGGTCATCGAACTCACCGAAGATAACTTCGACAAACTGGTCCTAAACTCTGACGACATTTGGTTAGTGGAGTTCTTTGCACCATGGTGTGGTCACTGCAAGAATCTGGCACCTGAATGGGCCAAGGCTGCCAAGGAGCTGAAGGGCAAGGTCAAGCTGGGTGCCCTAGACGCCACAGCCCATCAAAGCAAGGCTGCCGAATACAATGTTCGCGGATATCCAACCATTAAGTTCTTCCCTGCTGGATCCAAACGACCCAGTGATGCCCAGGAATATGATGGTGGCCGCACTGCCTCGGATATTGTATCCTGGGCCGGAGATAAGCATGTGGCTAATGTGCCAGCACCCGAACTCATAGAGATTACCAATGAATCCACCTTTGACACTGCCTGCGAAGGAAAGCCATTGTGCGTCGTCTCCGTACTGCCGCACATCCTAGATTGCGATGCCAAATGCCGCAACAAATTCCTGGACACTCTGCGAACGCTTGGCGACAAGTTCAAGCAGAAGCTTTGGGGTTGGGCCTGGGCCGAAGGTGGTCAGCAATTAGCCCTAGAGGAGTCTCTCGAAGTCGGAGGCTTCGGATACCCTGCCATGGCTGTAGTCAACTTTAAGAAGATGAAGTTCTCGGTTCTTAAGGGATCATTTTCCAAGGACGGCATCAACGAATTTCTCCGCGACATCTCCTACGGACGTGGTCACACGGCACCAGTTCGCGGAGCCAAGAAGCCAGCTATTGTATCCGTGGATCAGTGGGATGGCAAGGATGGCCAGCTGCCTACCGAGGAGGATATCGATCTGAGCGATATCGATTTAGATAAGGACGAGCTGTAAGGCTGTTAGAATCGGAGACCAAGACTGTACGGCCTAAGCTCAAATTTTCAGTTAATAAACTAAAAAACAATTGCATTCTGAATGATATTCATTAGTCAGCCAGCGTATCTAAATATAAATAATTCATAATTATCTAATAGCTTTTTTTACTATCCTCACATAGATCTAAACGAATTGAAACCAGCGAACATGAAACTATGTACCATACAATTAATAAATGTGCAACAAAAAGTGTATATGGTGGGCAAATGGTAATGGATTTTTTGCTAAATAGGGGAAAAAATTTAGAAAATATTTAACAAGTTATAGCAATGGATGGCAATATATTCCTTTGTTTCATCTTAAATTCAAACACAGAAATTGGATTATGGATTTCCTTTATTTGTGAGTGAGTCATACAATTTTGTACAGCTAGTTTAATTATATTTTTTATGAACTTCAAAAATAAAACTCCAAATACATCGTTATACCGTTGGCTACGGCAAAAACTTTTATTCTATGTAAAAATTGGCATAAAATGTCCAAAAAAGATTTGTATATATAAAATTGGATAGTCTTAATTAAAAGTAACGTCTAAAGACGTATTTTGACACAATGTATAGAAGGATACTCATTCTGGTCTAAATGCACAAATTGAAGAGTTCTTAAATGTATTCGTGGTGGCAGATTGGCGCTTATACTATGATTGGCATGATATATTTATTAAGTACTTGGTTTCCATTTAAGTACAACCTGTGATTGAAGGGATGGGGACTTGCATTAGTAGCGTATGGGAAAATTCGAGGCATCACAAAGAGTTCGTCGGTTAATACGATTCGATTCAGTATGCAAATTGGGCTAAAAGAACACGTTATAAAAGAGCGGCAAAATTTTTTGGGCTTCGTAAGAAAGAACCAAGTAACGTGACTCAATTGCCACACTTAGGCTTTGTCCAAAAAATAAACGGGCAAGGAACAAATCGGTTGGTAAACGGCTAAAACTACCTGCATAAAAAGAAGAAGGGAGAAGAGAGAAATGGTCGGAGGACAGGCAAAACTTGTTGAGCCTGGGATTAAAAGAAACAACAGATAAAGAAACGGTCGGAGATGCGAAGGAAACCCAATTTACAATTATGAATGATTAATTCCCTTTCCAGCAAACTCCTCAACTGGTTATTGCTACGTGTAGACCTAACATTAACTGTCAAGAAATGTTTAATTTTACACGAAATCATATTCTTTAAAAAATCAAGATTTTTTTTTATCTGTAACTTCTTCGTCACAACTATTAAAACTTTGACTCTACTTGAGATAATATATTTTCCAAACGAATAACCCTAAACCATATAAGTCAAGTCTTCTTTTTCCACAATCTCGAAAATAAAATTTCACAATTTGAGATATTTCTTGTCAGTTAGTCTTAGGACCTAAAATCTGTATGGATTTTCATTTCTGGCTGGCATAAGTCTTTTTCGAATTACTAAATAAAAGTACAACTAAACCACGATCCTCTATATCTAGACCTTAAATCAGGCCAACGTATGGTGGTGTTTCTGGTCGGGATAATTCTCTATGGACTGAATAGAACGCGATGTGGCGGCGGTAATCGTCGAGGATACGTCCATAAACCGATATTTCTTCTCATCGCGACAGAGCAAGGGGTAACAAATAATGCCGTAGTAGAAAATCAGGCACAGAACGATAACTGTGAAGATTATAGCGATGATGCCGAAAGTTGAGATTCCTGGTCGGCTGTCCAAATATTCCTTGGGCGTCAATGGGGGTGGCGTCGTTGTGGGTGGCTCAGTGGTCTTGTAACCCCTCCGATAATTCCGCGCTGCACTCGCACTAAAAATCATGCAACTGGCGCCTATAAATACAAAATCGGTTGCATTTCTAGGAAAATCTGCTCGCGGTGTTGTATGCCCATTTTCCCCTTCCTTTCACTCACCTAAAAACAGCAAACACAGCAGGTACGAACTGCGAGACATTTTTATTTTAATTTAAATTTACTCGAGTACGAACGAGAAATGAAAATGGTTTGATCGACTTCCTTTCTTTTTGGCCACGAGAACGGGACGCAGACGCAGAAGAGTGATTCGAGAATCACACAAAGCAACAAGACAAAACCTTTCGCGTAGGTGGTAGGGATGGTAAGACGCCTATCGATACACTGCGATCATCTTTACTGCCGATGATTGAATATCTTAACTATTTATAAGTCGGGCTTTAAAACAGAAAAGAGTACGACACATCGGAGTTTAGAACCTACATACTACTGTATTGCTTACAATTTTAAAGTTACTATATATATCATAATTAAACAGATAATATTATGCTGTTTTCTCCTAGTAATATTATAGATGTTTCTAGTAATTTATTTTCAACACACATTCACACATTTAACACATATTAAATATATTATTTAAAACTATATAACTTCGTGACGTTCCTCACACAACAATTACCGTGACTTATTCACTCACGCCGCTTAGCAACCATTCCCCATCACTAGCAACTACTTTTATCGATAAGTTGACGAAGATTTTGGTTGACGAGCGTGTGTGTGCTGCTCTGTTCGTGTACACTTTATTTTCAATTGGTGAAAATTGTTATAAAACTAACGAGGAAATATGTGAAAATAGAAAAATCGACTATTTCGACACTCGAATGGTGCGTACACAAAAGATTTGGATACGCCCCGCTCGCGAAAAGCAGCCAAAAGGCATAAAAATAACAAAGGCGTCAACGAAGGAACGACGGCGAATGCAAATAGACGCTCGAACGGAAACGTTCCATTGCAGTTGTGTATATTTAGCCAATGCAACTAATTAATTTGACGCGAGTAAATGCAAGTATAAAATAAAAAACGGCCAACGCAAAGCAAAAGTACAGTGAAAATTGGTCGATTGTCGGCGCACGAAGTCAAACACGAATAAAAAGAAGAAGAAGCAAACGAAACAAACGAGAAAGAAACCGAAGCAAACGGCGATTTTGCATTCGTGTGTGTAAATGCGCGCGCGTGTGTGTAAGGGTGGAATATAAACAAAAAATTAACAATACGAAAATCAAGAACAATTGCTCTACTTGGCGAAAAGTAAAATGTCACATTTGCCATTGGATGCACGGGCCATTCTGCAGTATCTAAATGATTTGGGGTATAGAAATATATCAGCAGAGCAACTCCGTGAATTTCTGAAAGGTAAGCAATCCGGACAAGTGGGAATGTGTGTGTGTTTTTGGTTTGTTATTTTTTATGCACAGAGTTTTTCGGTTGCGGCTTTTCGGCTGAATTTCAAACGATTCGTCACCATTTTTATTTATTTTTTTCCCTACAACGAACGTGCGTAGAAAGCGCAGGCGAGAAAAAGAGCAGCGACACAGCCAGAAATACAGTGCAATGAAAAAAGATGAAATAAAAACAAGTATTACTTGGAAATTGTGAATAACACACATGTCCACAAATGTACATACATACACACCTCACAGTGGTTTGCAACAACAAAAGCCATTTGGAGCACAACTATAGGAATAATCCAATAACGACCGGCCCAGCAGAAGAAATCGGCATTCGCAAGGCTCTCGAACTGATGGATAAAAAACTTTTATTGGAAGTTCTAAACACATGTCTGTTATGGGCCCACTGTATCGTATTTTTTTATTTTGCTTGTTTTCCATACGTGTTGTTGTTGTTGCTGTGGGCCTGCTTTTCTGAGTTTCTGTGTATTTCGGCCTCCACCGCATTGTCAGTTTCATCCGCAACTTCACATGAATTTTTTCACAAACACACATACAGTTTGGGACAAATAAATAGTCACCATTTTGAAGTTATTTTTCTAGTTTCAATAACAATAATTACGCGAAAATAATTCAATATTTCGTCAAAAATCTTTCCTATAAACACAATTATATAAATATCATATTATATTTTTTATATTAATACAATTTTTTTTCCCCCAAGTGTATACATGAATTATGTGAGTGTGTGCCTTCTGCCTTTTCCCTCTCTTACTCTTCATTGTGCGTTTTTTCGTTTGTTATTTTGCGTTTTTTGCTTTGTGTACCCGTCCTCCTTTTCTTATTTTCCTTTGTTGTTGTTGCTGCTGCTGCTGCTTTAGGGTTGCCACTAGGGTCTCTCGCGTTTTGCTTTGCGTCAACGCTTCGTGTTGTAATGGCGAATATAAAGTGGGGGCTGCTGAAAAAGTGCCAGCGCAGCGTGGTGATGTGCTCGTTTTTCAGGTTATATTAACGCCCGTCGCTATATATACATATATTGGTTGTTGAGCAGATAATTTATTTAAAAGTATTTACGAGTGGGTGAGTGCTCAGCGCAACAAGGTTGCCGGACTAATTGCGATTCTGAGTTTGATATCGGTCATCGCTCATTATGCCTATGTCAGCTCATTCGCATTGTTTTTTTTAAATATAAATAAACAAAGACAAAATATATGAGTGTGATAAACAATAAAATTTCTCAAGAGAGTAAGGGACATGCACGATAAAATATAAGATTAATCCAAAATTTTGAGAAATGGCATACAATACAATTATTTTATAAACAAATAAAATAGACGTAGAACTTTTATTATATCACCATGAAGCACACATATGTAGTGAGTAATTAACAATTACAAACACCAATCATCAGTTTTAAAATTCTCACAACTGAACATGTGTTTGTTTTTACCCTTCAAAAAAGATAAATAAAACTGGTTTTAATCGAATGCAGCTTCAGAATGTACATAGCATTTATGTCACCTCTAATCTTCCATCGAGTTGGCAACGCCTAGCTGATTTCAGTCGACCTGGCAACTCGGCCAGGTCCTTCTTCTTCTTCCACCCGCTTGGGTTGTGATTCTGTAGTCCCATTTTAGTTTGGAATTAAAATAAATTAACTCACACTCAATACTCGATGGCCTTTTAGGCAATACATACCGAAATGCATTCGAATGCAGTTATTGATTTGATATGTGTGTATCCGAATGGCAAATTGCATAACACACATCGCGACGCCCACAAGGAGTTAGAAGAAGAAGAAGAATCACCACCAGGAGAAGGATTTCAGGCAGTGATTTATTTATTTTTTTCGTGACAAATAAGCTGTAAATGCGGTTGGTGTTGGTTTCCTAGCTACAGTCGAATTTCAAATAATGTAACTTCTATAATTTTGAAGTTTTAATTTGCAGCTTTTAACTGGTACGACTCCACTTCAACTAGATTTGGAGGGAAAATTATTTTCCACTGTTTTTTTTTATTGTTTTTTAATAATAAAAAAGATTTTGCGACTTGATGTATTTAGAAAATGTTTCGATGCAATATAAAATATTTATGAATTCATTCAAATTTTTTCCTGATTTTTAGAATTACTTTTTAAAATTTCATATATTTATTATCCGAATCCATTTTTATTATTAGTTTACCGATTTCTTATAATCTCCATTAGTTCCATATATAACAATTTAACATATTCCTTTTTATTTATTGAAGTTCGACTGTAGGTCAATCCCTTAAAAAAAAACTTGTAATTAATAGCGTTTCCCCCACCCTCTTTTTCTCTTTAATTCTGGGTCCTTTGGCTGCAGCTAACTTGCGCCAGAAGGTATGCAACCGCAGTCGGACAAACAAAGCGCCAGCAGACTCGCAACAACAACTAGCCACTCAACAGCAGCAAATTCCGCAGCAGCAGGCACTCCTCCAAAAGTAAAGGTCATCAAAAGCAAACGCCCCCTGTGCCACTTTAAGTTTTACCTGGACATATGCGATCATCAGCTTGCCAAACGCATTGAGTCCGATATCAAAGCTTTGGGCGGACATCTCGAGTTCTTCCTAAGCGACAATATCACTCACTTTATCACCGATAAGCCGGAAGCTAATACCGGAACTCCCGGAACACCAGGCACACCCAATACACCAACCAGTCACTATCAACAGGATGATGTTTCAGCAAGGAAACCAAATCAGAGGCAATCAAGGGCGGATGCTATACTGAGTCGTGTGCGTAGGAGCACCGTTGGGGCGGCAAGTATTAATACCACGCCCACGACATCCTTAAAACGAAGCTATACCATCTGGCAGACGGATTACGCCCAGCGCTTTATTAAACGCATCCAGACTGAGCTTAAGCAATACCTTGAGGGTAAGAAGGACTGTGGAGGAGGAGCATCATCGGCTAGCCCCCATCATATTCAGCTAAAAAAGCAGTATGTGAAGATCGAATCCGTCAAGCGTAATTATAGACCCTACTACCATCTTATTAAGCAGCCAGACGACTGGCCAAAAATTGACTTAAGCAGCGAAGACGGCGCCTTTCGACTACTAACCAAGTCGAAATCCAGGGAAAAAGAGCAGAGCATGACCCGCAAGACTTTGGGTTCACGTACGTCCCAAAAAGAGAAGCAACTAGCGGGGGAAGGAAAGCCTCCTCAGCATCCAGCTCTGCACCAGTTGAAAAAACAGACAGCAATACCGAACAGTCCGCGTTCTAACTGTCGAGAGGCCAAGGATTCGAGTGATAAACAAGGTGGAGTGTGTGAGATCTGCAAATTGGAGTACGATATTTTGAATATCCATTTGCAAAGCAAAGATCACGAACTATTTGCCAAGAATTCTGACAATTTTCTGGCTTTAGACACACTAATTCGTAGTTCAGCGAATGTGAATCAGTTCCTGGAGGAGGAGCCCGAAGAGAGTGAATTGGACATGGATGTGGATGAATCGTTGAGTAATGAGGAGTTGCAGAATCTCCGTCAGAGGCCCTCCCCAGCATTGCGCGAAAAATCCAAAAGGATAACTAAGGGAAAACATTCGTCGGAGAAATTTCAAGGTGGAACAGTTGCCTCACCTCAAACTCCCTCTCCTGGTGGAAAGAAGGTTCTGGGAAACTTACCCGGAAGTCTTTCGGAGCTTCAGCGACAGGAACATCCAACCACGGCTGCTGCAACGCCTACAACTACTTCGGGTCGTAGGAAAACGCTGAGCTCTGGTCTGTCACCTCCCATAAGAGCCATGTTACCACCTTCGTCGCTTTATAAGGTAGTGGAAACCAGGGAAGAATGTGTCACGCCCCCTAGAGGAAGAGGAAGGCCGCCCAGCCAAGTGGATTCGCCCTCCCTGATTGTCAAGTTCCAAAAGATTCGACAAACAGAGTTGCAACGACTAAATGGAGAGGCAGAGAACTTTATGTTCCCTAGAACTACAGTTCCAACAACGAGAAGCAGTAGTGAGTTACCCACAGATATCGATCGGCAAACGACTTCGGATGTAAGAGGCAGATATAGTATATCCTCTGCTAGCCTAGACACCAGCACCAGCGAGGCAGAGACAAAAGAATCTTCTGGATTGCCCACGTCTAGCATACGGAAGCGGGCTCAAGCGGTGGGAAGACGAAGAAAAGTAGGAGGAGGAGCAGCAAAGCAGGAGCCACTCCAACGCCAATTATCCACGGGGAGCAGTAGCAGCAATAGCAACCAGCAGCGCTTTCCGAGCGCCCCCATCCAGCCAGAAGAAGAGCTTAGACCGCAGCCACAGCCGCAGCTGAAGAATAAAATAAAGCAGGAGTTAGTGGTGGCCACCAGGAAAAGCAGTCGCACAGCTACGGCCATTGTAACAGCAGCCACAGCCAGCAGTCATCAGCAGCAACAGCTAAGGCAGACAACCAGCCGGAAAATAGCGAATAAACTGGAGGATCGGATGGGGGAATCAGAAAAGCCTAAAAAAAAAATAAAGAAAGAAGTAATCGAAGTAGAGGAAGTAAAGGAGTTGAAGGATCTAGGAGACCTATTAGATAACGAACTAGAAGAGGCCTTAGACAGCAGTTTGTCCACTAGCAGCGATGAGGATTATATAGCTGGCAGCCGGCGTAGAACCACGGCAAGCCAACGCAAATCCTTGGATACTCGTGAACAGAGGGCTGCTAGGAGGCTGTCTAGATTAACCATAAACCGTAGTGCCGGGGAGCTGGAAACACCAGAAGTCAAAACCTCACCGTCTAGAAAGAGTCATGGAAAGAGTCAAAAGCCTTTGAGTCCCACAAAAAACAAAGTGAAACAAGCAAAGGTAACGCCACCAGCTATGGATTTGTTCTTCGATTGCAGCAAAAGTGAAAGACTACAAGAAATGCAGTATACCTTCGAGTCCCTGCCAAGTAGAGAGTTGTGGAATCAGGTGTTTGTGCGACAGGATGCCGGTGAAGAGAACTACTACACGTACTACGGTAGTACTAACTATAGGAAGCTTCCCTACGAAATGGGTCCCATACCCATGGCCAGAACATTGCCAGCACACAGTTGTGCTTTATGCCGAGAGGCAAACGATGGAAAGCAAGAAAAGCAAGCCGAGTTGAAGCAGGAAGATCACAAACCTGTTTCGAAAAGGGAAATTAAAAAGGAGGAAGAAGCCCAGTCCTCCTCCTCCGCAACGTACAAGAACAAAAAGCTGCACCTCCTCCAGCGTTATCAGCAGGAACAGGAGCAACTCCAACAGTTGGAGGGTAATTCCCTGGCCACTGCCATAGCCAAATGTGATAGCAAGGCCAGCACCCCAGAACTATTGGAAAGAGAGTTTGCCTCGGGATCTTTGGGAGATAGAGTGCAGCTGATAGAGAGAGTAAGGAGTACCTCCAGTTCCAGTTGCAGCAACAGTCAGCGAAGTGGAATAACCTGCAGGAATAAACAGCTCGCGCGAATTGCCGAATTACCACCTAGAAAATCTCCCCGAGAACATGCTTCTACTTTAGCTTTGGTCAGTTGCATTATACGGCAGCGACAGGACTCCCAAAGCAAAACCAATTCCGAAGCAGAAGAGCCTCCTCCCTGCGATTGCTCCAAAGCTAAAAACTCCAATAAAACAGGAACCAGTGGCACCTTCATCGCCACGAACTACTCGTTCCCAAGCTGCCACTCCTGTCGAGGAACTTCGATTTGCCACCGAGATTAGCGAGACTGTGAAGAGAATGAGACGTGGACAGAACAAATATGATCATTCTCCACCAGCCCCAGCTCCGAATCCTACACCGCAGACATCTTCACCATCAAGAAGTCGTCGCCTGACACCTGCTGTACGAAATATGGGCGAGAATTTTTTGCGTCGTTTGGAATTCTCAACCAGGGAATCCTCAGCGAGTGCCCTGTTGGGCAAGCGTAATAGAAGAGTGGTCCGTTCAGGAGCCGGATCAGTGCGTCCTAATACACAACAAGCTCCCGGAATGGGTGCCTTTCGCGGAGTTCGCAAATTGCCCAGCAAGAAGGGTCTGCTCGAATACGAGATGGAACCGAGTGCGCTCAAAGCTCTTGATCAAGCCAGTCAGTATTGCAATCCAGGTTTCATTGCCTGGCAGTTGGACAAGTATCTGGAGCTAGCTGGCAAAGAGTATGATTTGGACGAAAGCGAACTGTCAGCGGAGAAGGAGCCGGAAGAGGGAAAACAAATGATTGTCAACACCCCACAGACTCCACCACCAACTGATTGCTTCACAAGCGAGTTTGACCTGTGTGATTTAATTTTGGGGAGCGCTGGAAGTGGCGATGATGAGGAAGATTTGGCCAGAGGAAACCAAACGAGCTCCGGTCGACGAATAAACAATCTTAGTCTATATGCAAGTTATTATAGAAAGAAAAAGAGCCTGAAATCAAATCGTACGGGTTGGCCAAAAGCTCAGAGAAGGCGAAATGCAGGTGGACTAGGTAGTCGATCTTTGCCTGATGAGCGAATTAGTTTCCAGAAAATAGGTTTGGCTGAACCTCACCCAATAAAGCAAGAGCCTATGGAAACGGAGGAGGAGCAAACCACCACAACCACAACTACTACGTCTTCTGCGACAAGGGAGAAACTTCTAAGCAAAGAAGATGAAGACGATGAAGGAGGCGGTGGCGACATCCCAGGCGGAGGTGATGGCGATATATCGCCTGCTGATGATAGACATGATTCCAGACAGGAAGCAGCTATGACTCCACCAGCGACAGATATAGATGAACAGGTTGAACCGGAAGTCGATGAAATGGAAAGTCTACCCGAAGAAGATGAAACCATGGCGGATTCTGTAGATCAACAGCAAGATGATGAGGCGGAAATCGAAGCCACTGATGCGGATGTCGAGGAGGAGGA
Source organism: Drosophila eugracilis (assembly GCF_018153835.1). NCBI lineage: Eukaryota > Metazoa > Arthropoda > Insecta > Diptera > Drosophilidae > Drosophila > Drosophila eugracilis. Next base: position 1,796,444 of record NW_024571981.1, on the reverse strand, counting down.
AGAAGAGGAGGACGAAGATGTGTTTGAAGATGCCTTCGAAGAGCAGGAAATGGGCAAGAAAACGGAGCCGCCGGAAAAGCGAGCACGGATACCTGCCATATCCGTAACCACGCCACCTGACGAGCACTTAACGCAGGGCAAGAAACTCATGCTCACCCTGCACAATGGTCAAAGACTTCACCCTACCTCCACTCCAACTACCGTGCAAGTTCAACAGCAGCAGAGGAGAACTCCCCAGCTGAACGGAAGCCTAGGCAGCTGCATTTCGCCAAGTGAGAAACTGGGAGACAATTCTGACATCTTCACCGTTTCTTCGGATGGACTGGATACCGATCTGGATCTGAGCAACACCCAGGCGGGCGATTCCCACGAACATTGTCCACACCAGACGACGCCTAAGCGGAAGTTCGACATCTCCAAGTATGCACCACCAAATAATGGAAAAGCGGCTAGCAGTTGTGCCGCCGAAGCGGCGACAGCTGCCGTGAAATCCCTGGCCATCTCGCAGTTCCTCAAGAAGGAGGTGCGTGTCACCTGCCGTCGGCTAAGGGCACCATTCCGACGATTTCGTTACCGCCGCTAAGCACCCTCGGTCATCATTATCATCATCCAGATCAAGAAACGCATCATTTAGCACCAATCACGTTTAGCTTTTAGTGTGTACAGAGCCGATGAGTAATAAGTTTCAGTTTGTAGGTATTTTTAGGCCACAAATCCCTCCAAAATCACGAAAGCAAACCTTATTTAATTCCATAATTTTCCAAATTAAATTTCTTATTACAATTTCGTATTTTTAGAGTTCAATGAATAACTGTGTAATGCACTAGTTTGAAACCATCTTTTGAGACTAAACCACTGCCAAAATGGTGAACAGCGAAATGCATTATCATGTGATTTCAAAGAACTTCATTTGTGAAATCAATTTTGTCAAATACAATTGTGTTAGAAGAGCTAAACCAACCCATTAACTAAATGTAGCATAATTAAAAGTCACACACAAATCACACACGGAAATACGTACATAAGACTTAGTTTAATCTTAGTTTAGCTCAAATTCCCTTGCCCGTGAAAATCTTCTCATCATCAATTTCGGACTATTCCAAAAACTCTCATTTTCAATCTAGCTTTTAAGTAGTGAAGTTTCCATTTATCGTTTTTGTTTTTAACTGTGGAAATCACCAATTAAACTGTTTTCATTTTCTTAGCCATGTAATATTATTAAAGTGAACGCTCAAGCTATTTAAAAAAGGAAAAGTAAACTATGTAACAGAGATAATTTAAATTTAAACAAAAAAACCAAAAGCAAATTGTAAAAATATTAAAACAAAGAGTAAATTAAATTAAATATTCAATTAAACATACATAAAAGCTTTGAATTTATTGAACGCATATCGAAAGGGTCGAAATTCTTATGGCTAGTTTTTAATAAAATTTAAATTTTATACGTATTTTTATTCTTTTTTCCATCTTTTAATTATTTTTGGAATTTTCAAGTTTTACGAGCCGAACCGAAGGTTTTTTTGGAACATTTCTAGTCAAAATAATATTCAATTTAGGTCATGCAATCCCAATTCATGCCATCCATGCATATCACATACCCACAATCCAGCATCCTCATTTCCCTGCTAATGGCCACTTCTTTGATCCGATCCCATCCCAATTTAGACTTGCGCAAACTCATCAAATATGAGGAACGTCTGGCGGAGAACACAAAGGAGGACAATTTCAACGGCCTGCATAAACGCGGCACCGTCAGCTCGCGTGCCAAATTAAGTGGCGAGAAAGATAAGGAGAATGCGCCTCCATCGTGTTCTTGTCCATCTGCCAAGGAGAAGGAGCCCAAGACTGACAAGAATGATGACCAGCAGCTGCGTTCCGATGCCGGTGCTGGGATGGCGGATTTAGCACGGCTTTTTAAGGAGAAACTCTTGATGGATGCATCTGTTCCTCCATCGGTGGCTAAGGACATAGTTTTTGCACAACCTCAGTCAAACGGGAACCGCCGCGGTCGCAGCAAGACTCGCCAGGGAAAGGAACCCCCAACATCCAGTGGTGAATCGGAAGGTAATGAAGACCGTCCTAGAATGCAACGTCGCCGACGAAGCAAGTCTCACCCACGCGCTGCTGGTAGGCATGGATCTTCATTAGGTAAATATTCGATATAAAATGATTTAACTAAATCTTATATTTTCATTCTTTCCTCGTAAAGTGCGCCGTCGTGACAAATCCAGGCACTGTGATCCGGTGGCTTTATTTCAGTACTACCAGAAAGAGTGGGCCCATTTTCGCAGCCAGATCCCTGGAGAGAAAAACCATGTCAACGCCCGCTTTGGAGACCGCCGCAAGCCAATTGATTCGAAGAAGTGAAGATATATTTCCATTGCTACCGTTTTTCTAAAAGCCCATACTTCTAACGATTCCACTTTTCAACTGCAGTCATTATTCACATATATTTACATTTGTATCCATTCTTATTTTTATTAAAAAAAAAAAACTTCAGAAGTCGAATAAAATACAAATTTAAAATGTGTGCTTAAAAAAATTCATAAAACTTAAACTAATTAGGTAACAAAATAAACTCATTCACTGGCATCTTTAACTTGGCGTAAAATCTAATAGATTTTTCTATCACAGAAAATACAATCTATTTTTTATATAAGCTGTCAAAATTTTAAATTTGTAATTATAATTTTTATCTAAACACCCAGTTGAGAGGAATAGGTATTAAAGGACTTTCAGAAATGTTGGAGCGAGTCCGAAGACCCCAGTCGAGACTGGATCCCCAAATACCGATCCCAACAAGAACCACCACAATGCGACGGACCCGGCGAGTATGCGTTAATATCGAATCTAACGGTTCCGGGTCCTTAAGATCTAGAAGAAGACGTAGAAGGGAGTTACTAAATCCATACTTTGTGACCTACCCTCCAATATGTGGCCCCGTGCATCCATGCAACTTTCAATTCTTCCCTAATGAATGGCCTCACGGCTATGAAAATGTTTTTGATTCTCTTAGTCGTTTAAGCGCTGGTAACCAATGTGAATGTAATTCAGTTGAAGAAACCGAAAATACGTGTGGACCACAGGCTGTTCATGACTTTAAGGATATTATTATGGAATTGAATAGCTATTTGCAAGTGGAAAAGTTCAAGCAACTGGAAATGCATCAAGAGAGTACCAATACCGACGAGAGTAGTAAAACCTTTAACCCCCAGGCCTGCCAGCTCTCTGTCCTAACCGATATATTGTGTGAAACCATTGACCGATTAAATGACTATATAGACAAGCAACCTAAACAATCGGAGTGGCAGTCAGTTCAAAGCCCTATGGATTCGAGTAGGGGAGGAGTACCTCCCGTCGAGGTCTTACAGTTACCAATCCAACCGCTGATCGTACAACCTTTTCCTCCATATCCATCCTCTGCTTACTATCAGCCATCTAAATCAATTTTTCAAAATCAGCCCCATCTTGAGCGTTTGCCCTGGTTAAAGGAGCGGAAACGGAAACGTCTTCCTAAGCCTACTACCGTTATACACATGCAAAATCAGGAAAGCAGCACAGATGACTTACCAAAGATCTTAGAAGCAAACAACTCGGCATTAGGATGTGATAAGTACCCAGATTCGCCACACACCTATAAGCAATCTACCAAGGATGCTAGCACAACCATGTGGTGTTCTATGCAATGTTGCAAAAAAAGTTACGACACGGTCAATAATCCAAAACAATTGGGTATTAAACAGGAAAGCCTCTTAGAAAATCCAGAATTTTTCTATTCTTTGAGATCGACCGATGTCTTTCCGCCCCCTTATCTTAAGGCACCCCCACCAAGTATAAAATCAGAGGAAGATAGGGAAGATCAAGGCAAGTGTTACCATCCAACGGGGGAATCAATCTATGTCCTTAGCTCTCCCAAAACATCCAGTTACAGTTCCAATTGCGATTATCGCCATGAGGGGGGTAACCTTAGATATTCTTATATAGAAGAAGAGGAGGAGGAGGAACAGGTAGATGAGGATGACTGGTATCGAAGTGCGAGCAACAAATTAGCTGAATTGGAGGAAGAGCAGGACTACTTTAAGAAAATGGATAAACATACTGAAATGAAAACTAATGATCAAACCCTTCAGAGTGACCTTGAAACCAGCAGTGAAAACAGCTTTATAAATATTATAGCCACTTCCGATAAATCACTTAGCACCTCAGAACTCAATGATATAACAACCAGAGAACCCATTAAAATTGAAAGGATTTGCAAAAAGTCTTCTTTGAAACAGCGTATCGGGCTGAAAACTCGGGATCAAAAGGGAAATACTCTAAAGCCCCTCAATGTCATGTTTGAGAAAATTCAAAGTACGGCTGGAGTTCAGGTCCAACCACAAGTGAGATGCATTGGGACGGATCCAATATGCAAAGATTCGATTACCAGTATACCCAAGACCAGCAGAAATGTCCAGGACCTATTTAAGACTAGGAAAAAGAGCAGTCAGAAACGGACAATTAGTTCTGAATGCTTCCCGGGGAAATCCAAAAAGTAGTCATTCTGAAAATCCTCCAACAAGGGCAGCTTAAAGCAATCTGATATTATCTTATCAAAATTATCAGATTTTAAATTATTTTCATAAATTTTTCGGATCCCTATTCCACAAATCTTTTAGGAGTTTTGGTTAGGAAATGTCAGGGTGATGTTCTGTGAGCAGCCGACTCCAGAGCCGGAAAAAAACATCTGTCGCTGCAAGAACTGTGTACTCCGTCATTCCGATATTCTTCCCTGGCCAGAGCCGCTTGGATTGATGGCTGAACGTGATGGTGATAAAGAGGGTAACACCAGTCGACGAGTGTCGAACCGTACAATTCAGTCGGTGGATAGCGATATGTACCTGCGAGATGGCAATGAAAGGCAGCCTGATAACTACAAAACTCAATCCAGTAATCGCAACGAAGTTTTTTCAAATTATACCCCACGCCAAGGGGGCCTTTCTCCTATACTACATGGGGCCACATCTCCAATTTTCAATAAGAGCCATAGTCAAACGCGACTGACCACACAGCAACCAGCTCAGCCCCCTCAACCTACCATCCTTCTGATTGTGGTGAAGTAAGTGATATATATGACCGTACAAATATATGTATATATACTATATAAATAAGATTATTTCAGCAAAAACGATCCACCTCCATTTCAAGGAAATGGTTATCCGGGAGCAAGTCCTGGATACCAGGGTCATGGGCATGGGGGATATCAGGGCCAAGGATATATGGGGTATCAAGGTCCTGGACCTAGGGGATATCCAGGTCCGAGAGGAGGACCTCCTGGGTAAGATTAAATAATCTTAATTAGAAAAAATGTATGTAATAACTATTTATAAATATATTTTTTTGGAATTACATAAAAGTTCCCTCTGTATTTTCTATTCTATCTATTTCTTTATATTTTAGCAATTATTATCCACCATCCAGACCTGACTATGGAGCTGGGACCAGCGGGAGACCAAGACTTAACTATGACCCGAATCATGTTCGCTAGTAAGCCATTACCGATAACCATTCTTAAAATCTAAAACTAGTTTCATAATTCTCCTGTTCCCACAGCAATAGCCGTCGATATAGGTATTTACCACCTCTTAACTTTAATAACAAATAATAAAAAAAGTCCTTATGATCTACAGCGATGGCGTTCGAAATAGCCGAAATCGGTACAGTATTGTACTAACTCCTTAAATTTTAAATTTAACGTTTTTCTTTCTATAGATACCAGGATGAGTGGAGGGCACAGTCAAGACGGTAAAACTTTATGTTAATTTATTAGTTTTGATAAAATATTTTAATTATACAATTCTACGATCCATATTTTAGAAACTCAAATAATGTCTACGCCGACCAGTCGCGTATACCTCGTCAACCTGAACCCCAACGCAATTGCCGATGCCCCGCTCCCGAGATGTTTCAAAATAAAAGTCCGATTACTCCTCAAAACACTGATGATATCATCCCCGAACATCTTAATGAACACACCACTAAGAAGAGCAGGCAGCGCCTGATAGGCAGAGGATGCAATTGTCGAGGATCTAGCCCAATGGAAAATGATTTGAGACCTCCCAGAACTGAATTCGGAAATTCAGGAATAGACAGAAATAAAGATATAAACGCACATCCCAACAATATGGAATATTTTTCGAAAATTAAAAGCCCGGATATGCAGGAAGTAATTGTGACTGATGCCAAGAACAAGACATACAAATGCATACAAGTAAGCGATTGGATATTTTTAGTAAGATCTACAAATAACGCCCCTTTGCCTGTTACAGGTGCCCATTTGCATATCAACTGGAAAATTGGATACCTGTCGCTGTTGTAAATGTGCTTCCGCTTCGGAACCAGAGAAGGAAGAATCGTTCGCAGAGGAGGCGGAGTGTACCTGCAATCGTCAGGGTAAATGCACCTGTGTACCAAACAAAGCATTTCCCGAAAATCTCGGCTGCGAGTGCGATCTGACTAATTTGGAGCAAACTCTTCGAGACCTTATACCGAACACCGATTGCATATGCTACTTAAAGAAAAAACGACGCAGAAAACGTAAGAAGTGGGCTCCTAAAGTTTATTATGACCGGTTTGCCAATCCTCCTTTTGTCATTAATCCGAAACCCAGATGCCTAGAGTATGGCTGCAGCCCTTGCCGTTATCCTTACTGCAATTCTTGCTGCTGTGCACCGGTTCCAAAAAGCTGTTACACCTATGACTACGGCTGTGGAGGTTGTTGTAGGTAACATCTACAATATTAACAAAATTACACAACAAGTTGGAAGTCCACCGATTGCAGACTATCTTAGCGGATCCTCAATATATTGTCAGCTAATGACAGAAACCTTAAGAAGATTTTTCTGACATTATTTGACAATTTTTGAGAGAAAGCAAACGAAAACACTATTATATTCTTAATTGATCTGGATCATATTATGACTACACCTATTGATACATCTTAAACCTTAATAAACGGAAAAACATTTCGAATTAATGTTTATTATGACAAAATCTTTAAATTTACAAGTCTTTTAGCAAGAAATAAAATAACTTAAAATCCAAGTAATAACGCAAATTTATAAAATGAAGTTGCTTTTTTTTAACTGTCACTTTTAACCATCAATGTAACTGAGCCTCTGAGCGGGCGTTCCTGATTTCCGCTCCTTTAAGATGGCTGCCCTAAATAGAAGGCGTCGCACTGCCCAACAAATTCTCTTGCGACGAGCCTTGAGCAAAAGCGTTGGAAGAGACTGCCCTTCCATCGATTTCGTCCAGAACGAGGGTCCTCTGACCGGTGATCCGCAACAGCTCAAACGAATTCTGGAGAGATCGACGTCGAAATCAGTAAGAAAAGTGAATAAAATTTTGGTAGCAAATTCTTTAAGGATTTTAGGTGAGAGAAAAACGGCAGAGCAAAAGCAAGGATATGAGCTGCAAAAGAAGGATTCGCGGTCCTGGAGGAAATTAAAGCCAAGAGGTTGGTTTCGGAATATAAAAATGTTAGCCAACTTTAATTCCATTTTATTAATCCTTTTTCCCAGATGATAATCCAACAGTCAGCTGTCACAGTATTAAACTCAATACAGATTCCAGGGCCAGTTCACGATCTCGTCATAGTTCTACCACGTATCCTTCCACCTGGCAACTAAATATAAATAAAGCAAAGGAAGAACTTAAAAAAAATTCTAAGGGATCTCTGGACGAGATTATAAATTGTTCCATTCTTAATCGTACTCCATATGATCACAAGCTTAATACGCCTATTAAATCGGATAATTCTTGTCAATGCTATCCAAATAAGAAAGCAAGGAGAAGAGGAAAGAAAAAGAAATTAGCTTCCTTGATCCAACCTGCGACAATCAGTAAAAATTCACCTATGGAGGAGGGAAATTTCCAGAGAATAAGTTCCACAACGAACAGTAAAGATTGTGTGGAATTCAAGAAATTAAAACAACGGGTCTACAGCGGCGAGGAATTTAGTCCAGATCGGAGAATTTGTAAAACTGCATCAAAAACCAGTGGATACTCTAAGGTTTCCTTTAAGTGCAAAGAAAGCTGTCCTGGCTCATCCTATAAGGACTATGGCGGTTACAGTCCCTCGGAAACGGATATTGAAATGCAAGATGGACGTCTTCAAAAACTGCAAAGTAGATCTGAATATCTTAATAAAATAGAAAGGATAAGCAAACCTCCTCCAGGTGTAAGTAGCAAGTGGAGTCTTAAATTGCCGAGTAATACGGAAATGGAAAAATACATTGCCAGAGGTATACAGGAAAGATCTCCGGCGCAGCAACCTAAGAATGTAGATAAAGATCGAGGAATTCAAAGAAAGATATCCAAGTGTTATTGTACAAATGGGAAGGGAAAATTCAGCCAAATCAAAAGTGATAAAGCCGAAGATATATCAAGCAAGCGTAGTCTTAATTACAAAAGTGCCTCAACTGATGCTCTAATGGGTTCTCCAGTAGAAAGAGCAAGATATGAAAGAAATAGGGATAAATTATCTTCACAAACCAGCTTATTGTCCTCTGAACAATTTGTTAATCGCATTAATAATGCTGAGAGTGAAGAAAGTTTCAGCCAAAGCCAGCGTGAGACCCCAAGCTCACATCAAAACAAAGTTATCATTTGTAGAAGAAATCCTGAAAGTGGTTATCAAACCAATAAATATGCGTCTAAGCCATATCCTTACTATGACCAAAGAGCATACGCTTCAAATGATTCAATTGATATAAGAACAAGGCAGGAGGAGAGTCAAACCAATTACAAACAGATGGATAAAAGAGCCTATAATATCAAAGGATGCCGCTGCCCAAAATTTGAACCAGGTATTAATGTCCTATTAGTAATTAGCTTAAAAATAGACTAACTCAATCATTTTTTAAAACAGGTCGAACTCCAAAAAGCCCTTCTGATAGAGATCCTCAAGGTGTTGTACCAAGTACCAAAGTCACTCCTTTAGGATCTTCGAAAAGGGAAAACGGAAGGAAATCAGGACCGACAATCAATAATATTGGGGTCATGTATAGTCATAAATTTTCTGAAGCTATTACTCAGACATCTGAAACATTAATAACACCAAAAATCTACGGAAATTATATAGACTTTCAGGAAACGCCTTACATATCAACACCAACCAAGCTAGTTCAACCAGCTAACCAAAGGCAATCGAATTATGTGAGATCTTATATAGGAGCTCCAATTCAAGAAAATGTCAAGCAAGAAAAATTAAGCCAAGTCCCACATAGTAAAGTGCAGACTAAACGACAACATCCAAAATCTACGCACTTAATTCTGAAAGAATCCAATTCCTCTTTATTTGAATACCATGAAGATAATTACGGTCGAGCGGAAACCAATTTACATGAAGCTGTAGGGCATACAATAAGAAGAAATGAAGAAAATATCAGGGAAGAAAAATCAAATAAAATATTTTCAAAGTCCCAACAACCACGGCAAATGAATAATAAGTCTACGAAATTACCAAATCAAAACGGACATACCCAAGAACAAAGAATGGCAGAAACCATCTCTTTCCCCTGTCATTGAATCTTACGAAGAACAGTACTCTCTACCACAATCTACTTCTATAGAGCTTGTAGAGCAACGGAATGCTCCAAAAACTAAAAAGACAATTCGTACTGGAAAACGGAAAAGTTGTCGGTGCTACAGGTGCTGTAGTCGATGTTGCAGTCCTTGTTGTCCTCGAAAAAAATCAGTGAAAAAATCATCATCACCTTCTGGTAAGGATAAACAGGTGAAATCAAAAACATCAACTATTAATAATGACAATTGTGATGTCAGGGAAATATTAAATATTCTTCAAGCTACTGTGACTGGACTGGAAAAACAAATAAATATAAGAAAAGGATTTGAAATAAATAATAATGAAAAGTCGGCATATCAAGACGCCTATAAATATATTCAAAGTCCAACACAAAATGTTCCTTATCAGCAAGTAAACTCCCATTCGGAGAGAAATACAATACATAGACCTATGAGTACTTTTGGAAACCCAACGAGTTTATACCAAACTAGTCAAAGAGAACAATTTATGGGTGATATTCCCACGAATTATTATACGTATTCAAATTTAGCAAGTCCCTTTCCCTTGAATAATGAAGCCAATCCAAATAGTGTTCAAGCTTCAGAAAACATTTATCAGGACAACATGTTTCAAAGAAGACCTTGGCATGAAAATGTCTCCTCTAATAACGGCGCAAGCCCAGCCAGTGTCGATAGGCCAACGAATATACAGGTATATCAAAATAATGCTATTCATGCTGAAGCATCACCAAATGTATATAAAATCAACACAAACCAAAGGGAAGGCGCTGCCTGAAAATTACTCCATTAATAAGGACCCAACCTCACCCAATGTGGAGGAATTTTATAAGAACGAAGGAATATTTAGAAGAACCGAATTTCAAAATAATGCTAGTAATCCTCAAGCATCACTAAATGCATATCAAAATAACACAAATCAAAGTAGAGTTTTGCCTGAAAATTACTTTATTAAGAACGACCCAACCCCAGCCAATGTGGAGGTACGTTGTAAGGACGAAATAATATCTAGAAGATCCGAATATGATTACCCTATCGAAATAAGCGATCGAAAAAGCCAACCGTATGGAAACCAGGAATCCTTTAACGAATCCTCTAGTTATGCAAATCATACCCAAGTACACAGCACTTACCCCATTGATGATTATAACAATCAAAGCTTAAGACAATCCTTTAATCGACCATGTATAAATGCTCAGTGCAATATAAATAATCCTCAAATTGAAATCTTTCAAGGGAATGCTTTTGAAAGAAAACCAATTACCGATTCAGCTTATAGCCAGGGCTCAAAAGGAACAACCAATTCCGGAAGACAAAGTCATAGGGAAATGGTTGCCTTTCCAAATAGCGAAACAATCGACCCAGAAAGCTATACACTCAATGACAATAATGTGTCGAATATAGAAAGAAATGCTCAGGTGCCTTTACAAATCTGTGATAACTCAAATTGTCCACATTTGACCGGTCAATATTACCCTATGTCAAATAACTCTCAATCCTATCAAACAGAAATTGACTTTCCCGAGGCCAACCCTGATGGCGATTCCGTGTCGTGCAAAGGACCCGAATTTTGCCCATATAAAGGAATGTATAAGCCAGATGTTGGACCAAACAACCGAGGTGTAGTAACATTCCAAGACAGCGATAGACCCACACTTAGTAGAGACAGAAACCGTCAACAACCGGCCCAAAGGTCGTGGGAGAATCCAATTTACCCCATGTCGAAAAGAGTTATATCTTATCGAAAGATGAATGGCTTAACAAGATGCAATCCAGATTGTTATTGCAATCAAAAGGAAATCCCATTTCAAAAGGGTGGCACGGCCCATAATTATGATAATTTTGTCAGAAATCCATATTGTCCCGAAAATAATATAGTAAATGGTAATATAAACAGAACAGGTAGGTGTCGCAATCGAAACTGTCCAGAAAAAGAATCATTTCACAGCAACGGAAAATCATCATATCAACAAGATTTCGCCGAAGGTTCTGGAAGACAAGAGAACCCGAGTGAATGGGGTGGCCGATGTAGAACCAGAGAAAATTACAATTATTCGGAAAATAAATTATATTATAATGGACCTCTGAATCAGAGCATAAATCAGTCTTATCAAAACGTAGGGTCCCAATCAAACTACAATTTTAGTACAATGTTTCCCAATCAAGATGATAAAAGTCGAACAGGTCCTCGAATCACAGTAGTTAAATGTCATCAAAAATCTGAAGAAAAAGTCATAAAGTCGAACCCTAATAAAGAATCTTTTCAAGCTACTAGTGAGTGTGAGAGATTTCACAGATTTAGCAATAAAGAGAATATAAACAATAATTCAAGATTAATAAAGGGATGTATAAAACCAAGTCAAATGTATAAAAACCAACCCAACCTCATATATATAAAAATTCCGATAAAAACCAAACGTATGCGAAGCAAGATAGCATTGATGATTCCGCAAGACTATACCCAAAAATGCAAAAGGATGAAGCTGTGGCATATTCATATGCTAAACGACTTCCTAATCAAGGATTTGTTGCCAATAAAATCAATCGAAATAAGCAATCAGATAATGCTGTAAAAGCCTGCGTAAATCCCAAATGCATTGATAGATTAAAAAACTCGTCAAATAAGGAAAATTCGAGCAAGGATAGGCAGATTCCCGAAAAAAGTATGAGATTTGGGGATGAAGGATTTGAAAAAAATAAAGACCACATTTCTAAAGCTTGTGAAAATACAAACTGCTCTAAACGAAAATTCACAAATGGGGACCAAAATAAATATACAAGTAAAGCGGATAAATTGGGTTCTGAAAGAAAATATGTTAAGAAGTTATGTGAGCATCCCAAAAGTCCTGATAAAAAAAGCATACAGAGGACGAAAAATGAAAATGGATATAAGGCGAATAGCTCCCGTAAAATTAATTCTGAAAAACCACTATCAAAAGAAAAACCACAAAGCAAAAGAAGAGAAATGTATCAAAGAAAAACTCCAAAAGCTACAATGGAAAGCGATCCAATCTTTCAAACACAGAATCTAGAAAATAAGAACGTAGAATACGAAGAAGAGCCACAGCTATGCCCTGAAGATTGTTATAATCGCCAAACTAATCAGACTATCAAAAATACAAAGAAAATGGCTAATGATTTTCAAGTGTGTGATCACCCAAAGTACCAAGATAAGTTGAGAAAAGTTGCCAATAATACTAATTACGAAGAATCACCATATGAAAAAGAAGTGTGTGGGAACCTACATTGTCCAGATAAGGTACATAAAAATTGTGATCGGAATGAGAATAGATATATAAATAATTCTGATAGAGTATGTTCTCAAAGTAGACCATTAAAAAGGGATCGAGAGAGAAGTTCATATGACAAAATCTACGATTCCGATGATCTAGAATCGTGCATTTCTGATTGCCCTCATCATCACCGAGTTCTCTTTACCGATCTCCGTATATGTAAGAATAAACGAAAATATAATAGCCGCCAACGCAGTGGAAGATCAGATTTTTTCGTTGATGGTCACATTAGACCAAAGACCTGCAATACGTGCCAGAGATATGTTCCACTTGAAAGAGATCGTCAGGAAATCAATAAGTATTGTACTCCTTGTAATGCTAAAGAAAAAATAAAGACCAAATCCGAAAAAAGCTTAAAAGAGAGTAAAATCATCTGTTGCAGGCCTGGTAAATCAGCACCAATTTTTGTTAAAAACAGACATAATCCCCTAGTGACCGACCCCATTTTTAATAGCTATGATAAGCACATGTTGGAAAATTTCGAAAAATTCAAAGAAAAAAATAAACCTGCACAATGCATTGAGAAATGTCCATTCCCGGATTACTTTACTCAAAGCAAAGAAAATATCCCTGCGAGTGCATTATCCTCTGATTGTAGATGTGAAATAATACCTGAAGAATACAGTCCTCCGTGTGATTGTCAAAGTGTCGAATCTATAGAACATGAAGACAACAGAAAAACAAAATCCAAAATATCATTCTTCAGTTGTTGTACAAAATCACCTAAAGACGAAAGTAAATCAAAGCCCGAACTGCAGAAGGAAGAGAAAACTGAATCAAAGTCGAGTGGATTTAGCTGTTTAAAACGAAAGGAAAAAACTCCCCAAGACAATTCAAAGTCTGAAAAAAAAACTAAATCAAGTGGATTATCCTTTTTCAAAGAAAATGAGAAAAAAACCGCAGAAAATCCAAACGAGAAGAACTGTTCAAAATCGAAAGAATTTTCATGTTTCAAGCAAAAGGAAAGAAACCCAAAAGAGAAAGAGAAACAAAAAAACGCAACCCCATCAAAAAAGTCGACTGGATTTCTCTGTTTTAAAAAATCTGAAAAACGTCAAAAGGATGATAGGCCTAAATCGCAGGAAAAATCTTTCGGTGGTAAAAATGAAAAAATTAAAATGGAAGAAGGAAACCATAAATCGTCAAAAAGTAGTAGACTTTTTGGGTGGTGCAGAAAATCAAAAGCTGCTAAGGAGTCTAATCTAAAAACAGAGAAAGCTCCCTCAGCAACAGAATGCTCTTGTCCGCCTTCGGAAGATCAAGAGATTCCCGTGATTAATTCAGCAGTCCAATTCCGCTGTCCATGTGCACCCAAAGAAATCGACGATGGTGATGTCAAAGTCCTTTATGACTCCAGTTTCCGTTTCCAAAATGAAAGCTGTAGCTGTGGCGAAATTCCGAAAACCATATATTGCCACAGTGATGCTCAAACGCCTGGACAGGATACATCGGATTGGTATGCTTCATCGCATGCAGCTTCAACCACATCAAGGAGCCAGTTTGAGGAGCAGGAGATCAGTTACTGCCCATGTGCAAGCGCTAATGGGTTCTATAAAATTGTACGGTAGCTATGATTAAGATTTTCACCAAAAACTAGTTTTTGATCAAATTCTTAATCATAATTGCCAAAAATATGGTATTAAGACTTATGCAAAATTAATATTTTAATAAAAATAAAACTCACATCTTTGAAAAATGTTAAAAAATAATTAAAACTTTTTTGGTCTGAAGAATTTAAGTTTTTTATTTTTTAAAGGCTGTAAATTATTTCATTGATTTAAAATAACCGGAAACCCATTCTTGACCGAAGGAACCGAATCCACCAAATATTTGCCACTGGTGATGTTGGCCAAACCCACCATAGCCACCCTAGTGAAGTCGATGCTCTTGGCGGAAGCCCCACCAAATCCGATCTGGAGGCGCGTCGACGTAATGGCAAACATAACAACTAAACACAAAATCTGGAAATAAAATAAAATTTAAAGGTTATTTTATATATTATTGAAACGTTTTACCGGACTTACCAAAAACTTCATTTTTAATATTTTTGATCTCGATGCGATGTTCAAAAAATGTGAAGAATCTTTGAGACTGTATTTGCTACTGAGCTCCTTTCCGGATTGACTCGGTATTTATAGGATTCTTTTCCCTACCTAACAGTTGTACATGTGCTTTACCTGCGTAGAATTATTTCAAGAAAAAATCCTTGAAAGGAATACACATTAAAAAGAAATTATAGGACTCTTGTAGCTAAGTCTATTCTAATACCGGAAAGCAGGTAGTATAAAAACAAGTTCCTCCTTAAACCATAAGGGTCGCCATTTTGAATTCTCCTTTATCCTTTAACTCATACTGAAAACTCGTTCTCTATAAGCCCATTAATGTAGTTGAATTTTAATTAAGAAGCAAAATATCATCGATCGCGAATGACGGAAGTTTATTAATACACAAGCATAAATTAATATTTTACATTGAACAATAGCAGTTAAGCCCACCACCAATAAAAAATAAAATGTTTAATATATAAAAAAAAATATAGAATCTAAAATTCCACCTATCGATATCAATATTAAATTTGTCCGATATTATCGTTAATCGCTATCGGAAGTTGCTTGCCCTGCGAATGGAAGAGGAAAGATACTTATAGAAGAAGAGTTATGAAAACAGAATGTTGAAGAACATTTTAAATACATCCAGGCAGGTGCTTTATCCTGTAGCTAGGACGTTTAGTCGCAGCAGCATTCAGGGCAATGCCGATGCCGAATCTCCAACGGCAGTGTCCGCTCCACTGGCGACAAAGTTCCCATTGATTCTGACACAAGATTTTTCGGATTACTTGCCGGCAAGTAGAAGCACGGCTCGTCAAGCGTGGATCGAGAATACGGATGCTGTGGCGGAGCGGAAGGTCGGGCTAATAGAACTGCACCCAGATATTTTTGCCGCCCAGCCAAGGGTGGACATTATTCAGGAAAATGTGGAGTGGCAGCGTAAGTATCGTTATGTAAGCATGGCGCACACAAAAACCCGGGCGGAGGTGCGCGGTGGCGGTCGTAAACCATGGCCACAAAAGGGAGGAGGTCGTTCCCGACATGGTTCCCTACGATCTCCCATGCTCAAGGGCGGTGGAGTGGTTCACGGCCCCAGGTCACCCACAACCCACTTCTACATGCTGCCATTCTATAAAAGGGTACTGGGACTGACATCCACACTTAGTGTCAAGCTGGCTCAAGACGATCTGCACATCATCGAGAACGTGGACATACCCACTGGAGACGCAGAGTTCCTCAAGGATTTGATTGCTGAACGAAACTGGGGACCATCTGTCCTAATTGTGGACGAGTGAGTATTGCTAGATGGCATCTTAACATCTCTATTTTATATAGAGTTTTATTTATTTTATTTATTTATTTTCGCATTTTCAGAGACCACATGTTTCCTGCCAATATCTGTCAGGCCAGCGATGATCTGGGTTATGTCAACCTGATGCCATCATTTGGTCTGAATGTATATTCCATGCTTAAACACGACACACTGGTGCTAACAGTGGCTGCAGTGAAACATCTGGAGCAGCGGTTGCTTTACCAACTCCATCGCAATGATGCCGCCAGTAAGGGTGGAAAGTTCAAGCTGGATCAAGTCTAGACGTTAAGAGTGCTAAATCCTTTTGTTTTTCTGTAATCTTTATAAATGCCAGATAATGCATTGTAAAAAAGATAAAATTTTGGAATTCATCGAAGACTATTTATTTCTAATTTAAGCTGAAAGGCCTAAATGGATTAATTTAGGTTTAATAAATACTGAAGGGAATTTAAATATTTCAGTTTCTTTATTTTTCATAAAGAGGCAATATAAAAGTTTTTTTTTAATGTGTAACAAATCAACAGCTTGAACCGTATCAAAAACAACTTTCCAATTTCAAATGCTTTATTTTATTGAATATAGGCATCAACAAAAATATTTTTTTCCTTGTCTAAATTCTTTGCCACGGTGACCAAAGGATCCTTATCCTTATCAGATACCAGAATCTCACAAGTCCCCTTTAGACACTCCGCCAATTTAGGTGAGAACTGAGTAAGGAAACCCCTCTCAGAATTACTATGATTGCAGAGCAGCACGGTAGTGTTATTATGGGTAAACTCAAGTAGTTCGTGATGCGACATTTCGCCGGTGATAATGAGATCCGCACGGATTCCCTTTAGCAGTGATCCTCCCGAACCGGCACAAATGCCCACAGATTTGATCAGTGTGTTGGGCTGGTGGTTCACAGCTGAAGCAATTTGCACACTGTTTTTGATGTGTTTTTGCAAAGATTCCACTATCTGGGAGAGCTCCAATTCGGTTTCTATAAATCTGCCGGATCCTGTGCCCGGTGGAGCTCCCAACTCCGGTTCAAGAGGACGGATACTGATTATCCTATTCACAGCCTCTGATAGCCAATCATTCACGCCACCATTCGCCTTATCCCAGGCCGTATGGGGTGAATACAAAGCTATATCATTGGCCAAACAGGCGGCCACAACTCGTTCCTTCCAATGAGACTGAGTAATTCTAGTCAGCGGCTTAAAAATCGGCGGATGGTAACTGATTATTAGCTGCACATCCTTCTCCAAAGCCTCGTTTATCACAGGTTCGGTTAAATCATTAGTTAATAGTATTTTCGTGATTTGTTTTTCCCGGTGCGGTTCAATTAGGAGTCCCACGTTGTCCCACTTCTCAGCCCACGAAATTGGCGCAAAGTTTTCCAGCTCCTTGACCACAGTCGCCAGTTTTTGACCACTATAAGAGCTCATCCTTCTTAGCATGCCTTTCCGTCAACTTATTCAAATACTCAAAATATAATAAAAATATTTTAAGAATCGTGCGAAAATTACTTTTGCTAATCTTGGTGATGCCAACTTTTTTCCATTCGCTATTACGTTGTTGAGGTTACAGCTATGTCGTTACGTTGTTTGATTTGGCGCAGTTTTTAAAACGGGAAACAAAAAAATTAATTTGTATATTTCTTGTAATTTGATTTTATATCCTTTACATAACTAATAAATTACATTTAGTTTTTTTATTTTTCTTTATTTTTTTATTAAAACTATAACATGTAACATTACATTATTGCTGAAACCAAACTATTGCCTAAATTTTATTATTAGTCACTTAAATTATAGTTACGATAGTTAATTATAGTTAGTTCAATAAATTATTTTGAAATTAACGTTTTTTTCTTTTAATTTACCCAATAAAGCAAAAATAAAATTATTTAATATAAAGCAATGGGTTACGAAATTTGATGTAAAAAATATAAAAATATAAAATTATTTAATGTCACTTAAGCTTATTATTTGCGATTAGCCTAAAAACCCAAAGGTAACAAATAAATAACCCTTAATATGTAAACATCAATCGGAGTGTTAGCCTAGGTATTTATGTATATAATATTAAATAATTAAATTAAAGTCAAAGCCTGAAAGAATAGCTGCAAAGGCCGTTAAACTAAAAGTATTGTAATTCAAATTATTTTTAGAATTATTAGAATATTTTGCTAGATTTTTGATAACTTTTTAAAAATATAAATTGCAAAAAACCCTATTATTTTTCAAGAATTTCAGATAATTATAATGATTATACACTAATAAGCAGTGCTTTTCACTTTTTACTTTTCATGAACTGTAAAAATTCCAAAATAAGGGTTACGATTGGAGAATTCATGAAGCAAAATTTCCAAAGAAATTAAATGAACGCCGCTTTGGTTTTTTAGTACAAGAAATACCCCTCAAAAGGAGATGACAAACATTGGAAATCCCTTCAATTTTATAGTCATGATTTCGCTTAGCTAAAGTTTCTTGTTTAATGTATTCTTCTTTGAATAATATTATCAGTGAATGGTTGTAATAACCTTATTATTTCCGAAGCAATGCAGTATAGATTGATTAAATGTTTAAAAAACCCAAGAATTTCCCAAGAAATTCAGACGATTTTGTGATGGAATGTGAAGAACCGAAAAGGCGTGAAGACCAGGTAGATTTCTCTCAAATACTTCCGATTTCAGATTTCAGAGAGTATCCTGCGCAGCTGACTCAAAATCATTTTCGCTCCGTCACCTAAGCGGGTGTTTTTCCCAATGTTTGTCGCCCCGACGTTTCATACGCGTTTTGCACACTGAGCTCTTAACATCACATCTCACTACGTATTGTAGAACTCACCGATCGGCAAGTAAAAAGTATAAATATATATCGCCGCTGCTGTTGTTGTTTTTGTAACTGCTCGCTTCTTTTGTTGTTGCTGGGCGATTTGAACTTGGCGCTCCGTAGGCGATCTGGCAACCATGTCGGCTCTCACTAATACACGAACATTTTGAAGGGGGCACACCCACACAGCTCCAAAAAACCCAAAACGGCATACTCTCGCATTGCCTCTTGCTCTCACATTTTGTTTTGATACCACATACATTTATAAGCGCAATGTAGATTGGCCTAGCTCGCTCCCCGATGTCAATTCGTATCGAAACTTGAAAGAAAGCAGACGTGTGCACGGGTACTATGCGAATTGCAGATTACAAATTAATTTGAGCTAAATACAAAATAAAAACGCGTGCTAAGACAAACTTTGCAAGACAATTAACCAACAAGGTAGTGAAAAAAAACATAGCAACTAGTGTTTAAATTTCAAACAAAGAAAAAGGAATTGAAAAAAGGAAGCTGAAAAGGGAGATAAAAATCTCCATCTGTGTATCTGTGCATGTTTGTGTCTGTGTGTGCGGGTGAAACGAACGTGTAAGGGCGAATAAGACGTTAATGAATCTAAAAATGAAAAATACCTAACCAGATTAAAACGTTACTTTTTTATGTTTCTGTGGCTACACTTTTATATAAAAATTATAAATTGCTTTAATCTACAAAAAATTATTGCGTTTTCACTTGTTCGTTAAAGTATATATGTTTGTTTCACTCGCACTTATTTGTAAGCGCTTACTGTTCGTGCTTATGTGTGAGTGAGAGACAGGGAAAGAGAAAGAGAGAGAGCGCTTAAGACTAAGCTCAAAAGCAAAGTTCAAAACGATAAATATATATATATATATATGTATATAACATATATATATTTACAGCCCAACTGAGAGAGTCCGGAAAAGCACGAAAATGCCGAGCCCAACAAAAGCAGCGGAGGCAGCAACAAAGGCAACAGCAACAAGTGACTGCAGCTGCAGCGCTGCCAGTGTTGAGCAGCGTGCCCCCCCAAACACAGCTAACCCCTCATCCTCACAACCCACTAGCGGTAAATTTGGCGGTAAAACACAAGATCAAACGGCCGCCATTAACAAGCAAAAGGAATTTGCTGTGCCAAACGAGACGAGCGATTCGGGCTTCATTTCCGGGCCGCAATCCTCGCAGATCTTCAGCGAGGAGATAACCTCCGAATCCGAGGAACAGCAGGATAAGGATCAAAAACAAAACCGGGAGGACACAAAAAAAATACAACCCGTTGTTCTCGATTCCGGCATTATAGACGAAGAGGAGGACCAAGATCAGGAACAGGACAAGGAGGAGGAACACCACCAGGACACCACCGCCGATTCAATGCGACTCAAACACAGCACGGACACAGGCATCCCACAATGGACCGTCGAAAGTCACTTGGTCAGTCGCGGCGAGCAGCTCAACAATCTCGGCCAAAGCAGCAGCCAAATCTCGGGCAGCAAGGTCCAATCCTCCACAGCAAGCACCACAAATCCGAATCCCTCAGGAACTGGAGCAACCTCATCTGCTCCTCCTAGCAGCATCAACATCATGAATGCCTGGGAGCAGTTCTATCAGCAAAATGACGACGGTGACACGTAAGTAAACACTATACGAAATCGGGTTTTAATCCGAGTAGACGAATCAAGTTCAAAACTATACCTTCAAATGGCTTCAATTATTTCAATAGTATATAAGATCAATTTATATATTTTATTTATATACGTTTTTTTTCTTGATTTATAGTATTATATGCAGTAATAATAAAAAAATAAAAATATTTAGTGAAAAATATTTCTGATATTCCCTCAACAAAATTTTGACCCATAGATAATTTTAAATCGAGATTTCCTTGGACTTAGGAGCTTATCACAATTTGTAATTTTTTTTTGTGTTAAACTTTTCCATGCTAAGATCCTTCAGAGTTCACATATTCTTTCACTTTTTTTATTATAATTTCCTAGTTTTATTATAAAATCAAAATAAATTTTGTAATTTTGAATAATATTGAAGGTCTATATTTAGGCAGTCATAAAAACAAATCATTTTTGAATAACCCACATTATGCAAATAATCATTGAACAAGTATTGCTACTTAATTAGTACCAGATAATATTCATATATTTTATTAATATTTTCGGAAACGTTAAGATCTACGATAAAGTGGTAATTTTATTTAAGACAAATTCACGAGTCTTACAGTCGACAAACTAATCATACATACATTTGAAGAATATGTTCAATGGCTACTGTTTATTGTCCTAAATGACTTTTAAACTTACTGCTCATGCGGTTATAGATTTATAGCTTAATCTTTGAATCATTGCTAAGTTTCTTTGAACTTGTACGTGATGTATTTCCGATGAGAATTTCAAAATTTCCCAAAATAACAAAGACATCCCAGCATTTGCACTGACCACCGAGCGAGCTAAGGGGAGAGTTTTGTGAATCACTCAAAGACCATTGTCTGAGGCGAGAAACGCGACTGACACATGTGTTTTAGTCAGGCTTTGGGGTTTTCCTGGTATGTGGGCAGGTACGGGAACAGGTTTTTCGGGTCACCTCTTCTTTCTTCACCTTACTATACCTTAACTTAACTTACTTGGGTTTTTACGCCGCCACATGTAAGACAACAAGTGTACAGGAAGGGAAAAAAGTGCGGGTACCGAGAGGCAGGTAAATAAACCCACAAATTCATGTCGTATCTTTTCCTCTTTGTATTTTTCAGACCTCTGCACCTGGCCTGTATTTCGGGATCCGTGGACGTTGTAGCCGCGTTAATTCGCATGGCACCGCATCCGTGCCTGCTCAACATCCAGAACGATGTGGCCCAAACTCCCCTTCATCTGGCCGCTCTGACAGCCCAGCCGAATATCATGAGGATACTGCTGCTGGCTGGTGCTGAGGTAATATTTTGCGAATACTAAAATGATAAGCTTTAAAAATCTTGGCCTCATCACAATCTTTATTTGGGAGTTACTATTTTCTTTAAATAAATACATATTTTCATTTAACTTCACATATAATCTCTATCAGCTATTAAAATCCAATCATTATTAAATTCCCTCATATTACTCATTTGAATAGCCCACGGTACGCGATCGTCATGGAAATACAGCCCTGCATCTTTCCTGTATCGCCGGGGAAAAGCAGTGCGTCCGTGCCTTGACAGAAAAGTTCGGAGCCACGGAAATCCACGAGGCCCACCGACAATACGGACATCGTTCCAACGACAAGGCGGTCAGCTCCCTGAGCTACGCTCGTCTACCCGCCGATCTGGAGATTCGCAACTATGATGGTAAGTAAAGTCATATATTATCTGACCTAAGTGTATACCTTTTATTTTTATTACTTCGAATACTTTACCATAGTGAAATTTTCCGCAGACTACACTACATAGTCTTTCCAAAACTGTAGGAATTTTTTGGTTCTAGTATTATTTTTGGCCCAGCATTTTCTGGCATTTATCATGAAAATTATGAATCTGTGCCAAAAGTGTACAAATTATATAGCTCTATATATATTTGATGTCCCGCCAACGGCTAGCCACAATGCGAGACATTGTCGTCTACCATATAGAATGTACATATATACGTTATAGACGTACATATGTACATTTTGTTATGGGCTATATAGACGCCTTCGAGCAGATGCCAAAAATACATTGGCCTCCCCGACACATTTCGCTTGAAATTTTCGTTCGTCAAATGGTAAAAGCAACAACCCCACTACACATGCCCATTCCACATTTGCGTTATTGATTAACCAAAATAAACGGAAAAGGCTCAGAGCATTTGCACAGTTTCAGACGTCAGCAAAGTATAATAAAAACAATTTTATACAAGGATGGGTAAATATTTATTTGTTTGTAGGATGGAGAATCAGACATACATTTACAAAAGGTTTTTGTCGAAATGGAAATTAATTAATTTGCTTTGTTTTACTCTCTCGTCTTAATTTCGAATGCATTGCATCGAGGAAATCACTTTAAATTAAATTTATTTTCCACGCGTAAAGACAGGCGTGTTCCATCATTAGCATTTGTTTCCTTATTTGATTTTGCTCTGTATTCGCGGAGCAGAAATCGAAATATCGATTCGAAAGCCGGGATGAGGGGTTGCCACCCACACACTTTATATAATATGTGGGAGTACTCGAGAAGGGTTCTAAATTTGAATTTTTATTAATAATCCATACATTGTAGCACATTGGATGCTTGCCAAAATTTCTGTTGCACAACGATTTGTGGTAGTAAATTACAAGTTGAATCTTATTTTCAATATATTTTAGTTTGAAAAATAACAAAAATGTAAAATTTTAATTTTAAACACAAAACATACTTATTTTATTGAAAAAAGTAAAAGTTTTCCTTAAATTATTTTTCCATAAAGGTTAATAAACTTGTCAGCAAGTGTTGCAAAATCAAAGATATTTGTTTTTAACCTTTCGTTTGTTTAATCGATTCCTATTGGCCTTTTTGGCTCTCTGGTTTTTTTGGTACGCATAACCTTGCCAAAAATAAAATCCGAATTCGTGAGTGGCAAACATTTGGTGAACAAACATTTTTTTACCCGTCGGCCAGCTTTAAGCAGCACCAACCGGTTTGAGCTCCACAAAACAGCTGCTCCGCATATAGAGGATATATAGATGCTATATATAACCTGCTCGTACAAGACACATAATATATTTCGGCTAGCCAAAAGCAAAAGCGCAGACATTTCCGACAAAAACTATTAAAAACCAACAAAGCAAAAAGAAACGAGACGGGCAGACGCTTTTGAGCATTTCGCCTATTTGAAATCTCTGGGTTTTCCCACTGCCACAGCATTAAATTCGAAAGCAATTTAAAATATTCCGGGCGGGACTTCGGGGGCAGTTCTGTGTATACGAGGCAGATTACTAAATAAACACAGAGGCCCTCAGAATATATGGTTTAAAAGCGATCTACTCCAGTAATTGACGTCAGCATCTTTCTCTCTCTCGGGGGGCATAAACACACCCCCAGAACTAAAAAGATTGTTCAATTTTTCAATCACCATTCAAATTTGAGCATTGATTTGTGCAAGAATTTCCTGAATACTTAGTCAGTAATTTTAGTGCTATTCCAATATTCCTATATTTAAAGCCTTTAGACATTCCCTTCTAAATACAAATGAAGTGCTACTGAAAATGTATTTCAGCGTGTGCGACAAAAATAGGCCACATTTTCCTTTTTGGCCAAATGCCAAGCAAGAGCAGACTTTAAAAGAATACAGTTAAAGAAAAACAAATAAAACCTATAGAACAATGATAACATTAAGCCGATTAAAGGCACAGACAGAAACGGAAATTGGGAAAGGTTCGTTATCAAGAAACAGAGACCACCACCTCCAAAAATAAAATATTTCTGTATTTTCTGGAAATCCCCACAATAGTAATTATGGCCAAATGCTTAGGGGCCAACCAAACGCCCATAACTTGGCCGTAATCCATTTTTGGGCTCATTACTGCGCCTGGCACGCAACTGGGAAATGGACTCCGATTATATAAATAAACGCACGCAAGGCTCTCGAGGACAGGCCCTATAAATAGCATAGGACTTCTTTCAGTAGTTCGCTTGACAACTTTGTTTGCGTTGCTCTTTGGAAAACCAAGAATGCCAGAAATTCCCATTATTGATAATAAATGCCTGAAATGGATTGATTGTGATTCGGTTATCAGTAAAAATAAAATATTGCTGTACAGGAGCTGTGACGTTTTGAATCTATCAAGCCGGGATTAATGGATTTCTAGGAAAGCAAACAGAGTATGTTGCATTTATTCCAATAAATAATATGGTAAATTCCCTTGGGTACGGGGAAGACAGAAAACCTTCTGGTCTTATCGGTCTTTTTTGTGAGCAATAAACACATGCCGGTTAAACCAAAACCAGGGAAATTCAGAACTACACATTTGTCCAGCATGTGTGGGGTTTAGTGTTAATACATATCTTTATTTAAACGAAGAACCCATGAAATCTGAGGCCTGGCAACTGAAATCACAATTAAGAGCAGTCACTCCCGTACTTCCCCGGCTGATAAGCTGGCACAAAAAAAGCAAATGAGATATGTCCAGCCTTGTTCGATCGTCAGCAGACATTGGTAACTGGGAACCGAGCGTTATCATTGAGGAAAACCCCATAGGTGGTCGTTTACCGTGCGATTATACGATACTCTCTACATTCAACGAATTGCGCTCTCCAACGTCCTCGTCCCCCTTCGCATTAAAAAAGATAACTGAGTATTATCAGTGTGCAGGTTTTACCACTCAGATATTACGCTTTTTACTAGGGATCTTAACCATATGGGCTTTAAACGTCTCGTGTTCTGGAAAAAAAACTCGGAAACCGTAGAAACCCGCTTTAAAATCATGAGTTGGCGGAAATTCAAATTGCCACATAAAAAACGGCTATATGATGAATGGGAAAGAAATAAGTGCACAATTACCGTCACCGCAACTCTAAAACCAAATATCTTGAACTTTCGACTGCATCTGGTACTAAAATATGGAAACCTAGCAAATTGGTCAAGTTAAATCAGCCTTACAGCACAAAAAAACCCGTTTTTGGTATTAATTGAGTGTTCATGATTTATTGACATCTCAGATCTACGACATTCTGGAATCTGTCGACTATCAATGAGCTTTACATCGATGCATATAGTACCCATAAACAATAACAAATTAGTCATGAACGATTGGCAGAGAGACACAAGGTTAAATCTGAACTCTCCCGTTTTTGCAGCTGTCTCGAACGAGCCGAGTGCTTGGACTATGATATACCCACTGAAAAGATCGCATTTCTCATTCTCCTCAAATCGCTGTCTCATTTCCTTATTAAAGATTTGAAATCAACTTAATCCGCTTAGCTTTTGGGTGAATGTAAAAAGGTTTATTCAATTTGTCGAATAGCAGATAAGGCTAGGGTTATTTCTAAAACGGAAACATTTCTTTCTAATTTGACTAATTCTTTTCTGAGAGTTTCAAGAATAATATTTGGGTAAATCCAGATTCCAAGTTTGGTGACTATAGTTTTAACTTTTTTAAAAACTCAAAAAGTATTCAGTTGAACGGACTGCGGCCAAGGTTAAATGAGTTTTAAAAACGGAAATGTGTACTTCCCTTTTTTGGTTCCGCTCATTTTATTACTTATCAGCTGTCAACTTTGAATGATCTTAAGTAGTTCTTCTTATTTTAATGATTATGTAGATATAGATATACGAGTTTATTGACTTAAAGGTTCTTTAAATTACCGTGTTCTATTATTCACCAACAGCTTGTAAAGTAGAGACTTCTAGCACATCGAAAGTCATTTAACACTAACTTCCTCTTTTTTATAAGGTAAACAATGCTTAATGAGTAGCGGTGTAAGAATAATACCAGAAACTTACAATGAGCTCATGCTAATTGCAAAAAAATAAAAACAAAGTGAAGGAAGTTAAGTAACATAATGAATAATACCTGACATTGGAGGAAAATCCTAACTGCAACTGAGTTGACAAACAGAAAAACCTAGTGCCGATCTCCTTCTCGCTGCTGACCTCGTTGGGATTTTCCCCAAATTCCGTTTGCCCCTTAATTGCTGCGTCGTGTTTTCTTTTTTACTTATTTCTTTTATTTAATTTCTACTTTTTTAAAACTTTTTGTGCAGTCCCACACGTGGCTGACGATCCCCGGCTGATTTTGGTTGAGTCGGGTGTTATTTGCATTTCGCATTCATAGCTCGAAAGAAAGTCAACAAGGCGAATCCGCTGACATAACGATCGAGCGATATATATAGTTATATGGTGGATTGGGCGGGAGGGTGATCATGGGGGAACTAACTGAGCTGAGCTCAAGTTGCTTTCAAAACACTTTCATTGCCAAGTCAGTCGTCGTCGTCGTCATGGCATGGAAAATCCATGGCTTTAATTGTGCTAAATTGTGCTGTTTGTTTTCGCTTCATTTGGCGGCCGGCTGCAGCCCGCTATCTGGGTTTTTCACTTTACTTTATCTAATTTCCACATTGGGAAAGTTCGAACATAGATATGTATGTACGTACATACGATATAAATTGCCCAACGGCGCCCAGAAGTCTTTGGGGTAAACAACTTTTAATTTGATATTGTCTTTTCTCCCGACTTTTGGCTGTTTATGTATTTATTTTTGGGGTATTTGCCAGCCAGTCGTATTTGGACAGTTGGCATTAATTTCATTGGCCATGTCTTGTGGGTCTTTGTGGGTTTTGGGCCAGGTAATTCCCCTAATGGCCTGGTAACTTCACATGGCACGCGTTTATGTGGAAAACTGGAGACAGCTTTCTGACAATTCCGACTTCAACAAATATTACGAATACTTGCACCCCAACGTAATTGTATAATTATGAATCAATGACCCAAACTGAAGGACAAATAAGATTGCCAACCGGGGAATACAAGAGATAAATATTTGAAACAAAAAAAATAAAAATGTTATATGCAAAAAACCCGTTGTAGAAATACCAAAACTCTGCCCCAACAATAAACACAATTAATTAAAATTAAGCGAAGACAGCGTTGCGTTTAATATTTGCGCTGTCAATAAATTTATGAACTTTGCGACTTCGGGTGACTTGTGGAGTACTCTTAACTGCGCCGTTGGGTTTTTCTCATAAGGTCGTTGTCGATATCGTTGCCTTTTTTGCCGCCTGTGTAAATAGTAACAACTTCGTATCGTACATGTTAATGGATGCGGGTTGTTGTGTTGTTGTTGTATTATAAAGGGGAGGTAGATGGTACGAGGAGCGATCGGATCAAGTGGGCGGTGGTGCCATTTGTGAAAGTGTTTAGGTTGTCAAGTGTCGAGCAAATAGAATTTCCCATAATGCGCAGTTCTAAAAGATTTCATAACGGTCATTAATTGGTAGAACTCGAATCCGATTACAGTAATCCCTGCCAAAGTAAATACTTTTCAGAAATGTTTAGGATTTTTGTAAGCTTGTCGTATTAAATTATAACTTGTAATTTGTTAAACATAACATCTTTAAGAAAAAATAGTTTTTCTTTGTTGAAATGTATTTATATTCCAGTTTCTATTATCTCTACCTCATGCTGTTTATTTTTGTTTATGCTTGTCTTTTTTAAGACGTGACATCAAGTTTAAAATATTCATGGAGTGATAACATTATAATTTTTGAGTTCACAAAAATTGAATTTGACAGTCGTGTTTATAATGCACTAATAAAAATATTGTGCTAAAAATATTTCTGACAATTGAATCAATTAAAATTTTCATTGCTTGTATAATTTAAAACGAAAAGTTCAGTTTTTATCCCTTTTTCGACCGTATAGATCATATTATTGAGCAATCATCGTATTTTATTTCTGGTCTAACTGCTTTCTGGAGACGTGTCTTCGCCTCAGACTTGCTGGCTAAGACGACGGCTTATAATCCGGGGGATCTTGTGACGCAGCCTTCTGTCCGGTGATGGGGGAATTCCCAAAGCAAAACGAAGTTTGAAACAAACTTTTGTGTTTCATATTTCATGTTTTATACTGCCCGGTTCGTCTATTAATATCTAATATCTTTGTGTATACATAGGTCTTTAATCGTATGCTAACGATTGGCACGTTGCTGTGCTGAAAAGGCAACAACAACGAGGATTGTCTTTTACTAGCTCATCGGCTTCTCTTTTAGTTAGTCGAGCTTAAAAATCTCCATGTGATCATCGTTATTTTTATCTTGTGACACAATTGTTGCTTTTGTAAGCTGTCAAGTCCGAGATTAATAAAAAAAAAAAAAAAAAAAATAAAACTGGGCTGTGTAGAGCTGATGACTTTCTTGGGTCGCTTTCTTTTGCAAAAAAAGATTTGGATCCGAATTCCCGTGCATAATTGGGTTTTTAATCCCTGAGATTACCTCGTATTTATTGTTTTTCCAGAGTTCTAAGGTTATCTAACTTGTTAGGACTGATTCAATGGTGGAATTTTTAGTGTATTATCACAGAAAGTTCTCGGATTGAAGATAACAAAAGTTTCCTAGCGGAAATCTTCGTCTGGGCATGTAAATGTGTGCGATTTATGCAAATGTGCCAACCGTTTGTGTGTGAAAGTCAATCAACAGCACGTGTAGCACAGCCGCAAAAAAACGCTAAAAACTAAAGAAAAACCCGGCAAAAGCAGTAACAACAACTACTACGTCAACTAATCATAAAGCCATAAAAGCGAAGGCATGGAATACAAAAACAAACAGAAACTAAACAATTCACCTTTGTTTTCAGTTTTTTTTTTCATTTAGTTTTTTAGGCATACTCTGTATGCGAACCACAACTCGATCTGAAAATCAGAGAATCGATTGAGGAAGAATCTGTAGAAGCAGGCGAGAAAGAAATAAGAAAAAGATAAAACTATGACTCGCTTTTATTATTTAATTTTTTATTTCGCACTATCTTGTTTACTATATGTGTATATATAGTGATTATAAACATTTGTTTTCTATTTTTTTTATAAAAATATACATGCTATAAACGCACGAGAGCAACTGCAACTTACATATTGTCAGAACTCAGTCAATTCGTTTCCAAAATGTCAGTTTAATTATGGAATATTTTTTGTATGTGTTCGTTCGTTCATATGTATATCAGTAAGCTATATGGTCAAACCAATTTGAACTTGAGCAAACTTGTTGCCGAAGCAGAAACCAAAAAGCCAACTTTGTATTTGGTTTGTTAACTTAACTTAACGCCAACTGTTTGATTTTTATTTTATTGTATTTTTTTTTTCACCGCTTTACCTCGTCACTCGCCTGTTTTATTGTGGGAATTTCTTGGGTTTTTCAACGCACACCAATGCTTGTCGATCGGGCACACAGATACTCGAATGCGAAGTCAACGGGTTGTCATATTGTCTTATAAGGCAAAAGCCTCCATTTGGCACCCAGGCCCCATCCCCTGAATACCTCTCTTTCCACATCCAGTTGGTGATTGTCGTAATCAAAGCTTTTTTGTTCGTATTATAAAACGCTACTTGTTTTACAACGGAAAACAGCTTTTTTTCCACAGAGGAAAAGCTTTCGAAGAAGTGATCGAGTTTCATTCATAAATCAAGCTTTTTCGATCCACAATGGTGTGTAAATTATATACAAACCTTTAAACACGTTTAAGCTTTTATTATGATTTATAAATATCTATTGTGCCATTATTGGTCATTAATATGACGACCTTCAATAAAGATTGGCCCAAGATCACCTTGAGGTGAAAAAACTGTGTTCAAATCTGATAAAAATACATTAAGAATCTTTAATATTTTAAAATTATAGGCATAGTAAAAAATAAAAAAATGTAAATTGCTTTAAAAATATATCAGATTACTAATTAAAGGATCCTTTTCTTAAATTCCAGGAGAGCGCTGTGTACATTTAGCTGCCGAGGCGGGACATATCGACATCCTCCGCATTTTGGTATCCCATGGAGCCGATATTAACGCTAGGGTAAGTTGAATATTGAACTCAAATGGTTCGAGTGTTTAATTTATTTTTTAACTATTTTTATAGGAGGGCAAATCGGGCCGAACACCGCTGCACATTGCCATCGAGGGTTGCAATGAAGATCTGGCGAATTTCCTACTTGATGAGTGCGAGAAGCTGAACCTGGAGACCGCCACCTTCGCCGGTTTGACGGCGTACCAGTTTGCGTGCATCATGAACAAATCGCGTATGCAAAACATTCTGGAAAAACGCGGAGCGGAAACCGTAACGCCACCAGACAGTGATTACGACAGTAGCGATATCGAAGATCTAGACGATACTAAGGTGAGCGTCACAGCTTAAGAAAATGTACCAAGAAAAGATATCGTAGAGTATAAGACACAATTTGAAATGGGCCACCACCAGCTTCCAAAATGTTCAAAAAATAAATAAGAAAGAATTTCCAAGCTGAACTGGTATTCAGTTGGAAAAAATTGTTACACTTGAGTAATGAACTATTGTAACACAAATGTATTGTTAACCAAAAAAATTTAATGAAAAAGAAAAGAAAAAAAGCAAACATCATATGAGATCAGCAAGTAAAGAAAATAGACGCACTTAATTGATTAGGGGATCTATGTTTTAGTAGAGCCCATTAAAAACAAATCGAACCAATACATTTATGCTCTTTGTAAACGATGCAAAGACAGAACCACACACATGATTCCGCTTCATCGTTTACAAGAAGCTCTGTGGACAAACCATAGATAAATACCATATTATCTGAACAACAATTTTTAAATTGATTTACTTGTATATTAGTAAGGGAATGCACTGTACCAATTTATATTATTTTAAGCTGTCCAATGTAAAGTTCGATGTTTCTTGCTATTTCTCTACTCTTACTTCTATATATTTTTATGCCTGTGTCTGAATGTTTGTAATTTTTGTATGTGCGTGCTCGTATGCGTGAACAATAAACTAACCTATTATACAAAATGGAATCAGAAATTGTAGTACTAAGGTAGATAAATCTAATTAATGTTTTCATGTTCTGAAGGAAGAAAATGATGTTGCAAAATAAATATTTTAATCAAAAAAATATTAGCAAAAAAATTTGAAATTGAATTCGATGTTCTAATGGATATTAAAGGTTTGTAATTCTGTCTAGATTTCAAAAATGTTCCCCTCATCATTGTTTACTTGTTCTTGTTATGTTGTTTGCTTGTATTATCGCTTGTTGTGGCTTTCGTTTCAGTTGACAGTTTTCCCTAACAATTATTTTTCGACTTAGTTTTAACCCGCTTTATATGTGATCCTCTTGTACTTACAGATGTACGATCGCTTTGGTGATCCGCGCTATTTTGTCAGCTACAACGGTATCAATCCCATGACAGTTGCCTGAATGCCCCATCCAATCTGTACATACGATTTAGACTAATCATACACATACCTACAATTAACACCACCCGAATTTCCAACATGGTTTTATTGCTGTTCCCAAAGGCACACTTTTCCTGCCCCGAAATGTATGCAATATTCCTCGATACGTTCACAAACAAATCCAAGAAGTGGAAACTAATGTACTTACTATCCCAGCAAGTGGACACCCAAAACGAATTAAATTCCTTGTGTTAACGATAGTATTTAGAACAAAATAAAGCATACAAGAATGCAGAATGTCAAGCATTTTATTTATACGCACACAAACTTAACTCTAAGAAATAAAAGTAATCGACAAAATTTATTTATTAATATATCAGTGGGGGTAACATTTAATGATTTATCCATAATTACAAAAAATCGAAACTTGGAACGGGAATAAATAAATTGGCAAAGCAAAATATAATTGTCTAGAATGGAAAAATTCCCCTTCCGCTTTTTAAACATAACTCTCAAATAAGCATTCAAGGCGGTGAATAAAGAGCTTCACCCAATGGCAGTTAAAACAGTTCTAGTGAAGGATTAATCCTTCTAACGGATGCTCTGCCGAAACACGCTCTGCTTGGCTTTGCTATTCGAAACCGCTTTTTTCGACGCCAAGGGATCTGGAGCAAAGCAGTTCCATAGGCGCAGAGTTTCGTCAGCTCCAGCGCTAATAACGGTGCTACCATCCGGTGACATGGCCATCTGCAGGACACGCGACGTGTGCCCAGTCAAATCGGCTTGCTTCACCATAGTTGGATACTTCCAAATTGTCAGTTGATTGTTGGCAAATCCATGGGCAGAAATCAGCTCCTTGTAATGACGGGAAAACAGCAGCGAACAAACTTGTGATTTGGAGTCTACAGATTTCATGAGAGTGCCATTGTTAACATTCCAAAATTTGATGCAACGATCGGCGGTGCCGCCTCCAGAGGCTAAAGTACTTGGTTGCCAGGGACACCAAGCCAATGCTCGCACTGCAGCTTGATGATCGTTGAATTTATGTAAGGGCTCGCTGGCAGTTCCCACACCACTGCTGGCCGCAGACCACACATTTACCAGATTGTCATTGCCTCCGCTGGCCAGATACTTGAAATCCGTTGACCATTTTAAACCACAAACCTCTTGAGTGTGTCCAGCCAGGGCGGACAACTTGTGATCCCGTGAACGCACATCATGATGAACAATGGTACCATCCCGACTGCCTGAGGAAACCAGAAACGAGTTCCAGGCCAAGGACCCCACTCGGGCACTATGTCCATCCATTACTCGCAGGCGCTTCACCTTGGAGCAGTCCCACAGTTCCACGGCACCAGTGCTGTTACCAATGGCTAGAATCTGACCTTCCTGGATCCACGAAAGAGATCCTGCGTAGTCGCCCTCCTCAAATTCAGTAAGCTGTTCAATATTTCCAGTCTGAGCGTTCCACAAATAAACGCAGCTGCCCAAGGCAACTGC
This sequence comes from Drosophila eugracilis, assembly GCF_018153835.1. Taxonomy (NCBI): domain Eukaryota; kingdom Metazoa; phylum Arthropoda; class Insecta; order Diptera; family Drosophilidae; genus Drosophila; species Drosophila eugracilis. The sequence goes on along the minus strand of NW_024571981.1, from coordinate 1,763,023 downwards.
CACAATGTTGTCGCCACTCCAATCCATAAGATTAAGATCTAAAAAGGACCAAAAATTATTATGACCAGTTTAATGTATTATAGTAATAAAAGCTAGCTGTTGACCTACAGTAATCATTGATGAAATCAGGTGCATCCAGAATTCTTTCTGATGTTGTGGGTATATAACGTGAGCCACTTTTTGTGGATATAGGCGTCTTTACGGAGTATACAACTTTCAAAGGATTGTTGTGGGTTTCCGGAGCAGCAGGGGCCTTATTTTGGTAGCATAAAATCCGCCCACCTTTTGAATCGCCGACCTGGGCCACCTCGGAAATTAGCTTCTGCCGTTCCCCCTTGTGAGCAGAAGCCTGGACATTACTTTCGTTGCTGTTGCTGGTAGTGGCCTTCTCGTTTTCCTCTTCAGACTTGTCGCCAGAATCTTTGTTTACCTAAATATAATAATGGCATGACAGAAATTTGAAACGACAAAAGAATTAAATCTCTGACCTCTATATCGGATATATCGGTCCTCATCGAGCCCAAAATATTTAGTTGTGAGCAAAAACTGGCACCAATATATGGTGAAAAATCCTTACCAGAAAATGCGCCAACTCAAAGTTCGTAGCTGCACGATTCGGGATGAATCGATCTCCGCCCCCAGGCGTCTTGGTAGGCGTTGTTGTGGACTTCTTGGCTTTCCCCTCGTTGCTCTTTCCCGGTGTTTTGGTGGGCGCTTGGACTCCCGAAAAACTGGTGTTATAAGAGACAGACAGCACCGACCGGGTGGTACTTGCACTTCCATTAAGGGACGCCTCCAGCTTCTTCTTCCACCGAGGAGCAGGTCCTCGCGTCTCCCCATCCATGATCAATGCATTTTGCAAATCGCTTACAAAATTGAACTGCGACATGGTTTTACGATTACTTGAGTTGTTACGAACTTTTGTTATTTAATACACAATTGTTTAGTAATTGCACGTGAATTTTTTAACTTCATAGATCACTCAGATCAAATTTTCCTATTTTTTGATGCAATATAAATGGCGGTTCGATTTGGAAATACAATGTGACCGCACATAACTAGCTGTAAATAGTATTTTTCATGGATGGACAATAAAATAAAAAATACTAGAAAAAAATATAACACAAACAAATTTTCGAATACTCAATAAACAAAGTTTTATTTTATTTTGTGCTAATTCAATTTGGCATTTATTGATTATTATATATTTAATAGTTGACATTGTATGCTTAAGATTTTTCTATTGGTTTCCATTATTATTAATGCAATATTCGTATTTCTCTATTATATAATTTTACATTATTATTCGCCTTGAATATTTCCTCGTTGTAGTGTTACCAAAAACTTGAAACTTCCTTCTAATTTTATGCATCCCTGGCGCACAGCTGTCATCAACGCCGCCCTTGTAAAAAAAAAAAAGTGAGTACTACAATTTGAAGCTGATTTTTACGTAAATAATTAGCAAGTGACTTTGTTTAGCAATTCAAAAACGTGATCCAGCGATATTACAAGATGGCCTTTAACTTTACCGCCTTCACGTATATAGTGGCCCTGATTGGCGATGCATTTTTAATATTTTTCGCAATATTTCATGTCATTGCGTTCGATGAGTTGAAAACGGACTATAAAAATCCAATTGATCAGTGCAATAGCCTCAATCCGGTCAGTAAACTTCGTGTTTGCCTTTAAAGCTAGTCATTGTATTTATATTACTATACTTCAGCTGGTTTTACCGGAGTACTTGCTGCACATATTCCTGAATTTGCTCTTCCTGTTCTGTGGTGAATGGTTCTCACTATGCATCAATATACCTCTCATAGCCTATCATATTTGGCGGTAAGTGATTCACTTTACAAAGCAAAAGTGGCCTAAAAATCGTAGAAAGGTCGTTCATATAATACAAAATCTTAACTGTTACAATTTTATTGACTCCCCTTTCAGATACAAAAATCGTCCTGTAATGTCCGGACCTGGACTTTATGATCCGACCACAGTCCTAAAGACCGACACACTATCTCGGAATATGCGTGAGGGTTGGATTAAACTGGCCGTTTACTTGATCAGCTTCTTCTATTACATATACGGGTAATTTTAAATTATTTTACTATGTGGCCGGGTCTTCATTGTCTAACGATTCTCGCTAATTTTAGCATGGTTTATTCGCTCATCTCAACATAGAGGTTTGAGGCAGCTGCCTGGGGATCTCATTGTTGGCGCCAGCGCATCCGCATTGTGTATTAGTTGTCATAACTCGGGTGGAAGCCTCCCTTTTTGGAGAGATTCCGCCTCAACCGCGAACAATACTTCACTTGTAAATTTTAGTGTAAATTCATAAAAACATATTGCAGCTTTTTTTTTATAATTTGTAACCTATTGTCTGCAGTAAGAGATTCTAACGTATTTTTATTATTATTTTTGCATTTCGTTCGGTGCAGTTGGTTTTAAGCATTAAATAAAAGTCGAATCGAAGTAACTAATTTTTTATTTTTTCTATTTAGCTTGAGGGACAGCGGTGTCTTTAACTGAAGAAGATGAATATGGAGAAATCGGCACTTATGATAATAAAGATTATGAATGGGTCTTTAACTTATCAGCAGGGCAAACATAGATTGTCCAAGTTTTTAGAATTGTGTGGCAATGATTAGTAAGCACTTTTCCCTGTAATATACCTAAGTATAGATTTTCTTACTGTGGTATTATAACCCATAATAATGAAGTAAAATACCAAATATTAAAAAAAAATAAAACTTCAATTCATTTGCAGCTTATTGATATTCCGGCTCGTGCTCTTTTTAAATTACCTTAGTTTCCCGAAAAAATTACCCTTACATTAGTTTGTATTTATAACTTTATTTTACAATCGTTCCGTGAGGCCAGAGCTTGGAATAAAGAATATTGTGATTAAATTAAAATGCTGTATACATGGGTAGGTACATGGGGCTTTTAATGAGCAACTGGTGTTCGATTACGACATAAAAACAACGAAAAACAGGAAGAAGAATATGAGAACGCCAAATATCTTGATCATCAGCCAGCGATTCTTGGAGACTGACTGAAAGTATTTCAAAATCTCGCCATGAGCCGCCTCAATATTCAATTCCGCATCCGCCACATTCGTGTCAATGCGCTCCACGATCTCTTCCTGCTCCTTAACCATATGCGCCAGTTGCTGGAATATGCCACCCAGTTCCACGATGGTCGATTCTATATTTTGCATAGTTTCCGCTCTCTGTTGGACGTAGTTATCGGAATCATCATAAATAGCCATCTGTGTCTGGGTTGACAGGAGCGGTGTTGTATCGCTGCTTCCCATGTCTATGCTCACTGCTTGGTTCTCTTCGCTGAGGAGCAGCGATCCCTGCTTGGCTGTCGACGGAGAGACGGTGTGTGCCGCTAATGGACCTGGTCCCTGGCTAAACTGATCACGCCTCGTTTTCTGCTGCTTGAGATTTTCAGTGCGCACCTCCAGAATCTGCTTAAAATCCGTGCTCATGCTGGCTAGCTTGGATTGCAGGGCCAGTACCATGTTGGAGGAATGTGACACCAGGTGTTTGCCATTCGTGTGACGCCGCTGATCTTTAGAGATGTCCTGCAGTCGAGCGATCTGTTGATTCAACGCGTTGAGGTCGCCTTTAATGATGTACGTAAGCTCCTGAATCTCCTGCGGTCTGTCGTCGAATAGACTCTTCTTTTTGGCCACTGGAATGAATATTTAATAACTTAAGTATTATTATTAAAACTTTTAAAATTTTATGTAAATTATTTTGATTGCCAATGTCAATAGTATTACAATATATACTTTATATCTCTAAAATTACTTCGACTTTAACTAAAAAGGTTTTATGGTGAGTCCAGTACTTACACATGGTGAGCTTTTCTAGCTTTGCGTATGTACTAGCTATGTTCTTGCCGATAAACTTGGCCACCATCATGAACTCCGAGTAGCTCTGCACCTGCTTGGCCTTGCGGGGATCTCGGATATTGACTGCCCGAGTGATGTTGCGTGCCTGAAGCGATCGAATTGCATTCGCAAATTCGCCCGTCCGATCGCGTGCAGCCATGACGAAGATTTCTGGTTCTGGTTCCAGTTCCTGGTAATCCTCCTTCGGTTGGTAAAGCTGCGAGGTTGTTGGAATGGAAGTGGGATAACTATAGCTGTTTTGGTTATTATTGTTGATGCCTGGTTGGTTTCCGGTGACCACGGCGGCAGCGGCACTCAGAGTGCGGAGTGCTTGGCCAGAAAAGGCGCGCAGGTTCCACTGACGGGCCGCCTTGCCGTATTTGTCGTCGGAGTAGTCGGCTGTTAAAGATTCGCCCAACAGGTTTGTGTCTCCAATGTGAATGGCCGCCTCGTTAGCAGTCGGTGGTTGAATCTGGGACTGTGCTAATAGTCCCGATCCGCCAGCTGTTCCTGTACCCCCAGATCCTGCGACTGCTCCTCCCTGCTGGTCCTCTTGAATGGTATAAGTACTGCTGCTGTAATCCTGCTGGTCCGTTTGATGAAGGCGTCTTCGGGTTTGCATCTCATTTCAGATAGCAGCTTGTCCCAGGGAGTTGACGTTGTCGTTTTTTCATATGCACACAAATGAACTGATCTCTTGGACTTTCCTAGCTGTTGGCGAAATTTTTCCCTAGTTTTCCTCTTTCACAGCATTGGTTTCCCGTCGATTTCTCCACTCGGAAATTAGTTGGCAGTTTTGTGTGTCCTAAGCAAATAAAAATTTTGTGTTTCTTTGAGCATTTTCCTTGGGTTGCATCGAAAATGTATAGTAATTGTTAAAGATTGCAGAAAACCCACTCACACAGATCCACACACACTCATTTTCCATACACACAAGAACCCTCATCAGATGACAGATGACGATGACGTGTTGATATCTAAGCAACTATCGATAAGCACTTAAGTTGGCGGGAATTTGTTTTTCCGCTAAATATAAAATATACGGTAATTATGAGTAAAAGGCGAATTTACGACCTATAAAAAATCGAATGTTTTCAGAGCTGTAGTTGTTTAACTGTGGTAAAATAATTAACTTAATAAAATAATGAATCTAATTATATTATAGCTTTATAAGTATACAATAATCTTGTCTATTAGGTTACATTACTTACATTTTTACAAGCCAAATGGTTTGCACTATTTATTTCTTTTCAGCTAGAAGCTACGGCAGCACTGACAGGCACATATCGATAACTTACTACGAGCAACGCTAGTTTTTTTCTTTTCAACTTTTAATTCTTCTCTTAATTAAGCCAAATAAGTTAGCCATAGGTTATCAAAGAAAATGACACTGTATCACTTTGGAAATTGTGTAGCCCTGCTGACGCCGTACTACTTCACCTACAAATACTCGGGCCTGTGAGTTTCTTTCTGCCAAGTGTCAAGTCGCCACCAGGTCAATGAAAATATTTATGAAGTGTCCCGGTTTTTTTACAGGTCAGAATATGGGGCCTTCTGGAAGTGCGTTCAGGCGGGCGGCATTTACATATTCACACAGCTCGTTAAGATGCTCGTACTGGCCACATTCTTCTACTCTGATGCTCCCTCTTCCAACAACGAGTTCAATTTTTTCGCGGTGCGTGTGCTTATCTCTATATTTACCATTAGACTTTTATTAAGGTTAAGTGGTGTTTGCTTTCTGCTTTACAGGAGATCTTCCGCTGCAGCGTGGACATCGCCGATCTGCTTGGATTCGCCCTTATTTTAAGTCGCATTCCCGGAAAGGGGCATTCAAAACTTATTACTGCTGGACTTGGCTGTAGGTCACCAATATCTTATTTAATCCCAAATTTAAAAGTCCGAATGCCAAAACATAAATTATGCCTTTTCATTCAGTTGGAATAAGATGCTTTCAAAGTTACCTTTACCTTTTTTTTTATCTTTTAATATCGTAAGCCTATGTTTATAATATCAAAAACTATTTATACAATCCTTTCCTGCAGGGGCCACGGCCGAGGTCATTCTATCTAGAGGCATCATGCTTTGGGTGGGAGCCCGCGGAACGGAGTTCAGCTGGATTTACATTCTCAAGTGTTTGGAGTCAAATGTACTTCTTGTGCAGCACATAAGCACGGCCACTCTTATCTGGCTGTTCACCCGCCACGATTTAAATAAAGCGCTGAAACCGCTGGTTAGTCTGCTGCTGGCGGTAACTGTTTTCAAGGGCGTCTGGCTGGAGGGCATGCTCCATATCCTCACTATTGGACCCTGGCTGACGGTGGCAGTGAAAGCGCTGGTGGCTGCCGTAATTGGATTCTGCACTCTGCATATATATTCTGGTCTAGCCCAGCAAATCGGCATTTAAATAAGAGAGCCAAAAACTTTGTATTCCTTATGTTCTGTAACTTGTTTATTTTGGTGTTGTCATAAAGAGAATGAGATTGTGTAACAAAGACAACAATTACGGTTTAGAGAATTACTCCAAATGTTATTGAATTATAGGAGCTATAACGTAATAGTAACAAAAAAGGTACATGAGTTTCAATGGGAACAAAGAAGTATATTTAATTAATATTAAAGTTGAGGTGATAATAACAATGAAAACCAATATTTGTATTTTTTCAAAAACCAAAATTATAGTTTTTCCAACTATTGAAAATAAGCCTTTTAGCTTCGACATCTTTGCCAATTTCTTAAAGACAGCGAAAAAGTGATGGTTATGAAATAGTTTAAAGTCTTTTTCGAAGACTACAATTTCAGCTTAAGCAGTAGTAACTACGATAACAAATTATTAACAAAAGCGACGTTTGAAAGGAACAATGAAAATAACATGTCATGGGGCACCGTACACCAACATAACAATTCCAAAGTTGTGACAATTGCTAACAGTCTTTATAAGATTTTAAACAATATTTAGAAACTATCTATTAGCTTGACACCCTTTCTTCCTAGAGTAATTTGGTCCATTTCAAGGGAGTTACCCCGCTTTGAGATTTGTATGAAATTATCTCGAACTAGATCTAAAATCAAACACAACGTATATTATTTGTATAAACCATTTGGTTTCGAACTTACATAATAAATTAATAAAGGCTATCGAAACGTTGAAGCGACTTTCAAATGATTTTATAAAATCATGGGCATCGATTCCTGTGATTTTGGAATTTTTACGCCAAATGTTTAGTAGATTCATCATCACATTGTGAACACCTGAAATAAAATTAAATATATTTAGATTTCATTTATTTTTTCAAAAATTGTATCTTACCGAAATTAATATTCTCATAGTGTAAAGTGTGTTGAAAGAAATTGTTATTGCCTTCTGGATTTTTAACCACGTGGGGTAATGAAGATGAAAAGACGTTCTTTATTTCATGGGATTCGACCTGATGAATATGTGACTCTTCATAACTTAATTTTTTTACGTAAAAAATATCCTTTAAAAGGGTCTTCGAAAAATCGCTGCCAAATATATTTCTCAAGATGTTTTCGGTCTCTTGATGCATTTCTTCTTTATTTGACCTAAAGCTTCGATAATTTTCAATAGATGAAAATATTGCACTGAAAATAAAACTTTAAATATTAAAATACTTAACAATAAAATGTATCTTTCTTACGTTTTATTCAGTTTGCTTAAAAGTTCATTAGGAAATTTCCGTATTTCTGATGGTTTTTGTATTATTACAGTTCTAGACATATAATCATCCATATATTTGCGTCTATGCTTTTGGAGTTGTTCTCGAGTGTATTTAATATGGTTATCTACCAAGAGTTTTCTTTTGCGAGAATTCTTCGGTTTGCTGAATATTATTTCTTCAAAAGGCTTTGAAAATTGCGACATCGAATGTTTACATTCTAATTTATCTCCAGCTGAATCAATGTTGTCAGGAATAATTTGGACCATTATTGCATTGTCAACTTTGAAAATTTCCAATTCATCCAATCTCGGCATTTTTTCTGGTAAAATGCCGGTTGCATCCTGGGTGGTTAAGCGCTTTTTTACTAAAGATAAAAAAATTAGTTCAATAAACTTGTATTAAAAATTGTTATTCATTACAGTCAGATTTTTTTCCGTTTTTGGGGTAAAGTTCTTGAAAAATGGTTAAATCTAACTCATCGTTATCACCAAAACCATCAGATGACATTATAATGTTTTGGTCTTCGTTATCTTGTATTTCTTCAGTTATGGTAAAGGCATGATATGACATTGATTCCTTACATCTTCGTGGTAGTTCTATAGACTATTAAAATACAATTTTAGAAGATGAAAAAGATTAACGGGACCTTTTGGGGACTTACCTGGTTTAAATCCTCGACCATCTGTTCTGTGCATTCTGACTTCCACATTTGACATTCAGATAGTACGTTTTCGTAGTACTTCTGAGAGAATTCACTTAAAAATTCAGACTCCTGAAATCTGGGGCGTTTTGAGATTGTGATATTTGCTTTCTTAGTGATCACACGCTTCCGTTTATGTTGATTTGTAATATCCGATTTTTTGTCCAAAACAGATATTGTGGTTGTAAGAACAAAGTCCACATTCTTACTTTTCATTTGATCCAGCAAAAGTTTCGTATCTCCTAAACGGATGTGTGAATATATGTGTGTGCATTAACGATTTACTATGACTAGTCTTACCTAAAAGAATATCCACCTGACATCTATAAATATTAGTAGCGCCGTATGCCAGATGTGAAATATGTTTAAAATTTACATTTCTATTGTTCCTTGTATTCGTATGACGTATTCTCAACGTGTTTTCGTCTATTAAGTCAGTGATTTTCTTGCTAAAACGTTCATCAATTTGTTATGGAATTTGAATAAATATATATCTATATAGGTTTTACATCAAACATAGCTTAATTACCAGCAATCCACTATATTCACGGCTTCGATCTCATTCCGATCGAATGGGGCCCGGGATTTGCGACCTCCTATCTTCCAGCAGGAATCTAAACTATTCCCCTCACACAAATCAAGTTTCATCTTTAATATCGTTTTCTAAAGTGTACGATAAATCTAGCTACATCGTTTGGGCAGTTAAAAATTTATTGCAGACATTAGTGTAATACAACGGTTTTTACTAGCACCTCTAAGGCACTAGAGGTGAAAAATCTATCAAAATATGGTATCGGGTTTAAAGAAGTTATTTTAGATTTATTAATAACAAATTCAATTTTTTTCATAACTTTATGTGTATCTTATTTATTTATTTCTTAAATGGAATTAAAAAACTTTTTTATTGCAATTGGTATAATAAAGTGCGCAATATCTTTTTAGCGATACTAGAAACATCGTATATTCAAAATGACCGATATTTTTAGCTGTGTTTCATGATATTTTTTGGCGTTCAGACAACGGTCGCACTGCAGGAACAACAACACAAAAAATACAAGAAAGAAAACATTTAAACGATTTTGAAGGAAAACTGATATATAAACACAACGACAACTGCCAAAGAATCCGCAGGCCTTTTCCTGGGTTCCTTACAAAAAGACAAAACTATAGCTATGGTAAGAAATTAACAAAATCGAAAATCAATTATCAAAATGAAAACATGACTAATAGAGGTGGGCGTGTTTATGTTTGTGTTTTTCGATCGGCGATTGCTGTCCCCAGATATCTTTGGTAATTTCCGTACATTAATCAATTAAATATGTTTCTTACAGGGTGATAACAAAATTTGCGACATTAGCAACGAAGTTCTGGAGGAATTGAAGAAGTTTCGCTTTAGTAAGAGCAAAAATAATGCGGCTTTGATATGTAAGCATTAATTGCCATGGTGACGGAAGTTCTATAACTCTGGAGTTCTTTTTCAGTAAAAGTCGACCGGGAAAAGCAATCGGTGGTACTCGATGAATTCATTGACGATATTTCAGTAGATGAACTTCAAGACACATTGCCAGGACATCAGCCCCGATATGTAATCTATACGTATAAAATGGTTCACGACGATCAGCGCATTTCCTACCCCATGTGTTTTATTTTTTACACCCCAAGGGATAGTCAGGTAATCAAACACAAGATCCCAATAATATTTATTATTATATGGCTTTGCAATTTTGATTGACTTTTAAAAGATATGATAAAAAGTACACGTTCTTAATTTAATTAATCATTTCTCTATTTCAGATCGAACTACAGATGATGTATGCCTGCACTAAGAGTGCTCTTCAACGGGAAGTGGATCTCACACGTGTCTATGAAATTCGCGAACTGGACGAATTAACCGAGGAGTGGCTGAAAGCAAAACTCAAGTAAAGAGGATTCTATCTCAGGAATCAGTCATTCCGGGCCGTTGTCAAAAGCAATATTTTATGATAGTTCTTCGATTGATTTTTGAGCATTTTATACACATATTTAAACTGGATCAAGCCGATACCAACGATGCATACCAATACCAAACAAACCAATATTGAGATACAATTTTTACATACAGAAAACACAAATCAAGCTAGGTGTATACAAAGTAATGAAAATTTTATATGGACGATCGCATTCGACAAGAATGCGTGAAGAGTTCTTAGTGTTTTAGTTTTTGCATTTAAGTAATAATTTTTATAGAAGCTGTGCTTGCCAAATTTCTATATGTATTTATTGTAAAGATATAAAAGCAGACATGACAAGATATTTCCATTTTATATAGACAAACTAAATAAAAGTGTTCAATATTAAAAAACAAATACTGAATATGGATAGATAATTAAACACCAATACCCAACCTCGATAGATATGGCTTTTAAAAATTATATTATTGTAATACTTCAGTAATGTAATCTCTGAGCCGCCGTATGGTGTAGCATTGTGTAACGCCCTTCGCTGGGCGTGGGCGGTGGAGGCGGCGGTGGAGCCAACATATGAGCCATAGCAGCCATTCCCATTTGGGTGGCAGGATTCGGTGGTCCCAGATGATGCAATGCATCGTGATGATAGTGATGCGACATAGGTGGTGCAGGTGGAAGCGGGAGATTTAGCAGATTATTGTTAACAGCATGTGTTCGAAAATGAAGACTTAGATTGTCCGCCGTATCAAAAGCCTTGTCGCAATCCGGGCACTTGAAGTGGGAGTGATCCAGGGAATCTAGCCCCACAGGATCCGTGTCTATGGGTTCGTCATCATCATCGTCTACTATGTCATGATTTGTACTAGATTCGAGGGGATGGAGTTTTATCTTATGAGATCTCATATCTCTTCGCCTACTGAAGGCCTTGCCGCAGACATCGCAATGATGGTTTTTAATGCCCGTATGAGTTATCATGTGTTTTGATAGATCACCGGCTGTATAGAAACCTTTTTGACAGAGGGAGCATATCTGATCCCGCACTCCTAAATGAATTTTTTGATGCGCCTGGAAATTACCCAATGCCGAGAATTGTTTGGAGCAGATTTCACATTGAAATGGCTTGTCGCCCGTATGAGTCCTTTCATGCACTTTGAGGTTGTACTTCTGTGCGAATCTTTGTATGCAGAAGCTGCATTGATAGGGTTTCTCTCCTGTGTGTGTTCTTATGTGTTGAGTTAGTTGAGCAATACACTTGAAGCTTTTGTGACATTCGTAGCACGTGTGGGGCATCTTTGGCACTGGTTTGGGCCCTCTTTTCTTGTGCTCCTCTGGTGGCTTTCTTTGATATCGGGATCGCCTCTTGCTCACTTTGCTTTCCGCCGGCTCCTCCTCGTCGCTATAGCGTTGTAGATGCGAAGGTTTCTCAACAATGTCCGTGTTAGTGGCTGCATCCTGACGCCAAGACTCTAGAATGCCCAGATATTGCCGCAGCCGAAGATCGCTATTTTCACATTCCTGTTTGAAGTGGAAGGCAACTCCCAGACGGTAAATGCAGTTGTTGCAGATTACCGAAGGCAAGCCATCGGTTTTGAAAACCTTAAAAATTTAAATGAATTGGATATGTGACATTTTTTCATTTATGGTTTATTTTTTATAATACCTACTCTTATTTTGGCACATTGCATCAACATAACCGAGGGGATCATGGCAAAGTCTGTGCTATAAATTGAAGTCACAGGATGTAGCTCCTCTAGGCAAACCCTACATATTTTGTGTATATTATAATCCATCTTTACTTTAACAATTTTATGGAAATCAACAAACAAATATTAAGTTTTTTTAACAGCTGATTGCGACCAGGGCTGCACAAGCAAAGCTAAGGTTCAAGGTATAATTACTCTGTCTTCAAAATATAATGGAACTTACTATTTATTATATATTGACTTTTTTAGAGAATTTCGGAGGTTTTTACAAATATGAAGTAAACAATTACCTCGAATATGGCCTGTACAACAACAATAAAATTTCTATTAAAAAAAATAAAAACCCGCATTTATTAATTCAAATAAATGAAGCAAATGTTTAAATGAATATTTGGGTTTTTATTTCATATTTTGCTAATTACTTTAATTTATAAAAACCCATTTAGAAACTTAATCCAGGGCTGCACAAGAAAAGACATACTGCCAGACCTGGCTAAAAGGTGTGACCGTCTCCGGTTTTTGCGCTGACGTGACGTGACAGTTGATTTGTTTGATTAAAATAAATAAGGGAAAAATCGCAGATAAATTGATTAGCGGCGAAATCAATCTGTCCGGAACCGGTACCAAGAAAAGAAAAAACAGTTCTCAAAAGGGAAGAGTTCCGGCAGATCGCTGTAGCAGAAGAGGGAAAGAGAAGGATAGAGTGAGAGAGAGCTGCACGGGTGAAATTTCGTGGTTTCGGGAGCCCCTGAGGCCCCCATAAGATATCCATTCCCCACTGACAAAATGCTGTGTATACAAAATTAGCTATTATCGAAAGCAGGCAGCGCATGTGCCGGCATCAGAAAATTACTATTTAATATTTAAGCTTTTGTAAACAAATTCTGGAGAAGAGACCAAGGTCAAACAAGCTGTCGAATACGAATACCTGGTGAATAGGTTTCGTTTCGTTTCGCTCCGTAGTGCCAGTAATCCCGAGCAGTTTGCAATGGACACAACAAGCCAGCTGTTGCCCAATGGCCATCTGTCCAGGAATGGTAAAACCAAAACGGAGGACGAGGAGGAGATCAAAGTAGAATCTACATCAGGTGCAGGTGCTGGAAAAGCACTAACTGGACTAACAGGGCACTCATCCACATCCGGTACATTTATGAAACTGAAAACTTATCTCCTAGCTCTGCGTCCCTGGTCGCTGTCCGCCAGTCTAGTGCCTACACTCCTCGGCTCGGCCTTGGCCCACCGCTCCCAGTGGGCGGCAGAGTTTTCGCTGGCCACTTTTTTCCTTACCGCATTCACAGTGGTCACTGTCCACTGCGCCGGCAACGTCGTAAACACCTACTTCGACTTCATCAAGGGCATCGACAAACAGAAGGCCGACGACCGCACGCTGGTGGACCACATACTCACAAAGGATGAGGTGAGAAATAGTTTGAATCAATTAATTATTAATTAATAAATGCCAGATCCATAGATACAAAATTTATGATTTTCAATGTTAACCCTCAGGAGAGGCTGAAGGCAATTAACAATTGAATTTCTGTATTTTTCGTTTGAGTGTTTTTGCATTCCTTACAAATTTTGTGATTGTATCGCTTCAAACTTTTGCCTCTACAATGGTGTTTTTATATCCCTATGAATTTCAAGAGAAATTAAATTTTTTTTGTTTCGGCGAAAAAAAAATCATAACAAAAATAAAACGTGATTTTTCAATTGTGTTCTGATTAGGAACTAAGTTAAGTTGATCCATAACGGCAACAATTTATTTTGACTATCTTTGCATTCCATATGCAAAAATTGTATAGCTTTAAACTTTTGCCTCTGCAATGGAAATATATTATTTACATATATACCAATAAATTTCTTGAGAAATTAAATGTTTTTCATTTCGTTGAAAAAATCGTGATGAAAATAAAACCATTTTACGGAGCCAGTTGTTTTTTGAATATTTTTTTGGCAATTAGCAAAATGCTAATTTAAATCAAGGGCATAACTATAAGTGCATTCACAAATATATTTAAAAAAAATATTAAACTGTGATAAGGATAACTTTAAAATTATTTCTTTAAACTTTTGTATCTTTCTATTTTTAAAACGCAAATCAGTGCATTTATTAGATATTTAATAAATTAACTTAATTTGACCGTTTAACATAATTACATATTATAAGCTATTTTTATTTTCAGGTGGTTTCGCTAGGTGCCATTTTGTACATGGCTGGCTGTGGAGGCTTTGTTTTGCTGGCTGTGCTCAGTCCAGCAAAAATGGAGCACTTGGCACTAATCTACTTCGGTGGACTGTCCTCCAGTTTTCTGTACACAGGAGGTATTGGTTTCAAGTATATTGCCCTTGGAGATCTGGTTATACTGATACTCTTTGGGCCAATTTCGGTGCTATTTGCCTTCATGTCACAAACTGGTCATGTAGACTGGACGACAATGGGCTACGCAATTCCACTGGCACTAAACACGGAGGCCATCCTGCACAGCAATAATACACGAGATGCAGACAACGATCGCCGTGCTGGAATCGTAACGCTGGCTATTTTGATTGGACGCACTGCCTCGCATGTTTTGTACGCGATGCTGCTCTTCGCACCATACTCACTCTTCTTTATCTTTGGCTTAAAGTACTCCCTGTGGTTTCTGCTGCCACTGGTGACCCTGCCACAAGCCTTCCAAATAGAGAAACGCTTCCGGAACGAACAGACGATGCACCTTGTGCCCCGGCAAACGGCTAAACTAAACTTCTTCTTTGGCATTTTGTATATTGTGGCTTGTTGTTGTGCCCAACAGTTGCCCACCTTTGGATTCCGGAAAAATTGATAGACGGAAGAAACTGGGGGCTCTGTCAGAAAAACAAAATCAGCGCGAAACTGGTGCAATGGTTTTTAGGGAATTTCATTAGATTTTAGTCAATGTGTTTGTAGCGAGAATGGAGAACGAAACTTTGCCAGTTTCTCAAAGTTTGATGTTGCGCTAATTTCGAATGCCTGCTAGTCGCCCTTTAGAGTCTAAACTTCTGAACTGAACATATCCTAGCCCTAATGGGACTATTTATTTGACAGAAAATCTGGAGACTTACTATATAAGACACTTTTCAAAAGAGATTACAGGCCTAATATCAGCTCAAGTCTTAAATTTTTAAATCCAAACGATGAATTAAAAGCACGATTTAAATATAAATGATCTGGAATTTTTCCAGACAATTTAGCCTAAATCGGCTTAATTAAGAGAAACAAAATCTTATAAAGCATGACAATATATTTAATATAAACCATTTAATTTGTAGAAAGAAACATGTATTTTTAAGTTCAGTAACTGAAAAGTATGATATTAGACCTTTAATTTCTGTATTGAAAAATCTTTAAATTGTCATAGGATTGGTTTACTTCCTTCAATACCAACCATAACGTATTCCAATCGTTTTTATTTATTTAACATCGTCACAATCTTAAAACCTAATCTATTACAACTCAATTTAATTTATAATCATACTCTTCCTCTCGCGCGTTGGGAACTACGGACCAAGAAAATTATGTGCAGCAGTTACCAGTAATGCTAATGCAGCCCCAATTTATATTATTCTAAAATATATATCACCACATTCATACTGGTGCAGATACTTAAGTTTCGCAAATCAAAATGCAGATTTACTTTACTAATAGAAGTGCTTGGAACTGCAGCTAAGTTAATAGTTTTTTGGCTGGCTTGCTTTTTGTGTAACGATTGTTAGAGTTTTTACATATAGTATATACACGAACACGAGCATATATATTTATATACACACATATAGATCATGTAAGCCCAGTGTCTAGCAGCAAGCTCAGAGTGAGAATATCAAAGGGAAAAATCAAGAAACACCTAAGTAAAACGAAAACAGAACACAAATTTAAATTTTTAAATAACTATATACTTAGATGTCGACGGAGAGGCGAAGGAGCAACAATTGTTTTCCATTAAGAATAGTGTATGCATATAAACAAATAGCTTTAAATAACAAACAGAAGAGAAGAAAGCCAAAACCCATTCACATTATAATCCATTGTGTAATTGAACATTTTTGTGGCAATATTTATTTGTACGCCAGTTTTTGTACATTCATTCATTCATTCTTTTATATAATGAATAGAGAAATGCTTCTGTTGAAATCGCTCAGCACGAGTTGACTTGAACTAAGTGAAAACTTTGTAGACTACAAATCAACAACAAGATGAACAATAATAATTATAATGATATTGATAATTAAATGTTTAAATAGAGAATGTAAAAATTGATCTGTGTAATATATTCTGGTATACATTTTATTGAATTTTAGGGAAGTATTTGGGGGTATCATTAAATCCACTATTCTCTAATGGTGATCCATGACGAGGTAAGTACTATAAACCTATAATAATTACAATTGCTCCCTGGCTACCAGCATTATGTCATATGGCTTTACGGCAGCGGTAGCTCCTTCTAGAGGTATCTCCTCCGGCACTTGTCCAGGAATGGCCACCATTTTGAAGTTCTGCAGCACTGTGGTGGTAAACATAAATAAGTTCTGTCTTCCTAACAAATCTCCCATGCATCGATGACGTCCGAAGCCAAAGGGATTGAAGGCTTCGGGTAGCTTTAAATGACCATCGAACAGGAATCTCTCAGGATCGAATGTCTCTGGGTCGGGGAAATCTACTGGGTTGATGAGCATTCCCCTGAAACAGGCTATAACCATGGTGTCTTTGGGAATTTCATATCCTGATAATCGAGTATCGCGCACAGCTCGATGCGGAATGCCAAAAGTATGGAGCATGAACATCCTTACCGCCTCCAAAGTGATGGCCTCGCAATATGGCAATTTCAAGCGATCTTTGGACCACTCAGGTATGCGCTCTAGACCAACTACCTCCTTGATTTCTTGAAAAGCCCGCTCCTGGATTTCAGGTTGTAATACCAAATGCATGAAACAGAAGCCCAAACTCTTGTTAGTAGTCTCAGATCCAGCCAAAAACATATCCAAACAAATGGCCAAAAGGCTTTCATCACTAAACATGCCCTTTTCATCATTTCCCTCCTCCTGGGCACGAAGATAGGAATCCATCAGATCCCTTGGCTCATCATAGTTCTTAAAAGTTAAGCGATGCAAGTCGATCTCCTTGTTCATAAAGGAGTACAACGAACGATGGCTTTCTACAAACCCATTATAGCCAGAGTAGTCCGGAGCTATAAATCGAAGCAGAGGAAAGTGACTGAATAGAGCTCCCACCATATCTATATTTTTGAAGAGCTCAAAGAACGTCTCCAATAGTTCTGTGATTTCTGGAGAACCAGGTTCATATCTCCTGCCACTCAGCATGCACCATAGTGTATTTAAAACATATACACTCGTAAGGTCGTGCATTTCAATCCGCGCCTGCTTTCCTCCAGACTTTATAACTTGATCCTTAAGGTCCTGAAGCAAACAGGTTGCTTCATTGTGTACAATGTCCAACATTCCACTTCTTGCAAATCCGAAATTCTTCAAATGTCTTAAAATAAATCTACGCTGCTCCACCCACATTTCACCGTCGGTTAAAAGAACTCCTAATCGGGAATTAAAAGTCCTCAGGCGATAAAATATACCATCGGGTCGGCCATCAATATCTTCATTGGTCATCATTTCATTAATGGCATCGTTCGTATAGGCTATAACCACCTTATCCTTGCCAATCTTTAGACCAAAGAAGCCATAAGGATTCACATATTGCTTGGCGAGTACATCAATCACTTTGCAGAACATTCCAAGACGACATCGAAGCTGGGAAACCTGAAGGGCACTTCCCACTATCGGATACCAACGAGGTCCTGGAGGAAATCTTTTTGGTTTTCGCACACCTCCAAACAAGATTGTCAAGAGAGTTGCGCAGAAAATCCATATGACCGCATAAAACATGTTTCCGGCTTTCACTTTCTCGAATTATGTAATCTTGTTTGAAGTTTTAGCTGGAGCTTGGAGTCGGTAAGTTATCCACAGTTTCCTGGTCATCGAATCCGGAGCCTGATCCCGCACCTGACTTTCACCTAAATCGACTGAATCCGCTTGGTCGACTGGGCCTGGCTTTTATAGACGTCTTGTAAAAAGCTTTTCCTCTTGTATGAGTTTTTTTTTCGCCGTTAAAGTTTTTCCAAGAGTTGCGAGTTTGTGGACATGAAAGTTTTAGAGATTAAATAAGGAAATGTTCTTAAATTAGGTAAGTCATAATATTCATAAGTATAGATTTATTATATAAGCTTCAAAAAATTCTGGCGTATATAGTACTTAGAAATTGTAACAAAATGCTAAAATATTAATATTATTAATATTTCTAAAAAGAATTTTAGAAAATATTTAATACATACATCATGTTTAATACATACAGATGTCGGATCTTAAATTATGGTAGTCAGTGTAAAAGAATGTACCAAGTGGCAATTCTGGTCTCTGCTCTAACGGTTGATTGTTAGTACGCTTTATTCCATCTATTCCCAAGATGGTCAGGAAGTTATATCTATATACATATGTATGTATCAGAGAACGGCAAGGGTACACCCAGTCTATGAGTGCACACGAATCATGTGTGCCTTTTCGGCACTCAGAGTGTGATCGGCACCCTAAAATAAGGGTGTGTGCCTTGCACAAGCTCATTTCGAATGTGCACTTGCGCACCCAGTACTCTTTTCAACAGACACCCGACACACTCATAACAAATGAAGCGAGTCTCTGAGACACCCATGTTTTTGGGAAAAGTGAGTCGGGTGTCTTGAAAATGAGTCGAGTGTCTTGAAATGAGTCGGGTGTCTTGAAGTGATTCGAGTGTCTTGAAATGAGTCGGGTGTTTCGGGTGTCTTCGACTGATCTGAGTGTTTCGGGTGTCTTCAGCTGTAATGCATGAGCAGGTCATTGAGGGTTGACCGAATAATTTTACATGAAAAGAAGGAAGGAAATCCCAATAATGGCCCCTTAAAAAAGGCCAAATATTTTATGATTTTCCATGTCAGGCCATCTACCTGCTATTCGCAGTGCAATTGACTTATGATCTGTATTTTTATACGAATCTGCAAAAAACGGGAATACATTTGCAGGTAGATTGTTTGATGTCTACACGGAAAATCCTAAAATATTGATGCAATGAACGTTTTATTTTGGTTTTTTTAAGACTTTGTCATTGAGGACTTGTAATGATTATAAACTCTTAGTTTTTAATATTAGTTACTGAAGACGGCAATAATTTGTATTATTAGAAATATACTTTTCTAAGATTAAATTATTGGGATTTCCTTCCTTCCTTTCATGTAAAATTATTCGGTCAACCCTACTTAGCTTCGCGCATTTTAAAATTTTAAATTTTAGAGCTCAGAAAAGAGGTTTCTATAACAATCAAATTAAAATAAAATACACTTCAAGAATTAGTTTTGGATATTTGGAAATCGTCTGCATTAGACATACGTAAAACTACATATAACTTCAATCTTTCAGCCTACCAAAATGAAGGCATTAATAAATATCATTCAACTATTCCGTTTATTGTTGCAATAAATTGATAAACACAACACCAGCGGCTTGCCCTGTTGTGTTGTTTCAACTTCAATTAATCCAAAACATCGGGGATCTTCGCATTAATCCACAGACATTTGCAGTTCATCGCACATTTTTTTTAAAAATACATTGCTAATCATTCTGAATTTTTTTAGCATATCCATTCCTTAAAATTGAATTTTATCAAACTTTTATAATTTTTGACGGTAGTTTTCTCTGATAAAAGTTATTATATTTTTTCAAATTTAATTTCCTGTTCTAAATAAGAAAAGCGACACTGTTCTTAAAATTTTCAGGTGGGCATTCCTTGAACTAAATGAATAGTTTTGTACTAATCAGCTTTAAAGAGGTTGCTAAGGCAGTAGTTGGCTTTATGGTGTGTGTCTTAGCTAAAATACCTGTTTTGTAAGAGTAGACAACCCTACTTAGCTTCGCGCGTTTTAAAATTTTGAATTTTAGAGCTCAGAAAAGAGGTTTCTATAACAATAAAATTAAAATAAAATACAATTCAAGAATTAGATTTTGGATATTTGAAAATCGTCTGCAATTATCATCATTAGACATATATTAAACTACACATAACTTCATTCTTTCAGCCTACCAAAATGAAGGCATTAATGAATATCATTCAACTATTCCGTTTATTGTTGCAATAAATTGATAAACACAACACCCGCGGCTTGCCCTGTTGTGTTGTTTCAACTTCATTTAATCCAAAACATCGGAGATCTTCGCATTAATCCACAGACATTTGCAGTTCATCGCACATTTTATATAATAATCCCATCCATCTCAACAATTGCCTTCGCACGGAATTCCAAATTAAAAATTTCACATCTCTCCTCAAGTGCCACTGTCTGCGGTTTCGAATTGAATTGAAATCGGGCCTCGGGGCTCATATCTTTCATTAGCATTTTTAATGCCTGTTTAACCTTTGTTTTTGAACCGAGTCTCGATTTTTTCCTGCTGAGTTTTTCTTTCAGCTTTCAGCAGGCTTTCCGTCTTCCGTATTTCGGTGATGAACTGTCATAAAAATATTTCTTCGCATTTTATTATTTTCGTTTGATCCACACAGGCGTTTAAATATTTTTTTGGTAAATTGAATTATTAAAACCATTAAAAGTTAAAACTTATCATTCCCAGAAACCAACATGAGTTTCTCTTTGGTGCGGAAGTACTTAAACCAAATGGGGACGCCAAAGTTCCGATCGACTTTGTGTCGCAGCTATATACCCATGGCAGGTCCACCACGGTTTCCGATGAGCGGTGCCCAACGCTTTATCATGGGAGGCGGAACCATGGTTATCATGATGATCATTCCCTTCTGGTGCCTATTCAACATGCCTCGATGGTCGAGGATGCACTTGGGCCTTCCGCCGTTGGAGGAGGAGGAACAGAAAGAGGAGCCACCACCGGCAGAAGCACAGGAGGAGGAGTCCAAGGACAAAGGCAAGGACAAAGGCAAGGATAAGGACAAGGGCAAGGAAAAGGACAAGGGCAAGGAAAAGGACAAGAAGGAAGAGAAGAAATAAACACAACACGAACTCTTTTTAAACGGTGACTTCTTAGATACTTTTACTGGGGTCTTCACAAGATCATGCATTAGTATCCTTAACACCTTAACACCTTTCAATGGACATTTATCACAACCAAAAAATATTAAAATTGCGTGTTAATTTGACTATAAAATCACTTGTTTATTTCATCAAGTGTTATTAATATCAAAACATCTTAATAACCTTTGAAATCCTTTTTCTTTTAACCACTTTTTTATAAGCATCATAAAATGTCATCGATAGTGAAAGTGGGTGAAACCTTATTAAATCATTTCTACCTGCTCAGGTTGTGATTTAGTTGACTTGATTTACTTTGCAGCCCCCGAATAGATCCGCTTTGATGTCTGCCCACCAATTAAGGATCCCCAGTAGCAACACAGACAATAAACCATCCATTGTCCACATCCAATTAGTTGGCTCAAACACCTCGGCTAAAAGTTAAACCGATAGCTCCTGTGCAAATGCTCCTCGACAACCAACCACAAGACCATTTTCCATGGCTGCCTGCCACAAATCAAAATGCTGGAAAACTAAACAAACCAAAATGAAAAAAAAAAGTAAAGACAAACCGAAAATCCCAAACAAGCCGAGAAAACCCAAAAAGCAAAGTGCCAACTTTCATTAAAAGTATTTTTGCGCTCATTGCCAATGCATTCAATTGTGGACTTTGTGGGTCTCTTAGAGTCCCAGGCCTAGTCTAAGCCTGCGACTTGACTTTGACCACCTCCTGTTGTCTGTGGGCCTTGTATCGCATCCAATCCTCATGATCTACAACACACCGTGACCTTCTTCGCCTTCGCTACATAGAAAGAAAAGCTTAGTTTTTGTCAATGCATTAAAGACTTTTTATTAGATATCTTCTTTAAGCTTCTTCTTTTGCTTGGGAATAATTGTGTTGATATTTTGTATTATTATTTAATATCTCACTTTACAAAAGTCAACACAATAATCAACATTATATAACATAAATTATTTACCGTGCAGAGAAAGACTCGCCACAAGTCCAACCAAAAGAAAATCCAGAAACGGCAAACATTCGCACACAAAAATTTGAAAAAGTAAAACCGTCGAAGGAAAGTGAATTTCTTTTTAAGCAAATCAACTTGCCACGCCTCCTATCAACCCCTTAGTCCCCACTCTTTAGCTAGGCCGGGAGATTCACAGATTTTTTGGTGAAATTTCATGTGCCATTAAACTGGTTCTGTCAGGCACTGGACTGTCGATCGGATTTTCTGTTCGCTGCGGTTGTGGCTTTTGGGTCTGTGTTTGGGTTTTTGTTTAGGTTCGGCAGCAGCAACACTCCTTGCCGGGAAAAATGACAAGATATTGTGGCATAACGACTAGGGTTTTACTCATTAAATGATATTTTAGAATTTCTAAAATTTAAATAAAGGTGTGTTGTTGATTATATTAATAAAAATTATCATTTCTTTTATTAAAATACATCTTAGCTGATAAAACGATCTTAATTTTTCAAGCATTCTCTGATTTTTTTTTTAAACTTTAATACCAAGCAAAGGTATTAGTATGGTGTGATATTCTCTATTATTTAGTACAAACGATACCCTCTACTACTTAAAATTACAGGGCATCCAAGCATCTGCAGCGTGTGAATGAGGCATGTGCCCCCTTCTGTTCCCTTTTGTCATCGCCCACATGCCTGGCACAAACTTGCTTAATTTTCATTTATGTTCAGGCATTTAAGTAGCATTTCAGGCAGCCAAGGAAACTGCCTCCTTGGACTTTTTTTCGTGGGCGTTGCAAGATCGCCTTTTTTGGGGCAGGAAAAGAGGGAGATCGAGGGGTAGCAGACACTTGCCGCACTTGCCACACGCTGCGTTGCGTCAGTTTAGTGTGTCAGAAGCCGCAAGAAGAAAGTAGCTCTGGGTATATAAAATCCAGCCGTTTTGATCCGGTTTAGTGGCAGCTACAGGTTCGTTGTTCCTTCGATTGGGGCATCAGTATCGGAGTGCCTTTTTTTTTTACTTTCTGCCGCCACGAAAAATCGTCGTCCACTTTCGGTCGCAATTAATTATGCGGCGGGCAGCTGAAAATGAAAGTGCGCGCTCAGGTTGCAAGTCCAGATCTTGGGTTCTCACTCTCTCTTTCTCCGGCTCCAGCTCCATCTCCATCTTTATTTCCATCTCCATCGATTCCAAAGGCTGTGTGGTCGCTTTTTCGAAATCGCTGGAAATGTCGCCTTTATCCCATCATTAGACACCAGGCGACTTTATTCCAGGACACAGCAAGAAAATTATAATTAATGGAATGTTTTAAATATTTAACCAGCCAAAAATATCTTACAAAGGGAATAATTCCTTAGAACACTAAACTATAATTCAGACTCTCAGATATTAACTTTGCTTCTCATATTAATACAAATATATTTACACTCAAAACTCATTCATTATATCATCGAACACCCAGCTTAAAACCTGTTCTATTCCCCCAGTGTTCCTCGAAAAGTGAGAACATTCTGGCGAAGATCTTCATTATCATCAAACGAGAAACGCCGATCTGCAGATCCCAGTGTCCGTCCATCCACCAATGGCTTCCCATCGAGATGTCGTTGTCATCGTGGAACATAGCGGCCCATAAAGAGGTTGCTTTATGCCCCGCCGACCAACTCGCAGGTGGTCATGGTCACTTAGTTTATGGCCGGGCAACCGCAAGATCGCACACCGATCGGAGCTGATTTGTTGTCGCCATATTCCCGCATCCCAGATTGCCGGCCAAGGGAGGGGGTCTAAAGTGTTCTCTGAACGCTGTCACTAAAATATTAACCAGAAGGAAGGACTCACGAGGCGATTACTTAGAGAGATTCAATATCACGGACAGTATTGATTTGAGTAAAAATATTGGATATATTTATTTATTATTTTGTACTTATAAAAACATTCCTTTAAACTTAAGCTTGAGTGATCCTTACCCACTTAGATACTAATAAATTGTCGCAACATTTACAAACAACTTAAGCCACAATTGCTTGTGGCTAGCACTGTCTATTAGGCCAATCGATTGACTCATCACATCGGGCCCATAACTGTTATTACCCCAATTATGTCCGCCCACACTTTACTGACCATTTGCAGTTCTCCTGTAGCCGACTCGGAAGAAAGAAAATCCAACTCTAATTTATCGGGCTGTCAACACGCCAAACCCCTCCGGGGGACTACCGATCGATTTGTTCCCATGAAAAACTCATTTCAGTTGAGCGCTAATAAAAATTAAGCGCCAGCCAATAAACGTTATAGACAATTCTGTAAAAATAAATAAGAGGAAAGGCCCACACAAAATGGCAATCGATCGACGGCGGCGACACGATCAGCGGTTTCCATTTGATCTAATATGGGAGTGAGACTCGGAGACTGTGACCCCGTCAGCCAAAAAATAACAAAAACAAACAACAATACGATATGGAAAACTGTGGCATGTTTTCTCAACATCAAGTTGCCTCCGAGTTGCAACTCATAATCGTTTAGGACGAAACTTAGAAAAATACAACTCGAAAAGCGCAGACAGCGGGTCGCGGCGAAAAATAACTTTAGACACAAATTATATTAATGGGCTTTTGTTGTGCTCTACTGAAGATCGGGTGCTGGATCGACTCGATTGGGGGAGTGGAGTATGGCATTTTGTCTCTGCACGAATCACGTTTTAGAAATTGCATTGCTCATAGGAGGCAGTCGAAATGCTCAACAGGCAACTGCTAAATGTGCCCCAGTCGGAGTTGAAGTTAGACACTGAAAGAAATGGCTTCTCTTACTATGATCTTTAAGTTAAGTTAAGTAATATCGGATTAATTATATTCCGTAAATCATGCTGACATATCATTAAAAAGCAATCAATGAACATAAACATTAATTTTCCGTTAATATTTACCCTATCTAATCCCTTTCTTTAAGTGCACTTCTAGTCTTTCGGCTAGAGTCGGAATTAGAGAGACAATCTCTTTGGCTGTCAGGGGTTTTTGCGCAAGTTCTGGATGTGAAGAGCTTTTGGGCAGGCAGGCGGCCTTAAGTGGCACTTAGTTTTAATATGCTGCCCTACCGTTTAAATGGGCCTCTCTGGCATCTGCTCGCAGGCAAATAATCGGAGTTACCTGAAATAATTGCATGAACACAAATTAGAGCGCTCCGCATTGGAAACGTTCTGCGATTCCGGTGATGATGATTCCAGTGATTGCGACTCTTCCGCTGATTCTTCGGCTTTCTCCGAAGTTCTCTTGTCACGTCTACTTGAGCACGGCCAAAGATTCTTCACTCCTCACTCCTTACCTCTTCCAATTATATAGTTCTTCGATATTTTAAGCTTACACCGCCGAAGAATGCTTTATAGCCGGCGAAAATAATGCGTATTGTGATCATTGAAGTTGGCTCAAAGAAAATAGAAAATACTTATTACTTACTTCCCAGCGGAGACATTCTTTTTGTCATTGACGTTTTCTGGGTTAGCTGGTATGGTATTTGGCACTTGGGTCAATGTGCCACATGTGGTACATCATGGATGATGATGATGATGAGTAGTAATGGGTGTCAAGGGGCTCAAGGTTCCCAAGCCCAAGCCCAAGTTTCAATTACAGGTTGTTAGGGTAATAAGAGGCGTGGAAATGCCAGAGAAGTTCTGAATTACTAACCTAGGATTAATAGAAAGTTGGCAAATTACTTGATTTACATTTGCAAATTAGCTTGCCTCTGTGGCAGCAATTAAGACTATGAATTCTAGGCCTTCTCAGGGCCCACCATGAACATGAATATATATCCCATTAAAACATGCACAAAATTCCCACAAAATACAGATCATAATGAAGACATGAAAAAATTGATTACCTGAGAGGAACACGTACGATAATCATAACTCCGCCGCCCTTTTCACACAGTTTTCCCAGTTCTCCCCCTTATTTTTCTTTTATTTTTTTCTTCCTCTGTTCATTCTTCTGGCCAACTGCAGCCTTTCAAAGGCCTAATTGCATCACGTTTTTAGAGCAACTCCACAGATGCAGGCTGGGGCATAAACATGCCGACAGAATATTACACAATTGTATAGTGCCAGGAGACAACAGAGCAAAGAAAAGTAATGCCCATTAGTTGCACTGCCGTGATTTCCACACGTGAGTCAAGATCTCCGCCCCAGCTCCTCCGTTTCCCACCCTCTGTGTCCATATCCATCCGAATCTGATGGGTTGACTACTGACTGGCAGGTTTTGTCCATTGGCTTTAATGAACGCCAAGTCGGTGGCTGTGACAATAATAACAATTTCCGATCACAACCCCATAAAGCAGACTTTTCATTTCACTTCCTTGGACGATGAAGTAAAAGAATGCTTAAATGCTTAAAAGTTTAATTGTTTAAAGAACATAAAACATTCTTGAAACAAATTAAATATATTAACTATCTTAATCAAAGCCAGCTGTAAAGTTAAAATACCTTCTCGAAGTACCCAAGGTGCAACTGTTTCGGCTGCGAATTTATGCAACTTCTGAACAAAGTGTCAAGCGCATCGAAGCGTTGCATCCTCTGCAGAAACTACTGCAACATGTGGCAACCATCGTACGCAATCTGCAGCAACCAAATTTGGACAAATAGCGACTCCACTTACCTGCGTTTGACACACATTTTCCAACTCCCATTTTCGTTTTGTAGAACTACTACGAAATGCTGGCCTTTAGACAGACGAGTAGATGCAACTCTGGCCAAAAACGGATGCACATTTCCGGTGTTATTTCGTGGGGATAGGCTTGTTGCATGACAAACAATACCCCAGTCGCAGACTCAGAATCCACGCCCACCTACTGACCAGGCAAAGTTGAAAGTCCAGCAGCTATATATAGTCAGATATGTATATAAGTTTATATATATCTGAAGCTGAGGCTGCCGTTTGGAGCTTGGCCAAGTGCCACCCGCGCGACAAACGTAATTGACCAAAAATGCAACGCTTGGCTGAACCTCCCCAATAGAACAGCAGTCGTCAACGGCCAGGGAATGGAGTCAATGGAGAAGTCAGTAAGGAAACGGCTAACAGATGACCTGTAAATAATAATAATATTTAGTGAAAAAAATAAAGAAATGAAAAATACTTTAATCATTTAATATTATATATCTTTAATTAACAAGAGTGAATCATCCACTGTACCGAATATATATTGAATTTTTTCAATAAACTACTTTGGTGAAAAAAATCAATTTAAAGATAATAATAAAATGAAAAGCGTTTAATAAGCTTATAAAAACGAAAGAAGTAAAACGGCACTTAAAGATATTTTTATATACTCGTTAAGCCGAGCTTGATTCGAAATGGGTGTTAATAAGACATAAACATACTTACCCAAATTATGTGGGTATATTAAATTAAATATACACTATAAAAAACTTGTACTTATTTCATAATTTTCAATTAAACACCTGTTTCTTAGATACTTTTCTGCAACCAATTAAAATGAATATGCCCCAGAATGCGAGGCATCATAACTACATACTACACCTATTCACCTTTTTCTGGCTTTGTTTTTCGCATGCACTTTTATTTGGCTTTGGCCTGTTGAGTTCTCTGAGTTAGAGTGAGTGATTCATGCGAGTCAGGTTCCCATATAATGTGTGGAGAACAAAGACCGATCCGATCCGATCCAATCCAAACCAGCTGCACTATGGTAGTGGGTTGAAGTTCGCCACCGGCTGTTGAACCCGCCATCTGAGCCAACAGATCTGTCTGCCTATTTGGCCAATAATTAACATTTTGTTTTTATTGGGTGTAAGCCAACGCAGTTGGCTAATTAATTCATTAGCGATTGGCTCATAAAATTGCGACAATTGCCGCGACTGGCTTCTGCGATTTTAATGACAATATGCGCGGTCCAAGAGGTGTCGTCATTTTCCTGGCCAGCTGGGGACCATCCATTCCCTAGCGGAGGACACACTTTTTATGGCTATTCGATGATTACGTGGGCAGGCTCCTCGGCCAATTAATAAAGGCTTTTTGCTTATTTCTCTCTGTTTGTTTTTGCTTTATTTATTTTTTTGGGTTTTTTGTTTTTTGTTTTTTTGCCATCGGACAAAAACAAGTCGTTAAAGTTTACCGCAGATGCCGATGCTGTAATAATATTGTATGCAAATCTCTCCCCCAACCAGCGAGTCGGCATTGATATAAAGTTTCAATTTACGGCTCATATATCATAACTTGGTCGTTGGGGCGGGGGTGCTGGGCTCGTACTTATGGGGCTTATTAACTCGTAAAAATGCGCCTGTCACTGATCTTTTAGTTACAAATGTTGTCGGATGCGACGCGGTTTTCCAGAGACCTTGAATCGAATCGGTGAAATTCCATATAGATAAGTATCTTCTGCGGTGGATTGCAATTTTAATGAGATGATTTAATCCTTTTTTAATATTTTTCAGTATCTGTGGTGTGGTTTGATATAAACAATATAATAGTAAAGTAAATGAAAGTATACTATACTGTATATATCTACACTTTATTAAATATTTTGACTATAATTTCGGTCAAATGCAATCTTTTAAAATAAATTACAACTTCCATTAAACAAACTAAGTGAACATTTTTACGTATTTTTAAGTAGAAATAAGATAGATCACCGGATACATCTGTTGGATAAAATTAAGCCAACATCTCAATGTCTAGCCCCCAAAAATAACACGAGTGTAATGAGTAGCTCTCATTAAAGTCAACTCTAATTAGGTTTTTAACCTTTTTTACCATTTTATTTTAAGATCTTACCATTTCCGCCCACTCAAAGACTTGTTACGACCATGGGCGCCATCTAGCGGGGCTGCATAGACTCCTGATTTTGACCTTAACACAAATTGCTCTCGAAATCTAGCAAAATTAAAATAAATACAATAAATAATACCAACCAGAGGCAAAAGCAAAATCAAAAGTCTCTTATCAGCAGAGCAAAAAACAATTTGCTTTAACGAAAACCGGTATCAAAATAAAAGGCCAGAGAGCGGGAGAGAAAGAGCGTAACCCAAAGAGACACAGAGAGAGTGAGAGAAGGAGAGCGTCAAACAGCTGAGCGGGACTTCCAATCGAAATTGCGGCTTCCAAGCAGAAGTAAAATATAAGTCGCGGCGAGCGGACGTGTTTGAAAAATAGAAACGGAAAAACAAAATGAAAAAAGTGCGATTACCATAGAAAAACAGAGATTTCAAATTATGAAGAAAAGCAAATGAAAAAATATAATAAAATAAAGCACAGTGCGTGATTGGCAGTTAGTGCAGTGTTGTGAAATTTCCAACTGAATTTAACGGTTATTTGCGAATGCCGAATTAAAAAGTGCAAACAAAAACGTGACGCCAGATTTTCAATATTCTCGAGCACGAAAATCATGTGTTTTTTGTTATACCCTTGTGTTTTGTGTTAAATGTTGTAGCTGACGAAACAGAAAACCAAATACTAAAATTGTGTGCGGCAAAAGTGCCTTGCTTTGTGTTATTATTATTATTAAATTCAGTTTACAGTTTAACTCACACAAACACAACGCAAACAAAACCTTAAAAAAAAAAAAAAAACGCAAAAAAGTAAAAATAAACCAAAAGCGTACCGCGAAATTTGCAGGTTAGCCGAAAGGGGCGAAAAAATCAATTATATGTTGGCCAGTGCCGGATTTGCAGTGGAATCGGGTTGAGTGCCATCGATAACCACACACACATAATGACGGAGCACCAGGCGGAGGAGCAGGCGTCACCGCCTCCGACCAAGGTCAAGGCAACGCCCACACCCACCCCAAACGCCAAGTTCAAGGACATTAAGGAGGAGGGGTTTTTGTCCACCTCTCCGGACAGCGCCAATGGCGATGCCCAGCAGAAGGTGCCAGCAGATCAACTGGCCATATCCTCGAATGGCCTGCATCCGGAGAAACCGGGCGGAGCCCGTTCCCTAATCCTGCAGGCCTTTCATCAGTGCTCCTCGCCGGAACAGTGCGTCACGCTACATAATATCTTGGACTCATTCAAGGCACCATTGTCCGAGGATCAGGCTTGGGCCCTGATCCACCAATTCGCCGGACTCTACCATCAAGTTGCAGTTCAGGCGAGCACCTGTGCAGCGGATTATGAGGCCTTGTTGCCCACCGGATTTGAGCTGCACTTTCACCGCGACGGCAGCGTCCATTTTTCCGGCCAGGAGCAACTGCCACCTAAGGAGCGACTGCAAGAGGAACTAATTCCCCAGGAGCAGGAAGATATCGGGGATCAGCCGGACCACAGCGCCAGTAGCAGTGGCGACAGTAGCGCCATCGCAATTAACAGAGGTAAGGAGATTAAAAATAATACACTGTACTACAAGGGTAGGGATATATTAATTTGGTTACAGTTAGTTCATAAATATTTTAGTTAATTATTATTTGTGTATTTAAAAATATTTTCGTGAGAAAATCGTTTGTTGGAAAAATCATTTTATTTAATCTTTAGGATCTCTATAGAAACGGAAAAGTTTAAGTGAACATTGAACATGAATTGAAGGAATAGAAAAAGTGATTTCAGATTGATAACATAATGAACTTGGCAACCCCAAATGACATTTTAATGTCGTTTCCTCTCAGGCTTAAATTTGTACTATATATTTTAGAACATATTCTTTTGAATATGAATAATTTTAAATACAACTATTTCCGTATGTTTTGATTAGTCTCCCCCCCTAAGTGTTCCATGCTTGTGGCTTCCTAAAACTATATCAAATTTTGTCTTACTTTTTTTGTTGGCCTGTCAGAGGTCAGTTGTTGGGTGTTGACTTGAGATGCGGAACTGTAACAGTAATGAAAACTGGAGCTGTGATTAGCTGGGCCGGAAAACCGGTTGAACTGATGCCCCACCGAATGGATGGGGCTTTGTCTTTTCGGCAAACGCTTTCATTTTCAGTTAATAAGCCACAGTTAACTTCTTTCTTTCGGGCCTTTTATTTTCGGACATTTGCCGTGATGTGCGTTTCCGTGTGCCATCCATCTGACTATTGGCATCGCCATCGGAATCCCAGAGCTTTCCAAACAAACAACCCACACTATCCGCCATCCAACACAGCGGGGCCAATGATGACCTCTGCATTTAAGTTATGCAGCTTTGATTGAGGTTTTTCTCCACTTCTGCCTTCTGTCTTCTGTCTGATTGCGTGCTGGCTTGGGAAAGTGTAAACGGTGACTCCCATGAAGAAGGTCCCATCCCAGTACCCAGTTTTTCACTTTCTTTTGTATATCTCAGTGCACTGGGAAAAAGTATTGGTCGTTTTATGACTAAAATTGAAGGAGTATAACTTAATTTTAAAATTGTTCTATAAACTTTTTTAAAAATATTTTCTACTGATCACTGATCTTATGAAATCTAACATCTTATTTTACCACATTGAGATTTAATGAACATTAAACATATTTCACCCATAGTTTTTCTTAGTGTAATGATCAAAACTTACTCTTTCTTTTACTCCCCGTCCATTTTCTGTAATTGATGAAGGGTATTTTTTGTCTCCCGGAATCTCTGAATCTACAGAACGTGTCTGAGTCTTTCTCGTAGCTAATTGTTTAATCATTCGTCTGCGAGGGGACTGTCAAAATACAGGTCGGTAATCTATCGGCTTTTAGATAAGCCACGTTAATTGGAAAATGCGTTTGTGAGTGGGTTGTGATGGGGATCTTCAATCTCCTAGGTGGCCCTTAATGTGACTCACACAGCTTTTGGCCTGCAGCATTAACAGCATTCTACTGCATTTTTATATGCCTTCTCAGTGATGATCTTTAAACGAGTGTATGGGTCTCTCAATTTGGTCAGGCCAACTCTGCTTATAGCCGGCATTTTGTATCAGCAAGGCCAATTAGTTAGTTCTTATAAGCAATTAGCCAGGTACATGGTGGATTCTTAAGGGCACGCAGATCCAGGAAGTTAACTTGGAAATATTAATTAAATTGTGTATCTTAAGAGGTGAAGGAACTCTGAGAACAAACCTCTGATATAGCTTAGGAAATTGTATTTGAAAAATGTTCTTTGACATAAGTATTGAAAACCTCAAGGGAATTTCTCCAAATTATTCATTAGATCATTTTATTCATAGCTAAATAATAGTTCTTACGTCCATAACCTCTTAGCATTATAATTTGAATTCCTAATCTCAATTCACACGTAACCTTTGTTTATACTTATCATCCGGACTTTCTTCGGGGCAAAACAGAGATCACTTTGTAACACCTTAATTGCCGCTAATTTAGCAGCTAAAATCCAAGCCATTAGGTGAGATATCGAAAGGTTTGCCCGGGAACTTCGAGAACAGCCAGCAGGGGCAATTAGTCTGCTCAAACAAGTTATTACAGATGGTAGATGGTAGATGTTAGATGCCATCCGACCCCAGCACCTTCTAATGGTTTTCGTTTGGCTGCTTCTGTTTTATCCGAAACTAAATACAAATAAAAATCGGTGGAACAATTTTGCAGTTTACATTTTCGGTGGGGGCTTTGAACTTGCCGCATCGATTTCGATTTCGGTCTTGATTTCAGTTGGTCTCGGACTGAAAATCGCGTTCCATCGCCTCCTGACAACCGCATCGCCTGGCGCAGCGAATCATTGATTGTGTTGGATTCCGCTCCAGACCCTCGGATCCCTCGGAACCCTCGGGAACACCGTGTTGCCATAGCAATCAAGGCGTGGGAGATGGTACATTTAATGGGAAAACGTCGACGGCGCCGTCGGGTCGCCGCGCCCTCTGGCGCCTCGATTAGGCGCGCAGCATTTTCCACCAGAGTTTTCCACATTTTCACGGGCTCACCGTTAAAATTGGCGCTTGAATCTGTCAACACACAAACTCGCCATTACGTTTTTTAGCAGGCTACCAGAAAATTTGGTAAACGCCAGGCAGCAGGTGTTTGGTTATTGAAAATTTTCCACTGGAACTATCGCCCACATATTTCGTGGAGCCTTCTCCTCAAGGTCATGGGTCATGCGCAGTTCTGGAAAATCGAAAAACCTTACACACTTGTATGTGGAAAATGGAAAGGGAAAATTTGTTGCGGTAGGTTCTCTTTCTCTCTCTCTCATTCCCAAACAGCTGTTGATTGTGTTTTGCCACCATTTTCGTTGAGTTTTCTTTGATTCATCTCATTTAATTTAGTTCTTCCGTTTTGAAACACATTTCTCCCGAATTAATCAAAACGATCTGAAAGAAAGCTGGAAAAAAATCCCTTTGGGGCTTGTATCATCCGCTTGGGTGATGATAATTCATTTTCGTGTCTATGACTTTCTTGTTTTCACTGACAATACAAACAACTGGCCGCTCAACTGGTTTAATGTTTAAATAATTACACTAAAAATTACCCAAACAACGGCCAGCGAACAAATGCCCCGAGACTAGAAAACCCAAACAAAATTATAACGAAACTAAAGCTCAGCAACAAATTGGTTCACTTTTTGCTGTCCGTTGTTTGAAGGAAAATGCATGAAAAACAGAAGTATCTTTAATTGGTCTGAGGGGAAATTGTGGCTAATTTTTGGTTAGGCCATGCTTATCTCTTTGTCTAGTAAGAGCTTTTTGGGTGGAGTCTAAATGAAGAGTTACCAAATGATAATTGTAATGGGCCGCCTATTTATTAAGCCAGTTCAATGGGCTCAATTAGCCATTAGAGTTGGGTGTTTTCTCAGATGATGGAGTTTTGAAACAGCTTCAATTTACGTTAAGGTCAACGATTTCGAAGGTGTGTCCCATCAATTTTTAAGAAATTACCTGTCATGACATTTTAAAGTTTGAAGTAGTTTTGAAAGTTAAATTGCATTGTTTACCTATTTTACGAACTAAAACATCTCTTAAACCCTAAGATTGTCTCTATGTAGGGAAATATTTTAGCTTGACCATCTTCAAGTATTTCACAATTCCCAAAAATTTTGATTTGGCAATTCTGGTTGACTGAAACCCACTCAAAGTTTCTTGGAATCTGGGACCGTATATTATGTTTATTTCAGATTAGGTAGCTGCCTGAAAATGCATTTATTATAAACTTGCTGAAATAGTTTATGTTTTTTGGGGACCACACCACGTGCTTTTCGTTTTTCGTGTTAGCCTATATATATTTTTTTTGACACATCATAGACCCAAATTTAATTGCCAGCTATTGTTGACGCTCCAGTTTTTGGGACACAATTAATATAATAATTTTTTCATAATGACAACAAATGACATAAGCACGACGACGACGACGAACCTGAACCAAATTTCAGAGACCCAAATTTATTTTTATATATGTATTTTTTGGGCCTCTCCTAAACTTGTCCACCTGTGCAGTTTGCATTCGAGTTACGAAATCCGCTGACCATTGACTGCATTTTGAAATGGAAATACTTTGTGTCGCCTTCGGACA
Organism: Drosophila eugracilis; assembly: GCF_018153835.1. Classification (NCBI taxonomy): domain Eukaryota; kingdom Metazoa; phylum Arthropoda; class Insecta; order Diptera; family Drosophilidae; genus Drosophila; species Drosophila eugracilis. The sequence continues at coordinate 1,728,664 of NW_024571981.1, read as the reverse complement.
GCGAGACTCAATGCAAGTCCCCCCCAGAGACTTGGGTTTTGAAAGTGCGTCCCAGGTCTAATAAATCACACGATAATCCAAATTGTTGCTCGCTTTTTGCTTTTTTGCCTTCGTTTGTTTGGATGACACTTGTCCGAGAGTGTGTGGGGTCCATTCAGCTGACACATTTGGGGCCCAACCGTTCCGTTTGACCCTGAACCGCACTTGTTTACGCTCCAAATTATAAATAAATTTTGATGCAATTAAACGCAATCGAAAACGGCAGAAGTCGTTGAGTAAATGCGCCTTCGATAGAGCTACTTTTCGTATTCCTATCTTATCGTTTTTTGTAAGTATATAAATCTATATACGAGTATATATGCCAAGCCGGTCGGTTGGTTGGTCGGTTAATGCATGTGCTAAAGTATATATTCCAAATGTGTGTCGAGTGGCGGCCACATAAACGGCTTTAACTCGGAAGGTAGACAAGAAAACTTGCTAAAAGGTTTGTTAACCCGTGTTTCCAACGAATGTGAGGAGTAGAAATCTACTCCATGGGAACCTGACTCTCGGATATGCGATAAAGCCAACTAAACTTGAAAGAAAGTGTTGCCATTTGATAAGCTTTACTAAATTTTATATATTTGATAAGGTTCTATTTATGGGTATTTATTTGAGCAAAGCTACCCGGTGTGATATTATGTTTGCTTATGAAGAGTATATATTAAAAGGTATAAAAGTCATATTTAGATAGACTTATACTATATACACTTTTTATAGCGCGCTTAGATAAAAGTTTCCAGTTTTATGATAAGCTTAAGTATGTTTTTCATTGTGTGATTTGTTTTCTATTTATGGGAATATGAGAACTCCAAAAAGAAATGCACTTGACTTTTGGTATTACCAATTAAATCCTATATAAGCGACACTTTTTGATAGATTAGATTATTGGATTATAGCTATATTTATAGATTATTAAAGCCTAAAACGACCTTGTTGAGACTGGTCAAGTTATAAAATAAAAACACACCTTTTCTGTTTTTTTTGTAAGATCATTCTAAACCTATATCTATTTTTAGAGAAGGCTTTATTGTCACTCAATGTTATGTATTTATTCCATTCCAGTTCCAGTTTAAGTTTTGTTTAATTCAAATGTAAATACAGCCAAGGTCAGCAGTTACCTTTTAATTTAAGTAAATCCAAAGCAAATCCAATTCGGTATTGGGAAACCCACATACATCTATTTTTTTGGCACCTTCTGTTGAAATCGCTTAACCGTTTAATTTATGTATTCGTGAGATACATTCATCTTGAGCCGCCGATCCAATTTCGCTTGACACATTTACTGGTAAGGAGGGGGCGTGGGCGTCTCCGGTTGGGGTAATTCACCTTGATGGCGATTTTCCACGGGGCCGCGATGACTGCGCAGGCGCAACTAAACTGTAATCGAGACTCTCGCTTTCTACGCCTCTTGATACCGCGCCTTGATGACTGTGAAATTAGACGGCAGATTTGCAGATTGCAGATTGTGGAGCTGGGGACTGAAAGACTACAGATTTTGAAGACCAAAGACTGAAAGAGTGGGGGTGCTGGCATATCGGTGTTATCATAACCGACTAACCGAGCGACTGATTGACTGACTCCGACTCACTGAAAAACTGAAACCTCTTTCACTTTGCATATTGCCGGCGCTGAAATTACAATATAAATTTATATACACGGCATATACGTATAGAAGAAACAATCTTTAATCAGCATTTACGCTTTCATCTTTCACATTTCTCAAAGAGTGGAAAACAACACCAACTGCCATAAACAACAATTGTTGTTGCCAAGCAACCTGTTGACGAGCTTGGTTTTTCTCAGTTTTTTGCTTGAGATACAGATGCTCGGATAGCCGGCTATCTTCAGTGGGCTTTTGGCCTGACTTTGGCTGCAAACTATTTTAATTTGGTGGCAAATTTGCATAGTCTGCATATCTTATGAATTTGTTCGTCTATTTGTCGTTTTTAATTTGGTATCGGTGGCCATAAACATTTACAATTCGGGCTCTTTCTCTTGGCTGCCACACAAAAGATGAAAGCAAGAGTGACATTTAAAGCGGTTCAGCCCAAAAGATTTGGGAATCTTTTGTCTCCTTGCAGCCCTTTTGTTGGGTATTCTTTATTTTAAAAATCTTATGCAATAATCGAAAACACACACACGCCAACGATAATTGAAGAATGGGGATCATGGATATCATGTGGTTTTTGGGCCCGATTTCGGAATGCCATTCACTTGATTGGGAATATCTTGGCAGGAATTGTGGTCACAATCGTATATTGTGTTTGGTTTTTCATTTTTGTGCGGGGAATATGAGTTTGTATTATGGTTTTCCTTATGATGTAAAATAGCCGCCATCAATGAGCTTCCAAAAAATAGCCTGGGAACTTGGGGGAATTTACGATTTCTGAGTTAATGATGTATGAAGTAATCTTTGAAGTAACGTTATGGTGTTTATGTTGTGGGAAAATTGGTTAAAGCTTCTGGGTATATAGTCTTAAACTATACTCAGATCACTAAACTATATTCAGATCACTACTCAAGGTTAAATTCAAATAATTTATTGAAATTGATAATAAACCCATACTTCGATTCTTTTACAAGTTACAAAACTTAGTTCCGCTCAACTATTAAGTAACCACTCCAAAAACCAACGCCCGTAATTACGTTAATTGCCGACTATCTATCATTTCCTGATTCATTATTCATCCGTGGTTATTAATTAATTAATAATTTGAATGTAGAGACGCGGCATGCACTTAAGTGTAAGCAAAACAAAACCGAAATAAATCAGAGGTGAGTAGGAAACTCATCAACAGCTCATTGCCCGCATTTGATTGATAAATATTTTAAATATAGTTAAAGATGTTGTAAGCCATCCATCGCCCCGTGAACCGCATGCCAAAAAACATTCCGCGGCTGTAAGTTATTAGCCAGAAACAAAGTTGAAAACGCAGATTGAAAAAATATGGTCTTTAAAATACCGACAATTTTTACATTTTAACGCCTCGACCGATTTCGCTTTGTCTAATTAATTTTGCTCACAAATCTGCATAGATATCGCCTTTTTAGTTTTAGTTTTTTTTTTTTTTTGCCTAGATTATTTATCAATTTCTATAAAATATATGCAAACAAAAAGCCAAGCCAGTCAGTGTGCGGTTGCCGTTGACTTGCACATGACTTTCCTGACATTAGAAAGTAAATTGCCATGAGGCCACTTGGTCAACCATCTGAGCCATGCACTCCATCACTACCACAACGATAACCACCATCATCTATACAAAAAAAAAAAATAAGCCACAGCAACATTTATAAAACTTTATTATATAGTTTTCTATTGATGAAATGCAAGCGGAGGTGGTGGACTGGGATGATGATGAGATTGTCGAGGTTGTGGAAGGCAAACAATTGAAAGTCAGGCTGGCAAAGTGCTTTGGCTTTATTATTATTAATTGGATTCGACAGGAGGAGGAAAGTCCATTGTCTGACCCTGAGACTGGTTTCCCTGTACTTGAATTTTTATTCGCAATTTTCCAATCGGAAATGCAATTTTCTTTATTGAAATTCGAATGTCTTCGCCTTATAGCGGTCCCCTGGCAATCTAATCTTATCGAAATGGGTTCATTAATTTCTTTTTTTCGAGTGGGCAAAGTGCACAGCGCCATGTGTTTAGGAAAGTAGAATCCCATTCTCTTTGGGCTCGAATGTCGGATCACCAATTAACCAACTCAAAAATTGACGCATTTTGCTGGAAAGTGATTCATTCTCCGATAAGGCATTATGATTTGATTCTTTTTTGTTTATTGATATGGCAAAAAACATGTAAGGCCCCGCCGAAAATGAACGAATTTGGAGTTTTATTTGCTTTAATCTAGATGAGGAAATACAATTTTCATAATTTATATTAACAAAGAGAAGCTATTACCCTTTATTTATGGCCAGTTTATTACTTCCTTCTCCAAAATTCTTGATTGTTAATATTTACTGTTTGTAAAGGTTATTTATATATTAAGTGTTAAATTGGTAGGTAAGGTAATGTAACTCTATTATTGATTTACAATGCTTTAATGAGCTGCTTTAAAGATTTCCTTAACTACAGACAAACACTAGTCTATGTTAAATTTATCTTTACTAATTTGTATTGAATATTGCCTATAGCCCGATATTTTGTTGTCTTGACTTAACTGAGCAAAAGCTAACAAATTTAACCCACTATAAACCCCAATTATTTCAAGATGTTGGCTGATCCTCAGTGAACTTTCAAATTGTAACGCTCGAAATCCCATTCAATAAAGCTCAATCAAATGCACATGTTCCCAGAGAAAAAAGCGTTACGGCTGTCTCATAAATCAAGCATTAATAAAACTCAAATTTGCGCACATTTTGACAGCAAATTCGCAGATGGCAGAGGCATTCTTTTCATTTGAAAATTCTTTGCTAAATGTCAATTAATTATTAACTGGAACCGCCTGCTGCCTGCCTGTGCCTGCCTGCCTGGGAGCATACAATTTATTATTTAATTATTAAGTCGCGGCATGTTCTGTCCGCGTTTTGCCTAAAAGCCCAACTCCTGACTTTTGTCTTCCCCTGAAATGTTACCAGTGCTTGCTCATTTCCTGCAAAAAGTGATGGACAACCCAGACGGAGTTAAAAAACACATCATAATGATATCATGCTGGGCATTCGAGCTCATCTCTTTTATTTTCGTGTGTGCAGCCTTTTTTGTACTATTTTTTCGGTTTATTTCCGAAAACTGTGTTCTGGTTGTCTGACCCGCTAACTTCGTTAACCTGTGGTTAGGTCAAGAGTTTAATGCGGAACCAACACAATGGCGGGGTTAAGAGAGTTAAGATCAAATGCCCGTAATTCATGGGATGTATGAATCATTTTTGGGATTGTATAACTTTTTGTCTTTTGCGGTGGAAATAATTCAGGTAGGAAACTTTAATTACAGAGTTGAAAAGCGGAAAAGGGGTGATTTTTTTTTAAGAATGAAAACCACGTGCCGGGCATTTAATGTTTAAGTCACTTATAGAAGAGTATACATAACGTAAACTAGCTCTATAAGAAAATTCTTGAAAATCCAATAGCATTAGCATACTGCAGAGTGTTATCTCAGCGCAGAAATCAAGTTGATTGCAATAACATTTGCCTCCCCTGGTGGAGTATTTATTGCGGGTATTTAAAGTTTTGGGTGTACCAACCGGTTGGTCAGTCAGTCACGCTTAATAAACTGCAAAGTGGAATTGCTGGGCCATGATATGGTGGATTTATGGCCGCCCCTTTGGCCACCCCGTTTTCCATGGCTTTATTGTCACAGCTTGTAATCAAAAGCCGGCCGGTCAGCAAATCAAACCGAAAAAAAGCAAAAAAAACTCGACTTGGACAGCGGCCAACGGGTAGCAGCAGCGGTGCTGAGTCAACTATTTTTTATTCAGTTGAAAATTGCATTTAATTGTTTAACAAAATGCCAGGCGCGTTATGTGGCTTATAAAGATATGAGTTATAATACAATTGCTCGAGTTGTCCATTGACAATTTTCCGGAGTGCCCCTCCCAGTCGACGTCCCAGTCACCGGTACCACCTGTCCCAGTGTCAGTCCCAGTCCCAGTCCCGCTCCCAATACCGCTCCCCAGTACCGTCGAACCACCCGCCCCCGATATCTGTCTGTCTGCACAACAAGTTTATGATTGCTGAACCCGTTTCCAACTTTTGTTATTTGTTATTTCTGTTACAATTTCTGCCAGCTCTGTTTTTTCTGTCTTGGGTTTGGCCATCAAGTGCGGAAGTTGGCGAGCCAGCCAAGAAAATAAAGTTGAGACTCGAAATGTTTGCATATTTTTAAAATGCAATTGGAAAGGTGAACAATTTCTGCTGTTGTTTGGCTTTCTGCTTAATTGCAATTGACTCGTTTATGATTTCCCCCTAACTGTAACCGAATTTATTGATTGCACTTGTAGTCGTTTATTAATTTACAATATTTAATCTTCGTTTTGTTTACTCAACAGCCTTCGACAACAACCATCACCATCATCATCACCACCACCATCATCATCAGCACACGCCGCTCGTCGTTTCGCATAGAAAGGTAAGTTCAGACCAACGGATTGGTTTTTAACTACAGACATGTATTTCCCTGTTTTTTCGAATCATTTTCCTGGGGTTTTAATGGCTCGTAAAGCCTTTCGGTATCTTTCACGTGGCGGCCAGTTGGTGACTATTAAGTGCCCTGAGATTACAGATTAGAATTATGGCCCGTAAAGTTCACTCAAATGAGTTCATTTCGTGGCCATGTTAGTTGTCTTGTTACGGTTCCGGTTCGCTCTTGAATTAAGCCTCTAATGATTTATGATAAAAGAAATGGTTCTTGGCCGTCAGAAGTGATTTCAAATCAAAGAGCGGAAAAGTTGAAACAAGAACGGGTAAATATCAAGTCGTTAAACGCGTTGACTGTCGCGTAAATGGATTGGTCTTTTAACTGCATTGCACTAATTGGAGTTAAGCTCTTAATCATCGGGTTATATACGATTATATTAGGTTTTTGTTAGTATTCTCACGGATCTTTCGTATAAACCTGAAAGAAAGCCATTAAGTTTATCAGATAATCAAAAAAAGGGAATTGGAATATAAAGGCTAAGTACTAATACAAGAATATAGCAAAAATATAAAGAAACTGCAAGGATTTAATGACTTTTCTAGCTATAAAAAGTCATCACACTCTTCCAATGAGGTCTTAGATAGATATAGGTATAATTCCAATTGATTGGCCATATTAACTTCTCCATTCCCTACCCACCTAACGCCACCACTCCTCTTTTCAATCAGCCCCAATACTCCCCAATACCCCACATGAACACCTATCTCGAAGGCCCGAAGCTGACATCAAATTGAACAGGCCATAAAACAAAATGAGCTACAACAAGTAAGACAAGCTCCCTAGCATAATGTGTGAAAGTGTTGGCGGCCCAACAGCAACTTCAACGATTTTATGGCAATTTTAGCAGATGTTCAACACACGGCCGCACATGCGAAAGTGTTTTTCCTCAAAATAAAAACTAAAAGAAAAATACCCACGAAGAATGCACTTTAAGGTTTCAGTTCCCATAGTCCAAAAAAACCTAAAATGAAAAAAATAGAAACCGAAAAAGGTACAGAAAACTTAAAACGAGGCAAAGCAGCTGAGGAAATGCGCAGGCGCATCGGTGGAGAATTCACATGATGATCGTTAGTAACCCTGTTTGGGGGCAGGCTTGAATCTTCGGCGAGGTAATTAAAACCATGAGCAACTGCAGCAACTGCCGCAACAAGAGGGCCAACTGCATTTAGGCCCAAGAAGATCGTAACATGGAAGCGCCAAGTTTCTCCACGCCTGGAAATTGTTTATGTATCTTTTAGTTTTGCCTCTCGTGGCTATTTTCCCTGCCACACACTACACTACACTACATAGATGCCGTTTTCAATTAAGTGTTGCTGCCGTAATGGGTGTGTGTGAGAAATATTCATGTTTCACCGCTCAATGGAGGTCGCTCCTTAGCTATACTAGCTATATATATATATATAGATATTCATTCTCCCCAACTTGCACAAGGCAATTCCATTGTTTACTGGGTTCATGAGAAATTTCCCGAATGCATTCTTACCGCCATGCTGGGGGTTACCTTAAAATTTCTACACAATTTACGGCCGTCGGAGACCTTATTTAAGTCGGATAGCATACATTCTTTCATAAATATGAATAGACTTGGGGGAATTCTTTTATGAAGAAGATAAGGTTACAGTTGTTAAACACTTCTTGTTCTTATGACGTTTATTATGAATAAACTTGGCTTAAAAGCTTATAATAATATTTATCATAAGGAAATAGTGGACTTATTTTGTAAACAATTTCCCAAAATTTCGATAAAACGCAATGGCCTTAGGAAATTTTTACCAATTAAACCTGCCACCCCAACGTGAGTTCCTCAAATTGCGATCCACTAAATCAAGAGGCCCATCAGCGGCCGAAACGAGCTGAAATTGGACATTATTATACAACAATTGCAAAAATTACCCAAGGGGTGGACTGTCGCTGGTAAGGTCAAACCTCCCCCTCAAAAACGAACAAAAAAATGGGCGTTAAAAGTGCGACTGCAATGCGCAAAAATGTTCATTTGTTTGTTTAAAGCCCCGACAACAATTGAAATTGAGTGGAAAAAACAATTGCCGGAGACCGAAGACTTAAGAGTTAAGAGTGACAGCGCGTGCAGTGACATTTTCCGCTCGAAACTGCACTTTAAACATGTTTGACCTTTGTTTTGGGACCCGCGACTTGGGCCACAGCCATTTCATTCATTCCCATAGTCAAGTTGGATATAGATACATAGATGCCCAAGTTGGGGGTTATGCAATTGCCCAAAGGACCGACAAACGATGCGGAACTTATGGCGCCTATCGTATGACAAAGCAGACATCATCATCATTGCGTATTATGCAAAGTACAAAAATTGATGATCACATATAGCGAATATGCGCGAAAGATAGAAAAGAGATATGTTTATGGATACAAATTGCAGCTGAAAGGCTGGCAGCCCACTAACCGCAGAAGACTTCATCGCTTTTCCGGACTTCACCTCCAACTCGAACGCGAACTCGTGATCTGCAACTAACTGGCTGACTAGTTACCAAGACTCAACTGACTAACTAACTGACTGACTGAATGACAAGCTGTCTTCCTTTCGGGGATGCGGACTAGGAAGTTGGTGGCAAATTTTTTCTGCGGTCTACCCAGCCCACTAAGGTCGCTTAGAAATTTGTAATCTATATCCCAGATAGTGAGTCAAACTGTGATGCGCTTCGCCACACTCCACTGATTACTCAAACCGAGCAAAACAACTAAATAAAACCTTCAAAAGTACGTACCACCATCCCATCCCATCCCATCCCGTCTATAGGGTAAAAGGGCTTGGCCAGCTCCGTTTGTTGCGCTTGCATTGCCATAAATAGCATTTCGTAGAGTTTGACGGGAACGGAAACCAAAAGTTTACAATGCATAGGGGGCATTTCTGTAATTGGTTTATGGATTTCCGATATTATTTGGGTGCGCCACCTAACCGAGGGGATCGAAGTCTCGGAGTTTGACGGCTTTTTGGAGACCGCCAAATAGGATTACCTCTCTTGACAAGCGAGCTTTAATATTTCTTTGGCTCTCTAATTTCCTTTAATTGGGTTATAGGGGCCAAATTGCAAAATACTCCAAAATAGGGCAGGGCCTAATTAAGCTGGATTGGGAGACGTTAATGATGCCGGAAGACGATTTCGAATAATTGGGCATGAAAGGTTTCAATAAAGGTCAAATTGAGTAACATAATTGAACTCTTTCTTAATGTTTTTCTGGAAAAAAAACTAAACTATAAAAGTTGATGAAGAATATATTAGATTGTATAGGTAATAAATTATTATAAAGCTACGGAAGACATAGAATTTTTCACATAAGACACACAATTATTAACTTTAATTGACTTAATCATACCTCACTCAGTTATCTTAAGTTTTGCCTGATACTATTAAAAGTAGTTCTACTCAAACAACAGCACTCTGTAATTTGTTATACCACCCAAGGCTCTAATCTCTGGTGACTAATTAAACATTACAAAACGTAATTCCTTTTAATAACACAAGGTTGTGTAATATGGATAGTAGTAGTAGTAGTAGTATTCATCTCTGTACCTGTTTTAACCTCTATAATTTATTCTCCCGTCTAAAGTCTAAATTCGTTTTACACCAAACAAACAATTATTTCATTATGATTATCATTTGGTTGTCAGGGCTAAGAGTCTCGTGCAAAGAGTTTTCATATCTCCAAAATAGATAACTACACGATGTGCAGAAGCCGTGGCCTAAATTTTCAAAGATATCAGGTGACACATCGTAGGCCAGTGTAATGTAATTCGTTACCAACTTTCAATTTAACTGCAATTGGCCGGAAAATGAAGCGCAGTCTGGCCATCGACTGGGATAAATATTTCACCAGTGAAGTCACTGCCTGGCGATGACCAATTACCAATGCAAACTGCGCGGTGTGAGATCAAGGTTTTGTGAGTACTCTGGGTAAATATTAACTCCCAAAAGCGTGCACAATTTTTTACAGTAAATATTTTGCATGAAATAAGGCTCTCAGGTTTCCTCCTTTCCCGTCGCAAACTCTTTTGTTTTTGTTTTATATTGCTGAAAAATAAACGAAATAAGTCATCGCTTTTTCAGAGCGTGAACAGCTGGCCTACCTGTTCCATTTAACTGGCCCGCCCGTACTTTTATGGGTTCGGTTGGTCCCGGTGTATACTCAAACCTTATGCTCCAGTAGCAGCAGCAACAGAAACAGCAACAGCAACAGCTACTAGCAACACCAGCAACAAGCAACAGTTGTTGCCACTTCCACTTGCAACTTAGCTGGTTGCTGGTTGCTGTTTCTGCTGCCGTTGGCTAGCTCCAAAAACAATGAGTCGCCTCTGGATGGCGACTTGGTTGAGTGCCTCGCCGTTTGTTTTATGCTTCGTCTGGTTCTCTGGTCTTGGCTCTGGTTCTCTGACTCCGGCTATAAGTACGACTCTGGATCTGACTCGCTGCTATAGCTACGCATTTATAATAGGCGAAACATGGCACAGTGGGACGAGAATGGTTTAATGCCATCTTTATTTACTAACAACTTTTAAGCAAAAGTTGTATACTGATCAACTTTTATTTCATGTATTAATTTCTACCTTTTACGAATTTCAATAAGACTTACCTCTTATTGTGCCACCTTGCCCCACTGTGCCACCCGATGCCTGTTGGCTGTTCGCCTTGGTGACGGCGGAGACGCATCGCTCCATGGCCCATTGTTCTAGGGAATCAATCAATGGATGGCAGGCACAGCACCAGAACTGCCAAGAATATGGGGATATGGGGATCGTATGTGATGGGATGGGGATGATGATGACCATGTTGATGACGATGACAACGCGCGCACGACGTCAACATAAAAGTGTCGATCAACTAAACGTTCTCGGGCCTGCGGATGAAGATGATGGTTGAAAAGGGAGTGGGTTTGGATATGGTCTATGGTCTATGGTATATGGGATTCATGGAGGAAAACTTTGAGAGGCAGCCAAGAGGTAAACTTCATGGCTCGACGGAGCTGGGGCTACGGGATTGTCTTTGGCGCTGATTCTCTGGAGCAATTGTATTCACGAGCGTCTGTAATTGCATGCACCGCCGTGCTCTTACCCATACCATTTCCTTAGGAACACTGAAGGAAAAAAAGAGGAACTTAAGTATGTTACTTTCTAAATAGATTTTCGTTCATTTAACACAAGAATTTATTATTTTTTGTTACTTAAACGTGATTTAGGATTCATTTGGAAAAAATTACAAGAAGATTGATTTTATGAGCTTCTCTAAATACTAAATCTAGTTAACTACGTTTCCTATAGAAAGGTTAAAGAAAGACCTAACATTTCTCTAAAAAAATTTTCATAAGTGCATCTCCTTCAAACTTTTGGGCGCCTAAACAAACATAAAATATTTGAATTGAATGCATGTCAATATTTGACGCCTGCCGCCGTTGACCGCCCATCACCTTTCCATCCTCTCCGTTGACCGTTAGGCAAACAATGAGCATTTCGAGAACCCGAAATCCACAAGTAGGGTCTCAAGTGGGGCCACACTCGAAATTAGAATAAATTCAAACGACTTGGACTTGGACTAGCACTTGGGATCTCTCTGTGGGAATGAAGCCATAATTCATTGCATTCGCTGGACGAGAAGAGCCCAGCGCATTGGAACTCATTTCTGGGCCTGCCAGTTCGTGGCACATGGACGTGATAAAGGACTCATTAAAACATCACTCCAATGGGCCGGCCCAGCAGCCTCCAAAGACGAGCTGCATTTCGGGGTCCCAGGCCACAGATACACACCAAAGCCAGACGCTCACTTGTTCAATTGCTCTGCCACTCTAAGACCCTCAAACAACACTCGAAAAGCGAACCAGTCTTTTTTTATTTGATACCCTTTGTGGTTTTCTTTTTGGGAAGTAGGATTGGGTGAGCTAGGATAATATTTTCTTAATTTTTCTAAATGTGACTCTCAACAGGAACTCAGTTGTTATTATTTCCAAAAATAATTGCAAAGTATTCTAGCAGCAATAATAATATTTATAAAGAACTATATCTTAACCATTTCCAAAAAGTAGATGTTTTCATAATTAGAATAATAAAAGAAACAAATCAAATCTCATCTTAATAAATTTGAAATACATTTTCTTTGCCGTAATGAGTATCCGGAATTCGCGAACTTCTTCTGTATTTTTAGCAAAATGGAAAGAAGACGCCAAACAAGTTGCTGGCTCACTTGGGAGAGTAACAGTTACTTTTCCTACATATATACACGGATATGTACGTGCATCGTCTATATATATATATATATCTAATTTTTTTTGGGACCTGCCTGCACATAGAGAAGGAGTTGCTGCTGGCGTCCAGTTTGGAGCCCGTCATGGGAAACCGCTGGCAACTGGTTGCCAGTCACGAGTTGGTCCCGGCACCAGCCATTCTATTCTATTTGCCAGGCCCGATCTCTTCTCTTGGCCAGGCTCGATTCATAAGCACACTTGCAATTTTGTGGCATTAGGGGTGTAGTGGCTGTAGATGCCGCTGCACAGGGAAAAATAAATGAAATCTAAACTTTTAGGGGTCAAATCTGCATAGATATTGAAATATATAAATAACATAGTTAAGTTACTTAAGATACTGAAACTTGTTTAGTTTCGAACTTTTTTTTACATATAGTTTATAATAGCTTGTTTTATACGTCACAGATAAGAGCCTTTTAATAAATCTCTTTTATAACCGATTTTGGCCATATATTTTCTCGACGTGTTTGCGGTCGTTTGATTTCGAGGGGCAGTTCAGTTCAGTTCTGCAGTCATGTGCGAGTATTTCAATTTCTGTTGTGGTCTGCCGGTGGTAATACGTACGGTACTTGAGCCAATTACCCAATTAAACGCCAGCGTTTTGTGCTATCTCATCGTCGCCATCACCACCAGTACCAGTATGATCACCACCCCCTCCTGCCAGCCGATCCGTAGATGCCCAAATATTGATATATAGCATTTTGTGGGCTATTGGCCCCCTTGGCAATTTCTTTGATTTGAGTCATGTTCTAGAGGCGTGTACAATTAGCGTTTTGTTTCGGAGTTCCGTTATAATGCTGTTAGGGATTATGCTCCACCTCTCGGTCCCCAATTCCAATATCCGAAAAACTTGTTTATCGATTATTATCGATGCGTTGTCTGTCAGTCTGTGCCTGTGACGCTCCGATCTTGAGCTTGAGACTTTGATATTGATGGTCGATCTGCTGGCTTTGCTTGCTGCTCATTGATTGCTGTAGGGTTTTGATCGCAATCTCCGATCTCTCCTTCTAAGCCTGTCTTTAAAAGAGTGCTTGTGTTGTCTGCCTGGCTTTGCTGTTCAGTGTGTGTGAGTGAGCTTGAAAAGGCTTTTCTAGGTGGCCTGGTCCGATCTGGGGACTCAAGAACTTACCGGAACTGCATTAAGCGTTTTGATTGAAGCATTTGATATTGATGGATGGGTTGGGTAAACTGGGAATTGGCGAAATAGGTTCCCATGGAACCATGAGAACAAGAAGGCAAGGAGGTAATGACGCTAAGCTTTGAGATTCTACACTGAGAAGAATTGAGAGGAAATGGGATCAAAGTTTAAACCCCAATTCTTGATTTATTTTGGTTTGGTGTTTAACTAAACCAACAAATATAAGAAACATATTGTAATCTACACTCTATACAAAAATTGAAGAACAAAACTTATGGTTTATAAATGGTACTAAATTTGTACGCAAACAAAGAAAAGCAGCATATGAGAGAAATGTTGTGTATGAAAAACGTTGAAAAAAACAAACTGGTCAGATGGAAAACGCCTATCAAAGGAAGGGTTTATCCGGAGACAAAACAAAGTAAAATGCCAGCCAGAACAGAACTATAAAGAGTTTGGTGGTGAAAAATGATGCTACGAGTCAGAACCGACCGAGCGCTCCAAGTTGAAAAAGGAGGTGTTATAATGTCGATGTCGTATGTCCCCCTTGCGATCCTTACGGTCTCTTTGGTCTTTAACAAGACAAAGAGGGTTATCTGAAAAGATAAGACAAACATTACTAGAAAAACATATTCGAAGGCCCACAAAGCTAGAGAAAAGCAAACAAAACAAGCATAGCCTTCGATGATTCATAATATATCAGTTCCACTAGGGGATTTCCTAGCAACGCTCTCATTGCTCCACATTCTCAATTGTAGAATTGCCTTATCAGTTTTCAGCAGATCTCATATTGGCCTATTTCGTCCGCCTATTCAGACCAAAAACCAGTCGTATATACTCGTATACATATATATATGATTTATGATATCAACAAAGAAAGAAAATAATGGGAAATTGTTATTATTCACAATTTTAGCCGTTGCGAATCGTGTGAATTGCCGTCTTCTACATGAACATAAACAATAATTGTAGCACCAGCCAGCATAGTTATATCTTGTACATAGATTTATATATATATTTATATATAGAAAATTAACCCAGTTCGCACGTCTATGCCGAAACAAACAAAAGTTTCCGAGGCAAACAAGTCGAGTTGAGTCGCTGGCAACAAAAGACAAGAAAACGACGAAAGCAGACTCACCAGAAATCCACAAGGCAACTTGCACCTCAAAACGCAAAAAAAAGAAAAAATAAAAAGTGGGTGGCAAAAGGGGAAAGGTGAGAGGGCGGGGAATCACCCGACTGATAATCATGTCTAAGGCTAATTGCAGGCGGTCTTGGCAAAATGTGCAAATATTATTTCAAGACGGTTACAAATGCCGAGCCGCACTCGTTCGCACTTAAGTCTTTGCTCATATTCACATTCAGATTCTCATTCCCATTCACTTTCCCCTATTTTTTTTAAGTGCGGGGACGACACCTCGCCTGATAAGCTGAGAACGTAATTATTAGATGACATGCAGCATAGGTGGTGGCACACTGAAAAATATTCCTTATAACCATATGGATAACATTTATCGGGGAGCTTTTAAGAAAGAAATTCGCACAAAAACTATTTGTTCGTAATTTTGCATCATAAATTAATATTGACTTTAAAGAGTATTTAAAATTACTTACAAAGTTTACATCTAATTACTTTGTCTTGCAAACTACTATTTAATTGGAGCAAAAGAAATACAATAAATGAGAACACATCTCGTAATTATTTTAAAGGTATAATAAAAAAGTAGGAAAATTCTTAAGAACTCAAAATCGAACTTTCTCCAACTTATCTTTAGACTGTAGTTCTAAGTTCATAAAATCCTACATTTCCCCCTGTGTACTGCTCATATTCATAATTCCCTCTTGGCTGTTCGAGTCTTGTCTTGAATTTGGGTCAAACATGCATACTCATTGGCCTCCCCTGCCATCTCCTTATCACAAATGATCCCCCCCGTTGACCACCTGTCGCCCCCTGTCATCCATCTTGGTTGCCTGGCAAAAGCAAAAAACTGGAAAATCTAAAATTGTATAACCTGCTCCCAGCCAGCCATCTAGCCATCTAGCCATCTAGCCAGCCATCCAGCCGGCCAATGTGGTTTTAGTTTCCTTCAACCCACTGGCCTGTGGGCCAGGTCTCGATGTTGGGAGTAGGAGTTGTAGCCGGAGTTTGGTACCGTGTATCTCAGTATCTGCGGCCATAAATTTTAGCCACTTTGATCTCGCCACATCGAATGTAAAGTGCTTAATGGGCCCGAAACAGTTGACCAGACTCGAACAAACAAAAATAGGAGAACGAGAAGCAAAAACCGAACCTTTTGTGTGTGGCACAAAATTGCATTGTAATTTACAAAAATATTTCCAGTTCTCATTGTCTCTCTGCTTGACTTTTGTTTTTTATTTATTTATTTATTTCTTCTTGTTTTTTTTTTTGTTGGTGAGCTGTTCCCCAGAGATTTTAATCGTTGTCGCCAGCGTCGCCTTGTCAACGTTGCTCAGGCCCGTTCCCCTCCAATCCCCTCCCTAGAAAAAAGAGTTCCGACCGTTTTATGCTGCTTTACATTGGCGTCGCATTTTTTGCCTCTGTTGCTGTTGCTGCTGGGATGTTGCTGCGGTGCTGCAATGTTGCCGCTGTGCTCTTGCTGCTGCTGCTGCCAACATTGATCACGACTGACCAGATAGCCGGGAGAAGTGGCCAACTCGAGAGCTACTTGTATGCCGGCTGCCGATTGTCGTTTGCCTATATATATATATATCTCTTTCTCTATATATATGTACGTATTTATACACGGCATTCTTTCTATGGAAACAATTGCATAAAATGTGAATCCTGATAGCGACAGAAAAAAGGCAAAGCCAAAGCCAAAGCCAGCGACTACGACTAGGAAATGGTCAAGTCAAGTGGGTAGACCACTGAAAACAGTAGGAGATCGCAGACCTGGAGACTGTTGAAGACATCTGGCAGGGAATAAAGGAGGATGGAGGGCAGATGGCCAGACAAGGAGTTTATGATTCCCCCAGATGGTTAGGAGACAATGGGTAGTCATAATGGAGAATTGCAAGAGGCCTGCACATAAATATAACAAACTGAAAATTGCAAACTTGCAGGCCAAAATTGAATTCCCCTTGAGAAAATCATTAGCTTTTAGAACTTTTGAAAGGCAGATATATATTTTAGTTAGTAAAATGCATGAAAAACGGAAAATTGGTAGATGTAGAAACAAAGCCAATTTCATTTTTAAGATTGCATGTTAATTTTCTTTTACTTATTCCCATGCTTGTCACATTCCCTTTATAGCTTGACCTTTATTTAATTTTTTTTACAAAAACAAGCTGAAGTACTTTGTACTTTGCACTTGAGTGGACACTCGCCAATTGCTGCTGCGCCCCAAAGTGCATTCAAATATTCACACCTCAGCAGACAGTCCACCCACCCCACCTTCGATTAATGTCGCTTGAGTCAGCAGCTCTTGTTTATAAAATGAAAATCCCCCAAAAAAACAAAAAAAAAACAGCAAGAAAGGAAAATACAGAAGTAGCCGATGAGAACCAACAGCCAGTACAGTAACTCCTCGAGCATGGAGGTCAGGCGAAAGGTTAAACTGCTGACTAGATTGACAATGTGATGGTAGGAGAAGGCGTGGGGACCCTTTGTTGGCCGAAAACCGAATTGGAACTTTGGCAACTGGCTTATAATTGCCGCATTGCATGTCCGTGGTTTCAACTTTGATATTAGCCCGAGTTCGGGGAGTAGTTTCTTTTTTTGTTTTTGGTGAGAATTGGCGGATTGGGAACAGGCGCACCCTCAACAAAGACAGTCTCATTTATTTAATACTGGATGTATGCAAAGTGGGGAAAACAGAGAAATAGCCACGATGGCGGTTCGCCTTTGGCATATTACACTTTTGCCTGGCTTTAGTTTTCCATCCACAATGCACATTCCGAATCGAAAGATATATATACATTGTTCCCAGTTCTGTTCTCTTTGCTAATTGCATGGGAAAATTCACAAGACAGGGGACTCGATGTGAAGATGGTTCCTGCTTAGGAGTCGCCTGATATTTGCCTATATAGGCTGTAATTATGGTCTTAATTGCGGGGCATGGTGATTAGTAGATGAGGTCTTCTTTGAGGCTAATGTGGCTGTCTTCAATTAATTTTTATAGAACTTAGAGAGAAACAGATTTAAAGATGTAAAATGCAATTTCTTTCTGGGCGTATAAAAACTTTCATTAAGTGAAGTCAATTTAACTTTATACATACAGTTTTTTTTTGTAGAAATAAATGTATTTTCTCTACTTCCAAACCTTCTTTTTCTTCACCACTATATAGTGTATTACCATCTCCCACTTGGGCTCACTTGACTTCCACCTCTTCCATAATTTTCCAATTAATTATGTCTCTCAACCTTCAACGCCTGCAACTGCAACAGCAGCAGCAGCAACAGCAGCAGCTACAGCAGTGCAACAGCCACTGCAGCTGCAATTCTTCGGCAAATGATGTAAGGGTCCTACACCATTGGAGGGGCAGAAAAAAAAAAACGCTGGAAGCATTTAACTGACATTTGTTGTCAACCTCTTCAGTGGTGCAAAAGCCTCCGGTGGAAATGCCACTCGGCAGTGCATCCATTGCAACCACTGCACAGCTGTCACAATGTTTTATCATTTAATTTCCACGATAAAAACAAATCCATGTGAACGTGGTAGGGAAAATGTGCCATAATGTGTGCACAAAAGTGTGTGAGTGGGAGGCAGCCCACGCTTGGATTTGGATTCAGATCGAGATCGAGATGGAGCTGGAGCTGGAACTGGAGACGGTGCTGAAGACGGGTTCACTGGCTGGGCTAAAAATAACGCAACCAAATTATTATTTAACGACTCCGGCTTCTTCGGATTCGATGTTTTAACACCTTGTATCTTTTTTCGGCAAGTGTTTTCGCCAACGCCAAAGTGAAAGTGAAACAACAGCTGACACTGCACTTGGCTGTTTGAAGTTGTCGGTGCTTGTTGTTGCACCTGAACTCTACAACTTCCCAAACACCAATTACAAATGTATATATATATGTTTTTGTTTTTTCTACGAAGCTCCGTCAACTTCAAACTCCAATTAGAGTGTCAGTTTAATGAACTGCCTGCCTGAACAAGGCATACGGAATCCCCGTCTCGGCGATTTCAGGGCTTCAGGGGGTTAACTGCATTACACGCTGCACATTTTTTTTATGGCTCGTCGGCCTTAACCTTTGGCCTCCACTTCAATCGCATTTTGCTGTCAGCATTCCATGCCATTTGCTTTTTATTACCTAGTAATTATTATATTTAATATTTTTTCGTATTTTTTGCAGATTATCAGCGAACTGGCGGAAATCGTCTATACCGCATTGGATTACAATTTGCCGGAGGACGAGGAGTGCCAAATGTCACAGGAGCTGGAGAATCTATTTAACTTTATGACGGCCGATGGTAGGTCTAAAACTTAAATTAATAAGAATATATAAATATCACATAAAATGCTAAAGCATGCTTCTGGGTTTGTGGTTATCGTGTTTTAAAACCACGAATTCATTATAATTGTTATTCTTATCTTTAAGACAGCGACAAAAATACTTAAGAATGATTCGTTAATGAATGAATTAAAATCATCTAGTATAATAATAACTTTAATTTCTTCAAATGATGAAATAGTCTTGTAGAGCTTTTATGATTCAGATGCAAAAAATGTACGTAGCTTAGAACAGCAATTGAATCTCTTAGTAAGTCCCCCTTTCAGAGCTTTGTATATATCATTCTATTGGGGACTTACTTAACCGGAAAAACCCTTTTTATCAGCAAACCAAAAACGAAAACAAGATGAAGGTTAAGCCTGACCTCGTGCCATGAATCACTTAGACTTGATGATAAATTAAACGAAAATACAACAATTGTAATAAATATAAAATTCGAATTTCTTAAAGTTGATTGGATCTCATTCATTGCAGAGACAGACGATGATTGCATTGACGAGGGCATCGACGAGGGCGACAAGCGCTGGGACGACGACTCCGAGGAGGAGCGCAACGATACCAAAGAACTAGAGCACATAATCGAGGTGGGTTTCCAATTCGAACCGATCGTATCTGACATTTGGCAATCGAGTCGTGTCATGATGTGCCAAAAGCAAAGGCAACCAAAAACTATATAAACCAATGCAAATTCGAACTCCCATCGAAGTGTGAGTCAGAGTTTTTCTTTATTTTATTTCGGGGGTGCTCCAAGATCTGACCTTTTGACCAGGCTTCAGTGCGCTCCATTTGCCAGCTCTTTTGACATATAAAAGTATATAGAGCCAATGCATCGATATTTATCGGTGGGAAAACTTGTTTGGCTCACATTACAGTTAACCAAAGCGGGCATACACTAGAAGAAAATCCATTAGCCTTAAGTGCTAGCCAATCCAAACCGAATGTATGCTTTCCTGTAGGTTCTATCTTCTTCTTTCCTCTCCTTTTTATTTTCCATTTTTGACTAAATCTAAGTTCAAGCTGTTAAAAACTTTCTTAAATATTCTTTCTCTCTGTGCAGAAATCAAAGTATCTTGCAGATACTTGTTGTGCGCGTATCTGTATCGCGGCTAACCGCAAACAAGCCAGATTCAGTCCGGGTTCTAGTCAGATACTTAGATTACGATGCCCGGTCGACCGACTGGAAAACAATTTTCAATTGCGGCTCGATTGCAGCGATATTAAATAACCGAAATAACCATAAAACCAAACGCTTTCGTAATCGTAGGAAATCAGCCGCAGATCTGTAAATCAGAAATTCGAATCTGAAACCGCCTTCCCGGCCGCACTTGATTGCGCATCGGGAATTTTTCCGCATTTTCCGGCAGCCAGTGCATCATCTGCCATCCCATTCGAACCACAGTAGTAGATCCATTGGGGATCCACTGGAGGATCCCCGATTTGGTAATGGGGCGTGTGATAAACCTCACACCGTTGCTGATTGAGCCAAAGTCGTCTTCGGTTCTGTTTGAGTGCCCCTCTGAGAAGGAGGCGGGGTCGGTTGGGTGGTACTTCTCTAATGAGCCAATTTATAGAATTGACACATTGCTGTCAGGCAACAGTGAACAGAGTGTGGACCCCTTGACTTTTTTCCACCTGCCTGAGTTTTCTAGCACACCAATGAAAAGTGGAAAAGTATCTGCAACTAATATGGATAAATTAGCATTTTTCCAATGTCCGTTTTTCTTCTACGGTTAGATAAGATTTGGTTTGGCGGAATAAATTGAGTTGGTCTATATACGAGATATGATTATCGTAATAAGAAGTGAAAGGAAATTGCCGAAGGCGTAAAACGTAATTAGCTTTTTGGTACGTAGAATTTATGTATGCGGGATATCCGCAGATAATGGTAATCTTTTTTGGTTATTCCTAGAATTTTAGCAGTCATAAAAGCCTTAGTTTGGCAAAGAGTTATTTAGCTCTGACCGCAGCAAAGATATCAAGATTGATATGCCGTGGTTTTCGTGTGAAACTTAAAAATATAGGTTATTTCGCACAGCCATTAGTATTAGTATGTATATGGAAATAAAGAATAAATAGCAATGGTGTGTTATTTTTGCATTGGTTTGTTTTTACGTCATGAAATTTAAATAGAATTTATTAAATATATATAATTACTAACCATTTATGCCTTTATAGACCTGCAGAAATCACATAAAGACGACCCTGCCTGAGAATCACTATAGAGCTGTTTGCAGAGCCCTCGTAACCGAGACCATAGAACTCCGAGTTTTTCTGCAACAGGTCCTTAACAACGGTAAGTATTCAATTAGACTTTTAAAAAGACTACTTATTAAATAACAATCTCAAATAGCAGGTGCCGAGAAGCTGATCAAGGCTTCGGAATCTTCAGCCACCACGCAACAAGAACTGGCGAAGCTGGGCTTCAACGACTGGGTAAGATTCTTCAAGAGTCCCCCGTCACACGTCACACGTCACACGAATACCACAAGATACTAGTAGTTATGTAATGGGTGCTCCACTACCACTAATGGCCTACAGTGGCTAACCGACTCACGATTTGTTTGGCGCACCTCTTCGAACCGAAAAACATATGCCATAAGCCATCATCACCATAATCATTATCGCCGAGATCACGAGCATTTTTGTGGCGGGGTTTTCCGCTCTGGGGTTGGTATAAAAAAGTGAACTATTTCATGCATTGCCAAATGAAATTCACTTTTAATTTCAATAATTGGCCCGCGGTGGTCGCCTCCGTTTTGGCCATCATCCTAATGAGTTCAACGCCGCTCTATATATCTACTACTATATATTTTCTGCTAGGTATTTTAATGGGCGCATATATCATCTGTATATGTATAATATGTATTGGCGTTTGTTTTGACCTTTGCTGAATATGTCGAGGCCGTCACAGGAGTTTGCCATCATCACATCGGCCCGCTATATCGCCGCCATCCAACCTCCGAAGCTCATTGAGACACACACGCAAATTGGCCAGACACGCAAACCAAAATTTGCTCTTGTTTTTGCATTTGATTTTTTCTTGACGTTTTTTTTTTTTTTTGGTGGCGTGAAAAGTTATACTACAGTTGGCTTTACCGTTCGAGGTGTGTTTGATTTTTTCAATCAGATGGAAACCTGAAACTGTCAAAGAACAGTTGGCAAAGTTTGTTCCAAAAAAAAGTTGATAAGGTGGAAAAATATGTTTTTATGGGGGCTCTTAAAAGTTATAGTGGTTTCTGATTTGCATTTTTCATACAATCTACACAGCTGGTAAACTATCAGTGCTGTCTTACAAAGTAGAATTCCAATATTTAATTTAAATAATCTTCTAATTTCATAATGTACTTTAACCAAATCCCAACTTGATTAAAAATCACATCTGCTTTATTCTTTATTCTTTCCACAATTCCTGGAATGATTTTATTTATACGAACTGCTAATTGATAAATTCAATCAATTTTTCCTTTGTTTGGCAAAGTCAACAGACTATCATAAAGCTGTTAATAACTGAAATTAACGGCAGTAAACATAAAAAATGAAAGGAGCTAATGTCCTTAAATAGTTTTATCCACTGTACATTTATTTTCTCTGTGAATGGTATATCCATAGATGGGTTTGCCTTTTCCCCGCCTCACTGCCAATCTTTGCATGTCCGAAGGAAAAAACCGTTAAAATGAGAAACCTTTGCGTGCGAAATAGACGACACATCATTATGCCATAATATTTGCTTATACTGGGGTACAGTACAAATGCAATCAGATAATGAAATAGACCATAAATATTTTTCACTTTATATATATATACGAGTATATATGTTTTACACCCGTGAATTTGCATGTGCCGAAAGGCTGGGATTAAAAAAGAGGGTGCAGCCATGGAATTGGCCAATTAATTGGCCAGACATATACCATATATCATATGAGCCAAGAAAGAAGACCTGGTAACGAGTCGAGTGTGTTTACTTTCGTTGGTATTGCAAAACTCAATTTCAGGCCATTGTAGAGGGTTGATTAAATGCCGTCTTATCATTTTCTAGTTCTTCGATAAGACTGTTCTGCCTTCGTTTGGCCCATTGTTTATAGGGAGCGTTTTTCTTTTATTTCTTGTCTTGTGTTTTGACTACTGCCAAGAGAGTTGCAAGAAGAGAAGTGTGTCTTTAGTCAGCGTTTTATCGTGTTTTCTGGGAAGACAACAGCCTTCAGAATGTCACACAGCCAACTGATTGTTAAAACACTTTTTGACTGAATTTACATTGTTTTTGTTTTGGCTATTATTATTATGCTGGAATTGCGGAAATTTAGCTGGTTCTGTTTTTTCTTTGAACATTTTCTTGATGGTTTTGAACGTGTTTTTGCTGGACGGGGGGAAAAAGGTTTTCCGAGGAAATCTTTCTTTTTTGGCAGACATCGAGTCTGAGTCTCGCTCAGCTGCCTTTCATGATGATGATGATGATTTGGTATGCTAATTTTTGTATCCAGACGATACCAATGTTGTACGCACATGGGCAAAAGTATTTCAAAAGCAACAGATACATCCCGTCTCTTGCGGAAGCTGCTGCCACTCAATGGTGGGTTGATGTTGCTGCAGTGAGTTGATGATGTTGCTGGTGATGTCTGTTGATGTTGCTGTTGCTGTTGCTGCTGTATCTAATGTTGCTGTTGTTAGCGTAATTGAAGCATGGCGCGGCATCTTAGACTCGTACATATATGTGCAACAACAAGATGGTGTCAAAACATGTGCTGCCATTGATGCCTTCATTGAAATCGGACCCTAACATACTCCACCTTCCTCGGCCGTTTTGCATGTTTAATGAGGTGTCTCAAAATGCATGGCCACCAATTGACGGTGAACAGGAAGAGAGACGATGGCAAATGGCGAATGGAAAGTGAAATTGCGGATCACTGTTACATATTAAACCCCATTGTGTGCTAAATAGTCTTCCTGCCATCGCGCAGCATTCAACACACATTACTCATACGCACTGTTAACTTGTCATGTCGATGGATTGCTGGCCCCCTCTCATCTACTCGCAGCGGGAGTCTAAATTATTGGCTAATTAAATGAAAATAATTGCAAAAGTGAAATGCGCCTCTCACTCTGTTTGTTTTTCTTCCTGCCACAAGCACGATCTGCAGCTGTGGAGGGCATTGCAAGTAGGTCCATAGCTCCATAGTTCCGTTGCATGTTCTCCGTTTGTCTGTGTTTGCGTTTGTATGTTTGCCCTGTCCCATATCTTCAACGATCCGTCCCAGATATCGATCTGGTCTGTATTGATGATTAACCACACCTTTCCCAATCCACAGGCACGCTTCTGGGTGCAGGTGATCGACGAACTGCGTCGGGGTGTGCGGCTGAAGAAGAGCAACCACGAACGCACACCCATTGAGTACGAGCTGACGCCCTACGAAATACTCATGGGCGATATTAGAGCCAAGTGAGTAATAAACTATTCGATTTTGTCATTGTATTATCTAACTGAAAATAAATAGAGCAAGTTCCGTTAAAAACTGCAACAGAGTTACCAATAAATAACTACCAGCTATCATTATTAATATAATTATTTTGTTATGGCTACAAGTCAAATTTCTTTTCATTTTGTTTGTTTTTTCTTAATGATTGTTATGGTAACAAAAGTTATGACAATAGTAGTAAACTAGTAACTAATAATTGATTTTATTCGAAATTTTTAAAAAAAGGTACTACTATTACCCTAAGTAAAGAGAATGTTAAAAGCATTTTCCTTATTGCAGCCTATTCTTTTTCACTGTCCATCAATAATTAAATATAATTCCCAATCAGAAACCGCATCTAAGCCCAAATTTCTCTTCACAGAAAGTATCAGTTGCGCAAGGTGATGGTGAATGGAGATATTCCGCCGCGCGTCAAGAAAGATGCCCACGCCATGATCTTGGAGTTCATCAGGTCACGGCCGCCGCTGAAGAAGGTGTGTAGCGCCCCCAATCCCATTGCCTCAACAAATTCCAAATCCATCCGCATCGCAAGTCCCAAAAGCAACCTCAATTCTCACTGCAATACCACTGCCCCATCATCAAAATCCCCATTTGCCGCTTTGCGGAGTGTGAAATATTGATCTTGTGGCTCTTATTCCTGACCATTTCATTTTTGCTTGTCTTGATCTCATGACCTTTGATTGTTTTTTGTACCAAAAAAAGCAAATTACTTTTCGCTCTTCGAATAAAAATTATAAGTTCACTATTTAATATTGTATCTTTGTGATTTCCGGATCCTTCAGGCCAGCGATCGCCAATTGGGGCCACCCCGCATGTGCGAACCTTCTCCGCGAGAACAGCTGATGGAGTCCATCCGGAAGGGCAAGGAGCTCAAGCAGATCACACCGCCGGAAGTACCGACATTGAGGAAGAGCAGTAAGTGTTTATAATTTAAAATTTCTTCTGAACATAAGTAGTGGATTCTGAAAGCCTCTCAACATTTAAAACAGTGATTCATAATATAAAGATTTTCCCTAAAACAAAATATCCAATTATCCCAAGGCTAAGAAAAAACCATTTAATAACCGCCACTCTCACTGACCTTTCCTTCGAAAAGCCAAGCCCATTGTCAAGGGGAAACTTATGGCTTTTGCACAGTGCCTGCCAAAAATAGATGCCGCCTCTAATCTTTTGCGGGCGTCTATCGTTTGTGTCCTGGTCTCTCGAACGTTGTGTTGTCATCGTCGATTCCAAATTTTGAACGCCAGCCGCCCATAAATTGTTGTCGCACATGTGTGCTTATATAGATAGCCGATGTCTCCTGCCGCCGCGAAATATAGAGGAGTGTAGATTGATAGAGGGAAGGAGATGTGCTGGGGAAAACTAGTTACTAGCAAGACTTTTCACTGCACTTGTCGCTGGGGGAGCCCCATTGTCCGTCCATCCATCCGTCCTTCTCTTTCTCTGCCATGTTTGTTTGTTTGTTTGCTGTTCGGCTGATTGTATGTGTTTGCCGGGCGCAGAGCGCGCATGCCAACATAGATCAAAAACGGCAACATTTTCCAATCTCGACACTGAAGAAAAACTTTAAAGAATCAGAGATCGATTGCTGAGAAATACCAAAACATATAAGTACTTGAACTTGTTTATCAAATTTTATTTATTGTATGCATTATAATAATATGCTAAGTTATGGAAATAATATCATAGTATACCCAAATGAGGATCCTGTTTAAATTTTGTTTCTTCCTGTGCAATCCCCATCCCGAATCCCAATTTGAAATCCCCAATCCGCTTTGTTGGAAGAAGCGTGCAAAATTGTGACACACAAAGATAGCGACAACGCGACGACAACAACGACAACGACAATTGCAACAACAGAAACAATACCATCCACATTTAAGCCAAGAAAAACCAAGCACGACAACCTCACCTCAGACGAGGTTGGCTATTGTTGGTTGTTTGGGGTCTCTTTTCGGCTGGGAATCTTGTTTCCATCCTCTGTCTTTTGGGTTATTTCTAAAAGTGCAACTGCTGACCGAAAATATTTCTTATGACTCTTAGTTGGTTGATTAGTTAGGTTTATTGTAAAAGAAAAATACAACAAAGGTAAATCGATTTAGATAATCAGAGTTGCTAAATGTTATTGTATAAATCTGTAAAGAAGCATTGTTAGTAAAAGATATATATTTTTGTCTTTATTCTAAACCTTATATTTTATAATATTTAAAAATTAATAATACCCAAAACTAGTTATTCCAATAATTCTTTCAAAATGTTAATAGACTTCTTTTTACATGTTTTATTTTACATACTCAAACATTTTTGTAGCCTAACATCAAGGCGAAAATGAAAATGTAATGAGAATTTTAATGCATACTTAGAGGTGCTTGATAAAAATAGAGTTTAAAAGAAAATTGAAGTCTTCAGGTCTTTAGAAAATGAAAGGGATATTAATTTTATTTAGTCCGTGAACTCCTTAAACAGCCCTCAACTTTCTTTGTTCTTTAGTCTTGAAACTTTAATTGTTATATCCTCGAAGGACTCACTTGCTTACTCATCGTATGTGTTGTGTCCTTGTTGCCTTATGCCGACGTCATCACCTCAACGGTGACGTATAAATCACCCACGCAACAACAGCGACGATGGCTAAACAACTTTTTAGACTGTTAAATGTCAAAACAAAACATTGGCGCTCTCTCTTTGTGAGCGGCGCATGCGCAAATTGAGATTGAGTCGAAAAGTGGGGAAACTCGAGTTGACAGCTGCCACATTTCTCAGTTCCGTGTCGAGCTTCACTAGAGACGCCTCGTCGTTGTACGCTCTTTAGTTTATTGTTATTCTGTGGGCCAAGTGAAATTAAAAAAAAAACGAAAGCGTTGGCTATTAAATAAAATAAACAAATTACCTTAAAGTGCCACCAATTTAATGCATTAAGTTAAGCCGCATTTTAATGGAGCAGCAGGGTAAACCTGGTCTGAATCTTATCAACCCTCTCTGAGGAGAGAGAAAAGTGTGGCACGGAGGGGTGGCTTCCCTTTTTTCCGGATTCGGATCGATAGCCTCCATGCAACCGTGTGAGAAAACCGAAAAGTGAAAAGCCAAAGGGAAATGTGCCAGGCTTAACCCATGGATGCCCGGCCAGTGAAACGCTCCTCGGCGGCCTCCGTCTTCCGGTCCCATCACATGCCAAGAGAGTCGGATCTGGTGGACATTGGCAGCGATGCCTCATTGTACTGCGGCTCCGATGGCGAGTCTAGCCATACCCAATCCACTTCCACTCCCAATCCTAACCAGGATCTGGACCAACCACAGCCAACGCCTCGGGCGGCGCCAAGAGCCTCGGCTTTCAATAATCCGCCAACACCCAAACCACGACAGGCCATCAAGTCATCAAAAGGTAGTCATCAGCATCTCCTTAGACCTCTTCGAAAAAAAAACATACAAAAGCGTTTTCCCATTGTTGAATGTGCTCCGCTTTGACCTGGTTTCGATTTCAGGTCTGCCCCAAAGTGCAAAGTGAGTGGGGGAATGGGGAGTTGGGTAGTGAGGAGTTTGGAATGGGGTTCGTAGACTTCCCCAAGGCAGAGTTTTGTGTTCAAGGAGCTACTCCGAGGCAACTGCAGTGCTCTGGTAATTGCCGTCATATTATGACTTCGATTTTAAGCCCAAGTCATTAGAGGCATGAAGAAATAAAGCCCAAGAAAGAGTTAAGTTTTGTCGAAGGTTGAATACTCTTTGTTGCCAAATAAACATGGACAAATTTTGTGGACTTTGTTTATTTGTTAGCCCAACATCGAAGTCATTAGGGGCATGAATAGATAACACAAGAAAGATATGTACTTGTAGATGTGGCGAAGAGTTAATGCTTATTGTTGCTAACAACAACATATGTAAACGATTGGGAAAAATGTAAGGTCAGTTTTTCTTTTGAATAGAAGGGATCATTATATGTTTACTAGAAATTATGTTTACTATTTATTTTCATTTAACTAACTTTTTAAAGCCAATTTTAGATGTTTCCAATCTCTCCTATTCTTATTTTTTTTCACGACAAAAACAAAACCAAAGTAGATCAATAAAAACATTCGTGTTTGCCCCCGAGTAAAATGTTAAAGTTAGTGGATAATGTCTAGCCCCCGGGTGGTCATTGGTCATTGGTCAATGGTCAGTGGCTAGCCGGATCACGTAGCAGTTATTACAGAGCCCGTAAACCCATAAACTATCATGGACTTGCACAAAGGCAAAGCAAACTCTTCCGCTGCAGATACGAGTTTCCCAGACGTTGCACAAGCAGAGTGGGTTTCACAAGTAGAACCATTAAGTGCGTTGGGCTTAACGGCTATTATGGAGTAGCTAACTAACTAAAAAAATGAAAAAAAAAAAAACAATGACGACTTTTGACTTCGGTGGAAGTGAGAACCCAGACATGTCACCTCTAATTGCGCAATGAGCGGGCAAAAAAGGGTCGGAAAATCCAGTTTCATTATGAGTTATCCAGAGATTGCCTGCTCCATTGCCCAATGATATTCATTAGATAATCCAATCAAGCGCATTGTTCCCACCACTTTCGGCCTGGGAAATCGAGGACTTATTGTTACAACGATCTGCTTTTTATTTCTTTCAGTGCTTCCAAGTGCAAACTCCACGCTGTCACGATCCAGACAGCGGCTCATCAAAGTGGATTTCTCCAAGTTTCAGGTGAGTTTCCTGGAATTTCATAAGATCTGTAAAAAATACAAAATATTTTGATATTTCCAGGACGATGATCTCTTCTATGATGAGTCCAGCATTAGTAGCTCCCACTCCACAGCAGCCACCCACCAGCAGCACCACCAGCATCATCCTCATCTGGCCGAGATGCACCGTTGCTCGCAGCCCAAGATGCCGCCATATCCATTCGGTGGCTACATGGTGCCCAGTCAAGCACGACAAGATTGCCGGGAGACGGCGTCGCTGATGCGGCCCCGACGCACAAGTGAGTATCCGATTCTACCGGGGATTATGCAATTACTATATCTTTAACCCACTTGGGCACTTTGGGAGCACACCACACTAGAGCACAAAGTACAAGGGCGGCTTCGATTGTTTGTAATTTGAGATCAATTCGGTTGAAAATCAAACTTAAAACATAGATTTACGGTTTCGGTTTATTAGTTCTTACAGGTGATACTTTAAGATAAGTCAAGTTTTTTATAAACTTACAACTTTCTAATCTAGTTAATTAAATTACTCGTCTGCTAATTAATCAAGCACTTCCCAAAGTTTACTTAACGCCTGTCTTTCGGTTAAGGAAACCGGTTTACTTTATGCTCTAGCTAAAACGAAATGGCCCAGCCATTGCCTTAAGTCTTTCTCTATATATATTTTGGGTTTAAATTGCAGACAGAAAGTTAAAGAGCCGGTAAAGATATATCATAATATTCTGTGGCAATGCAACTGACTGTCTGCGATATGGTTTCAGTTTTTATCATTTTAATTTATATTATTTTTGTTTCTTACTTTTTCCTTTCCTTCCACAACAAACAAACTTAATTTCGCCAAGGTATTTGATCGTTTTTCTGTGAACACACTGCTAACTTATATCGATTTCTTAATTTTTATGATTTTGTATGACGCAAGCGAAGCCCTAACAAAATGAATAGTTACCAACAAAAAATCGCACTAAGAACAAAAAATGAAAAAACTGTGAAAAAGAAATTTTGGTGTGGGCAGAAATAATAATTAACAATTTGAAATTGGCGATCGGTTAAGGAGGCACTCAAGCACACACAACAAGCCACACAAATATACAAAAAATAATCTCGAAATATTTTGTAAAAACGAAAGCACTTAAGTGAAATGTAGAAATAAAAGAAAGTCTACTGCAATTTGCCCCTTTGTATTATTTCGTATGGCACCTCCGTAGTAGCTTTTCCTTTGGTACTAACTCAATTTTCTTTTCGGTTGCCATTATTAGTATGAAAATAATGTATTTTTAACTTTGCCAAAACACAAATTACGCTTACAATACCAAATTAAATTATTGAAAACAAAAACGAACAAAATAAACTGCTGCCTGAAATGAAATTGAATCCCGGTCAGTGGAGCCAGCAAGACAGGCGGCGCCTCCAGAAGAGCCATCCTTCACGGAGGACGAGTACCACAGGTTCTACGACACGGCCCTGGAATGTAAATATTTGCTAAGAGAAAAAAGAAAGAAATTTATAATGCATTGCCATCTTGCATGATTGTCCCCCATATTGGATCTCGAAATTGCATCTAGACTTCAGCCATGAAAGCATTTGCCACACAAATATACACAGCTTGCCTTTGAAATAATCATCTGACATTTAACATTTGCCATTTTTCCCGCTTCTCCACCTTCACTGTCCTCGAACTCGCATATGAAAATAGTTCATCCGCCCTGTTGACCCTGACTGACATTCTTCTCCCCTTTTTTCTATCTCATTGACAGCCTACGACCTGGCCACTCAATGCGAGTCGAGGAGGGCTTCCCTGCGGCGCCACACCATCGTGGGATGCCAGAGCAACCTGGACGAGACGCACTCCATGCCGCCCACGCGGCCCGAGTCACGTCAATCGGACGACGTCAGCAAGGAGGTGAGTTTCCCAACATAATCATAAAGAATTTATGAGAAGAGCCCCCTCGTAAATTTGTTATTGTAATTTAATAGATGGACAGACATATTTAAAGTATGACTTGTATCTCAAGGGGTGTTATTTTCCCCGCAACAAGCTCGACTTTTTTTTGGTACCCTTAAGGATACCTTTATTTATTGTTTGTCCTAACAATCTTTAAACAATACTTAATTGAAAAATCTTTATTAAATCCTTTACAGACGCCCAAGAAAAGTCCTTCGGATATGACCCATCCCTCAGACGAGGCCAGTTCAACATCCTCGCTTGGCCCATGGAACAAGTCCTTCATGGACAAGCAAACCTGGATGGAACGGGGGGACGATCGCCTGTCCGTCACTCTGGCGGAGATCGTTCACATCCGTTCCGTCATGACCAAGGCGGAGCTGGAGGGCCTGCCAATGGACGTGCGCGTCAAGGAGGATGTTGAAAAGCGTCGCGTCTGCTTCCTGTGCCTGCGGACCCGTTTTTCGTTCTTCGGTCCTTGGGGCATCCAGTGCAAGCTGTGCCAGCGCACCGTCTGCGCCAAGTGCTACACCAAGGTGGGTAATTAGGGCTGATTTTCGTAATGACTTACGTTTATTAATAATTTTATCTTTACCTCCAGATGCGCATTCCCTCGGAGCACTTCCGCAATGTGCCCCTTGTGCTGATCTCGCCATCGCTGCTGTCCAGTCCGGCCAGCTCGAGCACCCCATCACCCTCCCATCATGCCCAGCAGGCGCATTCGTCATCGACGGGGAATATAATGGACGACCAGTTTCCCAAGTCGCTGATCGAGCGTCTCCTGCGCTCCGAGTCAGAGCGAAAGGTATGCATTGTTATATTCCTGATGTTAATCGTCGACTTACTGATGAAATTCGTCCAGACTCGCAGCACTGTGGGCAGTGCCCCATCCTCACCCAAGCACCAAAGATCAAACATGAGCACGCCGGGCATTAGCGTGGGTCCCGGAGCATCCTCATCCTCGGCGGCCACCACTGGCCACGCTGTGGAGGCGCTACACGACCAGGCAACCATGTCGGCCTCCTATTCCGCAGCCATGCGACCCTCGGGCGTTCATCAGCAGCAAAAGCAGCACTACAACAACGCCATGTCAAGAAGCATGGAGGGACCTCGGAGTCTGCCCGTGCACAGCCCAGCATATCGACCGCTTTCCAACAACAGCACACTGGAGAGAAAGTGAGATTTGGGATGATGTTCCAATATAGTTCGTTCTTATTAAATCAAATTCTATCCATTCAGATCTCGCTTTTCGAGGGGCTTTAACCTTTTTTCCTCTGGTAGCCATCTTGCCCAGACACAGGAGCAGAAAGAAAACCTGCGTGGCGAGCAGGTGACCGTGTGCAACGACTGCCAGGGATTGGTCAACGAGATCACCAGCTCCGTAAAGCAAAAGCGCAGCTCTGCCCGGAACCGCACCATTCAGAATCTCACCCTGGATCTGACGCCTGTCTGGAAGTAGACCGGATCGGATAGGATCGCAGTGTAGTGCGTTTGAAGACCGTATGATGGTCGCCATGGAGTTCTAACGACTGACTTGGCTCTATAACGTTATACTTATGACTTTGATTGACTCATCATTAACGGACGAGGGGCAACGGACACTATTTGATTACTGACCACATTTCAGAACTATTTGAATTTTGATTTTCAACGTGACTGTTTTATGGCCTTCGAAACGCACTTGATTATTTAGATATTTACATATATATATATGGATTAGATCGACTGTTGTACACATTAAAGGATAGAGCCTCAAGGAGCCTCGTTTGTAAATCGTGTTAGTCTAGTGAATAAGCAAAGAAGAATACCGAGAATTCCTGGCTGAAGCTTTGTACATTTTCTGCCGGCTACAGAGAGATCCGCTTGAGCGCACCCCACCACATACTATTTATAAAGAAGATAACTTACACATCGCTAAACATTATATTATCGCAATACGATGCCGTTGTTTGTAACTGTTTAATTTATGCGTAAATGTTGATTAAGTACACGTAATCGTAACTCTTGTATCCGCGTATATCAAGTGCACATATATTCGATCTTAGTTCTATCCCCAGGCTCTTGCTCTCAATTTAGCATGAGCGACTCTACGTATCATAAAGAATATATCCATATTCGCAATACGATTCCCCAGTTCAGAGAATGAATTTCGGTTGTTGAAAATACCATAGTTAATCCGAAAATGTTGTGAAACTTTTGTGCTTGCGCAGATCTTTGTTTACCTTGTGAAGTTTTCGTTTTGTTCCCCCATTATCTACTATAATGTCCGTGTATAACGCAAGAACTACTTGATAGCCTAATTTAATTTTAGTCGGTGTTGCAATGCAACCCAAACTATTTAGTTAATTCATTTAGTTTTAATTCTACCCTGAGTGCGTATATTTTGTAAGCGAACCTTAACGAAATCATTGTATTACCTACTAGTAACTGCTATTATAGTTTTCCAAGCAATTTTTGAAAATTTTTGTTTATTTTCTCCGTAATTGTATATGCATTTAATTACTTATAATAATAAATTTTATGCTTTTAAGTTAAATTCATTTACAATAATTTAACACATACACGAACACAGAGAGATCAAAAACACACAAAACAGCAATAATAAAACAATTACAAACTAATGAATTAAATTATTTTTCGGGTTTTACAAACTGGTCTTTATTTAAAACACTCTGCTTAAGGAAACAAATGGATCCGTAAATAAATTAGAGTTCATCTCGTTATCTATGTAAACAGACTATACATATTTTTTTGGAGAATTTTCTGTTTCTCTTACGATTATTTTTGCAAACTACAAGAAAGCATATGTTTAATAAGTAAGCGCTTAAAGCTAGGTCAACTAGATCTACCGAGTAACAGTTAAGGTTGGTCTACTGCCATCAAAACACTCGGGTGGCGGAAGATAGATGGATGAGCTAATCCCCACGCGCTTTCTTATTGCCATGTTTGTGGTCGTTTCCGCCATGACGCTTGCGTCCGAAGCGCTTGCCCTTGTTGCGGGTGAAATCTCGGCGTTTCTTCATGAATTCGATGGCCTTGTCGATGAACTCCTTCTCTTCCTCCTCGGTGGCCTTACGCAGATTTAGGGAGACCTCATCGTTGAATTTCAGCTGAGGATTGGAAAGTTCAAAATAAATTTGACGCCTATTGAAGTTTAATTATACTTGGTAATCTCACCTTTCCCTCCTCCACCTTGGCAATGTACTTTTCGGCCGCATCGGCCTCTGTCAGACGCACGGAACCCTTAGTTTCACCCTTGGCGAACTCGATGTAGGCCACCTCGAAGTCCTTGATCTTCTCGAAAGCCTCGCGGATCTCCTCGCGAGTTGAAGTCTCCGGAGCACCTTCAAAGACCACAATGGCGTTCTTGGGCAGCTCAAAGGCCGGCTCCGGCTTGGCCTCTTTCTTGTTCTTCCGCTTCTCGTTCTTCTGGGCGTACTCCTCTTGCTTTTCCTTGAGATAGTCAACCTGCCACTTGCGCAACAACTCGCGCTCCTTATAAGCAATCTTCTCCTGCTCTAGGAAAGCCTTCGCCTGATCCTTGTTCTCGAATGTGAGGAAAATGCTTCCCTTGAACTTGTACGACTTTGTGGGCTTATCGTAGTGCTTTCGCATGGTCAGGTTAACCACTTTGTCGTAGTTGGCGGCAAAGTCCAAGAGTTCACTGATCTGGGAATCCAGAGGGAAGCCCTTGGCGTAGGCGGTGCGTTCCTGGATCTCCTTTCGCCGCTCCTCGTTATGCTCCGGGATGGGACGCTCTGGATGGCGACGCAGATTAAGTTTATCCTCGCTGATTTCCACGAGGCCTTCCTCCGATTTGTTGAGGGCAGCCACAATCTCGGCGAAATCCGTGGTCAGGGCAGCCAACCGTTTAAAGGTGATGAGGACAGATAACGGCACCCAGCTATCCTCGTTCTTGCCAATCTGCTCCCGCAGGAATTTGTCCCGATTGAGGTTGGCATCGCCGAAATAGTACTCAACTTGTCGGATTATGGCGCGCTCCTGTTTGGATAAGTCACCGGTGGATTCTTCGGCTGCCGGAGCCGGTTCCTCCTTAGCAGCGCCGTTCTTCGCATCCACCACGGGCACCTCAGTGGCCTGTGTTTCCTCTTCCTGTACTTCCACACTCGGGGTTTCAGCAGCTTCGGACATTTTAGATGAGTGTTTCGCGCAGAAATGAAATTAAACGTGCGGTGCGGTGTCTAAAACACGTGTGAAATTACGTTGTTAAACAACACTGGAATGCCAGCACAGGGATGGGCAAGGAAAGTGTACAACTGGTTTCGTGAAGACACCTTGTCCTGAAAAAAATCTTACATTACTTAAATAGTAGTGTCTTATTAAATAATATACAAATATTTTTTGAAACTATCCAAATAATGGATAATATGCAACATCCATTGCATTTGAATTTTTGAATTTATATGTGTTTTAACATTGCCATTATCGAACTCAAAATTGTAATCACTCATTTAGGATTAAAACTTTTCTAATTCAATATGTTAAATCTTAAATTTATTAAATTTAAAATTATTAAAAACCTTAACAAACCAAAATATCGGTATAAATTCTGGATGGCCCATCGATGGCACTATCGATGAGAAGGACCTGTTGGCACGCGCACACCGCTAGTCTAGCTGCGGGCGATTGCAGCCCTGGTTTTCTAGGTTTCTATTTTGGTCGTGCTCTGTGTTTTATTTATGTTTGCCATGGGAAAAGAGTGTTGCTAATAGTGCTTAAATAAGTGCACCTGGTAAACCGAAAGGGCGCACCAATTGGTTGACCCTAAACAACACAAAATCGGCGCTAAAGTAAACAAGTTTTTCGAATTACATATTTGTGAGTGCAGTTCGCATCGGATAGAAAACCGAAAAAACTACCAATAAATAGTGAAAAGTGTGCTCTTTTTTAGTATATAACTAATTGTGTATATAAAAATAAGGGTGAAATAGCAGCAACAACAACGAAATCGAAGAAAAACCCACTATTACTCACTATTCTATTTTTGCTCAACGAACGACAAGAAACAACAACAAACGGAGCAACAAATGTTTGTTAAAACGAAACGCAGCTGAAGGTGAGCTCATATAATAATAATAATAAAAAATAAACAGTTCAGACAGTTTGGCTGGGAAATGAAAATGAGTCAGATTTTCCAATAACTATTCGTCTGGCCAAAAGTTCAGTGGCATCAGAAAATTAACCCCACTGCCCTGCGATGACGCATCCAAGTAGAGGCATCAATAGACATCCCCACTATGCCAGTTAGAGTGCAACCTCATAAGATTGAACTTTGTAGGGTACCACTAGGATGAAATATGGTGCCTTTAAAAGCTATTAATATCTTGAAAGAAAATGTAGCAAGATAGACAGTGTAGTATCAAAAAAAAATATTGATCGACGGCTCAATAATGGTTTATGGACTTTTTCTTGAAGCTCTTCTGTACTTTCAACACATTTCTTTGTTCAACTTCCTACTCCTAGTGCAAATGTAATTTGTTGCCGGTTTTTGGGGAAGTTTCCTTTGCGCCGTCTCCGAAAAGTCGACGAGGCTGAAGAGCCCGTCTGCATAATCCATTGGGTCAATAGCAATGGCTCCTACATGGGGCATCCTATCCCGTGCCTCCCGTTCCGAATAGTGTTTGTTTGTCAGCATTCGCTGTGAAAATAAAGTGCTCTGCCGGACGATGAAGGAGGCACGTTTCGGTCCCTGCCACCTGTCTCCAAGTCCCACATTCCCCTATTGGATCCCCAGAACCAACAAGCATCATTACCCGAACAATTTTGAACTGCTGCCAAGAGAATTTCCTATGAAAAGCTTTGGCAAACCGAATGCAGATTCGTTATTTTCTTTATTCACAAATGAGGTTTAGGTTTCGGCTTAAAGAAAACAGAAGGTTCAACGGCGAACTAAAATTTATTTGTCCTCTTACTATACTGAAAAATCATTGTAACAAAATAAATTTATAAAAACTTCTTAATAAATTAAAGTTATATAAAGACCATTACTACATTTTCAAGGGGTAAAACCAAGTCGTATCTATCTGTACTTGCGATTTTCCTCATTGTGCTTTATTATTGTTATTTTTGCGCTTTAATGAAAGCATTTCAGAAATATCTGTATGTGGGTATCAATTTTTGGCCATAAATTCATTTTCATTTGTGGATGCTAAGAAACAGCATTTCTTCATATTTCCGCCGTTGACCTGGTTTTTGGGAATGTTGGCAATACGAGAACTTTGATTTTCAATACCCTCAAGTTATAAGAACTCCCACTCGCTCACCTCTTTTGTGTGTGGGCATGGGGCATGCAGAACGATGACTTCCTCCGCCACGAAGTATCTATAAATACGGTGAAGCAATCAAATTATATTATGTCTATATATCTGAGGAAATGCATCTCAAGTGGTGGCTGTGCAGCCTGTAAATCTCAGTATTGACACATTGAAGGGGCATTATTGAGTGCAGTTCGGATGAGGTATAGTAGGGATAGCGATCCGGATCCGGTCGTGACAAGATAGAACTGCATAAATTTTTGGTTTTGGTTTTTTTTTTGTCTTTTCCCCTGACTTTGCCAAGCAAAACAAAAGCACATCCACTCGCTTTTCTCGCATCTCTCGCCGTCGATGTTGTTTACGTTCTCTGTCGCCTCACGAAAATAAACATTCGGCGATTTGATTTGAGGTTTTCCCCCTCCGATGGATGCGACGTTTTCTTCTTCGTCAAATTGCGCATTTCCGGAAGCCGTAGGACATTCATTTGATTTCTGCCTTCAGCGACAGATTGTTAATAACCAAGAGATCGCGTATATTTAGAGAGCGTGGGCATATTGTATCTGAGTCTATATCTGAATCTGCATCTGTATCTGGATTTGAGGTTGCGTTTGCTGTTTTGTGCGGCGCCATGTGCCAGTTTAATGAATTAATTAAAATTTGGCTCTGAGAGCTTCAATGGGATACATATCTGCATGTGCGCATCTTTGTATCTGCATTTATGCATATGCACATATGACCTCCGCTTGCATCATTTGGAGCACCTCCACCTACGGAAATTTGATTGTTGTCGGCCATGGACTTAAAGTGATTTCAGGGTTAAGCGAAGCGGAGGGAAATGGCATAGATTTTGCTATGCTTTGCATTGTAATTTTCAAGCATGTATGTCATAATTCTCTATATATGACAGCTTCGAAGATGGTATTAATACTATTTTCTGGTTGTCAAAATGTGTTAAATATGAATACAAAATATTATAATCATATGTATTAAAAAGTTTAGGTTTTTGAAATAAATTTCTAAGAACTTAAATTGTATCTGCCTAGAAAATCTTGAAATATATAACGTTTGAAATTCATATATATCACGTTCCTAAAGCCATAATCCCATTAAAACCATAATGCCAAATTATTACTTAAACGACAACATATGTATCACTATATTCTAGATTTATTCCTATAATCTGTGACAGAAACCACATTCCATGGACATGTCGCATGAATCACAGGCATATTGTATAAAGCATATATATAAGCCAGCAGGAAACTGAACGGAACAGGTGAAAATTTCACAAATAATTCACAAAGTGGTCTGACCAAGACCTACTTATATATGCAGAATTTTCCGATTGATGAATGTTCCCATAAACATGGTAGATTTCACATTCAATGAACATTCTCCTATTCCACTTATATTTTGGCACAAATATTTTTATGGGATTTTTCAAAACACAAAACAAAAGCATACCGAGGAATGCTTCTGGTGCCGTAGCTACTGTCGCTTATTTCTCAATGAAATAAAATTAAGATACAGCACGATCCACTGAAGTCACCATTTTGGAAAAGCTGATGAAAAAGTTGTACCCGGGATCCATATTTATATGTCACATCTTTGTTGATTTTTCGTGAAAATATGCGACGTATCCGTTTAAAAACGCTCGAATATATCTATATATTTGTGGAAATATATTCGATTCTCTCACGATCCCGCACTGAGACAGTGAGAAAATGACGAGGAGAGTGGCACTTTCGGTTGCCGTGGAAAATTCGGCTGCCATTTGTCGCCAGTCTTTCTGTATTTTCCGCTTTTCTCGCCAGTTTCGCTGAAGCAATGAACGCGTGCGGTGCAACGTCTGAAAGCAGCAGAAACGGCGGAAAACGGCAAATTTTCGTACAACAATTTATTGTTGAAAAAGTATATATCACCTATATAATAGAAAAAGCTAAGCGTGTACATATAAATTCGAGTGTCTGAGTGGCAAAAAAAGCGACAATTTAAAGGCATTTTTATGCGTGTGTGCAACCAAAACGTGACCTTGCCTCAGGGAAATATTCTCGGTCTAAATTCTTAGGAAAATCATCAAATTAATCTTGAAAATCTCTTGGGACCCTGTAAAATAATGGAAAAAACTATTCGGAAGAGCCACTAACATTTGGCCGGGTTCCCGTTTGCCATATGGGACTCGCTAGTCGCAAAGATGTATATTTTTGTCGGTTTTTTATTTTTAGTAGCCCAGCAGAGAAAAAAAATGATTTTGGGCAAAATAAAAACATGGTATTCATATTTTTGCGTATTCACATTGCTGCAATAGAACAAAAATGCGATTAATCTAATTATATATATAAGTAAAATTGTAAGGTTTTTGACATATTTTTGAGTTAAATTATAAATTATTTAGCATTCTGTGTTATGATTCTAAAGACTACAGAAATTGGTTATCGGCTTTTATACTTTTATGACTCACTACTAGTGACGAAAGCCATGTACTTTTTCTTGTATTTATTTTATGACCATTTACAAGTTGTCGCTCATACAAAAGATAATGTCACTGAGCTATGGAACATTGAGAATTTATTGTGTGTAGTAGGTTTGTCCAATGTCGCTGTACATTTGATGGGATATTCAAAAAATATTTTTACAAATTTGCTTCTTTTAATAGATTACTGATTTCATGGATCACAAATGCACTTGCCTTCAAAATAAGAAAAAAGCCCAACCCATTTCCGTCAACGAAAAGTGTTTAACGATTATCATAAACATTCATCGATTTGCAATGTGTTGGATTCAAATGTTGATCTGTTAAAGAATTGTTCGGACAACCCATAAAAAAACTGGATCGTAAATATTTTCAAACACGACATGGTCGTTGTTTATGATTTATACGTTGGCCTGTCCGGTTTTTTAAAATTATTTTCATGGCTCTAAACGAAATGTTATTCTTTCACAATATGTGAGTGATTTTTACCCAATTTTTTTAATGGCTTTTCGCAGCTTGTGTGACCTTGGCCATCATGTAGCTCGCACGAGTTTTCCAGACACTTGCAATGGGTTAGAAAAGAAAATGCCGGAGGGGAGTCGCCGGAAAAGTGTCAAGAAACTTGCGCACGCGTTTCTCGACATATGTTTTCAAAATGTTTTCTGGTTTTTTTTTGGGCAATAATTATTGCTTGGCTAATGCCAAAAATCTAGAGGAATTCCAAGCGATCGGCAATGATGTTGCTCATCGCTGCAATAATGCGTAGGTGCTGTATAAAGAATAGAGAGATATGTTCACATATGCTATTTCATTGAGCAAATTGCCTGGCTGATATTTCAAGTTCAACATCCATCGCCTCGTTTCAGTCAAAGCAATCTAGTGCGGATCCGGAGCAGCCTTGAACAGCCCGACAATGGATCAGCCATTGGTGGTGCAGGCGGAGTACAGCTTTATTGGCAGCAACAACGATGAGTTGTGCTTCCAGAAGGGCGATCTCATCACGGTCACCCAGCGTGAGGATGGCGGCTGGTGGGAGGGAACGCTAAACGACAAGACTGGCTGGTTTCCCAGCAACTATGTGAACGAGTGCAAGGCGCAGTTGCCTCTGACGGAGACCATTAGGCCGCCGGAGGAAATCCAGGAGTATCGATCCGTGGTGCTCAAGGATCTGCTCGACTCGGAGCGGGCCCATGTGGCTGAGCTACAGGGTCTGCTCGAGAATTTTCTAGAGCCCATGCAACAAACGCAGATGTAAGTTTTAAGTTATTCAAGTTAACAAAATTTCCCTATTTATTTGTGTTTTGTACAGTCTTAGCCAGGATGAGTACGCCCAGCTAATGTGCAACTTTGTGGAGATAGTGCGAACGCACGAGGATCTGCTCATCCAGATCGAGGAGTGCAACGATCGAGTCGGAAAACTATTCATTACCAGTGCCCCCTTGATGAAGAAGGTCCACCAGGCCTACTGTGCTGCCCATCCAAAGGCTATAGTTATTTTGGACAAGTACAAGTAAGTTAATCAGCAGATTCTTCTTTTTAGGGAACTTTAATTTTTTCTTCTTTTTAGGGAACTTTA
The DNA here is from genome assembly GCF_018153835.1 of Drosophila eugracilis. Lineage (NCBI taxonomy): Eukaryota > Metazoa > Arthropoda > Insecta > Diptera > Drosophilidae > Drosophila > Drosophila eugracilis. Next base: position 1,687,183 of record NW_024571981.1, on the reverse strand, counting down.
ATTTTTAATATCTATAATTAAAAGTTAGAAGAAAGGACCAATAGTTGGGAAATATTAATTTAACAGATCTGAAATATAGTTTTTTGTTGTAGCAAATTATGCCCATTCATATTTATAGTTGCTTTTTGTTTTCTGTTAAAAATAGAAAATCTTAAGTGATCAAATTTCATGTGTTTTAATCGTTTTCTTATATATCTAGATTTTTGGGGCATGAAATGTATATAACCCATAATTTCATTGCATAAAAAGATAAAACATATTAACAAATTTATTTGCAATTCCAATTAATTGAAATTTATTTCTTACCAATCAGGGATGATCTGGAAAAGTATATGGAGAGGCAGGGTGCCGCCACTCCTGGATTACTTGTACTCACAACGGGCCTATCGAAGCCCTTTCGGCGGCTAGATAAATATTCTGCTATGTTGCAGGAGCTGGAAAGGCATATGGAGAGCAGCCATCCAGATCGTGGCGACACTCAGCGAAGTGTTGCCGTCTACAAGGATATAGCCGCCACCTGTTCGGCCACCCGTCGGCAGAAGGAACTGGAGCTGCAGGTGCTCACTGGGCCAGTGCGTGGATGGCAGGGCCAGGAGTTGAGCACTTTCGGAGACATCATCCACATGGGCAGTGTGGCTGTTGGAGCTGATCATCGCGATCGATATTTTGTTCTCTTCCCGCAAACATTACTCTTCCTTAGCGTTAGCCAGCGGATGAGTGCGTTCATCTACGAGGTAGGAAATTGCATTAATGTAAAATCAAGATCACTTATTATTATCCTTTCTTAACCCAGGGCAAACTACCTCTGACTGGGATCATAGTGAATCGTTTGGAGGACACGGATTCCATTAAGAACGCCTTCGAGATAAGCAGTCCTTTGATTGATCGTATTGTGGCCGTCTGTCAGGGTCCAAATGAGGCCAACAAATGGGTGGAGCTGCTCAATGCCAATAATCCAAGCCTGCCAATGGGCATCAAGAGGCAGCTAAGCAACCTAAGTAACTCCTCGCTTGGACACCTAAATGCCGCTCATGTAAGTAGTGTACCTTTGTCATATTTACCTTTATTATCGTTTCGTTTTGGCGACACTTTAAACCGTGAGCAGCTGAATCAACATCTGGATTCACGGGGTTACTGTACGCGATTCTCGCTTTGTGCCTACTACTCCGGTCCACCATGTCATGTTAGACCCCTCCGGCTGACTCTTCCGCCCAGCAATTACCCACCCACAGCACCGTACGCCAATCTAAGTGCCCACTTCGCGAGACTTGTGAAGGGCGGAGGATTAAGGAGTGCCATCGTTAAGATGCTGCTTTATCCACAGGCTCGCCAGAGCATTGATCTCAAGAGGATTGCGTTGCGTAAGAAGCGCTGTCACAAGGCGGCTGCAAAATTGAAGGATCTCAATGCGAATCAAGATTCGGGACAATCGGAGCTCGAGCGGCAGGATGCCATCGAATTTCCCACGGATTCGGAAAGTTACGATGATGAATTTGAAGATGATTTTTTGCATTCCTGCGACTCAGATCCCTTTGAGTATGTGCAGTTTTACCAGAACAAGCGCAATGATTCCATGTGCAACTCTACGGGTACTTTTGTTGACCATGGCACAAGTTCCAGGAGGCACTGTTCCTCTATTAATCTAATCAAACTGGATTCCGTGGACACGGACGAGGTCTTGGCACAAAACGAGCTTAAAAAAGAGTCACTTATAATAGGATCTAGGGCTCTAAGAGCCCTGGCTCGCAAGTCCACTACTCGGAATTCCAGTGTGCATACTTCCACGGCCACTTTAGAGTTGGGATTGGGTGGCAGTATTACAAACTGCGTAGAGGAGGAGCCGGCAGTGAAGTTTAAACAACCATGGTCTCTGCAGCAACAGGCGTCCGATGCCAGTTCCAAGTATGCAGCCAGATTGGGTGGGACGTTTACCGCATGCGAAAACCTGGCCAGTATGCCCGATGATCTCAGCCGGGAGGCAAGCGTCCAAGGGCCACCGACTCCACTGCCGGCCTCTCCGACAGAACGTCACAGTATGCCCACCATATTTGTGGGTAATCGCTTTAACCAAAGCAAAAATACGGAGGTCTATGTACCGACATGGCGAGATCGCCAAGATATGCAGAAACAAAGCGTTGATGCGGAGCAAGAGGAGGAGTTGCACTCGAGTTCCATGGATCTGCCTGCGGCGTGTCGTACAGCTCCGGACAAACTGCAGGCGGAGCTGCTGTACAACTATGACGAGGTCCTGGCAAATCCTCTAGAGCTGCAAAGAGAGCTAACGCCTTTTCCGGGGCATAATCTTAACTTGGCCAAGAGGACTTCCCATAAGAGTGACAGTCCCTCGACGGGAAATCCCAAGACAGCTCCAAATCCAGCTACAAGAAGTAGTTCCACCACCGAACTCTGCATCGATACCTCCTCTAAAAAACGTAATCCTCCGACGGAAAAAGTAGAGAGTCCATAAGACGTTGCATTAGCTATCAGTTTCTGCAGATGTCAAATCGCCCGCCGCCTCCTCCTCCACCCCGCAGAGATCCGGATCTTCACTTGGACACGAAATGCCGCTGCTGCGAGAGCTCACAGTGTCCCAGTCCACGCTCGAGTGACAGCGGAATGGCTGGCAGTTGTACTATTACTTCACCAGACCCTCCCAACCCAGAATCATACTTTCCGATGGAAGCCGCTGGCCATGATATGCTGGATAATGTGGAACCAGAGAGGTTTGATGTGTGCGGAATGTTTAGGGAGAAGTTCCTCACACCAGAGGCCACACAGGATGTTGCGGATCCATTAGAGGAACAGCCTGAGAAGTTGCCGGATGAGCCCAGTACACCCACAAATCCCAAAGAGGAATCATCCTGCATAAGCTCTGCTCAAGTCCAAGTGAACACCAGGAGTATTTTCCTGCCCTCCAGCGCGAGCATGGATGAGACTCGCAGAAATGTCCCGTCCAAATGATCTCTTATTTAGCTCGAGTTCCACCGATCAACTGGGACCTCAGGCCACCTTTCGATCGGGAATGTATGCGCACTGGTGGAAAAAGGAGCGGTTGCCGCCAGAAGTGGTTCGCGGCATAGCTCACGCCTATAACAAAAGCCTGAACTCCAAGGACTCCAAAGACTCGGGGTCGGTGTGCTCAAGCTGTTTCTGTTCGATGGGAGCCAGCGACTACAGCGAAGGCGCATTGTATTGTTCAGTTTGCCAGAACTGTGCGGATTTCTACAATGGCAGTGCAACCAGCACCACCAACACGACGACCACCACGTCTTCCTCCAGTTGTCCATTATGCAGCGAGGATGAGGGCATGATCGCCTCCATCCACGACTCGTCCTCAATCGACTGTCCCATTTGTACGGGCCGCGTTGCTTCCGGCGCCGAAGAAGGCAAGCAAACCGAAATAGATCGCCGGCCAGGTGACCTGAGGATTCCTTCGGAATGGCATCCGGTTTTCCTGGCCGGCGGCGTTTGTTCCGTGCACGTGTTCCGTTTGATTGTTTTGTAAATTCGTTTTGCTCTCTCATGTTCCTTAAATTCAAAAACCTCTAATGCTCAGACCAACTAGCAAAACATTTGGCCAAATGCAGCACGTCCAAAAAAAAATGTCACCAATGAATTCACACAAAGCTTCCTCATTAGCACATTCTTTGACTAACCCAGTATGAAATGAGTATTTACTCAAATTTTAAAGGGAATTGATCAGATAAATAAGCATCGCTGAACAGAATATCCTGCGAATAAAAAAAGACTAAAAATAATGTTTGGAAAAACAAAATTATAGCCTTTGGCAAGTAGAAATTTTTAAAATTGTAATTTTCGAAAGGATAATTATGAAGATTTCTTTTTCATTTATGCGTCCAAAGGCAATTAATAATCACAATCAATCCTTCACCGACTGCAATAAAATATTCATCATCATTGGTACCTTGTTTTGAGTTGAAATTTCATCTGTCCAAAAGCTAAACGAATTACAAAACATTTATCTAACGCTCAGCAACACACAAATTCGAAATGAGAATGAAAATTCCAAATCAAAAAACAAACAAACGCATTCGATTCGATTTGCTTGCTGCGCTTTGCTCGCTGCAGGAATTGCCTGAAGGACCTGCCTACGCCTGCCGTTGTACGTTTTCTTGTTGTTATTGAACCGCCGATCCTGTTGATCTTGGTGGTGCTCATACAAATTCTCCGATCATGAAATTAACTAACTTTACTAGTTTAGACTAAGTTGATTAAAACTCTTTATATAACTATATAACTTTGGCATTGCAGATGTCGCCGCCGTCGAACCACAGCCTGCACTTGCCCACCGGCGGCCGTCCTCCGGCCACGCCCAGCAGCATCCCGCCCAGCGCCAACAGCGGCGGGAGCAACAGCCACCAGGGCTCGCCAGCCACCAACTCGATGTCGCATCACAAACGGAGCCAGTCGTTCAATCACCACCTCAGCTACAATCAATACATGCCCACTCAGCCTCCACCACATCATCTGCATCCACAACAACCACCAAGTCTGCCAAGTCATCTGGGGGCAACCGGCCCCAGATCAAGTTCAGTCCAGACACCAAACAGCAAGACAGCAGCTCCAATCCCGGCGTCATCCATGGACGGCAGTCCAGCAATTCAGGCAGCAACAGCAGCGGCAGCGGCGGGAATGGGGGTGCCAAACGCAAGGAAAGGAAGCACAAAGGGTGAGATACCAATATCCAAATCTTATTTATTTAATAAAAAACACTGTAACTTTTTCCTAATTCAACTAAGAATCATTCTCTAACTCGTATGTTCCATCCTCAGCTAACTGGACCATCAGCTGCCTGCGTCCCACGCCACCTTTGCGTCCTAGTTTGTTGAATGCCACTACCGGTTCGGGAAGTGGCAGCGGTGGGAGTGGCGGAGGCAGCAGCTCCAGCAATGCCCTGGCAAGCTACTGCAGCGGAAGGAAGAACCAGCCCACCTACGAGGAGGATGCCCTGGTGCTTCGGGTATTTGAGGCGTACTGTGCCGCGTATCAGAACAACGCTAGGAACACCATTCACTCGGGTAAGTGGCGCCGGCCATCCCAGATGTGCTTCATCTAGCTGTAAGCATTTCCATGTGCTCCCCCGAACGAAGTTATGATTTTCATTTGCTGAAGAACAAAGGCTAAATATTGTTAGCTAAATTGCTTATTTACACACTCACACACAAGACACAGCTGTACAATCCTCACACAAACACAGACTCACTTAAAAGTCCAGGCGCTAATCAAACCATTTATCATTTTGTCGGTTTGGTTGCTCTATTATTTCATGGTTTTTATTCATTTCTCACCAGGCGTTGCATTATTAAACCAGGAATAATTTTCAAAATTTAACCAAGAATATTGTATTAGGCTTAGTTGAACCATTAACTTTAAGCTTACAAAATGTTAACCAATTACCAAATTATTTTTAAGAGAATCAATCGATTTTTAGTTGTACAATTGGCAATTGATTTCGTTTTAAGATCCACAAACTCAACTCTGCAATTGGTGCTAAGCCGCGCGTAAAGGAAACCAAAGTTTTTGTTTTAAAAATTGTCAATTATTTTGTATTTCCATAGTTATTTGTATTGACCACAAATTGAATTTAGATTATTTTGTTTCTTATATTAAATAAATATTGTTTTTGTTACCCCATTTTTACCAATGTAAAATTTAGTTTAATTTATTCTTACCGCCGTGTTTGTTCCCACTCCCATTCCCAGGCCCAAGACAAACCTCATTTCGACTAATTCATAATCATTAACCTTAAGTTAATCTGCACATTCTGTATATATGTTGATTTTATGGTTGGAGGTCTTAAGTTAACCATTTTTGCACACTTATCCCATACTCTTGATTCTACTCACTAAACCCGGTATATTTTGTGATCCTTGTGCTACTGGTAATGGAACTGGTAACTTTTGTTTTATATCCTCTGGCCGCATTCCTAATTTGGTGTCGTAATCATCCTTCTAGGAACATACTATCCCAGCTTTAATCACCATCTTTACATTTAATCGTTGTAGTTGTCTCCTTGTTGGCTTGTTGTGATCTCTTCGCTTTTGTTTTGTGGGTTTTTGATATCCTTTTGTCCCTCTTGTGTCGTTGTTGGTATTTCGTTTTTCCGTTTCTTCAAGTCTCTTCATTTCTTTCTCTCTCTTTATTCCAATCCGACCTGATCCAAACCGATCTATAGCCTTGCAACCCTGGACTCCGTGTCTGCCCATCCGCGGTGGCAAGCTGAAAACGAGCAAAACCTTCTCGACCTCCAATCCACAGCTGCCTTTCATAGCCAATGTCGGCAACTCACCCTACCTCAATCAACAGCAACAGCAGCAGCAGCAGCAACATCTGCAGCAGCAGCACCTGCAACAGCAACATCATCCTCAGCAGCAAACAGGACGTCAGCACTCCGCCGGCAGTTTGAACTCCTCGTTTATTTGGCGGGAGGCGAGTCCCAACAACTTTAACCTGTACTCCACTTCGGTGTCTTCCTCGCTAAATGCAACGCCTGCGCAAAGGTACTCTTTATCCGGAGCAGGAGGTGGATCGCCCTCCATCAAGGATTACCAGAGAGCTCTATCAGAGGAAAGGGCCACAAGAAAGTCCTTAAATCGCCTAAAGAGCGGCTTTGGCTCTGGTTATGACAATGTCTGCACTTCACCTCTGCTGCCGAGGAAAAATAAGCCGGCTCCCAAGCTGATGGCACAGCAGACGTACCAAAGATCCCCTGGAAACACCACCACAACCACTATAGTGAAGCCAAATCCGGGAGGACATCCAGGTCTCTACGATCGCCGGCTGAACCGTTCCTTCGAGACCTCCACCTCGCATCGCTATGCTGGCTATGGAGCCGGCTATCTGCTGAACTGTGGCGGAGCCTTACGAACTAGTACGCTTCAAAGGAGCACTCCTCAACTGGCTGGCGGAGAACGATCGGATGACAGCGATGTGGAGCGGGAACTGCTGCGGAGCAATGGAGGAGGTCCCTCGGCCAATTTGGAACTCAATGCCGATGGTAGCAAACGGCAATCGGGCAGCTGGTGTTGCGGTAATTTTGTGATGAAACAGTGGCGCAAGATCAACCATGTTTGAGTCGGGGTTTGGGGCATCATCATGCCTTCATCAGTCATCTGCATCGCATCGCATCGCATCGCATCCGCATATCGCATCCCGCTGCTCCAGCTCCAGATACAGATACAAATTACAGATGCTTTGCTTTGAATGCGCTCTGTGTGCAAATTGTTTATTGATTTTTAGTTGATTTACTGGCTGCGCAAAGCTTTCAATGCCACAAGCCTTAGATTCTAGACCAGCGATCTATATAAAGTTGTAAGCGAATGGACAAATAACTTGTACTTCGTTTTGATTGTCTTAGCCTTAAGCTGCGCCTTGATGTGTTTTCAATTCGCACAGTTAACTGAAATGTATATTTAGTTAGCTGAGGGAATCACCTAACATCTAGACTATAACTAGAACTTGTGCTTAGCCTATATTGTTTTTTATCTAACTTAGCTTATTATTAATATGTAATCTGTGAAAAGACTTGGCAAAAGAGAGACTAGTTTAGATGCTATTCGATGTTTTTAATAGAAGATGCTTGCCAGAAAAGTGCAACTCCTGGTTATATTTTGAAATTTTATAGACTTTGGTTCAGCTGGAACAGAAGGGCTTTAAATTTCCGTCCACGGCTTTAGGAATTATATTTTTTTACTTGGCCAAACTAAAGTGGATCACAATTTTGCCATAAGCAAACACAAATGTGCTTAATTGCCATAGTCTAAACTCTACTAGATATACTCGTACTACTTATTGCATCTGTGTTTTTCGAAGGACATCGACCTAGTGAGTTTTGTACTTAAATCTCTGTTACCTGCCTAGCAAGCAATGTGTAATCAAAGAGTGCGCTTTAAATGTTAGTCATAGCTAGATTCAGCAACTAAATCAAAGTAACCAATTGTTGTGCATTATTGACCGAAGGATAAACGAACTTATTTTTTAAGTGTTTTGTGAAAGAAAAAAAACGTTGTCTAACCAAATGAACTACTATATACTCTACTATTAACCAGTTTATACGTTTGTACTGTAATTGAGTTGATAATTGTCGACGAAAGAGAGAGAGATAACTCAACGAATCGAAGCGAACCATGAATAAAATCCTTTACAAGACGAATCTGCCCTTGTTTGTCTGTGTGGTTGTGTGTTTTTTGATGTTATTTAATATATTATTAATCTAAATATACATTTAAACTTTTAGAGTAGCGTTTAGATTGATGTCCTGTAGTTGGATTAAATCAAAATGTAATTAGTTCTCTTGCCTTAGAGTGTTTTAAATATATTCATTCTTACGTTTTTTTTTAGAAAATATAGCTTAAAATTATGATTTACGCCTAACCATTTTACTATACCCACACACAGTCACATTTTGTACATTGCCATTTATACACACTGATCTCCTCATCCGATCTCTCTCACACACAACACTAACATATTCTGTTCTCTGTTCGATTTTCTTTTATCCACCGAAACACAAATCGAAAAGCAGGCCTTGAAAACGAAGATATGACCCCGACATTGCGCCAACTTTGGACAGCCATCCGTCAGATGCAGCAGGACATGTCCCAGATAAAGTTGCAGATCAACGAGGAACGGGCCCTCCGAGCAGATCTCCAGCAGCTGCTGATGCAGCATTTGGAGACGAGCAGCGTGAGCAGCGGGGCCAACACGCCCAAGTGTTGACTATGCAAATGACCGGGTTCTGGAGGGGATTCCCAATTCCTGAAACGACGAAACAATACCCGCCGCTGCTTTTAGCTTTAATCCTTTTTTTTAGATACTTTTACTTTGCACCTCCCGGGGGGACAGTGGGTCAATTACCAAAAAATTATCTACAAATGGACTTTAAGAATCGTATATGGATTGTATTTACCGAAGTACTATATATATCGCATATATCTGTATGTATATTTGTGAAAGGACAATATGCCAATTAAGTGTAAAATTATTAAGCTTTTCTTAACTTGCTTTCGTTTTTTGTCCGTGCGATGACTGTAAAAAATTAGGAAATTTTAAAACAATTATTAAGATTTTGAAAAGAACAAATGAGACAATGAATTAATGAACAAAACTTAAACATTGTTTTAAAATTTCTGTTTTTAGCAAGACGTCTCTTTATAACTCATCTGATTATACATAATTATTTATAATGACTAGATTTAATCATGATTGTAAAAGTTTAGCACAACATGCACTTTGCTTTGGCATAGTTCTTACAGACTTAAGTTATACCTATTTTCGTTGCCGCCTTGCAACTCTTTAAAACTGCTTGTGTAAGTTATGATAATAGATAGTCCCAGTTTTGATCTTAGTTTGGATGGTAACTTTAAATGAATTATACAAAATTCTTAAAAATGTGCCAATATTTTAGTAAGCTGCAACAACGTACGAAACATCGCTCAAAAAGTTGTATTTACGTATTATACTTAGAACATTTATTCGATAATATATACACAAATGTAAATGAATCGGATGGAAGTTTTCATTGAGTTATTAGATTCTCAAGTAGCAGCATCTGGAGATTGGCATCGGAAAGCACATAAGCAGAACAGAAACTACTCCGGATCTTAAGAATGCCTAACGATTTAACAAGTCTAAAACAATGTATAACCGCTATCGCTTGTCTGACAATTTTGCTGAATAATTCGGAATGCCAGGGGATTTTTCTGCTCTGCTTCGTGCGACTGGAAAGAGGAAACCCATGTCGGACTACAGGGGAACATAATGAGATTGCAATCACTCAGCGGCAAAATGAGGAGGCAGTGGCAGTGGCAGTGGCAGAGGCAGCGGCAGATGGCGACAAATGAGCAACAAACCACGTCAAGACCAAGCGACATTGTTGGCAAAACAATTCCAGTGTGTCAGTAAGGATTTGAGAACAATGCAGGCTAGCTTTGCTGGCTGGCTGGCTGGCTTTGCTGACTTGGCCGGAATGTGTCACTTCCACTTCCTGGCTGCTTCGGGGCCGTGGAACCCGGGGTGCACAACAAACTTTGGACGTGCGGATGCGAAGGCTTGCGGAAGTTTTCGCATGCAATCTGCAGCAACTTGGCTGAAAAGATGCCTCCACCTTCCCCGTGTTTGCTGGCCAAATTTATTGCAGCTGCTTAACTAAACTGTCAGATATTGTGGCACCTTGGCCCTGCGGCACCACTCCAGCTTTAATGATTATCATTAGTGCTCTCCACTACGGCAGGCTTGTCGTTTTTCATATTTTCCAACTATTAAATTATTAATAATTAGCAATTACCCACTGGTTAGCAATTTATCAAGGCCTACACGCAGAGAAAGAGGATGCTGTCGGTTTGGTTGGGGGAAATCACATAAAATTAAAGCCGTAAAAAGATAATTATATTGCTAATTTATTCCCCTGTATGGGTATTTAATTTTGTTCTCCTTTTAGTACAAGCAAACCAGTTTAAGCCAACTAGGCTAGAAATAATACGTAGGGGTAGAATAATGTGTAATTTAAATGTATTAAACGTTGATTTGTTATTCTATTTTTTTAATGATAAACAACTTTTAGAAAGAAAGTTTTTCAACAGAACGATAATCAGGCGTAATAACTGTAATGCATCTTAAGGTATTCAAAAAAAAATGTTATCTTTAAGAAAGAGTCGAGAAAATATGATTCTCTAGTACAGTTTTCTCTGAGTGTATTGAGCTGAGGCCTGCCACAAGCCCATCAATTCATCCTGTGGCTTCTCCGACCTCAGTCAACTAACAAATAATAGGCTTGATTGCCCCGGCAGGTAGGGAGTAAAAATCTGGCTCAGCACTAGAATTAACTTGCTTAGCTGGAGCCCCCTAAAGTCTTAATAGGCCCACAGTCGCTCCACATAATCCAGCTGGTTCCGAGCACAGTTAACCCATTTTCAACGCTAACCCATGGATGTCAGCATCCCAGTTCCATCTGCTGACAGCTCTGGCCTGAAATTGAAATTATAATGTAAAACCGCAATATCATTGCATTATGCATGTGTAGCAGTTGTGTTTTATGGCCTGTCTCATTTGGTTAACCATGGTTGTTAGTAGTGGAATACATGTTATTACATATTAATATATCCACTGATATCTGATATAATTTGTGGCCTTTGTTTATATAGAGAAATTCGCAGTTTCCATTTGAAATCTCCTTTAGCTTTTACTTTTGTTTCACTTTTGTGGGAAAAAGTGCTGTGGGCTTTCAGAAAACCTTTCCATGAAGTCAGTTAACTATTATTAATTGCTGTAAATTATGGTTGGCAGCACCTCCGATTCAAGCATCCGTCCTAAACTGGAGTAAATAAATTACTTTGAGGCGGAGACAGCAAGTTACAGCTAGATCATTTATTATGCTTAATTACCCGGCTGAATACAGCTTCTTTGATCTGGTAAACTACTAATTATTTCTCCCTATAATGAGATGTTCCCTTTGCGCAGAACCTTTAGAATTCAAATCCAAACGAACCACAAAATGTTTAATCTCCAAATTAATATTTAGTTGCAGATTAACTTTTACTGGTCCGGTAAGTAAATTATAGCTTGCTCTTAACGGAATTTTCTTTGCCCACGTAATTAAATTACTGGTTTGGTTAAACGCACTTAGAGAAATATCTACAGTAGTTGATGAAAATATATTTATGAGGGTTATGTATTAATTCATATAAGATTGGGTAAAGTTTCCTGGCAGCTAGTATAATTTTATAGAGCAAATTATAATTCTAGGATTTCCTTAAACCTTTTAATTTTACTTTCTTCAGAGTGTAGTGTAGTCTCAACATAATTATAGTTTTTACCTTCCAACTTTTTACCTGAAGCTGCTTGTTCGACAGCCTTCTTATCATCAACGAAAAGCCCCCAGGACGTCATTACACCGCATTGCATGTGAATTATGGCCAAGATTGAATTTGAATATTGAAATATTTCCGTAACATGCTAAAGACTATGAAATGCTCATGTCTCGATCGCAGAAGTTGTCAGATGATATTAGTCAACGGCAGCCTAGAAACACTTTTCCGTGGCTAAGCATACTATATATGACCCACATTGGCCAACACATCCACCGTCAGCAGCTCATCATCTGCAGTAATCGTGTGTAGCGGCATAAAATCAGGCGAAGACAGAACGACCCATCATCGATACTCGACTCGTACTCTCGTTTGGATCGGCATACGTATACGCAGTGTTGGCTGGCATCGATATCGATGGCTTGATTCGATCCGTGCCAATGCAATGCGATGCTTCTAACCCAATTCACGGGCCATGTTAAGATTTCCAATATCTACATACACGGAAAAATAATACTAATCTGGCAAAAGGTTCGAGTTTTGATCATAAATCTAATAATTTTAGAAACATTCTTAAGTTTTGTTAATTCACGTGTTTTTTTTTTTGAGAATGAGAGTTCTTTGTGTTTCTTTCTGTGTACACAACTCTAAACATATATTTTGAGGGCAAGACTATTAAAAAGGTTTACCTGCCCACTGTGCTCTGACATTTGTCAGCAACCATTTGGCGTTGCTTTTTGGCCCCAAGTCAAGCCACCAATGTGGTGCGGTGGCTGAGCTCTAATGGTCCATGTTCCATCTCCGGCTCCATCTACATCTCCGTCTCCATCACATGTGACCCTAATTGCATTCAAAGAGAGCGTGCCAGCTTCGGGACACATCGGGTAAATGTATTATTGACTGGTGTTATTAATGCCCAACGAAAGCGCGTTTGACACCAACTTTCCGCACGCCAAAAATGAACATATGAACACTGTGTAGAAAAGTATAAAATATAAATCACTTTTTAATAAAAATATGTTGAATAGTATAAGGTACTTGAATAAAAATCAAGGTGGTGATAATGGTAGGTCTGTCTATCTAAGCAAGCTTATTAACTCAATATCAGACTAATTAATATTATTCAATCCCGTTCGATTTGAATAAATTTTGCGCGAGCACAGTGCTGTCAATAAGTCAGCACCCAGGCGTCTATATCTGGGGCTTTCGCGCCGCTAGATGAGTGATCGCACTGCACTTAGCAGCGCCTATAATTGCACCTGTCTGTGCTCGCACGTCGAAAATTAAAAGCAAACAATGGAAACGTTGGAGGTGGCCATACAATATCGCGCGGTTTTGCTATACTATACTATACTATATATAATAACGGAATCTGCAAACATTGCGGGATGTGAAATTCGAAAAGTGCAACGGAAAATTGCAGTGCGCATGCGCGGCAATCGCCGCTAAGTAATCCCCACCTTGCCACATACTTTTTCCATACCATTCCATCGACAGCACTTTCATTTTCACGCTCATCCAACGCGCAGCTCGCTCACAATGGTGCTTATTAATCATATAATTATGTCGGGTTGTGCTGGGGCCTGATTAATGCGAGGTGTAGAATTAAGTTAGTAAAACGTTGGCATTGTCTGCTGTCTGTTGATGTCTTTGTTCCCCTCCCCGCTGTCCCTTCCCTCATATCATTGCTTTTTATGGGTTTCACAAGGTTTAGGTCTTTTGGGTTCATAGCTCTCCGGAACATCGGACGCAGCGTGATACGGCTTAAAAATTTGATAGTGAAATGGGCAATCTTTATGGAGCATCGGGATTGGCCCTTCGGGAATGCAAAGTGAAAATTCTGGGAAATGCAACGCATGGGAAAAGTTTGAATTAGTTTGCCTAAAGAGCGGTTAAAAATGCGGAGACCGTAAAGTGCGAGTTGGTGGTAAAATAGATTTCTTGTTAACACTAAGGCCCTTTGCTGAAAAAGGTCAGCATTAATGATAATTTATTTGAGAAAATTCTAATATTGTGGGAAAAAATAATTAGCAAGATTTAAGTACCTTAAGTTACTGATAGCTAAATGAGTTCTTTTACCTTTCTAGGAGAAACATTTTCATTCTATAATTTGGATATTTGTGTTAAGTGGTTTTGTTTAAATTAAGTTATTAAACTATTTAGACAATCAAGAAAATGGCTAAATTTCGTCAATTTAAAAAGATTAAAATTCTAATGGTTACAAATATTTTTAGATCTCCAAATAAATTTTAGGCAAATATCATCTTAACTATCTACTTAAGATATTTAAATAATTTAATTTATTTCAGCGTAGCCACTTAAATGTTTAAAGAAAAGATGACATCTGCCAGCAATTAAGTATTTAAAGAGAAATTATGATGGGCCATTCACATAAATGTTTTTATTAGAAATTGACCTCAGTTGTAGCTTTGGAATTGCCTTGTTCGTCACATTTTAGTGAATCGAAGTCAAATCTCTTGAATCTACTCAGACTCTGGCAATGTTAATTGTGCAGCTTTCGGCGATTATCTTTGAATGGCTCTCACAGAGACCCATTAGGCTATAGGTATAGCCAAAGCTCGCTTTATAGAAATCCGACGAGCGAGGAAAGCAACAAAGCGGCCCAAATGAGTTTCATCGGACCGCAGATTTAATGGCCCAAACCCATTTAAGGTGGCTTACTACACTTTCGCCCTGCGCCCAATTCCGTTTATTTTCTTAGCTGCTTTTTTCGCAATTATTTCGAGAAAGAGTTAGAAATTGCAAGCAAATAAAAATTAGTAAGACCTGGCAAAATAAATAAATCAGGGAGAGAAGTGCGAGGTAGAAGCTCAAGTGGGCAGAGCAATTGTGTGGGAATCTGGAGCAGATTCAATGGGAAAATGACTTAATGCGATGTGGAGCGGAGTGGTGGGTAGGGTTCCAGGGTACATAACCACAAAATGGCACAAAGATCTCCCACAATTTGCACAACTCTCTAGTCCGGAGGCCTTGTATCCGCAGAGTCTCCATAATGGAGCGTCGGCAATAATATGCCGAAACTAACGGGTGTCGCATAAAAATTGGTATTAACTTAAGTACCCCCGCAGAATATCACTTCTAGTTCTTGACTCCCTGTTTCTTAGTCACTTTCCGCCTTCACAGCACTGAGAAAAACGTATTACCATGATAGTTTAAAAACCATATGCGAAAATTTGGTTATATATTAACACTATATATTAGCCTTTAGGAAAACTTTAATGGAAATAAATATTTAAAAATAAAATATTATCTATTCTTTTCTTAGTGCACACCTCCACTCTTTTTCCATATTTTCTGTTTTGCTTTGCCAACGGTAAATTGAAATACGCAGTTGATTAGCAGGGGGCGGGTCCAGAGAGGCGTGGCTAGTTAGTTTCTTCTGGCCGTGACCGTTGCCGTTGTCACTCAGAATGGCCCAAAACGCACGCTGGAATTGGCCGGGCCAGCTAATTTCAAAGGTAAGCGCGTCAAGAACAGTTATGAGCTCCGAGCCGAAATGGAATGGCCATTCTGTGGAATGGGAAATGAGTATTGGGATTGGGAATGGGATGGCCATGGCCATGGCCGAATGGGCCAAGATGGGTTGTGGTGGGCTGGGACCGATGGACCGCCTTGGGATCCCCCCAGCCACTTGCAGAAAACGAGACGAACACAAGAAAAAGAGACTTTAAAATGTGCTTAAAAATGCGCGATGGCTAAAAGCGAAGCGTTCTGAGTGAAAAAGACCCGGTATGAAACTGGTATTTAAACTGATGGCCTGAAGAACATCATCACAACGGTGCGATTTTCGCATTCCAACCTAGGATTAAAAAAAGAAAACAAACATTATATAATGGTTAGATTTATTTTAACAGTTAACCTTTTATTTGAGTGTTGATATTCATTTATTTTGGGTTACAAAACGCAACTTTCAACTTAGTTTCAAAACCAAATATGATAAAAAAAATAATTACAAATTTATGTATGCCTGCCCATAGCCCAATCTACCCAGGTTTATTGAGATTTAAAGGGTATTTACAGATAACTACAAAAAAGAGAGAAAATTACGCGTGCGACGCATTGCGACACCGAGAACGCTGTTTGGGATTGGGTTGGTTTGGGAATGGGCTGGTTACGGTTATAGGAGTTGTTGCAGATATTGCTGTTGCAGATGTTGCTGTTGCTGCTGTACTTGTACTTGGAGTGGTTGCGGCAACCGTTGCGCTTCAACTGCGTCCATGCATCAAGTTGGTTGCGAATTCTGCACGCCGCGGCGTCAGATACAAATACTAAACTTGATAGAGACATAACTTGCATGCAGCGATGCAGGAAATCAGCAGAAGGCCAACAACAGCAATGGCCAGAGCAGGTGCATATATCAAAGTGCACGAAACGAAATTTATATTTGATTCACCATGTATTGTATAATTTTGTTCTACTTGCTAAATGTTTATTTTTGATAACTTTTTATGTATATTTCAAAATTGAATATATAAACCACAAAACAACACCATATGTAATAAATATACTTTATAATATTTTCTCACAGTGCGGCACTATAAAAACCTAGCTTGTGTCTGCAGTTTGTGGTTATAGCCTAGGCCTTTGAATCTGGGCCTGGCACTTCCACTTGTTATTCTACTTTGGTTCTCCTGTGCGGTGCGTGAGGGGAATCTCGGCGGGAAATGGAAAAGAAAATTAACCAAACATCAGGTTTTTATTTACGCTAAATTATTTTCCAAGCATCTGTAGTTACACTTTATATAGTCACTGCATAATGGTTATAGTCATGCCAATTCACTGTGACTTTGTCGGACTTTCTGTCTTTCCCGAGTTAAAAGGGCATTTTGCCGGTGATGTCATCAAGAAATCACAAAGTTAAAGACTCGTTTCGGAAGAGTAGTTTCTGCACAAGCCCATAAACATTCCGAGTTTATTTGCCTGAACTCGTTTGAACTTGTGGGAGAAGTAAAAGATCCCAGGACTGTAAAAATACTGTTTTTTCTTCTCTTCCCAGGATTTGGGCTTTAATTGTTGGCGTTTATTGCTAAGATACTATGTAAGTACTAAGTAAGCTTACTAAAGTCCTATCACTTTATTAAAACTATAGATTTCTAAGAGTCCTAATTAAAAAGTAATCTAATATGTTTATGATATTCTAAATCTTCTATAGAATTATCAGTGCTTTTTGACCTTCGCTGCGGTATTTGGCTTTGAGATTATACTTTTGATAATATATTGTACTAAGGCTTTTGTAATCAATAAAAGGCCAACTAAAACAGCAGCAAATAAGACGTATAGATCCAGGTTATTCGCAGCTATAAAGTCCATATGAACCAAAGGACTTTGGAGATTAGGAGCTCCATGATGACGGATGACATACTCTGTCCAGTAGACTAGCGACTCTCGGGCACTTGTTGGACGATCTCGGTAAAGGGAAGAGAACTTGGCCACCTTTTGGCTGTATTGTGGGTTTGATAAGATCTCCTTGATGGCCTCTTCGAAGGGGTGCTCTTCTAGAGTCAGCAGGCTAAGTGTAAGTCCAAAACCATTCTTCACCATGGCAAACGCATTCCCGGGTTGATCTCCAAAAACTGGTAATGAAAGCATTGGTTTGCCGTGATACTGAGCTTCGGTGATGCCTCCCTTTCCAGCGTGATTTATGAAGAGCTTGATGTTTGGATGCGCCAAGATGTCATCCTGCGGCAGCCAACGGGAGTAGAGTATATTATCCGACTTTCCAGGTGTCTTCTCCAGATCCTCCCACTTCCAGATGACGCTCTGCTTCAGTTTTGAGAGGACATTGAACATCTTTTCCACTGTGTCAGGCTTGATGTGGCTTCCCTGGACATTAGAACCAAGACTGAGGAGAATAGCTCCATCAGTGGCATTGCCCAGAAACTCTTCTATGTTATGAGGAAGGGGATCCGGCTTATCTTTGATATGTATACCGCCAATTTCAATGGCAGCTGGGACATTAGGTCGTATGGATCCCTCACTGGCTGCATGGGAACAAAAGAACACCAGGGATGTATTCTTTAGAACTTCCGAGTACTCCGGCATATTGGGGTCGTCGGCAAAGAGCTCCCTAAGTAAAAATTCAGTGTAGACCTCTAAAGCGTTTTATACTTTCACTTACTTGTAATACTGACGATTGCGCTGGTCGATTTGCCGCTCAAATATCCCATAGACTAGACTGGTTATGTAGCTATCCAAGCGCTGGCCAAAAGACATATCCTTATTCTTATCCACAGGGTCATAGGGACTACCTATGAGGGAGTTTAGCATCTGGCTGGGTGGATTGGGAGCCAAAACGACGACGGGAGCATTCACTTTTCTGGCAAATCCAAGTTGGTAGTCATTCATGAAATAGCCAGAGATTACCAAATCAAATTGATTGCCCTTGTTCAAGTACAAGTCTTTAACTTGTTTGGCCTTCAGGGCATCTGCCATTTTCCTCAACATGGAGTCCATTTGACTTGACATGTTAAGAATAGATATTAGTCGACTTCCGCTATTATTCTTCTGTTTTGCTCCAATGGTATCGCTCCTTTGCTTAATTTCCTCCTTGGTCATTGGCACTTTAACTAGATGGATATTCTTGTGGGTCACCGTTGGCTCTAGAACAGTGACAACGGTCACATTGTGTCCCTGTTCGGCCAAAATCTTGGCTGCTGACATCGAAATGATCAGATGAGAAGGACTCAGACTAGGAAAGAGTCCTAGGATATTTGCACTTTGAGTTCCATAGATCAGGGAACTGACCGAAAGAATTAACACGAAAAAACAACTCGAATTTCGCACCATTTTTATAGATTCCCGGTTTTCTATAAACTGGCCGTGAAACCTGAACCCAAGGGGTTTTTATAACAATAGATGGCACATCAATTAAGGTACTCACTCGCTTGTGCTAGGTTGCGATAACCCAAAAGTCCATAAAAATATCATCCACAGTATTTCCTGAAACCTTTCGTTTTACACGTATTGATAACACTTGCATTATCGCTTTTGTATTTTCTTAATCTTCGACTTATAAAATAAACAGAATTCCCATATTTATCTTATCAACGCGTTGCTTGGGTGGTAATATGGTCATAAAAATACGTCATTTATAAAAATTTTTCAATGAAATGTTAAGTTATCTGTAGAAAAGGGAATCTAAAACAATAAAAGCACTTTCTTTAGTGCGTGATAAAATCATATTGTTTTGGCGTCGTGAGATCTTGACAAACTGCCAAAAAATTCATTTCAGAATGCCAAATCCATTAATCAAAGTTGGTCGGCAAACTGCGGCCAAAATAGTCTTTAACCTCTTAACCGCATAAATTTACCCATTTTGTGTGGCAAAGAATTCCCCAATTTGACACCGATTTCTAGCCCCTCTGACGGATGCTCCCCTGGAAAACCACACATAATTCATAATAATAATCATTAAAAAGTGCGACTGTCATTAGCCCAGAATCTGGGTTCGGAAACAAAACCGAAACCCCAACACAAAGTCCGTTGCTGATGATGGCTAAAAACAATGAGCCGCTTGTCGGTTGTTCCATTTTTGTGGTTCTGCCAGATCACGATTGCCCAAATGATAACCCAGATGTTGGCCTAGCTTTTTTGGGCCCAACGACGGGAGGGAAGACATTTGGGTGCAATTTGCCGGCAGAATGCAGATCTGGGGATCTGACACCAATCTCGGGTTCAGATCGCAAATAATTAGATGTAAACCGAAGAAGGAGGTGGAGACCCAGTAATTACCCCTAGAAAACGCTCCCCAGCTGCGTTTCAACGTTAATAATCTCGGCCAGAAAATACAACAACAACAACAAAAAACGAAGAAAAATGATCTCGATATTTGGCAAGAAATGGAAACTTTCTCGGGGCAGTTTTACTTTCGTCTTCGTCAGCTGCTCGCATTCTAATCCAAGACAGCGGCGGCTCATTAACTGGTTCGGCTGGCTTCTTGGCCAAGATCGTTGGCCTCATTATGCACAGGTCCACGACTCTACTCGACTCCCCGGTGATTCTCCATATGGTGAATGCACCACGTTATGCTCGGCCGCCATCTGTTGATCTCCACATCTAAAGATCTGAAGAGTGCGTTTGAAAAAGGGAAACGGAAGCCGAAGCCCAATCCCACAGATTTATGTGTGCCACATGCTAATCAACGTCAAAACGCCAGGCCCCACTGTGGGTGAAATTTGAAATTTGAGCAGCCGCCACCGGTGGTGCAGCTCCAGAGGCCCATTGAAATGGGTGAAGGTGAAGGCAAAGGCTTTGACTTGGACTTGGACTTGGTCGCTGGTTCTTTTCAGATACAACAATCACTTGAAGAAATTTTAGAAAATATTTATTAATTTGATCCTTTAATTTCAACATAAATGAAACTTATTTAGTATACATGTTAAAAATACCTTTAACGTACTGAAATGTGAAATTTTTCGGAAGACATGTGAGTAATTTTAGTTTCTTTAGTGAATATTTTTCCAGTGCAGTCTAGCTTGCAGATGAGAAAGTTTATTTATTTAGTATTTTGTTGTTTTCTATTTTGTTTCTTCGGCTTTTGCGCGCGCGATCTTAACGCTCACTTGGGTTTTGTGTTCTAATAATGCAAACAAAAGGCCAGACAAACCTTTTGTATCTGATGGCGATGATGATGAAAATCCCAACCTAATGGCTTTTCTATGCAAAAATCTTAGCTAGCCCCCAAGTCCAGGCACTTCAATCAGAAAGTTAAAAGAACGCCTTTCGCCGGAGTCGCATCGTGGGCACGTCTTGGGGTTTCGGTTTTTAGACTCGGACCTCGACTTGGTACTTGGTATTTGACTCAGTCGAGCTGGGAGTCTCCTCTCCATGTTGGGCAACCGGCAAACAATAACAAGACGACGAGCCCCCGACTGCAGTTTTATGTCTTTTGTCGGTTCTTATGTTTAATGTTTTATCTACCGGCTTCCGTTTGTGTCGGAGTACCCCTTGAAGACCAAGTGGAGAACTCTGTTTTTTCAGAACCTCGAAGAACGTGCGGCGTTGACAACACTTTGTGTGCCACTTTCATGCAAATCGCCGTCTGACGAGCCGACGTCTTAACATAATTTCGTAATTCTGTTTTACGACCAGAAGCGCAGACACATTCGACATTCGTACCCTTGATGGAATCTTTAAGAACCTATTTTCGAAATTATAGTCTGATGATGATGACAGTTGGATTTGGAACCTACATTTTGGCAAGCTTCTGGGGCGGAAGTGAGAACTTCGTGGAGGAGGTATTTCATATTGGGAATTGACCTATTGGCTGACTTTCATTTCCACGCCAACCGATGCTTGAGAAAACTATTCCCAAACGGAAATCAGTCTTGTCTATAAACGTTTCTTACCTGTTTATTAGTCAATAATCTTTGATTAATCTTTTAAATAATAACGCAGCGGGACTTAAGACAGTTTATGAGACCTAGTTTAGATTGTGGTTCGGGTGAGCTAATTCAGGTGAAAGTAAAAATGCCTCTTAAGTATGGGCCTACGAAATGAAAGATTTCATATTAAAGCACTCAAGTTAAATTATTATAAGAAAAAAGAAGCAAAGCTCCGATAGATTTATTTAGTTAGGTTGAGCTCCCTCTCAAATCCGTTCCAAGAGATAACCAAAAACTGTATTTAGTAGCTAAAAATATATATATTTTCCGGTCATAAATAATTTATACAAAAATCTTACATCTAGGAATCTACAGACTAATCTCGCTCTATGAGAAGTGCCTTTTGCCCGGTCGTCCTCCCTCGTAATCGCAGTTAAAGCTTGGCCAGTGTCAAAGTCGACTTAACTTATGTAAATCGGAGGATGCTGATCCCGCTGGTACCGTTGAGTGGGGAACCTTAGTTCCAGGAGTCGGGTTTTGAGGGGGCGTGGCTATGCGCAGTCATCTTCAGCTAAATGGAGTTCTCTTTCTTTCCTTTTATATTTTTTGACATTCAGCAAGACAAGTGGGCATAGATAGCTGGAAATCGGAGGACGAGGCGGAGCAGTCGGTGGTTATTGGAGAGAGGATGCACCTACAAGGTGCACTGGTACTGCTGCTGCTGCAGAGCACGCGGCAGCGTCTTGTGCGGCAGGTGGGCGGCCAAACAGGGAGAGGGGCTGCGGGGAGGCGAGCGGATCCGCTGGCGCTGCAGCAGAACGAGGCAAATGCTGATGATTATCACAGATAGCGAAACGGTTACCAGCACGCTGCTCAGATGGGAGCCAATATAGCGCAGTACAGCTGCACAGGAAGAAAAGAAGTACGCAAAGGGAAATATTTAAATATCAATATTTATAAATTTAATCAAAACCATCCTTACTTCTTAATAAATTAAATATAAAATAAATAGATTTTTAAAAATTATTTACAAATTTAAAGATAAAAAAAGCAAAAACTTTCTGTGTAAGTATATGGGCATTTAGGAATCACGATTGTCGCTGACAGGCCACTTACCTTCATCCTCGACGTTACCACCTGGTGGCGAGCCCACCTCTACCGGCATCCAGGAGTTGTGTGTCTGGTCCACAACCAGTTTGGCGTACTTTGTGCCCACCACTGGCTCTAAATGGTGTCCCTCCGCGGGCTCTTCCGCCAAGCTATTGACCTCGTTGAGGTTCAGAGCTCTACCCTGACCTCTGGGTTGAGAAGCCTGTTCAGTGGTGGGTGGCTGCGTTTGCTCCACCACCGCTGCCTGCTCCATGGACTCTGAATCGGATTCGGAATTGGACTTGGATTCCGGTTCCCTCAGCACCAGTTCCGTCTTGTTGACGTAGCGCATCTGACGGAGTTCCCTGCCCAAGCGCTGGTCATCATCGGGTTGGAAAGGATCGTTGGGCTCGTAGGCAGCAGCTACTCCGTTCTTTCCGGGTACAGTGAAGCTTGCACGCACAGTCTGCATTCCTGATTGATAGCTGCAGACCACCACAAAGCTGGGATGCAGAGAATAGGTTTTTGATAGTGTCCATATTACCATTTCAAATATGGCCTTTAAGTATATTTTAATTAATAGTAAATTACCGTCTTGTGCTGTGGGTAAAAATGCCAAGGTTTTCCTGGACCGTGATAAAAGTCTCCACCGTGTTGGTCTCAGGTTTCACCAAACTTCCGCACTCTTTATGATCGATCCTCATCGTGTACTTGTCCGCGGAATCACTAGCATCTCCCTTGATGCCGCAGTTTCCACCATCCACGACGATACGTCCTCCGAAATAAGGACCCGTTTCTACTTCGATTTCCGAGGCATGTGGCAAGCACTGGGTGGCATGCGCGGTGACTAAGAAATATTTAATAAATTTATATGATTGCCCGTTTCAAGATTCTTAAACAAAAACGCCATCATATTGTCTGCATTAGCGACAAAAAATTACTCTTAAAAAGGCCTTAAATATATCTTAAATATTTTTTAAGCCTCTAATCCACTTACAGCCTTTGGTGGGTATGACAATACTCTGGCCCGGCAGATGCCCAGCTCCACTCTCGATCTCATTCTCATCGTGGAATTCAGCTCGAGCATTGGAGCTGCGAGTTCCGCCCGCCTGGAGGCGCTTCTGGGCCGCTGGACGAATGTGAAAACTGTATTTGGTGGCCATTCGTAAGTTGTCCACAGCAGCGGCGAAGTGATGCACCTGAGAACTGCACTCGAAAAAATAGGTGCACTCAAAGTTAGTGAGAAAGAAAATCTAATCACTGCCTTTTACAATTTTTGGGCCAAACCCATAAATGGCGAAACAAGAACTTACCCTAAGGGATCGTGCTCGTCCTGCTGGTCCATCTCCTTATCCGTCTCCTCCTGGGGCACTTCGGCAGTGGTGCCATTCACCAATTTGACGCGACACCGCTGTGGGCCATAGTTCTGCATCTCACAGTAGAATATCTGGAATGCCAGGGCCCGGGGCGGTTCCACATCGCCGCTCATATTTGTCGCGTTCACCTGGCCCACTCTGGAGTTGAAGTTGGAGTTGGTATTGGGTCTCGAATCTGTGTCATGGGCCGACGGCACGAATTCAACTTCCCAGGTCAGATTCACCGATTTGTAATTTGGTTCACCGGCAACGCCGCGTATCTCTATCGAAGGTTACAAAAGCATGAGCATGGGCAGCAACGGGAAAACGGGGTTATAACCAAGATTCGTGGCAGTGGCAATGGCAATGGCAGTTGGTAGTTGGTAGTTGGTAGTCGGTAGTCGGAGTTGCAGTCGAGGTGCCTCTTGCATGCAAATCAGCTACCATGGTTACTTTACAACAAGACTATAAGTTCGGGGGCAAGGAACTCGTTTCCCGCCTGAGTTTCAGACACGCTTTTGGATTAGTTCTGTTGCATTCGGTCGATTTTTTTTTTTATGTTTTGTGGCCACCACTAAGTGGTTGTTCCCACTGGCAGATCTGCAGAAGAAGATCTGCAGTCTGCTAGCTGAATGAAGTGTGCTGCCAGTTGGAGTCCCCAGTTCTACTCGACTGCCACTCCATTGGCGAGTGATGGAGGATCTGGCTCAAAGTGTGACGTGAATTAGCCAAGGGGAGCTGGCATTTGAGACGGAATAAAAACTAGACCTGACTGTGATGATGATGATGATGCTGGGCGATTAATGGGATGGGGATAAAGGCAACTCAGGAACTTGGGCCTCAAGCAGGAGTGAGAAATGCCTTCAAGAGTTTCCGTTGAACTAGCTAAAATGTAGCATTAAATTCCAGCCTGCAATGATGGTGCACCTTCTAAATCGACTAGAAATTACACCTTACATTAAAAGTCAGCACTGCCGAATTAAGGAGAAGAAAATAATATATTTTCATCATTTATTTTAGACAATAAATGGCAAATGGAAAATTTTAAATATTAGTCTTTACTTTAATATTTTTCTATTTTGTTTTAAATTACCAAAAGAAGAAAACCTCCTTAAGCCCTTTACTTTCTTTAGTTAACTTGTGCTACTTAAAACGGTAGTAAATTTCTTTTACTTTAAATGCCTTTTCATTAACTTTTGCAGAATTATTAACTTAAAACCCATTACTTGAAGGAAATTGTAAATTCAATTTAATTTTTAAGAAATGAAGAATTATTTCTGTAGAATGAGTACGAAGGCTTCTACTTTCGGATAAATAAATCCCTAATCAATTACCCATTAATCACAGCGCCTTGTCTTAGTAAATTTCCAATTTTCCCCTACTCACTTAGCCCCGAGTTCCAGGAGATTTCCCAAGCCAGCCAGGCTTTGGTGACTTCTTCTGAGCCAGAACCTTGCATAATCTGCAATTAGAAATGCCATTTGCCGCAGCTCGCTTGTTTGTGTTTGGCCATGTTGCTGATGTTGCCAATGTTGCAGTGGTTGCAAGCTTCGTGTGTCTATCTTTTCCATGCTTTTCCCATGTTGAAATCATTGACACCGATTTTGTGGATGGCTGTGGATGGCGGCGGCAGCATTTTTAGGCGAATTTCGCACAGAGAACATGGAAAAGTGAAAATTCTGCGATGGCACAAATTCTGACATCGGGGCTACGGCTAGATTCCATTGCTGAGCCAAAAAAAAAATGATTAGAAAATGCCACGGAAAATGACAGACACTTCAATTGCAGCATCGCTGTGATTAATGGGATTTTTTGATCTTGGGAAGTTTGTAGATGACGGTGCATTAAATTTCGGATAGGCCATATTTTTTGTGAGCTGTCACTGTCACGGTGTTATGCAAGCCAGGAAGTGGAAGTGGCCAAGAGATCACACCAGCTGAAAGATTCATTAATTTTCCATTGACCATCGCCGCCGGGAAGTTCTGTAATAAAAGATCGGCCGACAAATTGCCTTCCAGCATCTGGCCAAGATCAATCTTGATCTGTCAACGATTTGTGAGGTAATTGCAGCGCTTTGACTAATTCGATTACAGAGAGAGAACGGCCGAAACATGTGTTTTGTGGCCAACAATTACTGGTCTAATGACACTTTTGCTCTCCATTGCTAATCTCTGGCCAATTTCCGCTTAGTGGTTCTGGGCGTGTCAGCCGCCCCCTTTTAGCGGCCAGAAGGAAATGTCGACACATTTCCCGCGTGCCCACATGATTGGCGCACAGTGCAGCAAAAAGCTGGCCGCCAGGGCAAGTTCGTTTTCTGAGTCTTTCGTTTGCCACCAAGGGCAGACGTAGGAAAATACCTCAAGGAACATAACTAGGTTCAGGGAAAAAAGCGCTCCGATCGTGACCAAATGCAATTAGCCAGCCTTCTACCAAATAGGGAAATCAACACTTGCAAAAAAATTGTTTTTTAGGCGATTGAAATAATTTTGAAATTTTAAGGTTTTGATTATAAATTTTTGAATTGTTAATGAGCAGATAATTTAAATTTTTATTGTCGTTAAATGTAAAAAACATTTTATTTTTTTTTTATTAATTGTTACTTTCCATTAAAGAACATTTGACCAATTTTGTTCTCTATCTGATTTCTTAAATTGTATTTCTATGCTAAATAAGGCATTTCTTTTTGACCATGCTTTTTCTTTCTGTGCACCTTGCATGCCAGCAACCACAGACTTTAAGTAGCTGCAACTCCAACTGGCCCTGCGACCGCCTGAAAATATATTCCTTGGCTCATTAGGACTCACCATATTTGCTACCAGCCTTGGCATTGGCATTGTTGCTGCTGGCAGATGTTGCTGTCGTCGCCGCTGTTCCTGTTGCTGTTGCATTGTTGCCGCTGTTCTTGGGCAAGCGAATTGGGGAGACGGACGGCAGCAACAGCAGCAGACACAGCAGCAACATGTTGCAGCTGCCGTGGCCTGCCATTGATTTCTTTGACATTATTTTCGGTTGATTTATTTAAGTTTGCTATTTGTTCTCATCAAATGTGTGTCAGTCGGGAGTTATTGGGCGGTTTGGTCGTGAGGGAAAATGCAAGTGTTGCCAAGGGGTCAACTAATGTTTTGTTTTTATTTTTTTTAAGCAATTTTTAAGATTTAAGAGTATTTGTTTTATTTTTCCGCACTATTTGGTAGCCAATATTTATGGTTCGCACAGAACAATTCTAGTTGATTGCCAAAATTCCACTATTGTCCACAAAATAAATCGCATTTGTCACAGCACAAAAAATCATAAATTGTCCAATTTGCCGCTTGAGAAGAGTCTCTAACAACGTTTTCCGATTTCCCGGCACACGAACCGCTCGCTTTAGCCTGAGCCGCAAAACTGAATCAGCGGTTCGGAGCGAGTCCAACATCTGGCCAATTCAGATCAGCTGTTGGCCATAACCGAAGCCGAAGTCGTGGCCAAACCACGAACCAATGCCAAGGCCGAAAATAAAAGCTTTCGCCGGAGCTTTTGGCTCTCTCGCTCTTTGTTTCTGTCATATGGGGAAAATGTGGAAAAGCCTTTTTCCTTATCAGTATTGGCTTATCAGTTGACAAACAGCTTGATGTTTTTGTTTTGTTTCGAAAAGGTTAAATTAAAAATCCATATATCGCAGGCCAAGCTTTTTCCATAATTAAGGCGGCCGTCCAGGTTTCATAAATTTTGATTTCATTCGAGATCATCACTTTCCCTTTTCTCCGGCGTCTTGCGGCCCATTGTCTTGTGGCTTTATTTTGTTTTCATTGTTGTTGGTCTCCCCAGCTGGCGGCTTTGATTAATGCTTAATCAGCAATATTATTGTTATTAGGTTTCTATAGCGGGCCAGGGCAGCATTTTCATAAATAATTTGCCAGTTGCTTTGTGCCGAGCGCAGTCAATTATGAACTTGAACATAAAGTTTCTCTGCCACAAAAGATGCGACAGAAAAAAATAAGAAGTGAAGTACGCAACGAGTGGCATAATGACTCTACATAATTAATTGTTGCCACTCGTTGCATAATCGAGGGTTTTTTGGTCTCTCTTGAGGTAAAATGTTCAAATATTTCAAATATTTTTTGTATGATTATTGGTTATTTTATTCCTTTAAAAAGACCTTAACGTCAAACATCATTTTGTTCTGAAAATATTATGGTCATTTGTTCTCGGGAAAGTCGAAACTTAACATGTTTATTAGAGGTAATTTACTGCTTATGGCTTAAGCATTTGCCCCTCGATAAGGTTAACCATTTTTTATGGCATAATTTCCATCACTTCCGCTTCGAAAAAAAGGTTTTAACCCAGTGACACGCATGGTAATTTCCTGTAATATATATAATACTCCTGTTCCCAGGCCACCCATTTACATGATAATTAGACAGGTTAATATATGCGAAGTGACATAAAGGTACTACGTCTATTTTTAGGACGTCAAGGCCAGGGTTCCGAGAACTATTATGGTCCTATGTATAAAGAGTCCTGGCCACCTGTAACGTCATGCTTCCCAAAAGAGGACACGAAAAGCCTATACCCGGAGTATACTTACCGGACATTAATAATGAAACGGAACGCCCCAAAAACCACTAGAATGCCTTGAATCCATCAAGAACCGGAATCCCCCGACATTCGTGCGCACTTGACAACACACATTCCACTAATTCTGTTAATTAAAAATTTAATGAGCCTCTCCGAACTAAAAATACCGTCGACACGAAGCTTTAACAATTGGAACACCTGTTGGCCATGTAAAATCCTTTGACGTGTTTCCCATGGGCAAAGGATTTTACCTAGCAACCCAAAAAGGGATTTTGGGGCACAAATTGAAATGTGTTCCCCATCAAATCCGTTAGTCTGCAACCGCCTGGGAAAAATGGCTAGTTGGCTATAAGGTATGCGAAGATCCAAAGCGTTTTTCCCCACACTTTCCTTTTCTATTCACTTTTTATCGTGTGCCTGAAAGTAGGCAACGAAAGTCGTTCCTGTGCGACGCATAATTGAGTGGCGGCCATCATTGTCGTCGCCACAGTAAACTGATTTGCATACCACCGCCACCAAGTCCGAGTACCGCTCTCGGTCTCGGTCTCATTCTGGCTTTAACTTGGCATTGGGCTCATGTCATTAGCAGACTTCTATTTGGCAGGACGGAAAGCACGGACGGGGGTTGAGAGAATGAAATTTACATGCCAACGCGTGACACACGCGGCGTATGCGCAACGCTTCTCGTAGCTGGAGCGACAAGTGCTGCCCTTTTGGCCTTATTCCGGTGAAATTTGCACTTCCTGAAAGGGAAATTCTATCCGGAAATCGTTTTTCTTGCTCCTTATCATTCTATTCATTTCACTGCGCAACAAAACATCTATTCTGAACTGTAATGTTAAAGTTAAAAATCAATATTTGCATTATAGATTAATGGAAAATGGTAGCCACAAACTTTTTGAGGCATGCCACTTATAAATTTGATTTTAATGAGCTCAGTTAGAGGTCACATTTCTTGAAGGACAATTTTATGGAAATTGATTGGGTCAAATGAAATGGAGAAAAAGTTTTTTATTCAGGTTTTTATACAGTTTATAAGTTTAACTTTGTTAAATTATAAGCCAATCTCAATAACAAGCTTAGCAAGAACAATTAAACCTGTCAATTTTCGAATCCCTCTCAATGCTGTGGTCATTTCTTTAATCTTTTTTGGCAGCACTATTGTCGCCAGAGTCCTGTCTTTTCGACGCCTGGTTTTCGGCCAACTGGCTGTTGGGCTGCGTTTGTTTGACTTCCCCGGCCATGTCCTGCTGGCCCGCTGCCTGGATTACATGTCTGGAGCACATCAAACAAGCTTACTTACCAATGACCTCGTTAATGACAAGCACACAGAGACTCACCCACAAACACACACAAGCCCACTCACACTCAAACGCATTAAACCCAAAAGGCAACTTTGTGTGCGTTCGCAATGCTGTTGAGTTTACTTTGTAATTTTCGCTTATCAGATTTATTTGTATTTTTATTTTCATTTTTGATTTTTTGTCAGCTGCCGCCCAATACGAGCAGGGGGCTTATTCGTTCTTTGATCAACTTGCGATTGCCCTATAAATTTAATTCTTAAATACGAAAAAAATTTCGTTCTGCCCAAATTTTTTTTCTGTTTTCTCTTAAAATATCTTTTATTTTTGTTTTTTTTTTATACTCCTCTTTTGGCGAAGTTCTCCTATGTATTTCAAAGGGAACTTAAGCACCCTTTTCCCTCAGGGTATTGGTGACATTACACCATCGCGGCACATTGCTGACGTAGTCCCCTCGGTTCTGGACTCTGGCACAGTTAAAGTAATTGCCTGGCCACTGTCGCAATAGCAATAAAAAAGCGCCTGATTGCCGCCGGCTTCCATCGCCTCTCCATTCCCAATCCACATCGGTATTTTAATGAACAGTCAGCTAATAACTCTGACAATATGTTTGCTCATGACGATTACCATTGACATCATGCAATACACCATTTGCCTTGCCCTTTTTGGTGGTAGTAAAACAAGTGCACATATGTATATGTATGTGTGGCATTTCGATACTGTATTTATCTCATCATCATCATATAACCATTAACACATGCTCTAGGTAATTACAGTATACTAAGTTTAGTTAACTATTAATTAATTGGTCGAGCTCTGCTGCTTTGTGTATGGTTTCCGGGTTTCTCTGCGTTTCTACAAAAGCAGCCCAAAAGTATGCTATTCAGCGTATACATTATATTTAAATAATACTTGTGTGTGTGTGTGTGTGTGTGGGGGTGGGGATGTGGATTTTGGGTGTGTAACATACATAGAGGTAACTACATATACATACATAACAAGGAGTATTTGTAAAAAAAAAAAGTAGATACAAAATTTGTGGAATCAACGCAAATCAAATTTACATATCAAAGGAATTTCTTTCGTTATATAACTTAACAGTGAACTACGTGCTAAAGGTGATCACTAGACTGGTGCTTTAAAGCGGCGAATATGTACCATTAGTTTCCATTAAAATTTTACCTTGAGTATTATAGATATGGCTGTGAAAGTCCTAAGTGGACTTTTAAATAAAATAATATAGGTATATTATTTAATTTTTGATCTTATGTGAATCTAATATAATTTATATTTTCCTTTTTAGCTCCGCAGAATATTCTTCATTTAATAAACCAAAAATATTTATAACCATAATTACTTTTGCCATACATTTCACATTAATTTTGAGCACCAGTCTAACGAGTTTGACTTGCTACAATTTTTGTTTCAGTGTGGGAGGAATTTCTTTTTGTTCGTCGAGACCGGCAGGAGAAGTTTGTTCACCCACCATCTGGGCCTCATTTTTGTTTAAGGTGTAAACTGGAATTTGCTTGCTATCAACTAAAACATTGACTAAACTTAATTGCACCTACAGCAGCCAAGTGGCTCCCCGTTTGTCATTTCCCCCTCGGTTAACGATCTTCTCCTAGCTGTGGCTCTTGCACAATCGCAGGAGCAAAGGATAATGAAGGTCCTCATCGTAAAGAGCCGAATCTGCCTTTAACTGGAGATGCCGCTGCCAGATGGTCTCGTTGTATCGAGTGGCCAACTCCACTCGGAAGCCCCTGGCCACACATTCGTCCTGGAAAACACTTAAAGTTCGTCCGCGGCGAGGTGCCATTATCAAGGCCGATCCCTCGGGTGCCAAATAGTACCAGATAGTGTCCACCAAGGCGGATCGAGCCTCGTCGAAGAACAGGCAGTCGGCACAAAGGATAAAGTCGAACTTGGCCTGCTCTGCCTGAGACCTGGCGCCTTTCTCCTGCCACTTCAGCACCGAGCATTTGGTATAGCAGCTCAGTTCATTGAGACAAACGGTTTTCCTCACATTCTCCACGGATATCTCATTGCCATCGGTTAGGTGCACGGCATAGGGAGTGGCATACTTGGCTAACATGAGTCCCGCCAGTGAGGTGAATCCTCCACCAAGTTCCAGGATCCATTTGCCTCTGTATGAAGCCACCTCCGAGAGAACCAAAGCGGTCAACGCCTCCTCCGAGGGCCAAACGCATATGTTGCCCGTATTATTAAAGCCCATCAAATCACTGGCGGTCAGCTGACGTTCCATGTGATGGATATTCACCGAGTACTCCGACTCATTCTCCAACTGCATGCGGTACTTATACCAGTTCTCGGTCTTTCCCAAGCACTTCAGACTCACATGATCCTCGAAACTGTCCTGGCGGAGCAGATCGAAGCTCTTGAAGCGGCGCACAGAGGCAGTTTGCTCTTCGGCAAACTCATCACTTGAAGAGGACACCGTTTCCTCCGAGTCCTTGCGCAGCACTTTGGCCAGAATCTTCCACCGCTTCTGGGCTGTGCTCTGCAGGTTGGGCGTAGCCGGCGGTGTTGGCGGCATAAAGGCGGTCTCACTACTCTTGAGACCCAGATCGAGTCCCACCACTTCCAGTTCGGTCTGCTCCGGCATATTCCGGTTGATGTCCTTGTCCTGGTTGTTGTTGATCACAGCGGGCAATTCGCCTCCCAATCGAGCGTCCAGCGTCATCTTCTTTTGCTCCTTAAGCGCATTCAGTGTGTTGTCTATGTCGTATTGCAAAAGCAACGATATGGTGGCCAGCTGTGCCACGCCCACTTCCGGTGACTGGTCGAGTTGAGTTTCCGTCGCCTTTTGTACTAACGCTGCTGACATCTTACTTCAGGCCCAGTTTGTTTCACTTTTCCTTTCGCTTCCACTTTTCAGTTTTCCATTTTCCGCCCTGCGCCAACTGTGGAAAAAAAGATAGAAAACAGAGTTACGAAATTAGTCGAAGTTTTCAAAAAGTTTTCCCCCATCATCTTTCGATTTTCCACTCTGCTTCGCGCCGCCCTCTTTCAGGCCCATTATTTTCCAATTATGAATTTTTAATGGCATTAAAAATGCAAATTATCCGACCATAAAAATAAAACAAATTATACATAGCAGAAAAATCCAAAGAAAAATCTGTCGGCAAGAAGTCTCTGAATATTTTTTCGTTGCTATATTTTTATGAGTAACATATTTTGTGGAGAGAACAAAGAATCGACTTGGCCTTACTGTGTTTCTTTCAATCAGCTTATATAAATATTTAATATTTTAATACACGAGTATGCTTTAAGAGATTTATGTTTTAATTTTCTTAGTAAAAACATTTTTACAATCAATTTAAGGGAGCATTGTTCTTGTTTTAAATTGTTTGCATTTTGTTGATAATAAAATCTGAGTTCATAAATCAGTGTTCGAATTAACCAGCCTCAACGAAAACAGAAACAGGCACAGAAAGCACAAGTATACCCCGTAAATTTCAGCTACCTTGGCCTTTATTATTTTGATTGTTGCACATTTCCACTCTGTATATTTTGAATTTCAGTCTGGACGTTTACGTATAAATTCATCAAATTTTAAGAAATTTTACAGCCCGTAAAAAAATTGTTAATTATGCTGACGTGAAAGCCCAGACAAAGGCAGATGGGAGGTTTTCCAGCAAAAAGGCCAACGCATTTTCCGTTTCCCACACTTCCCACAGACATATGGAGTCTAGCGATGATAAGAGAGGGCGTTCAGTTCCGATTAAAGGTCTGATTTTCCCGGACACCTGGCCATGTGGTGGTGGGTGGGCGATTTTCGCCTGACCAATGACACCTGCTTCGGCATTTCTGAACTTCGTAATCACTGGCTGACCAATGGAAATTCTAAAGAATTTATGTGTTTGTCTATTGGATTTATTGTGGGGGCAATGTTTAAGCATAAAGAGTCTGAGGTTAAAATCAAGAAAATAAACACAATTTGTATATACAGATCATTAGCACAATGGCCTAATTGCCTTAAATATGACAGATTGCTGCAGAGTTTGTTTTGTTACTTATGCATCCGATTATAATGGCTGATAATTATTATACATATCAAGAGATATT
This sequence comes from Drosophila eugracilis, assembly GCF_018153835.1. NCBI lineage: Eukaryota > Metazoa > Arthropoda > Insecta > Diptera > Drosophilidae > Drosophila > Drosophila eugracilis. Next base: position 1,653,623 of record NW_024571981.1, on the reverse strand, counting down.
AATAATACGCACTGTTTGCAATGGCAGGCTTTGAGGCGGTTTTGGTATTTCAGTTTTGCCACCGCAAAATGCGTTAATAATTGCGTGTACAAACATTGACAGGTTGACAAGTTGATACGCAGCTTGCAGGTGGACAAATATTCGGCATAAATATTTTAATTTTAATCAAAATTGCGCTGTGCAGTGAGGCTTAAACGTATTTGTGTGCTCAAATCCCATTTAGATAGTGGTTTTAGAGTTTTTTCGCAATTATAAAGTATAATCAGAAAGCAGATTATGTAACCAATTATTACTTATTATTGTATATGCTGATTGTTGGACAAATTTATAATTAAAAAACTTACTTATCAGATCAAACTAATTAAAAAGAATCCTTATTGGCTTTTTTATAGAAAAAACCATTTAAGTACTAATCAAATAAAAAACACCAAAGATGAACATCAGTAAGAGCACAGCTGATTGCAAATAACAAAATCAAACAGAAATCGAAGCGAAGCTGAATTTACAACTAAAATTACCAACTCCCTGCCATTTCACTCAGTGCTCCCCATCAATTCCTTATCAAACATTAACCACTTTGAAGAAGTTCCTCTGAACTACCGCCTGAAACCTGATGGCTGGCCCAATAAAACTTTTCCGGGCTTAAAGAATGTTGATTTGCATTTGCCGAAAGAGAGAAGAACATGAATATTGAGCAGTTTCCTTTGGAGGACGTGTCCGTAAGCCCGCATCTTTGCCTATGGCCAAAGTTTTCCGCTAAAACTTCAAGCGAACTTTAAAGTCCGACAATAAAAACCGACAATGTTTACATAATGCCCGGGAAAATCCCTCCTCAACCTGGTTGGGAAAACTTGAGACATAGCTTGCCCAGCGATTAGCTTACCTTTTTTCGGGGATGGAACGGGGAAAAGCACTTTGCTGTTGTTCATTTGCAAGTACAATATCGACAACGGCGGTTTCTCCAATCATTGTAAATTTAAAGTTTTTTACTCTGGCAAATTTATCCAATCCAATTCAATTCAATCACTTGAGAAACTGGCAAAAAAGTTGCCAGAACAATGAGAGAAGAAAAGGTTTTTCACTTGCCATTTGGCGAGGGAAAAATGAAGGGAAAAGGTGGTGAAAAACTCGGAGAATTGTGGAGTAAGCGGAATGGCTGACGTGCGTGTTGGCAACGCAATGTGGCAGAAAGTTGCCAAAGGGGGTTCCCCCCATTTCCACGCCTGTTCTTCGCTTTTCTTATAGCATTTTCCCCACGAAATTTTCACCCACCTTGGCGGATCACGCAAGACTTTATAGGACATACAGTATATACTGTATATACCCACATCCATGTGATGAATGCCCGACGCTTGCCACGCTCATTGCTCGCATTAACTCCTATAATTTATTATTTATTGCAATCTACTGTCACCGAAATTTGCTCAGCTTTTCTTTTTATGTTCTTATGCGGTTCTTTTTTTATGATTATTATTCTTTCGACTCTGACCTTGGGTATACAGACAAACAAAGAGCCAACTGTGAAAAAGAGTTAAAAGATAACACAGTCAAATTTAATTATGAGCGACAGCCATCGGAGGGCTTTTAATATTCTCTGGTGATAAGAGCGGAATTTTAGCAGTTGCTAAGGCTTTACAACAAACCAAATTTGTTAATTATACTACTTTAAAAGAGATAAACGTAAATAATTACCATTTTTCTCTTTAAGTTTTCCGTTCAAAAATTTAAATCATGGATATGAGCCAATTTTTGTCTAGCCAAAACAGCTATTAACACGAATCATAAATGAAAACAGTTTCCACTCGGTTTAGTTCAACCATTAATCATCATCATTATTCCATACTGAACGCAGTAATTACCATCGGCAGACAGGGCGTATGCGTAATCATCAAAAACTTTCAAAACGCTTCCTCGTTTTCTCGGTCCATGCATGTACATATATTTTTCTCGAGCGTCTTAAACTTTTATTAGCGCACATAATCCCCACCGATTTACGAGCAACTAACTGTCTGAGCTATCTCTGCAGATATATGTATATGAATTTATCCATCCGATTTGTTTACTGTTTACTGTTTACAAGCGTAAGTTGATTTGGCCTGAGCTTTTTTTCGACGTTTTCTCAATTTTGACTGCAGGCCAATGCCAGCGCATCAGTCTACATATGTATGCATATATATATCCCTATGTAGAAGAGGTTGAGATTTAATTTACGCTCGCATCTGGTTTTATTGTCCATTTCCCTACCTTCCTTCCTTCATTCAATGCCCATTCCCATTCAGAATCCTCGAGCGGGTTCAAGTAAGTGCAAAAATGTAAATAAAAATCCAATTTTCTTCCGCCTTGCCGGTCGGCGGGTGTCCGAATAAAATATTAATTAAATTATTTGCATAGCACACGGCTGCGGCCTTCGGTTCAACCGACTTTCACCCCCTCTTGGTGTCCAAAAATATTTCCGGCTTGGCCGGAAGTGGCCGGGCCGAGTGTCGCCTCCCATTTTTTTTATTGCCTGTCACTCACTCACTTCTCCCGCTTTTCGGGGCTTGGCTAAAATAATATTTGTCGCCTGATGGCGGTGGATGAGGGTGTTCAGTGTTCAGTGAGTGGTAATGGCACTATGAGAATTGGGGAATTGGGAAATTTAAGGGGAAACTGGCTGTCGAGGTGAGCGAACCGCACTGGCAGCTCGTGACATTCATGGAAAGTTCAAGGGAATTCCCCGATCTGCTGCACTATACTGCACAAATAATGTGATTACGACGGACAATAATGACAGACTAACCACATTAAGTGAGTTGCCAGAATGTTGCCAGCACCGTAGAGTGACTGTTTTTCAGGGAATTTCGATTCAAGTGGTTTATTAATTCGATTTACGAGTCCTTTCATGGCTGGATGAGCAAAGCTTAAATTCACAAGTCAGGTAGTTCTTGTTTTTAAATACATTTTGATTAGCTGGCTATGGCTATATCCCAGCACATCTTCAAGTCCTGAGGAGATTTTCCGAATACGATTATATGAGGACATTTCCTCTAATATTCTAAGCATCTGGGATTGCCTTCCAAGCATTTTTGATATTTTTTTGGTTTTTAGCATTTACAAGATATTCGCAAATTGTGATAACAATTTAAGCCACGTACAGCTGGAAAATTTACATATTATGCCAGGACCGTATGCTAACTCCCTTCGAAACCCCTTCCTTCGCCATATGACAACGCAATATTCTTGTGTGCACATGCAAAAAGCGCAAATATGTAAAACATTTTGTAGAAATATCTGAAAGTCGCCAAGTTGCCAAATGGGAGGACAAACCTTGGGGAACTCGCTCTTTCCCAAAGGATAAAGCCAAACCAGCACCAGGGATCTGGCAAAAATTATATTATCTACTCGAGAAATTGACCCCACTGGGGGTCTACAACGCAGGGGTCACGTCAAAGTCCTTTCCCTTTTGTCTTTAGGAGTCTGGGTCATGGATAGAACATTTGCCAGCATCATTGCCAGGCTCTTAATCATCACGGCAAACGACAAACATTTTCGGCAGGCGCCACAATTTAAATATAACAGACCTAAAAGCCTTGATAACAAGACTTGTAGAAAAAAGGACAATCTTAATGGAGACCAAGGACACAGCACATCGTTAGTAGCTGACATTAACATAACAAATTCTGAAAAAGGAAACTAAATTTAGCTGTAGCTGCTCCAAAAAAAGAGGACACACACACATTCAAGCAATTAGGGAATAATATTTAATAAGGAAAGGCAGCAAATCATATTTAGCAAAGGCCCCCGAAAAGCTGGAAAATTAAATTCCGCCACCGCCTTGTTTCATTCACAAACAAAAATAAATAGACGCATCAATAAATAAACAGGCAAATAGTTTGCGCCATAAACATGCACACAAACATGGCACACACATACTCAAACATAAGTTGGCCAACACAGCAAGTACAAATAGACCGTGTACTATATGTACGGCTATATCTGCATGTACACTATACACACACATGGATATGTAGCATACGTATATTGTCATGGAGACAACTCTCGCTTCAACTGGCAACTCAGTCAAATGTCTGGAGCACCCCTCCTCGCAAAAGGACGAGAACCTGTGCTGGGTTGCTTTTCTGGGAATCGAGATTTAGCGGAATTTAAGTCGAAATTAATAAAATAAAGAAAACCTTTAACAGGAATTGTCTGCCACAAGCCAAAATCTTACTTTGAGCTATAGTAATTGAATTTCTGTTTTCCTTAAAATTGAATTCTTGGCTTAAATACGAAGAATAGTATTAATAAATCAAAAGCTTTTCGGAAATGTTCATAACAAAACGCAATGGTTTTGACTTAAGGAAACTTAGCTAGAATCCAGCTAACCACACAACCATGACGAGGAAAAGGGACATGGACATGGCACATGCTAACATGGTACAGGACACTCTGGCCGCTCTATAAATAGTTGGCAGAAGGTGGAGTGGCAAGGGGTGTAGCAAGGGGCTGTGTGGAAAGGTGAAGGGGAATCAGTGAGAGGAATACCCGGCAGGTATCTGGTATGCCTCAGGTGCATCATACAACCGGCAGCCAGGCAAAAATGTGACGTGTGTCTATACTTAACTGGCACTGGGATTCTGGTTAAAGTTCTACATACATGTGGACATTTCTGGGGAATGGTGTTTATGTTTTTGTTTAGATTTTGTTGTTGGGGATGTTGTTGCCTTACCCCCTTAATGGGTCAAAAGGTAAATACACTAATTTGTTTGCTGCCAAAGATGTTGTCTTTGTGGAATTTAACTAATTAAACCTTTTAGGTTGACCCAAAAGTTACAATTTCGTGTGCAGTTGGTTCTTAAATAACAAAACAGCTCTGGGAAAACAGTTTTCGTTTGAAATTTTGGCAAAAGAATTATTTACACATTTCGAATGTACATTTTAATTGGTTATGAATTCTTAGAAATCAAGGCCTGCTAACGAAACTGTAGGTAGCGTTTGATTTGTGAAACTCAAAACCCCGAAATGTTGTGGGTTTTCCTTTAATTTTAATTAACTTGGTTGTTGTTGGATTTGGAGCTTCGTTATTACGGATTTAGTTAGTGATGAGGGCTAATTTGTGGTGTAAATACATAATAAAGCATAAACCCATTTAAAAGAAACATTTATTTCCTCATTACAAGGTATCCGCCATTCGAAACCCTAACTTTTGTTCCCGCTTAAGTACTATACTGTCGCAGTTGAGGAGGCAAAAGGATGCCAATGTCGAAGCAGGGACTTCCTCTGCGTGCCACATAAGTGGTCCTTTGCCGAATCAAGCTGTGTTCTGGGGGACTAGGAGGCGGGCTGTGTCTGCTGGGGAAGAATGTATGTATTTTAGTGAGGGGACTTGTACAGGAGGAGGCTGCCTAAATGCTTTCATCACTCAGCTGGAAAGGCAGGCACGCTCCACTGCCCGCACGCACAGCCTCTATAAAACCAGTTCTTTGCCCATATAGGAGTAGATTCCAGGGGAATTGGCCAAAGTAAACATCAGTCAAATATTTGGTAGAAGGGGGAAACGATGAAGGGTCACATTCAGATAACCAATTGACCACTGGAGTGGCATAAACTGTTACTTTAACTGAAAATATGTTTGCTAAGCAAACCTGCTGGTGCTCCGTTTTATTGACAAATGATTGACTCTCGGGGCTTATCTTCATCGTGAGTGACAGTTAACTTGGTTAGCTCATATGTTATGAATGGAGACTTCAATCTGGCAGGGATTCTGACTCCCTCTCTGGAAATGTAATACATTTGTCGATGGTAATACTATATTAGGAAATTGTTTATTTATAGAAAATCACTTCAGCTGTCGGCGATAATTTGAAGGTAATCGGCTCTTTGATCGTGATAACTGCTATTGATTTATAACGCCTTCTGATTTTTATATTCGTGCAATAAATTTATTTAAATTCCCATTAGCAAAAGTGTTCCCTTTTGAGGGCTTAACAAATATTTTATTTGTTTTATTTTTAAAGCCCTAATCTGCCACGCAGTTCGCACTTCAAATGTGTTTTCCATAGGTAATTCATATTTCAAAAGCATTGTAAAAAGGAAAACATGGTTAATGGCATTGTAAATATTTTAACAATTATATTCAAAATAAATACCCTTTCAAAAATGTCATGTATTTGGACTTCAAGCAACTATTTTAATGACACACGCAACCTTTAATCCAGAACCTTTTCATTTTGTTGTTTTTCGCTTTAAATTACAAAAATGGAAAGGTGAAACCGAAATGTTTTAGGAATCCCTCATGGCAAAGGCAATCATCTTTTGCATCTGTAATAGTTCAAATAGCCATCCATCTATAAAAGCATTACCTATTCCAACAGACAAACGACCAACATTGGCCTCGTTGCCATAAATCTCTCAATATATATATACTCGTATGCTGGTGAAAAACAAAAGTAAGTGCCTTTTTCATAAATCAAATTACAATACAGAAATCTTTGCCCATTGAGGTTTGCTGCTGAGCCCTTTCATTGCACAATTTCAATTCAATTTATATTTTGCTCTCCGCTCTCCCTGGTTTTTGTTATGGAAAATAGAAATGAAATATATGAAAATGCATACGAGTATATATGCGCACAGGATGTTTCCTAATGAACTTTGACACATGAAACTTGGGTGTCCATGCGATTCCCCTTGAATCGCGTGTCCATGTCACAAGTCAAGAGGAAAAGGCAGCGGGAAAACACAATGCCCTGAGCTGCAATGAATGAAAAATCAGCTTGACGCATGCAACTTTTTTTGCTTTTTCCATTTTTTTTTGTTGCTGTTGTTGTTGGAAAGTGCCCTGAGGGGCAGCTCAAAATGAACTTAACTGACTGATGGGTTGACTAACTGAGGGACAAACTGACGGACTGATCGACTGACAGACTGCTGCATAACCGTAGTCACTACAAAAGCTAATGTTTGCACTGGATCGAAGTCTTTATGCTACTCAAAACGCTTTCATCTCATCCTCTCGGGAGGCACAAGAAATTTATTTATTTTGCGATTATCGTCAGATATGTTGACGGCACTCTCTTGAGTATGCAAACACGAGTGGCTCCTCGTTCGCCATCGAAAAGTGAAAAATATGCATAAATTCAAGTGCTGCCATCAGAGATTCTCTTTTCTCTGTAAACGAAAAATGAAGTAGAGTTTTCAATCAATGTCTTTAACGTTGGGATCCTTTAGCTTTTATACTATAATACAGAAGTATGTAAAGTTGAAAATTAAATCAGCTTAAAGTGAAATGTAAATATTGCCCCAACACATAAACCACAGGCATAATTCTCTTATTCAAAAACAAATAATGGAAAAGCCGTTCATATCTGAGGTTTTTGATCTAACCCCACTTCCTGCCCAATATGCCTGCCATTTCTAGCTGAAAGGGTAGCCGCAGAAAAGCGAGCTTATCGCGAAAATCACGGCCAACTGCAGCGAAAATAGTTGGTTAGTTCGTTAGTTGATTATTACATGTCCTGCCACCGTTTCGCTCCCTTTTGGCCAACTTTTTTTCGTGGTCGCCACTGCAGTTGCAGTTTGCAGCTGTGGCTGTTGCTTATCACAGCTTAATGGGTCACTGCATTCGAGTGAGAATTTTCGTGCTGACGCGGCGTGTGCGTAATTCCCCAGGATTACGTATACCATAGATCCTCTGGCCGTTGGAACCCTCACGCAGCCAGGCTCACATTATGCAAACTTGGCAATAAAAATTCAATTAAGCTACAAGGACGCCCTGTCAAGTGGGCATGGTGAGTGGGGAAGAGAGAGGGTGGGTAGGGGGAGACTTTTCCGACTTTGCCGATAAATCACAAAATTTTCTAAAAGCCCGGCGGCTGCAACAATAACAAATTGTGACATGCTGTGCTGCCGCTTACGACTTTGATGCACGTTTTAATTATAATTTTGACGCCAACTGTTTAAACACAGTTACTCACACACGCAACGATAACAGCAACAACAGCAACAACAGCGGCAGCCAGCACTAATTGTTTGCCTCCAGTGGGGGTACAATGGGGGAGGGGGCAGGCAGGGGGTTCTGGGAAAAGCCAAGAGGAAAATGCAAAGCTTCACATGTGTGATGTGGCATTGAGAGGGGACCCGCAACACAAAGGACCCGAGAGGCAGGACTCGGCCAGGACAATGGCCAGCGTACATGCACAGACGCTCTCACTCCGCTCAGAAGCGGAACATGGTCAGCCCAAGTCACGAAACCATCTGCCTCAGGCGCTGAGTTAAGAAACTACACTGGCGAAATTTTGAAAAAAATTTTTTATTTTTGAATTTTTTGTTAATCATGAAAGCAGATGTAAAAAATATACTTTATATTTTAGTTTTTATCATCATTGGCTAATTAACTAAAAACTTGAATTTTAGACATCAAAACTTCACATTTAATTATTTAACATTTGACATTAATGGTCGTGCAAATATCTGATAAGTTTTATATCCTTACTGTTATTGTACTGGATTATGCTTTGAAATATTCGTAGAAAGCCACATAAAAAAGGTAAATGGTAACTGTCAATCGTAAGCATTCAATGAAAGTTAAATAATTTATGTTTTCAGATATCATGCAAAGCAATGGAAGTTAAATTATTCACATTTTCAGATATCACATGCCACAGACAAACTTTCCAGAGTTATTGATTGTTATCAAAAAGATAATCGTTACACGTACAGGGCTGAGTACTGTTTGTACATTATCATAAATAAATTCGTTTCCATAAAAACAAATACAAATTTGCCAATAAGCCATGTATAAAATATATATATAATCTCCTTTATCAGCCAACTTATGAAAATGGTCAAATATAACTGCTCAGTTGGCATGATAAACCCTTTTTTCAATTGCTCAGTTCAATGATTCACTAACTGATTACTTAACAATCGAACACATCAGGGCTATAATGCTTAATTAAAATGACAAAAGATTTTTAAGAGTCGATTAGAAAGTACAAAATTCTAATCAGACATTGATTATAAAGAAATTAGTAAATAAATAAATATTAATTGCATGCTTGTACTTTTTAAATTTACTTATGATTGTTTATTTTTTATTTGCAAGCGCTATATCCTTAAGTTCCCATTTGATATCACATGCTAGGGCTTTTTTCTCTCAGTGCATAAAGGCAAAAGGCGCAACTTTTCGACATGTGACCGTGTGCCGTCTGTGAATAAATGAGAGGGTTTTTGGCGACGTCGGCGGCGGCGGCGACGGCAAAGACTTTGCCATGTGCCCCGATCTGAATCCATGGACAAGAATGATGCAGGGGCCATCGGGTGTGTGTTAGATTTATAGCCCCGAAGCCATAGCTAGGCCGGCTGGCTACCATGCCACAGCCAGAGTGTGTATAAGCGGTACTCAATTAATACTCATCAGCGTGACATTAGTGCCATTTGCAGATGAGTGGGCGGGCGGAGGTGGGAAAAGTGCAGGAGTGGCCAAGATACAAGGACAAGGCAAGTTGAACACGTGCATCTCGATGTGGCCAATTGTTCGGCATCCTGGAAGGACATAATACCATCAGCCAATTCAGCTCTCAATCACGGCTCATTTGCCAGACGTCTTATTCAGCTCATCAATAAATCGGGGCCATAAATCTCTTTCAAGTGCTAGCCTAATCATCAACAGACATTTCTTTCCCGAACTTTAAACAAAATAAATAGGAAATGATGTCGCATCTTCGCTCAGTTTTTATGGCATAATGGAGAAAATTTAATGCGACGTTTGACTTTAATTAGGCCATAAAATGAGGGGAACTACAAACGTTAAGCTAGGAGTAAATAAACTAAGGAAGCCAAGAAAGGGGGAGGGAAATGAAAAAGCCAGGGACTTGCTCAGGGGGAAAACTTGACCAAATGGGAAATGCCTGCGAATCACTGGGCGTAAATTAAATGTAATTGAAAGCGATTGACAAATAGAATTGGGGATTGGCTGGGCGAAAGGGAATTGCAATTGGCAATGGGCTAAGCTCAATTAAACTCTGAACCCAGTTCAAGATATTTGTTGAGAATTCGAAGCGAATTAGTTATTTATGAACAGTGAAAACTGGACAAAAGTCTGATGAATTATTTTAGTTGGCCTAAAAAATGAAGAATCGTATTATTATTTAATAAGTGAATAATATTTCCTAATAAAAAAATTTAACCAAAACAAAACTTGTCTTTTCATTAAAACGAAAACAGGTAAAAGAAAAGTGCAAATACGAGAAACAATAACAAATTTCAGATTTTATTTCCATAGCACACAAATTTAAAGAAAATACCATTTAATAATAATGTTGAAATTAAAGAAAAACATTGCCGAAGCTACCGAAACTGTTATCCTTAACCTGCTTCTGTTTTAAAAGAATCGCATTATTATCTTTTCCGCTTTTCTGGTTTCCAATAGTCCCAGAGATCTCTCTAAAAATTCATTTAACTGGCAAACTTTTGACGAAACTAACTTTTGGATGCAACCTTTGGCAAGTATTAACCTTAGAGTTGGAAAGTCTGCATTGACCTTTTACGAGGACTTTGGCTAACGTTCAGCAAAACAAAAGCGGACTAGTTTCCATTTCCGGCAGCTGAAAATTCTGCAGAGAAATAATATTTACTTTTTACCACAGCGACCTTCTGCTCAGCTTAGTCAAAAGTCAACGGGAGTCAGATAAGTTATATTATATTTGGCTTGTGATCGATATCAGAATGGCCTTTGTGCGTTTACGATAAGATCCAACTTATTATCAAAAATATTCTAAAATCAAATTCCAATTCGTTTGGTTGCCAAGCGGCAGTGTGATTTTCTGAGTTTTCCGGATATGAAAACCGTTCAAAACAAATCAATTTACGGGCCATAAAATTTCTAAAACTCAATACAAAAATTTACATTTGCATTTGAAAATGTTTACAAGAAAGATTTCAAAAATCATTTACCAGTCAAAAATGTTGTTGGCGAGGCAATTAAGTCGATGCAAACTCCCAAGTGGCCAAGATATGTTTTCTCTTGATAAATGTATTTAATAAAAAGCTTTTAACACATATTTAATCATTTTAGGTTTTACTTTTCATTCACTAAATGCTTGGCATTTACGTTATTTTCCTTTGATGTATTTTTTTAAACAATTTTTCAAACCACGCACCACTGTTTTCCCGCAAAACGCGCGTCGAAAGTAGCAACAAATAATCGAAGTTGGTTGGAAATTCGTGTTTTCCGCCCGGCCAACGTTGCGTATGAGCGACGACGACAAACTGAAGCAGAAACTGAAATCCAAAAGAGCGAACATGCCAGTTGCATCGAACACGTTCGTTCGCATGACGAATCCCATCGAACATGTTGGCACTGGGGGTGAATGGGAGATGGTGGTCATTAAGGAAGGAGGGGGCGGTTCTGATGCCTTATCACTAAAAATTAAGACAAAGATGTAAAGCGCTATAGGCGAAATAAAACAACAAAAACAGCTAGGGGTTAAGAGGTTAAAGAGGCCAAAGCGGTTGCAGGCTATTACAAAAGCTTGGAAAACTATTTGAGCCACAATCGCGGTTACAACCTGGTTCTTGCTTGTATTTTACCAATTTATGGCAGAGCCTAGCAAATATTTGTGGGCAAGGGAGAAATAATCGAAATATTTGTTCAAAATAAGGACAAGGCAACGCTTATTTTTGTATTTTTTTTGAAAAAACATAGACGGCAATTTTTCATTTCGTTAATGACACTTTAATCACTTTTAATATTCGGAAATGATTATCTTTTTGTAAAAACAGGTTGATGGTAAAGGATGAACTTTCACTTGTCTTTAATCGATTATTCATTTCATTTTTATGGACTTAGAGTACTCTTTCAAGAACAAAAAACTAAAATCAGATTATTTCATTTGCATAAGCTCATTAAAGACAATAAGTGTGAGCAAAAACGGATTACAATTAAGTAAAATGAGCAACAATAAGGGGATTATAAAAGGCTAAACAAAGTGAGAAGTGGTTGTATTTTTTAAGGATTTAAATTAAATCGAGAATTGGAAAAAGTAGAACTTCTGTGTATAATTTAAAAATCTAATACAAGGTAAATTGAGATTCTGCCGGCTTTCAAAGTACATGAGAAGGTTATAAAAATCCATTCTAATAACTGATAATGAAGGTTCAAATCCTACCAATTCTAGCTTAGCTGCTAATGGAAGTTAGTAAAGCTGGTGAAAATTAGAGAAATAAAAAACCAAAAGAGCCGGTGGGAGTGCCAAGATTGCGTGGGCTTCTTCTGACGTGTTGATATCTCTTCTTTCGCGGGCCAAGTTCTTATGCGTTACTTGGCTTTTGTGGCCTTTAAATGATTTTCCATTTGCACATTTCACGCGTCCAAATGTTTGGCTTGTTTTTGTTCTTGCCGCTGGCTAGAAAATTCGCGTTCATTCATAAAAAGAAGGTGAACACGCTTGTGGGCGTCGGAAAAGCGTCGGGAAAGCGTCGAGCGATGAGCGTGGAAAACGGAAAACAATAAAACACGAGGGCAGCGACGCGACGTCGACGCCGGCAGACCAGACAACCAGGCGTGCTAAGTGAAAATCGAGGGGGTACGGAAAATGCGGGTGTGTGGGCGGAAAATCTTGGACGGCGGTGAAAAGCAGGGCGGGCAGGGGAAGAAACGTAGAAGGGGGCACCCAAGTTTTTTGGTTGCTCGCAATTTTCGCTCTCATTGTTGTTGCGTCTCCTACTTTTCGCTTTATTTATATTAATACACATCGCTATCGTATCAATGAGTGTGTTTTGGGCTTGGGAAACCTTTGTCTCTGTGTGCGTCTTATTTTTATTTATTTTCTTTTTATTCAACGCGCCTGAAAACAAAACACAAAGCAAGCAAAAAAATGAATGCCACATATTTGTTACTTTTTACTACAAACACAAACGAAGGAACAAAAAGAAATGTTCAAACAACAGAACCGGAAAAAAGGAACAGAAACTTCGAACACTGCGGGAAAACTGTTATCTGCACTAAGGAAAATTTTAAATTTTTTTAAGGAAATTTTAAAATATTTATTTTATTGTTAAGGACAGCTTTTATAAGACAGCAGTTTTTGTTTTCAACAACTCTGAAATTGTTTTGGTTTTTTATTTTTATTCATAAAATACTTACCAATTTCCTGCATTTTTATAGAAATTTTAAACTCTTCTTTAGTTTTAGATATTTAAATTTGATATATAATAAAAACAAATGTTCAACCTTTCTTTACGTGTCCACATTCAGAAGGAAAACCTCCCAACTTCTCTTCTTCTCGCATTTTTATTTTTTTCATTTTCTACCAGCAAGAAAAAGACCAAAAAAGAACGGAAAATGTCAACCCAAATAAGAGGAAGAACGAGCTGCTAGTCGATAAGGTCGTCCAAATCAAAACACACACAGAATCGGGTTAGGATTGTTAGGGCCAAATAAAAAATCACATGAAATGAAGAGGAGAAAGTGGGCCTTGGGTCCAACCCCAAAGCCAGGATAAGCTGTAATTCCTGGCAGGAGCTTTGGTTCTTTTCCCAGAAATTCTGCATACCAATGCCATGATTTATATTTGTCATTAGCGGTTTTTTGCGAATATTCCCCAAGGAGCCGAGTTCGCCGAATTTAGATCATTATTGATAAGGGTCGGATTAGCGTCATCAAAACTCAAATTTCAATGGGGAATGAGGCAAAGATTTTACATAGGGAAAACATTTTGTTGCTACACTTACATAAGCCATTTTTCCCCCCAATTTATTTCATGCCAAAAATTTGAGTTTATTTTTAAAAAGCCAACGAAGAGACCCGCAATTACAATCATCTATGTGCAGTGCAAATAATTCATGGCTCATTTGCAGCTGCACCTGAAGGCTTATTAAAAGATGGCCGACAAAGACCCCAGAACCCAAGAACCAAGTTATGGGACCTGCCAGCCAAGGTACAACAAAAAAGAACACAAGGAGCCAAATGAAATAATGATACCCCGAGAGCGCACAGTTGGCATTTTCGATTTGCGTCAACGTCGTCGGCCGCTGTCAGTGTCCGGAACATGGACGAACCCAACCCGTAGATGCCTCATTTCCCAATCCCATATACCATATACCATACTGCTGTATAGCACATACGTATACAAAAGCCAAGGGAAGCTGCCTGCTCTCATGTAAAATTGATGTACAAGCGGTCCCGTCTGGTCTGCATGTGAAATAATTATTAATAAAAATAATGTGCCATGAAATGTTTTCGTTGTCCTCCTCGCCGATGCACTTCCGCCTGTCTTCCCTCCCAATTCGCCACGCCCCCTTTTCATTTCGAGTTCGGTGGGATGGTATAGCCTGGTTCTTGGGTAATTAACACACAGCGGGAAAGTTCAGCCAGCCAAGTCACGCAGCACATCTCGGCTTTAATGGTGCTTAAGATGTCGCTGGATTTGCCAAATGGGGTTACTTAAAGAGTTGAAATTTATGCGTTTGCTTCATATTATTAAAGACTTTGGCTGAACAAGGTATGTGAATCAAAAATGTAATGAAAATTCTAGAAAAATTACTCATGAATGTTATTTCTTTGTTTTCGAAATGAATTTTAAATATTTTGAAGAACATCTTTGATTCAAATCGAAATGGAACCACTTAGTAAACCTTTTAACAAGAAACATCCTCCCTTTCCCGCTCAAATCCCAGTTTAACGATTACGAAAAGCTCTTCATTTTTCTTTTAATTTCTGTTTTTCTTTTCATCCTCTTGTGCCTTCCGCTAATTATGACAATTTTTTGCTAACAATTACTGCCAAATGCTTGAGAGCACATTGGGCATTAAGTAGCTGATTACCCAACCCCCGAGCAGACGCCTTCCTTCGACGCCATCGCAGTTGTGATTGCGTTTGTGATTCCGCTTTTCAATTAGCCACGAATCCAATTTTAAATTTAATTAAATCGATTATTTTTAAACGGGCAGTATAATTACATTTTATTTTGCATTAATTGCCGCCGCCTTTGGCTGATCGGCTAACCAAACATTTTCGCTTTTCGCATATAACTTTTATTTATATTTGAAAACTTGGCACAAACTGTGCCACACAATGTGCACTGCATGACGCAAGATGTATATTTCTTTTTCTGGTTTTTTGGCAGACGAATGGCAAACCGAACACGAATTGGCCTGCATTGAGCATAAGATATTTGCTTTTCGTTTGTATTCGGGGGATTGCAGTAATTCGTAGGCATTTTAATTACTTGCAAATTAATGGCACATATGTTGGGTGCAGTCAAAGTCTGCGTTGCGTATACGCCACGTTGTTCGTCCGCTAAATCGCCGAAGATTAAAAGAGAATAAGTCATAATTATGCGAATGCGGTTCATAAATTTCTGTTATGGGAAAAATGAGGTGGACAGCAGCCGTTTCTCGTGTACTCAATGAAAAATATCACGAGGGATCTTAGCCCTGAACAGACGCTAAACTTAGATGTCTGAATAAACAGAGTCGCAGAGGTTTGACCGGCATATTTAATGGATTTATCTAAGCAGGGTGGTAACAGGCTTTCCTTACTCTAACACAGTCTGAAATTGAAAGCAAATACTCCATTTCATAATTCTATTCTAAAATCCATAGCAAAGAAAATGTGTTATTTCAAAATTGCTCCTCATTTATCGATATAAATTTCCCTATAAATAGAGTTTTGCCTTTAACCATCTTTCCGCACATAGAACCATAAAATAAATAATATAAATCCACGAAATGGTCGGCGAATCGGCAAATATGTAAAATGTTGAGCGCGACAAACGGCGGCGGCAAATTAGTGAGCCAGCTAGGGCACTCGAACTCGTACCCGATGGCGATGCCATCATTTCGATGCCCAGAAAGTTGGCAACAAATTCGCGCGCCGTTTCTCAAGTACCGTTGGCTGCCACCACGCCCTCCGCCCATTGCCCCTTGCCACGCCCAGTGGCCGCCCCCCTTTCCTCACAGAAGAGTAAAGTGCTTGAATGCGGCTCGCACTCGAAAACATTTTTTGGCGCTGGGCGCCCCATTGAAACTGTTCATGCCATAAACTTTTGCAGCTCGAGTTTTTCGCACACATTTATTTTATACCCCCAACCCGTCGACCCCTAAATCCACATTTTATATTAGTGTGCTGGGCATTGGGCAATGCATTATAAAATATTCAATAATAATAATCTTCGCCTTGACCACGACGCATATGCTGAGTGCCAAAATGAATTCTTTGGCTGGCTTCCCCCTTGAAATGTTCTCTAAGGACACGAGTGTTTGTTCTATGTGGAGAATGGAAAGATAGAATAAATGTTTGTGAGGAAATCTATGAAAAATATATGAAAAATAAAACGAAAGTAAGAGGATAATACATTGCCAAGTTCCGGGTTTAGCTACATTTACAGCGGATAAACTACATTTATTTTTACCAAATTTAAAGTATTCAATTTTCTCTTAAATTTTTCATCTTAAAATACATTTGGATTATTTAAGTTTATTATTCCTAACGAATTCTCAAAAATGTATATACATTTGTGTATTTCCTGATCACATTTTAAATATTTCGCTGTCACAAATTCCTCTATTAAGAACTAATCGCCTAAACTTAAACCATCAGATTAACCAAGAAAAATACGTCAAGTTCATTGGCTTTGTTTTTTTTACGGGGAAAGTTTTGCAATAAGAATGCAAACGTATTTTTTTTTTTTTTTGGGCTTTTGTTGTCTGCATGAAATTGATTAATTTATTTTTATGTTCATATGTTTGGACGTTCCGCTGGTTATCCATTTGCTTTTAGCGCCTTTGTCAGAGCACTTGAAATGCTTTTGTGATATATTTTTTATATCAGCCAGACAGCATCTAGCCGTAGATTTATGTATTCTCTATTTTCTCTATATTGTATACATTATTTTGAGATCTTTGAGGCCAGCGGACAGCGGACACTTGGCCATTAAATGGATGGCCCTTCACCCTCCCCTTCTGTCGCCACACAACTCATCGTATTTCATTTTTCTCAGTTTACATTCAATTTGCTTTCGACATTCGCAAGCAATGATGGTCTTTGAGCCAAAACATTTGGTTTCACTTTGCGCATAATTAACTTTTGCAGTTTTTGCCGCCCTACAAACACATTCAATTTGCTTATTTATGTATAATTTATATGATTATTATTACGCATTCAAGAACTTCTTGTTTTGAATTTGAATTTTGTGTGGATTATCAAGAATTCCTAGGATGAGTATGCATTCATAACTTGCGTAATGTGCTTACGCAGATATAGTCACTAAGTTTTTAGGAATGAAAAATCATTAAATAAAAAAATTTTATTTGGATATTGCAAGAATTTTGAAACCCATTAATAAAAAAATGAAGAGAAAACTGTGGTTCTACAAAAATTCAACTTCATTCAATTAAGTACAACCCTTATTCTTAATTTAATTTCCCAATTATTGGCTTTTTCGATTGAAAGTCTTTTCTAGTTGGCTTTCCAGCGATGTGCCACGTTGCGTATGAGTAATGAGCTAAAGCATTCGATTTCGCGCTCTTGAAACGATGCCAAGCGTGCTCAGACAATGGACCATTGAGTGTGGAAAAAGAGGGCGAGTGGAGAGTGAAAATGTGGCAAATCGGGAAAAGCAGCACAGCCAGACACAGACGCAGCGACGGCGAAGAGTAAAAGCCATTGCCAAAATAGCAAAGTAATTGCAAATCGCCAAAACTCGTTCAGTCAGAGCAAAGGAATGTATGTACGTGTATAAATAATTCGGGACCTCCTGCCCGAGATATATTTATAGTGCTATATATATGTCTAACGATATATATACACACAACCAGATTGATATGGTTTTGCACTCTGACTTTCGGCAAGCCTTTTGTTGTCTGACGTACAATGGTCCCTCTGCTCTTTGATTACGCATACGCCCCGTGCTCGCAGCCAGACCTAATTTGTGCACGCGTGTGCACCTAATTGTCAGCAAAGTGCACACCTCCTTTCAGTTACTCAAAATGTAATTGCTTGCAAGTGCAATTAAACAGCTTGACGCATGCGGCGCGAATTTGCACGCTTCGCAAGTCGCTTCGGAAAACTCCTTAAGAGCTGTCAGGTCGCCAAGGGTATTAGATCTACCGGCAACTTTTAATTTCTTTTCTAAGTTCAAAAACTTAAGGTAATTAAACGAAAACTAAAATCTAAATCTTTTTGGATTTAATTTGAAAAATTTTATAAAGAAACGATAAAGAAAATAAGATGGCAATTTCGCTAGGAAATTTAAAGTGAGACACCTTTATAGTCATCTGTTTTATTGCAGTCTATAAAAAAGCGTTATAATTTTCCTTTCTTGCTCCACAATTGATTGGCATCACTGACATTGTCCAAAGAAGCACCACCTCCTTGGCCATTTCTGCAGTTTGTCTTCATTCATCTCGAGGCAGAATCGCCTCCAAGTCGTAAATTTTAAATGCTTTTGTAGGTCATTGCTGCCGAGATGGCAGAATCCAGGGAGCAAGCATTCAAACGAGGCGAAGACGAAAGTTTGATCTGAACTTTGGCCAAGCGAGTCTTTTGAACTGCAGCCTCAGTTCCTTTCCCCTCACGTCGTTTCCCCTCCCCACCTCGTTTCCTCTCAGCCGAAAGACGTAGCAAAATTTATGCGCCTGGCTGCGCCGGTCAGCGAAATGGCGCCAAGGTTCATAGCTCCAAACAAAGGTTGAGCAAAAAGGGGGCAGGGCCACTAAGTGGCCCACTCCACTGGCCACATGATTGAGTTTTGGCCACCGTTGTTGTAGTTTTCCTTCTCTTTTCCCGCCTTTCTGGGCTTTTGCATTCAATTTTATTGCAAATTGTTTGCAACAGTGTTTGAACTTTTGTTTCTGGGGCCTCGTATTTTTGTTTTTCGGCCATGCAAAACATGTCGCAACAGCCGTAAAAAAATGTTGCTGCACTGCAGCCTACTGAAGGGCAAAGGGATACGCGTACATGGAAAATGGAGAAAACCGGAAAAGTGTTTGCCCATCACGTATACGTAATGTGTTACGGTCAAAGTACCAACAACGAGGGTAGAGAGAATGTTTCTCGCAGGAACTAAACCAGAAACGTGAACAATATTTAAAAGAATTAATGATCTGAAACTTAAAATTATATTAAATTCTTTAGCAAATGAAATTAAACATTAATAATTATTATAACATTCCCACAAGTTTGCGGTATTTTTTGTTAATATTAGCTGAAAAACCCTAAGGATAAATTTTCTTCTTTTAACATGTTAGTCCTTCTCTTATTATATTCAGTTTAAATCACCCCGATTATTCAGTTTGAGTGGTAAATGCCTACCGAATGAAACCTATTGATAGCCAATTCACTGCCTACATCCATTTATCACAATCAAATACCTCCTTTCAGCACTGTTTCGGTGACTTATTCAATGATCATTCCCGAATTCCTTAGTCGCAGAAGGAGCTCATTCAGAATTCAAATTACTTTACAGCCCTCGAGGAGCGCGCCAGCACACACACACAGTGGCACTTATTGCAATTTCAGCTACACATATATGCCAAAAACAATGTTCACAAATACACTCTCAGAAACACACACACTCTCACACTGAGAGCGAAAGCATGGAAAAATCGCAAATTTACAGACAACTCAGGAACGCAGTGCTCCAAAGTGCAAAGCAGCGCAAATGTTCTGTTTGGATTTATTGTTATGCGAATCTCCCCTCTATATATATAAATATATGTTATATATATGTAACCGCCCCTCGAGTGTGGCAATGCGGCGAAATGTATTACAATTAATTTGGCACACACGGCGTATGTTGAATATTATTTGGTCGCTGCAATCGAGTAAATCCGCGGCAATTGGCAATTATACAAATTCTGTTTACAGACAATTGCAAGTGGAAAATAGATTGCAAGATGGAAGGGTTTGGGGGTGTGTGAGGGATGAAAATCCACCCAGGGCCATGGTGATTGATGATTCGACCTCCGATGATGTGACAAACTGGCAGTTTCTGAAAACGATGCCACCCACGGTGCCCGAGGTGATTCGAGGTCAGGTCAAAGGTCTGTGGCTGAACTGAACTTTAAATGCTCCACCGACATTTGCATTTGAGCTTTAAAAATATCAAGCCAGCGATAGATGGATGCATATGGATTACTGTCAGAAAAATAGCACAAAGAGAATACCTTTTACTACTTATATATGATGATACTCTATAGTTCAATCCAAAAGATAATATCTTAGCTGTTCAAGTTCCTTCAATAATAAAATATAAATTTTATCATTTAATAATAACTCAAATTTGAGTCTAAAACTCTTGTTGGAAGATTCGTAACATCCTTTCAGCTTTTAGTTTGTGATTTTTTATTACATTTATTAAATTAAAGCTATATTTTTTAAACTTACGTAAGAACAACATAAACTTATGATCAACTAAAAATAATATTATTCTCCCAGTGTACTCACCTTTGTGTCAACAAAAAATGTAAAATAGCAGTATAAAGAACCACCTGGGTGCCGCCTTTAATGCCGATGAGTGAGGTAATGGCCAAAAGCTCATGGAGCAGCAATATGGGTCGTGGGTTTATGAGTAGGATGAAACTGCAGGTGTCACAACAATGGGCGCACGCTCTTCATTTATCCCCTAATGCCATACATTCCACGCGGGGAATCCGGATCCCGGCCGGAACTTCAAACGCTTGCCGTGCGCTTCGTTTATTTACACAAAATACTAGTTTATGCCCGAGAAGAACCATTCGCAGGCACTTAAAAAGGCGCTCCCGTTTATTATCTTAATAATTTTCAGCTTTTTGGCGGCGCTCTTTGACGCAGAAATTTGTATTCCCCGATTCTGTATCTCTTTGTCCGAGCAACTGCACCGTGCGAACCGGAGGCGGCAACTAAGCGTTTCGAAAAACTCTTGGCACTCGCACTTCCCAGCGTCAAATGCACGCCAACCGATTTGTTTATCCATCTGCTGCATGTGCGTGAATTTGTACCGTTATTAATTGTTATAAATGGTGCCGGCGTGGGCGGCCATTTATTTATTTCGGTCAATTTCTGTCTGCTTTTTGTGGTTTGGTTTCGACTGCTCGTAACCGACAGTATTTTGAATATAACAGCGCCCTCTGGCGGATTATGTCAGGTAACGATAGTTTTGGTTAGATATGTCTGCGCTTTTCAGCACTGGTTATTTAAAACTATTTTAAGTTATATTCTATGAAAATGACTGAAATTTATATTTAAATATGAATATAAAATTAAGTTTAAGAATTTTAAATAATGATTATTAACCTTCATTTATTTAAGAGATTCTCATTTCTGTTGTTCTTTTTGAGGACTCATCTTATATAATCGTTCTTAGGCACCAAATTTATATCCTTACTTATATTTCCAGTAATTTAAGACTGAAATTTTCAAAATACCACAATAACCCATATCTAGAATACTTTAATAGAGCTTGCAGCTAACCTATGTATATATAAATATTTACAATTAACTAGATAGGAACTCTAATCACCTTTGCTTTTAATTAATCACCTGACATGGTGCAACATCCTCTATTTCCTCTCCGTCCAACGCTTTGATTTGGCACTGACAAAGGAACTGCACGATCTTCCGCTCGGCATTCGCCCTTTCCAATGGACTCAGGCCGTCCAGCAGCATCTGAGCCTTGGCTAGCAGGCTGTTGGATGGCGTGGCGTTACGCTGATCCCGCTCTTGCTCCTGCTCGTGCTGGATTTGGGCCTGCAATTCCCGGGACTGCTGCAATACGGTCTCCATGTTGGCTATCACGGTGGTCAGTAGTTTGTCAGAAGTGGCAGCAGCCGGTGTAGAGTCGTCAGCAAGTGAAGACATCTCCTCTACAACAGGATTTGCCCTCTCGATGGTATGGATAATCTCTTCGCTCATAGCCGGCGTGGTGGTGGTCACTTGGAGCTGCTGTGGTGGCTCCAAATTCTGTGATGGCGTGGCTTCGCTAAGGATAAAGTCATAGGGCGTAGCCTGCTCGTCCTCGGATAAGATTTCAATCTCCTCATTGTAGGCCAATTCTAGTTCGTCCTCCAGCTCGTCGTTATCCGTGCTGTAGGGGTAGTCAGCGCCCCATATTTGTTCGCCATTGGATATCACCATACCTTCCTGCTGCTTTGTGGGATTAACCGATGGGTTGCCCGTCTTAGGCGGCCGCCCACGCCGCTTGATGTTCTCCAAAATCAGCGGAACTCCTTTGCGAAAGTGGCGGCCTAGAAAGAGAAGCTCATTGAAGTATCTCCATGTGATGGGCGTGGATTGGTTGATCTGCTGATTACGATATTCCCGGGCAAAGCGATCGCGCATCTTTTTCCAGCGGTTGTAGCACAGTTCCTCTGGGAACATCAAATATATAAAAAAAAAAAAATAAGATAAATATGATAAAAAAAAGGAACACAAGCTTACCAGACACATTTAAATTCTCGGATATCTCTCGCCAGGCTTCGTTTTTCGCAGTCAAATTCTTGGACACCCTGATTTTGTGACGGTCGTATAACACTGGATGCATCTTGACCAGCTCAATAAGCTGTTCATTAAGCAGGTCATCCTGACAGTCCTCCTCCTCCTCGTCCTTCCTTCGTTTCTCCTGCTCCACGTCCACTTTTTGACGCTTCTTTCGCTCCCTTGGTTCAAAGCGTATCCCGTCCAGGCTCTCGTTCTTAGCAAGTCCTTGTTTGTAGTGGTCCTTGAGAAAGAGAAGTCGCGGAAACATGTCCCAATAGGTTGGCTCATCGGGTCGTTCCTGGAAGCGGCGAAACTCCTTGCCAAAACGATCGCGAATGCTTTTCCAGCGCGTAATGCAGGCTCTTTCGGAGGCACCCAACTTCAGGGATATAGCCTTCCAGGCAGCGTCCTTCTGAGCCGCATTCTTCACGCTCCTTGCGCTGTCCTTGTCGTACAGGATCGGATGATTCTCTATTAACTTTATCAGCTCGACGTCGTCCATTGATTTTCGCTATTTGTTTTTATTATATTTTTTTGGTGGTCCGGTAGCCTAGCGAGAAATGTCGATAGTCGATGGAATAACGTTGCCAGATAAGCGGATTTGGCGCTAACTCAAACATTTCAATTACCATTTAAAAGAAATATGTGATTGAATATTTTTAATAATTTAATAATTTCGTTTAAGATTTTTTTTATATTTTCGTTTGTTATGGCCATATTAACATATACTTGTGAATATCGATATTCTCATTCGATACTTAGTGCCAAGATGACTGTGGTACATCTCTATTGTGCGAGCTGGCAACGCTGTAAGAAAAGAAAATACGGCAGCGTGCTCCCGTTTTCCACCCACGTTTTGTTATAATTTAATAAGTATTACGGTCTGAGACCGATTTTCCACTGCATCAGCAGGCAACAAAGTCCAGGCGATTGAAAACTGAAGTCAGAAAAAGGGGTGAAAACGGATTTTCATGCAACTGCATGTGCGGCTGTGTGAGTGAGCATTGGAATTCGCCTCTGTGTGTGGCGTATTACGTGTCTGTGTGTATGAGACGGACCAAAAAAGCCGACATCAGCGCCCATTTTTTGTTGTTGATTCATTAAAACGCCCGTCATGCGCCAGTATTTGTGAGTTGGAGCAGCGCCCCATCTCACTCGCACTCAGCGGCGGCAGTCGAAGAAACAGTTGGCGCAGAAAGAGCGCAGGGAGCGGCAGAAGAAGAAGCACCAGCACTAGCGGCAGTCAACGTCATAAAATTTGTCATCGCATTTGGCACAAAAACTAACAGTTAATTTAATTCGTCATGATCCTGCTGGAAATCAATAATCGGATTATCGAGGAGACGCTGCTGGTCAAATACCGAAATGCCCAGGCGGGGTAAGTTTTAATTTCCCGTTACCAAATTTCCATTCCACCATTTTGGTTTATCTACTGCATTCCCCACCGTTATCACTAGTCGGCTTTGTTATCAGTTTCGTCGACCCCTCTCGCTCGCACTACCCCTCTTCTTTTGGGAATAATACATTTTTGGGTGTAGTTCCAGCCTTGGAACACTCATCGTTGCAGCTCTCTCCCTCCCACACACGTACCCGAACTACAGTGCAGCCCCCTTTCCATCGACATCGGATTTATCAATTCATTAAAGCTCGTTTATAGCATCATTGGTGCATCATAATTGAGTCATCAAACTTACGAGTTGTAACTAGTGATGTGTTTTGATTTATAAGGGACTCCTTGATATTCTTAACCCGTTCCCACGTTCCCTAATCATACTTCAGCTTTAGCTAACCCAAGATTCATAGCTTACACCTAAACTTAAAGGCTTTTTCATATAACTAAATTTATTACCCTTACAATAATCGTTTTAACAAGCTCATTAGAAAGGTTTGTTATTATAGACTTAACATCACTTGTGAACTTTTTAAAATTATACTAAAAAATATTAAATGAAAATATTTGATATACTGTAACACAGGGAGCAAAAGTGGCTTACTTGGAGATCTTTCCATTTGTGTCTCAAATGCTCCAATATTAATTTTATAGAACGAACGGCATCCTGAATAATCTATCATATTAAATCAGATGACTTGTGTTCGCCTACAACTGCACCATAAATGTTTTTACTTCTCCAAAATTTTGGAGTAAAAGTGGCTCATTTTGC
Organism: Drosophila eugracilis; assembly: GCF_018153835.1. Classification (NCBI taxonomy): domain Eukaryota; kingdom Metazoa; phylum Arthropoda; class Insecta; order Diptera; family Drosophilidae; genus Drosophila; species Drosophila eugracilis. Next base: position 1,629,029 of record NW_024571981.1, on the reverse strand, counting down.
GATCTTTTTGTTATTTGGGTCTCAAATACTCCAATATTAAAAGGTTAGGGCGAACGGCATCCTGAATAATACATTATATTATAGCAGATGACTTGTGTTCGTGCATATTAGAAAAGCTTTTCAAAAGAACATGGGAGATAAAGTTTACATGCTGAAGATCTTTTCTTTTTCGTGTCTACAATGCTCCTAAATTGATTGAAACGTTAAAATCATCTTGGAACTTTCTTTATATTTCTTCAGATAAATACTTTCGTGCACAATATTTCAATGAGATTTCAGTGGAGTCAAAGTGGCATATCTTAAAATACAAATTTAATTCATGTCTCAAATGCTCCAATATCAACTAGAAAGACGAACGGCATCCTGGATAATTTATCATATTATAGCAGATGACTTGTGTTTGACTACAAAAGAACTTTAAGATCTTTGGTTAGAATAATACTTTCTTGGGAGACAAAGTTTACATGTTACAGATGATATTGCTTCTATTTCGTGTCTACAATGCTCCAAAATTAATTGTATGCTAGAATCATCATAGTCAATGTCTTCTTTTGGCTAAGATGGTTTGTGTCCTGCACATAAAATCAATGAATTATGGCGTGGAGTAAAAGTGGCATATTTTCAAAAAATACCTTTGATCTGTGTCTCTACTACTCCAATATCAACTAGATAGACGAACGGCATCCTGTTTAATTATTCATATTAGAACAGATGACTTGTGTTCGTGTACAATAGCCTAAAAATGATTTATTGTTAAATTTTAATAACTCTATGGAGATAAAGTTTACATGCTAAGGTCTCTTAACTTTTCGTGTCTACAATGCTCCGATAATAATTGTTACGTTTAAATCATCTTGGAAATTATTATATTTCCACAGATAAATACTTTCGTTCACAATTTTAAAAATAAATATAATTAGGAGTCAAAGTGGCATATTTTAAATTTGCATTTAATTTGTGTCTCTAATGCTCCAATATAAACTAGACAGTCGAACGGCATCCTGTTTAATCCTTCATATTAAAACAGATGACTTGTGTTCGTGTACAAGAAGTCGAAATTGAGTAGCTTATTGGGAGCTATTTTATGGCATAACTTAGACGTTATTCCTAATTTGTGTGTGAGTTTCTCCCGACATTACAATAGTTATTTAAAGGCAAACTGAATTCTGTTTAATTTCATAAAATAAAAACAGCTAAGTCGAGTTTGCGAACAGATATGTTTATATATTTTGAAAAAGAAGAAAGCTATTGTGGACTTTTGTTTGCGTTTTTGTTATTGGTTTCCACTTAAAATATAATCAAACTGGTTTTTAAGATAAGATTACGGTGGAGGGTAGGAGCATGACTAATATTCAATCGATCTCATTTGCTAACTTTGCATTTGCAGACTGAAGCCAGAATCGATAGACATACGGATAGCAGACTTTGACGGAGTGCTTTATCACATTTCCAATGTGAATGGCGATAAAACGAAAGTTCGGGTGAGTTTTTTAAAAAAGACTGTAATTGAGAATATTAATTTTATTAAATATTTTATGCCTTTTCTATATTGCTAAACAGATCAGCATATCGCTAAAGTTCTACAAACAACTGCAAGAGCATGGAGCCGATGAGTTGCTGAAGCGTGAATATGGTAGTCTGCTAACAGACACGGAAGAAGGTGTGTTCATGCAACCACAGCTTAAGTTTAGCTCTTAACGAAGCTAATTACTCTCTGTTAATTGCAGGCTACAATGTTTCTGTACTTATAAATCTGGAGGAGATTCCCGAGGACTGCGAACAAATCGCAAAGAGAATCGGTCTGCTGAAGCGCAACTGTTTTGCCTCCGTTTTCGAGAAGTATTTTGACTACCAGGAACAGGGTGAAGAGGGCCAAAAGCGTGCCGTAATTAACTACCGCAACGATGAGACTTTGTAATTGAGATAAAATTAGTCTTAAATTAACGAGGAGCTAATAAAAATTGCCCGTTTTGTAGGTATGTGGAGGCCAAGCCTGATCGTGTCACCGTCGTCTTCAGCACCATTTTCCGAGATGAAGACGATGTTATTATCGGCAAAGTTTTCATGCAGGAATTGAGGGAAGGACGTCGTGCCTCGCACACAGCGCCGCAAGTGCTCTTTTCGCACCGCGAACCGCCACTGGAATTGGCCAACACGGACGCCAGGGTGGGCGACAACATCGGCTATGTCACATTCGGTAGGTTTAAGCACCCTTTCAAAGATATTTAGTTTATAAATTAATGGGCTATACATAATGATGTTAAATTAGATGATTTGGAGCCAAAGTTTACATGATAAAGTACTTATTTCTTTTACGTGTCTACAATGCTCCCATAACAATTGCGTCGTTTAAATCATCTTGGAAGTCCTATTATATTTCCAAAGATAAATACTCTCGAGCATAATTATGCAATGATCTTCCTTCGGGAGTAAAAGTGGCATAATTGAAAATTCGCATTTAATCTATGTCTCAAATGCTCCAATATCAAGTAGATATGCGAACGGCATCCTGAATAATCATCATATTATAGCAGATGACTTGTGTTTGTGTACACTTTAACTAACTAACAATAATTATTTTCCCATGAAGACAAAGTTTCTTAATTAATAGCAGTAATATCTTTCGCACTTATAATGCTAGGAAATTTATTAATGTTATATTTCCCTGAATAATATGTTTTGAAAACTATAAGGCAATCATATAAATCGTGGAGTTAAAGTGGCATATTTTAGGTAATTATTTCTGATCTGTGTCTCTAATGCTCCAATATAAACTAGATAGACGAACGGCATCCTGAATAATCATCATATTATAGCAGATGACTTGTGTTCGTATACAAATGCCCGAAAATTCGAATACTCCTTTGACATTCTGGAGTCAAAGTGGCATATCTTGCACTTACTTGTTATTTGTGTCTCTAATACTCCAATAATAAACTAATTAGATGAACGGCATCCTGAATAATCTATCATATTATAACAGATGACTTGTGTTTAGCTACAATACCACTAAAACTATTATAAAGTCCAATGTGGGAGACAAAGTTTACATGTTAAAAATTCCTATTTTTCGTGTCTACAATGCTCCAAGATTAAATGTGGGTTTGGATCATCCTGGTTAATACATCATATTGTCTAGGTTGATTTGTTTCCTGCACAATTGCTTATTACAGTTTTTAGTGGAGTCAAAGTGGCATATTTTTTTAACTTATCATTAATCTGTGTCTCTAAAGCTCCAATATTAACTATAAAGACGAACGGCATCCTGAATAATCATTATATTATAGCAGATGACTTGTGTTTGTGTACAATAATATAGTTTAACAATATTTTTTCTCCATTTTGGAGTAAAAGTGGCATACTTTTGCTTTACTTAAAATTTGTGTCTCAAATGCTCCAAAAGAAACCTTAAAGACGAACGGCATCCTGAGTAATAATTTATATTACAACAGACGACTTGTGTTTGTGTACAAAAGTATCTAAGCAAATACAAACATATATACTATAACCCGCAATTTCTTTTTTCTTGCAGTGCTTTTCCCTCGACATACCAACAAAGAAACAAGGGACAATACCATTAACCTAATTCACATGTTCCGAGATTATTTGCACTACCACATTAAGGTAAGATTAGTTTAAAGCTTAAAGCTCATCATATACCTAACATTCTCTTATTTTACAGTGTTCAAAGGCCTACATTCATTCACGTATGAGGGCAAAAACCTCTGATTTCCTCAAGGTGCTAAACCGTGCAAGGCCCGAGCCGAAAAACACGGAGAAGAAAACTATAACGTGAGAATTCGATTTTCCATTTCAATTATCGAACATACTAAACAATTCATTTTTTACAGGGGGAGAACTTTCAAACGCATCGAATGATGTGTGCAGTATATTTAGTTGTTTTTATAAAAATATAAAAAAAATAAATTGTGTATTTAAAAGCGAAATCCGAACATCATTTTGGCCAAGCAATGAAAAATCCAACATAAACTAAACAAGATAACAAAACAAAAGTATTCCAAAACAGATCCTTAAGGCTAAATATAAGCTCAGCAAATTAATGAACAAAGAATTAATAGTTACGCGTTAATAAATGAATTGTGTGTGTTTTGTGTCGGGTCATCGAAAGTCCGGGTCTCCGCCAATTTGTTACAGTCATTCGCCGAGTCAGCGTCACAGCAGAACAGCATTTTAAACCAATAAAACCTTAAATTTAAGTGCAACATGAGAACTAAAACTACCATGTCAAAGCGAGCAACACGACTAAGGGATGCCTCCAACTTGTTATATAGTCGAAATGGAGAGTTCATCCCCGCAATTAGCCTATATGTGTAGTAAAACGCATTTAAAAAAGTACTGCAAATATTAACAAAACCTTTGATACATCAATCGGAATTAATAAAAACGAGAAAATCAAATTGCAATATAAAATATATAAAAAACATCTTTTACTCTTTAGTCAAGGAATATTTGTATCTCTTCTAGTTTATTAACTTTTAATTGCATAGATTAAGGCATTAGGTTACTTATGATTACAATCTCCGCTGGGAAATACTATAACAGGCACTTAGATCTTAAACTTAACATTCTGCTTCTCATTCATGCTCTCCACGCTGGCCTGGAAATTCAAGTAATCGCTCTGGATGCGGGCACAAACTGAAATGAATGTTTTAGATAAAGGAGTTTGGAGTAAAGAAATCAGTTTAGTGATATTTTTAACTTGTGCTACTTACAGTGGCAGTGTTCTTTGCGATAGAGAGTTTGCTGCTTAAGTACTTCCGATAGTTTGTACAGTGTGCGGGTGAATTTACAGAGCCCTTAGGGATCATCGTACTGTTCCAATTTGATATAAGCAAGTGCTATGATAAAGAAGCGGCAGGGCGAGATGGATAGAGAATGTGAGTAATACGGTAAGCACTGGGAAATAATCTTTCTAAAATTAAAACGCATTTTAATGAAATTAAAAAGAAAGTGTTTACGAAGACTACAATGTAGAAATGTATTGATTCTCATACAAACAATATATTTATGAAAATTTACTCGAACTTTGGAAAAACCTTTAAAAATCTTAAATGTAAGATGCCTTTGGTGAGTAGAAAGCACAAACGGATAACCCTTACGTTTAAACTGAATTTAGATATAACTTTCCCTCAGTGTGGCATTAACTAGCGTGCAACAAGAGGAGCCAGCTGGAGGAGTCGTTTATCATTTTGTATATACAAATGCGTGAGCTCGTGTGGGAGGGAAATGGCTGGGATGGCAGGATGGGGAGGAGGAAAACCAGACAGGAAAAGGGCTTGGCTCGCATTAGGGTGACAACGAAACTGGGACAGTTGGTACACAGGACCTCTTTGCGGTGTGTATGCATATGTAATGGTGGTAATGAGATGGTGTAGTAACTTTCTCACCCTTCTGCAGGTCCATGTCGTCCATTTCAGAGTTCTTGATCTGCTGCAGCTTCTCTCGGAACTTCTTCGTGATCTGTTTCCTCTGGTAGTCCGCTTCGATTTCCTGTTTGGTGCGCGGAATCCGGAAACGAATACAGCAGCACACCATAATCACTGTGAGATTAATTGGCGTTAAATTTAGTCCATAATAACATACTAATCTACTCACTAATTAAAAGGAGAACACCGAGAACGGCTGCAATAATGTGCCACACTCGGAACCCCGCAATAACCACACTTTCCAGCCACATTTCGTCAAAGATGTCCGTATCGTCATCCATTTTCCGCTTGATTTATGAGCTCTTCAAGGTGCTAGAAGCGCGGAGTTTGCTCCCGAAATACGTCCGGCTACCTTGCGAATCCAGTTCCGACTGCTAACTAACCCAAGAACTGCTCCGAACTGGCCTGGCCCACTGGATAAGTTAGTTAGGGAGGCGCGGCTCCACACACACTCCCTCTAAAAAATAATAATTTGTGGGGGTGTATCCATGTGGCGGCAAAATGGCTAACTTGTAAAATAACAAACAAAGGATCCATCCCCGCCCGTGGACAAATGAAGCCAGAACGTGAAAAGGCAATGATAGATATTTTAGTGGACACAGGGAAGGATTACAATCCCAAGACGAAGGATCTTAAGTTCTATTTTTAAAGTTTTTTGATATGAATATATCATCATATAATAAAAAAAAAATATTTCTTACTAACATTTATTTTTAAAAATAGGGAATAAAATATTTATAAGACTATAATAATTATTTCCTTTATTTTATATCAGTTTAAAAAAAAAAAAAAGAACTTTTTTATAAACTTTAATTTTTAACCTTTATTTTACAAAACCGTCCCTGATCAGCACATCGTGGATATGAATGCGAAAATGACAACAAACTCGACTCGAATCCAAGAAACTGGGTGCGGTGCCGCGTGCCTTAGGATAAAGACCCACTCACTTTACATACCGAAAGGAGCTCGGGTAACGGTGGCCGAGAGTCCTCCCCCAACAAAGGACAACATGCATATGGTTAGTTAGACGAGGCATGGCCACCTGCTGGTCACACCCAATTGGTTCGGTTACTTTCCCCGCTCACTCAGATGGTAACTGCAAAACTCTGGGCGGGATTCGGAGGCGTCGGACTATGGCCTAATGACTGTGACATTTCGGGGGAATTAATTGATTGCAATTACCCAAGAGGATTAGGAGGAAGTGTTCTTTTTCTGTCAAGTTTTAAACCTTTTCAATTTTTTAGAAAACAATACTATATTATTGACTTTTTGTGTGAATACATTTTCGATTGATCATTTAGAGAAACTATAGCTCAAAAAATTTTAAAATAAATAAGTGCACCCAATAATTAAAATAATTAATAGAATTATTTTAAACGTACTCGCAGGAAAAACATGGTTCAGTATATGTAAATAGATAACCCCTAATTATTTATAATTTTCCGCCCATGTGCCATCGCTATATAAAAGGTCGTTTTGGACAGATCTGCAAACTAAGTGAAACTAAAAATGTTTGCAATACTAGTGTTTTTTATTGTTGGAGGAACCAGAATTCAAGCCACGGAATTCTACATGGTTTTCGAGGATACAGAAATCTACTCGGACTGCACCGATGGTCCTCCCGGTTCGATTGGCGTCCGCGAAGCTTTCGACTTGACTAACATGACCTTCGAAATGGACGAGGAAGGCGTGCATATATCCGGAAATCACTCCATTAAGTGGGATTTTCCCCGCACAGATCGGCTTTCTGTAATCTTTATCCTACTAAAACGACAATCAGAGAAAACTCAAAGATATTGTACTTTCAGGCCAGATACACTATATTTCGCGAAAGCCGCGGCTCCTGGCAACCCACAGTCTATAGCGTTTATACGCCGGACTTTTGCTCTTCAATTTTAAATGAGAATCAAAGTTGGTTTAAATATTGGTATAAAAACATTGTAAACCGCGAAGACCTTAGGGAAAAGTGTATTACAACTAAAGGAGTGAGTTTTGTAATTTCCATTCAGAATTATAGAATGCTAATCGATCTTTTCTAGACCATTTTTGTATATAATCCATTTACGATGAGTATGCGTTTATCGAACGTTAATGTTCCTAATGCCCATGGACGCTTTAAAGTGGTTTTCACCTTTGAAGCATTCGATGAAAACGACGTCCGGAGACCGACATCCATGTGCTTCGAAATTAGAGGCGAGGCTGAGAAAGTCGTACCAAATTAACATTCAGCTTTTGAATAAATCCCACCAGAATTCTTTGCAAACATAACATTATTTTTTATCAAAAACACCAATATATATTAAAGTAAAGTAAAGGATTTATGTTGCTTAACTGTATTTATTCAAGTTTAACGTTTTTTAAGTGGAAAAGTAGTATATATAAAATGGAGCTGTTTCAAATAACCGTTTCATTACCTATCGAATGGGGGCGCCACCTGGCAGGATGAAAATCCAGAATGCAGTACCATTCACAATAGAGCCTCCAAAAATGGCACTCGCTGGTTTCTTGAGGCATGCGCAGAGTGCATTAGCGTTGCCCAAAACGAGTGGGGCAGCACTCCATTCACCTACTCATTCAACAAAATATGTGCTATCCCGAATCAGTTTCAGTTCAGGCTCTCGTTCGGTGGCACATCGGTGGCGCTCGTCGCAGAAAAGGCATGCAGAGAAAATCTAGAAAGTAGTTGCTGAAAAAAAGCAGAAGGCAGCCTAGCCAAGCTCAGAAAAACCTAGGGGAAAATCGAAAAACGAACGGAGATATATTTGCGATCGGATGGGAGCATTCATAGCGTATATTCACGTTATAGTATTATCCTCGGATCGAATCCAAATCAAAATCGAATCGAATTGAATCGGGCTCGGGCCTGTATATATATCTACACATGTGTGTGTGGTTGTGTGAGTGCCAATTCCGAGTGTGTGTGAGTGTGTGCGGAGTACATATGTAATAGGGCCATGAAGTTTTATTGAAAAACGAGGCAGAGACAAGGCGAAAAGGCCATAAGAATTGGGCCCGTAACCCCTTGACAAACACCGACACGCCCCTTTAGAAGGAGTCTTTGTGTAGCTGTGAAAAAAAATAAAGAAAGAAAAAGAAATGCCCAATGCAAAAACTGTGCCCATGTGGCTCCAAATGGGAGTCACCCATTTGGTCGTAACGTCGTGCAGCTGAAAAAATTCCCAATCACAAATCTGTTGAGCAAAAATCAAAGAGGGTCGAGTAAAAACCTATATATAGTATATACACCTCTATATAGTCGGGTCTTTAAAAAATATATATAAAAAAAAAGAAAGAAGAAATTCATTTGCGGTGACAAAAACAAAACGCAGTGTGCGAAAAAATCGGGCCAAAATGTGCGAGCGTGAGCGTAAAGTGCGTGGGTGTGTGTGAAAGGTGTAAAAAATGTACATTCTGTGAATTGGCCACATAAAAAAAAAACGAAAAATAAAACGAGTAACGAGTATAACGACAGACGTTATATTTAGAGCCGATTCGTAGTTCTTGTTTTTGTTGCCATTCCGTTTGCCACGTTCAACTAAGGCAAAAACTTAGGCCCCAAAATGCCCAGAGATCTCGACTTTGGCTCAAATTCGAATTCCATAACCGATTCCAATACCGATTCCGTCACTGCTTCCGACTCCGAGACCAGCTCCGGTGATTCCGGCGTTGGCAATAGCAATATTCCCGGGCAGCAGCAGCAGCATCAACACTTTTATCAGCATACAACGCGCCCACCCACGCTGTGAATCCCCAATCCCAAGGATATCTGATTCAGATCTCCAGCAAGCACCTGCAAGCGCCACTGCAATTAGACGCATATAATCCACAAATCAATAATAATCACCAAATCAGCAAAGTAAGCACCGCTTTTCGTTTGTTCGAGCCACACACGCCAAAAACATAAAGCCAAAACCAAAAACAAGTGTAAATAGAATGCACACAGTCGAGAGCTTTTGTTTTGACCGCCAAACGTAGCACGCCTATCGCCGCCAAATAATCGATATTCGATTGACATTCAATTGCAAAGGGGTGTAGTTTTATAAATTAACTCATTTTTGCTTTAATACTATTGAATAACAAATATGATTTTTGTAAGAAAAGATAACATAATTATCGAAAAGTAGACGATAGTTTCGATAGGTCATGCTTATATTAGATATCATAATAGAAGATAGACTTTTCAATAAAAATGTTGTTTCTCTTTAGAACTGAGTTGTTACTGTGAATACATATACATATGTTTACTTCTCAATTTTTTTACTAACATTAACTTAACTGATTTAAAACTCTTGATTTAGTAATATTGTTAAGCAATTGGATACATATTATAACTCAGACGTTCCTATTAAGTTGAAGTTTTAAAATTTAAATGCTTACCTTTGCTGATTGCTTGGTGCCCAGCTTAGTAAGGTATTCTAATAATTTTATATTTGTTTTGACTTACTTATGTATGTATATACTAAAACAATTTACATTACATTAATATATTTTGGGTATTTAATTATAGGACTATACGAATTAAGAACACGACTATTTGCCTTTGTCTCTAAAAATATCACTTAAAATAAGATCGTCTTTAGAGGTCGGATTTGTAATTTCAAACTGTGAGTTCGTAGTTCGTTAGTTCTTCTGAAGAAACGTAATTCTACCTATGAAAAATAGCGGACTCCATAGAATTATTGTTCCTTTCGAGTATTATCTGAACTTCCTAGATAATCGTCAAATAGAGAGCCAATCCGTTTTACCTCTCTCGGTTCGAAGAGTCCAGGGTTGTCACTTTTTGGTTGCAATACAAGTTTGGTGACTTGTTGAGCTATTTCCTTTTGGTAAAATAGATTTCAGTGTGGATTGTATGCTGAAATCTTCACTGCCTATCACAAGGATTTCGTTTAATTAAATGATTTTTAATTGAATGTATAAAAAAATATGGAAAGAAACTGTGCTATAAATCTTTCCCTTTGTTGTTCGCTTACATATTTTGTTTCAAAACTAAAATTCTTTACAAGCATCTAACTTTTTCTTCTCAAATATTGGTTTGTATATTAATTTCAGATTTCTGACAGCTTAAAGTCCGACTCTAGGAAACATTTTAATATTTATGTATTCATACGTATATCATGTATATGATTTATTACTTTACTAGTCTAATACTTAATCTGACACATATATAATTATATAAATAAACCATTTATATTCAAAAAATTCATTATTGTTGTTGTTAACAAGATTTAAATCCGCGCCCCATTTGGGTAATTTTCTCTCCAGCTTGCAGTTTTCGGAGAGCGTCGTCGAACCGAACGAGGCAGTTGGAATGAAGTTTGAATGAAAAACGTGAATACGAATTTTGCTTGTGTTCGTGCACACGAATTGCCAACGTGTATGTGTATTGGTTGACGTCGAACTAACGGGTGCTTCGTGACGTCACTTATTCCTCAAAAATTTCCAAAAAATATTTTTTTTCAAAACAAACGAATTCTTTTTAGTTTTATTTTTTTAACGGTTCTATTATTTAGGATATAATAAATGATCGGTAAAAATATTATTATTTCTATAATTTTTACCGCTTTGTCAAAAAAAACTTAGAAATTTTAAAAGCTTAAATTAAATACCATAAAAAATGTTTAAAAAGCGCGCGAAGGTGAGTTTCGGTTTTTTTTTGCGCCGGCTACATATATCTATGCTCTTCTGCCGCAAGCGCAGTTTATGGGTCGAGTTAACAGTGCCGTTTCCCTCGCACATTTCACCTCGGGATCCAATCAGATGTTCAGTGCCAACTCGACGTCGAACCAAAATGACAGCGCTGAGCGTTCGACGTCAGAAGTCGGTGGCTCTATAAAGGTTACTCTCCCCACAAGTCATTCGATGCGGTCTGAAATCAGTCGTTAAATAAAACAAAAGACAACGCAGCAGGCTCGGCAAATTAAATGTAATTAAGTGCATTTAGGTTTTTATGCTTACGTGATTCGATTCTCAATTTTCCGGTTAGCAAAGTGCCAGAAAGAAAACATCAGTTCCCCCCCATTTCTTGGGAGTTTCTTCTTTTTAGGGAATTTCGCGTGTGCTGTCATCGGAGTATTCATTGTGTTTGCGTGTGTTAGTGGAAAAAGCATGGTGGCAGCTCCACCACATTTGTTATGTCAATAATTAGCAGAACTAAAAACCAAAAAAGAACGTAAAAGATGCGTTAAGGTGTTGATTAAAATGGAAAACTTTCTCAGTGTTCCCTATTTCTACATTTCCCCGAAAAGAAAAACATTGCATTTGGCAATCACATGGAAAATTGATTTTTTGCCAAATGCGCGAGCATTTCATGTGTTCTTTTGTTTGTTTTGTATTTTTGGTTTCTTTTTTTGGGGAATTCAACTGGAGAGAGCGATGTGTTTGTCAGTCCAATTGGATTATGCCCGAACCGGGCTTTGTCCAATTGCCAGATTCTTGTTGGCGCTGTTGTCTCCTCTTTTTGAATTACATTAAATATTTAAAGCATATGCAAATTTGAACAGTGGCCCAGTAAAAGAAATAAAGTACCTTTACCTGGCCGCGGCCGTAACGCGCTTCCCACTGTTGTTGGTGTTGTGGTGGTTCGTCATGTTGTTCTTGTTGTAGCTGTTGCTTTACCCCTGCCCCTGATGACACACCTTCGGCTCCTTAGTTCTGTTGAGTTAGCCAGAGATGAGAGAGTCCACTCATTTAACACACTTTTATAAACAAATTGTGGATACTTTCCGAAAAATAGGGAGTTTTTAATCGAGTTTCTAGATTTTTTTTAAGATATTTAATAATAAAATTAAGCTAATTCATGTAATCAATAAAAGTTCTGATAAACAAAATTATTCGTTTACGCCATTTAAAAATGGAGTTCCATTAAGGAAACTAGATATTTATCAATAAAGAAGGATTTGAAGAAGTTTTCCCAAAATAAACTTAGAAGAAAGAATGTCTAATCCCGATAATGTAACACCTTCGTCCTGCCCGGCGGCTCATCTCTATTTGACAGCTTTTGCCCGCTTTCCCAACCGCCTTTAGTGTCGTGTAAATCGTTTTGTGTGGTAGAGGATACCTCTTTTACTTCCTTTTTTTGGGGTCTGTGAGCCAAAGCCTTTTTTTGGTTTTTCCTCTTTTTTAGTATTTTACTGCTTACCCAAATACCGACACCCGAAATCACTCACACTGGTCGTGGTTTTTCCTTTGCAGCAGCTGTGGCTTCCATCTCCATGTTCCCATTTTCCCCGTTTTCCTCGATTCAAATGCATTTCGATTGCTTCGTTATGTGAGTGCACTCAACTTGGGAAAAGGCGCGTGTGTGTGTATATGCGTGTATATGTGTATACTTGTGTGTATGTATAGGTGAAGGAAGAAAGATTCTTAAACAGCGTTTTCCTTGATGCCATGTGTCTGCAATGCAATGCTTGTCTATCCTGCACCGTCTCGTGCCTTTTCCTAGCTGCTGTTTCCATTTCGCACGAACGCTTTCCCGGGCCAACAATCCCATGTCCTTGTCACCCTTCCTCCAAAATCCGCCCATTTTCCCCCGCCCCCTTTTGGCCCACTTGGGCGACACGTGCTCATTATGCCGCTTCAAATTTTACTCCACTTTTCGACTGTTCGCTGCCGTGTGACTCCTTCTGCAGAGTTTCCTTGAAGCTGTGTGAACTGCAGTTTCAAATATATGACATAAAGACAGACACAAGAAGTTTTAAATTTAAATGTTTAATTTTATTAAGCGTCTTCAGTTTTGGTTTTCATATTTAGATGGAGCTAAAAAAATATATCTTAAAACTGTTAATATCACAGCACAATTATTCCACCTTCTTTTTTATAAAATACTTTCTAAAATGTTACTTAGCAATGTTACTTGCTAATGCAATATGTTTATTTACCATCACAGATTAAAGTAATGTAGAAAAGGCAGAAACTCAGGGCCATCTTAGGTTTATATCCCTAATGAAATTATAAAATTAATGAAACCATTTAGGGTAATAGAAATGAAGCCACTCAATTCAACATTTGGTGTAGCCTACTCCTCATTTGGTAAATGCTTTGAGGGGTCACCTCTGGCACATTGATAACCATAACAATCTCGTTTTGCTGTTTGCGCTTGGCAATTAAAAACTTGTTGATTGTGGGCGCTCCCAATAGTACGACTCTCTGTTCTCACTACTCTTAATAGCAACTACTAATTGAGATGTTTCCACGCAAACAAACTGAAGCAACACCGCCCAAACACTAATATTTGATTTATTTGAACAAGTCAGAGAGGAGTCTCTGGGACCATAAAAGGTAGCTTAGGTTGAAGATCTAACTGGTCAGTAAAAATCTTTTTAGCAATTTATTGGACCTTCATATATAATAAAGACCACAAAACCAACAGTATAATCAACTGGAAAGAGTAATTTATATATAACAATGATTCAAATGTTTAACCAAAATAATGTTGAAACATTTATTCCATTGAAATGAAAAAATTGATTTAGTATAATGGTTTCTGTTTTTAAAGGCCGTTAATAGTACTTGTATGTAGTTAAGTTGAATAGTTTTAAGTCAAAAGTGCTTTCCCATTACTAACCGACTTTTTCTTATCTCTTTGTTTTCCAGTTGCTGATAACGTAAACAAGTGGCAATAACATAGAATAAATTAAACCGGCAAAAAGGTTTGAAAGGCCAAAAGTGAAAGCCAATCCGCTGTGAAAACCAGTGCAAAAGTCAACAACTTGTGGGAGTCGAGTGCTCGTCCTCGAGTCCTTCAGTCCTTGAATCCTGTCAGTGTGTTAAGTGCATTAAGTGTGCCAAGTGTGCGTGTGCGTGTGAGTGCGTCCGGATACCGGAGAAGCCACAACGTCGTCCACAAAACCATCGACGTCGACTGCCGCCGCCGCCGCTGCTGCTGCTGCCGCTGCTGCAGGATCAGGATCAGGTGCGGGAGCGGGATCAGGATCAGGAGCGGGAGCGGGATCAGGAACAGCTCCAGGCCACCAGAGGAGCGGCGGACGGAGCGGCCAGCGACGTCGCAGTAGCAGCAGTAATCCACACGCCGGCACAACGAAAGCGACCAGCGGCAGCGGTGGAGCTGGCAGCGCCGGCGGAGGAGGAGGCGGTGGCGGCGGTGGAGTCAAGCAGAGCGTCAGCCGAAATAGCAACATCCGGAGCAGCAGCTCCAATAGCACCATGGCCTCGGCCAATCACCGAGGTGGCGGCGGACGTGGTGGCGGTGGTGCCGTCGCTGGTGCCGGAGCTGATGGCAATGCGATCGTTGGTCTCCAGATTGGTTCCGCCTGGTTTCAGCGTAAAATCAACCTGAGACCGCAGCATCGTGGCGTCCATTTGGTCACCGAGGAGATACTCCGACAGATGCCGGAGTTGGCGCACTTCTCTGTGGGATTATGTCATATGCAAAGTGAGTAAAGACTATATGTTGCTGGGTTTCTTCTTAAGAAAGATTTTCCTTTAAGATATTACCAATTGGTTTTTTTTATACAGAAACTTGTATTTAAACAGCTGGCCGAAAGAAATCCCTGCCAAAATAGTATCGCTTACATTATTTCCGCGGTTTGGGGGGTCGTTATTTAGCCATTTAGCACATCTTTGGCACCTTTTCGGCTGCGCCTTCCTAAGTGATTACCCGAAATTCGGGGCTCAAATGTCAGTTAATCGTGGGGAGCAGCTGGGAAATCTTTCTCTTCTATTTTCGCAGCCACTCATTTTCCATCGCATCCATCTTATTCCATTCCCTGCCGATGTATACACTTCGAGTTGGTTGGAAATGTAGTACTTTAATCTATCAGAAGAAGTCATCCATAAGGGTATTCAGACTCTGGCAATAGAAAACTTTCCTGACATTACATTTTCTTTGTTCGGATTGAATTTCTCGAGGGGAATCTCTGTGCTATGGCCAAGGCGTTTGCATTTAGTTGAAAGTTCAGTTGGACAAACAGCGAAATGTGGAACTTGCATACCAAATCAGCACAAAATGTCGTTGAATTTAGAGAAGTAGCAACCGAAACTTACAGGATTTGCAGGATTTGAACGAGGCTGGCTGGCTGCCCCTGCTAATTTGTGCTAGCCAGTAACTGGGTTAAACTACACAGATCAACTGACTGACTTGGCCCGGTCACTCCTTTGTGTCTTTCGTTGGGACCCCGAAAATTGCGATTGACATTTGAAAATAGTCGGATTTTTCGTGTGACTAAATCGTGTGGCTGTGACCTACATATACAAGAGGTCCTGCCAAACTAAAGTGTTTAAACTATTTCCTACGTGAAAGGCGAATCGTTCTGTCAGATATTCTATGGAAAACAATGTGATTTTCAAGAATATTAAAAAATGTTACTTTTTCAAATTATAAATAACATTTGAATGACCATTAGTCCACTGCATTTTCTCACTTATACCTTAAGTGCAATGTGTCGCTTGACAGGATGTCCACACACATCAGACGCCAAGCGATTTGAGTCCCTGTTGAAGTTTTATATTCCTTTCCTCGGAATGCATTCGCAATAATCTCCGGATTGCAGTTCTGCCAAGTATTTCTTTTTGTGCGCTGCCACGGCTGCACTTCGCACACTAATTCTCGTGTGGAATCCCCGCTTTCCAAGTAGATACACTGGAAAAAATTAGTATATACACCATAGAAAAAAGAAAAGGATAAAAATTCATAGTTTGAACTTTCTTACAACCCAGTTTTGCCTTAACACCTGAAGTAAATGAAACATTTTTAATTTAAATAATCCTAATTATCTAAAGCTTAAGTATCTCTGATTTAGTTAACGCCTTCTTAATATTGGTGGGCCCTTCAGTGATAGTTTGAACTGAAGTTAAACAGTATTCCTTACAGTGTAGGCTAGTATAGCACTAAGACGACGAGCAGGCAGCGCAAACAGAGAAACAACCTCCGTAGTTGGCTGCCTTGGAGGCAGCTTCTTGTTGACAGTTCGCATTACAATGCCAGGACGCGTTCCTCCATCCTGCGGCTTTCTGTCTCCCTCTCTCCGGTTCTCTCTACCCATCTCGTTCTGTCCTGGGCAAATAAATAAAATCGTATCATAAAGCGCCAGTTGTGGGGGGAGAAGGTCGGAAAAATGGAGGGGCTTTAGCCGGGAGTTGGCCTGACTAAAGTGAAAAGCAATCGTCGTCTTAGTCGCAGTCGTCGCTCATGTCTGCATGTCATGGTCTGTGGCTATGGCGTGTGAATGCTCGAGGCGAACTTTTCCAGCCCCCTCCCTATTCCTTGAGCCTCATCCCCTCCCCCATTTTGGTATTTTCTACTTCCATGCCAGCCCCCTATGCTTTGCGTTTGCACAGAAAAAAACTATGCTTCTTGAATTTAAAGAGCTAAGGAGGCTTTTCAATTTTATTTTTAATGAAAAACTGAAAAAAATAATATTAGTTTCGTAAGCATTTGTACTTATTATAGAATGATTTGAAAATTAACTTTTCTGATATCATATTTAAGCAATGCGAAAGGCAAAGTTCTTAATAATAAGAATCTTTTTTTAGTTTCGTAAAATATGTAGTAAATTTTCTCTTTCCATTATGAAAACAACTATATAATTCAGCTTTTTCTTTAGAAAATGTATAACTTTTTTAGGGCAATATAGTTTACAGTTTTCCGAAGATAATTTTCTTTCTGTGTGGCTCACACAAATCGTCTTAGCCAGCACATTGCAGGCAAGTCTTTATTATTACGAACCTTCGCTCTTGCTTGCTCTTGTTCTCTCCTTTATTTTTTGCCAAATCAAAAGCACGTGTGTCCCTGCCCCTTGTCCCTACACCGAGCCCCCCTTTTAGTCAACCATGCTGTGTGCGTGTTTGTTGTCTGGGGTGCTCACTGTACGTGTATTGTTTTGTGAACTGTAAGCGGAATCTAATTGAGGTCAAGACATGTTTATTGATTTTCTTAAAAGGACTTCCTAATTAGACACACTTTACTAAGGGAAGCTTAACCCCTCCTCCTCTCCGTCCCTTCCCTTCAATGCAAAAAATAGTAAAAAATAGTAAATAAATGCAAGCAAATGAAAGGCGACTCTTTCTTTCCTTTTCCATTTTCGTCGTCTCTGCTCCAAGGAGAAGCAACAAAAAGTTAATTTCCAGAGAAAAAAAGGAAAATAATTTCAAAGCAACCTTGCCATATGTTGTTGTCTTTTAGTATTGACCTCAATAGCCCCCCATTTTCCGCCACCCCACCTCCTTTTGTTTCTATGGGGAAAAGCGAGGAGAATGGGGAGGAGGAAAAGTGGCCAAGAGGGCACACAAATCACAAATACACAAAAATATAAGCCAAATGTAAAGGTAACTTGTTAAACACAACAAAAAGTAATGGAATGCGGGGAAATGCTGAAAAATGATATATCCACCCGGGTTCCGACTTTTCCACCTGAGCCAGGCAAATATTTCCCCTCTATGCGACTTGGTTTTCCTTATTTCTTTTTTTTTTATTAATATTCATATGTGCGGCAAGGAAGGTCGTCCGCTTATAGAACCGAACCCTACTGACCACACAATGCCCCATCGGGGTTTTCTGTAACCCCAATATAGAGGGGACCTCGGAATATATATATGTATACAAATATATATATTTTTATGTGTTGGGCAAAGCTAATTGCCTGCCTGGGGGGCAGTTGATGATTTGTTTTGGCTTTTGCTTAATCTCACATTTAAAGGTTAGATTCGAAGGAAGTCAAAGTAGATAGAAATCGGGAGGTCTATTATTAGGTTTTCTAGAATTTTGGAAGCTTAAAACAAGTTCTTGGTTTGAGATTAAGAGTTAGGTGCTTTAAGGCCTCCAAATTTATTACTTTTAGACCAACAATATATTGTAACATCATATCCTTTAACATCATATTTTGCTTTGTGGAGCACATCATTAAAGTAAAAACTTTAAGAAGTCCCTTGATCCACGATACCATGTCCGACTTCATGGAGCCGCTGGGTTAGAGGACTACAGTGGTGGGAGGTCCATCCTCGACAGCAATTTGCTGCATAATCGCAAGATCATATAAATGGCTCAACTTCAATTTATAACCCGCGCATATTTTTCAGCCAAACCGAAAGAGCTGCAAGAGCACAGCACAAGCACAAGGGAAAGGACTCTGTGCGGAGTGTCCTTTGTGGAGGAGCAACACCAAATAAATCAACAGCCAGCGAAAGCGAAACCAATTGTGGGTGGGGTAGGATGGCTCTATAGAGTCGGGAGTTTTCGGAGCCTTTAACATTAGGGATATATTTGTGTGGGCGTACTCGGCCATTTCTCTTTTTGCTTTCGTGACGACAGGGAAACTGCGAACGAAGGAAAAACAAAAACGGGGAAAATGGAAAAAGTGGAAAAAATGGTAGAGGAAGAGGAAAAAGGAAAACAAATCGTGCCATGTGTGTGTCATACTTTTGGGCTTCCGTTTATTCTTTATTCTTATTCCTTTGTTCCTCCATTTTGGCTCCTTTAGCATTAAAATTGCTCGCTTATGAACCGCAAAATGCTGCGCTACCCAATAAATCAATATTATTTATGCAAAACGAGCACGCCAAAGGTTTTTCTTGCCTTTTTTTTTGCTCGTCCTGGCCCGCTTTTCCGATTTTCCAATCGTATCGGCATGTGCTTGAACTAGTTTTATTCCGTTTCATTCCGGTTCTCCAGCACCTGACACAAAAATAAGAATAGCCAACCACCGATTTCTCACTGTGTTCAGAGATTTCTGGGCTGGAGTCTTAGGATAAGCGTGAAACTCAACGGCTATGTAATAAGAAGGTTGATGAATTTAAGCATTTCCTTCAGCTTTACATTATGTAATGCGCACACACACACACACATCTGCACTAACCGCACACTCACGTGCTTTTTGGTGGCGTACAACGGTGGACAAATAAATGGGATTAATGTTTAGAAATTACATAAAATTACCATATAGTATTAGGTTATGATGGTGTTATTATTATGATAGAGCTAAAATAGGTTTAAAAAATGCCTACTCAGGGGTTTTAACTTTAGGCATTCCAATAATTTAAGCATATTTTAAATATGCAATACAAAAAGGGTTTTTGTTTGTTTTTTTAGATTTATTCTGGATTGGTTTATTCCTTACAAGAATCTTATTAATTATTCCCTACTAGGACTAAGCTAGGAGCTTCCAGGAATTTCCTCTATATCCTTGGGAACCAGAAACTCGACCGCTGCTGTGCGGGCGTATCTCAGTCTGAGTGCGTGTTTGCATGAATATATGAATGAACACAGCCAGCTGAGCTGAGTCAAGTTGAGTTGTGTTGAGTCCATTGTTAAACACTGGGGTACTCCTTCGGTTGTGTTTGTGCCTGTGTGGGTCCGTTGCGGTTGTATATATGCAGCTGGGTGTGGTTGTGTGTGTTCTCCCTCAGCTTGTTTGTGCTGTCAGAATGTTTGACTTTGTATAATAAAAAGGCCTCTTTAAAAACATTAGCAACTTTTGTAGTGCCTAAACGCCTGCTACATGTGCCTGTACCCAGGACACAGGCACGGCTTCACCAACCCCCACCCAAATCCACCCGATGCCACCCACTCCGACACTCACACACACACACACACAGTCAACTAAACATCTAAACAGCCGGCCAAAACGATGCCACCTGCTACTTAACTATGCGTACTGCACTGAGAGAAAATCTAGTGATGGGATTTGAGGATAGTGTTGAGGAAATGTTTTCAAGAAACAAACAAAACTCACCACTAAAGAATAGTTTGATTATCATTTTAATATTAAAAGTTATCTTTTAATTTATTGGTAATCTTATTTTTTTATGTACGAATATGGGATATATTTTTTTGTAAGCACACTAACGTTTATTAGCGCTCTGGGCACGTTGGCAATGGCAGCCGTAGGCAAACATAGAATCCCCTCCCTGCAAGCCACCGTGTTGCCGACCACAAAGCCCATAGCTAAATCATATTAGTGGCATCCTCCGCCTGGCCACCAGCTTAACGCTCCGAAGGAGCCCTTTAACGCCTACTGCCTGCGTTCCATTTGTGTTTGGCGTTTGGTGCAATGGAAAAAGTGTCAGTCGAGTATTCCAGGCGGATGCGCCAGTTGAGCGGGCTAAAAAGTTGGGGACACGGAATAAATGTGCACGGAATGCGGGCAAAGAAAGAAAGAGATGGCCAGAAGGACGGTGACAGAGACAGAGACACGGACAACTCCAAATGCCACTCAAAAGCAGCATTGCAGACACACACAATTATGTTTAGACCATTAACATATTTCAGATGGCGCTGGTGAAGGGCACTCGGAGAAAAAAGTTAGCTTTTTAAGTAACCTCTTTTAATATTAACAAATATACCATATAAGATAGTTGGAAAGTAAAGTAGTTTTTCAGCTTCTTAAAGCATGCAGTTATTTTTGGGAAGGTATTCCATGACATTAGTTGATTAATTTTTATATGCAGATATGTGGGATATATCCCTCCGTCGATATAGACCATGTTTATAGGCCAACCAAAAGATTTCATGTCGTTTCGTTCCTCATCCTCATTCTTCGTCCTGGTTACCATTACCACTCTCATTCCCAATCAAATCCCATCCCGCAATCAATTTGCAAATTTGCTGAGCCCCTCCCCGCGTCAAATGTCACTTTGGTTTCATTTTCATTTGCATTGTCCGAGAGTGCATCCCCGCTGCCCGGATTTGTCCATGGGTAATATTTAAAATCCTGATGCCATTTACATATGTTCAACATGACATAATCGCCTCGGAAATTATTTAGAAAGAAAGTGGGTCTGGGCTGTGCGTTTGCCAACGCGATTTGCCCCTTTCTGAAATCGGAACTTGGACATGTGTGTCTATATCTAAATACCTACATATACAAGTATGTGATATTCACATTTCAAGTCTCTGCTCGGGGCCCGGAAAATTACATCTCTGGGATTTGATAATAAACTAATTTTCGCTCGGCTTCTCCAGCTGCCAGCAGCTTTCTCTTTTATTCATGAATACGCAATTAGTGTGCAAATTCAAGTGTTTATCGTGTTGGTCGGCTATTTGTATATACAATATACCTATCTATTATTGAAACTAAATTCATTTGGAGTAAAATATTCAATTTCGAGTCGGCTTTCATTGCATAGCTTGACATTTTCAACGTTGGCAGTTTGCCAATTCCGAGCCGCCAAAAAAGCAGGCAATTATTGTTCAATTTTCAACTCCAAACATGCTCGTGTTTTGTGTTTTATTTCGGGTCATATCATAAATTTTTGTCAAAGAATTCCATTCGAAATGGCAAAACAAATCTGTTTCGGAATGAAAAAGACCGATGTTTGTTTCGTGATTGTATAATCTTTTATGGCTAAGCATTAACCTGTGATTAATTTGATATTTCTTCTAAAACCTTTATAATCTTTTAAATTTAAATTTTTGCAATATCGAGCAAAATGAATTTACTCTTGGAGAGTTTAGATATATTTTCTAAGTGGGAAAAACATTGCCAACGAAAGAAGAGATGAACGAACAATTAAAAGCCATCCCACTTAACACTTTTACAAGATGCCCCAAGCTTTACGGCCAATTAAAGGCTGACGATTTACTTATATTTTTCATTCTCCGCTTTGTACAATTGCTCCCAATTCATTGACTTTTCCACTCCAAGTAATGGGAATTCCTCCCCAGTTAAATTGTCCATATCATACATTCCATGTCTTGTCACATAACTCATGATGGATTCATAATACCTTATCAGAAGCAATAGCATATCGAAACACAGCGAGTGTGGCCAGGGGCAATACATTTTGACTAATTGGCGTTACAACTCAATTGGAAATGCATGGAGCCAATGTTGGGGAGCCAACGCCTCGTCGTGATGGTCTAATAACTGGGGGGCTAATCATTATAAAGATTATTATTAATCCCACAGACTAACTAATTGGCTTTGTTTGTGCGCTTGTTTCTTGCTTTCAGTTCTTCACACCTCGGCGAGTTTAGCGTTAAACGAAAGCTGGGATCCAGACGTCAGGTAAGTGGATGTGTTCGATTACTTACAATGTATCCTATCCGAACGATTGCCTTGCAGAGACGACATGGAGATGATGTTGAATAAAATAGTTCCCGAAGGTTTGCCCTACAGGCATTCGTGCGAGGGACCCGATGATATGGTAAGGAGTTCTATTGATTACAAAAGATCTATTAATTAATTCAATATCCTTTTAGCCTGCGCACGTGAAGGCCTGCTTCTTGGGCAGCTCCCTGACAATCCCGATCACCGATGGCAAGCTGTCGCTGGGCACGTGGCAGGGCGTTTGGCTGTGCGAGCACCGCGACCAGGCCGGATCCCGGAAGCTGGTGATCACACTAACCGGATGTCCGCGCGAACAGGCCCGCAGTCCGCTGTCACCCGTCTCGCCGATCGCTAGCACGTCCAGTTAGGGGCGGCCTCGCTCCACCCGCGACAGCCGGTAATCGCGGGGGAGCGACAATAATGCCATCATTTCGTCGAGGCGGCTGATACTGCAAAAGAACTTGGCTAAGGCGAACTTGGCCCAGCAGCGGGCGGCGGCGGTGATTGCCGCCGGTCGGGGTGGTTTGGGCGGTGGCCATCAGGATGCGTTGGCGCCACCCAATATCCCCGGCGTGGAGACGAAGACCGGCCGCCTGCTGCTACGCCAGCAGCTGCACCTCAATCTCAATCTGAATGTGCAGGAAACGTTGCGCGATGGCGTCGACATCGATGATGTGGACGAGGATGTCGACGAGGACGAGGACCTAGACCTAGAAACCGTCACAACAGTGCCTCTTAACAATGAACAACTTAATGCTAAGGTCACCACCACAACATCCAGTTCATCAGCAGCGAGCAGTGCATTAGCTAAATTCAATCGCATCATTGACTCCACATTGGAGCGGCCACCCGTGGCCGTTGATTACTCTGGATTGCCCAAGTTGAGCAGTGCCACATTGCAGCAACGCTTCAACCTGGCCTATCCGGAATTGGTGACCCAACAACAGCAGCAGTCGCTGCAGCAGCAACATCAACATCAACAACAGCAACATCAGCAGTTGCAGCTGCAACACCAACACCACCAGCTACATGATGCGGCCAAGCAGATCAGCAACCTCCAGGGTAACCCCAGATTGGATCGTGGAACGGACGCCGTTGTCAGCACACCATTAACACTTCAAGCACCCAAATCTCCAGCAACGGCGACGGATGAACAGCTGGATCCGGGAAATACCCACAACGTCCAAGACGACGACGATGATCATCCCCACCACGACGAGGATAATCAAACGAAACGAAATGATGTGCATTATTTGTTGAAACAGTTAAATAGTTTTAGTGATATAGAAGAAATAGAAATTGTTGATATGAAGCAAAGAGGTCAGCGGCCGCCGATGGCGTCCAGTTCGTTGGCCACCATGATGCCGCCACCCTCGCCTGCACCGCCGGCCTCGCCATCCACGCAGTCACATCGACTGGGGCCGCGGTTCGCCTCCGGCGATAGTTCGCTAATCCTGCCGCAGCACCAGTTCGACGACTACCTGTTCGAGTCCTGCCACTACCTGGAGACAAACTACTTTGCCGCCACCTACCGCACTGCCACCATGGTCGAGAGCAGCTCCCACGAGTTTCGGCACTCGACCAACAGCAGCTCGAACAGTTTCGAGCTGCACGAGATGGAGCCGCCCAGTGTCATCTGCAAGGCGGGGGCACCGCCACCATTGGTTGCCTCTGGTCATCCTGGTAATCCGCCGCCGAGGTATCAATTCGAATACCAGACGGAGACCCGGCTGACCACCAGTGGTGTGCAAACGGAGCTAACCGTCGAATCGCTGGCCAAGATGAGCAACTGCAGCGGGAGCAGCTCCTCCTCTGCGACGACGAGGGCTCCTCCCTTCTTCCGATGTTGCTACACGCCCATCGATCGCTGGCGGGAGAGGAGGCAGCAGCAGAAAAGCTCCTCCTCGACCGCCGTCGCCCAGCCGCCCAAGGACGTCTGACACTGGGCGTGGCAGTCCACTCGGAGATCCAACATGTGCCTGGCTAACTTACTTCAGGGATGCAAGCCGAGGGAATATTGGGATGAGTTCAGAATTTATAGATGTGGTTCGGTTCAGAGGGTTAGAGTAGAATTTTTTTGTCTTAAAGTAAGGAAGATCTAAGGAGATTTTCTTCGATTTCAATTCTTCTTTTTTAATGCTAATTTTATATCCTTGCCAATCACTAAAAATCTTAATTCTAGAAACAATGTGTTCAGATAAATTTCTTCAATTTGATTTTCTTAAAATTCAAATATGTAATCATTATAAAACGAAGACGTAAAAGACCAAACCACTAGCCTTATTAGGATGGTAGGTTGAATTCCTTAACGGTTTGCATCCCTGTTATTTTGGTCGCTGTTCTCATTTGCGATATCAACAAAAGATTCCATTTCGATCGACAGTCGATACACGAATCACGAATCCCTAATCATTGGATGGAAGTTCATAGTTGTACAATTTATATATGCTAAAAACGTAAACAACAAATGTTAGTAAACAATTTTTTATACACACACCAGCTACACACACACACACACAGACATTCGCACATTTTTGCAATACACCAAAGTAATTGATTTGGAAATTTGTATAAATAAATACATAAGAGTTGTTAGGTGTTTGGCATATAACTCGGTTAGCGAAATAACAATTTATTATTGATCATTGAATTTGACAAAATGTTCGTCTTTCTTTTCTAATAACTAACCAAGTTCTATGCCAAGCATTTTACTTACAAGCTGAACTCAACTTAGGCCTAAAGTTGTATTCGAAAATGTTTCAACAGAGGAAAAATATTGTTAAAAATGAAATGAAAACGTAGGGGACGCGAGAGCTTGTATAGTAAGTTGATAAATAAAGTACTATAATTGAGAATCATGTTGATATATAGTGGTCAGATCAAATAGATAAAAAGGCGCGCACGCCGAAACCTTTGTTTTTAGTCTAGATTCCTATTCCTCTCGCTTTACCAAGTCCGGTTGGTCTGTCTATATATATGGTACTTCTATATATATAGTACGTAGCATTGAACTTGGAAAATTATTAGCGTGCGCGTGGGTTAACCTGATCCCCAACAATGGATCTAAAATAAACATAAAACAAAAGCAATTGTTACATCAATTAGACACTATATTCTGTTGACTTATCATTTAAGCCCACTTATTTCGTTTCGAAAGTCTAAGCTTTTAAGGAATTGTTGTTAGAGCACAAGAGATATACTGGCTATACAAGCAAACCAAATACGAAACGAATCAACTCTTAACCAAAACCAACCAAGAGCAATATTAGTTTTTAAAATCAGTTTGGATTTGTCAATTTTGTTGAGAACATATATGCAAGTAAAATACGAGTACATCAAAAAAACTATATCACTAACTTGAATAAGCCTCGAGATCACGCTTTGGTTTATCGGAATAATAAAAAAAAAAAAAAAAATAAATAAATATGCGCAATTGGAACACCGTCTAAAAAAACTGAATTTATTTCACCAAAATTTCACCCGCTGCTCAACAAATGAACTGAGACACATTCTGGTTTCAGGACCTTCGGCTGAGTTCTTCCTGCAGCAAAGTGCAAGATCTGGTAAATCTGAGGGAGAAAGATCACAACAAATGAAATAAAAACCAAACAAATGCCTTTTACATGCCCACACGTACACTACAAAAAAAGAAAAAAAAAAAAGGAAAGAAACCCGAAATGAAAAGTAGCCCAAGAATGGTAACCAATGTTAGTCAATAAATGCGCTGAGCAACATGCAAATGTCTGTAAATCACAAGCGAAGCGAACTAATTTATTTCAAATATATATATCAACACGTTGATTATGTTAATCATTAACGAACGACATAACAAATAAGTTGTTATCAAACGAGAAAGTAACAGTTATTGAGGGCTAATAGCGTTAGAGAAATGAACTATTGTTATTGTTTTATTCGAAGCGCACGAAATTTAATAAACATTAACGTAATCGCTAAGCAAAAATAAACAAAGAACAGAAAAACAGAAGCGACAAAGAAACGTAGCTAAAGTGAAATTTTTGTAAACTTTTTGATATGTGATGATGATTTGGATAAATTAGAGCCACAGAGGAAATAATTATTACCTTTAACTAGCCGTAGATATTTAATCCAATTCAAAATGAGTAGCGCAAATGCCAGTAAGCTAAAAAGCTAGCTAAATTCTAGGAACGATTACTAGGATAACCGGAATAAGCATCAGTGGCCAGTTGTTATGCAATAATCGTAGTCTCGGCCAGCCGAATCACCAATCAGGGTTCCTTCCGGCATCGGGTTAATATATATGTATATATATATATATATATATATCGATCAGATACGATCTGATACGATACGATCCAGAGGGAACTGTTATTAGCAATATTGAATATTCAT
This sequence comes from Drosophila eugracilis, assembly GCF_018153835.1. Lineage (NCBI taxonomy): Eukaryota > Metazoa > Arthropoda > Insecta > Diptera > Drosophilidae > Drosophila > Drosophila eugracilis. The sequence continues at coordinate 1,602,208 of NW_024571981.1, read as the reverse complement.
GGCAATTCAATTGTATTAACGACATTCTGAATAAATCTGATTAGCGAACGCATTGTAGGAGCCTAGTTAAAGAATCCCCAAGATGAGATATGACACTCAAAATACGATCAGATTGAAATGAAAATACTATGTGTAACTAAGCGAGTAAGTAGAAAATATTCAATTGTAAATAGGACTTCATTTACAATCACTCTGATTTGTTGACTGGTTTTTTGAATTCAGACAATTTATGCGTTAACCATGAATGGAAGATATGCGGAAAATATTACCGACACGAGTAATCCACACACGAAAAAGCTTTAATTAATTTAATTACCAGAATGGAAAAGAAACAAGAAAAAAAAACAAAAGAACATACTACAAGATATGTATTTAACAATAATCATTTTTGATATCATTCCCATTGGTAACGTAACGTAACGGATTCCATTGTAGATACCTATTGAGCAGCCAGTAATTAATTAACTAGTCCGCTAAGTCGTCAATGTCGCCTAATGTGAGTTCTATATATATATATATTTATATATATATTGCATCAGATAATACAATAACAGAGCATATTAGCTGTAAAACCAAACAAGAAACTAATTAAATAAATCAGAACAGAAAAAAACGGCCTAGAACACCCGACAAACCACATAAAACAAACAATACACACCAAACACAACACACACACAAACACACACACACACACTCCACACACTAAGCTTTTATAAAACTATTTACTAACAAAAATATATATATACTATGGAAAATAATAATCCTGCCAAGTAACATTCGAATACCTGCTTGAAGAAGATACACCCGCTTTTGCTAAGAAAACGAAACAAAAACAAAAAACAAAGATTTAATAGAGACGAAAAAGAAATGTAATGAAACCAAAATAGATACGAGATCTAGAAGAGACACTATGGCTAAATACGATTTTTATACTTTCGATAAAATGATTTTTTATACTAAACGTAAAAAACTCTTTGAAACAGAACACAAACGCGGAAGTGGCGTACTTTTTGGGGTATCGATTTCAGAATCACTTTGATTTGAGTCAATGAAAATAAAAGGTCATATTATAGTTATATATATATATAATAATATCCGAACATTATATATGTAAAACCTTAACTGCAACTATGGAACGAGAGCACAAATTTTGTTGAACAAAAGCAGAACAGTGGAAAACCAAAAATCAAATACTGACAAAAAACCGAAAGACATTGTTTTTTAAGTCCAGTTCTCAACACTTACACACACCCACAACCAAGCACACACACACACACCCACATACAGCAACATAAATCAAATATATACTAAATATATAAATGAGTATGTATATATTTAGCTAACGATTAAATAAACAACACACCCGCACAAATGGCTCACCTAAACAAATTACGAATTAAATATGCTTTGTAAGCCCAAAAAAGCGAAGAAAACCAAAAAAAACATGACCCGCAGCCAGAAAACAAATCTCTAGCGAAAATGTCCACAAATTTAGCCTACGACAGCGATTTTTGTATGAGCAAACCAATTTGTAAATATATATTTCTTGATTTTATCGAAAAAACTAAATGCGAAACACTCAAATCATTCGACAACCTTAGTTTTATCCTAATTGCAACCAAAACCAAAACAAAACACTTTTTTCTATATCTATCCAGATATCGGAGTACATAAGCGAGAGCATACTTTAAATGCAAAAAAATTATACCAAGAGTAAAAGAACAATGTCAACTACAATAAATTAGCAAAGTGGAGGCGGGAGGAAAGTGAAAGAAATTAAATATTAGTGCAATAACTAACAAATTATTCGGTATAATTAAAAATGGAATACATCTAAGTAAACGCTTTGTAAAATACATATAAACAATTTATTAAAATGAAAATGGAAAACAATAAAAACGAATAAAACCAAGAGGAAAAATGAAACACTATTGAGTAATAAAAGCGTTATGCATTGACATTGACACACGTGATTCGATATCTCATCTTATAAGCATAAATCAATAAGATAACAATAAAGAGAAATTAAAGAAAATCCAAAAAAAAAACAGGTTCTCTTTATATTTGTGCTACTTAGCGAAGTACATTTATTTAACATTAATTAATTGGCATTGGTTTTATAGTTTTAAAATCAAGAAACGCTTATGCTATTACAACAGAACACTAAACATTACGGCTGCTGCATGACAGTGCGAACATATTTGAGGACATCTGGATTGGACAGGATATGCATGTGGTCCACTCCCTGGAGGGCCAGAGTGTTGATAGGCGAGCTGGTATAGCCGGACCAATACTTGCAAGCCCGTAGAGAACGCTGATTGACGGTGCCATCGCCCAGACCCATTATCAATTTGGGCGTTTCCCCAGCAATATCCGACTTTTTGTACACCAATCTGTTGAGATTAAATCAAGAGTTAGTTGAGGGTCTCCATTATAACAAATAGTATCTCACCTCTCCACCGTATTTATGCCATCGCCATACAGACAATGCAATTCCACATCTGGTGGACTAAAGTTTTGGCTATATTTAATTGTATCCTTGCGCATTTCCCACCCAGTCATATAGTCAATATCATTAAAGAACTCCTTGAGCTGAGCCATCGTATAGTTTCTGCTTGGAGTTGTTGCTATAATCTCTGAGGGCTTCCAAAAGAGTGGAGACGGCAGCAGCCAGGCAGTGGATGGGTGTGTTATCTGTTCTTCTTTTAGGATCTTGGCACTTAGGGCAAACGAGTCGAGATCATCCCCCATGGCAAACACTTTTATAGCCTTAAAACTGCCTGCCCAAGCTCCTGCCAAGCTTATCATTCGTTTTATATATTTCGCCTTCCAAGAGACAGTCTGTTGCTGGAGAAATACCAGGGTCATGGGACTGCCCATACTGTGCGTGATAAAGGTGACAGCCGTCTGGTTGTTGGCTTCGTAGGAGTCTTCCACCAGTTGCTTGAGATCGATAAAGAATTGTTTGTTTTCATCTGGAAAAGAACATTTTTGCGGGATTAGGTAATGAGTATGGATACTTATGAAATGGACACTTACTTGGTGCTTTTCTAAAATCGTAAGGTGCTCCGTGGATGTTCATGTTGCGGACATATCCCAGATCCACCAGCACATTAGCTATGTCCTTAAAGTAGGCTCCGGCACTATTCTTAGTGGGATCGATCCATTCGACGACCTCGGGATTACCCCAGCCGGGGATCCTTGTCTCCACACCAGGCGTATTATGGGTGGTCCTAGTTGCCTTATCGTAATACAGCTTTACATTATCTATCCAACAGTAAACCATGGGTATGACTAACTGCTCCAAATCCAGCCAAAGATTGTACCAATCGTGGGTTTTTTGGCAAACGAAATAGGGAGAGCTACTCTTATTAAGTCGGGCATCCATTTGCGAGCCTCCATCGCCGGGAACTGAAAATTAACCTTGTAAAACTCCTCGTTCGTGGAAAGCAAAAATCAACGGACTTACCGAATATCACAGGCGATTGCTTGGGTTCAGGTGGTGGAGGAGGTGGTGGACTGTGTTTTTTATTAAAGGGCCAAAAGCATTTGCCCAGACCCAAAAAAGTGGTCAATAGCACAACCAGGAATACCGATTTGAGCCTCATTTTGCGATGTGCTTTGGTTTGTAAACAAAGCAGAAGTGACGCCTGTTTATATGGCGTATATAGCTTGGGGGTTATCGGGTGATCGCGCCACTCAATTATTTGATAAAGGTCTCCTCTGCATAAACAAATGAATCAGCTATAAAAGCATTATGTTATGATAATTCCAATGCATTTAAAGGGTGAATCTGTTGTCTGCGCAGTTTCAGTCAGCTGAGATTTGACCTTTAAACTCTAGGAGTACATATATGTAGGATTGCGGAACTTGTGGGGTCGCATTTCTCCTTCAGAAGTCTACGTCACGGGTGGCAGTCAATACTTAAACAAAGGAATTGACTTCACAAACATGCTGATTTTCCTAATCTTTGTTGTTATTGCACAGTTTGTTATGGTCAGCGTTTTTTCTTTCCTCTTTCCCTAGCCCCTCTTTCCTACGTGTGACCAGCTATATTGTGATTTAAAATAACCGTTGAACTTGTCACGATGTTAAGCAAGTGAATTCAAAAAGTGGGCGCCATAGAAAATATTTTTTATGATTGTTGCACACAATCGATATGTATTTCTTTTTTATAATTTTATATATGTTGAACCATATATTTTCCCTAAAACTTATTGGTTTTTATCAAAATATATAATTAATAATATAATTATATATTTGTTAATGAATTTAAGTAGTAGACTTTCTTGTGTTACAAAAACTTTTAAAAAATCCTTAGGAAGATTAAAAGAACATTTTATTTAATATATATTTTTCATAGATAGATAAGGACATAATAATTAAATAGAAAATGTACCTTCCACGTTAAACGTGTTTCCCAGCACTGGAAATTTTCCGTGACTGTTCACCATAATGAATACCCTACCGGCACTTATCGATAATCATTTATCGCTGTTCGACCGGCAAATAAAATTGTTTTTAGAGCATAGCTTATCCAAACAAATCCGATCCGATCGATATGCAGGAGTTCTTCAGCGTGCTGCTGCCGGATGTGAAGCGGGAACTGCGCCGCGGGATCATTGAATGCTCCAAGCGAGGTCTCCTACACAGCACCAAGTGGCTAGCGGAGATGCACCACGGCTTGGGCGATGTGAACATAGACAATGAAGCGCCGGATGAGGATCGCACATTCAGCCAATGTCAGCTGGAAGGGATTGCGCCGGCTGAATACAGCGACTATTTCTTGGCCAAGAGTTACTACGATGTAAGGGAATACGATAGGGCGGCACATGCTGTGAGGAATTGCGAGTCCAGTGTTCCGCGCTTTTTATACTTCTACTCCACATATATGGCAAGGGAAAAGCGCCGACTGGACTCCATCACCGATCAGGCGAATCTCCACGAGCCAAATCAAATGCGGGATCTCGCTGATCTTCTGGCCACGCTGCGCACGGAGTACGGGAAAAGTCGCCTAGATGGCTATGGCATTTATTTATATGGAGTCGTCTTGAAAGCCCTGAATCTCAATCAAGCTGCCGAGCAAATGCTTATCCAGGCTATCAGACTGGTGCCCATGCTGTGGAGTGCCTATCTGGAACTATCTCCCCTGGTCATGGAAAAGAAAAAACTACTCAGTCTGCAGTTAGGCGGTCACTGGATGCGACATTTCTTCATGGCACACACCTACCTAGAATTGTACCTAAACGACGATGGCCTGAAAATTTACGAAGATCTGCAGGCATCGGGATTCAGCAAAAGCATATACTTGATTGCCCAGATGGCTCTGGTCTATCACAACAAGAGGGACGTGGACAAGGCGATTGAACTGTATCAAGCACTTCTCGAGAGCGATCCCTACCGCTTGGATAATGTGGATACGTACTCCAACCTGCTGTTCGTCAAGGAAATGAAGACCGAGATGGCCCAGTTGGCCCACAAGGCTGTGAGCATCAACAAGTACCGTCCAGAGACGTGCTGTGTGATAGGTGAGACTCAACTTGAAACTTTTAAGATATAAATACAAATTTTTTTCTACCAGGCAACTACTACAGCATCCGCTGTGATCACCAGGTGGCGATATCTTATTTCCAACGAGCCCTGAAATTGAATCCCAAGTACCTGGCCGCCTGGACATTGATGGGTCACGAGTTCATGGAACTGAAGAACACGAATGCAGCCATACAGAGCTACAGAAAGGCAGTGGAGGTCAACAAGCGGGACTATCGCGCTTGGTATGGGCTTGGTCAGGCCTACGAGATCATCAAGATGCACTACTACAGCTTGTATTACTTTAAAATTGCCCACCAACTCCGTCCCTACGATTCTCGCATGTTGGTAGCTTTGGGCGAGACCTACGAAAAGCTGGACAAGTGCGAAAACGCTGTAAAATGCTATTGGAAGGCCATCGACGTGGGTGATATAGAGGGTATAGCTATGTACAAACTGGCCAATTTGCACGAGAAACTGGGTGATCACGAAACGGCGGTTCATTGTTACATCATGTATTGCGAAGACGAGCGGGCGGCCACCGATAAACAAAGTCTCTACCAGGGCTTTATCACGCTGGCAAATTATTACGAAAAGAAGGGAGAATACGAAAGGGCAGCCTATTACGCTTACAAGTGCCTGGACTCCGATGATGTGGGTAAAATGTTTTTTAGTCCATATTTAATAAAACTAATGAAAATATTAAAACTTTTCAGAGAAAAACAGAGGCCAAGGCTTTGCTGAAGACAATCGATTGGAAACGGAATGCTGAAGGTCAAAAGAAAGCAAAAACATCCACGGCTGTGGCGAACGCAGAGACCAGTTCCGAGGATGAGATGGAGTGGGAGCTACAAGATGCTCGTGTCCGAGTGCCTTTTACTTCGATAGCAACTACTACAACCTCCACGGCTGCAGCTTCTACAGCTGGAAGCTCGAGTAGCTCAACGATAAGTTTACGCCCGGGCCGAAACTTGCTTGAGGGAATGCGTCGATCGCAGGCGAACAGGCCAAGCTTAGCGCCGGGTGCTAGCGGTACCACGACCACTTCGGCGACTGCAGTCACAACCGCTACTGAAGAAACCCCTGGTACATCTGGCAGCACAGCAAATCCAACTGAGAATCCGGCCTCGGATGATAACAGCTCCATGGAAATATCCAACGTGTCTATCGATTAGTGGTACCATCGCACCAATTGTATAAATTTTGTATTTGTTTTTATGAATTCTATTGGAAATCCAAGTAAATATATAAACTAGTCGTATTAAATTGAGCTTAGGCCTACTGCTAGAATTAAATTCAATAATTCTATGTGGGTTGCAATCAATTAAACTCAAGAAATAATAAATGAATGAGAACAAAAAAGCATCAAATTCTGCAGTAATTATTAAATTAATTTTATACAATATTTTTACTTAGAAATGTGAATTTAAAATGCAAATTAAATTACGAAAGTAGACATTTATTATATTTTTTATAGTATTTCAAAATAGTCGTGAAATCTCTAGTTACTTTTTATAAAAATATATTTTTATAATATTTATTATTTTTGATTACTTCGGCTATAAAGTTGGGTTTACAATATACTTAGCCCCAACGTTTAAAAAAAAGAATAAAAAAACTCTCACTTCAGAAATCTTGAATCCATCTTGCTAATGATGGCCGCCTCCTTGTTGCGGGCATCTCGCACAGAAGGCGGATCAGCTGGATCGCTGTGTCGCAAGTCCAGGTGATGTGCCCCTTCCGGCAGGAGTATGATGAAAACCTTATCATTGGGTGCCTGCAACACACCGCCACCGCTCCACGGATCCAAAAGACCGTTGCTGAAGATGATATTGGTCACAGCTTCCAGGTTTCTGCCTCCATATCTTAGAATAATATCATAGGGCTTGGGCGTAAGGCGATAGTTCTTGTAGCACTTGTCGGCGAAATCCTTAAAGTTCCAGCTTGTGGCACGGAACATGGTTTCTGTGCCATTGGAGCAGAAGGGCATTACCATCTGGTTGCAGGTCTGAATATTCCATCCAGAATCATCGGCATTGGAGTTCTTAGATATATCCAGACACTTGGAGGACCCAGTGTAGTTAGTATAAACCGCCAAGGCACTGGACATGGCATGCAGCAAATCCGCATCGGTATTATGTAAATCCTTAAGGTAGAAGCACACCTGCCTTACGGGATAAGCTGGCAATGGCGCCAGGAAACTGCTGTTGTACGGATAGTTTACCATGGCTAGATTGCCGTATACTTCTTCTATGTAGTCCAGGAACATCTTCAGATCCTCATCACTCTTTAGGGGACTGCAAAGATGGAATGCATCCGATATCTGCTTCTTGCCGGCATCATTTCCTCCCAGGGTTTCAAAAAGTTTCCACGATTTGCCAATGTTCACTGTGCAATTTGCGTTGTAGGCATTCTGGAAGACCGATGTGACGATCCTATAAAATATGTCGCAATCGGTTATCCCGGGAAACTGCAGAATGGGTGCTGAGGCGGCCAAAGCACCTGTGACCAAATGTGGATATTTCATTCGGAACCAGGCAGCTAACATTCCCCCGTAAGATCCTCCAAAGGCCACCACTGGCATCTGCCGATCGTTCCTCAGAAAAGTGATCAGCATGGCGTAATCCTCCAACGTTTGTTCTACTGTGAAATAAGCCAGATGTTCGGGCATGCTGGTGTTAAAAGTGGAACTTCCGAAAGGCAGGGACTTTCCATAGTAACGATGCTCCGCAAAGATCACCAAAGCCCCCTGTTTCTCCGCCTGTTCCCACAGGAATCCGGTATTCTGAGCAAAGAGTTCGATGTCCCCCTCATTTCCCGTGTAAAAAAAGATCGGTGTGCGGGCATTGCTCTTGTCCACAAATGAGTCGTTGTATAAATACCGGATGTTGAAGGTGGCGTTGATCAGGAAACTAAAGTGGTCCAGCGGCACTTGGAATTCCTTGATCTCGTACTTGAACCTCTGAGCTTCCGAATCGCATCCCGTGATCAATAGTATTCCTAGGACTGCTGACAACGCAGCTCGAATTATAAGTTTTCCCATATCGGGCGAAATCTGATGATCAATTGGATTCACAGTTTTTTCAGTTCGTTATCTCTAAGCCGGGTTTTATATTACACTTAATGCAGTGTTACCAGGTGGCAAAAGTTTATTTTTGGCGAGGTTCTAAGAATTAAATAATTTGTTAAAGAATTGTCTTAGACTGAAGTCATTTTTTTCTTACGACAAGTCGAAAACAATGCTTTGTTTTCTTTAATTTATACTTATTTATTTTAGCTTTATCACAACTTTAATTAGTGACGATACTTTTAAACTTACAAACTTATCGATTTCGATAAAATAAGGAGAATGCAATAGTACTGTCAAATAAAGCTAGGTGTCGCTGATAAAAACCATTATTTATTGAATGTAAGGTATGTTCAATGTAAATAACGTAAGAGACGCTGATTTCGAGGAAGAGGCTAAGGATAAACGGAATATTTTTTTCGCAACCTGGCAACTCCTGTTGTAAAATAAGCTGGAATTCGGATATCTGTGAGCATAAAAGTATGCAGCAGAACTAGGAACGTCGTCCCTTAACATGTTGCTTGACATTGGTCCTGTTCACTTATTGTTGCATACTCTTAGACGGCTTTATCTAACAAAATTTAATCAAATTTCAAAATTTAACACTTTTGAAGACTTTTTGAAATTATTAAAAACTTTTGTCATTCCCAGCCAGTCGAGCAACCCTGTATTCATGCTCAACGTTTGGCACTTATCATAACCATTAGGTATCGTTCCGATTGATCGCTCCCACATAGGCCCAAGACCTGGTTACACGTCTTTAGGTAGTTTATTTTGCAGTCGGTGGCTACTCGAGTGTGTCCAAGAGGCATTTTATTGGGGCAACATAATTGGCATATGGTGAAGGTAATAGCCTGCCCAGAGATGTCCCGTGCTTCAGTTCAGTTTCAACGATCGGCTTACATGCAATGCAAATATAATTTCGGTGACAATTTAGTGCAATGCATTGTGTAAATGTTTCTAATTTCAAATTGAATATTTATGTGAACCACTCACTCACACACTCACATACACACTCACACAAACACACAAATCAATTCATTTCGGTCCCGCGAGTTTCGTGCATAAATTAATAAGCCAAAATGTAATTTCGTTTTTCGTGTGTATATAAATTGATATATAAATTATCATAAAAACGTCGGAAAATTGAATTTCAAGTGGGTGGCTGAGTGGGTGGTTTGTGCCGAAACCGAGCGCAGATGTCAAAACGAGCCCAGCGGAAACGGAAACAAAGCAGCATCAGAAATGTCCAGCCGATGCAATGGGGTCAATCCGCCGGCCAGTGGTGTCACATAAAATATCCATCACAATAATCATCGTCCGACTTTATGGCCAGATTATTTCCCATTTTGTTCACTGGCTCGCCTAATTGATTTCATTCTCTTTCCTCTTTGTTGTTGCTGTTTTTGTTGCGTTGTTGTTAATGTCAAAAGAAGAAATAATAATCATTGTGGCTCTAGTTGTCCGACTAATTAGCGTTCACAAATAATTCAATAATTGTCCGCTGCACCGCTCTTAAGCTTTTTGCCTCTAAACAGGAACTGGTTGCAGTTGCAGCTTTGCCCTTTGATTTATGGGACTCGGCAAAAAGGCAATAAAATGTTTTGGGAAATCAGGACAGTCGCAGGACATTATGCTGTGGGTGGGATCAGCGTAAATCAATTTGATTAATTATGGAAATATTTTGGCATCTCGCGACTTTGATCAGTTCAATGGGGACTTGACATTAGTTTGGCAATCTTTTTTCCTCATATACTAAATTACAAACTTTTTCCTTGAAATATTTGTTATAGAAAGGTATCAGTTAGTATCCCTTTTAGGACTTAATTTGTTTGCCATCAAATTTATGGTAAATCATTCCTCAATTTCACACCGTTTAGCATAAAAAAACGAAATATTTTTTGGTCTGCATCAAAGAAACGCCAGTGAAATTGCCAAATTAATGTTGCTCGTGTAAATATGGGGCATGCATATTTCATTACAAACTGCCAAAGCTTCAAAAATAAAAAGAATAACCAGAGAAAGTATAAAAAATTGAAGAGTCGGGGAGAACAAGCATTTAAGTTAATGGGACGTGTCTTTATTTCATGCTGTCTGCTCGCCATTGTAAATATGCATTATTTATTCCTGTTTTTATACACTCGGTTATTACTCCTTTTTATTATTTATGGACATATAAGGGAGTATTAATTTGCAAATATGTGATGGAAATTATGTTTACAGGGACCCGAAAGAATGCAATGGTTTTTTACTTCGTGGTTTCATTGATTTTCAAGGACTTTCCAAGAGATCCTGTGATTGATTTTAAACACTCACAAACAGAAATATTAAGGTGTCTTATTTAATGTATAACCATCATTTTTGTAACCCTGATTAAATAAAAAGGATAATCGTTATTCATGTTTTCCTCATTGTTTCCATAAATTGTTTGCTTAATATTTTTATTTATTTTTCCCGCTCTTATTGCCATTTGTTTACTGCAAATTGTCAAATGGATGCTCCTATGATTCAGAAATTGTAAAACAAAAGCACTGCACTGCATGCGCCTTGCCATAAAATTTATTTATTTACAATTTATACTTTATGCTATCGCTATGGTGGACACATCCTGTTTTTGTTTTCCCTCTTTCAAGGGATTTTATTTGTGTTTTTTTATCCCGCACTACTGGGTCAAATCGAGCACCGGCAATTCGATTGTTTAAAGTGCAATTTTATGAAGCGTTAACTGGGCATTGCATTTATGCATGTAATCCCCGCCCACCAAGATTTAGCCATCGTCGATTCGCAGATTTGACAATTTATTGAGCCAGAAAAAATGCAATTTCATGGCAAATTTGTTTTCGCCATATAGCGTTTACTAACACTGGACAGCGGAGTTAATTGGAAAACGTATCAAGAAAGTCGAAACACCAGCAAATTTTGTATTTCGTTACTCGGAACAATATGTCTGTTGTTCGGCCACGCCCCACACTCTGGGTACGCTTTGGAGATCTGATAATTTGCCCATTTTATAGTTAGTTGGATACGAGAACTCGGGGACATTCGGTTTAATTGCTTTTTTCCCCTCCGTTTTGCATAATTAGAATTTGATAAAATGTTCTCAATGGCTTCTAAAATGCAACACATTCGGGGTACCAGCCACCCGCCTTCTGGCCACGCCCATTGCATGTTGCATGTGCTGACTTGCTGTGCAAATTCGATTTTAATAATTGGAATTTATCTCTGATCAAATTTCGTGGTTGCTGAAAATGTGTTCCGAGCACTGGAAAGAAAAATTGAAGAAATAGTTAAGTTAAATTTATATTTATCATCATATTATCCTCATCTTTAGATTAATTTGGGGCAAACACTATGTAAATTTTCCAACATGCTAGCGTCATTTTAATATTCCTGATCTTTTATCTTAGCAATAAGTTCTCTCAGTGCATCCCCAACAGAGCTTGCCCCATCTCCGCGCGCCACCCAGTAAATTAAATTGGTTTTTAATAGGCCAACGATGCGTTTTTGCCCAACATCGATTGGCGTAGATTGATTTGGCAGTTAACAAACATTTCTGGCCGAAAAACATCAAAAGTTCGCCAGGGAAATAATTTCAGCAATTGCCATATCTGTATCCCTGTCAGCGCCTTCGAGAAAATTGCCTGGCAAGTGGAGCTTAGCTGTCGAGCTGATCGCATTTGGAGCTGACAAACCACCCAAAAAACCCACCCACATGCCGAAGTCGTCTGCATTTCCCAGGCTGACTTTTCCGCTTCGAATTGCCCTGGAAATTGTATTGACAGTCGTCGTCTCTGGCTGCCTGGCTGGCTGGCTGGCTGGGTGGCTTTTCCTAGTACAAGTACAGTACATGGAGAGCATCTCCTTCGGGTTTCTATTTTTCTGCCAGCCTCTTTATTTGCTGATGCGACAAATTGACAGGCGAATGCTGAGGGGGATGTGGCATACGAATTTGTTAATAATCTGGCATTTCTCACATGCCATGCAGACACACAACTAAGCGGGTTTCTGTCGGACGTTTTGAGATGAGCTATGGATGCAATTAGTCCCACATGTCAGGCCACTTCAAAGAATTTAAATGGAAATCTTCTAATTTTCTGAGGGCCTTATACATATTTTTGAATGTCCTCTGTTACAGGAAACCAATTTCAATCTGAGATCATTAATGAGGATTTTTTTTATCAACTTTTCCTGCATTTTGAACTGATTTTCTGACTATATTTTTCAGGAGGCAGCATTCGACCTCGGACTATTATTATGATTTTACGTTTACTTACGAGGTGTGTTCAAAAAGTAAGGTGACTCTTCAAATTTCGCGAATTTCAAATTTTTCGATTATCGAAACCTTTTAAAAGTTATACGAGGTGTGTTCAAAAAGTAAGGTGACTTTTCAAATTTCAAATTTTTCAAATTTTTCGATTATCTTCAGTTTTGGGAACAAGAAAAAGTCACATGGGGCCAAATCCAGAATATGGTGGCTGAGGCATTATTGTGGTGTTGTTTTTGGCCAAAAAATCCAAATCCTTTGATCCATATTTTCGATAGCAAAAACGCCGAGCTCGCAAAATAACTTGTAACTTTACGCCCTCACAACCAAACAAAAGAGGATGTTCCATTGAAACTTGGTACAGATGTTAGGGAAGAGTGTACCAATATAACAAAACAAAAAAATCGATAATCGAAAAATTTGAAATTCGCGAAATTTGAAGAGTCACCTTACTTTTTGAACACACTCGTATACTGAATTTTCAACTCATTTTTTACACAATATTCAGGAAAAGATTTAATAAAAATAAATCAAATTAATTAAACATTTTTTTTATCGTTTTAGAGGGACATTATTCCACCGCGCGGCCATTAATCACAATTAATTGTAACTTTTTATTAATTTACGAGCTGTTTGGCCTCTACTTTGCCATTTATTAATGTGCTAAAATTGATAATAATTTAAAGTTAATAAAATGTTCACTGCTGTAAATTTAACAATAATTTCTGCAAGCAAAGCTGTTTACATTTTTTATGAGTAGAAAATCCGTATGCGTTTTCCCCTCTGGGCCATTAAATTATGATTCAATTAATAAATTCTTGTTGCGAACTAATTTGAGTTCCCAAAGGATGAAAATGCTACTTTAAAGCAAAAATGAAAATGAAAATGAAAGAGATGTTTATGGCTTGAAAATCCGCCAAAATCCGTGGAAGCAACAATAAAGGTTGATGGCGGAAAAATCTCATGCGGCTGTTAAAATTTTCGCCAAGCGTGCGTTGGAATTGTGGAAAGCCTGGGTAAAATCCGAGCGAGAAGGTGTGTGTATGGTGGAGTTGGGAAAGCCTGCTCCACCAGGGGGCTGAGCATTCATTTTTTATGTTTATTGTCGCTTATCGCTCGCTAGCCGAGGCTGGGGGATAGGGAGGGTACTGGCACCAAGGGGGCTGTGGGCGTGTCATTAGAGTCTCGGCGCCAAGATGAAAAAGAGTAAACACGGCTATGAAAAAACGTTAACAACTCTCTTGGGGGAAAAAGGGAGCGTAACAAAACGCATTACACACACAATCTTTCAGTCTGTGTAACTTTATTAGCTGTCTCCCCTGCGGAGAGTGTGTGTGTGTGTGTGGTGTGTGTTACCTTGTCAAAATTATGAAAACGACAGGGGACCTTCCATGCATCCTGCCCCTGTTCGTGCTGAAGGCAAAATTAGTCTGGGACTTTGATTTCTGCATACAAAGATTATAGCCATTGTTAAGGATGCTCCTATAGATAGATCGTTGTTCTAAATTTCCCAAGAATAAACATTTTTTAAACTAAATTTAAAATCTTCTTAAAATAACTCCCCAAGGTTTTTTAAAAAGAGACTTTCAATTATCTATTTCCGCAACTCGTTTGCTATGATAAGTTGGGCTAAAGGTGTGGCGATGCATAATTCCTTGGTGCGAATGAAATATTCCATTTTTGGCCAGGAGTTTTCTTTAATATTTTTGCAAATGATGGCGAGAAATCTCGGAGCGTGCTCGCACCTCGCCGGGGTCATTTAAATGCAGATTGCAATGAGCAGTCTGTCCACTTGAGAGCCAACATTTGCATAATGGCGGGCGACACATTGCAGCGGAACCGGAAACCCGAACCCGAGCCCGGAACTCCTCTTCCATGGGGGGTCGAGGGGTGGTGGTGCAGGTTGCAGGTGCTCAGATCGTGTTTATGACTACTTGAGATTGCAGGGTTGTCGTCGGGGTTGTCGTTGTTGTCGTTACCAACCGGAAGCCATCGAGCATTTTGGTGCCTAGCAGAGAAGGAATCTCATTTGAATGCCACTGCCAAAAATAAGATTGCCCTTTGAACTGCATTAACTGCGAAAATGCCCCTTGAAAATGAATTATAAAATATGATCGAAAAATATATTGAAATTTCAAATTCGAAATGGTGTACAGGGTAAAAAAAAATTAGTTCTTTAAAATGGAAAAATTAAAGTCAAAAACGTTTCACAAATCGACTTTTTGTTATCTGCAAATGTTTTTATTATTTCCTCAAAAATGCACAATTTTTGAACTAAAATAGAAGTTTGTGCCTGGGCAGGGTTCAAATTCAGAATTTCCCAAAATATTTTCACCTTGCAATGGTCCGTGGCCGTATGGCCCCATCCCTCTTTGCCTCAGTTGGTGGGATGTTTATGTAGCCACATCCCATGAAGGGATGCCCACGCATGCAACTCGACGACCCCAACGACCAAACGCAACACACACACCCGCACATTTAGCCACACACACACACACCCACACACTAGTAATGGTGGCGAAAGGTGCAGCTGTGACTTTGGATACGGTTTTGAGGGTGGTAAATGGGTGGTTTGTGGGTGGTGCAGTGTAGGTGGTGTCAACTAGTTGTCAGTTGTTGTGGAACGGGGAGCAGCTGACAGTGCCTCCTCT
Source organism: Drosophila eugracilis (assembly GCF_018153835.1). NCBI lineage: Eukaryota > Metazoa > Arthropoda > Insecta > Diptera > Drosophilidae > Drosophila > Drosophila eugracilis. The sequence goes on along the minus strand of NW_024571981.1, from coordinate 1,586,697 downwards.
GACACTCGAACAAATTTTGGGAGTTTTGTTGATAAAATCTGTGTATTTCATAAAATTCCAATATTCCCGTTTTAGAGGCTTGGAAAAAAAAAGGATTTCATTGTTTGAAATTATTTGTTTGTTAGTTTCTTAATTAGTTTAAGACTTTCCCATAACTCATAAATAACTATAAAAATGTATCTTTTGAAGACAGCAAAAGTGCCTTTTCTAAAACAAACAGTTCTTTAGTTAAATTTCAACCAAAAATGAAATCATGGAAATATTTCTCACGCCCTTTTTGTATAGTGTTGAAATTGGTTCCGGCTGAGCTTTTGTTGCTGGTGTGGCATAAATATCGTTGCGGTTGCACGTGAAAATTGCATTTGGCCAGCAGCATTTGGCTGCTGCTCCGATAGTTCCACTTGAAGCGGAGTGGAGGACATCGAGTGGGCGGTGGTGAAGGTTGTGGCTCTGCGCCCTTTCACACTGTGCAAATTGTGGACTTAAATGTTTATAACGCACCCAACCAACCTACCACCCAACTCTAGACCATTTTCGGCGTTTGTTTATTAAGCTTTTCGGGCGGAGGAGGAAATAGAAAACGAAAGAAAAAAGGTGTTGAATGCCACTTGCTGGGGCTGCTTTTTATTGCCATCGCACATCTAAGTGCAGCAGCTGTAAAATAAATATATATTTTTATTTTATCCCCCCGAAGCCCGGGCCAATTCCTTTTGCTTTTATTTGTTGTAGTTGGTAGAGGATATAAATTAAACGCATTAGAGTAGGAAACCGCAGCGATTTTCCTTTACGTTGTTTTTTTTTCTTTCTTTCTCCCGGCATTAATTCGCTTTTGCAACCGACAAAGGCACTTAACGTCCTCACTCCCTCACCACATTCCTGCCCTCTCTTCCTGCATGTCTGTAGTCTTCTCTTTCCAGTCTTTCTCCGAAGTGTATACAAAATTTAAATAAGAAACAAATCGAAGTAATGGCCAATAGCCCCCTGCTCACCTCTCTCTTCGATTTCTAGGTAGCAAATACCAAATGCTCAAATGCTGTAAAAGGCATTCAAGAAAAAAAAGTGAAAGAGCTTGCAAATAGGAGAAATTCCAACCATGCTCTTCACATAATGAAAAATAAAGGAAAACCGAAAATCCATTGAAATGAAATTCATTGAAGCATTTTTTTGGCTTGGCGAATAAGTAAATGAAAAAGGGAATTAATGACACGATACTGTTGCTTATCAAACACGTTTTCGCCTGTCAACAGTATCGGCCGATTGTCAGGTGCAAATCCGTCAATAAAACGAACAAACTTCTAATTGTTTATGAAACCAACTAAGAGTAGATCACAAAGGGTTTTCCGGACAAACAAAAAACCCAGAACAATCAATGTTTTTTCAACTGAAGTGTAAATTAAAATGCCATAAACCATTGCCTGCAGGTGCTTACCACATTTAATGTTGAAAACAATATATTTTGATAGCGTTTATTGGAAGAATGGCAAGAGCATATACACCGACATTAACTTTTTTTCGTGCAACTGATTCGATATCGTTGATATAGCCCATGAGAGTCGTTCGCCTGGCTTCGCATTTTAGTGGCTGATGAGCTTAGGGGCAAGCTCTTAAATAGAATGACTAACCATCTTAATCACATCACAGACAACCGGGGATATTTGCAGCAGATGGGGGAAAACTAAACGCTCTCTCCGCATTTCGGCAGCTGTCAGTTGTTCGCCACTAAAACGCTTACAACCAGCGAAAAATGCGGAAATTTTATGTAATCAAATGGCAGCCAAAAAACGGTTTTGTGGCCACCGGGCGGCGGACGTCTTCTTTCAACTTTTTCCCGATGGCTCCATGGCTCCCTGGCTTCACCACTGGCTCCTCCACTGACTTTAGGCCTTTTGTTTGTTTTCGTTTTGTCTTGCACTTTGCATACAAAGTACCATTAACTACTGGCATCAGTTTTTCACACAACAGCAGCATCTGATGGGTTGGCGGTTTTTCAACAGATTTCCTTCGCTCGCTGGCCAAATAAGTGAAAGGCAGGCTAACCAAGTGCCAAGTGCTTTGACCAGGAGTACGCCATTTGGATTGAAATGGCTGCGGTTTAATGTGTTTACTAAACAATTATATTTAAAGGCACTAGATTTTTATTGCTATTTGGAAGGGGAGTAGTTCGTTTTATTGATTTCACTAATGTACATATCAATATCTATCTATTAGTTGGTGAAGATAAGATTTGATTAGCGATGGGGCACTCGTGACGGATTTTTCAATATCCCCCAGAGTAGTGGAATCAGAATCGGAAGGCTTTACTGTGGTAACCTCTGATTTGTTGTAAAAGAAGCAAAAGTAAACGATGAGAGCTACTATGGCCAGGACACCGAGCCCGGAACAGGCAAAACATATTAAGCATTTGAGACCCAATTTGCAACAGCTGCGAAAGTTGTTAGCTCTTGAGAACATTTAAAATCAAACTAAGTAGTCGACTTACCAACAGAGAGCACTTCCGATTAATCGCAGACACATAATTGCTGTGTGTGTTATTTGTTTTATGTATATGTAGAAACTTTTTAAGAAAGAAATATGACAGCAAGCGCTGTGGGATACTTGGGCATATGCTCAGGGGTAAGATGACATCAATTTAGACAAAACAATTCGAATACTTTGGCCATAAAAATGATAACCACACCCCAGTACCAATTCGTAAGCATATTTTGCCTTTCAAGCAAATTATATTTTCTGCTATTTTCTTACAAAATTCGTTCTTTTATTGCCGGCAAAACGGGAACTTCGATTAAGGGTTGTGGACCTCCCTCAAATTGTCGTCGAGGGCCGCAAGGAAAATTTACAGAAATAAAATAAATTGGAAAAAAAAACTCAGAAAACGAAACATTCGAAGAAAAGTTAGAAAAGGCAGGAGAAATGTTCTTTCTTGCCGCATAATCGAAATGTATTTCGGCTTTTTATTGCATTGCCAAAGGTAAGTCGTCGGGCCGAGAAGGACCTGGCTTTTTCTGCGGGGCGATAACAGCATTTTAACGCCTTATGGTCCATTTAGGTAAAAGTGCCGATTACGCTCAGCTTAACCAGAAATTATGACCTCTGAGCTGGCTGGTTTTCCAGCGAGGAACTTTAAGCTCAGGCAGGTCCTTATTTATATTCGTGGAGTACCAAACCTCAAGGGATAAAGTGCGGGCCTTATGCTGATTAGGTGGCTGAATATTGAAGGTAAACTTCCTTTAAGGAAAGTTTAGGCATTTTTAAAGGGAAGCTTTAATTGGTAGCATAAATAAATGATGGCTTTATTGGTATTTTAACAACTGCAAAGTGAAAAATCCACTTAATCCATTTTAGATGAATGTTCCTTCAAACATTAGTGAATCCGGTCAAGCTACAGCTTCATTTCAGCCGGATTTCTAGGGCTTGTTGAGAAAACTTTAGCATCAATTACTGTGCTGGTCACGGCTGTGCTTTATGCGCCAGCAACGAGGCGTATGCGCAATTTATTTGCATATGATGGCCGGCATTGCGTAAAAATTAATGAAAGGCAATTAAAAGCATTCGCAGAGGCAATAATAAAATATAGGCCAGTAACAAATAAAAGGCTGCTCTTTCAAAAGTCAGCAGCCGTAGCAGGCCAAACTCAACTGTCAACGGCAAATAAATAAATATTGTTGGAAATTTGCGAAATGCACAAAATATTGCCATTATAATCGAATGATTTCATTTGTGTTACTTTTGTAATTTAATGCCATTTGTTAGAGATATTTATGCCTATGAAAATTGAATTGAATTTCATATTGTTTTCGTTTTATTCCCCAGATGTGTGTGCTTTGTGCGCACTCTGGCTGTGTTATTTTTGGTGTATGTCCGAGTACTTTTCTGGCAAGTTAAATTGAATTTGTTTTTGGGTGTTTGTGGATTTCTTCTTCGCAATCAATTGCCCTGACAAATGCTGTTAGTTGTTGTTGCTTCTGTTGTCGCTTCTGCTTGCAGTTTGGCTTGCATTTGTCAAGTGGGAATGCTCTAATATGGGGGTTTCATCGGGTTCCTCAAGGATTTCGATTGTCCTCGGGGAAAGTAATTTTCAATATAAATATTAATTTTAGAGCTGCGTGATTGGGTGCATTTATGCGTTTATTTTTAATTGGGTTAAGAACTTCCAAAATGAAAAGTATTGACTCATATTCCAAAGGGTATTTGAATGACTCTTGAAAATAAAAATGTTTTACCTTTAAAACTATTTGTAGCTGGAAAATATTTTCATTTTTGATAAATAAAAATTGGCTCTTGATAAAAAGATCTTAATTTAAAATAACCTTAAGCTACCATAGGGTATCAAAAGTTCGTCATGTAGCGCCTCGCATCTGCAGGCTTCAGTTTTTATTCCCGGAAAAGGGAAACGGTATGTGGACAACTGTTCGCTGTGCTGGGAATCTTGTGCATTATTGCGATTTTACACGCTGCTGCACTCGAAAATGAAACGGACAATAAGCTCCACTTGCCCACTGGCGGTGGTGGCGTTGTTCAAGGGGGCGTGGCAGCGGCAATGGCGGCAAAGCTGAAAATGCAGCATCCTCAACAGCAGAGCCATCATTGCCACTGTCCGCCGCTAAAAGCTTTTTGATTATGAAAAATGTTCGAAACATATGCTCCAAATGACTGCGAAGCGTGCGAAGAAAGTTACCCGCTCCTTTAGATACTTTTTACAGTGCCTCAGAGAAGTATACGAATTACGTACCTAGGATCTATGTGTTCTACACGTACTCAACATTGTGTAAGTAAGCATGTTTTATTTGGTTGCAGCTTTGCTGGCTCTCCCAGGCTCGTCCCTGTTTCCCTTTGTCCTTGTTGTGTATTGTTTATTGTGGCTTTGCTGGTTGTTTTTTTTGTGGCTGTTTCTTAGTTGGCATTGCAAGTGGACTCCGCTTGGCGCATTGTTAATGGCTGTGCCATTTTATTTTAAAATTAATAAAGTGGCCAAGCCAGAGTAAATGGCAAAACAAACTTTGTTGCTCTTTTGATTTTCCCGTTGCTGCTGGCGCACAACTTTCTGCAAACTGTTCGAGTTACAAATGCATTTTTAATAAATGCTCTGATTTATGGATGCACTGGGAAATATTCTTAAAAATATATTCAAATAATATGAAGGTAATTCAGTTTTATTTAATTTTCATTTCATTTAAAGTTTAAAGCTGTTTAAATAAAGGAAATACTCTTTTAAATCCCCACAGCTGACTTAAATTTGACAGTGCCTGTTTAAATTTTCGTGGAGATTTCCCCCGGACCACCCACATGGTCACGTCTAATAATTTCCAATTTCCCTATGATTCCCCACACGGACTGCGTTTGCCGGCTGACAGCCTGTTCATCATCGAACACATTTGCCACTTAGTGAGCAATTAGGTAGTCGAGTGTGCTGGGATCATTATAAATCAACGAAATTCTCTTCCCGATGCGTTGGCCAGAAAGTGCATTAGCCTTTGTCTAGGCGGAAGACCAACTCGATGGCGATGGGCGACAACCATGTCCACGAGATCGCTAAGGGGAGGGGAGGGAGATCAGGGGCACAGACACGTAATCGTAGATGCAAAGAGAACTCAAATACACACGCACAGGCAGATACATTTTTTGTTCAGTATTTTTAGCTGCCAACGCAGCGATGTTCTGTGAGCGAAAGGAATGGGGAGGGAACGAAGGATCGTTGCATGGTATTTTTAAACGATATAAAAACTGCTGCAGCGGCGGAGTCAAGTGCACCGAGTGCTCCGCTCTGCATTGGCATCAAGTGTCCGGGGGCAGTTGCCCAAACAACATCGAAACATCGGACCAAATGAAGCCATTAGCCGGCGCGGAGTTGTGCCCCAAATATAGACACACTCGCCGGGAGCTGGTTCCTCATGCCTCACTCTTTTGGGATTTCCCACTCCCGAAAGAAAAGTGATCTCGTATTTCACGGATCTCCCAGAACGATGTCTTTTCTACACGTTGTTATATCTAAACGTTATGGTACTGTAACCATAACTGACTAAAACTTTAGGAACCTTTAGCTGAGATAATTGCATAAACATGCTCTAGTATTGATTTTGGTTTTTTAGTCATCACCAAAGAGCCAATTTAAGATTATTTCGGTTTTATGCTATGCCTGGGAAGGTCAATTATTGCCATAGGCTTAGGCCATGTGTCGCATTCGCGTTTTCCAACAAGAGTTGCCAAAAGTTGGAAGTGTCTCTGCGGCTTGGGGATTCCCGTCACGATTTAGCATTTTTCATCAGCTCAGCGATTTTCATGTCACGTTCGCGCTGACAAAGTTTTCCCGCCCGGAACCTTTGCCCTCCTACTTACAACTTGTGCTTATCCTGGCGCGAAGTTTCCGCGTCTTCTGCGGCCATATAACTACTATATATACCTACGTATTTATATAGGTACAATTCCGGTATTTGCTCCATCTTGCATGTAGTTTGTTTGTTTGCTGTTGGAAAGTTTGTCAGCTTGATGTTTAATTGTTATTTTGTGTCCCTCAATGTTCGGCTGGAAGCGTACGGGGCAACTTAAGGATGTCTGATTTCATTTCGAAGTTGTTCACCAAAAGTTGTCATCTGTCTGAAGGGCATAACTTTGGCTGAGATTACGGCATTCGAAGGCCCTTAAAGTTGGCAACTATTTGACTTTATCAAGCTTATGCTAGTATATATATTTAACCGTTTACATATCTATATCCCAAATGGGTAATTAATATTAGTTTTCTAATTATTATTATCTAATTTTCAAAAGTAAGTTTCAGTCAGTAAGTCAAAATACCGCAATGGCCTCTATGTTTAGCTATTTATATAAATAAATATTTCCTTTAATAATAATAACCAAATGGTGTTTAGTTTTCACAAACATTGGTCTGTTGTTCTGTACTTGTGTGTTATCTCTGTGTAAGTATCTCTGTGTCTGTGCCTCTTGTTTAGTCATCTACATTTTGTTGCTCACTAGTTTTCGTATTAATTCCTGTTTTTGTGTGGGTGAGTGCTTAACTAGCAGCAGCCCAACAACAATCCCTTGTACAGAAACAAACACACACATTGGCATAGTGAAATGTAGCTGAATCCACTTGCGAGCGATTTGAAAGCGTTATTTATTTGTGGCACAAGCGACCATATTTCAAATGCACACCGCACCACCGCACCACCGTACCACCGGTACCACCGCACCACCGAACCGTGCCGCGTCACCGGCACCGCCATCGCAATCGCCAAGTTGAAAAGTCGACAAAAATATACGCAGACATCGCACACAGACATATAGCAAGTGGAAAACGATATAAAATTATATTTGCACGAATACGGAATGCGCTGAAATTTGAAGAAATTTTTAGTGAATTTGCTAATTATATTTTAAGTTTGAGAAAAATTCATTTTGAGGTTTTTTCAATTATTGTTTTTGGATTTATTTTATTAAAAATTTATTATTATTGTTCTATTATTAAAAGTATTGAATTTATAATGATTTAAATCAATTATCAGGGCGCCTGGAAGTATGCAAGAAAATATTTAATTCAATAGATTTTAACCATTTTATATGGAACTTTGTTTTTAAATCATTAATACGAGGTGTGTTCAAAAAGTAAGGTGACTTTTCAAATTTCGCGGGCAACATATTTTCGATTATCGTTTTTTTTGTTTTGTTATATTGGTACACTCTTCCCTAACATCTGTACCAAGTTTCAATGGAACATCCTCTTTTGTTTGGTTGTGAGAGGCGTAAAGTTACAAGTTGTTTTGCGAGCTCGGCGATTTTTGCTATCGAAAAATATGGATCAAAGGATTTGCATCAAATTTTGTGTAAAAAATAAAATTAAGTGCTCTGAAACACTTGAAATGTTGACAGTGGCATACGGTGAAACTGTTCTGAGTAAAAAAATGTGTACAAGTGGTACAAACTCTTCCAAGATGGCCGGGAAGATGCCAATGACCAGCCTCGCTCTGGACGCCCAAGCACGTCAACAACTGATGAAAACGTTCAAGCAGTGACGAAAATTGTTTTGGAAAATCGTCGAATCACTATCAGAGAAGTTGCTGAAGATGTCGGTATATCGCTTGGCTCGTGCCATGAAATTTTTTCAAACGTTTTGGGTATGAGTCGTGTGTCAGCGAAGTTTGTTCCGAAATTGCTGAATTTTGAGCAAAAGAACCGTCGCATGAGCATCGCTCAAGAGCTGTTGAATGACGTCAACGACGACCCAGATTTACTCAAAAGGGTCATAACTGGTGACGAATCATGGGTATATGGTTATGATATCGAAACCAAAGCCCAATCGTCCCAATGGAAGAGCCCAGACGAGCCAAGACCGAAAAAGCAAAAAATCGCCGAGCTCGCAAAATAACTTGTAACTTTACGCCTCTCACAACCAAACAAAAGAGGATGTTCCATTGAAACTTGGTACAGATGTTAGGGAAGAGTGTACCAATATAACAAAACAAAAAAAACGATAATCGAAAATATGTTGCCCGCGAAATTTGAAAAGTCACCTTACTTTTTGAACACACCTCGTATAACTATTATGAAATGTTCATTAGTTTTATTTAAAAAGACAGTCAGATAAATTTCTCTAAAAATTTCTGAGTGGTATTTTATAGACCTCTCCCCTCCAGCGAATCCTTTAAATTCCCTTTTTCGCCATCAAAAACTCCCTCAACTTTTTCGCACTGTTTGTTGTCTTCCCATTGTTGTATTTGGGTTCCTATTTCTCTTTTTTTCTATACATTTTTTTGGTTGTGTTTTTGTTTTTACAACTTAACGTGTGTCGCACAAAGGTGCACTAACTGCTAGTGTGTGTGTGTGTGGGGGTAGTTGTGTGTGTTCCATATCACACGCTTGCAATGCTGCTGTTGGCTCTGGATATTTGGCTCAGACTGAGCCACGCCCCCTTATCCTCCAACTGCTCCTGTTAGACCCCCTTCTCCCTTGTTGTTGTAGTAAATTTATGCGCTTTCATTTTATGAAAAACTTTTGCAATAATTTCTCAAAACGTTTTTGTGGTGAATTGAAATGCGAGAAAAACATTTTGCGGATGGCGACTAAAAACTTGAGAAAAACCTTGCACCCTCACCCACAGGCACATGCACAGGGGCTCGCACACACAGACATGTGATGTGAGTGAGAAACTAATACTTTTGCAGGCAGAAGCCATTTCTTAAACACATACAAAACACTTGGGAAAAAATAAAGTTACTCTTTGCTATATGTAATAAATGTGTTCTTGATTGGTTTGGAAATAAATTTAGAATTAGTTAGAAAATATTTTCAAGCGATTAAATTGTATTTTAAGGAGTCTTCAGTATATTAAATATTCAAATTAAAACTTAATAAAATCTTTAAATAAAATTGATTAATAATTTAAGAGTTGCCTTTCACATTGCGAACAAAATTCGTAAACCCTTTCTGCCAGTGCATTCCGCGATGGAAAATGATTTTTTTGTTTTGTGCATTCGTTGCCACGCCCACAAACGCTAAACGCCTCCAAGCGAAATGACGTTTACTACGCCTGCCAGCGAAAAAGTTTTCGCATCTTTTGCCGCTGTCGGTCTTTTTCGGCCCGGGGACTGGGGCTTGGTCTCTGGGTCTTGGCCAAACTTTAATGAAAAGTTTTGTTAAAAACTTTTGCACGCTGGAAATTTCAACGCTTCAATGGGTCGCGGGTTGGGGTTTTCCTGGAAAAGGGGGGGACAGAGTACGGGTAAATGGTGTGGTCCAACTGACATTAGATTGTTTTTGGCCAAAAGTCAGTTCCATTCGGTTGCCAAAAAGTAAAAGAGCCAGAGCAAACGGGTATCAATTTTGTTATTGCAGTTGCCGTCGTCGCTTTCGACTTGCACTTTGAAATTATTTACCTGAATAAACATTTGGTATTTTAATTACGCATCTCTGTTGGCGCGGTTCGCCGTGTGGCATGATGTGGTGGTGGTGGTTACCTGCCACATAATTGAATTAACACACAATTTACGCTACATTGCGCAAACTTCGTCTGTCAGTGGGTCTCCTTCTCTCTTATAGTTTCCCTGCTCCATATATAAATTTGATGTGGGTGGCTAAAGGGAAACGGGGTGTCAGGTGTGTTAAACGGCTCCACATTTTTGGGTGGAACTGCCCTCGTATTTCAGAATCCTTATGGCAGGTCTTCTCCTCTTGCTTTTTTCACGTGTAAATTATGTCTTGGTAAGTTTGGAAAATATTTTAAGTTTCTTTGAAATATGTTATTTGGAAGTTTCATTGAAAATTAATTGTTTTAACTGGAAGTTTGTTGTTCAGATATTGATAGCTAAATATTGATTGAAATTTAAGTTGGGATTTTAAAAATTACATCACAAACCATAAAACGTATCATAAATGTAATCAATCAGAGGTATCATAAATAAATTGATTTTTTGAATGTGATTTGCTAATTGGTATTACATATCAGAAATATATATCCGAATATATATCTGCCGTTGACGGGGATTTATGTTGAGGGGTCAAAAGATTGAAAATTGATATAGCTGCTGCTGCCTCGGCTTCTGCATTTGCAAGTGCCTGATTTACGATTTGTATCTGCAAAGTTGCCTCTGCCTTTCCCTAAATTCATCTTCTCTTCTTCTGTTCTTTTTTTGTGAAATGGCTCGTAAATACATCGAAAATGCCGCCACTTGAGTTCATTCATACCCAGGCCAGACATCGGCACATGCAATAATACGAGATATATGTATATATATGTGACTATATGGCCGGAGTGCCAGTACAAGTGCGGGCATGTTGTACATGTGTCTGCTCGCCGGGCTTGACTTCCACGTAATTGCGAGTTTGCCGAGTCGAGGAGGGGCATCAGTATCACATGTGGCTCATCTCTGGCTCATCTCCAGTCCTTCGAGTAGGTAGCCATAGTCAAATGGACTGGCCCATGTCCATCCTGCTCCTGATGAGGAGTGTCCTACACATGTAAGCCGTTACAAGGATCAGCAGGAGATGGGAAGATGGTTGTCTTCGTTTGGTCACTCCCTTTCACTCCCATTGAGGTGTTGGGTTAATGAGGTGATAGAATATTTACTCTGCATCCATTAACAAATTAATTAAAGGACAAACATTAGCGAATAATAATAAATAATTAGTTAATGAAAATTTCAATATGTAAATAAATTCAAAATTTCTATCCTTGACTAAAAACTTAGCAAAGGAACTTCCCTTAACCTTTCTCAACAAAACCTTTTTTCCCGACTTCAAATGAAGCCATTCGAGAACTGCACTTTCGGATAACCTTCGACTCGTTCACTCCAATCTTCTATTTCTAAATCTTAAAGCTTACGAGAGTTGAACTCGTAAATATCCCGAAAGCGTTTCTCACGTTTCGCACATAAAAGGATTTCAATTTTCCAATGTGACAAAAAGGCATTTGCATACGGCGGCAAGCGTAGCAAATAAAATCAAATTTTATGTTCAACTCAAAAAAATAGCAAAAAAAAAAAAAAGGAAGATTTTGCCAGCTGTCATTTTAGCTTTGGGTTTTGTTTCTCGGATTTTTATTAACCATAAAATAAATTAAATCAATTCGGGAATTTAATTGCCCTCGTAAAAGGAAATAACTTTCGAATACCAAAAGAAAATGCGAAACTTTCTCGGCGAGGGAGAGAAATATTTCGAATCGAATGAATATAAATGGGTTTCCTTGGGAAAATGAATAAAGATAAGCTTAATAATTTTAGAGTAGAATTTTAATTAGCTGAGAAGGTGTATAAATTATAAAATATTTCAGTATTAATTACCTATAAAATCCTTCTACTCCTGTCAAATGTACTTCCTGGCAGTCTAATAATAGGACAATCCTGAGTAAAGTATTTTAAAAGGTATTTTTGCACATTTATGATAACCACTTTGACCCTAAAAGTGCTGAATAAAAACTTGAATATTTTGATTTTGAATTTGGTTTGGCAATATTTTAATTCCCTGGCTACTTATGGCCATTTGTTGCTGTTTATTTTACGACCATCAACTGTCAAGTGCATTGATTTGCGATTCCCAAGTATCTAGGAATGTTAGCGATCATAAAATGCGTTTTTATGGTCCATTCTTGGGGGACAAAAATGTATCTAAATCTGTTTTTGTATCTTTATATCTATCTGTATCAGCATAAGTGGCATGTTCCTCGCGTGTCCCGTACTTCTTAACGAGATTTATTTGTAGACAACAGTTGGTGGCTATGTTTTTATGGCACAACAGCCACAGAAATTCATCAGCCCAACGACAAGCTTCCATCCTGTGAGATGTTATATAGTATGTGTTGTTGGCCGGGCCAAAAATACATTTCATATATGTACGTGGCAGACGTAACACCAAAGATGAGTAAAAAAGTAGGTACATTATCTACCAGAATCAGAATCAGCATCACAATCAAAAGAAGACAACGAAAAAAATTAAATTGCATTTGTGTGTTCCAACTGAAGAGGCCATGTCCTTTTGGCCCCCCTCCTTCCCCTTGGCCCCAACATGAGGATCCCGTTTCCAAGGGATGCATCTATTATGCGTGTGCATCTGTGTGTTAGTTAAGCTCTACATTTGCACATTAAAAGGCGAACTGTGTTCGGGTGTTTTGTTCCATGCAGTTTTGCGCATGAAATTGCAAAGTTCCTAAGCCCTTAAAAGGTCTTTTTAAGAAAGCTCAAATATATTCCCATCTGCCATGGCCCTGACTCACACAAAAGCCATATGAATTCTCTTAATATTTAGGGATTTTATTTAAAAAATGTAAATGTACTTTCACATTTTTGCGAGCTTAGTTTTTCTTTATTTTACTTTTGGAATTCTTTATAAACATAGGGGATTTCTTGGTGAATCCATATTTATATATTTTAAAGAATTTTTACTTAGGTAATAGCATAAGTTGTTTGTGGTTTGTGGTTTCCTAAGCTCTAAATTTCTATTACCATTATAATTCCATTACTTATTTATATTTTTTGGTACTTCCACGTAATTGCAAGTTTTTCGAGTAGAGGAGGGGCATGATTATCACAAATGGCTCATTCTTGGCTCATTTCCAGTCCTTCGAGTAGGTAGCCATAGTCAAATGGACTTCGCAGTATAAATACTTTAAGTTTGATTTTTACAATTCAATACCTCTTGTAACTAGCAAAACGATATAGCTATCCCAGATTTTCAAAAAAGATCTTAAGAATCGAAAATAAAACATCGAAGAACATTAGAGATTGCATTACCCCCAACAAAAATATCTCCCTCCATTTTTACTCATTACACAGACCCAACGAAAACGCCCCGATTTTAATTGATTTCATCCATGGTGAAATCGATCTTCGACGTTTGGCCGGCCAATGTATATCTCGGCCCAAAACCCATTAACAAAGACCAGAGCTGTTTGCTCGAATCTCCCACTTGGCGGGAGATGGAACGATTCTTGGCTGGCCCCTTGCCAAATGTCTGTGTGTGTGTGCATATATAGAAAGTAATTAAGCAATTTCAACTCGTTTTGACATTTCCAAAAATATGTCAACGAGTTGAGAGAGTGCGAAAAACATAAAAAAATCAATTTACCCAAAGAAATGGCAAGCTGATGCCGATGGCATTTGCCGGGTTCCCAGTCCGCCTCTGGTCGTTAGTTGCTAGTTGCCAGGTTCCTCGGCCGAGCAATACATAAGTTCAATTGCCAAAAAGCCGAGCCAGATAGTGTTATTTTTATGCCGGCGGAGATGCCATCTAGCCAGCAGTTCGACGATCGGGCGGCCTTCCGCGTATATAGCATATAGCCAGAGGTTCTAAGTATAGCCGTATGGCTATGGCCCGATCTCCGCCAGCTTTATGCGCCTGCGCCTACCATCCACTTGGAATGGATCATCATCAGAGCAGCAGAGACAACGCACCGAGAGTATTTTCGGCCAGCTATATACCAAAGACCCAGCTATATGGCCATATATATGGAGGCAAGACAAGAAGACGAGACAAAGCTATAAATATGTACATAAGGAAAGTTCCTCAATCCGATCCGATACGAGCCGGTACAGCCAGCGGAATATATACAACAAAAAATTGGGAAACAGAAGCACAAATAAAAATACAAACACAACTAAAAAAAATAAAAATAAAAACAAAAATGAAAAAAAAATAAGAACGCAAACGAGGCGTCAGCGGGCCGAGCAGCGCCAAGAATTAATTTGAGAATATTTTTTGCATCCTTTAGTGCATTACCGATTCTGTTGTCGACCCGTTCAGATCGGCATTAGTCCGGCCAATTCCTGCCGATTTGTTTATATATATCTATATTAATTAAAACACCCAGAAACCCCGTGTGGTTGCCTGAAAAAAAAAAAACAAAAATCCTGGACAAAGTTTCCTAAAAAAAATCAAAATCCATTTGGAAATAAACTAAATGTGCCGCGATCCTTCGAAATGTTAAGCTGGAAAAGTTACTTTAACCCTCGAAAAAGCAATCGAAAACTTTCTGTTTTTCCCTCGAGAAGGCGGACCAGACTTTATTGCTATTTATGGAGAGCATCGGAAAAATGCTATAAATATAACCGATCCCAGCAGAAGATTTTTAAATCGCTCCCTGGCCAGAGAATGTGAGTGTGCTAGTGTGTGTTGGCGCGAATGAATAATACTCACTTGCTCATCGCTATTTTCGTGTTGCGGAAATCTGTATATAATGCCCGCACTTATATACCTCGCTCTATATAAGTACTTTTGCAGGGGCAGCGTAAGCTTCTTCTAGAATATAGTTTTTTAATTTTTGTTCAATTTTTTAAATCATAAAGCAGTTCCTAAGTATTCCTACAGCAGTTTTTAACCAACATTACTTAGTGATCTGTTTAAGAAAATATTTCAAAAATTATATAATGCGAAAAAAAATGTTATTGGAAAATATAAAAATTGTTAAAGGATATACACATTTTGCAGTAAATACTAAATTTGAGAGATTTTCTTTTGCTAAATTCATAAATTTTAAATAATATTATTTAAACTCAACCCTACTATTCACATTAATTTCTTGTAAATTGTCTGCCTGCAATCAGAAAGTAGCGGTCAACATGATTATTTTTAAATTTAACATTAAGCCACTCAATGTGCCATCGGGGCGAACGTTATCTGAGAAATAACTATTCTACCAACAGCTCGTTAATTAATTTCAATTAAAATATGCAGCATTAATGGCTTTAATAGCATTAAAATAATTAGTTACACGACACAAGCAGATTTTGTGGCCCACATTCACCCCCAATGAAAAATTGTTATAATTTAATGAAAGTACATCAAAATGGCGGCCAGTGCATTAAAATCGAGAATTGAAAATGGAACACAAAGGCCGCTCGGCAAATTGCTAATTAAAATTCACGATTGCCAATTCACCTGACACGTTGACGATTTTCATTACAATTCGATTAAGTTTCCTCGCTGCGAATTTTTAATGTTAATTGCGGGAATATTTCAACAAATTCTTTTCCCATTAATGCTCCGTTTTTATTTTATTTCACATGTGCTTTAGTTTTTCGTTGAATTTTCAATTGATATTGATTTTATACTGATATATATTTTTTAAACCGAAAAGAGGGAAAAGCTTAACATTTCTTCAGTTCTTAAATTGTAAAAAAGCATGCATTTATTTACTTTAAAATTTTTAAGATATTTAGTTTGTTATCAAAAACATGGATTGAAATGTAATTTAATTTTTAATTTTTGTAAAGTATTTAGAAGTAAGTTAACAACATAAAGAGTCTCCAAAAAGGTTACAAAAGTACTGAAAATGTTAACCACCACCAGGAGTCCTCCACATGGCTTTGTGGCAAACATTTGACAAACTTATACCCTGATATTCTGTTGTTGTTGATGTTGTAAAAACACAGTCGCACACATGGACGCATTTCGTTTCCATTTCCATTTCCATTTCCATTTCCAGAGAGCGGTACATTTAAGGCGGCCTGGGAAACGCCTGCAATCTGCTGGCCGCGAACTGCAGATTGCATCCATGTGCCATGTGCCCGCTTGGCCGCCCGATTCCTCACATCCTGCCCATCGACGGCTCAACTCAGCGTGGGTATTGCCGCTCCGGCTGCTTCAAGTAGGTAAAAAAAAAAACCAAAAAAAAAAAAAAAAATATGAGAAAACACTCAGCGATGGAACATATGTTGCTGGGCTTGACCTGACCCTGCTGCCTTCATGTGTGGGTCTCCGTCTCCGTTTCCCGATTTAATTTTAGGCACCTATATAAACTCGTGTTTACACTGCATTCAGAACACAGTCGCAGTCTTCAGTTCGCGCCGTCAACTCCTCGATCGGATCGACATTGACTCCTCTCCTCTCCTCTCAAGGAGTTACCCTCAATCTATATCTTTGTATATATTCGTTGTACTTTTCGTGCGGAATGTGCTTGAGAAAGAAATCGTTCAAGTCCGGGATCCCTGGCCAGGGGATGAGCTGATCTCCTCCCAAGCTGGCCATGTGGCGCAAAATATGCGCATAAAAAAGTCAAACAAAAAGGCGCAATTTTATTACGGCCAACCCACACACCGAAACAAAACAAAAGCCAACAATACAAAAAACAAAAAGCAGCAAAAAGTTTATGAATTTTTTGTGCAGGCGCGTGAAAGATGCAAAAAAAAAAAAAAAAAAAAAAAAAAAATGAAGGAGAAAAACAACAACCAAAACAGATACCAAGTTGTATCTGGAAAAAAAGAGGGGGATTTCTGGGGGATTTCCGAGGGGGTTTCCCAGTCACATATAAACACACTTCAGTGCGCTTAAAAATTGCTTTATTGCAGTTGGACTATAAAAACGCACGGCAGCGAAAACACCGCACAACAAAAACAAAATAAGAAACAAAAGTGAGCAAATAAAAAATGAAAACTCTTAAACGGGAAACGGGAACGGAAAACAGGAAAAATTTCCATGCCACAAAAATAAGCATAAGGATTTGTTTCGCACAAAGTAACAGCAAAAAGGAATGGCCCAAAATGCAGCCACAAAAGACTGTGTGGCGAATGTTTTGCAGTTTGCAACTTTTTTCTACTTCTATTTCTTTTTCATTGCAATTACCGTCAGTCGTTGTCATTATTCAGCAGATTATATGGTTTTGCTTATTCCGGATTCCGGACCATCATCATCGGTAAGTTAGACAAAGCAACCAAAAAATTGTCCAAGTGAGTGCCACTAAAAGTTAACCGCTCGCGGGTGAAGGAAAAAAATATGAAAAACAAAGAACTATATCAGCCTTTGAGAGTTCCATGCTTCCTTGCATTCAATAGTATATAGAAAAGCATATGGAATGTAAAGAAGTATGGAGCGAAATCTGGCAAGACATCGAAGTTGAAAATATATATAACATAAAAGTGATTTAAAATGTTTAAAATTTGCTAAATTTATGTGTTTAAGTTTTAACTTTAACATTACAATTTTATAACATTTTCCATCAAGTATTTTCCCGCATATGAAACTCATCCACTACTCATTTTCGCCACAAACATTACCAACATGCCTACAATTACAATAAAAGCACAAAAATGATTTAATATCTCTAAACCACCCACATAGCCTTTGAAACCAAAAAACCACACACACACACATGAGAGGCAAAGGCAAAAATCAAAATAAATATTAAATATGAACAAAAATTTAAATACTTTGCTGTTGAAAAATGCAAGTGAGTCATGTTAAAAATAGCAAATACGTAAGCAGTTCCATCGGCAACAAACATTTCAGATATTTTCGAAAATATTTTCGTATATTTGAAGAGCACACACACTCACAGACACACTCCGTGATGTATAAATATACAAATGGGTTTTTGTGTAATGCGGATCGCATTTCGTTTTGTGTCCGATGGTGTTTAAAAATAAAATCATTTTGGACTCTCCGGGTGAGCTGTTTAGTTAGCCAGAGTGCCGCAGACACCGGTATTAAATAACTCGCTGGTTTTAGACCACGCAGAGCCAGTTCGAATTGTAGTTAAGCACCGAGGTCTGCACTGTACTGTACTCGGGGCACAGTAAGCCCCAGTAACATGTGGATCCATGTGCGCCAAAGTGGATTTACCAACTTGAAATTATCGCCGGGCATGTGGCGCCATCCAGTGGCGGTGGGCGGCAACCTCGGTGGCTATAACTTAATGCAATTAATATGCAAAATCGTGACACCCACACACATACAAACGTCCTTATTCATGAAACTCAGGGCAAGACGACGTGCACAGCATGTGCAGAACGATGCATATGCCATCCTACCAGCCCTTTTCCTCATTTTCCTGTTACCAGCGCTTTCCCTTCAATTTTCCCCGCTTTTCCTCTCACTTCTGCAGAGCGCATTAAGAGCGAAGGCAAAGTGCGCTAAATTGATGAGCGTCACGTGCGTTTTGCTCAGTCGGTGCCGCCGCCCTTTTGCAACGGTGTCATTCGACGTGTGTGGGCGTGGTCGGTGTCAGTGATGATCGGGCTAATGAATAGGAAGGTGCAGAGGGGATATATCAATGATATTTCGAGAAGATTTTAACAATAGATTGCAGTAACTTTGGCTACCGTTTTGGATCTTAGAATCCGGTTCGATTAAAAATCTAAGAAATTGGGTTCTATATTTTATTTTTATTATTTTTAGTTATGATTACTTATTATTTTAAATTTTTATATATAATATTTTACCCATATTATTCAATATTTTTATTATTTAGTTTCTCATTTCGTTAGTAACGTATTTTCGGCATCTCCAAATCCTATTTGGTCTTGTTATATCTCAATATACTATATTTTTCATTCTCCTATTTAAAACATCACTGGCGGGAGCTTTTTTCACTGCCCTTGCATCTCATCTCATCTGGTGGAGCTGGAGCTGGAGCTGTTCTGTTTATATTTGCCGTGGCCCTCCTGCGCGGCAGCGGAGTCGGGGGCTGTCTTGGAAAGTCGTAAAAGTAAACAGAGCATGTGGTGTACTCCATAGTAGGATGCCGTAAAGCGCTTAATTTTTTGTTGCCCTTGGTCTCGCTCCATTCTGGCAGAGGTGAGAGATATGGCGCACTACTCCATTTGCCAGGTATACAATTTATATATATTTATACTCCATGCATTTTAGGGCACACTTTGGGGCGTTGCTTAAAGTTGTCGACTATTTATTTACTTAAAAACCACAAAACAATAATTTGACCCACATTTTCGGGCCACTTACTGGCCCCCAGGACATTAAGTATTTTGATGGCAACCGCAAAATGGCAAATTAGTTTCAATTAAATAATGTTGTCGCAATTTAGAACGAGGGAAGGGGCCAGGGGTGGCCCCTTCAAATTGCGGCAACTATGTACACACTTGGTTCATGCATAACGCAAATGGTGGAAACGCCGCAAGGAGCCACATCGACATCCTTGCCATCACCGAGGTCCCAGCATGTCCACGCAATAACGATTGCGGGGCATAATGCCCATAATGTCCTCATAATTACTACCCCACTCATCCCTCGCCTCCTTCGGGGACCAGGAACATCCTGTCTGGACCAAGGATCCGGAGACTCAACGAACTCTGGACTCTGGACTCTGGCCTCCGGAACAACGTGTTGACACTGCCTGGCCTGTGCAATTTGCATTTAATGTACGCATTGTTTTATTAATTTTGAGTGTTCTCATTAAAACACACACAACGTTCATGAAATTAATATTTGCGCTGGAAAAAATGGCACCTGCTGGCTCTCTAGAAATTAAGCGAAGGAAAAAAAGTAAAGTACGAAGCATAAATTTTAATTTCATTTATCAAAAGCGCTGAGGCTGAATTATGAATATATGAAAAGGCAAAAATATTATTCTGTCTGCTGGTCTTTTAAGTTCATACATTTAAATGGGGGATATAGTAGAAAAACATACAGCAAATGGAAAGCAAAGAGAAAGCTTTTTACTCTGCGAAATTACTAAATAAAATTAACAGTTGGTGTTTTTTCAAGTAAGTGCAGAGCTGTTTTGAATAAATTCGATTTTATTCAATGAATATCAATTCCCTTGAGGTTTTTTCCTAAGATGAAGTGTAAGGTTAACTTATTGATTTATTCCATTATTCGCTTTACATTGTCTGATGGCTATCTCCCTTTCACATTTCCACACACATCAGATTTTCTATTACCCAAAATAATTTATGTCCGAAATAACATGCATAAATTAGCAGATGCATGCATTTGATGAAATTTAGAATGCAGTTGCGACAAAAAGGGATGGGAGGGAGCACAGAAAAAATAAATTAAATTAATATTTATTACGCACATTTCGGTTGATTTGGTTTTGCACTTGGCTGCACTTCTGCCGCGGACTAGGCATTGGACATGGAAATGGACAGGGACCTGGACATGGACATAGACATGGTTACACGCAGATGAACATGGACATGGAACATGGACAGCTTGCATAAATATTTAGTTGGGACAAATAGTAAATGCTCGGAAAAAGTTACACATGCAAATAAGTCGCACTCGAATGTATTTATTTTTATTAATCTATTTACTCAATAAACTTGTTGTCCACCAGCTGACTTTTTTTTAATATTGGAGAAATTTGTATTTGGTTTTGTGGTTTTGCAATTTGCATAAATCAATTTGAAATTATCCACTGCCAGCGGTATCACATTTCTAATTATGTTGATGGCATTTTTAGTTTGTTTAATTTATGCAAATGGAACGAAATATTTGCGTGTTTGCCGGAGTCACTGATTAATTGTTTGTGGCAGGTTAATTATTATTTTTTATAGTCGAACAAAATGCTAGTAGCGGCACACGGAACCGGGAAAAACACGCAGTGCGACAGTAATTTCCTTTTGTTGTTCAAGTGGCAATTTAATTAAGCTATTTAAAGGCTCTAAATATTAGCAATTAATATTAATGCGACCGCATAAACGCTTGCGACAGTTTACACGATTTAATTATAGATTATGGCTAGCTAATAAATTATTTAGGCCAAAGCAGCAAGGGATTTGGATTTATTTTTTATGATTTACGTTTTTAAAGGATTTTGTGTGGATAGACTAAAGTGTGTGGCCTTTTGGTAATTTAAAAATATTTATTTATTTAAAAGAGTCCTTTCGATATTCTTACAATAAAGTTGAGATAATTTAAGTTCATTTCTAGCCAAAATTGTATCTAATCAGGTCATCATTTTTCACTTTGCATTAATTAAAACAAAAGTGATTTTAACCGCTTCAATAAGTTATTATCTCTTCAGAATTTGTGAAGCAGCCTTAAGTCAATTGACTTGGTACTCTATTATGATAATTTAGTGAATGAGTGTCTAGCAAATTTTAACGTAATGATTGGCAAAATGCAGTTTCAGTAATTAAGTCAGCATTTGGCCTGTATGTTAATCAAACGAGTTTTGAAATGATTGACAAATTCCTGAAAACGAAATTATGCAATTTTATAATCATTTTTTTTTTGCATATCTTTCAATCGGACTTAATTTGATATATTTGCATGCTGAATGCTTGAATCTCCTTATCCTGACATCTCTAGTTTATTATGCCAATTAAAAGGACTCTAATGCTAATGCGATTTGTGTCCAACAAGGCGATATTGTGCAGTGATTACGCAGCACAGTGTTTCCTCTTAATTGGAATCATCTTTTAATTGCCATATTAAGCACGCTCGATAAGTATACGCTGTGTGGTACTCGCACATGGCCAAACACACATACACTTTCAATCGTATCCTAGAAACACACAGAGTTCTATATAGACACCCACACAATGGCAAGCAATTATGCATGAAGACGGCGTTTAGTTGAAATTGATTGCTCACCAAGCGGAGACAGTTCCTAACCGAGTTGAAGACTAAGTGGCGAGGAATACTAACCCCAAGCATTCGATGCATCCTTTGAGGAAGGACTTCCAGGTGTTGAGATGTGTTTGCCTTTATGCGTATCTGTATGCACTCAATTAAGCATCTTGGCCATCACACAAGCATACACATCTACACAAATCCTGCCGGCCTAAACACATTTTACGCACTGCACTTGACAGCCGCTGGCTCCGTTAATTGATAAACTTGGTTCCATAAACTTTTCTGCCGAATTGCCAAATTTTCTGACATCGGACACTTTGATTGCACAACTAGGAAAGTGAAATTGAAAAAATGTTATCAAACAGGGAAAAAACAAAATATCACACTTTGAGATTCTGTTAAGGTTTGTGAAAGCTGAATATGAGTAGGAAATTGTAATGATTTTTTGTTTGGTGATATTATATTTCATTTATTTTCAGAAATGTTCTTTAATAATTTCTGCATAAAAGTAATAATAACTCACTTTAGATTTTTTAATAACCTACCTATATTTTCCCAAACCTCTTTGCTTGCCAAAAACATCTTGAATTTTCGCCTCGTAATATATATTTCAATATTCCGCAATAAACCAACTTCTGCTTCATTTATTCATACATGGCTGTAAACCCCAAAGAAACTTTACCTCTCAGCTCAAATTGGAAATAAATCGAAATGCTTGACCCAAAAACCAGGAGAAATTCCATTTATTAATGCAAAATCGGAAATTTGTGCTGTGTTCTTGTGTTTGTATTTGTACACACACTCCCACACACACACACAGGTGTGCTATTGGTCGAAGGTCCTGCAGAAGGCAATATCCTTCAACGGCTCCATTTATTGCGATATTTATGTGGAGGGCGTAAATCAAGAACACAAATGGCATGGAATTAATAAATGAGTCCACACGTGATGAAAATTTTGCTTTATTCACTTTGATTATTATTTTTCTCAAAAACATTTCTCTGAAGGAAATACGAGGAGCAAGCACACGGGGGCAGGTTCAACAATAAATTTCCCTCAACGGCATGGACGGCACTTCGAATTTATTTGCTCGGTTATTTTGCAGCCCTTTCATATTTTATGTTAATTAAACTTGTTGCCCAGTTTTTGTTGCAACTTGAAACCAATTACGCAGGTTGCGAGTGGGCGTGTGTGTTCCCACAAACACACTGACAGTCTGTTATGCTGCTTAATTCCTTCAACTCTAACTCCTGGCTGCAGTTTGTTACTTCGTTACTTAGTTTTGACATGATGCATGCACACGGGGGGCGGAAAGCGGTGGAAAATCATGGAAAATCGTGGGGCGCACGGGGCGCGAGCTCTCCAAAGCGTGAAATAACTTCCGTTGCAAATTTCATTTTCGTTGCACACACATTTTTTATTCACACAAAATGCACGATGCAGACACATGAAATACTCGTTCAAGAGGGCAAGTGTGTGTGTGAGTGTGTGGAAAACTCCTGTGTATATGGCAGCGTTCGCATTTCAGTTTGAAAGTTTGTTACCCTTTTTGGCTGTGAATGAGTTTTAATGAGCTTCAAATTATGACGGCAAATAAGCCCGGCATCACTTCCAAAACTTTAAGCTTCTTAAACAATAATTGAATAGGCAAAGGTTTTAGGAAGGGAAAATAACTGATATTAGGTAAGCTTCTGTTTAAACTAGTAAATAAAAATATAACATTGCAAAGTGCAACTACGGCAACATTTCTTCATCATTTTCCTCGAAGATATTGCAACACTTTTAAGTACAACTTAGGAACATAGTAATTTAGTTGTCAAGAGCCAGCTTGAAGCTTAATAACATGAAGTTCAATAACATAACATTAACCGTCGCAAATCTTCTGGCTTCTGCATCTACGCACTTTATTACTTCATTCTATTAGGGATTATACTACGAGAAATATATATCACAAAACTTTCAAGTATTAGAATAAAAATTTCACAACTATTAAAAACTAACAAGACTAAAGTTTAATAAAAAAAGGTTTTTTGTTTGTTATTTATAGCAAGCTCTGAATGTGCAATTGGAAAAGCAAGTAAAAAGAAGTTTGTACAGCCTAAGGCCATGCTGAATTCATTTGTTGAAGTGTTGAAATGTTGAACAACTTAAATTAAAATGACTTCGTCAAGTTTTTCCTTTATTTTACTTATACTTGCAAATTTCCACCGTGTTGTTCAGTTTGCCAACCAAATGCGACTTTTGTGCCGCCATGAAAAATAAAGTGCTGTAAATAATTTGAATTTAATACTATTTTCTGCTATTTTTTGATTCTTTTTCACCGAAGTTTGTAATTATTTTCTTACTTCGTTCGCCGCAAGTGTGAAAATCAGCACAACTTTTTCGTGTGAAGGCATTTTCCTCGTTTTTCCCTGCATTTTCAGTTGGTTTTTGCTGTTCTTTATTTTTATGTTGCCCCAGGACAGTCGCAAAAAGAGATGCAAAGTTTTTTATGGCAGCACGAAGTTGTGAAAGGGTTGGGTCCATCCGTCCATTAAAAATGTATAGAAAATAATTTAGTTAAATATTCGGTCAGTGGCTTGCAGTTTTGCCACCTTTTTTCATTTGTATAAGAGTTGAATTGAAGTTGGTTTGGATCTTGGGTAAGCCGGAGAAACTTTTCTCTCCGCTCGATTGGGTTTCCCACCACCAGAACGATCAGCTGGGACGGGAAATCCACCACCCAAAATTGGTGCTATTGTATACATTTTTGGTAAAGAGAAAACACAGAAAGAGAGAGAGGGAAAAATTTGGGGGCGGGAGAAGGAAAGCGCATTGATAAGAACGCCTGTTCGACAGAAACCGGTTCTACAGTGTTCTCTAGGTTAAAGATAACTTTTTAAGATATTAAATATATATTTAATAGATTTTAAACTAATAATTTTGCTGTTTAATTAACTTTGTTTTTAAATTTTAAATGAAATTCCCTTGCTGGTTTCTAAGAACAAATATTTTCACTATTTAGAGCGGTCACTGTACTTTGTTACTTGTTTGTTTATTGTGGGCCTGCTGTCTGGTTTCCGGTTTTCCTAAGTTTAGACTGCATTGACTGATTGCAGAGTTCACACGTGCACGTGAAATTACTACTAAAAAAATAATAATATATTTTATAAAAATAGAACCATGGCTTCTATGGATGATTTTTTCAATAAAGTGCAACGAAAACACCCGACAATTAATGATGATTTAAAGGCAATTTTTAAAAACTCACAAAGCGATTCACCACACCGCTCTATCACCCTATCACAAATACGTGGCAAGTATTCTCAGAATGGGTTGACTGGGGAAAAACTCTAATTTTTAATTGCCATTGCAGCTGCCTATAGCCAACGAACTGGCGAGGATTTCCCAGTCAAGGGCAGCACGCGAACCCAAATGTGTTTTATCCTGACAATCCCCTATATCGCCTGCTTCACCAGTCGTATCGGGACATTGCGATTTTTTACCTTCGAGGCGAATCAGGAATAAGGGTGCAGATACACATCACATCTAGTCATACCTGTGCAATTTTTCTTTTAATATAACATGCAATATATTTTAATTTTTAGTATACAAAATATAATATTTCAAATATGAAAACAGACTTAAAGAATTTTTTTACTTTATGCTTAAACTAAATAATATGTATAACTTACATAAAAGCCTGCTTTTGCGACCTACCGCAAGAAAAGCCATTCCAAGCAGCTGAAAAAAAACAATAAACCTTAGCTGTTACAGATTCATAGCTGTTGTAGGTTTTTTTTTTAGCTACGGAACTATCAAATTGGAAAATTATATTTACTTAGCGAAGTCACGCACCTGCCTAAATGGTTCTAAAACTGAACTACGAAAAAGTATAAGAGAGTTGATCAAAGACTGCTCGTATAAGAAATATTAGAAACTTATATTTTAAATAGAAAATATAAAAAAAATTTAAATCTTTTTCATGTCATTTAAAAATATTTAATATCGGTAAAAATGTTTTTAGTCACTATGCCCACATCATTACGAAATCTGCTTAAATAAAAATGTGGATTAAAAAATTTTAAAAGCTGATTTCAAAACAGAACAACCAAAACATAGCTTTTTATAATCCATTGAAAATCTAAAAAAATCTATTAAAATAAAATGTGTAAACTTCCGTCAACTTTCGGTTGGCCATCGACGACAATTTCCAATTTAAATGCCATTCGCTTCTGGTTTTTGCTCTCCAGCTGGCAATTGCAATTTGGGCCATGGCTGAAATCAAACGGCAACAACAAACAGCGCCGGGAAAATCGGAAAACCTCAATGCAAACAAAGGGACGAGTGACAGCGTTTACGTTTGCACATCAAATCAAATGTATTTGCTGCGGCAGCTTTGTGAAACAAAAAGCAGCAAAAAGTGGAGCAGCCAAGGCAAACAACTAACAAACCGAGCGGAAAACAAACGAATTCCGAGTTTGCAGTTTTAGTTTCTTTTTTGGGAAAAACTAAAAAGAGAGTCACGCAGTCGCAGAACTGAGATTGGGGATCCGAAAAGCCAAAAAGCAAAGCATAATGAAACTAAATGCCGGGCAAAGGAGTAAAACCCCAAAACAAATTCATTACGGAACTACACCTCAGGGGGTGATAATTCGATTCAACGAAACTTTGGTGATTATTTATTGCTTCATGCGGCGACTCCGACTTTCTCTCTGCGGCTGTGTGGGTGGTTTTTCCTGGGTTCCCCCTTTGGTTTGGCCCAGTCCCCTTGGTGTTTTGCTGTTAGTGTCATAAAATGTTTTGTGGCCCAAAACTCGGCACTGGAACTCATTATTTTGTTCATTAACACTTTTTTTTCCGCCCTGGCTGTGTTTTGCCCTCGTTTTATTCCGTTTTGTTTTTACTATTTTTCTTTTTGTTTTTGTGAGTGGCGAATAAAAAGTTAGGATAGGGTATGCCAACGGGTGGAATATATTATCTAATAAGGAGGAGGTTTTCCTCTTGATGGACACAGAGCTACCTCTTTTAAGAAGAATATTGTGACTAGTTCAAGATTGTATCAAGTTTACTTTCTTTTCACATTCATTTTATTTTAATAATATAATATAGGTGTATATCCTGGGATAGTCACAGGGTATTGACTAGTCCATCACTAAAAATTACTGTCTGTCCACTTATTTATGCCCCCATCTTGGCTCTTTCGTCTCTTGATGTGGATTTCCTCCAGGACTATCAATTAAATTTTCCTATCTGACTTTGTTTATTTACGCTTTCGACTGGCCTGTTTTTTTGTTTTTGGCTAGCAAATTTTATTTATGTGCCTTAAAATATCCGTGCCGTAAATGGTTTGAAGTTTTATTTTGCATACATTTGTTGTTGTTCGCTTTTAGTTTTCCATGGCCATAAACATTTTTTATGCTTCATTTAGGTTTTGTTTTCGCTTTTCATTTCCGTTGTTGTTTTGGTTTTTGGGCTTTTTTGGGGCCGACTTATCAGTCGCCAAGTTGAAATGTTGTTAACTTTTACTAGCTGAGGCTTTAATTCATCAGGAGGAGGCTGTTTTCGGCCAGAGAGATCCCAGCCTTTGTTGGTTATGGCACTTTGCCGAGTTATAAAATGCTATCGAGGGCGCAGGTTTTTATGTCTCAGGGTCAGATAAATGTGTTTATAGGGTAATCTTTTATTTGGGCTCTTCTGGAAAATGCGTTGGGTCCACATCCACATCTACACCCACATCCACATCTACTGCCGTTTAATTTCTGCGGTCTTTTATTTTTGCGTCCCACTGAGTTGGGTCGTCGACTGAAGGGAATGTTTATGACACGCATACGCAGCGTGGGACGTTGTTAGGAGAGATTTGTCGTGGGATTAGACAAAACGTTAAGAGCTGGTCATTAAGCAGCCCAGGCAGTTTCATATATTATACCAGGAATTAGAAAATTGAGCATAGAGATAGAGGGCCAGACATTAATTAACAAAAGCTGATGAAATCTAAGGGTTTTTCCCAGGAAAGGAAAATATTTTACATGGAATGAAATGTTTCTAATACTGTTATGAGTTTGAATTAGAAGATTTAGAACCCTAGGAAATGCCGAATGTCGATAGAATTATGAACTGTAAGAAAAAGAAACAGAAGTTGTAATCAACATTTTGTGAAATTTTATTCTAAGAAATACCCCATCTCCTGTTTAATATTCGGCATCAGGAAACTTGTTACTGAAGATGAAAAGTTTACATTCACAGCAAATTTAGCCAGCTGCCAATTGCTGAGAAGTGTTAATGGTAGCCCTGCTCGTTCGTCCCCATCCTCCCATCAGCATTCCGCTCTAATCGCTTCTAATAACGCACAAAATTGAAAAACTTATGCGATATCATTGGGGACTCAAGCCGCACGACAAGTGCAGCTGCCCTGAGGAGGGATTCCCCAAGAACTGGACCCGACAACTTGTGACAACTTTAAGCACATGAGGCAGGGCCAGCCAAGTAAACACTAGGAGGGACAACAAAAAGTAAGTAGTAAGTCGGTTGAAAGACGAGTATATCGACTGAAAGATACCCAAGGCGGTTAGGAGTTAGCATTTTTAATTTTGAATTTTAAGTCTGATTGATCTCTTTCAACTCTATTTTGGTGTGCAGATTTAAATGACATTTAATTTCAACTTTTCTATCTCCCAAAGACATCAACTATATACCCTTGATTTTCGCTATTACCAGGTATTCAATGGGAAGGAAAAGCGGGTAAGAAAAGAAATAAGTAACAGGAGGAAAACTGTCATGATACGCCCGTAAACATGGCCAGCTGGTGAGGATTGAACCGTCGGATCGGTTCTGTTCGGTTCAGTTTGGTTTTCTTTGGTTTTATTTGCCCGGCTTGGGTGCCGGTTCAGTGAGGGTGTCCTGGCCTGGTGTCCTGTTGTCCTGGTATTTGCTTTGCCCTGTGTGTCACTTTGGAAATTGTACAGATTGTACAGTCGCAGGGCGTTCGGCGACTGTTTGTTTTAATTTCTCTTATCGGCAGGCTGCTGCCTTGTGTTACCCCCACCCACCCACACTATTACGTCCTCGAAAAGCTCCTTTTCCTTGTGCCATCTACTTGGGAGCTGTATTTTTCTTCTGCCCCGTACTCCCCAGTGCCATACAATTTTAATTGCACAATGGCAATGGTCCTTTTGTTTTCTAGCTGCAATTTTTTAAAATGAATTCATGGCCTGGTCGGGACTCAGGGTTATTCCGGCGCTCTTTTGTTTGACGTCTCTAAATCCGTAAGGAGTTGCTTGGCCTGACCGAGAATGAGATGGACGTAGCTAACTGCCAGCCAGCTATTTAATTGAAAGTTGCTTTGTGACTCCGCCGGGTAAGCTAATAAAATGTTTAACTTTGATTTAGTTGAGGGATTTCTGAAATGACTGCACTTCAAGTTGCTTCAGCGACTCACTTGGGTTACATTCACTGGAAAAAGTTCTTATTATCATGCTGGAACGAAGGTGATTATTTTTTATTTGAATTCTAAGCGTTATTATTTAATTTGTAGAATGGTAAAGGCAACTTATAACACCATTGATCATTAATTTCAATAATTGTTGTCTAACATCCATCAATTAACTGGCTCTTTGTCCCCACCCATTTGGGGAAGTGTGTTATTTATCAATATTTTAAGTTTTAATCATTGTTTACCCAGCCCACCTGGCTGAATTTATTAATTGGCCATCGTATGTTCTTTTAATTACTACTTTCAGCACCTTCCTGCCACAAGGAATTCAGGCTGAGGGCTGGGGTTCTTTGAGTGCAATTTGAATTATGAGCAATTAGGCCAGCCACAACCAAGCAAAATGGATTTTTGAGGTGTGGCAAAAAGCAGTGGGTGGGGGAGCTTAGTGGGTGGTGTTGTTAGCCAAATGGCTTGGGTCATGTGTCAACAGGCGGACCGTACTGGATTGCGGTCAGCTGCATGTATGTGTGTGTGGGTGGGTGCGTGTGTAATGAGGCTTAATTTGTTAAATTCTATGGCTTATAATTGGCATCGGCCAGCAGACCGCAAGGCACGGCAAAGCAGAGCAAATCGGGCAACTGGGGCAAGTGCAAAGTGTAATTATGTGGTCGCTTGGTCAGCCGTAAACTCCGATTTGTTTGCCAGTGTGTATGCGTGTGTGTGTGTGTGTGTGCATTATGGCCTAAAAACCCAAGCAAGTCTAGCAAATCTTCATGGCTAAAGCCGCAGCATTGTGCGGGCATTTTTATGGCACTTTTATGACCGCCGCCCAGGGGAATGAAAATAAAAATAAGTGGCATTATTGTTACACCTCGCTCGTACTTGAGTTGCGAAAGTGCCACAAAATGCATACAAAATGAAGTTTGCAAATAGAAGAAGTTGGTGTAAAGCTTTTGGGTCTTAAATGTTCTTGACGCTTGGACTTAAAGGTTGTATTTTCATGTTATAGATATTGTTAACGATTAACTGACGTTTTCTAGGAATTCTAATGATTGAAATATTAAAAAGTCTTAACAAAATTCTTAGAGTAAGCCCTACCCAAAATGGTTAGGGGATACCCTATCCCTAAAATTATTCAAACAGAACGCCCTCGGGTAACTTGCAGCAACATGGCCAGTGTCATGGCAAAAGTTTTTAGTTTTTGTTGCTTACTCTCCTTTATATATTCTTTTTTATTTCACAACTTTATCCTTTTTCGGGGCGAACGCACATTGCATGCATTTTCCACGGGAAAAAAGACAGAGAGAAAATTCAAAAAAAAAGAAAAAAATATATACTAACAAGTAACTTTTGAGCCATTGTTTTCTTGTAAATGGCAACCGGAACCAGCCGAGCGTTGGCCAGGAAAATGGTATGGGTATTGGATTCATGGACCAGTTTTGGCCATAATCCGCGCCGCCTTTTGTCGGCAGCTGTTTGGCTCAGTTTGACTGCAACTTTAAAGCTGCAACTTTTCCCCATTGCCTGGCTTAGATGGCACCATGACGGTTTTTTATGTTTGTTTTCTGCCACCAACTTTAGCCTTCTAAGTTGCTGACATTAAATTCCTTATGGGGCCAGAAATTCTCTACCCATCCTCGACATTCTGTAATTGTGCGTATTATGCGTGTAATTGGCATTACAATTGCCTTCCCGAATTGTACTAATGAACTTTTGTGAGCTGAGAGCTCTGAAGAACGAAAGAGTCAAGTTGAATAGTTTCGGATGGAATTCCCATTTAAAATTTTTGAGTAGCTACTTGAGTTCAAGGGTTAAATGTTTCAAGGATGTATTTTTGGCTAAAATAAAATAAATTAAATACAAATTCATTTTATATCAAATATTTTGTTCTAAGAAATTTGGGCAATTGACAGTCTCTTAAAATATCTTCTTATTCTGCAATTTCCTTTCGTATTTAAAACCAATTTTCCCTTGAAGAGCAAATAAAGAGGAGATAAATTATTTGAGTCATTAGTCAGCAGGGCGATGGTAAAAGCATTTTCCAAATTTTATGCTCCGCCCTGGGTAGTAAAAATTGCTTTATCATTAAAAGTAAATGTACAACTTTTGGCTAAAGGTCCGAGGCCAGAGTTTTGTTTCCGCTTTGGAATCCTTTTTATTTTTCTTAAGTTTTGTATGCCAACTCGTTAGCTTTGAGCCAGTTGAGAAGTTCAAGTTGTGCTGGCTTTAATAATCCGAGCATCAACAGCCGGCAAAAACTGGGGGCTAAAAACAAAACTTGCAACCAAGTTGCAGGACACACTGGGGGGGCGTTAAGACCACAAGTAACATTTGTAAAATGCACATTTAAAACTCACAAACACACAGATACGCACAGAGCATCTAGCCGAAAAAGGATAATAAGAAACGCCTTTCGCCTCCTGGCTTGACTTCAGCAGCAGCAGCAGCAGCAGCAGCAGTGGAAACTTTTCAATTTATTGTTAAACTTTTGCACTGAGGCGCACAATTATAAAGTGTCATTTAGTGCCGAAGGACGAGGAGCAGCGGGATGGAATTCCAGGACCGGTACTGACAGGGAATTATGAAGAGTGTTGGCCGCCCACCGACCGCTGACACTTGCGGCAGGCCACTTCCGGTGGCAGTGGTGTAATGGGTGGTGAGTAGTGGGTAGTTGGTAGTTGGTAGTTGGTAGCGGGCAGCGGGAAAGGACGACATTGTCCTTGCTGTCATCATCGTCCTCGTCATCCTCAACGACCTCGTCGCCGTTGGACATTTTCGGCTGCCTCCTGCCTTTTGCTACCCTGCTAAACTTGCCACTCAAGTGCAAGCCA
Organism: Drosophila eugracilis; assembly: GCF_018153835.1. Taxonomy (NCBI): domain Eukaryota; kingdom Metazoa; phylum Arthropoda; class Insecta; order Diptera; family Drosophilidae; genus Drosophila; species Drosophila eugracilis. The sequence goes on along the minus strand of NW_024571981.1, from coordinate 1,554,720 downwards.
GTTTCATGCGGCGCATTCAAGTGCTGTTGTCGCTCCTTGTTGCCGGCAAAGTGTCACAAACACAAATAGAGAACGCTCCGCCGCACTTGCGGCTCCTTCTCCTGATTCCCCTTCGCCCCACCAACAGATTCTCTTCGGGATTCTGCTCCCTGCTTCTCCAGCTGCTGTGTGATTTACAGCGTGCGACTTTTATTTGAAGTGGGACATTCATTTTACGCTAAAGTGAACCTAAATCAACACCATTGCACAAACACAAGTCCACGAAACCCTCGAAATTTCCAACTCCTGGCCATGGTCGGGAATTGTAATTAAGATTGGGGACCTATATCAAAATTTCTTAATAGAGAAATAAGTAAATGCATTTGGTAGGTTTTAAACGTTAAAATTTGCAGGGAAGTTCAATGCCTTAAACTGATTAAATCTCAATTGAAAATCTTCGCATTTGCACCGAATTAAATTATTCATTAACTTTAGATCTTTAGATTCCTTTCTTTTTTTAGAGAAACCTGACTGCAATTCGGAATTGCCTTGGAACTCAGTGGCCAAAACTGGGAGTCGTCTCTTGTGGCAACGCTTGATTGAAATGCCTGGTAGGCCAGCCAGCGAGCCCTCGGCAACCCCTTCGCAGCCTGAAGCGAACTGCCAAGCTGCTCCGCACTTAAGTTGGCTTAATTAGTTTTTGAAAGTTATGCCAACGCCAGCGCCTGTGCCGCAGCCACGCCCACTTAATGCATTTGGCTTTTCTGTTGCCTGGCCTCCAGTCATTGCTTTGGCAAACTGGAAAAAAAAAATCAAAAAATAGGAGCTGAGGCGAGGAAGCCAAAAGGGGAAACTCCGCATTGGCGTCTTGGGCTGGCAACCACAACAGAAGCATCCGGCCAAGAGAATGATGGCGATGAAGGCCGGGGATGAAGGCCAAGTTCCGCTTTTGACACGGCATACTTGGCCCTCAGTCTCGCAGCTCCATCAGCAGGCTATCAGCCAGTGGTTACAGGGCATTCGAGGCGTATTAAAAAGGGTATTCCAAAAAGTTTGCATGCCTAGAAGACATGATAAAAATTAAGTAGTTTAATACCAAAATCAAAACTAAAGAAAGTCACATTTATTCATTTCAGCTTAGAAAAGAAACGCCTTGTATGCAAAGCAATGATTTTTTTCCATTTAACTAAATATTTAATACATGTTTTAAATTAAATTTGCTCATTTAAGATTCAAACAGGCCATCCATCATTCGTCACTTCTCTGTTGACTCTGGCTTTGATTATATTTTGTTATTTCTCTGGCATTTTTCTTGGTCGCACATATTTTTCACAGCCACTGCAGTTTTCTCTGCAATTTTCACTTCTTATCCCAAAAGTTTTCTGTATTTTTTTGTTGTTTATTTTTCTTTTTGTTGTTGGCCATATTTAATTATGGAAATTTTGCAGCTTCCCAAATTTGCATAAATATTGAGTGGCTGCACTGGGAGTTGGCTTTATAATGAAGTTTGATTGCCCTGCGACGGCGGCAGAAAATTGCATTCATCGAAACGAAAACGAACAAGCCTTGGGAAAGTGTCAATCAAATTAAGATAAATAAGAAGCGTTGATTGGGCAGAGACTACTAGTCTTTACAAGAAATATTCTTTTTTTGTGGTTCTAGAAAAGTAAAATATATTCATAGGGAAATACGAAACTCGTATTATTAAATTATAATATCAAAAAATCATATATAAATATTAATTTCTTCTTAAGCCAATTAGCCACATCCCATGCCATATATATATACCGTTGAGTTCTCAGCCATACTTCATAAGGGATGCGAAACCGAAATGCTTTTATGCCCCATGTGGCAGCAACGAGAGCTGCACACATTCATTTCCAATGAGACTCATTTTGCGGTGACACACGACACTCGCAACGCCCAACCAGCCCGTAAACCACCCACAATCCTGGCTGATCCTGGCCAGAGTGGCTTTCCGGCTCTTTTACAGCTGAGCGGTTACACACAGACACAGTGGGAGCCACAACCGCAGGCAGGAGGAGAGGAGACTGCGAGCGATGGAATACGAGAGGTCCGGACTAGAAGGCCAGAAATTAACTTTACTACTGACACCTTGACAATATTTTCAACGACAGCAGCTGGCAGACATTAAATAGGCAACCGCAGGACTCCGAGGAGCACATGACATTTGACATTGCGTGCATTGCATAAGCTTAGGCGCTGGAATAGGAATCCAAATCCAGAGGCATCTGACAACTGGCCAGAGAAGGCTTCGACTCGATGTTGATTTTGCCAGACAGCGCGCTGAATTTTCAATTTTATTTGCAATTTCGGTTTTTCGCCTTTTTTCTGCTGAGGCAGCATTGGGCCGCTGCGACCGAGCGAGATTGACACTGCAGCAGCCCAAGTGTCAAAGGTGTCGACGTGGCAGCAGAATGGCCAGAAAGCCAGAACGTGCCTATGTCAAATGCGGTTAAGAGATTTAACAAGAATATTTCGATATGGAACTATCTTTTTGCCCACTAATTTAATTTTGACTGAAACGAAGAACTTCCCAATTTTAAACTGTGGTAAATAAATTGGAAAACATTTTACTTAATTACTTGGTAATAAAGCTAAAACCGATAAAATTATGACTTAAACATGTTAAAGATTGGAAAAAAGTGGCATGATACTAGTAAATAATAATAATAAATACATTTTCAAAATATTTTTCAATTTTATGCTGAACTGAAAAAATGTAGCATACCATTAAGGGCATGAATTTCAAAAGTTTCAGTACTTCGTAGCACTCCTATAATATACATTTTCCAGTTTGGCTATCAATTTTCGATGCAGCTAGAAAGAAAATAGAAGAGTGCGTCTCGATTTTCCGCATTTTATTTTTCGACTATCAATTTCACATGCAGCCGGCAATCGGCAAACAAATTATGTTAGCGATGATATCAAGTGAAAAATTATCTGCATATTCAGTTTGCAGCGCTACATGCAGCATGCAGCAGCAGCAGCAGCGGCAGCAGGACCATTTGCCATCCTCGAATGCATTCATAAACGGATCGGGCTGCCAAATGCTGCCGGATGATGCGGATGCGAGCCATGAATCAGGCCATTTGGAGCGGGGGAAAAGCCATGAAAGCAGCTTCTGAGTGGCTGGCTCTTCCGACGGCGCTTATTCATTATGCCAACGGCAGACGCTGGTCGGGGCTCTTAAAGTATTATGCAATAAGTTAACTTTTTCCAATATAAGCAGCCGAGTGCCAGCAGCAGTTGGCAGTTGGTAGTCGCTAGCTGGCATCTGGCAGTTTGGCGAACTTGCCTGTTGCTCGACTACTGCATCAAAGATGCAGCATATTTATTTTGGCCAGGCATTCACTTTGTTCTTGTACTTTTCGGGTAAAGTCAAAGAGTTAGCTAAAGCTGGGAGCTAGTTCTTTGGAGGCACTTAGAAAAAGATGAGTTCGTTGATCACCTTTTTTTTTTAAATAAGGAAAACAAAAAATAAAAGACAAAATCTAGAAAACATTTAAGGAACCGTTTCATGTATAAGCTGGCTAAGCTAAAATTTACCTTAAAATTTACAAACACAAATTAACTTACATTTTCGACGAGTGTTTTCGTCTCTAGACTTTTCTGCATAACTGATTGCCGACAACGTGGCGTATGTGTAATTTGTCGTAGCTAGTGGCACTGGAGCACAGCTGCTCTCAACTTTGTTACACTGCGGACGGAGACAGAGCAAACTGCATTAAATGCACATTTGTTACGCAGCAGCACAAATTCCAAGTTTCACTCCTTGTCTCTCTATCAGTATTTTACTGGTGCAGGGAACACCTGAGATACAGGGAAAAGGGCGGAGGGGATGCCCTGCCGCAATTCACCAAAAATTCTTTGCTCGTCTCCGCTTTGTAAATTGGCAATTTATTTCAATGCCTGCAACGTCAATGGTCTAAACATTTTGTGGCAAATTCCCCCTTTATCGAATGCAGCACAAAGCGACAGTTTTACACATGACAAGGCAGCTGTGAAAGACGATCAACTGGAGCATATTTTGCGAGCAAACTAATTTGAATTTTCGACTGCTGCTGCTGCTCTATTTTAATTTAAGTTTATTTGCCAGCCAGTTGCTAAAATCAATTTGATTGAATAGAGTGAAAGGGAAATGTTAATTTAATGGCCATTAAAGCTGCAATTTTGATTTTGTAATATAATTGAAATATTTTCCGTCAGTTCTTACAGTACAGTAAGGTTTACGCTATGATTTTCTGCCTAATTTTAGACTAAATTTGCTGAACAATAAAGTACAACCAGGAAGAAGAATCACTCAATTATTAAACCAATACAATATGTTTTGTCTCAAATATTAATTATTTTTAAAAGATATGCACCTTATTCCCTAACGCCTTTGTCTGATCTGTTCTGTTCTTTAAACGTCCCTACTGTACAGTACGGCTTGCGAGCAAAAGATAAACATTAGAGCAGCGGATTTGCCCGCGGCTTGAGCTAACATAAAACAATGCAATTTCATTTGGTAACTATGAGAGCGGTCAAAGCATTTTCTCGGTGAAAGCTCCCACACTATGAGAATACTATCCCATAGCCGGAGGCCCATCTCATTATCCGCACGTACTGTTCCGAGGGATGTACGGGCATAATGTGCATGCATTAGTCATCTATCTGGCCCACGTATCGGTCGATGTATGGTTGTCGGTGGATGTGTATCCTTGGGGCGTCAAAACCGAATATAATGGGAACATGCACGCGTTAGAACAATAACCTTAAAACGCGAGTCTAATTAAGACACTTCCATTCTCTTCAATATTTCAGCTCGAGGCTAATCTGGACAAAAACAAAAGCAATAAAGCAAATGAGATATTTTTACTTTTTAATGGTTGCAAGAATGGAGTTAGAATGGAGTTAAAAGGAGAAGGACGAAGACTTTAAAGGAAAACATCAATGTGTTATAAACGAGATATGTTTATGTTGCTTATAACTTTGTGTATAAATTTGTTGAAAGTTTAACATTAATTTAGATGAGAAAATGTACTCTCAAAGGCTATATTGGTTTTACTTAATTTTATATAAAACTGCTGCTTTTATTGTAATAAAAAAACATAAGCTAGGCTTACCCTTTAATTACTGAAAATATTATGACTCTTCCCAGAACAATAAGCCAAGTTCGAGCCTGGCTAAAAGGTCTCTGCCGAGTTGACAATAACTCAAAGTAACGCGAAGCAGTCGCCAAACTTCAAGGGCTCAACGCAACTTGTCTCGTAATTTTTATTAATTTTACACCATTGGAGGCTGAAAAGTTTTTACATTATTTTTGGTTCTTCTTGAATCTTTTTTTTTCGTTTTTTATTTTTTTGCCAGGCTTAGCGGCTGCTTACAAGGACTTTGGCTTGTCCTTCGGGGAGGATTCCAGGGAGTTGGAGGTGGCATAAGAAATTATAATAAAAACTTTGAGTTTTTTTTTGTTGCCGAAGAAACATAAAAATTGTTCTTTTACTTTTGTGCTCCACTTAAACGGAAGTGGCGGGCTGGGGTCCATTGTGGATTTCCGTTTTAATTAGTCGGCGGGCCACCGGAATCTCAATCTGAATCTGGATCTGGATCCGAATCTGAATCTGCAATGCAGACAATGCCTCAGGAAGCGAAGGCAAAAGTTACCATTGCCATTGCCATAACTGTGAAATGTGCGTTGACAAAAAGTTAAGAAAGAGTGAGTTGCGGGGTAAGAAGTCCTGGAAAAGAGACCTTGGCTTATCTCAAGTCTTCGTTGACTTTTCTTCTTCTGCATGTGTATGTGCGCAAGGATGAAGGGGCGTGGCAGTGAGGAAGTTCAAGTGATGTGCATAATTTAAATGAAAATGTCATCGCGGCTTTCGCCAGCCCATTGCACTCTGCTTTTACTCTTTCTTTCTTTCCTTTTCATCGGTCTGCATTTTCATTTCCTCTGAGTGCGATGCATGTGTGTGACTGTCTATGCGGTGTGAGGTGAGTGTGTGTGTGAGAGAGCGCCGGAAGCAGGACAAAAGCGGGATCCAAAAGAGGGCAGAAGAAATGCCCGAAAAGTGCACTGCGGTTGCCTCAAATTGAGTTAAATGGAGCGAGAGATAAGAAATGAGGCAAGGAGACGAAAATGTCCTGGGAAAATGGGATTCAATATTAACTTGATTAACTAACTGGGAATACGGAAAATTAAAATCAAGTTAAGCAGGTGAAGAAGGCAACTGACTATATTAGCTTGATTAAATTGGTCAAAAGGAACCAAGTAAGTTAAAGAATTTTCAACTTTATTCAATTAAAATTGTTTATGCTAACAGAAAGTTGCAAATTCCTATAATTTAAGGATGTGTTATAAATATTATAATAATTCTGATTTACGACTTTGTTAAAACATAACCAAGCCATAATCGACAGGAATGAACATTGATTAAAATTGTAAATGGAACTCCAAACAAATATTCACTTAACAATAATAAAAAGGAAAACAATAGAACTCAGAAACAAGAATTAACCAGTTCCTGATTTTCTGCAAATATTTCCGCAACATTCCCTGAACCATAACTACGCCCAACTCCAATCAAATGAATAAATTTGCAAATATAAATAAAGGAGCTGGCCCTGCCCGGGGTGGATGAATGGGGAGATGAACTTTTTTAAATTGCGTTAAATGTTGATCCATGGAAAACGAATTGACGGCCCAGTCAACGGGCAGAAAATATTTAACGCCGTTTTTATTTATGACATAAATACGGCCCGAGCATATTTCATGGTCCGACCGAGCGCGAACAAACTGATAGATACAATGCATTTTCGAGTGCTGTTCATCCAATTCTCTTTTTTTTATTGTGTCTGTTAGTCCTTTTTTTCATTTTTGTCCCAACGCCTGCAATCAGGCCTCCCTGGAGGGGCGTGGCAGGACGAACGGAATGCATTTGATGGCCGCCTGTCAATGCCAAACAACAAAAGTGCGGAGGAAAGGCGATCGAGGTGGCTGGGAGCCAAAAGGAAAATGCTGAAAAATGTGCACGGCTTCGATGGCTGAGCAAAAACGGGCAGATAAATTTATATTCAACCACACACACACAAACACACACACAGATACATATACAAATACATAAGGGCGAATACACACAGATAGATACACCTACAAGCATAAGCCCACATAAAGCACTCAGGGAGCAGAACGGGCCTGCATTTAACAATTTATCTGCAGCTGTCAAAATTAAAACCCCATACGGCTCCACAGCTGGGCGAGCTTCAAAGCCATAACCATTGCAATGGACGCGGGTGTTCATGGGGGGATGCCGGTGCAGCGAACCACGACGAGTCAATACCCGTGGCAATCCGTGGCCAGCATTCGTCCAGGACACTTACAGCACTCAAAGAAATTATTACTTTTATTATTTTACGACATTTAAAAGGGATTATAGAAGAGCTTTTTAGAAGGTTAGACCCTTAAAATGAGTTGAATTTAAAAATTATACTTCCCAAGGGTAGGTATCTCTTAACGAAGTATAACAAAATTGGTTCTGGAATAGTTAGTAGTTAATATGACTGGCAGCTAAAAATGAACTTCTATACTCGTATATATTAATTCCATATTTCTATATCTCAAGACATACTATTCTCTGAATGAAAAGGCATTTCAAAAAAATAATACAAAACAGTAATTTACATAATTTAACAAGGTATTTCCTGACAAGCACAATGGCATGCCTCTCGATTTTTCAAGTGCACTCAAAAGTCAGCTGCAGGCGGCATTGGATTTGAAAAAACGAGAACGGAAAATCGCAGAGCAGAAAAAGAAAAGGCGCGGAGGCAAGAAAAGTGCAGCTCAGCCCAAGGGGGTCACACAATAATGCCGGTCACAGGATAAGCAACCAGGAGGAGGAGCAGCCATACACAGACTTACCCACACTTACTCCCACAAACACAAACATACACTCACACACACACACACACACACACCAAAGAGACAGAGAGACAGACAGTCAATAGCAATGGCGTGGACTGTAGCTGACTGTAAAAAACGGAAATGGGGCAATCATAAATTTACACAGATATGCAAGTGCCTCGGCCCCGGTTTGTGTGTGTCTCTGTGTGAGTTAGTGCCAAGCCCCACCACTGCCCAACGCCACCACCACCCACTCAACCTGATTTCCCACCCACACCGACTTTCAGCAACAACAAACAAACAGAATCGGCCAGCAGAAGAACAACCACAGCTAGCACTAGGAAATGTCCTGGATGGTCCTTTAAACATCGATGATAAGTACCCTTTCCAGGATTGGAAATATCAAACATAGAAATTAGTTGATCTGAATAATAATATTTATTAAACCTTAATAATCTCAATATCTTCTGTGATTCACTTTCTTTAAGAATTTCTAGTATGCCTGATTCCCTAAAGTCTAGTGCTCAATTATCATTCCAAAACTGATAATTCCTTTCAATTCATCATGGATGGAATTCGAGAATCGTATCGTATCTGGCAGTCAGTTGGAAATCGCAATTATTCCACAAATTCATCTCGAATCGAATGCCAAGTTTTGGAGTCTCATAGAATTCGGCTGGCAAATGGCTAAACTTTTGGTATGTCTGTTTGTGTGTACGAGGGTGTGGTCCTGTGGGTTCGGGGTCGTTGTTTGTGTGGGTTGATTGGGGAGCTTGGAGTGGGTGGTTCAGATTCAGTCAGTGAGAAGGACTTCGATTTAATGCGAATGCGATGCGTTGTCCGATGGCTGCCCCTGAATGGATTTGCCTTCGCCTTTCCCAGTGCATTTCCCTTGGCTTTTCCCCTTCTGCATTTTCCTGGATTTCCACCACCCACTCACCCATCCATCCATTATTTTTTTCACTCTGCGTTCGCTGAGCTGAGATTTGTGGTGCGGTGCAAATAGATTTCTAGCGCAGAACATAAATAATACTCACACAAACACACTGCTGAGGCCGATTCAAAGGCGAGTGCGTTTGTGTGCAGCAGCTTGATCCTCTTCCTCTAAAACCCAAAAAAAAACAACACAAAAAAAAAAAGGACGAGAAAATTCAGAAACTGAAATCAAAGTGTTTGCATTTGTGAAAATCGCACACAAAGGAGAGAGGCAGAGCGTTTAGGGCGTAACTGGGAAAGAGGTGTGGCTTTGCATGCAAATTTCCCAAGAACGTTGGCAAAACGTTTGACATTTGCCATTTTACCATACCCAGCCCCATCCCCGTTCCAACAACCAGATAATATGCCCTCCATGGGTATCCTACTGTCTTTCTCCGGCGTAGATCTACTTCGCCTGTCGCATTTTTTTGGGATTCGCCTGGCATAATGATGGGCACACTGGTTGTTTTTGCCTTCTGCCAACAGTGTGATTTGCATTTTCCTATCGCCTGGCCACATTCTTGTCTTGCCTTTCATACTTTCCTCGTTTTGGGCCCAGAAATTTATGCAACCCAGCATTTTGGCCACTTCCTGCTGCCGACTACATTTTTGGCTTCATTAGTGTATCGGGCTGGGTGTAATTAGTACCTGAAGCACTTGTTTGGTTTGCAACTCATATTCGTGTCAGATGTCTTGCTTGAATGGGAAGAGGTGTCGAAAATGGAATTCGATGATGGATTTGATGATCCATTTGGGAATATTTTACGAAACGTTTTCCTAAGTGAGTTTTTAATTTTTATTTTATAGCAATTGTTAAGAACAAAATTCATAAATTATATCAATCGCTTTAGTTCATCCCAACCAGCCAAGCTCTAAGTCCTAGTCCTTAGGTTGTTTGAAGATATCATAACAAGTTTTCGGCTCAACTCGAGTTGACTTGAGTTGCACAGGCTGCAGTCAGTTGGAAATTCCCAAAAGTGTTAAATTTTTTACAGAGGTAGACAGAAAGTCCGTAGGGAATGGGTAAGGGGGACGGAGATGGGGAACAGTGACTGGGGAGTAGATGTTGGCTGGAGTCCTTTCCAACTCGCTATCGAGGACTTTCATCTACAGCTCTTGGTAATCCCCAAGTGCTGCTGAACATGAGAATAACACACGTAATGCATATTTAAACATTTGCTGATAGCAAATGACAAAGGTGGAGCTGAACCCCGGGAAACAGGATCCGGTAGATGGTAACCCACAGACACTCGAAACGACCAATACAGCCCAGTCGAGCCGTTGTTGGAAAACAATGACATCGGTGGAGGAGACGGCTAGTTTGCGGGGGCTTTCCCCCCAGAGTTGGGCAAATGTTTGGCCAACTTAAACCTTAATCAATGCAAAAGTTTCTGGCCTAATCGCTCTCAATTATTCAAGTGAAACGTGGCATTTAACAACTACGTGAGTGGAGGTGGAAAGTGGAGACCCTAACGAGGCATAACTTTCGCTCTCTCAGTCGGCTAAGAAGGGCGGGACAGGTGTATAGGTGAGCGTAGGCGTGGGCCTGGCATTAAGTATAATTTACCTAACCAACGTCTGGCGCTACTCAACGTAGCTTTCCTTCGCTAAAGTGGTGACCCAAACCGCCGTCATTCACTCCTTTATGTGCACTAAAAAACAAATTTGCCTTTATCAAAATAATGTTTTGTACTTTTTTTGCTAATTTTAAACATTATAAACATATTTATTTTACATTTCTTTTTCTTTATTATACTTAAGATTGATTTTCTTTGTTTTCTTAGCTTTTAATTTCTCCGATTAGTAAATTCTTCAAGTGTAAACTCGGCCGGGTTAATAATAATGATATTTAAGTTGAGTGGGGGCGATGCACACAGTCCACAGAATCGCAATGAAAGGACAAAGTTGCCAACGGAAACGGAAGCAACTACACAGAGTCGCTCATTCCGGGCATTCGTGTGTGTGTGTGTGTGTGTGTGTGTGTGAATAAGCCCTTTGTAACCAAAGTCATATAGCCGGTTTAGCTTGGCCGAAACTGTAACTGGAATTACACCAAAAAACTATTCACACACAAAAATAAGAGAGACAGAGGTAAAAATTGAAAATTTTCTCAACTTTACTGCTGAAATTGGAGAGGAGATGGGACATATCTGCCATACATATACATATAGTACATCTGTATCTGTGGTTGAGTCCCTGCCAGGTGGAATGGCCCTCTTGCCTGATGAAAAGTCAGGAAGTAAAGTTTTACGGTTCACATAAAAGCTGAAATGTTCATACAATCAGCATGAATTATAACTCGGATGTGGATTAATACTGGCTCGAAGTGGGCGTGTGTGTGTGAGTGTGTGTGTGGCTTACTGACAAGCCTTCTAGCCTGATTTTGTGGCTGAATCAGAATCCACATCCCGTCATCCGTCCCCCGGCACCTGCAAAAAGTTCAGATTTGCAGCGTTATGCGCTTTTGATTTTCCTGTAATTAAAAACTAAGCTTGAGCACTGCTATGAGTTGGGTTATTGAATGGGATGGATAAAAACCAAGAATTCAGTTACGAAATGAACTTACCTTGAAATACCTTTAAATGGACATCTTTAAAAAGAATTTCCTTGAATTCAAAGTCATAAATCCGATTTTTGTGTCAAGACATGTCACGGCGGTGGTACCTATTAAACCTGAATTTAACAAAGTCTGATTAGAATCACGCCTAAATGCCGTATATATTTTTATGGCCAATTCCTGCTCCCATCTAACAGCTAAAGCTCATAAATTAGAAAAAACTGCGTTGACATGCCACTCGAGCAGAATGGAAATGGAAAAGAATTTGGCATCAGCAAATATTTGCAGCACGTTTTCGTTTACATATCAACATGACAACTTTTGCATTACGATTAAGATGTACAGCCGGAGAGTCGGACGGATCCGGAATCGGAGAACAACGTTATCAACACCTTTCTGCCACACACACACACACACATACAAGATGGGGGCGTGGCCGGGTTTGTAAGGGGCAGAGCGACGAGCCAGCATCGAAGTCCAAGTCATGGAGAGGAGATTTATGTGTTTTGCTCGACTGTGCGACAATAAAACAAAACAAAAGCAAACCCAAGTTGCGATTAGAGATGGCAGCGCATAGTTATGAGTCAAGAGGTATGTTATATGGGGTATGGGGTTTCCTATGCTCCGTTCGAGGCATAAATATTAGAGCTGGCGTTCGAACTGCTGAACGTGGCAAACATCGCATCGAATGCCAAATATTTTGACGTATTTCACTGGTAGCTGCTGGCCAGGGGGTTCCCTTATCCATCCGCAGACACAAACAATGGCCATTATGGCCGCAAATGGTGGAATAACAAGAGGGGTGATCGAGATGTTGTGAAGGCTGTGATGCCCTTGAGTGAGGTGATATACTCAAAATGTTTAATCTTAATTTGATTTTATAAAAATCACAAAATCTAAATCATTAGGTATTAAAATATATTAAGATGTTTAGTATTCGCAAGTTAATAAATTGCTAAAGTTCTTCAACAACTTCATTACTCCAGTAAAGAGATTTGTTTTTCACTTACCAATTAATTACATCTCTTAAAATCTTAAATTGTCCAATATACCCCATCTTATACCTGGTAATATCATTCACCTTCAATAGCTCGCCCTCCGCTTGGAGGTGGCCTCGATGGCCATTGGAACTTATATTTATGAGCGGCATTCGCGACTGAGTTCCTGCTGAGAGATGCGTAGGAATTTCGCTTTTGGTTCGTTAAGATTTACGAGACAGCCATACACAGACACACACACACACACAAACACACATTGGACAAGGAGATGGAGGACCGAAGCACGTCCTGACTTTAGAAATTAATTGGCCCAACTAAGAAATTCGAGAGTAAACGTCGTGCTCATAAGTCCTGGCATCGCCCTGAGATGCGGTTTTTTCCTCTTGGACGCCGCCTGTGCCGTCGCCCCAGACAAAATTAATTTGTTATCCTCGCTTGTTTAACGCAGCTATAAATTATGATGCCAAAGTTTTTGGCCACTCAACGAGCGGCAAAAGCACGGGCGACTTTTCACCGTGCCCAGCCTTGGCAATTATTAGCTTTTGTTACGCACACTTTATCACTGGCCACGTCGATATGGGGTTCTCTTTCTATATCACACTGAGAAAAATTAATGCAGTATGCAGTATATATCCATCCATTTTACCTAAAAATATGCTAGCTTAAAGTTTTGCAAGGAATAGATAAAAAATTACTGATTTTCTCTTAAGACTGATTGTTCTCAGTGGTTGTGTACGATATATATGGGCCGCGTAATTGGTGGGCACGTTAATCAACTTGGGAGTGGGCCCATGGACAGGCCCTCGTCCATGGCCAATTAGAGACCCATGACCGGGCAACGCCTCAAAGATGGATGCTGATGAGCCCGAGATGCTGAGATGCCTCGATTCCTCAATGCCTCAATTTCTCGATTCCCCGATACCCAACGGGCCGAACATAAATCCTTTACGGAAGCCTCTATTAGCGCGGTGTTTAGTGAGCCTCCAGCTTGATGTGCTTTGATTAGCTTCGATATGTCAGCTATAAATTAGCCGGAATCTTTTAGATGTTAGCCTAGCTAAGCTTCTACATAGACCTAGAAATATTGGAAAAATGCATGAAAAAGTTACATCAAACAATAATTGTATGGCTGTGTCGGCTGAACTTTGAGGAACTAGTTTATACAAAAAATACCGATCCCAGTGAGCCTTATAGTTCTTAAGTGAAATTTAAACAAAATTTTCTACTTGCCGATAAGCACAAAACGAACGACCCCCTTAAAACCATCAGCTTTTGTAGGCTTAGTAATCAATACCCCGATCACCTTAATCTTCGTTAGTCTTGAACTTTGAGAGTCTATCAGCCTTAGGGCTTGATACAGTGAACCAATTTATTGTCATAAATTTTAGAATATATATTTTAGAAGCGAAAGCCTAGATATAGCTTTAGAGCAGCCTACCAAGGTGCCATAATAAAGATTTCTGTGAACTTTTTTTGATTTTCAATTCGATTGTTCGTGACATTGGTGACCTTTGCTTGATTAAACATTTTATATTCCGCACCAAAGATGGATTCTGATTAGCCGTAAATGCCCGATTTTTCGTTTCGCAGATACTATTAAATATTTTATGAAAAGTAATTGTAAAACTCAAAAATCCTCTAACCACTTTCTTTTCTACCAGCATTTAATCGGGTTTCTCCGATACGGAGTATATACTCTCATGTATATATTTCCCAGCAGATTGAAGCCGATCAGGTGCAGCAGTTTGTATTTGGCGCGTTACTGCTGATTTTCCAGTTGATTGCCTCAACTTATCCAGCTCGTTTTAAAAAACAGATTAAATTTCTCTTGCTGGCTACGAACGCGGTTGTTTCGCACCACCCATGGCAACACCGCCCGTAGTACCACCCACGGCAGCACCACCCATCGCACCGCCCATTAACCGTTGGCATCGTTGTCGCCTTGTTAATTAAACGTGCCACACACCGCTGGCAGAACTCTGGATGCGATGCGGCATTGTGCCTCGATTGCGATTGACACAATAAATTGTCAATTACAGTGCAATTACGTATGGAAATCGCTGGCGTTCCCCATCTTTTCCTTTTTTCCCAGTTAGTATCCCTCGGGTAGGTGAACAACAAAAAAATGTATGTGTATTTGTCTATGGGAGAAGAGCACCATCCAGCCGAACAGGCAGCAGCAGTCGTCGCTTGATTAAATCGATAAAAATCGAGTCGCAGTTTAAACGCACTACCAGAGCACACAATAGAAACGTGCAAATATTGTCAAGGGGTTTTCTTTTTCATTTCTTTTTTTTCAGTTTTTTTTGGGGGGAGGTAGAGAGGAGGCGAATTTAAGAACGGTCAAGCGTTATCAACACACGGCCGCGGAAAATTCGGTCAACATGGCAACATTTCGGGGCCTATAAAATAAACTGACAATTTTGTTTTGTATTTTTAGCTGGTGGTGCTCTCCACCCATAAATATAGTACAAAAATGTCGACGAATGGTAAGCTAAAGGCTGTTACTAAAATGGTTCTAGTAAAATTCAAAAAATCGGAGCAAGGTTAGTAAGAGTACGTACAGATTTTCTTAGGCGGTGAAATAAAAATAAGTTTATTAGGGTATTAGTAAAGTAAGAGTATTAGTATAGTATGAGCTTGTCTGAAAATTTTTTAGATGATGTAAAAAGTAACAAAAACTCAGACTAAGACTAGGTTTAAAAATTCCGCCTACCAAATAACTTGGTGATCGGAAGTAGTACCCGTCGTGCAATCAACCGTTTCCTTACGCTTCGGCTGTGCAGGGTTACTGACCATGTAGGAGAATCCCTTTGTGAAAACATAGGTACCATGACATGCCACCCCATATGTTCCGAAGCGATCAACGGCTATAATGGCGGCATCAAAGCTCTTAACGCGCTTTCGGATGCGCTGGACAGCCAAGTCGGCTGCCTCTGCCGGCGTCTTACCAGCCCTCATGGCCTCCACAGCTAGGAGGGATGGGAGGAAGCGCATGAGAATGTCACCATTTCCGGTGGAAATAGCGGCGCCCACTTCGTTATCAGCATAGGCACCGGAACCAGGAATTGAAGCATCTCCAACACGCCCGGGTATGGTATGACGTAATCCATTCGTGGATGTGCCTACGTGGATGTTTCCTTCCACATCGATGGCGGCCATGGTAACAGTGTCGTGGTTATTGGGTCCTATCTCGGTCGGATCGCTCTGAATAGCATCCTTATCCAATAAAGTCAAGGGCTGGTAGGGCCCACAGGAAGTTTTGGGATCCGGATAGACATTTTGCCAAAAGTTTCGCTGACAGTTATGGACCGTCCAATTTTGCCATATGGCTCTGGTTTCGGGAGTATTTAGTGACTCGTTTGAGAAACCCATGGCATTGGCAAAGTCTTCGGCTCCATTACCCACCAATAGGGAGTGTCTCGTGTTTTCCAAGACATGACGGGCTACCTTAATGGCACTTCGAATCCGCCGCAGATAGGCTACTGCACCCACGTCCATGGTACTACCGTCCATGAGCAAGGCGTCCAGAGAAGTATCTCCTCGCTCGTCGGGATTCCCACCGTAGCCCACAGCCTTATCGCACTGCAGCCTTTCGCACTCCGAAATTCCGCCGACAACGGCGTTTCTCGTTTGTCCAATACCACCTTTGCTCAGGTTGAGCAGTCGCCATGCCTCCTCATTGGCATCTGAAAATGGCCAGGTGTTGATAACCATTGGTAAAAGCTGGCCAGTAATCCTGGTCTGTCCGGAACTCGTCACGTTTGAGGTTGTTGCAGCACTGACATAGAAAGGTTTTCAGAAAGAGCGCTCCTTGGAGGACATTAAATACTTACCTAACAAGTGATGTCAGCCAAAAAAGCCAAAAAGATTCCACTGCGAACTTCATTTCTTTTTATTAAAATGAAAACCAAAGGTTTGTACTAGCTGATTATCACAGCGAATATGCGGGATTCCGATTAAGAGTTCATCTTATATAGGCCTGCTAATCCAAGTCGTATTTGAAAAAAAGGGCGTATGCTTTTTCTTCGAAAAAGTCTATCAGTTTTTGTGCGGGGTAGAGTGGACCTTAGTTACACAAAATAGACTTTCTTAATTTTTGTAAAAAATATTTATATAACCGAGGTTCACTCTAGCAAGCACACACTTTTTGCGATCAAGGTTACTTTATGTGGCGGAACTCGTCTTGTTTTGTTATCTATAAGTGATTGTTGTTGCTAAGCTCAGCTGAATAGTTGATTAAATATTTTGTAAATCGTAGGAAAAAGAAATCATACATATTTTTGGAATATTTTACTCACTTCTGATGAATAGTTTAAGCTCGTCAGCATGGAATTTTCAACACGTGTCTTCAGGCCACGCAATGTGTCATTGATAACCCCTCGAACTGCTCCCTGACCCATTCCCTTTCTGCGTGGCTGTGTGTACTTTCGTTTCCGGTTCGTTAATAGAGTTAGTTGCACATACCGCTAACTGCAATGGCAATAGCTGGGAAAAATTCGCAGCAAGCCAATGCCAAAAATTGGCATCTGTGTGCAAAGGGAGAGGAGAACAGGTGCTGTGAATGGTAACAGAAGAGTAAAACCCAAAATGGGTGCAGTAACGGGAGTTTCAGTGGCATTCACTGGCGGCCACTGTCACCATGACCGAAACCATTCCCACTCTTTGAGCCTCCCCTTTTAGCCCTTCTTTTGCTGTTGTTTTCGGTCAGGTCGGGATGTTATTGTTGTTGCATCGTTCTGTGAACATTTAACTATTTTTGCAATGGCGTTAATTGGAAATGGCAATTTCATGCGCCCCCAGACAGTCTGGGTCTGTTTCTCTTCTACACAGAGAAAAATCAACAATATTTTGGTCAAAAGTCATTATGGAAATAAAGTTAAGTTTGTATATAAAATATTTCATAACTGAAACAACCAATTTTTCTAGTATTTAAGTAAAAGTACAAATCAATTTTTGCAGTAGTATTTCTTCCGGTTCCTGCTGTTCTTCAACCCCTCCTTTATTCCTTCTGCCTAGAATTTTGTCTGCATTTTGCAGTTTCCCTACCTAGCTTTTTCCTTTTTTTTTGACATTTTTTATTTTATGGCATTTTTGCAACTGCGGCACATACAATCAGTGGCACACATTTCCAAGGGGGCGAAAAGTGCGCACAGTATAGTTCGATCGGTTGGCGAATGAATATAAGCCATTCTAAACATTTTTAGTTGATTGAAAAATTGTGCAGTTGGTTGGCAATTCGAGGGCCACACGTACTACCGTATCTGTGTGTGCTCTTAAGGGTTTTTCTGTTTTTGGTGGGGTGAAATTTAAGCTGAATTTAATTGGGCAAGAAGTGAGGGGATTGAAAAACGCGCTGACAATGTGTTCGATATTTGGGCAATTATGAGGGGAATCGTAAAGGACGTAACGTGAACAAAAGATGAATGGATTACTTCAAGGGATTATTCTGAATCATTGGTCGAAAAACTTAGCAGCTTGCTTATGTAAGAATAAACAGATTTAAGTAAGTTATGTGCAAAATAAAAGTAAGGAGTGCATATTTGTGTTAGAATCAGGAATTTGTTCACTCTGCACAAATTGGTTATATAAAATAAAATTTGTGTTTACGACTTTAACATCAAAAACTAATTAGAAAATAATCCGCAGTGGGGGCTGCATATGAACTTCGTACTGCATCTGCAAATGCCATCTACAGCACAACATATATTTCAGATGTGTGAATAATTTTAGCAAAATCCGGGCAAGGTAACCAACTAATTAAAAAACTGCGCTAGCAAAAATATTTTCGTGTTTTTGCTATAGAGAAAAACGAGCCAAAAAAATGAAATTAGAAACGCAAAGTGAATTCTGCACACGTTGCAAAATAACAAAGTGAAAAATGAATAATGACTTTGACAGCAGCAGGAGTCGGAGGATAACACGTGTAGGTGTGATGCTTAATGCAGTTAAGCACTGCAAATGCAACAAAAAGCCGGCAAATCCGAAAGGATCCCAACCATATATGTACGAGGGAAGGGAAGTAGGGAAGGAGCCTGGCAAAGGAAATGCAATTTGGAAATTGAAAACGTTTCGAGGGGTGGTTGGGGGCCTCCCACTTTTTGCTGTTTAACTTTTGCAGGCCCCAAACTCATTTGCATACGATTTGCTATAATTGAATTTCGCCAAAGGCGGCAGGAAAAACCTTCTTCTTTCAGTCCTTCCTCTATCTATCTATCTCTGTGTATCTCCGCTTTTCCATGTAGTTCTAGTTCTGGCTAGCCTTCAAAAAGTTTTCCCCGCTTTTCCTCCACAAACACAAGACAAATGTGCGTAAACAGTCGCCAGGGGGGTGTCTTTTTCCCCAGTCGACGGGGAGGATGGTGGAGAGGACTTTTGAAATGAGCCAGGACTGTGTCACTGGCTGATAACGTTTAATGGATTGCTGGGGACTCTCAACCAGAGACAGAGGCATTTGCTTTTTGTTTATTTTTTGTTGCCTAGGCCCGGGCAATGAAGACATTAAAATATTAATGTGCAGCATAAATCAGCTCGGGGGAGCGGGGATCTGGAATCAAGTCGACAGGGGAAATAAAATACGTTCCCAAAATGTTTTTCAGCTAAACTATTTAAGAAAAAAAGATTTATTCAATCGGGTATTGAATATACTGACTTTTAAATGAGAAATTTCTGAAAACGGTTATAAAAATATATACAATTTGATATATATTTGAAGTCAGTAAGAAAGACTAAAAGAACCATCTGTAAGTACATGTAAGCTGATACAAAATATATTTTTTAAAAGTCAAAAACAATATTATAAAAACGCATTTTCTTTTCCCAGAACACTGCTAACAAATGAATTTTCTTAGGAAATTCCTTGGGAAAATATTATTTCTCAAGCCTTTTTGTCTCACAAAAATATCAAAAACTAAACCAACACTTTTCGGTCTGTGACAGCTGTGAGATATGCAAAGGAAAGTTGACGAGCAGCCCGCAAATTACTTATACACGCACACTCGAGTGTCTCACACACAACATGGGGAGGGTAGACCCATCCCATCAGTTTGGTTGCCAAGTCAACAAACAAATTAATTACAGTCTGTCTCAATAGTTCGCCACATGTATCTGGAAGCCACACTCTCACACGTCTCTAACGTCTCACACGCCTGTCAACAGAGCTTAGCAAGCTTTGACAAAATTAAATGCAAAACTCATTATGAAATGTTAATAGCAAGCTGCTGCCGCTGGATAGTAGTGGCTGCCGTTGTTGTTATTGCCGTTGCTTTTGTGGTTTTACAAAACATATTAATTAGCATTAAATAATTAAAATATGCCCGCCGCTTAACGTCATTCATTTTAATCAGTTTTAAGCCCTCGTTGGTTTCGGCGGCTTCTGTAAGTTTTAATGGGTGTACTAGGTGGGGGTGCTCATTAAATGTTAGTTATTAAAAAACATAAACAAATAATTAATTTAATAGTCTGAATTTATTTGTGTACATAGTAGAGAGGTTTTAGCATAGCAATTGGCTTTGATTTAAGAGTTTGCAGTTGGATGTGCAAACAACGTGGCGTATACTTAATTAAAAGACCCCTGGGGTCGAAGGTTTTGAGGAGCTTTGCTTCAGATGGAGATTTAGCTGATGTTTATTCCGCGAAAAAGCCGGAGGGCAATATTCTATACAAAGGAACAGAATCAATTAGCCAGATGTTGGGGATGAAAATACGAAGAGGAAAATTCCTTTCGTTATTTTATTACTAAATTTGGTTAATCATTTTAAAGTAAGAATTATACACTTTAAGCCCCGTCTCTAAGCTCGAACCAGAACCAAACCACGACATGGAAAATCAAACAATAGAAAAGTGCGAAACGAATTCGGAGAATAATATTGCTTTGATGTTGCATCGACAATGCATTTATTTTTATTTATTTACATTTATTTTTTTTTTGTTTTTGTATTGCCACAAAATTTTAATTCCCGCCAACCCCCGCAGCGGCTTTTGTTGATGGCCGAATGGCAAATTGTTGTTTACCAACAGTGCGGGACATAAATACAAATCCGCATTCTACTACGGCGTTGTGATTGCCTCCCGGGCACTTAGCCGTATTGGTTTGGAGTGGTGTGGTTCGGTTGCCTGGCAGCCGCAGGCTCCAACTGTTTCGGGCTCTGGCTCTGGGCTCTGATTTGGTTTCTGCTTCTGCAATTTGCCTAAAAGTCTAAAAATGGCATGAAAACTCACAGCTATTGTTGCACAGCAAAGTGGTAAACAAATATGCGTGCCAAAAAGTGTGGGCCTTAAATAAATGGGTTGGCTGGATTGGTTTTAGTATACCCTCTAATATATATCATTTATTTATTGAAGATATAGAAAGTTTAAACTTGAATGTGCTTTGTATTTAACAGTTTAAGAAGTATCTATAGAATTTTATTATAATTTTTAATACTAGTCTTTAAAGAATACTGTGAACTATTTTGTTTTATGATTTTACTTATCAATAAATGGGCTTGTGCTAATTGAACGATTGCTTAACCAACAAAACCATGTTTGAATATTAAATTAATAAATATAATATGTATTATTTTTAATTTCTAATATTTTTTTTATCAAACCCTTTAGGAAACTTGCAATTCGTTGCAATCGGATCGGAGGAGACATTCGCTTGTCACGTCCCACTTTATTTAGAATTTGTTTTCAGCCGATGGCAAAAACAATTTAAATTTTGTCTCTGCGCTGCCAGCACTGAAAAATGAAAATAAAATAAAAATTTCGTATCGATGCCGATGTCGTTGGCAATGCCAGAGCAAATCGAAATCAAATCGAAATGTAATCGCGCACACCAAAGCCAAAGCCAAAAGCAATCGCATTATCGCCACATTGGCGTGAAAGTGCCACGCCCCATGCCCTACGCCCCTTCTTTTCCACGGTTAACCCTCACGCACATTGGACACATATTTAACCCTCCCAACAACATAACATGGAGCAGCGCCCCCCAATATTTATAGTCAGCTCATATTTATGGTTACAATATTTGCCTTTAACCGGAAATCGATGAAATTTTTATGCCTTCGGCTTGGCGCCCTTTTATTTTATTTATGTGTGCGGGATTTTGTGTTTGCCAAAAAACATATATATATGTTCATACATATATATATATATATAGGTTGTGGTGTTTTGGGTTTTTCCATTTCCAACCGCAGGACAAAGTATTTGCACTCGGCTTGATTTTCCAATTTTTTCCCCCCGGCCCTGTTCCGCTCATCGAATTTAGGCAATTTAGCGGCTTAACTAAATCGTTTTTGGTTCTCTTGAATTTATACGTTTTGTTTGTGCAGCGCATGCAAAAATTCTGACATATTAATATGCCTAAGAATCGCCCTTCTACCTTATTCTTTTTGTATATATAAATATATGTATTCCCACTTTGGTGGACCATAAAACTCAAACTTGTTTTGTCCAGAAATTGGCTGTGAGGCCGTGGCGTTAGAGGCCAAACATATTTATATTGTTTTGTCATTTTAGTGGGATTTACGGCGTCCAATTTGCGGTTTGATATATAAGTTTTCTTGGTGGAAATTGGACATGCCGAAAAGATATAAACAAAGGGTCAAGGAATATACGTATTTGCATTATTGGGAAAGAGGTTTTCTGATTAGGAAGTTTTGTTCCTAAAGGTTTTAGATATTAAGATGAATACTTATGATATGAGCTTGTTAATACATATTAAAAAAAAAAAACTGTTTTAAAAGAGTGTTTCACCATCATGATTAGAGGTTAATATGTCGTGTTTAGCCCTCAAATCTGAACAATGATAACTATTTTACTGGGAAATTATCTCCCTCTAATTAACTCCTTTGTTCTCTGTCTCTATTCAAGTACCAGCTGTAGTTCAGCAACTAAAGCAATGCTTATATCGTTATAATATTTTTCTCAACCCTTTGCCTGCGCCTGTCACCAGCAATGGAAAGCTTTTAGAGCCCTTCACACGACACCATTTCCCTGGCATTGTTAGGAATCACAGAATTAAGTCGCTGAGAAAGCTCTATTTTCCAACGATTTTCCCTTTTTTTTCTAGTTATTGCTGTCTCACAATTATGTGACAATTTCATTGATTACTGGGCTACGCTGAAATCTCCGTTGCACTTGGCACACAAAATAATGACAACCAAATTGCCGTCACGTATTAGAGCTGTATTATAGATTGCCAGCCGCGAACAATGGCGAAGGATTTCGAGCGTGAATTTGAACTACCGATTGCAATTGCAGGAGAATGCTGCATAAAGTGTCCAGATTTCAGATTTTGTGAATCCAGTAGCCAGCCAGCTAATGGCTATCCCTTCGACGAGGATGATCACGCTGCGAGGTTGAGCCCAACGATGATGATGATGATGATGAATGGCTCGTTTGTTGGTTTGGGGCCAAATCCTGGACCTGGCACGTGCCCTGCTCCTCCTTGCATTGTTCTTGAGCTCCGCTTCCGAACTTGCCGCAGTTATATTTCATAATTTACACACTAAAAGAAAAACTATTGCTTAAGTTCTAGATATTAAGAGCTTTTCGTAAAGTATTATATTTTAATTTAATAATCCTTCTTATTTAAATAGTTTTTAGCAAAAGAATGATTTTATATTTTTATATACAGACTTTCAGAATGTTACATTCTTTATTCCTATAAATCATTTTTCTTGGTGCATTCCCCCTTTCACAGCTCAATTCATTGCAGCTCCAATGTCCCTCTTGCAGTTATCTGAATGGCTTCCCCACTTTTTCATGGCTTTGGCTTTGGCTCCTTCTCTCTGGCTTTTGGCTGCAATCTTCAGCGCCAGAATTTTTACCTGCATGGAATTTGAAATCATGTGGGGATCCCCTGGCTGGTTTCCTAGGTCTTGGGTCACGTAAGCGGTCTTACTTTGTCACTGGCCGGGGCGAGCCAGTTCAATCATTTACTGTCATTTACTGCCTTAGTTACCTGTCCTGCGGCATCTTCCAATATTACAAAAAATAATAGAGCTAAACTCCGGCAACTTTAAGCACGAGTGCGCTCATTTCATGTGTTCCCTGGGACTTCCACTTCGCCAGTACCTGACTGGCATTATTAAGTAAATGTCACAAATCCATAAAAATAAATTGATTTTAATTGCAAATAAACATGTGAAGGTTGGCTTGGTAAAACCTTGAGGAATTTATTAAATAGAGATTTATGTTCTTAAGGATAAAGATTACAAAATTCGTTGTTTATGGACTTATTTTCAACAGCACATCTGTCTTTCTATCGATTCTTTGATCTTAGTATACATTTATATCTAAGAACACCAGAAGTCTACATGTCTAGTACTTGTACTAATATTGGCTAAAATAAAATAAATATTTTTCCTGGGTGTGTGAGACTTTTGTCACCCTTCCCACGTTTCCTGTTATGGATGACATGAGTAAATTTAAATCCACGACAACTCTTTGCACTCCGAGGACAACTCTTTGCGTTTGCCAGACGTGCTGATAGCAATGCATCCGCTTGCCAGGACATCCAACCATCTGCTGCCACGCCCCCACATTTCCTTCTCCCCCACTTCGCCTACGCTTTGTTTGCTGTGGAAATGAATTTCTAATACAAAAATTGCATTGAAAAGTGCTGCGACGCCTGCTGGTCTCTTTTGGCTTTAGCGTCAAGGGCTAACAATTGTTTTGGCAAACGTTGCCAGGACTTGCTGGTATGGCTGGGTTATGGAATAGGGCCAAATGGAGAGAAGGTGGTGGGCACCAGCACGCATATGGCCCAAAGGCCGGAAGTGGTTCGCGTGTGTGCCCCGCGGAGAAAGAGAGCTGCAACCAGAGCAGCAGATCTTGGCTCCTTTCGAGCTGACTTTGGGCTCCTCGGTGTCCCTTTGCACCCATTTCTCCCTCGACTTCTCGCACGGCACACACTTCACGCTGGGCATGCAAAATGTACGTCTAATACAATGCAAAATGCAAAACGCCAGGCGAACCAACAAACAACAAGAAGACAGACGGAGAAAAGAAAGGGGTAGCAGGGCACTGGAAAAAAATAGTGAAGGTGTTTTCTATACCATTTACTTCACCAACTGAAATGGGATTGTGTTGATCAAAACTCTGAGTAGACTTGGTTTATTTCTAACTTACTTTCATAAGCTTACAGATTACAAATAAGTTTTTGTTTATATTTTTCTCCAAGTGTAGCGCTTGGAATGGGTTTCTGAAAAATAGGTTTGCTCACATACAAACACGAAAAACAGGAAATTGAATTTTCGACTTTGGCAAGTGTGCGTGCCAGGAAAGAGGAACCAGAAGCAGCAGCAGCAGCACAGGAACAACTTATGCCCCGACACTTGTGTGTAATGCGGATAGCAGCTCCGGCTGCTCCTGCTCTTGCTACTCCTGCTGCTGCTGCTGTGCAGTTCTCTTCCTGGGCTGCGGCAACTATTGCCAACGCAGGACGAGAAGTCCTGAAGTCCTGACACTGGCAGCGCCTCGTTTTGCATACCAAGCGGGCGAATGGAGCTCGACTTGTGCCGGCGGAAACGAAATATTTAACAACAAAGCAAACACTACCACACTCTCACACACACACACTTGCAGATAAACGGGTATTTGTGTGCTCTGCATAATTGAGTGGGCGTGGCTGGCTTCGCAAGTTTAACTTTAATTTGCCGGCTTTCATCTGACTTTGTTGTCGAGCGCCGCAGAACTAAGCTCAAATTAATAGCCAGCGATCTGGGCCGTCCCCTTTCAGCAGCCCCTTAAACTTCCCTCGCTTAGGCGGCAGCTCAATGACTTATCATATACAAATTACAAGAGTCTTGCTTCCAGTCAGTGCCACGCCCACCGCCTCCGTAGTGTAGAGCAATTAGCGATGGAAGTTCTTTGGCCAAAAAAGGGGGGAGTATAGTCAAGGGGGAAATGCAATTTAAACTAAATCTATTAATGGAATTTCTAGGAAATTTAATTTAAAACTTGCTAAGCGGAACTAAACTGTAAGAAAAGAGATTTTCATTAGTATTAGTTTAATATTCCAATTTAATATCAATTTAAATATATTTTTATATATCGTATTTCAATTTAATAATATTATACAGCATTTTTGCATATTTAAATATGGAAAAAACATTTCGGTTTTCATTAGAAATGAAAAAGAGGTTTGCCGAGTCCTAAAAGTACATAAAATTCCTAAAGCTGTAACATAAAAATACGTTTTTAAGACAAATATTAATCTTTCTCTTATCAAACGGAATTCCAATAAGCTTTGCTGCCATCTCTAAGACCTCCTCCATAACACATTCCTAAAACTTAGACAAAAGTCAAAAAGTTACAATTTACGCTTGTAAATTGCTTTAAAAACTTCTCTCCGGTTGCTATCTGCTGCTACAATTTTGCTAATTAACTCAACGCTCAAGTTTTTGGAGACAAATCCACCCCTTGAAATCCCACCCTTCGCTACCAAAAATCCTCTTTCTGTGGAAAAGATACCAAAGACCCCGAATACTTTCCTCTCAACACTCTCCGACAATTCGCGTCTGTCGCTAATTTCGCTAATCAAAGCGCGGGGCAACCCCCTCATGAAAAAGGCAAAAGCGATGGGGGAAAACATTACTTCGATTTTATTAAACAAGACGCTGTGTGGGGGAGAGGGGCGATGGTATATTTTTGAAAGGGACCGGCAATAATTTGCCAAAAATGAAAACAACAACCAGAACAACAACAATAAATGTAGAACTTTTCTAAATGGCAGAACGAACCAAAATGCTGCCGAGAAAATGAGTTTTTTTCTTCCTTTTTGGGCGATAATTAGTAGCGTTGTTTAAGGCCAGAAGAAAAAAAAAATGTATATAAAAATAAAGAAAGGGAATCGCTAGCTGACCCGGGTTATGGTTATTGCCCGGGCACGTGCCACCCTTCGGGAACCCCAGTTCCCCGAAAATATCACACACAAAATGAAGAGCTCGCGGCATTAAGTCCCCGAGAGTCGATAATGTCGCGGCATGGCCACAAGAGCAAACACAACAAGTCAGGCAAAAAAGGCAAGGCGAGAGAAATGTAGACCTCCACTGAGAGAAAATTGTACAGGAGAAAATGTTACTAAAATATATTTCTGTTCATTAAGCATCAAAACTTATTCATTTAAGTACAGTAAAAGCTAAATATTAATAAATATCATTTAAGAGCTGAAAAAATGAATTCATAAATTTTAAGTATTTTTCCTCAGTGTCTAAAGCAAAAAAGAGGAAAGATGGCAGTCTGAACAACCTTCTGTGGAAAAACTAATAACCAAAAATTGGGTAGGAAGCGGAATCGGACTCGGGGAGTCCGGAGATTTGAGAACTGAAAACTGGAAGCTGGCGACGAGCGCCGAAACTCATAAAATTCAAGCCATTGAGTTTTCGAAATCGCTTCGGGCTTCATTTCGATTGCCCCACGCCACATGCCCCGTGCCCCACAATGCTCCGCAATGTCCTTTTGGCCTCTTGACTTTCTGTCGCTGTGCTCCTCGTTGTTTGGCCATTTAAATTCGTTACGTTTCGATTGCCGTGAATATGCAGTCAACTTTATAAAATTTATAGTTTAATCTGATAGATAGGAAATTGCTTTGTTTGAACCCAGGCTGGCAAATGGAGTGGGATATGGATCCGGAGAGCATGAGGCAGTGAAAAGTTGGCAAAATATGAATAGGGGATTTTGGATAACGAGGGGGACTTGCCAATGCCAAGGCAGCACTTTAACGCTTTCGACTCAGTCGATAAAAAGATAAACCCGAAAATTGGAGCAAATGGAAAGAGCAGGGGAATCTTTTTAGAAATATAAGAAAGATTTTAGTTCATAAGGAATTTAAGTATAAAATGTAAAAAAAACAAATAATAATATTTAAAATAAATAGTTTAATGTGGTTCAGTTAACAAAACACATTTGCGTTTCATGTAGAAGTCATATTTATTATTATTAATTATTTTATATCTCTTGTTATACTTTATTAAGATTAACTTACTTTCTGTTACTTTCTTGTTACTTACAAATAAATTCATTATGTTAAAAGCTCGTGGTTATTATTTTTTAATTCAATATTTCTCAGACAGTTCTCTCCTTTGAAATTCCTGCAGCACCCTTTCTATCTGCCTCATAAAATAAAGATATTTCAGTTTCCCCAAAACCCTTTAACCCCGATAAATGATACTGTATTTCCCATACCGCTTTGTCTGCGATATCCTTTGGATTACAAAATGAGGCTCAGACCCTCTTCCCAAACAATGTTCGAGCAGGATATCCACCCATGTGCATTCCAGGCAATTGCCTAATTAAATTTTATATCGAATGTCGTAAAACGAAATTTCAATAAGCAGAAGACAACAAAAAGGTGGTAAGTCGAGAGATATTTGCATCACTCTGCCTGCCCAGCGAGGCTTTAATAATATTTCCATGTGGTCAGTTCCAGAGTTAAGAACACGGTAAATTATTAAAATCATGCGGTTGAACTCGCTTTCAATGCCAATAGCTTTTTCTTTTTAAGGTTTTTACACTTATAATGGCCTTAAAATATAAGAAATTATTCAATATAAGTCCCATTATTGTTCTCAGTGTTAACTATAGGGGGTATATTGACGAATTCTGGGCCGGACAGCTTGACAAGTGGCTTCGATGTTTGCTTAGTTCATCACAGCCGAACAGGTTCATCCATCGAAAACGGAATCGGACTGAACTGAGCCCCACTTTTGACAACTCGACTCGTCATCATCATTGGACTTTGGCCGTCGGCCGAGATACCAGAGATACATAAGGCCAGATACGTATATATGTCAATGAGGCTGCAAGCGCAGCTTGTTTGTTCTTATCCTTCGGCACTCATATAAAGTTTGTTTGCGGATTTGTGCAGCGCAATATGTCATTGCTGCCTCTTTGGGCCATCGACTTGAATGTGGATGAGAATGTGGATGTGGATGTGGATGTGGATGTGGATATGGATGTGAATATGAAGGGGGCAGCGACGACCACGCTTAATGGCAATGTACGTTCAAGTAAACACACCCTGCACACCCACACTTAGCAGCACGGCACACTTGTGTGTTGGCGAGGGTGGATCTATATAGTTATCTGATGTAAATGAGAATAAGGTTCTGGCATTAATTTATTAATAAATAATAAAACAAACTCTTTAAACATTGCCATAAAATGTTAAGTTATTATCTCAAAATGAATATGTATAAAATTCAATATTACTTTATTTTAAAAATAAGCTAAACGGTACTATTTGTTAGATTCAAATGTAAAACAGTGAATGCCATTTGCTTGCCAATCAATTATTTATTTTATATTTTAACAACATTATACACCTTCCAGAAACCTTCAAACCTTCCCTCTCATGTATGCATATGCAGTTCAGTGTGCAGCGTCGACGTCGACTAACAAATCCTTTTGGCATTATAAACATTATTAAAATTTCATGTTTCCTGCTACGAGCGACATCCCCGACCTGCCACACCCACTTTTCAACCGCCTACCACCTCATATTCGCTCTATCTCTATCGCTCTCCGTCGGTCGATCTGCCGCCCACTCAAAACGCAAACGTAACGAAACATGAAACTCGAAACATGGAAGGCCGAGAAGTGGACGAAGGCAAGGACGAGGTAGAGGCGGCTTTGAATCCATACCGTATAGCTCACAGAATATCCTGACCAGTGAGGCTCCGTACCCCTAAGAGGTCCTAGGGCCCTGTGAACCCACCGCCATCGCCTCTCTGGCCATAAGACTGTCTAGCCTTACTTATTTGCAGCATGCTTCATGCTTTATGGTTACTTGGTCAAGGGCCTTTCATGCTCTCTAACATACACACACACACACACATATGCATGTTGACTTAAGCTCACTCACACACAGACACACTCATAAAGACCGAGACACGAAATGCATGAAATTTTACGCCGTAAATCGTTAAAATGGTTTTATTTAAGTAAATATGCAAAAATGCTTTTGTTAGACTCGCAGCCTTATGTCCGGGGTCAGATCTGGATACGTTAATATCCGGAATTTAATTTGAAAATTTAACAATCTACATAAAAGGAGAGATACGAGCGGCGAGTAGGTAAATATTTAATACAGCATGTGCTTAATTTTACGACTCTTTTGGTTCTTGGTCCACATGTCGTATGCGAAATCTTTGATGGCAGAACTGAAAAAGAGATGTGAGAGACGAAGATAGTGACTTGAAGGATGTCTTATTTATGCAAATTAAAGAGACTTTTTCAGAAGGCAAAGGAGGGAAGTCGGTTCATCAAGTCACAGGTAAATGTTTTATGATAAAAAAGTTGTAAGACAAAAGCTAGAAGGATAAGTTAGATGATTTAGTTACAGTTTTGTTTTCTATATCTGTAAGTCTCTTTACTTTTTAAATTAAATTTATAATTCTTCAATTATTAACGTATTTTCAAACATTAATATTGGGAAATGTTCCCAGTAAAAGTTCGCTAAAGCCGTTTGACCTTTGCTCTCGATTCGGCGGAATCGTGGGGTCCAAAACCTTTTAAACAGTTGCGAAACTCCTTCAGGTCATTGTTATGGCAACTTCTTCCATGCAATAGCTTTGCAATTTTCTTGCCAACTCAGAAACTTCAGCTGCGGCAAAGGCTTTTCTCCTAACTAGCTGTTCTGCGGGTGGAAAGTGGACGTGGTGGTGATGGAGGAAATGGGGCTGGGGGAGGTAAGGGCCTGAACTGAGACGTCTCTACTGGCTGGCTAAACCCAAACGCACTTAACACTTGCCACCGAGTTTTGCGTAACTTTTGCGCCCGGAATATACGGCGAACTACTTTCCTGGTACCTGGGCAGGGGGAGCAAAATCTACTTCAGTGCGTCACGTAGGCGCTTCAAAGTTTTCATTTTTGCAAAATTTACGATTTAACGTTAAAGTGGAGCAAAACAAAAAAATCCTCCTTATATATTCCGTAGTACATATACGTATGTACTACTTAAAAGAATGGCAAACTTTGAACACGACCGAAATCCCACTAAGTAAGTGTACGCCCAGTTCGGGTTCCGGGTTCCGGGAATATATCCTCCGGGTTAGCCGGTGCTCTCCATGTTCTTCTCCGTTTTCTCTGGCCGGGTTCAGCTGCACGTACTTTGGATTTTGTTGCGTCTCCTTCTTTATTGCACTTAAGATTTACTCATCAGCAGGTGTGCCCGTGCTCGGGTGGCTTCCATCTTTCGTCTTCCAGCCCCGAAACCGGAATCTACGATTGAATTTCAGACAGTATATACGGTATCCCAGCATCCAAGCATCCAACCACCCAAAACCACCATCCGGCGGCCAAGGAAAACGCAAAGGCCTTTGCAATTTTTATGTGCAATTTTTTACATGAGAACCAAAGGCGGTATGAGAGTGTCGCTTGTGGCTCGTTAAGGTTAAGGGGTGGTGGATGGTGTTATTTTCTCCTTCTTTTTTGGTGGGTGCGGGATAGCAGTTGGGCTGCCACTGATAACCGGAGAGTGGATTAGTCTCTGGGTAACGTTTGCAGCGGATAGCAAAAATACCCAGCTTACAGTCTCATAAAATATTGAATGTAAATTCAAGTTTAACTTTTGATCATCTTAGGTTAAGAGTGTTTTGTAAAACAAACTTAGTGCGAATATCAATTAGTTTATTTGTCTTAAGTTACATTCAAGTAGACACCTACTCACCACAGGGGGAATTTGACAGACATCTGAATGAAAAAGTAAAAACTGTATACTTTGATTTCCAATTTAACCACCAACATTGCAGCGCTTTAAGAGTTCCGATTGAAATTCAAAGGAGTCCCACATGCCTTACACCTGATGGCATTCCTAGAGGGTATTGAACAGTGGATCTCTGGCACATTTTTTCTATGATTTAGTGTGCACCACCTGCCGAATCATCGCCACCCAGCGCCCGCAAATACAATTTAAATTTTTAAGCGGCATCTACTTTGGACACGCCTTGGCCTGGGATTCGTGTCACGCAGCCTCCACGGGTGGCAACGTCATCAGCATCCCACTCTCCCCTTTTACACACCCCACCATCAGCACTGAAGCATCAGCATGTTGTCCTTTGGCTTCGTTTTTCCCATTTCTTTTTTTTTGCCAGGGAGCTCTTTGTTGAATGTTGCAATTTCAACCCGTTGATGGATTTGATGGTTTTTTCCCTGTGCTCTTCTGTCATGCACTTAAAAAAAAAGTTTATTTTAAGGCAATTGTTAAACAAGATCACTTATTAATTACTTATTACATTTATAATAATTCCTTTAAAAAAGAACGATTGTTAGCTCAGAAATTAGTTTTGTTAAATCAACTCCATGGGTTACCCTTTTTTGCCGGTGTACCTTTGTGTTCTGGCAGCGGCTGCAAAATCAGCGCAAATCAGTGGCAAAAAGGGCCGAGAATGGCGAGGGGGGCGGAACAAACTCAAATTGATGACACCCGCAGCGTCCTGTCTGTCATTGATACTTGCAAAAATGCTTCTTTACATGTCGCACGCACACGCTGCGCTGAAATGACACTAAATTCGGTTGATTAGATGCCCGCCAAACAACAAAACGGATTTCCCATCCGGCCCCTGAAAGTCCCCCAAAAACTCCGCGTCTCTTTACCCTCTAAATATATTGTATATCATTCTCATTGTCGGCGCATCCTCGACGCAATCAATGGTACTATGGAATCCGCATTAGTTTCGTGGCGTGTCTGAAAATCCCGTTGTCGGTACTGGGCTTTCTAAAGAGCATTAAGATGAGGATTTTTCTAGGAAATTTCTAGGAATTTAAATCTTGTTTCATTTATATAACTTCATAATGTAGTATTAGTTTGAGTCCTAAGTCATTATTCGAGTAGAAAAACATTATATATAGTATAGTATATATTACTTCTACTTTTAGAGATAATGACTCTTTAACTCCATAAACTGCGATCACCTTTTATAAGCTCAATATTTCTCAATTTTCAGAGTAATTATTCCTAATTAATTTCTATTTTATGATTGTGGTAATTTTTATTTGATGGGTAACCCTGTTCGTGGTCACGAAATGATCTTCCTTTTTTCTCTCGTTTTCGGTGTGGCCATCAAAAGTTCCGTTTTCGCGTCGTTTTATGTGCCAGTTAACGTCAGCCTAATTGACAAATCTGCGCTTAACAAGCAAACGCAATCTGCTGCAACGCTCACACAGAGGCACATATATGGCGGTTCGTTTTTGGGGGGCCAAATGCAAACGACTACCGAGCGGGAAGGGGGCCATATAAATTAACACAAGTATTTTTACCTGAACCACACCCACCATACAGAATGCATGCTAACAACCACTTAGCGCACACGTACCACCCACCCACTCCCCACTTCCTGCACCACTTCCCCTCTCTCTTTGGAAACCCCGCCAATGATGAACAACTATTAAAGAAATTACGAGCTGATTCAAACGCTGGGTGTCAGGAGAATTCCAATGGATTTGGGTGATGGGAATCACGTGGAACAGGAAGAGGAATGGGAATGGGAAGTTGAAGCCATTGGGGCTGCGTTTTATTTGCAACAATTTGACGCAAGTTGAAATGCATGCGGGTGCGTTAAAAGTTGCCGAATGTCGAATTTTATGTGTGTTGCCAAAGCACTAGGAAAAATGGTTTTTGTATTAGGAAACTATTTTTTGAACTATTTTTTTTTTTAAAGAAATAAAGTCAGAATAAGTATGTTCTTTCCGGACTTTATGGGTTTTATGAAAGATTAAAATACACCACATTCAAAGATAAATAATTTAATATTTGGAAACATTGTTTTTAAAGAACTTCTGGAAATTATTCTTCCAACATTTTGTAACAAACTCATTATTTATTATTAAAGAATCAAACTGATAACCTTTTCTTCTAAGTGCACATCCCCTGATTCCCAAAAAACTCGGATCTCCCGCATACGGGAAACTTTGCTGCGCGACAGCCTGTTTAAATAGTTGTCTATCGAGGGGGCTAGATACAGATACCATGCGCTCCACGGGGAGATGCGGTGTCTGCGGAACGGAGTCTGGATTGGCATAATATGCCCCCAGTGGGTCGGCCGGGCTAACAACCCAGAATGAGAATGGAGCACCCGGCCTCAATCAAAGTTGGGCGTATAATGATTGTGCCCACAAAAAGCCAGCAGGATAAAGTTTTTCGCGCAAGCGGTTGCATCTTTGCATCTCCATCTCCATCTCCATCTCCAGTTCATCCTTAACCAGCAGTTTTAATTTCGCCACAAGGCGACGCGACGCTGCCGAGCGCATTTTCAATGAAATTTTAAACAAATAAAATGGCTTCGACTGCGCCTTCGTCTTCGACTTAATGATGTGGCTGCCACCCCGCCGTTGGCCTCGCACTTAAATTAGTTTCTGCCAAAAAAGCCAGCGAGAAGAAAGTAAAACAAGAAAGGAATTTCGGTCTTAGAGTTTTTGGGCCTGCTTGATGCCTTCTTTGGCATACACTGGGTAACAAATTAAAACGGAATTCAGCCCTCTTAACCATGAAAATCTACAAAATTAAGTGCTTTGTCTTGTAAAGATACAATATTTTATTGATCAAAAAGTAATAATCTAATTATTAAATAGCTTTATCTCTTATTTTCCTAAATGGTTTCTATTATCTGTAAACTATGGATATCTCTACTTAGCCATCCAACCAAAAACCCAAGATGAAATCAAAAGCCAAACATTGGCCATACCTTGAGGCTTTATTTTTGTAGCTCACTATTTAATATTTGCAATGAGGGGAGCAAAACTTTTCTGCTGCCTCCTCTCTTCTAATAACCTCTGAAATATCAACAGCATTAGGAGTCTTTAAACTTGCTACCGATGGCTGAGTCAGCTTAATGAATGCAACCCCATTGGCGCTCTTGGGCCATGGCCCGGACCAACCCGATATTTCAACCCGATTTGCCGGGGCCGAGCCCCTGGCTGCAACTTAAATTGGAACTGCTTCCGGCGGCTTTAAATACCGTTAGTCACGCACCCAAGTTCGTTCGGTTCGAAGGTGTCTTTAACCGTGGTCCGTCCGCTTACATTGTCTCGAATCTAGCTAAAGCCATGGCCAAAACCGAAAGCCAGAGCCACGACTATCATGCAATTGGCAGCAGAACCCATTCCAAAAGCTGGCTTATCTGACCCCACCTCCATCACACGATCCAATATGTCTGACTAACTGACTCAGCGCTTTGATTGCCAACGGTGAACGGGGAGGGGTAGCAACTTTTCTTTCTGCCGCTGCCTTGGCATCCGTTTTACCCACCCAACAGAGCACCCAACCCTCCAAACCACCATACCCCTCCAAAAAAAACTTCAACTTTGGCTTAATTTCGCGCACGAAGTAATACAAAAAGGAGAAGTGGCGGGAAGGCGGTAACACGTGCGGCATCCTTAACACATTCCAGCAACTGAAACTACATAATAAAACACTTGGCGCTAAGGTTAAATTCCTTTTTGCCAGTTCTTGCAGAGCAAAAAAAACTAATTCATTAATTTTAAAAGGTTAACTTTGTATAGCTTTGAATGTAAGTTGCACTGTTAATATAATCAGTTTTTGATGACAGGAAAACTATTTAAATTTATATTTCTGCATAAAAACTTCTAATTCTTCTATTTGATAATAATAATAATAAATAAAAATAAAAGCTAGGACCTTTTTTTCAATGTAATACTATCCTTTACCCACAGAAATTAAAACTAAAACGTTGCAATATTTTCGCGCGATGTTTTCACTTTGTCCGGGCCAGCGGTGTCAGGGTTGGGACCTGGTTGGGGTGCGGGTCGGAGGCCTCGTCAATTATTGAGGAGCAGGTTGGCGACTGCAAAAGGTGTGCTTTTAATTGTCCTCGTCGTCGTCATCGTTGTTGTTGGTGGCCATTGTTGTTGCTGCTGATATATATTTAGCACAAAACGCCCACGAACCCAACGAGATACTCCTGGCACAAATTGCTCTGGTGGCTGGTGTTGGCGTTGATGTTGCCGTTTGTTTGACTGCTTGTTTTGTAATAATTTAGAAACTTTCGCTGAATATGTGCTTTTGCTGTTGTGGCATGTCTGTGTAGTCAAAGTGTGGGTGGGATTGCATGTGCAGCGAACAGTGGATGCAGAAAGTCAACGTCAGTTGCAGCGATGTCTATTAGTGTCAGAAAGGTGTTCGGAATAGCCATAAAAATAAGTAAACAAATGTTGAAAATGATTTAAAAACTATAAAATATATAATATTATAGTTTGGTATCCAAAAAAAGATATTTTTGGAATATGAATTTGAGAAAATGGAATTTTTTACGTACTATGTTCTCTTTCCCAAACAATTATCCTTTATTCACAGCTCTTTAAGTATTTTATTTGAAATGATTTCTCTCCTTCCCTGAAGATAATAATTATTCTATTTAAGGCACCCTTTGAAAACTTCCCACTCCAAAATACTTCCGTCATCAAACTAATTTCACCTCATTCCTCAAGTAACAAGTTTACAGCCATCATCTTACACATTTTCCTTTTCAAGCTTATGGCACCCACTGTCACCCCCCAAAACACACATACTCACTCACATTCACAATGTCTGTCTTAGCCGCTTTCTCCTTCTCCTTTCTCCCTCCAATTTCCCCCATTTTTACCCCCGTTTCAGCCATCAGCCGCTTAATTCAAAGCCTTTTCCCTTTGCCTTTGAGATTTGCGTGTTTCGCTTAATGAAGAAGACAAATAATCGCGCAATTAAAGCCTTTTAGCTTTAAGCGCGAGTAAATAATTGCTGTGAGTGCAGAAACGAACACACGCACACGAACAGAAGAGTCTCAGATACTGAATACATATAGCCGGATCCACGGATACGCACACACACTCACAAGGCACCGAGCGTTCTGAGCGCTGCACTAACAAATGGTAAATGTATTCAAACAACAAATCTTAATGGCACGCTACAATGAATAGTAAACGAGCACAAGGAGCGGAGCGAAGTAAACGCTGGGTGGGAAGATAGCTATGAATACCTGCGAAAGTGCACTGTAAAGAAAGATTATAGAAAAACAATTAGCAGTCCTTTAGCTTTTTAGGTATCATTATAAAATGACAACATCAAAAGTAACATATTTTTAAATTAAAATAAAACTTATTATAAAATCATGAGTTTTTCATAAATTTAATTTTGAGTGCATTGAAGCCTAGAAAAGATCCCCGTAACCATCCATCCCCTTCTCCGAGCATGTTGACTTGACTTGGCTTCCGTGCAAAATTCTTAATTGCACCTGGTGTACGGTGCCTTCCGCTGACTGGAATATCTGGATAGCTGGCTGGCTGGCTCTTGATGGGTTAGATTAACTGCCTGACAAGTAAACCCACTCGCCCACCCATAGTCAGTCGCATATATGTAGAGCAGACTTTGTTGCTGCTTCCGGCTGACTGTCAGTTGGACGAACCAGTCAGTCAGTCAGTCAGAGATTCAGAGCCTTCTTCTTGGTTGGTGTAATTTTTTCACGGCTTATCCGGACTCAGACCCCACCACCAGCCGGAGCAATTGTTAACCACCCTCAACCACTGCTCAAGTGCCCTCGACTCACGTGCTCAGCACTCGTAATTATTTTCCCTATTGTTCGAATTAAATGCTCAAGGATTTATAGGGCTCTGTTCAAGATTTGTGCCAAACACAAGGACACCCATACTCACACACACACAAAATGTTATTAATTGTGGCTGGGGAAATGGAGGCGGGAGACCACCAAAGAAAGATAGTTTTTCTTTCCCCCTTTTCCGTTTTCCTTTCGTTGAGGTTTTTCCTTGGCCTTTTTTGCATTGACACTTGGCATAATTATTGCTTTCGGAAATTGCAGTGGCTAGTCGGGAAATTGATTTTATAACCAAAAATATAGCACTTATCAATTTCAGCTAACACCCTCAATACAATAAAGTGATAGCAAAATATTAACGATAGGTTTGGAAAAAGTAAGGTGAAGTATCTAATTTATTGACTAAATTAAACCCAAATCAAAGTTGGGCAATAACTAAGACGAACTTGGCTGAGCCTTTGCCCCTGGTGGTCATAATTTCTTGGTAAGAAGGCTGCCACGGCTCGTTCTTTGTGGTAAATTTAAATTTATTTGTTGCTCCTGAAATTGATAACATAACTTTCTTCAGGTTTCCACATCGTTAGCTCGCTATGCAGCGGAAAGTTTTATATTTCAACAATTTTACAATTTTCCCACACAACCACCGGCACACTTGGGCACTTCTTGAGGCGCCTCAGCCGTTTCTTTGCCTCTTCTCTCCATTTCTATCTCTCGCGAAAATTGTTCCGAAAATTGTCATTGGTTCTAGTGTCTAGGGCTGGTGGCGCTTTTGCTTCTGGTTTTGTGGTTGCTCCAGCGTCAAGTCATAAATTACAGACCGAGTCATTGGAAAAGCAGAAAGGCGGGTGGAAAATGCCAAGGGGTAGGGGGAATTTTC
Organism: Drosophila eugracilis; assembly: GCF_018153835.1. NCBI lineage: Eukaryota > Metazoa > Arthropoda > Insecta > Diptera > Drosophilidae > Drosophila > Drosophila eugracilis. The sequence goes on along the minus strand of NW_024571981.1, from coordinate 1,516,898 downwards.
AGCTACTTTCTTGGCTACTTGTGGAAATTGTTGAATTTATGCATGCATTACTTGATTTGTTGTTCTTAGATGCTGGCGACGTAATTTATTTGCTTGCCCTTGCCCCCCAAAAACTGAGCTCCCTGGCTTCATGGTCGCCCTCCCCGAAAAGTATGCAGCACTTAAGCCAAAGTCATATAAATGTTTATTAAAGCTAACAAATGTGTTTGGACCCTCTCTATAGCCCCCCTTCACACTCACACACACACACCAAAGTTTAGTGAAAGCACTTGTACACTCAATTTGAAAATATGACAGTGTTGTCTCTTTAGATATTCAATGCTTTTAACCCCAAGTGGAAGTCTAACAAAGGGAGAAACTGAACAATGGGAACTTTCGCCTGATTCGCTGGCTGCTTAGCCAGTTGGTAGTGACTTCTGTCCTAAAAAGGAACACAGAGAAAAGGTACAAGGTTGGCACTTTTCTCCCCCTTATCAACTGGCAAATAAAGGACAGTCTTGGATGAGGGGCATCTCGTAAAAACCACACGGCGACATCTGACTCGGGTTTCCATATGTGCGTGAATATAAACACGTCACTAAACTATAGCACTCCACCCCTCAAATATTCAATCCACCCCAGAACCCCCAACTTGTCCATTTCAATTGAACGAAAGCGAAAAGAAGGAAAATATGGTTGGGGAAGGATTATGAGATGTATATACGATGTCTTTCATACCCTAGATTAAGTTCATTATTAAGAGAAATATTTGAAATATTTGAATAAAATTTATACACTAACTAACATATTTCAACAATTTTTCAACTTTTTTGATACAACACTCATTTACTTTAATACATTAACTCTTACCTTTTGGAAAGGGTATTTCCGAAAAGCGAAGGATCGGGGAATCCACTTTCATTTGACTGCCACAACTAATTCGCACACCATTGCATAACTGAACATGTGCTCCTCGTCTGTGTATGCTCCTGTTTTGCACTGGTATATGTTTGTGTAAGCATAAACATGGAGTAAACCGGATAATAGCAATAAAATATAAGCGCCATTCGCGAGCTAGCTTTCGGTGGCTCTGTTCCAGCATAAGTTTGAATGCTTTTGGCCTTAGCTATTTTTATGGCTCGCTGGCGGGTTTTCCCAGGCATGTTCCCCAACACCACCCCCCCACCATTTTCCCATCCTCTTTACTGCTGTTTGTTTATTTGCCCTTTCGGTTTTGGTTGTATATGGTTGGACTGCCTGTTTTCTTCTGCCATCATTTGATGTTGCGACTCCGTTCTGACAAGCCACTGTGACGTAATATGGGAAATATGTTTACAGTTTGCTTTGCTGGATTGTTGTTTTTTCTGGTATGTTTTTGGTGGTGGAAAATGAGTGGAAATGCCGGGTAGTTAGCCAGCTTTGGTTATGGAAATTTATTAAAAATCTATGCCTGGCGGAAGTCGTCTTCTGTTGGTTTTTGCTATTGATATTTGCCTTATGGGTCAATGATTTAAGATTCATTTTGGGATTCATATATTTAGAGTAGAATTGGGGTGATTCCAAGAACGGAATAAATTGATTTTGTGAGTCATAAATGCATATTTCATTAAAGATGAACCATCTATACCAAAGAAAACAAAAAGAACAAGAAAAAAAAGTTTAATGTTTAACGAGAAAGAGTTTTTTGTTAAGGCTAAACATTATTAAGCAAAATGTAGGTCAAACTTAAATGCCCTGAAGTTTTCTGGGAAATAATAAACATTTATTGTCATTCGGTTAACAATTAATTTGAAAAGATATCTACAATTTTCAATTTAATTAAATTTTTTCAAAGGAAAAAAAGTGTGCGATTTAATTGATCAAAAATAAATAGTCTTAATTGTGTACGGCCGTGGCTTGTTAGCACAAACAATAACATGCCGGCTCATTTAGCGCGAACTATAATTAATTGCCAATTAATTTAACTGTCCTTGCTGTTGCTGCCTGCCAGCCGGCGCAGGACCATGTCCTTGCTGAAAGCTTATGCTATAATTTATGTTATTAAAGCTATACGAGAATTTATAATCAATAATGAATATTTAATCAAAGTACGAATAGTGCAAAAAATCAAATATATAGGCATACTTTTCATAACGAGAATGAAAGCTGTTGTCCAATTTATGTGTGTTGACAGAAGGAAATTTAATAAAAAAATATATTAATGCAACCTGAAAAGGCAAAATTGTTAAGCTAAAAATATTATGGAAAATATATACAATTCTTAACCAATGTTTATAAAATTTATTGAGTTTACCAAGCGACTGCCAGCAGATGGCTAATTAAATTATGGATGATATTTAATAAAAAATTGTAATAAAATAAACGCCTTTTATATTATAATGCATTGCGTTTAAAAAATACACACCTTTGTTTAATGAAATCAACAAAAATATATATATTTTTCCAGCATATTTAAAAATGTGGCAGCATTATTTTGCCAATAAATATATGTAGAGGGCCAAATGGGGGTCATGGGGCCTTTAGGCTAACAAAAGGCGCATGAATTATGCTCCGCAGTCAAAGCTATAAAAAAATATAACTCACAGAGAGAAACTCCATCTCCAGCTGCAATATTTACTTTGGCTACATTTGCAAATGGAGCATTACGAAAATAAACAAATTTTCATAAATGACAAGTACAAAGGGAGCGGAGCACACAAAAGGATGTCCCCTGCACACACGAGAGTGTGTCTGTGGGGTTTTACGGAAAAAATTTCAATTTGAACGACGTGGCAGGGCAATTGGGAGAATGGAAAAGCCATCGAGGCGGGGTGAAAAAGGGGGTAAGGGAAAAGCGACTGTGGACTGCAATTGGGCCATGTAAATTGTCACAGCATCCAGGAGCTGAAGTAGCAGAAGGAGCATCGGTAGCAGGAGCATGGAAATCCTTGATAGTCGATATTATTTTTCTTACGGCGCTCCATTTGTTCCTTGCCCGCCATTTGTCAACTTTGGCTCGAATCGATTTCCATTTTATTGCCAAATAATGTTTTTGCCATAGATTGTGTCATGTTATTTATAGGGCCGCACAAGAGGTATGAAATCGCACGTCACAAATGGTTTATTGGCTAACCATTTTTTATGCAATTCTATTTCTATTCTATAATCAGACTGAGACCCGCGATAAATTCAATCTTACCCTATACCCTTACCCCCACATTAAGCCTTTCGCTGTGACTTATCACACGACTTTGACTAATAGCTCCTGTAGCTTGAGACCTTTTCCTTTCGGCCATTTGCCTCACAAACACCTGGGTCAAACTAATTAAGCCTCTCGGAAGGCAGCCCAAGCCTCCGACTCAACCCTCTCATTTCTGTGCCAAACAATGGGCTTAGAAACATAAATCAATCAGGCGAAACAGTAACAACAACCAGGGCCAACTTGACGAGTTCCATGGGCGACCCTCAAAACAATCCAATGGACAATGATTAATCGCATTACAGGCAGCGCGATGCGCGTTGCCAAATGTGCTATTAAATACCCTTTGTGGAATTTGGTCATTTCGAATTCGAGGAAATTAAAGGCGGCTCAGGTTGTTTTGTGATTTATAGGTGCTTAGTTTGTAATCAGACTGTGGCGCAATTTCCAAATTGAAATCAATATTGCAGCAGCACAAAAAGGGTAATGATTGAATTGGATTTAACCAGTGAAAGTGGGAATTAGTGCGTATTTTAAGGTAGAGGAACATACATAAATTCTGTTTCTTTAAAGCTTAAAGTAAAAATGAAAATTTATTATATCAAAAATACATAAACTAATTTTAAAAAGAGCATCACTCATTCAGCATTTTACACTTTTTAACCCTTTCAACCAGCTGACCCTTACAAATGTCACTCTGCTTTTTTGGCGCAGTCACGCTAATTAGCCCCAGACAAGGACAAGCCATCAGGCGACCACGCCCACTCAGTTTCATCCCATTCGAAAGTTCTGGCAGACAAAACGAGAACAGAACCGCCCAGCCGCCCGCCACGCCCACTGTAAACATTTTAAAAATAAATTTTACGAATTGTAAATAGCTTTAGTGCGCATAATTTTGTGGATTATGCTCACGCCCCACGATGCTGGTGGCCCCTTGAAGAGTGCGCAACGCCCAGGACTTGTTTACTCCTTTCGAGCCATGATAAATGCCTTGACATAAATCTCAGACAGACCAACTCAGGAAGAAAGGACGAGTGGGGGGCGGAACTCGACTTGGCTGGCTGGCTGGCAAAAGTTAATCAACATTTCATTAATTAATTTCTTTAAAGATGTCGTTGGGTGGCGAGTTAGCGATGCTGGCCAAGAGAAAAATGGCCAGGCCAGAGGATTTGGACTGAGCCCGGGGTAAATTATGTAAATTGGTTAAAAGCTTTTCCGGTTTTGAATTAGCAGCCTCATCAGCGACTGGATATTCTTCCTTCACTCATTATGCCGCACCATTCAAAAAACGCGTTGAGTTATTTTCCTCATTTAAGTTTGGTCTGCAACTAATTAAATTTCAACTTCTGAATTGAATGCAAAACTAAAAATCGATGGTGGAAAAAAAGGTTGCCAACTGTTTGGTTTTTCATTTAATTTAGCTATAGTTTTGCTTTCAAACTTTTTTTTAAATAATTTAGATTAGGAAATTAAATTAACATTGGCTAGGCATATGATCAAAGTTGAACAACCCAATGACCGCAAACAAATTTCTAAAATGTTAACATCATTTCTTATCAATTTTCTTAAAAGAGCTACAAGTGCTACAAATTAAACTTAAGATTGATTAAATGCCCGATTATCATTAAACTCAATGTCAAAATTTTGAATCTAGAATACAATTTCTTATCAGTGATTTTTTCTATGTAAAATTAGGAAGTATATTTTTCGCTTTAGATTAACAGTCATCATTTACTATTTGTGCGTGAAGGCTGTGATTTTGAACAAGATGAAATATCTCTTGGTTTTTATTATTTTTGGAATTGCCTGGCAAAATACTTTAACAATGTTACAAGTGAGTTTATTAACTGATTTAATACTGTGAAAAAAGTATTTGTTTGGAATAATTGCAGGTACAAAGTGCACATCTAGTCCCAGTGGTTTCATCAGAGGCAAGCGGTGAATCTCCTATTAGAACAGTACATGTTGCGGACTACTACGATGTAGAAGAGAGCTTGGAAGATACAAGAATCGAATGTTTTGATTGAAAATGAAAATGAAAACCCAATGAACTCTGATGACCATTCCAAAGATCTTATACAACTACCGATAAATTTTAAGTGGTATATTTTGTGCATTATCATTTTATTGTTAGTTGTCTATATATTTTTTATTGATAGGAAATAATTATTAATAACTCTTAGATTTTGTTGTTGACTCTTCTCATTCGTTTACTTTCCTGTCCATTGTCCCTGCAGAATTGGTGCAGTGGGAGATTTCATTAAATTTCATTAGAGAACGTGATTAGAGAGAACACGACGCAAAGGCCTAGAGGCAAGTGCAGACAGGACATTCAAAGTGCATTTAATTAAGCAGCATAAGGGTGGCTGCGAGGGGGTGGTTGGGCTGAACAAGAAATGAATCAAAACAATTGTAAATACTGCAACACAAAAGCAATTAGTGACACACAAAGCGGAAGTGCAAAAAGTGAAGCTGTTGAAAATAACTGGGCAAAAACACAAAGAGCAACCGAAAAAAAAGATGGGGAAACACAAGATGTGAGGCGGTTGGGGGTTAAAATGGCAACTGCAGAAGGCGGTGCCAAAATAAACAAAGCGCATTGCTAGTTAGGCCAGACTTGATGAAAGGCCCGGGAAGAGATCGCAGGGTGCTGGGTGTGGTAAATTGGGCGGAGGCCGAAACTGGATGCGCAACTGAAAAGTGGCCAATGTAAATCTAATTAAAAGCAAAACAAAAGCCACTCTCAACATGCCACTCAAATTATAATGCATATAGCGTGGGCCTCCACCGGAGATAGTTGGGAGAAATGGTGAAATGGAGAAAGCGAGACGTGCACAGAGAAATGGAGATGGTGAAAAGTGCCAGGGTGTGAGAGATGTCAAGTGGAAAGCCTCTGAGTCTCTTTCTCTTCGTTAACAGAAATGAATCGTGGTTTCAGTTTGATTTTCTTTAAAGATAAAAAAGATTTCAAGATTTGTGGGCAATTTTATGTTATATTAATAAGCATTTGATAAGCTCTTTTACTTTAATTTTGTGCTTTTAAATAACTTACAGGTTGTTATCTTTTGTTATTATATTTTCTCCAAACCCCAAAGCCACTGTGCAATCTGCAGTCGTGCACTCGCCCGCCGAGTTCACACAATGAACCAGCGACAAATGCCAACACGGAAATGCATAGAATTTCACGGAGTCGTATGGGGATGGTGTAATTTGGAGGGACTACTGGGTGGAGCAGGAAGAGGTGGAGCTGGGATACGGCCGAGGCCTAGGGATGTGTCCGGCGATGTCGGGACACGGGGTGATTCTGGGGCTCAGAACTTGGCACATGAAGCCAACGTTGTCGCATCGTTTGCCAAAATCCGCATTAAATTTATGCACTTTTGTTGTTACGGGCAAACGTAGCCGGAATGTCCGTATACGGGGATACGAAGATATGGGTACGGGTGATTTTCCCTATAGTTCCGCAGCAAGTACCGTGCCAAGATGGGAATAGAAAAGTGGGAATGGGGAGTGGGACAGATGATGATTGCATTGACGATGATGCTGGCAGCGCTGCTGGCCGCTCATCCGGCTCAGGTTTCTGGCAAGGATCCGGCATTTTGGGGCACCGGATCCGCAGCCAAGAACCGAATCAGAAACGGCGAAGAAAAACAATCCCACACTCAAGCCAAACACATCCGCCGCTGCCCATTTTGGCTGTGATTTTGCAATTAAATAGATTTCAAAGTTCTCCGACTCCTCCCCATGAAATTGCTTCCTTCCTTCGTCGCGACTTTCGAGTTCAATGACAAAACTCTTGGACCCATCTGCAATGGGCCACAGACAGCCATATTTTTCTATAAGGGCCAATGTATTTCGTTTGCAGTTCATTTGGCTTCCACAGCAGAGGTTGCCATTACGTTGGCAATTTATTTGTAAATAAAATACTATAAATATTCATATGGTCATATATGCCTCTAATAGTTCTGGAATCCTTTTTTCTGAGCATTTTTATTATAAATTTATTTAATGTAAGTTTTAAGATTTGGCAGTTGGAAAAGGAGATTGCCGCCGGTCGATGCAATTACTCACTAATGTAAAGAACATTTACAGTTTTGCAATAAAATATGATAATTCTCTGAGTTTGAATATTTTATAAATTAAATTAAAATAAATACAATTATATGTTAAATTTTTTGCCTTTACACACTAGTCCCAACTTTTCGAGTATGTTTACTTTCGGGTTTTGACAATCAATTCCTTAGGTTAAACATTGAATTGGACCCAAAGTCAATTTCAGTTGGGTCCCAAAATGGTAAAATACAGAATGCCATGAATAAAGGGGTCTTGTGGGTGTCAAAGGGGGATATTACAATTGCTTGTGCGTGCCATGATTGGTTTGTTTCCGATCAGAGGCAATACAATTGACAGCGGGATATGTTGGTAATTTAAGATTCATTTGGAACGCACAAGACAAAAGAGGGCGGAGGAGTCTCCCAGCCAAACTGATTTAATATTTCATTTTTAAGATGCACTAAGAAAATTACTTTAAAATATATTTGAATGAGATAGGTTTCATTTTTGGATTTATCTACGAAGAAAATCTTTTAATTTTCATGAAATATGTTTGTATACAGAAACAAAAGGCGATATTTTATTATGAACGCTTTAGTAATTCACTTTTATTTCATTACTTTAAAGGGTCCTTAAAATCATTATCTAACAATCTAAATTTTTCTTTAAAGTGTCGAACGAGTCCTTTTTTTCCGTATCCTTTGAGAATTCACTCGGCTGTCTGCTTATGTCGCCATAGATCCGCAGTTTGTCAGTGTCGCGATGAGATGCGAAGTGCGAGGGGATCTTTTTATTATGCTGGCAGGCGTGCGAGTATTGAAACATTTGAGTGAATTTATTAGCGACACATATATGACATTTGACACATTGTGCAACTTCCCTTCCCAGTTCATATGTGAGTGTGTCTGTGTCTGTGTGTGGGTGTGTTTGGCCGTGTTTGTGCCTGCGTGTAGAGGTGTTTGTCAGTCGCATTAGATGACGCACAGCACGTGTTAGCCGCTGTTGTTTGCCATTTCCCCCCACACTTTCCCACATTTCCCACCAACTCCGCGACTGCTGTCAGCATGGCTCACATAAATCGCAAATTATACACGCAGCCACGCCCGCAATAGAGGGGAGGAGGAGGGGTACGAATAAGGGAGCTTCTGGGGGCTTGCCTTTTGTGCATTTTCTTTGTTTCGGCCGCTGTCGGTGCAGTCGTGCATTTGAAAATGTGAAATGCATTCGGAAATTCGAACGCTCAACTTCACACATTGTCTGCCTTTTATTGCATTAGTCAACCACTCTGAAACTGTCCATACTGTAAGCTCTTTTTGCCATTGTTACTATCATTGTTTTGTCCTCAAAGAAGCAATTAAATAGGCAATCATATTTGGCATGGCGGAATTTTATAGGAGAAAGGAAAATATTAACAAAAAAAGGTTGATTGATTTTGGGTGAAAGAAAGATATACGGATACACATCCAAGTAGGCGAGGGTTAGGGCGAATTCCCAAGAATCCAGCGGCATGGGATCGAGTCCCCCAGAAAGATCCAACACACACACATAAAACAAGAGGAAACGCTATAGTCGAGTGCCGCGACTATATGATACCCGTTACTGTTTTACAAAATTTTAAAATATTATTTTGCTAGTGGAAATTCACAAGGCGCCACCTATTGTCAGAGGGAGTATGTTGAGTATCCTTATTGTGACGTCACTGCCCATGTGAGGCCTTATAACCTTAATTTCGTTATAAATAGCGAAATAATGTTCCGATTTGAAAACTCTTTGGTAAACCGATAGATATTAACAGAAATAGGTTATACAAGGTCAAACGAACGCATTCATAATATTATCATAGACGCCACAGTTTTCCGCGGTTTGTGGGCGTTATAGTGGGCGTGGCCGGATACGTGTTCGTGGCAAGTTGCAGAGGCATCTCTTAAATACGTGTAAAGCAAAATTTTGCAGCTCTTATACTTTTCGATTTTTGCAGTTTTTGGTTTTTCGAGTTTTGTGTGCGTTAGAGTGGGCGTGGCTTGATCGGAAAAAAACAATTCGCATTGGGAGCATCATAAAAACCTACATGCTTAATCCGAATTTTCTATCTCTTATAGTTACCGAGATATCAGCTTTTCTAGAAAATCCGAAAATGGTCTTTTGAGCCTTATGGGCGTATGGGTGAGTGTGGCCGGATAGTAGAGCCACTTTAAGATGCGCTGGCATCTAAAGATTATACTTTCTGAATTTCAATTATCTAGCTCTAATAGCTTGTGAGATTTCTGCAATTTTAATTTTTTGCGATTTGTGGGCGTTAGAGTGGGCGTGGCAGGATGCTGTAATAAACTTGCGCTGTCCCGGGACCTCAAGAATCTTCATGGTTAATCTTTGTATCTGTTATAGTTCCTGAGATCTCGTTCATACGGACGGACAGACGGACGGACGGACGGATGGACGGACGGACGGACGGACGGACAAACGGACGGATGGACAATCGGACATGGCTCAATCGACTTCGCTATTGATCCTGATCAAGAATATATATACTTTATAGGGTCGCAAACGCATCCTTCTATCTGTTACATACTTTTCAACGAATCTAGTATACCCTTTTACTCTACGAGTAACGGGTATAAATATACGGATTAGCATCCAAGTATGCTGTTATCGATAGGTAGCTTATATAGAACAATTCGACGCTGGCAAATCGCCACGGACGGTGGCTTAGTGGGTTAAGCGAATCCCCAAGAATCCAGCGGCATAGGATCGAGTTCCCCCAGAAAGATCCAACACACACACATAAAAAAATATACGGATTAGCATCCAAGTAGGCTGTTATCGATAGGTAGCTTATAAAGAAAAATTCGACGGTGGCAAATCGCCACGGACGGTGGGTTAGTGGGTTAAGCGAATCCCCAAGAATCCAGCGGCATAGGATCGAGTTCTCCCAAAAAGATCCAACACACACACATAAAAATATATCGTAAGAATCCAAGTAGGCTGTTATCGATAGGTAGCCTAGGGGGGGTTAAGGTGAACCCGAAGTATCCGACGACATGGGATCGAGTCCCCCAGAAAGATCAAACACACACACATAAAAATATATCGAAAGAATCCAAGTAGGCTGTTATCGATAGATAGCCTAGGGGGTTAAGGTGAATCCCCAAATATCCGACGACATGGGTTCGAGTCCCCCAGAAAGATCAAACACACACACATAAAAATATATCGAAAGAATCCAAGTAGGCTGTTATCGATAGATAGCCTAGGGGGTTAAGGTGAATCCCCAAATATCCGACGACATGGGTTCGAGTCCCCCAGAAAGATCGAACACACACACATAAAAATATATCGAAAGAATCCAAGTAGGCTGTTATCGATAGATAGCCTAGGGGGTTAAGGTGAATCCCCAAGTATCCGACGACATGGGATCGAGTCCCCCAGAAAGATCAAACACACACACATAAAAAAAATATAACGAAAGAATCCAAGTAGGCTGTTATCGATAGATAGCCTAGGGGGTTAAGGTGAATCCCCAAATATCCGACGACATGGGTTCGAGCTCCCCCAGAAAGATCAAACACACACACATAAAAATATATCGAAAGAATCCAAGTAGGCTGTTATCGATAGATAGCCTAGGGGGTTAAGGTGAATCCCCAAATATCCGACGACATGGGTTCGAGTCCCCCAGAAAGATCAAACACACACACATAAAAATATATCGAAAGAATCCAAGTAGGCTGTTATCGATAGATAGCCTAGGGGGTTAAGGTGAATCCCCAAATATCCGACGACATGGGTTCGAGTCCCCCAGAAAGATCAAACACACACACATAAAAATATATCGAAGGAATCCAAGTAGGCTGTTATCGATAGATAGCCTAGGGGGTTAAGGTGAATCCCCAAATATCCGACGACATGGGCTCGAGTCCCCCAGAAAGATCAAACACACACACATAAAAAAAATATAACGAAAGAATCCAAGTAGGCTGTTATCGATAGATAGCCTAGGGGGTTAAGGTGAATCCCCAAATATCCGACGACATGGGTTCGAGTCCCCCAGAAAGATCAAACACACACACATAAAAATATATCGAAAGAATCCAAGTAGGCTGTTATCGATAGATAGCCTAGGGGGTTAAGGTGAATCCCCAAATATCCGACGACATGGGTTCGAGTCCCCCAGAAAGATCAAACACACACACATAAAAATATATCGAAAGAATCCAAGTAGGCTGTTATCGATAGATAGCCTAGGGGGTTAAGGTGAATCCCCAAATATCCGACGACATGGGTTCGAGTCCCCCAGAAAGATCACAGATAAAAAAAATATACGGATTATCATCCAAGTAGGCTGTTATCGATAGGTAGCTTATATAGATCAATTCGACGCTGACAAATCGCCACGGACGGTGGCTCAGGGGGTTAAGGTGAACCCGAAGTATTCCGGCGGCATGGGTTCGAGTCCCCCAGAAAGATCAAACACACACACATAAAAATATATCGTATGAATCAAAGTAGGCTTTTATCGATAGGTAGCTTATATAGAACAATTCGACGCTGGCAAATCACCACGGATGGTGGCTCAGGGGGTTAAGGTGAAACCGAAGTATTCCGGCGGCATGGGTTCGAGTCCCCCAGAAAGATCAAGCACACATAAAAAAAATATACGGATAAAGCATCCAAGTAGGCCGTTATCGATAGAATGATTCAACAGTGGCAAATCGCCACGGAAGCGGGTGCAAGCTTAAGCTGCATACACACACATAAAAATATACGGATAAAGCATCCAAGTAGGCCGTTATCGATAGAATGATTCAACAGTGGCAAATCGCCACGGAAGCGGGTGCAAGCTTAAGCTGCATACAAAAAATTTTTTAATCATAAAACTATTTTTTTTCCAAACTTTCAGTTGACCTTGACTGAGCTAGTAGTTGCCCATCCTGTTCCACATTGCAAGTCAATTTAATTGGAAGCGGTCGCAAACAGTTTGCTGGCGGATTAGCATCCAAGTAGGCTGTTAACGATAGCTTTTATAGAACAATTCGACGCTGGCAAATCGCCACGGACGGTGGCTTAGGGGGTTAAAGCGAATCCCCAAGAATCCACCGGTATGGGATCGAGTCCCCCAGAAAGATCCAAAGATCCAACACACACACATAAAAAAATATAAGGATTAGCATCCAAGTAGGCTGTTATCGATAGGTAGCTGATATAGAACAAATTCGACGCTGGCAAATCGCAATGCACGGTGGGATATTATTTTTCATCATTCCCCCTTTAAAAATATTTTACATTTTATATACTCGTACATAAAAAATAATTGCTTTTAGAAACAAACCCCAGATTTATTCTTCTGTAGTTCCCGTCTCAATTTCCCCTATGCGTTTGTCTTTGTTCAAATAAAAAGAAACAAAAAAAAACCGAAACCAAGCCAGTCGAGCATAACGCATTCCATAGTGATATTCCACGTCAGACAGTGCGTATGCGCAATATGGAATTGGCTTTATTGAAATTCGCATGGAAAAACAATTTGCCCAAGCGCCAGAACTTGGCTTACACAGCTCAGAGCCATAAAAAAAAAAAAACTAGAGAAGACGACAAAGCTGGGTTGGGAGGGGGTTGGGTGCAAAAGTGAGTACTTGAAATGCGTTGCAGCAGCGATTTGCTATCAATTTTAATATCACATAAAACTAAGGGCAATCCCGAATGGCAACGCGAGCATGAAACAACAAGATGGGTAAAAGGGAAAGGGGCAAGGGGAAAGGGGAAAGAGGCCACTATTGAAATTTTATCAAGTGCACATAAAACTCAAAAAGCCATGATGATGTAGCCGGGGTCGCGCTGGCGGGTTAACAAGGGGCCAAATCCAGAGGCGTCGGTGGGGGTGTTGCGCAACTATTGTAAAACATTGACAATTTCCGTCACATCTCTGGGGGTAGTGCAAAATGGCAAATCAATAAAAACAAATTGAACTCGAATTCAATAAAAAGCCAGCAACTCAAAGTGAACGGCTCAACAGTACCTCTTGGCTGGGAAATTGGCAAAGGAGGAGTTTCAATATCCATTTTGACGCTTTTACTCGGGATTAAATATAATTTAAAAGGTGTGATGAACCACCTTTTTTATATCCAAAAAGATTGGTAAAAATAATTTTAATTTAAAGCTAAAATTCATATATTTAATTTAGCTTTTTTAATTCAATATCAATACATCGGCTTAGGTTAGCTTTCATTCCTCGTTGAGAAAAAATACTTAGTTATGTTTACTTCCCTAAGTTCATCATTAAGTCAGGGTATTACAGGGACAAGTTCCAGACCAAGTCTGATCAAAACTTATATACCCTCCTTGGGAAAACAGCAGCCATGTGATAAAGCTTGGGTTGAAGGGTTGCCAATCAGCAGCAGACGAAGCTGTAGTGGGGGTAAAACTTTAACAATGTTTTAAAAAGATATACTCCCGGCTAACGCCACTGGACGTGATCCCCGCCAAGCCGGCACTCCGGCAATGGATTACGGCAATTGCAGTTGAAGTTCGTCCCCCGGAAAAGCCCCTTCCTCTCTCTCTCTCCCAAAAAAGGGTGATGAAGTCAAGTGCGACGCCTCCCCTCCGATTTTTCCTTTTCCCTTGTTGTGAGCAGCTAATAAAAGCCAAAATCAATGCCATGTTCCAATATATACGTGTGTGTGTGTGTCAAATGCGATAAAATTTGGTCAGCATAAGGTTCAAATACTTTTATAAGGTGCTGTTGAAATGTATTTGTTGATTGCCTGGGTTTGCTTTTTATTTGCTCTCATTCGTGCTTTGTATTTTGGCTTTGGCTCAGCTTTTTTTGCGGTCAACTCGTTCGTAGCCAGGAAATTGCCAAACACATGGCCAGCTCTCAGCTCACATAACTAGCCCCACTCAACGAAAAAAAAGGTCAAGTTAAGCGAAGTGTACCCCGAAAGAAATTCAACTGAAAACCGAATGAGTGTGGATCCCTCAATATGTAACATCTGGTGGGTGGCAAAAGAAAAAATGAAATAAACTAAACCACTGCCGTTCGTAAAAGAGGGCAAAAGGATGTCGGCCACATGTATATAAACCACATCAATAAAGCACAATTTTTAATATAAATAACTAAAGTTTAATTTGGTTCAGGGCCAGCACCCACACAGTTTCCCCTTTCTCTCACAGCCACAAATTTGGTTTCTACATGCGAGCATTGCATGAATTGTTGATGGAATTTTTGGCCCGGTCGAAATTACAATTATTATTCTAATTATTTCATTCGAATTCGAGAAGGGTGCATTACATTGAAAAATATTGCAGAATATGCAAATTTTTGGGCTATGTATCAAAAATATTAATAATTATGCTGAATGTTTTGCAATTTACATTGTACATAGATAAGCATCCTTTGGTATCATGTTGCAAAATGGCAAAAAATATTTGCATTATTGAAAACATGTTAGATATTTCCTCTAATTTTAGTCGTAGGAAATCATAACAAATTATTAGTTTGTTAATAGTAAAGACAAAGTTAAAGATAAGTGCAATAACAGAGAACCAATTTTCCAAGTTATTATCACAAAGTTGGTGAAATTCCAACAAACTAAAAGGCCTAAGTAGCAGGGTTCCCCCACTGAACTTAGTCGGCCTAATATGTTTACGGATTACCAAAATCAGCAGATCTTGTGATTTATGTTTATAGTTTGGGCAGCTCTTAAAGGAAACGTCTTTATCGCTATCACTATCTCTATCTCCATCCCGAGTTCACCTACAAATTCCAACTGATTTAATGGCACACACCCCCTTAAAAAAGTGCTGCGGGAAATGTCTTTTAAGTTTCATCTCCTCTCCATTTTTTCCACTTTTTTGGCCCAGCCTTGCAGACACATAAATAAAGTTGTCACACGCATACGCAAAAAGATAAAAAGCCAAAAACTTGCTTAGCTTTCTGCGAGTGTGTGTGTCTGGCTGGTCTCACCATCACTCTCTCCCTCTCTTTCTGCCACTAACTCCCCCTCATTAAGTGCAGAAAAACGCCTTTTCACTGTCATTGATGTCATTCACGTGCTGCTGGCAAACACAAAATAAAAAAATATGGGAAAAAACGTAAGAAAATGTCACATGCATGAAAAAGACGGGTAGTTAGGGGGGCGAAAGAGATAGATACAAGCGGGCGGTAGAGAGAGAAAGTCGCGACAGACATTCGAGTTTCTCGCTCATTAACCGCGCTCGTTGCTGACACGCTTGAGTTATTTTCAATTAAATGTCAATGAAAAACTCGCGAGACACCCTCACACACACACACACGTGCACATAACATAACGCATAGCGAGCTACGCACATACACACACACATACACAGGCACACTTATCGAGGACATGGCATGCGAATGTGCATAAATTAAAACTCAACATCGTTCGCACCATGTCCTCGATGGCGGCACTCAATCATTTTAAGCTTAAATTTTAAACAACAATCTAATCATCAACACTCCATGAATCCAAATAACAACCGACATATTAGAACACTAATTTCCGCTGACAACTCTGCAATTTTTAATTATGTTAATAACTGGCTTTTGTTTAGCGTTAGTTTGTCAGCTTTTCTCCCCAACTGGCTGCCAATTACAAAAATTAGCCACAACCCTCGGAAGTGCTAAAAAATAAAACAGCAAAAAAAGCAAAGAGGGGAATAAAAAACATCATGAACTGCGTCCGCCTTTTGCATGCGCGTAATTTATTTTTAAATTTCATGTAATTTATGCAACGCACACGTAGAAATGTGTAAGTGTGAGTATAGGACAAAACCCATGGGGCTTTTGTTTTTTCGTTGGCATGTAAGCCAATTAAATGGCAGTCGACGTGTTTTGTTTGTTTTACCAATTTTGATTTTTCTCATGCAATGTTAAAGTTCATTTTGTTTGGCATTTTACGTGGGGCGCGTCTTTGGATAATTTGTCCGGCACACAGTAATGCATGAAGCAAGAGAGAAAACCTCGACCATAGAATACCACTTATTGAGTGTTGCCTACATTTTGGGGCAGAATTTTCCTTGCTCATCCTAGAAGTCAACCAAACTTATGGATTCTTTTGCAATTACTTTTTCTTTCATAGTTAATTTAAGAAATCCAATATACCCCTGCACTTGCACGATTACCGGGTATAAAAAACACGTTCAATTTAACGCTTGAGTTCGGTTTTTGGAAAATATATTTCTGGCGCTTTTCGTTTATTCTCTGTTTTTTGCTGCGTTGATTTATGCAAAGCTTGGGCAAAGATAACGCGTTGCGGCTCAGAGCTCACGGTTTCGGTTGCTCCTGTAAATGGCAGATGGCTTTTTGGGGGGTGAGGGAGCGTAAGTGGGTGGTATGTATGTGGTGTGGACTTAAAGTCCTGAGCCTCCTGTTTGTTTGACCATGTTGTTAGGCCGCTGTTTGCAGTGTTTGGCTTTTGTTTCCTCTGGCAGAGCTGTCTTGATTGTTATCAGACTCCCTCCTGTGGGAAATACGCGTTTTGTTTGCCAGTATGTGTGTGTGGGTGTCTGTGTGATTACCAGGAGTGTGTGTGTGTGCGAGTTTTAGGTACTTGTGTTACCTTGTAAACAGTACCCTCATCATCATCATCAACCTCTCCGCATTTCAGCTTTGTTTAACATCATGCCAGCCGTAAAGTGATCTCTGTCATTTTCGCTGCTTTTGCCATCAGACACACAAAAGTAGTAATGGAAAATTCTCTAGTGGAGTTTATCTTAGATAAACAAACCGAAGCTTAGTTTTAAGCCCAAAAACCATTAAAATTTCTTTCATTTTAAGGGCGAGGGATTTTTTCTATCCCAAGAATTTCTTTAAGGGAAAAGCTTGATATTGATTACATATTTTAACACAAAACTGAAATAAATAAAGCTTTTAAAGTATATCTACAAACAGAAATCAACGAGCAGCTTATTAAAGTCGAAAAATATATTATTATTATTTCCCTTGACCACAACTGACCTACCTCAGTTTTTCCATAAAAAGAGTGGGGCATAACCCTTACAGCTCGGAAAATGAATGTGTTAAGTGCACTTTGGAGAGCCGCTGGCGTGCCATGGCAAATGACCTGGATGGGGGTAATTAAAACTGCAACAAATGAAACAATTTATGGGCATTAAATCAATGCCAGCGTGTAATTATCTAGCACGCATTTAATGTGGAATTACCAGGAAGGAACCAAAATAAACCCGCCCAAAAGTATGCAGCGCATTTTGTTATTTTAAACAGTGGGCAGGTCACGCCCCTGGAATTAAATTCCTAAACAAAATGTAGTAGCTAGAGAGCTCCAACTCCCTTCCATACAAAAAGAGGCATAATAGAAAGTAAGGAGAAAGTAGTAAAGGAAGCATGTCGGTCGGTAGATGGCGCTGCTGGCTCTTTCGTGCACATTCTGTGTAAGTAATTTGCATACCGGATCAATCTTGAAAAATTAATGGCTTCCCAGACAGATAATGGTAGACCGCACACACACACACACACACACACTCACATCCATATGCGAAAAGGAGCAGCGGCAGCAGCAGTAGCAGCAAAAGAAGAAGCAACGAAGCGTGAGGCAAATGCTGAAATATTACGTATACGCAACGTGGCCTGCGACGCCGCCCTGCGGTTTTCAGCAATATTACGTAGCGGCCACAACCGACTCAACGCTGTTGTCTAGGCAGCCCGTCGTCAACGTCACATCCAAAAGACTAGAGCCAAAAGATGTCGAGTGCTAGGCACTTGAAAATATAAAGAAGACATCTTTGAAGAGTATATATTTTAGAAATATAATACGAGGTATACCAATACATAAAAATATATATATTCTTGGCATAAAATATTCAATATTTCAAGTTTACCTTCTTGAGCAATTACAATTTAGGTCCCTTAATGAAGGAAAATGTTATTTAAAAACTAGAAAATTACTGATTATTTATAATAAATCTTAGCTAAGAAATCTTTCTTTAATTTTCAGGTTGACTTATTTTCCAAGTGTGGCAACGAGTTTCTTCTTCTCGGGCTCCTTACCCCCAGTTAGCTATTTCACATTTCCCTCCGCACCAAAAACGTCGGTGATTCCACCTCCTAAGCCAAATTTGCGAGTGCGTGTTCGGGGTGCTTTGCATTCGGTGGAATTGTCGGAAATGAGGCACCCATGTGTCACAGTTGGTTCACTTCCAGTTGCCCCTGCCACGCGTCCTTTCCACAATCGCATTCCTTCCTTCCTTTGGCACAACACTGCGTAAATCTTAATCCTTACACGCTTGGCAACACGCTGCCATCGCGATAATAGCCACAGCACACAGCAACGGCGGTTGGAACAACAAAATTAAGCGATACTCAGAACAGAACAACTTAATTTTACATGCAATTTTGAGTAATGATAAGCAAATGCTTCTGTGTCTAAGACTCATATACATTAATTACCACAAGGGTGGAAGCATTTTATTTTATTCTGCAAACAAACATTGCATAGCAAGTAGGAAGTTTTAAATTAAATTCCTTAATAGTAAAAGAGGTCGAGATATAGAAAATTATCCATCATAATTTGCATATATTTTTTATATGAGATATAAAAAAGAAAACTCTCTAACAGAAAGCGATTCAGAATGAATATCCAGCTACTTCACCTAATTTGATCAAGTAACTTGAAAGAACTTGTGCATATGCAACTTGGATTTCCCTTCCCCATCCGAAAATCAGAATTTCCAAATATTCCCGGCCGCCCGGGAGCGACTGACTCTGCCACCTAGTTTTCGGTACTTTTTGCCGAACTTTTGGAGTTTCGGAGATGGCCCCAGTGCAACGAGAATTCTCCTTGGCACTCAACTTTGACGTCGCTGGCGAAACTTTGGAATGCCGAAAGGAAAGGCATCTGGAAAGTACCGCTGCCGCCCAGCGCTCAATTAACATTGCAGCCATAAATTCTGCAACTGCCTAGGATCCTGCTACCTATTCTTGCTGCATTTACGCAGATAACTCATCAGACTAAGCCAAACAGATTCATCTAAAACTCCGCTAGCCACTTTCCTTTCACAGGCGAAACTTTGCACATAAATTCTGCGCAATTTATTCATGAAAAAAACAAAAAAAAATGAGAAAAAAAAAAAAAATAGCGTAGTGGAAAGTGGGAGAAAGTTGCAAAGGTGCTTCGAAAGTTTTTTGCCCCAAGACGCCGACGACGCCGAAGACGAAGACGAACAAGGACACAAAAAAAGGGACATCCGGCAGTGGGCAGAGATTGATATAAGCCTTTTTATATTCCGACATTTCAAAGCTCATTTCACGGATAAAAGTTAAATATGCTAATGTGTGGAGGCCGGGCTTTGTCTGCCGCTCCTGTGATAAGGATAACCAGAAGGACCAAGGATGCTGGGACACAAGACAGAAAAAAAAAGGCAGCGACAACTGATGACCCAATGGACGAACTGGACGTGGGTCGTTAGTAAGCCGCTTAGCCAAGGATTCGACTTTAAGCCGCGACTGGCAATTAGTAGCCACCGGTCGTAACTCGTAACTCCTTTCGCCGTAAACCAGTCCAAGGTTTTCAATTTGCAAAGCCAGCAAGAGCAGCGAGGCGAGGAACCACTTCACCTACTTCACGCTTGTTGGATTTAATTTTATTGTGGCATAACCTTTTGCTGACACAACCCCCTTCATGACGTTAAATGGGGTGGAGGCGGTGCGGCTTATATAGGGGAAATATATATAGTGACTGGATCTGGCCGCTCCCCAGCTGTTGCGCTTCCTTGGCTTTGTGTTGTCGCCTCCGTCTCGCCTGCAGTAAAACTTATTTTATTGCGCTCTTATCATTAATTTTATGGCAATGCGGCAACTGTGCGACATTAGCGGTAATTGGCAACAACGATTTGCAAGACAGGCAACAAAACGCCCCACCCAGAGCCACCCACCAGCTCCACGTAACCCGAAACCCAATGGTATTACCCCATCTATCACGCTCCCCGAATCCCGAGAGCTATTAATTGAAATTTATGCTCGAAATATGAGAACTGATACGATATTTAAGTACTTGTAGTCGGTTGAGGTTACTGGATAATACAGGTAAAGAGGGGGGTCTAGAAAAAAGTGGTTTATGCTGAAAGCTAACTATTTTATTTATTTTTAAAGTCTAATAAAATATTAATTTTTCATCTAAGTCAATAAATTGCTTTTAACTGAGACAAATACGTTGTGTTAACAATTTGTTACCTTTTTATAATTTTTATAGACAAATTTCCACAACAATAAAAATTGTATTTTTCCTTTTTCATTTCATTTCGCTTTTTTTTCTCCTATACTAACATGGCATGTTGGTTTTAATTGAATCGCCTGCAAATTACCCCGAGCTGTTGGCATAGCAGCAGCCTGCGGAAATTGCATTTCACTTGACTGGCATGTATGGAGGAGCGGGGTCACCACGGGTCATTTGGAGTGATGCTCATTAAGGAATTTCAATAAACGGCCAGCGGGCGGCATAGATCACTCAGCCGGGATTCTGGGCCGATGGTCAGCGCAACCTCATCTCCGCACCGAAGCCCATGGTAATGCCACTGGTATTGGATCCTATTACGGATGCAGTAAGTACACTGGGAAAAATGAGGGCATGGGTTTTAAGTCAAAAATAACTAGTTAAAACTTATAAAATATTATTTACGAATCAGGAACCTTAACAAACTACGTGTAGCTTATCAGTCAGCCTTCGCAACTCTAACCATAACCAGAAGCTGGTCAACTAAATCTAGTAAATACGCCAAATATAACCCCCATTTGGCCCAGTGTAGTGCTGCAGTTGGTCAGCTAGGATGTTGACGTTGATTGGCGTGTGTGCTCGGCGCGTTGTGGTTGCGGTATTGGCGGTGCTGGTGGCGCTCGTGTCGGCTTCCATTCCGAAATTTCGTGGCATTTTTCGTTAGTTTATGACAAATGCGTTAGCCTGTCACGCTGACCTCCCCGCCCTCTAAAAGCACCCTGCCCTAGCCAAGCGAAACAGTTTGGGTTTTGCAGCTAATGACATCACGTGCTTCTGGGGGATATAACATGGTATAGATTCTCCGACGGTCTGCCTGTCATCAATGGCGTACGCACATAAACAAAATACGTCAACTGTATCCAATGGTCCACTTTTGGGATTTGGTATGACCTCCTCCCTCAATCCTGCAATCTCCAACAAGGAGGAGTAGCTGCTGCCTCGGGTGTGCGAAATGTCTGGACATCCTGCTGTTGACAAGAGCCGTCCAAAATGTTTGCTTTCCCCTTGGCCAACAAATCGGACAGCTTCCGCCTGGCATTGCGATTTTTTCATTAGTAAGTATCAGTCGCGTGTCTATATCACATCCTTCAAGTATCGGTTGGGCAATATAAACAATGTTGTTAGCGAACTGTTAAAGCAGCTCAAACTACTCACAAGGATTGACATCTTCGATGATTTCCAATTGAGTGTTTGTCCTCCACCACCCTCAAGCAAGAGAGAATATTGAGCTTTAGTTAAGTTTCTTATTTTATGATATATCGATATAGTACCGTAACGATTAAGAACTCTTTGTGTTAGAAAATAACAAATTCTTTAAATCAAACTTGATCCTTTCAACATTAAACCCACACATTAAGGACGCATGCCAATCATGATTATGCCTGCTTCTTAGGAGGTGATGAATGTGTTTGGGCCTTAGCTGAGACCACTTTTCAAATCTTCAGCAACCCTTACCCGATGGCTTAAAATACCAGAGCCATCTGAACCCCATTTTCAACCTTTCGCACAAACGATAAAGCAATTTTCTATAAAAAGCTGTGTGGGTATGCAATCCACCGAGATTCCTGCCGTTGAAAGGCAGAAATCAATTTCTTTATCGGCCAGAACTAATATGTCAAATGTATAATTCGAATTGAGGCCAAGACTGAGGTTGTCCGACGCACAAAAGGCAGCAAAGGCAAAACAAATCTATCCCCTTGGAAAAATCTCTTTGGTCAACAAATTCTTTATCAGCTGATTGATTGGCACAAATTCCGAGAGAGAGACCGAGAGTTATCCTAAACAGGCTTACCCATTAATTTCGAGGGCTTTTTTTTTAGGGAACAGAGAGATTGCCTTATTCATTAGTTGCGCTTTTGGCACAAATTCATTTTTAATGACAGCCGCTTTTTACAACTCGGCAGATTTAAGGAGACTTCTTCTGGCATTTCTTTTTTATTTTCGCCTCAGGTTCTTTAATGTATTTTTCATGAGTTCTGTAAAGTGAAAAACTTTCGGATGCGTGCAAATAACTCATATTCATTGATATTCTGGCGTGTCTGAGGTTTTCTGCGGCCCCGCCTTCTGCAGATGCTTTTCTTTGGGGACACTTAAAACAATGTGTGACTAAATTAAATTAAAAAAAATAAATAAAACGATTATAAAGAAAGATTTAAAGATAACAATAGTCTCTCTGCATGAACTGCCCCCTTGTCTTCCCCTAGGAAACATCCCTTAAGAGCCATAATATTTCTTCCAGTGCATCATCCTGCTCTAGCTGCTTTTATATAATTCATAAATGGCCTGGACCCAAGTCAATGACTTTGGCAATATTTCGAGGAGCGCGGTACGCGTAATTGCCAGTGCAATGAGACCGCCCAGTAGCCTAGTCCTGTCGTATCCTTAAAAATTGGCCACCAGCAGCGCGGGCTCATAAATAAATTTCTGGTCTGGCGAAAAAACTGGCCGAGGCTAGGCAAGCCCAAAATTCGAGCGTCGTTTGATATTTTATGTCCTAAGGGGAAGGAGGCGTGAACGATTTGTGCCCACTCATTCCCAGCCCAACATCGTACTGTTCGAGGTCCTGTGAGTTATTTATGAAAGTCCTGGCCCCGCAACGCCAATGATCGTTAATCATAATCGACGCATAATATTTCGCAAGAGAGCGCCGGAAATCGGAACTAATTTATGTGGAAATGAGTTAATTTCCTTTGCCTGAATTGTGTGATTTTCTAGCGATTTCATCGCTGCCATGCCAAAAGTAATTACCAAGCACTTTCCTGCACAGCTCCCGGGGGGCAGAAGAGTGCCCAAATTAGGCTCAAGTTGATGTTGGCTGGCAGTTTTCAAGCTAAATTAATTATGATTTTTGTGTGCAGGTAGCTGGCAAATAAGCACACGCCCGACTTCTTTTGGGTCACGATTAAGCTTCAAGGATGAGCTGGCTTTTTCCGGTTTAATGTACTATTTTTCCTTATTGACAGTCCAAAAAAAAAAAACTAAACCCCTACAAGAGATTATCCCATCTGGTGAAAAACAAACGACAGGTTCTATAATATTCCCACAGAATATTTAATTGGCGTAATCCGCTTAAAATTTTTGACAATATTTACTGTGTATATGCGGCATTTATTCCTCTCAAATAAAAGATTACACCTCGCTTGAATAAATGCACGAGATTACAGTGTAAATAAATAAAAAACTTAAAATTTCAGTGTCCTTTTACAGAAGCATAAATTGTTTGGAAAACCAATGGATATAGGCAGTCCATTAAGTAACTAAATAATAACTGAAGACAATAAGAAATTGATAAGTACTAATAAAATTAAACAAAATATTTACTCAAAGATAAACAAAGGAAGACCTTGCAATCAATATGCTTTAAGCTTTTTAATCAAATGATTTCTTTATATGCCAATAAAAGTGTAATGAAATGGAAGAGAACAGGGCCAAAGTGAAGAATATGCTAGAATTTTACAATTTTTAAAGAGCTTTAATGGCATTAGGAGAAGTCTGGTCTTGTCTCGTCAGCCTCCTGCTCCTTCGCTGCCGTCTGGCATGTCCTGGCCTAAGGTGTCCGAGGCCAAAAGCTGTCAAAATAAAGGTTTTACAATTCACGCGCATTACGGACATCACCCTCTCTACCGACCACTGGCCCACCAACCACTGGGTGGTTTGGCTAATTTGAGCGGTGTTTGTTTGACATTTCAGGCGGAACAGCCGCAACACGAGGCAACACGCGTTCCTGTCACTCGGGGTCAGTCCGAAATGATGCCCAAGTACATGAAAAATGTATAAGCGAAAATTTGTAGTCGCTTCCGGGGGCGGTTTTCACCTAATGGAAGTGTAATTGTCAATTGTAAAATAAAGAATCACCCAGAGATATGGTTAAGTGAGTAAAACGAATCATATTCAGTTTGACACTCTCAAGCTTAGAAGATAAAATACCTTTTAAATGCTATAAAAACCTAAAATCCCATTATGTCAGGTACAAAATTCTATATTTTTAAAAATGTATACTTAAAAACTAATTTAAGCTAACTAACATAACCCTGATTAAAGTTAAATTTAAAATGAAAATAACTAAGACGGTCAATTTCTTTGAATTCCCGAAAATCCTTTCTCATATCTGTAATAAGAAAGTTTCCATAAACACCTGAGACTTTCGCCCCGTAAAAAAACTCGATGGCCAATTTCCAATTGATTTTCTTGACTTGCTCGGCTGCCATTCGGCTCTTTGCCATTCCTGCTTAACGTTGACAGATTGTATGCCATTTTTTTGCGTTGTACTTGCAACAATATCGAGGGGAAAACTTTGCCGGTGAAAAGCAGCTGAAACAAGCAGCTGAAAAACTGCTGAAAAACTTTGACAACTTGCACAAAACTTTTACCAGCCGTGTGACATTAGGTGAGAGTTGCCAGAGTCCTTCGAGCCGCCTCCTGCTGCTCAACCCTTGGATATTTGGAACGGCAGCAGCAGCAGCACCAGCAGCTGAAGCCTTTATTCGTTATAAATCACAATGTAATCATAAATCGCTGCCTGCACATAAATTACAATAAGAAACAAATGACAAGTCGGAGCGGAGTGCTTTTCTCATTTTTTTCTGGGGATCTTGAAACGCTGCAGGACAATCCCAGTGCAATTTGCCCCGGAGTCCTGTGGTGAGAAAAGTGTCCTCGCTTTTGCGCCTTTTTAGGCAAACATCAATTTGCGGGGGCCTCATGTGAAGTCTAAGGGTGTCCTAAAGGCTTTTGCCCAAAAAGAGGCCAACGGTGATTTTCTAACCTTTTTTGGGAAAGTAACGGAAAAACCACTCACTTAAATTACATTATTCTTATTATAGAAATTTATTATATATTCTCGAATTAAGGAACTCCTTGCGCTTTCTTTTTAAACAGTTTCAGGTGAAAGACCCTTCTAAAACTCCATTTCTTAACTTTCCAACAAATTAAACATACTATTTCCCTCTACTTTTTATTCTATTTTAAAATTTGCCCTAAGGAGACTTCAAATGGCCAAAAGACACTTATTTTATTTTGCATAAGCTGAGCCACAGCCACACCCCATAATTTAGCCACTAGTCAACGCCTCTGGCCTTCTTTTCGAGGGGTGGGCCGAAAAAGATTTAGCTTGCTCCTTGAAGTTGCGAGTGGCACTTTTGCTTTGTAATTTATGCAGTCTAAATGAAAAGCGTTTTTCCAACAACATTTAATTAAGTTCGGGGGGTGTGTGTCGGGTTCGGGGGGCCATCAAGGTAGAAAATGTTCAAAGTTAAACATGAGAATTAAAATGCCAGGGCCCCAAAGTGAGATGATTTTTCTTTTTATATTTTTTGTTGGCTTGCCGATGTTCATTTAAATCGTTTTCGTGTTTGTAGAGGAGTTATTTAAAAAGGTCTTATTCACTGGAATACAGTTTAAGACACTGAAAGAAATCATTGGATGCAAGGTGATGATAGTTTTAGTCAAGAAGAAAAGTGAAAAAGTTACATATCTGAATAACATTTACAATGATGAATTAAAAGTAAGTCTTAAAACATGTTTAGTTTGATGTTTAGACTCGATTTAAAGCTAATATTTATCTATATTGGCTTAATATTTTACTAATCAAACAAAGTATTGTCAAAACGTTGCTTATCTAGTCATAGCTTAAGTCTAGAATCATTGTGAATAGTTTTTTTCGATGTGCACCCAACTATATTACCGTAGTGGAAAACCAATCAAAATACCTGCCACCCGGCTTGACCCCTGGGAATTGGCAAGTGGGGCCAATGACTAGCGCAGGGATCATCATTATCCCCGTCATCATTATCAGCAGGAGTGGCAGTGTCAGAAGCGGCGGCTAAGGAATTGGGTCGTTGTTGGTTTTAATGTGCCTCGGTTGCCACTTTTGCTGTTATCAGCAGCGTCAATGTTTGGTGATAACAGCCAGCGGCAGCGCAGCAGCAGCGCCGGCCTAAAGCAACAACAAAGCATACCCTGCGCAGCAACTGCGACGTCGGCAGCGCAGCATCAGCTAATGGCCAAAAGCAGCGGCTGTAATCCGGTTCTTGTGTAAGGGTGTGTGAGTACACGCAGTATGTGTGTAAGTAGGGCTAGAATATGTGGAGCAAGTTGCGCTTTGTCCGCTGCCAGGAATTCGTGGATTCTGAATACCCACGAGCTGAAGTCCGAAGGACAGCATCGGAATTCGTCTGCGGTTCGTCGTCGTCCTGGCAGCGCAAGCGCAGGATTGACTCGAGAGAGCCAGAGAGAGCACGAGCGAAAGAGAGTGGCTAACTGTTTCACTTCCGCTTCGATGATGCTGCTGCTGGGAATTCTGTTAACTCGTAACAGAACTGCGCCCACTGTACTGTTAAGTCGAAAGTCCTCAAATATTTGGAAGATAAAATGTGAGGTTTTCGGTTTTTTTTATTCATATATAGTCCAGTTATTTAACGGTTTTTAATTAATTTATCGAATGTTTCTTAATTAAATATTTAGTACTAATAATAGCTAAATAAAATGTCTTTTTTTTAGATTAATCTTAAATAAACCTTCTAAACTTACTAGTATATATCTTACTAACTTATTTACTTCGTTAAAATATAATCAGAATAACTTTTATTACCTAACGACTATCTCAGTGCCTAAAATCCTGATTTTAATTACAATCTAGTAAAATGTATAACCATCGTATTCAAATATTTTAAATCGTGTTAAATTTTCCCTTACTCACAAAAATCCACAAAAATTCCTTTACATCAGCAATGGCTGTTTCAATTCCAACGCGTTCCGCATTGTTCTCGCGAAGCAGCTACACCAACAGCACAACGGCAACACATTGCAATGTACGAGCAATTTTACAGCCGTGCAACGTCGGAAAATGCCGATGCGCTACGCAAATTGCAGGCTTTCGTGGAAAGCGGAAAATGCCAGCCTCGTGTCGGCGCTCTCTCTGTCTTCCACTGCCCATGCCACTCGCTCTCTCTCTCGCGCTCGTTTAGCCGAGATTTTCCTTAATGTTGCTGATGTGCTGCTGCTGCCGCAGCTCTGCTGCTGCTGCCTTTGCTGCTGCTGCGAAGGACTTCTGTATTTTTGGGGCTGTGCTGTTGGTCCTTGGGCCATCGCTCGTTCAGTCGTCGTTGCGTGTTGTAGGTGGCCTGGTCTACTCAGCTCCGTTTTGACTGCTCCTCCTCCAACTGCTACTACTGCTACTGAGTCTGCCGCCGCTGCTGCTGCTGCTGCTGCTGCTGCATCTGCAACTTGCCACACTCACACCACGGCAACAGAAGTAGACGCGTCGCGTTCAGTCTTCGTTCTGCAGCATAACGTCATGTCGCGTAGTGTTCGGCCAAATATAAAAAAAACTAAAACCAGACTGTAAGGTGACTGAACCGATCCTTAACCCATCATCATCATCCTCTTCCTCTCACTCAAGTGCCGTGGATGTGTGTCAATTAAAAAGTCTCGTCTCAGTGAGTCGCGTGTTTAATTTGCGGCACGTTCCCCACACACACACTCACACTCGCTATCAATTTAATTAAAACGCCACAGACAGACCCATAAATATCGCCCAACTATCAAGCCAACATACCAACCAAATCCAACTAAAAATTAAACACAATATTGCGGTAAGTTTACGCTCACATTATTTTGAACTAATCAACAAATGGAAATCGTATATGTTATATATAAATGGGAAATTGCCTTTTATTAGCTGTGAATTTGTTGATCCTGATGGATTTTATTGCTGCGGTTATTGGGCAGGGAGTGCAAATTGAATTTTAATTAATTACGTTTGCACTTTGGTGGGCATTTCAATGAACTTTTCGTTCGCTTTTTGTTTTTGATTTAAGGTGTGAGCTTTGTTCAATGACATGAGAAATTTATTTAGTTTCTGCGGTTGACATTGGCCTGATAAGTGTGCTTCTGCTGGGAAAGTTAGTTAGATTGCAATAAAGGTAATTGAGATTTTCAAAATATAAGTTAAAAGAATTTGATTGTTTTAGTTAAGACTCTCAGTATATGTTCATGTAATATGTTAAATCATTATGTTCCTCAATTTTATTTTATTCCTGTTAAAGTGGCTAGCAATCCTATGACTACCAAAAGAGCTTGTGGTAGAAAATGCTGGAATATAATATTTATTTCAAGAGTGTAAGATAAAGTTTTAAAGTTCTTAGAATTTAAATGTTTGCAAAAGTTTTTAGAAAAAGTTCCTCCTATGGCTTCCCCACATTGCCTTCTTTTATTTCAAACACAGGCTTTTAACTTCTACGAAATCTGCTTTGAAAAACAAATAGAAAAATTCAAGTGAAACTGCAAATTGAAGTTCACATCTCGTAAAATGTATTCCTTTAATATAGAGTAATAAAGCTTAAGAGTAGACCAAATGTTTCCAACATTTTTGAACTCCCCATACTCAAAGCTAATGTCTACAGAAAATTCACAAAAAGTTAACTCAAGCGTAAGCTTTTTATTTTATTTTTTCTGGCCCCGTTGCACACGAAACAAATTTCATTAGAGCGCAAATAAATCAGCTTAGAGTGGGCAATAAAAGCCAAGGAACTGGCTGAGAGTTTCAGGAAAAATTACAATGCATTACGCATACGCCAGGTGCGACAAATGTGTGCAGGGAAGCATGGCGAACGCGAGTAAAACAAATGGCAACTCCAGCTTAGATATATATGTATATATATAACCGACTTTAATCAGTTGCCAACTCGTTGGCAGGCATTTAATTAGAAAAATCAACGGCATTAAATCTATCTGGGCTGCGCTAGGAAGACATTCCTTCCATCTATTCCAGACTGGCTGTCATTAGACAGAAAATTGGATGTGCTCCGCTTTTAGCCCCGGCTGACAGCCGGCAAAGTCTGAATGTGACAGAGAGAGGAAAGACATTCTGGCAGACGCGTGTTGAAATGTAAATAAAACAAAGGCAAAGCAGGAAGCTGGGCGAGAAAGTACGGCGAACACAAGAATGTATGTAAAATAATAAAAAGCGACATTTACGACATAACATGGCAGCATATTACACGGAAAGCTGGCGGGGGCAGGAGAAGCTCTAAACTGAGCCTCAGTCTCACTGGCACACACTGCGTATACGTATTCGCATTACAATGTTTCGCAGTGATTGTTCTCTGCCAGGGCCCTACCCTCACTCGCTCCGCCTTCCCTTTCTCCACTTGCCATGCAAATGTATACAAAGTAATTATGTACATCTGTGTGCGTGTGTGTTTTTCTGCTCAGTATGACTGCGGATGTGGGTGTGTAAGAGTGTAAGAGTGTGTGTGTGTCTTGTAGTACTACTCAAATAATTGCCAAACCACACACGAAGCTTAGTCTGCGTTGGCAGCCTGGCAACAAAACGCCTTTTAAAAGGCATAAAAACAACACGGAGAAAAAACGAAAGGAAATTCACGAAATTTTAATACTCTACAGGAATCAGCTTTAAGCTCTATTAAAAGAATTGAAAAACATTTGTTATATAAATTGAAGTTATATTTTAGCTCTTCTTTAATTACTTTACATTACCTTTACACTGAACTGATTTTTTAAGCCCAACCGCAATGGTAACATTCAGAACGTCAGAACGTCATTTCAGAGTATCAGACATGCTTGAACAACATTGTATCTTATTAACAAAACAAGGTTGTGTGCTATATATGTAATATGTAATTCCACACATACACACCCACCGTTTCGGCTTGTTGCAAAAATATTCAAAGTATTGTTGGCAGTAATTTTGGGATACTTTTCCGGGAGTAGAAACAGAAACGAGAACAACAAAAGGCAGGCGCAAAACAACATGGAAAAGTTTCGTCAGAGCGTACGCCATGAATTTTCATTTAATTAGGCCGCCTTTTCACTCCAACCCGCATTTTTACAGTCTCTCATCTCATCCTTTTGATGGTTAGGCAAACTTGAACAGAAAAAAGAGAGGGAATTTATATTGCGGAATGAAAGTAGAAACCCTTTTCTGCTTTATTGTTTGCATGGGCTCGAAGGTTCGCAGTTGGTTGGACTGGGGGTGCAAACACTTTCAAATGATTTCATTTTCCGAGAAAACCACACAGAAGGAAAGGCGGAGAAAAGCTGACCAATTTGTAGGCCAGGTTTTTCATCTACTATGATCAACAGCCACAGCCAGGACAGACATTGAAACCAATTAATTTTAAATTGTTTCCAGACCGGTCCTGCGAATCGACTCGGTCTCCCTTTTGTCTGAATAATGAGTGTTCAATTTGCAAAAGGTGTCGATGGGGAAAAGGTTTTCTTTGGTCTGCTCTGCTTTTCCTTACCTTGCGTCCTTTTGTTTGGACTATCTATCTATTTTTCGGGGGCTAATTGAAGTCTGACTGCCGGCAGACGGGAAACCGCAAAAGGTCGTTACGATACCGGGGGGAAAATGGACAGGACACTCTAGCCACCAACTTCGTTGGGGATACTTTCAGCAGCCCATAAAAGTAGGCAATACAATTTCCAAGTTTTCCTTTCGCCTTGCGCCTGCCTGCCTCGTTTTCCCTTTTGAAATTTTCACACATGATTTTTTCATAGACCAATTTGCACACATTATAAGTTTGCAACCGCAAATTGCCACACCCCTTTGGGGCATACCGACAACAACAACAGAAAGAAAAACCGAGAAAATAAACTTTTAGCAATTTTCTTTTGTGCTAAGGCGTAGGAATTTCCAAGTACTTATATAAACAGGCTTCTATACAGCTCCTGTTTTCCCCAGCTCCTCTTCACAATTTCTATTATGCCCCGAAAACAATTTGGGCAAAAATAGAAGTATATGTGGGCTGAACTTCTTCGAACTGAAAGATAAACCTGATATATGTATGCCCTATTAAATGGGAATTTCTAATGTATTCTTTTTGGATAGAAAATGATTATTTTTAATTAAAATGTATGTACTTATTTTTGTCTGTATGGCCATAAGTCCATCAGCAAACTAACTAGACAAGCAAGCAATTATTTGCTACTTTGGCTACGCTTGCGTAAACTAAAGCTGGAAATTATCAGCAAACACACAAACAGATTAGGGGCGAAGTACTCTTTGCGAACTTCCACATCCTGCGAAGCATTTTGGACAACCCACAGCACTCGCCATCAACCCGAATGTCTTCATATATACTTTCGGGTGAGCCCCAAACCGCAAAGACCATAAAATTAAACTAGTGCATAATTAAACACTCGCAATTAGGCGTAATTTACTTGGTGTGTGTCTGTGTGTGTTTTTGTGTGTGCGGGTGAGTATTTAAGGGTGTATTTGTTATATCTTACACCCACACACTTTCGCCACATTAGTTTTTAATTAAAAAATAACCCAAAGCTCACAATTTGTGAACCTTTTGAGCTGCCCGTCACTCTGACATTGCACTTTATTCGAGCATTTAATTGAGGACCCTTTAGCGAGCCAATTGTTTTCGGGACACAATCTTTGGCAGTTGATTTTTGCGCCTCGTTGGGCCCCAACTCAAGTTGAGCTAAATGAGGCTGCAAAATGTTTATACACATGTCGTTTAGATAACAAAATCCTTGGGCAAAATAAGCTGAGTAAGGAGGGAGGAAAAACTATGCAAAGATAAGCAGCAGAAAATAAAACCAAAAACGAAAATAAAGCAAAAGAAAATTAAAGCCAACAAAGCATAATCAACGAGAAGCAAAAAGTCAAAGAGCTGCGGATTCGTTGTAAACAATTCCGAGTTGTAATAATTAATCCAACAGATTTACAGCAAAGAACTTTTCGCGAAGCGGTTTCATTACTCAAAACTTGGTCTAAGACAGTGCGTGGGTGGGGAAGCGGAAGAGCGGAAAAGCTTAATGCCGGATTTTCCCGGCGGACCGCGACTTTGTTGTTCTTATTCCTTAATGCAAAGACAGCTTATTTTTTATGCAATGCCAGTTGCCACGATGGCAAACAGCAAGGAAACTGCTGAAACCAACTCTAATTTTGCTTAGTATACAGACAGACAAACCGACTGCCTGACTGCCTGACTGACTGGCAGTCATTCATTTCAATTCCTTGAAAATAAATCTCATTTTTGCTGCTGCTGCCGGCAAGTCAAATATTTATGCAACGAGAGGGAGATTTCCCATTGCAAGTAAATTAATTAATGGAAAAACAGCGCAGCAAGATACGAAAACATCTCAAGGTGGCTGAGCGCATCTAAGCCGATTTTCCACCTTGCAAAACTGGGCTAAGACCATTATTCGAGGAGCTTTTCTGAATCCTTGGGCCTCTTGAGGTTTTCCCCCGGTGATTTGCATAGCATTTTGCACTGCCAATTGTTCTTGGGTCCGGCCTAATTGACAGCTGACAAGTTAATTAAGGTTAATTAGTGGCCTAATTGATACGAATGGGTTGGAAAGTATTAGGTAAAATGGTTAGACAAAATAAATCAGCTAAAGGTGAAGGTGAAATTAAATATTTTGGATTCAGTAAAATTTACTCTTTAGAGGAGACAAATAATTTCACATCTTATCATTTTTTTGGGCATTCATTTTAATAAAATTTAAACTTTCATTTAATTTAAACAAGGATACAGACGAAACATTCATTAAACATGTTAGCTCTCAAAGGAAACTACCACAAACAATTTCAATTAAAATGTTAAACTAACTTTGGGCCACTTTTGTGGGTCTGAATGATGGCTAAGGACGAAAATAAATAAGCCACCATTAGCGCCATCGATCAAGTGTGTGCTTATCACGATTGCTGCCTCTTTTTCCAGCTGAGACGGGTCTGCTCCAGCCTTCGTGTTTTTGGCCATTTGTATTCGTGTTAAAATCAAATATTTTATCATTGGGCCAAACCTCAGAAATGTAAATATTGGCATAAACATTTAAAAGGCAACCCAGCGAGGCACACAGTCCCTTGTATTGAACACACCCAAAAAAAAAGTAAAAGGGAAAATAAGGAAAGTAACGAAAAAATGTGTCTGCCGCTTTGAATTTATAAGCACAGGGCTTCAGGGCTAATAATCGAGTAGCAGCCTATATATATATATATATATATATATGTACAGGTATATAAACCGATTCAGGTATTTACTATATAGAGGGAAGCAACAGAAGGTTTCGAAGGTGGCAGGTCCTGTCAGTTGGGGTGTAGAAATTCAAACCTAATTTTCCGCATTTCTCTTTTACGCTGCCGCTTTTGTTTTTCCCTTTTTGCCTTAGCACAGGACCTTTTGCCAAATGTCGCCCTAGGCCACACCATGTTAACCCACAAAAACCGAACCTGAAAGGTCGGCGGGGGGTCGTCGATGGTCCAGAATTTTAGCATAAATCACATAAATATGCAGCGGTTGAAAATGGCAAAAGAGGCGGGATAAGCAGCAAACAGTGACGTGGATTTGTGCCAGGGATTCCGTCCTGCTCCACCGTGCTGTATCCTTGTAAACGTGTTCAGCTGCCGTTACTGCCTTTGGCTCAAACGGGATTAGCTTTTAATGCCCTTCGGTTATGTTATTTACAAATGGCTTTTCGAATAATGCGCCACACTTTTTGGGATCTGCTGTTATTTCGCCTTCCAATTTCTTCTCTCGCTTGGATACAATTTAATATCCTTGCGGAAGTAGTTGCCATTAATCAAATATGCTTCTGCCATTTATTATTTTCCAGCAGCTTAGTGGTTATTTAATTTGACTTCTTAAGTCGTTCGTGGGGATTATATTTGCGCTAATGTTTAGGACTTAGTTTAGGGGGTGTTCTTAAAGCGCAGTTAAAAGTCAAATTTTATTAGTGAAAAGTAAGAACTTAAAATCAATCCTAAAATATTTATATTCTGATATATCCTGAAAACACATTGACATCCGCTCTTCTTTCTGAATTTAATCTGTTCGAAAATCTTTTTTCCCTCTTCACCAATATATTTAATTTGAACTGTCTTTGGCTAGAGCACATAAATATTTTCTGCAACGAATTCAGCAGTATTTTTGCACGCGAAACAGCATTCAGGCAGGATGATTTCTTTATTTATTTTGTATATATGAATATGCGAAATGCCAGCGGGAATGATGTGATGTCTGCATCGCATTCGCTTCGTATGTCAGCGGGATTTTCCTGCTCGACTGCCTGCATGTCCTGTGTCCCCGTGTCCTTGCCATCCTTCAGCTGTCAGTCAAGCATTCAACACATGCGACACAGCGCGAGAGATTCATAATTGTTGCACATCCATGGCCATTCTCATTCCCATTTCGATTCCCGTTCCCAGTACATCCGAGATCATCATCATCACCATAGCTGGCTTCATCATAACTTTAATGCATTGTAATTGTGTCAGCGACGACAGCGTTTTAGTGCACTCAAGAAAACTAGCAAGACATAGAAAAACAAGAAAAAACAGAAATAAGGAGGATTATTCTATGAAAATCTTGACGAAAAAACATATTGTAAAATATTAAAATTATGGGGAAACTTAAGTACATTAAAACTCTAAGAGATCGACTAACTAAAAACACAATAGTAGTATGTCTCAGTGCATCGGCATCTCTGATGTGGCGACTGCAACTGCAAAGCAATGTTACGTATACGCAGTGTAGTGCCCGGACAATTTGTGCCGCAATCTGTGCCAGAACAGAGCGTTCGTCGTTGCCTCACTTAACGGCTTAATATATTGTTCCGGCAGCTGCGACTGCCATGGCATAATATCCTTGCACACACACACACAGACATATCCTTGCATACCGAAACGCATGAGTGCACATGGCATGTATGAAAAAATATAGACAGCAGAAGAGTAAAAAGCAAGGCGAAAACCAATTCAATGCAGCTTACTTTTATGCGCAGGCATACTTAATATTTATAGTATGGCAGGGCATAGTATATCGTATGTAAGAGTGCATGTGTGTGTGTGTGCGAGCGGCTATTCCGTAATTTAATTACAAACTTTACGCCATTAATTTAAAACTTTAGGCCAACTATCGAGCGCAGCTGCCGCACGAAGCAGACTTCACGTGCCACACAAAAAGGGGTAACAGGAACAGCAACCATCCCTATCATCTGTATCATCTCCTCCCCACGGCCATGCACTACACATAGATATATATACTTATACCACATGCTGTCACCGGCAGGACAATGGATGTGCAGCCTCGTTTAGTTTATGCGCTCGCAACATATTGAAAAGCCAACTCGGCCATTTGTCAGCCCGGAAACGCGTTCAACTTTTGTAATTAGATAGAGTGAAGGCAGGCCGTTAGAATGGTGTCGAAAGTTGCTCACTTTTCGCGTCCTGTTGTTATTTTATGGAATTCAATTTAAGTCCCTTTGAAGTGGCTAGCAAAAAACAGGTTAAATTACACGTCAAGTTGGTACTTAGCCTATTTATATCAAAAAAAAACTTATCAGCTTCGATAAGCATTTAAAATAGAACTTGTTAGTTTATTTCATTCGCTGAATTTCATGCTGTTATCCCACCTTGTCATCGTTTTTTATACATTTCAAAAAATGTCAACCCCAACCAGAGGAAAATAGAATGGCTTAAAAGATGGAAAAGCAAAAATAAAATGCTAAATGGAGAGCAAGCGCTGAAAAGCAGCCACTGGGAGTGCATTTTCATCTTATCGAAGAAAACTCTAGCCACCTGAGCGCGCGATATTAATGGAGTTTCATCTTCCTCCTTATATATATATATATATATATAAATATGAAATTTTCTCGACTTGCAAAGTTTTTTGGTTCTCGCTTATTATGTAAATTTTTAAGTTCACCTTTTTGGCTGATTTATGTCGCTGCCGCTCTGGCAAAAATTTCATTAAAACTGCAATGCAGCCACTCAGCTTGATGAAGTCTCTTTCGTCCTGTCTAGCGCTTTTATCTGCCCATAATGCCTGCCAATTGCATTTGCCAGGACCTGGCTTATCTGCTGCTCCTCCGACTTCCTCTCTGCTTCCTTATCGGGCTGTAATAAATCAACTCATCCTTCTCATCTTTCTCTCTTTCCTCCCCGCCTTTAACCTTAGACGCATGGCATCATCTTGTCAATGTCGCTGGCAGTTCTCTTTTTTTCAATATCTATATCTTGATAGATATATATATATATATATATTCCGTTGAGTTCAGGCTTTTCGACACATCATTTTCTATGTTCTAGGTGATGACAGCGAATGAGAAATTTCCCTTATTCCCAGCCGTCATTGATTGAGTTTTCCTCGCTTTTTCTTTCGCTTTGAAGTGCCATATCATCAAGTTGAGTGGTTGGAATAGAGTTCACAAGTTTATGCTGACACAGCCGAGTTTCCAGCTGCATTTCTCTAAAGCGGCAAGTTTGATTAGAGTCTTCAAACTTGCCACAAACTTGCCAACTTTTTCGGGAGGCAATTAATTTAACATTAATATTTAAATTTGGCTACGCCATTGAAAAGATGATTTGCTTAGCATTTGCATATGTCTTGAAATTAAACCTCAACGTAAATTAATTAAGCTTTCTTAATATCGTTGGGATTTATGGTCTGATGATAATTGCTGTCCTGCAACAAAGACGTTTAAAGTTTGATTGTACACTGAAAGAGAAATGTCTATGATATTTATGATTGAAAACCCTTAAGGATAGATTTTCATTTTGCATATTTCGGGTTTCAAAGACCATTTTTCTAACTTGAATATTAAAACTTTATTAATTGGAGTAAAATTTACGAACATTAGGGGTAACTCCTTCCAAAATAGTTCCCTGTGTAAGCCTACATAAATGAGTTTTGAGATTTGCGAGCATGTGTTATGTTGTAAAATTAACATAATCGCCTAATGAACGTGTCGACATGCTGGCTCGAGATGCTAATGAAGAAATGACCAAGCCGGGGAGTACAGAGTGTCCTGCATTGATAAGACCCAGACAATATGGCCACGTTTTCAAACTAATTAGAAATAGGAAAGCGAATTAATGCGATGCTGTGGGTCCATGCATATTAATTAGTTAGCCCTAATCGTATTAGACGAACTGGATATTTTAGGGGACAATTCTAAGTAGGAATCTATCTGATGGATGAGAGAACCTTGTGCAAGTTTTATAAATGCTGCCAGACTCTTGGATTCCCAATGCATTTTGCATGTCGTCAGCTATCCATCTGTGTCCTGCATCCTGTCTGTGGCACTTGGCCTGCTCGTTTATTTAACACTGATTGCCAATGCACACAGAGATTTTGGCAGCACGATGCTTTACTTTGGCCCCCAGCTGGAGACGACCTCAGCAAACTCTGAACTACGGGTATCCATCCGATAGCCTCTCGACCCCGAGTACCACCCTCAACTGGGAAAATATTGTCTTTAAGCGCTTTTGGCAATTGCTTTTGGAGAGTAGATCTGTTCTCCTTTTATCTTTGCCCGAATGACATCTGCCGGGAGCGGCTCAAAACAGTTTCAATTAGTTGAAATCTTCCTCAGATTCCGGAAATAGAAATCCGTTTATCCAACCCCCATCAAAAGCCTTTAATTGACAGCCCGACATACGGAGTAATGAACGTTGTTATGGGTTGGATGCCCATATATATCTAAATATAAAGGACCACTTAAAGCATTCAGTCGAAATTTAATGGTTTTCCATTTCAATTTTCATTGAAAGCAAATATTTATTACACAAATTTGCATGCCAATCATAGAGGTTGTAATATGAAATAAAAGTCAGCCAACTGCTGAACATTAATTAAGTTAATTTATGGGCCAGGCGGATAGTAAATTCCCAAAAATAGAAAACATTTATCAGTATAAAATTCAGTTCGTACAAAAAAAGAGTTGCATAATTTATGGGACCCAAACGATATCATCGTGCAGTTTACGTTGGAAAATTCCATTACATATTGATCACTTGACTAAGCACAAAAACCCATTTGGCCAAAGGGGAAAAAATGTCAAATGGAAAAGCTGAAGGTTGCTGGCCATTAAACGGAAACCCCTCTTCAAGAAGGTAGGAAAAAGTAACTTTTCAATCAACTTGAGACGGGTTAGCGCCAAAGCCAGGGCAAAAAGGTTAAGGAAATAGTGGCAAAAAAAAAAGGGACTCGAATTACTGGCAATTTATAGAGCTTCAAATGAGGGGGACAGGCAATTTAATAAGGGTCGCCAGGAGCAGCTTCAAAGGGGGATATCGGCTTGCCATCTTTAAGACCCATAACTCTGTACACCGGAGACGATCTAATTGAGAGCACCTCTAGGGCAGCAACAGCAGGACAAACAATTGCAAATCTACTCCGAGTCACTTAGGGCTCGAGATGAGCACAATAATGATGATTCGGATCAATGGCACTCGGCACAAAATCAAACTAAAGTTGTTTGCTCGTTTGCCGGGAGAGCCGTCCCAGCCAATTGTTATGCAAATAGCCAAGTGCTTTTCCCACTCTCGAGCCGTAGGAGCACAAATTTTTAAAATAACCCACACTCTGGTAGTTGTGGGAAAATGGAAAATAGCAAATAGAAAATAGAAAATGGCAAAAGGCAAAAAAGGGTAGCAAAGTTCAACCGAGGCAAGCAAATGGGAAATGGCTGTGGAGATTGCTGGGACCTCACTAAATCAATATGGTGGTGGTTCTGCATTATGTGGTCTCTGCCCCCTGGTCCAGGTGGGGAGTCACCTCAGTCCGGAGTCCAAACTCCGGAATCCTGGCTCCCAGCTGCCTCGTCCTTTCTCGTCCTCGGCCACAAATCAACATTTGACTTTTGCATAAATTGCAAGAAGCAACAAAATTGCTGAAAAGAAGAAAAGTAATTTTCTCGCTTTCGTTTGCAGCTGCAAAATTGTGCACCACTGCACTGCACCGTCGCCGCCTTCCACCATTTCCCCCTTGGATTCCTGCCACATTGTTGATGATACTCCTCCGCCAGTTCCACCATCCGCCCGCCATCTCAGCCAGCACTTGTTGGCCGCTGATGCCGTTGGGAGCGGACAGACTTCTGTGGTTCGCTTCGTTGGTTTACCTGCACATTTCGTTGTTTACCCTCATTGCCCCTCATGTTAATAAGATGGGCGACAATTTGTTTGCCACTCAACTATATACACAGATCGTACATAGAGAAAAGGGGTTTTACCTCAACGCAAAGTCCCTGTTTTAGCCTCATATTAAATCTGTGATTTTATATTTATACGTACTTATACTTTTTTTCAGTGTAAAAGTCTTATTTTCTTATAGTATTAGTATACATTTTTTCTACAAAATTGCTGTTCTTTCATTTCTTGGGAAAACTGCCAATGCATCCGACTTAATGCGTACTATGGTTCGATTTGCATTTCATTACCTGTTTCGAGTTGATTGCAAAAAATTGCAAAGAAAATGGGATGTAAGCTGGCCGACATTCTATACGTATGGAATATTTTTTTCTGTAAGGTGGGGCTTAGAATCACCCCCAAGAAATAAACCTGAAAGGTGGCCAAAAAAAATGCAGTCGTAGGGACCTGCGGTAACCAGGGTCCAACGATGCCAAACAAAACTCAACACAATCTGTGCCAAAAGCCGTTGCAAATCGAGCTGAATCAAGCCGAATCGATGTGCGAATGGGCAAGGACAACAACAAGGACACGGCAGCAAGGACCAACAGAAACAGGAAATGGACGTTGTGTGCTCAAGTTTGTTTCCGCTTTCCTTCTTTTGAAATTCAATGCGACGCTTTTTGTTGATCTCAGGCAGGAAAAACGCATTGTAAAATCGTGTGTGTGTGTGTGTGTGTGAGGAGAACGTTTTCGGGATATGCAAGGATATTCAAGGGTGTGTAGGTGCGAGGACGTTCGTGTCACTGTCCAGAGCAGCTCTTTGTTGTTGCCACGGCAAATGCAAATTTGTTCAAAGTTTATTGAGTGCACGTGACGGCAAACAAAAGTGCAAAGTTTCCCTTCCTTCTGGGCTCGCTCCTTTTTATAGTTTTCCCCTCTCATTCGAACTTAAAAATTTTGAATTGCAAATTTCTTGGCCAACTTAAGTATACTTTAAACATAGTTTATATATATATATATATGTGTGTGTAAGTCACCTAAATGAGTGTAATTTGAATAAATGGGTTGCCAGCTTAAATGCTAATTTTTTTGGGGACAATTTAATTACGGTCTTGGGTCAAGTGAGAAAAAAGGTAGCGTAGAAGAGTTTTGTTAAAGGAATTTAAATTTACAAATTTATGGGGGGAAAAGAAAGCTTGGTGTTTTAACTTCTACTTTTTGGATATTTATCATAATTAAGGCTTTGCGTATGCTTCAACCTCGAAGAAAGAGAGTTCAAGTTTCCTATAAAGAGCTTTAAAACTAAAATCCTAAACCCTAAGATACCCATACATCAGCAAACCTAAAGAACCCCTCAAATCAAGAAGAAAACTCACTATTCTATTAAGCAAAACTTTAGCCAAATTGAATATGCAACTTTGGCATATCAGCTTGCCCAGAAATAACCAAATTGAACAACCAGCAAATATATTTGCATCATTGCAGGCCAAAACCAAACTAAACCCACCAGATCAATTCCCAGCCAAAACGAGAAAGAGAGAGAGAGATGGAGGGATTGTTAAAGAAAGAGATAGAGGAAAGCCAAAACCTAGCCCCGAAAATCGATAAAATGGTAAGTACCCGCCCAGTTGCATTTCTTTTACTTTTCGATTTTTAACTTTTTTTGGCTGCTTGCTTATTGCAAATGCTTTTATAAATTTTATGACTCAATACTTCCATTGTGGCAATGGACGATGACAACGAGAACGACGACATTTAACCTACAGACTTTTGTGCCAGCGCTGAAAAGATGGCATTGCAATATTATGCGCCATCCAGCGCATCCCTGCGATTCTGACCGACTATAATTTTAAAGCCACAAAATCCGAGGCATGGGTTGTGGTTCTTTTGTGGAGTATAGAAAGTAGAGACCAGGGAACTGGGGGCCCAGACTGTCTGCCAAAGTGAATTTGTGGCTCTGAATCCAAATTGTGCACAAGTCGAGCTTGAGTTTGCAAAGGCGAATAAAAAAAGGAGAAAAAACAGAATCGAGCAAGTGGAAAATCGAAAAAATTCCACTGGAACCCTGCCTTTTTTGGGGTTTTTGCAACATTTTGAAGGCAGAATATAATGCTATGTATACAACTTTGTTACGTAAAGTTGCTGGAAACTTGGTAATTAATTATTGGGTTTATTTTTCTTATCGAAAAGAAATCCTATTTAGTTTTTCATTTTCCTACAACTAAATACATAAATCCTAGGCCTTCCCAATCCTCACCCCAGCTGCTTCTTTAAGCAAAGCTCCATTTTATTTCCAAGACCATTTTGGTTAAATTTAATTACCAAACATACCTGGCTTTACTTTTTCCGGCAAATACCTGGCTATATTTTTCCAGGGAATGTCAAAAGTTTTGTAATTCAATTGATGTCGATGCCCCAAGCGGAAGTTGAAATTTCAATCAGCTGGGGCACAAAACGAAAATAATCTGCAATAAAAATGTTTTCCTTTAATAAAAATTCAATTTCCTTCAAGCGACACATGTTGCCGAGTTGGGAAACAGGAAGCAGGACTAGGGATAGCAAGCAGAATCGGTTCGTCGGTGGAAAATAGCGGGAGATGGGGTTTGGGGGTGGCTGGTGGAGACATGGAGGAAAAGCAAAGCCTGAAGCTGGATACAGCTGAACTGTCAGCCGGATGCAGTTAGGTAGAGGCATCGCAAACGCATCAGCCCGACCTCAGAAAGGATGCTATGATGCTCGGCTAACCTCGCGGCATCCAGCATGTCGGGAGGTTGACTTCTCCTTCCCTTTCGAACCCTCAGCCCATCCATTGCCTCGCTGGAAGGGACCTTGGTGCGGGGAGAACGCGACTAGAAATGTCTTTCAATGTATAATGACAAAGTCGATGTGAGTCCTCCCACGTCTGTGCTCCTTTACCATCAGGGTCTTGTCTGTTGCATTCGCAATTCCGCATTAGAAACGGAAATGCTACGCACAGTGGGACATTTTCCAACAAAAAGGGCTTATATTTGAAATTCAAATAAGTCTTTTAATAATAAGTTTCATTTTTTATACGCATAGGAGCTGAAATTCAGAAACTCTTAAGAAAGATATATCTTTTTTATGAACTAGAAATACTTTTTGCTGTTGTTTAATTTCAATCTAATGGGTTTATAAAACAATCCACTGTGCCGCAGCAGCTATAAAGTTGTCTATAGACCTCTTCCCACTTCCTTCTTTTACCCCATCATCGTTGTTGAGCTCACAGACTTTTGCGGAAATGCGGCTCACATTTTGCCATCGGAGATCGTGAGGCAGACTGAAGGTTCGGGGTAAGGGCGAGGGCACTGGCGAAGGCAAAGGCAGATGCTGCGTCAGTGGCAACGACAGCATCCAGGCCAACAGACACATCGATGATTGCACATGGCTTAAAGACCCAACGGAGCCAGTTACCCGACCACGCCCACTCTTTACTCCTCCAACCACCGCCAACCGCCCCGCATCATTTCCTCGCATTAAAAATACAACGTCGGCAGATACATCAATTGAAAATGAGGCAAGGAAAGGCAAAGGCGAGTTCCATCTGCGGCGGACAGCAAAGAACAGGAATCGGAAATCGGGAAAGGGAGGTGAAATACGGACGATTGGGGACAAGGGGTTAAGAGGTAGTTACTCGTACTACCCGGACAGGTTGGCTGGCCATTGGCGGAGGAGTGGGGGATGGGGTATATGGGGCAGCTGGGCCAATGTTTGTCTGGGCATGACAGCAACTAAGCTGCAGCTGAGCGGGATTTGATGCCACGAACGCATCTGTTGCTCCAGCAGATTCTTAAGTTTTCAATTTGCTAGATTAA
The DNA here is from genome assembly GCF_018153835.1 of Drosophila eugracilis. Lineage (NCBI taxonomy): Eukaryota > Metazoa > Arthropoda > Insecta > Diptera > Drosophilidae > Drosophila > Drosophila eugracilis. The sequence continues at coordinate 1,473,722 of NW_024571981.1, read as the reverse complement.
TACTGGGTATGGGAAATATTGATATTTCTAGAGGATGTGTTGGATATAATGGGTTAAGAACACATTTTCTTAGCAGCACTTGATATGCTTAAGGCAATCTTGCAGCCAAATAATGATTCAATTTATACCAGAAAGATAATACTAAATGGAAGCAACTTAAAAGTTTTAGAAAAGACATCACCCTCTTCGTAGTTTGTAAGTAATAAGGAAAATTTAAGTACAACATTATTCTTTGTAAATGTAAAAACTCTTCAGTTATCTCATTTTCTGGAAAATCCTAGGACATTTTCCTCTGCCAGCCGTCACTACGATAACTCAATTCCGTGGCAGAAATTTGCTGAGACTGCAGATTATCTGCAGAATGCTCAATCTTTGGCAGCATCTGTCAGGCGGAGACAGCTTGGCCATATGTCTCGGCCATACATCACGTTCATATATATATATAAGAGTATAAGTATTATCCACACCCCTTGGCTAAAGTAAACAAATAGCGCAATTTTCATTTGCTTTATCGCTTAGAGAGAATGGAAGTGGAAGGTCCAATCATCCGAGCCCTAATACGTTTAGGCTGCTCATAATCACGCTTCAGCTATTTGAGATGGATGGGTGGAAATCGAAGGGGGGCTGAGGGCTGTGTTCTGAAGAACAGAGCCCCCGAGATAGTTCGCCCCATTGTTCTTATCGCATTATTACATTTCTATTTGCTTTAGGGGCTAAGACTGCAAGAGGTTCATCCGCACGGTCCCTGCTGCTTTTCCCACTGGCTTATTTATAAGCGCTATTTGTCTTAGTGTCCCGCCAAACTAATAACTTTGCCGTTGTCTCTCCATCGAGAGATTTTCCTCTTTTTTCTATTTTCCTGCTTTCTTTTATCTTCCTCTGCTGCACTTGACGCTTTGCCAGCCGCAGTAAGTCCCTGCACTTGAAAAATGATTTTTAGATTTTTAGAAAAGAATTTCTGTGGGATTTTTAAAGGGAACTCAAGCACAGTTAAATTATTGTTAATTTAATTAGTCTGTTGTACAAATTGTGGGAGGCATAACTCAGTGAAACCCTTTTGCAATGACTAGCCATGCTTTTTTAGACCCTTGGTATCCTTATATTAAAATGAAATAGTCTGTAAATAGTTTCCTTTAGTTTTTCTTGTGTAGTCAAGGATATCTATTTTCGTTGTTGCTATGTCGGCAACTCCTTTGGGATACTTCCTGGACTTTATCGGGCGGCCACTTCCGCTTCACGTACACAAATCACACGTCCCGCTGGAGTCCGGCACTGGCTTCCGGCTATTTAAATTGACATCCTGCTGCAGGTGACTGCTTCCTGGTTTCCTGTCGCCACCTAGCCCCAATTCAATTTGCAAAATCATTAACACATTTAGTCAATAAGCTCTTCGTCTATGCTCTTGAGACATTCCCGCCCCCTTCGGGGATTATTATTCATTTTTATGTAATTATCTGCTTACTCAAGGGCGATGGCAACGCGAAAGGACATCTAGGAAATGAACAGACTCTTTTCTTTGTCCTTATTATGGCTATTATAGCCTCAGTGGAGGGTTTGTGATTTTCTGCACACAAAATTATCTTTAACTGGCATTGGATAAAAGCATCCTGTTGTCCAGCTCCCTGTTATAGCCATGAATTATGGCCACAACGTGTGAGCGCCTGTAGTTACACTTTGGAGCAGTTACTTGGAGTTTAGTAGAGGCTAAGCGAAGAATAAGTATAGTTAACTGAGGACGGTCAACAGTGGAGCTAAGTGAGGGTTTTAAGAGAATTTTCAATAATATTTGCCAATATTAAATATTAAGTATTTCTTTTAAGGAAAAGCTTAATCAAAGGGAATATTTTTTAAAAATTTAATTACTCTTATTTGCCTTACCATTAAAATTTAAAACTCTTCTTGCAAAGCTGCATTCCCTTAAAGTCCAGCTTTTACTTACTTATCAAAACACGTATCCCGACGAGGTCCTTTTTAGTGCCACTGTTCGGGTTTCATCATCAGGAGCAGCTGCAGCATCAAAAAAAGGACGAACCATTTAAGTTTATGTGCCCGGCTGTGTGAGTGTGTGCCTACGCTCCTCTCAAGCGTTGTTCTACGTCTGTGTGTGTGTGTGTGTGTGTTCGTTTCATAATGTAACCGGATGTGCCAACACAATGCTCGCACATCCGCTTGCCAGACAACAGGACAACAGCTGTCACACACACACACACACATACACAAGAACACACACTAGTTAAATGCCGCTGCGCTTTTGTTTGCGCATCTTGAGGGATCGAAAAGGAGCAGGGACATGGGCAAGGGCTGGCCATAAGGATTCCCCTTCGCATACCCACACACCCACACCAAAGCCCCATGCCATTCGTCCTTTGTCCTAGGCCAGCAGATGACAGCAACGGGCGCATTATTAGAAGCAGCAGAGCATATAATAGGGGCATTTCATAACAAGGAGGCGTGAGTCCACACAAACAAACCCGAGCTACAGGCTCTGACATAATTATTAACTGCATAGATGTAAGTAAATATGAGGCGACCAAATGGGCAAAGATAACGAGGCCATTGTATGTTTATGCGAGTGAGTGAGTGGTGAGTGCCTCTGAATTGGTATTGGTGAATGGGGAATGGGGAATGGAAGGAAAAGCTAAAAGGAAAACCGAACTACCAACTACGAGCAGAAAAGCCCAAACATTTAGCAGACATGTCACGTGCCGGGCTCATCATTTATGTTTTAGTTTTGGGCGCGCCTGACAAAACTTAATTGATTAAAAATAATATTCCAGCTGCTTGCGCCTTTTACCAAGAAAAGCCAAGAGTACATGGAGCGCATTTTAATGAGCCTTATAATTATTGATGAAGGAGGCTTCATAAGGAGGAAACAATTGTTTGCCATAAGTTTACTCTTCAGTGGCCAGAGTTTTCCCAAAGTTGGATAACCATTTAAAAGGCTTTTCAGAATAGTAAAACGAAACTTAAAAGCTACTTTCTACTGACAAATTAATTTGCTTTAACTTTAAGAAATAATGTATTCAAAAAGACTTTAATAATCATACCAAAAGAAAGCAGCCATATTAATTTAGGAAAGTTAAACATGAGAGTCTTTTTTTTGCAATCTCTCATTTTCCCCAATTTTTTCTTCCGCTTGTTACTTATCAGCGACAATTTTTAATTTACTGGTAGATTTTTTGCCGCTTCCTCGCTGTTGCTAATTATAAACTTTTTAAGTGGCTTATTGGGACGGCTGCGGTTGCCAGGGACACGTCGCGTATCCGCAATGGTGTACGCCCAGCGCTGGCGGCAAGTCATCAAGTGGTCCTCAACTTTTTTTCCCTTTTAACTTTCTCCAAGATGTTGCCGCCGTGTCCTTTTTACCCGAGGCTAGGGACAAATGTATTATTTAAGGCGAGTAGTTTCCGCTTTAAGTATGCACACAGCGCGGCGTTTATGTGCATTGATAATGAGTAGGCCACCACGGTTTTTTATGCTCTTAAGCTGGCATAAAAGTTTGATTAATGTTTGCCCAGTCCGGGAATTTATACGAACCTCACTCCTCCCTTATGCATATGCTTGTTTTGGGCCGTCATAAAATGGCATTAAAGGCATAAACACACCAGCGACTTGTGACTTTTAACAGCCAGCTCATAAATATAAAATTATACATAAATGCGCAACGAAAATCACATCCATTTTGGTGGGTGGTGGAAAGTGGATTTCCCAAAGTCAAGCTTGCATTTGCAGCGGACATACATCCTCGAACATAGTTGATTTGATGGATCACAATTCGATTTTTAGTAGACATTAAGCTGGATCGCGTGTCCTCGCCCACCGCATAAAAGCGGAAACATTTCTCACCTTCGCCGAAAACTCACAAAAAAAAATGATAGAAAATCGGGGGAAAGTTCAGCTCGAAAAGCAAACATGAAGGGAGCATGGACAGGAACATCTGCCAGAATGGGGGTGCGTCAATGGAAATTTATGATGATAGATGGGGCACAAACTGAAGGGGAATAACTTCAATATGCAACAAGCTGCCAAATTGTTACAACGTCAGCACATTCTTAGGATATAAATGCTCCTGGCAGAAGCTCCTTAAACGCGTATCAATAAATGAATTGACTTTGCCATAAAATATTCCATATTCCATCACCGGGAATTGCATCACAAAAAGAAATGGTAGCTGGTTGTAAATATTTAATATGCTTTTTGCATGAAGCCCTATGATAAAGTGCGTGGCGTTGGGCAGATTAATCATATCCCCTGGGGGATTTCACGACCTGGATCCTAGCTCACCTACTAGCTGCAGCTGCTCCGTCTACGGTATCTACGGTACCTACGAAAAAAGGAAAACCCATTGTTCTTTTTTGTTTCTTCACATTATCAGCATAAATTCAAATACAAAAAAAAACACGAGAGTAGCTGCTGTCTGTCGTCTGTGTAGCTAAATAAATGATGTTATAACAGAGCGAGAGAAGAGCACACTGACAGGACACACAGGTCCTGGGGCCTGCCACCCAATCATATATTTACCCCTCAGTTCTTTTTTTTGCTTTAACTTTGGCAATTTTTCTTGGGCCCCAAAAGTTGACAACAGGCAAAGCAAAGGACTAAGCCAGAACACGTATTCCAAGGGGCAGCAGCTGTCAGCCACGGAGAGCCAGGCCAACATGATGGAGCTCATCAACATCAGTCGGCGGGATATATACTATATACATGCACCTCGAAAGTTGGGGGGACTTAGGCAAATGGAGCAACAAAATGGCTGCCGAAAGATGAAGACGCGTGCCTGGCCAAAAATCCCGAGGCGTGATTGATTAATATTATTCTCGGCTAATCTAACTTAAATGGGCCACAGCACAAGACCCAGAAAATATTACTTATTCAGCAACTTTTTCCTTTCTCCGACGAATGTGCGTGAGTGCGTCTCGTTGACTACGCCCCATACATAATAAACACGCGGCGTGTTAAGTGCCGGGCACAAAAAAAAAAAAACGAAAAACGAAAAATAAATCCAAAAATACATATACGGTTATTTCGGAGTATTCCATCTGATATTTATATGCACGGAGTGTAGACAACGGAAATAACCTTGTTATCCGGAAATTCTTTATGCATAAAGCAAGGCTGCTCAAACTTTTCTTTGTCAGCAAAAAGATATTTAATAAATGTTGACATGGAACGTAAGTGTTGTCCTTGCAGCACTTTATTCTGCCAAAAATAAAGTTCTTTTTCCATGGCATCATGTTTTTTGTTGGTGTTTTTCTCTCGCAATAAAAATTAATTAATCAAATTAAGTCTGGGCAAATGGCCGCTGACAGCGTTTGTCCCAAAGGCAGTGAACTCCACCGATTGCTCACTTCAATCAATAAATGAAGCTCGTTATTAATTAATGCAAAAATGATGGCAAAAAGGCCGCAACAGCTGAAGCGAACAACTTTTCTGATGCGAATTGAACAACTGTCAGCAACATGTTGCTACGGTCCTGCGCTTTTCCGCCCCTTTCCTCGCCCTGGAAAAACTACAGCTTTTCCGCCTTGAAGGCCCGGCATTTGACAGTTGGCTCATTTATTTCTGCAATTTTCCACCTGGCCAACAGCAACGCCAGCAGTTGAGTTGTTGACTTAATTAAAATAATAAATGATTTTCGGTTTTCTATGATGCCAAGGGTCAGTCAAATTAATTAAACTTTAACGGGGTACATAATTAATTGAGAAATGTTTTTCTCTTTATTTTGTATTCAGCACTGTCATAAGCAAAAACAGACTAAATATCAAATTTATATTAATTCGAATAGCATATTTTTTTGACGTCTAATTAATTTTGATTGATAACGTTGGGAAAAAGGAAACATGTTAATTGGGTTTAAAAAACTTACAAAAATGAGACAATTAATTAAACGGATTTTAATCTGTATAAAAGTTTCCTGTAATATTTAAAATCTGTAATAAAAATCAGTGGTATCTTAATAATATCTCAACTTTATCATCCAACATTTCGATTGCCAAATATTGTCCTTACGTGTCCTTAAAAACCCATCATTCCCTTCTCTTTGGCAAAGGAAATGGAATTCCTTTTTCAGCAAGCTTGTTGCCAAGAATTTTTCAATTAATTTTTCGCAAAAGCCGCAAAAGGGAGGGCAGCGTGGCAGCGTACTTGCCCCAGCCAAGTTATGATTCGTCTTCTTCGATCCAGACCTTCACCTCAAACCCTCTTTTTGGCCATAATTATTGTTTGCATTTGCCGGATGCAAAGTTTTTCATTAGTGCGAGGCAAACAAAAAGGGGAAAGAAATAATAATAAAGAAATGAAAATCGCACAAAGTGTGAAAATCGGTGGTGAAAAGGGGCGGCAGCGTTCTCCGACTGGGACGCATTTGCAAACGTGCCGGTTGGCATGCTTCATTGGCTTGTGCATTATTTGTGCAACCTGGGTTGCATCGTAAAAAATGCAGGAGCAGCAGGCTGGCACTGCAGCTGCTCCTCGGTCCTACGGCTTCTCGGTCTCCTCTGGTTCCGGCAAATAGCAGAGGGCAAAGGGCAAAAAGGATGTTGATGATGACGGAGGGGGAAATGTGGGTGCCACGGGATGGGCGTGCCGACACGGACATGCGAGAACAAGCCACAGTATTTATGGTCCTGTGGCTGCCGGGGACAGCAACGAGTAATGTTTCCCACTACACCGCCCTCCTCTCGCTGGGCTTCGTCTGGCCATAAAACACAATCAAGCGTAAAAATACAGGGCGGGCACTTAACCCGGCCAACACCAACTGTAAGAGCTACGACAACCACGACACGTCAACGGTTCTTTTTTTTTTTTCTGTACCTTTTTATATGTGCACGGTACTCGAAAAGGTCGCCGGGTATATTATATTCCGGAATATATATGGTTTCATCTAGAGCAAAAAATGTAAATGCTTCATAAAAGCAAACCAGCCAGAAGGCAAATAAATATTCTATC